>NC_141921.1:15971008-17171008 GCF_057802395.1 Ceratotherium simum simum | reverse complement strand
GGCATAAAAGCCAATTAACTATTTCTGGAAGTTCTAATATACAATTCAGGAACTTGTCTTGCTATCCTAGCCTAACTTCCTAGAAGTACTGAATCACAAATCCCACAATGCAAGTTCCTCAAACTCAAGCCCCTTTGGAGAAAGGAGTTGCTTGCAGCAAAGACCCTGACAGGCAGAGGATAATCATTCAGATGGTGATGGAGAAGATGATGGCAGCAATGACCATGAGAGCAAGCATTTGTGCAATATCTCATAGGGCTCAGGGATTGTGCTGAGTACTCTTCATGCATCATCTTATGTAATCTTCACAATAACTGTGACAGGTAGGTGCCATCACAACACCCATTTTACAGATGAGGAATCAGAGGAGAGAGGCCAAAGACCTGGGTCAAGGTGTCATGGTTGGGATCACAATATGAACCTAGGACAATCTGACTCCACATTATCACATTCTTATTCAATTCTCAACTCTCTCTTCCCATAAGAAAAGCTTACTACAGAAAGTTCTGGAAACAGGGTATGTGATTACTCAAATTTTCTAGTAAATACATATTCAATTAGTTCCAAATACTCTTTTGAAAAATTTTCCAAAATGTTGAATCCTCTTTGCTGTCTTAGTAAGTACAGTATACTAAATATAAACCTACTTCTGTTTTATTGACAGATACATTCGGAACGATCTCCTAGCTATTTTCCATAACAATTAGGTCTGATTGTAGAGTATTTCAGGTACAGGTACAGGAATTGAGGATGACCATATTAGTAAATAGCCCGGTGTGTGCGTGCGTGTGTGTGTGTGTGTGTGTGTGTGTGTAATATATACTAACACATATCTTACTTTTTATATATTTACATAATATATAAACATATTTTATATATTATATTATATATATCAACATATTTTATATATTATATTATATACACCTTATTTTTGTAATTTATATGATTTTTTTAATATCCTACTTTTAGAACATGCTTTGGGCTTATTTTATTATTTGCTTCTTTCTTATAAAACTTCAGTTAAATTATTTTGGTTGATAAGTAGAAGTTTCACCATAGGGAACTGTACCAACAACTGCCCACCGACAATGTGTTTAGAGCATAAGAGACATGCTGAGAAACAAGAAGAGGAGCAAACGAAAACTTAGAAACAATAAAACCCAGCATACAAACTAAAATGACCAGCCCCCTAATCCTAAGGAAAGTCCAGTTTCTCAGAAGAGGGAGTTAATGTATTTTTATCTTGTGGCTTAATCTTTTTGCAGACACATTAAATCATAAAAATCCAAGAAACCATATCTCACCCCCAAACCACACAATATATTTTAAGGAATGTGTCCCTTTTCTAAGAAACTGCTTGATTTGCAGGAAGTGGCCAAATGGCAGGCATGTTCCCATGATCAGCCAAAGAAACCAATAAACGTTCCACTGAGCAGACCTGTTTCTCTCAGATAAACAGCTGCCTGCCGCATTAAGGAGGGAAAAGGAACTGAAGGACTGTCCCTGTGTTTGGCTGGCACTTCTTTTTTCTGTTTACATTGAAAAGGAAGATGGCAGCCCACATCCATGCAGACACTACTCAGCAGCCAGGCCAATCCCAGGCCCTGCATGGGCTGGGGATTTCAAAACCCAGCTCTGGACAGAGACCTCGGCAGGTCTGTCCTCTAAGATAGGCCTGGAAAAGGAGGGCTAAACTACGAGTTGCAGAAGCATATTTCACAAGAGAGATCATTATGCAATTAGCCGTATTATGCAACAGCTAGCCTGGGGATGGGGGGTAAGCACGTCTGTCTTCACTTGCTCCCAATGCCCATACCTTCCCTCACACCACTCAGCACACTGTAAAGAGTCACCTGCCTGTCTGTATGCCCAATAGACTGTGAGCTCCTGGAAGTCAGGGACTAACCACCCTGGGCACATAATGATAATTATTGTTGCTATAGTGTGTTCTCAAGAAAAATCTGTTGAGTGAATGGAATAGATGGAGGAATGAAAGAATATGACTTTCCATTTGGAAAGTCTCTTGCCAAATGCTTGGTGTTGGAGTTCAGTAGCTGGAACAGGATTCACTATACTGCAGCTTTGGTTTGTTGTGTTGTAAGCAGAGTTAAATAAAAGCAAATTTTAAAAAATACCAAGAAGGAGAAGAGCTGAATTGGCTTACTGGAAGTTCTAGATTAAAATAAGGAACCGTCAAGAAGAAGGGAGCCAGCTGGCTGCTCAGGGAACAGGGAGGTTAAAGCAAAGTCCTAATGGAAAGGGTCTGAGGGATACCATCCAAGGGGGCCCCCAGCCACACAGAAAATAGCAGGGGCAGTGTTCAGACTACCCAGGAGCTCTGAAGACTCACAGCGACAGGCTGGCTACGAGGTGGCCAGAAGGGAGCTGCTGGGTCAGGCTGGGCCAGCTTCTCGGTGGTCCTGCCAGTAAGTATCCTCTAGGAAAACAGTGCCTTACAGTGTTGTGAAAATGACCTAAGCAGGCAATCAGACTGCAGCGCTATAAGCAGGGCTGTCCTTCCCCCTTGGCTAAGGGGCACTCATGCTGCCCTTCTCCCAAGCAGCCAAGGAGTAAGAATGAGTTGGCAACTAATGTTCATGACCTCCTGCTATGGACCACTTCATTCTCCCATGAAATGCCTATGAGGTTGGTGACATCATTTACATGACACAAAACTGTGGCTGAAAACTGTAACTCACCTACAATCACCCAACCGGTAAGTAATAGAACCAGAACTTTTATTTGGGGCCAACTGTTCCAGGGCCAAAAGAGAAGCTCTGGCCCCATGGGACCCAGCCTGCCCTCCCATGCCTGTCAGAGGTGGCCTGGTGGGACAGAGAATTTAACAGTAAGTTGCTGTTGGAATAGCCTGCTCTCCTTAGAGCTTTGCAGGTTCTTTCCCACAACTCATTGCCTGCTGCCTTTGCCCTGCCTGCCCCGACCTCTGTCCCAGAGCCACTCCATCTGCAGACACAATCCTGTCGGAGCGCAGCTTGACCTGCTGGATATTCAGCTCACTTGCCTGCTTCACGCTAGATCTCTCCTGACACTTCCATTCAGCCAGCTCCGAACAGAGATAGAGTCCCCAGGCCCATGTTCCCCAAAGGGTGGTCCCTGGGAGGTTCGCTGTTTTTAGTAAGCAGCAGATTCCAGGCCCCACCCCAGACCCACAGAGCCAGGATCTCTGGGAGTGGAGCCCAGGAACCTGCAGTCGTAACAAGTTTCCTGCATGATCCTGGTGCCAGCTAATGTGGGAAGACCTCTGCCCTAGGGTCTCCCAGGGAGACAAGGGCTCCCACACCCCTCCCTCTGAACACACTTCCCACTCATCCCCCAACTCAAAAATTGCAATAGTACATACTTAAGAGAGAAAATTTGGGGGAAAAAACTGAAAAGAATTAAGAAAAAAAATGAAGTGACCTATTATTTTATCATATAAAGAGAAGCACTGTTAATCTTTTGTATTAATTCCTTCCAAGTATTTTTTTTTTTTTGCACATAGACACAGATATGGTTTTCTGTTGTAAAAAACAGCATCACACCAGACTGTTTAGAAGCCTTTTCCTTCACTCAGCTGAACACGAACACACGGCCCCGGCCCCCTGGAAGGCTGCACGGGCGTTTCTGCAGCGCCATCGACACACAGTGCTCCGTGGCTGCTCCCAACTACCACACGATTGCAGGCAAGTGGAGCTGATGCAGAAGGAGGGTGGGGGATTGGAATCAGGACACCAAGGGTTTAAAAACTTGTGTTTCTGCTGACACTGCCCATCTCCCCAGCCTCAGAAGGTTCCCCCTGGACGTGGGTCAATTCCAACATACTGGAATTTTTTAAATCCTAAAAGGTTAGCAATGGAAGAAATTTTAGAGGTTATCAGGACCAATCTCCTTACTTGTAAATGAAGAAACCAGAGTCAAGACAGATTTAGTCTCTGCTGGAGTCTCACGGTGTCTACTTGCCAAGTCCAGTGTACTCTGGGCCTGCTGTCTGTGCTAAACTCTGCTCACCAGCCCCCGGCCCCCAACAGCCTTCCATGCTTGACAGAGGGCAACAGCCTCAGAGGGCAGGCCCAGGTGGGAAGCAGGGTCTCAGCACATGCCTTTCAAATTTCAAGGATCTCTCACTACCATCTCTTGGCCCAATAACCAATTTTCAGATCCAAAGGTATCTAAGTCTGGCTGTGGAATTTTGTTGGGCAGTGTCCTGGTCACAGCTGTTGAATTCCAAGGCATCAGATCTCCATACTCTCTGCAGAGCAGTCCCTTACATGGAGGAGGCGCTGAACCAGCTGAGAACCATATTCTAGTCTCATGCTGCTTAAGAATCTTCTCTGGCCTTAACATGGTAATTCAGACACAGTCTCCCAGAATCATAGCATGTGGGAGAGTCATGAGCAGAAAGACTTGGTTGAAGAAAAATTACCAAGTTCTGCCCACTCAAAAATTCCCTTGAGTGTTCTCACTCATGTGAGCTGGGTTTCAGTTTCTGGCTCCCATCCCCGTTTCTGGTTTGGGGGAGGGCTTCCCTAAGACTGTTCAACAGTCTGGGGGACACTATGAATTCAAAGCAGGCCACTGGACTTGAAGCACACAGCTAGCAAACATGAATTCTGTCATTCATTCATTCATTCTTCAACCTTCTGAGCTTCTCTTCCTTGGGCACAATGGTAATGGATTTTCAAATACAGTTCATTTAACACCCATGATGACTCTATGAAATGGGCCTTATTCTTCCCATTTTAAAGATGAAGACCCTGAAACTCAGAGCGACGGACAGATGCAGATTGAGTATGAAGCTAACGAAGAAAGTTTCAAGGCCTCTCTTGCCTGGCTCCCTTTCAAGGCCCTAGCAATGTATCTGCAGAATCGTGTATATATACATATACATATATATATTTTTGTGTGTGTCTGTGTGTGAGGAGGACTAGCCCTGAGCTAACATCCGATGCCAATCCTCCCCTTTTTTCTTGAGGAAGACTGGCCCTGGGCTAACATCTGTGCCCATCTTCCTCCACTTTATACGGGACGCCGCCACAGCATGGCTTAACAAGCAGCGTGTCGGTGCGCGCCCGGGATCCGAACCCGCGAAACCCAGGCCGCTGCAGTGGAGCGCGCGCACTTAACCGCTGCGCCACCGGGCCAGCCCTATATATATATTTTTTTAATTTACAAAATTAAGGTATCTTAGCTGCAATTGGTTAAGAGCACTGTCTCTTTTCACTCTGATGTCTCCTCGTGTTACATTTTCCTTCATATCAAGTGCTGTTAGGGTGGCTGGAGGCATTTTGGGATCCAGCTAAGGGGAAGAAGTTGATTTGGGGATAAATTTAGTTTGGGTGTAGTGGGCTTTATGTCTGTGGTTCACAGTCACCTTAATGCACAGTCAAGTTTATTGCTAGCTGCCCTCATAGCTGTCCCCATGGCTTCCCACCCACGGGGCCAACTCACTGCCATCGAGACTCAAAGGTGTGACACCCGACACCCGAGGTCTGCGGGTAGTGGAGGAGAACAAGGATTACAGAGCCAGAAGCTCATCTGTGACGTTTCTTCCAGGCATCATCAGATATGTAGACTTGTAAGAGGAGAGTTTAGTTCTCACTGATGTCTACTCAAAAAGGGACGTTTTCTTCTGTCAGAAATATACCCGATAATACGTTGAACACATTTGTAAGTATACCAGACACTTTTTTCCTTTTTGATGGGAATTATGCAAAATAGATTTTATCAAAATTCCTGCATTGTAGGACCCAAACCTTAGCCATAAAACAAAGAGTGGATGTGTGCGTGTGAAATCACGCTTTAAGCATTGTGACTATCAAAAATAACAAACAAACTTTGTCAACCACATTAGAAGAAAACCAAATGATCTTTTCAGCCTCCCTTTAGAAAAATTACAAAATCATTATCACATGAAGAGGTGATCAAAGAGTATTCAGCCAAAAGATGTTAAGGAAAAAAAGTATTATAGAGGCTTGATAGGCAAGTAATTCATAAAAATATGTTATTTTTCTGGATTTTGTAAAGTTTGTGATACATGTCAGGTTTTTAAAACTTATGTTGGATGTGATTTCTTTTCTCGTTCTAAGTAAATTTTCACGATCAAATCTAATTATCTATTTGTAATTTTATATTCTTTTTCTTAAAGAGGTCCTCCAAATTGCATAAGCTTTAAGCTCTACAAAGTCTCAATCCATTCCTAGAGGTGAAATAACTTCCCTAGACAGGAAGTGGCAGAGCCCAGACTGGAAGACTTGGTGCCCTGAGTTTGGAATTCCTTGCACCTTACTCTGCGTGCACCTGGTCATCGGGCAGCCTGGGCTACAAGAGGCAGGATGCTAGTGGAGAAGGAGGGGTAAGAGTGATAAATTAGCCAACTGGCCCCATCATCGTACCCAATACAGTAGGCTTCCACCTCACCTGGGTAGGCAGACAAGAGGCTTCTGGAGGACTTCAGTATGCAATCTGACACAACTTGACTCTGTTAGAACCAAGGGCCCAGATTAAGGATAAATAAGCCCAAGTCCTCACACAACACAACTGAACCTGATTTGATTTTTCCAGATGCCATATTCCCTAGACTTGCACTGTCCAAAATGGTAGCCACATGTGGCCGTTTAAATTTAATTGAAATGAAACGGAATTAAAATTCCACTCCCTCAGTTGTACTAGCCACATTTCAAGTACTCAGTAGCCTCATGTGGCTACTGGCCTGGACAGTGCAGATAGAGAATGTTTCCATCATCCCCAAAAGTTCTCCTGTTCAGCTCAACTGATTTAAATATTCATTACTAAGACCCATCTAAGCTCTTCTTCTCAAGCAGAGGGTGTTTTTAGTGAGTGTGGCAAAAATGTGAGCAGAAGGGAAGAAGTGGGAGAAAGGAAGGCCTGTCCAGAAAGAAAAGCAAAGTGCAGCAGCCTGGCTGCAGAGAAGGGCCGAGGGAGAGCCAGAGAGAAAAGAGAACCCAGGCCAGCTGAGGTGTGGAGCCTTACAGAGAATAAGGGCGTCGCCAAACACACGAGCCAAGAGAAAAATTCAAATCACACCCGAGAAACAGTAAGGAGTGGAAATGTTAGCTCCAGAATCAAGGTCATGTGTCTCTGTGCACACATACACTCATACACACACTCACAGACACACACACACACTCTTCACTCATACACTTTAAAGTGCACTTTGCACTCCAAGTCTTTGCTGGGGAATCTTAGTTAGAGCTTTGCATGACTGGAATGTCTACAGGCCAGAACTGCACAGTTACTGGCAGCAACATCATCCACTTCCTCAGGCCTCCCCCTCCACTCCCCAAAGAGCTACTGCCAATCCCAGGCCTCTGCAGAGATCTGAACGCAGATCCTTTCTTCCTCCTGGGGCTGAAGGGACACCTTGCTTCCACTCTCCTGTTGGGCCTGACTCAGGGAATAAATCCTGCACCAACCTCCTGTGCTCCAAGAGTAGAGGGCAGCTCGGGGGCCTCTGGCTCCTTTCGTGGGCTGCCAAGGGCACATGTTCAGTGAATTCTAGACCAAGAAGCCCTGGCAGGGGGACCCACATTTCTGCTACATTTCATGTGTGGAGATGGAGAAGATGGGAAGCCTGTGGAGAATGTTGCAGCAAACCGTGCACCCCAGAGCAGCTACAGAACGGAGCTCCCAGTGGGAAAGAGGGACCCATGGCCACGGTGACACTGCCAAAGCGATGGGTCCCCACACCCGGGACAGGACCCGAGAGTTTACTTTATATTCACTACTCCATCTCATCCTCCCAAGGGCCCATCTCTACTCACTAACAAAGAAAAGGCCCAGAAAAGATCAGCGACTGGCCAGAAGGAAGAGCTAATAACAATTCAACCATAACAACATTGCTCCAGCCACTCACCACCCAACGAACAACTCTTAAGAGACAGCTTGCAGAGTGAGTAAGAGCACAGATTCTGAAGCAGATGTCCTGGGTTCAAATCCTAGCTCTGCCAATTACCAGCTGTGTGCCATTGCACATGTTACTCAATCACCCTGTGCCTCAGTCTCCTTGTCTGTAAGTGGGGATAATAATAGTAGTACCTACTTCCTGGGTTGTTGTGTAGATTAAATAAATTGATACACGTAGAGTACTAAGAACAGAGCCTGGAATGTGGCAAGCACTCCGGAAGCTGCCGTGTTACAGGCACCGGACATATAAAGACAACTAAACACGGTCCCTGCCCTCAAGGAACTTACGGCCTAATGGAAGAAAGAGAAAAGTGAGCAAGTGCTAGAGGAGAGGTGCTCAGGGCACAAAAGAGGGACCCTGAAGCCAGAAAGGGCCTGATTCCTGGGCAAAGTGACAACTAGGTTCAGTTCTGAAGAACCATGGGACAGGTACTGTTACCGGCCCTTTATTTTTTTGTGAGGAAGATCAGCCCTGAGCTAACATCCAACGCCAATCCTCCTCTTTTTGCTGAGGGAAGATTGGCCCTGGGCTAACATCCATGCCCGTCTTCCTCTACTTTATATGGGATGCTGCCACAGCATGGCTTGACAAAGCGGTGCATCGGTACGCACCGGGGATCCGAACCTGCGAACCCTGGGCCGCCCAAGTGGAGCGCGCACACTTAACCGCTACGCCACCAGGCTGGGCCACGGCCCTTTTTATATAGTTTCTCATTTCATCCTTGGCCCATGTAACAAGTAGGGAGCCTGAGGCTCAGAGAAGTTAAGGAACTTCCCCACTGTCATCCAGCTGATCAGTGGTGGAGCCAGGATCCAAGCCCCTGTGAATCTGATCCCAGAATCCTGACTCCAAGCCTGAGCAGGGTGTGGGCGGCCAGCCAGCTGCGGAGCACAGCTCTCCACGGAGCTCTACAGCAATGTGAGGGAACGAGACACGAGGGGCCGGCTAATTCACGGCCCTGCAAGGTTCCTCACATGATCTGCACAATGTCCACAGGTCCCACCTGGCCCAGGAAGACAGCGCCCTCGCCTGGGACCACCCTTCCACTCAGGCACCCCTCCTGTGCCTCCCTACAGAATTCTCGGATAATCAGCAAGGAAGAGGTTTGAGTCATTAGCCTGCCTGGGAGGCCTACCTATTTCCCCACGGGCTGCTCTCACCAAGTGCAAGCCCTGAGATGAGCAGGCAAGCGTGGACTGCCGCAGACACTGTCTTCACCTGGAGGCTCTAGGCTCCCCAGACCGCCACTGCTGTCAGATCTCACAGCAGCACTTAGCCGGAAGGGCTGCCTCTGCTTTAGACCCAACCTGGTCCTTTTCTAGGAAAATTCTCTGGTCTATGATTTATGTGTTCAAACTTGTCGGCCTTCCCCTTCAACCCTGGGCTAACAGGGACAAGAATTCCAGTAACGGCCCAGGATCACAGGGAAAACCAAGGAAACGGTAGGCAGGCCATACACTAAAAGCCCCAAACATATCACCCAACCCCGGGGTTCACGTTTACTTCTACTCACAGAAGAGAGTTTGCATCCAAGTGGAGGGAATCAGAGTTTTAATTCAACTTTGTCAAAACACAAAACTCATTTCTCCTTAACTGTGCTTCCCAATCATACAATGGCAGTGTGTGTTACCATGCCAAGGGCCAAGCTCTGCCATGGGGTTGCCCTCTCCTGCTCTGGGTACCAACTCTACTTAGGTCCACTGGACCAGGAGCTCCTGCAGGCTGTCATCAGTGTGTCCCCAGCACAGCACCTGGCTGGGATCAGCAATATTAGTGGAGTGATGAGGCTCTCCCTAGTTAGGGAGGGAAACTCCCACTCAAAGAACTCTCCAGAAGTCCTCAGTAATTCACTTTCTCTCTGTTCTGAGCATCCATTTGGGCGGGTTTAGAGCACACGCTCACTCAGAGGAGCCCTCCAGAGAGGATCGGGGTGAATTGTGTTTACTGACGAGCGGTCTTCCACAAGACACCCTACCATCACGTCCTCCTGCGTCCTGATTTTATAGCTTTTAAAAAGCGACAGCCCTCCAATGGGAAAAAGGAAGAAGTCAACTTGGAAAAAGGAAGTGTCTGTGAGGGATTTTAATGTGAATGGCACCTCCAGACCTGTCAGCACTGGAGAACCACCTGTTTCCCAACCGTAATTCAACACAAGGGCAAATATCACCTTTCCATTGAACATGAATAGAGCGTGTTGGGAAAACAGCTTGCACCAAAACAAGAGAAAAGCAAGGTCTGGACCAGAACTAAAAATTTTGGACGCTCAGGCTATAACTACTGATTTAAAGCCGTTAACCTACAAAAACAAACATTTGAACAGGATCCAGCAGAGCTCTCTTTAAGTGGGTCCAAATACTAGAGTTTTACCTTAAAAAAATTCTTTTTTGCCCACTCCCCACCCGCCAAGAGCAACACATGCTGCTAACTTGGAGAGTGTTCTAAGAGCCTGGTCGGAGACACTGAGTGGCTGGCCACCATATTTCTTGCAAACGGAGCTTCAGGAGCAGGATTAGTAGCTGGGTGCCAAGAACACAGTGGCTCTGCTCACATCCCACATCTGCCCCGACACTCGGAACCACAGCCCATCACTGCCACAAGTTAAAGTTTGTGAAGCTGAAAGAGAGCCCAGAAAAGGGTAGAAGGTGAAGAAAAAACCTAGACATAAGCAAATGAAAATAGGTATTTAGTGAGGTGGCATCATGGTACAGCAACGATAAATATTAGTTCTCCTCCTGTCTGCTGACCCTTTCTGCCCTGGGACCCTTCACACTGGGACTCCAATTAAAGCCACCAGCAGTGCCTTAGAGGAAAGCCTGCCTGGGTCCATCTGGCTGCACAGACACTGCCACTGACAGCATGGAGAGAAACTCAAACCAGCCACGTGGCTTGACCTACCTTATCATCTAGGGAAAACATGCCTAACAAAAGGAAGCAAAGAAAACACCTCAAAACATGGCTGAGAAACCGCTGGCCTGGGCCCGGACGCAGAGGCTTCTCAGCTGCAGTGTGCGCAGACACCAGCCACCAGGGTCCTGGCCTTCTCTGACCACTGGTCTCTAAAGAAAAAAGGTGATAACTGGGAATTGGGCTTTTAACCCTGGAACTGAGAAATCAGACTGCTGCTACAGCCTCCAGAGTGTTAAACCCTCTCGCCCAGAGGTTCTCAACTGGAAGATTTTGCCCCCCAGGGGCCATTTGGCAACACCTGGAGACATTCTGGGTTATCACAACTGAGGATGGGCTGTTGCTCCTGGCATCGAGTGGACAGAGGCCAGAGACGCTGCTGTGCATCCTACAATGCACAGGACAGCTCCCACAACAAAGAATCATCCAGCCCAAAAGGGCGATAGTGCCAAGGTTGAGAAACCATGCTCTAGAGCCAGAGAGCCCTAGGTTCATGCCCAAGTCCACTACTTACCAGCTCAGGGGCCTTGCACAAGCTACTTCACCTCTCAGAGCCCAGGTACCTTTTATATATTTAACAAAACTGATGTAGCAGTTGCTAAGTGCCAGGCACTATTCAGAGTACTTTGCACATAGTAACTCATTTAATCTTCCCAACCACCCTCTGCCATAGTACTATCCTTATCCCCATTTTACATATGAGGAAACTGAGGTGCAGAGAGGTTAAGTAAACTGCCCGAGATTACCCAGCTAGTAAGCAGAGGAACCAGGATTCACACCTGGCAATCTGCCACAGCCCGCATATTACCTCCTTCTTAGGGTTGTCTTATAGGTTAAAGCTCACATTTATTATCTAACTTAGTCTCTGACATAAAGTGTGCAGCAAATGTGGCTTCTCGTCTCTCACCTGGCATTAACCCTGTATCGTTTAAGTTAATCTTGAACACTGAGACCAACGACCACTCCACTTGCTTTTTCTCTTTCCCTTCCAACACACAGAGAATGGCAAACATTCCAACACTCCCACTCCCAAAACATGCAGCAACACACAACGTTTATTCAGAAATTCAAAACGAGCTCTAGTGAGGCTGGCATTCATACGCTCTAGCACGACGTGTCCAAACGCCGTGGCTCGACAAGGTTGACCACTGCCTGGTTACTGAGAGCAACGTCCCAGACCTACACTGCTCCCTGCTCCTCTGCATGTTCACTTTGGAAGGTCCCCAGGGTGTCTATTTGGAAATAAATTGTAAAATGTTGTGTATACTTAACAGATAAGCAGGCCTTCCTGCGCAATCTGAAAAACACGCTCTTGGAAGCACACTGTGAGAGCGCCCTGGCTGGCCACTTTGCAGAAGCAGGAACTGACGTTGCACCGGCAAAGTCAGGACAAAAAGAAAAATCCACAACAAGTTGCAGTGTGGTTGGGTCTGGAAGCACAGTAAGTAAGTAACTAGCCAAGCCAAACACTAGAAAACGTGCTACCTTTATGAAAAGACAGACAGTTTCGACTAATTCATGTGAAAAGAAGCTCAAGAGCTGACAGGGTGCGACCAGCCACTGAAGCACAGGGATCCCCCCCCACAGACCCCTCCCACCGGGCTCTTCTGTTGCCACCTTTAAGCCAAGGGAAGGACGCTCATGGGACTCTATCCCTTTCTCCTCTGCACCCCGGTTTCCTCCCATACTTGGCCCTTCTTGGTCTCCCCACATATAACCCTCACCTCCCCACACACATCCCATGTAGTCTGGTCCAAACCTTTGTTCCACCCCCTTTTATAAGAATGTCCCCACACTGGGCTATTCAGATCTGTAGAGTCCAATGGTTATATTGAATATTTCAAATGGCACAACATTTACCAGCGACAAAGATGCTCAGTTGAACCAAAGAGCAGGGCTGGATTTTGGGCCACCCCGGTACGCAAATGCAGGCCGGCTCAGGCCGATCAGAAGTGCTGACTGTCAGAAAGGCACATTTCTGATTAAATAAAGATAAATTTTTAAATTACTTAAAGATTGCCGTTGGTTTAGAGGTGTAACTGGACGAGAATCTTTCAATCCGGGGTACAGAAATGGAGAGAATGACAAAGCAGTCCTTGGTGGTTTACAAACAGGGCCGGGGGCTCCTGCCCTTTCCTACTGAGCAGTCACTGTGTCCTGGGATGCGGGAGGGGCCAGCCAGCTTGAGGGTGGGAGCTGATTTTCCCCCAGGCCCCTGGAGGGAGGCCCCAGGAACAGCAAGTGGCCCCAAGGAAGGCGGATCTGGCTAATAAGTAAGGAGGGAGTGGAAGGCAAGGCTGAGGAAGCCCTCGGGGCGGGGTAGGAAGTAGATGGCAGGACTACAGCATGGCTGCGGCCATCCTCTAGTAACACTGCAGGTGACCGATAAACATTTATTTGCTTTATATTAGGAGAATGAGAACCCGGTGCCTAGAAAAATGGAAATGCTGGGAGCAAAGAAGGAGCTTAAAGATAGACTGTGTTTGGGCAAAGTGAGAAAGACAGACAAGAAAGGTAAATTGGAACCTTTCTCACTATAGCAGAGCCTTAGAAAAGTGCCCCCAACTCTGGAATGATTTTTCCAGAAGTCAAGGAGAGCAGCAAGCAAAATTCCAAAAGAAAGACTATTCATTGGTCAAAAGGTACCCTCAATCATTAAAATAATACATTAAAATAATAATAAGCATACCTTGTTTTATTGCGCTTCACTTTATTGTGCTTTGCAGATAATGTGTTTTTTACAAATTGAAGGTTTGTGGCAACCTTGTATCAAGCAAGTCTATTGGCACCATTTTTCCAACAGAATTTGCTCCCTTCATGTCTCTGTGTCACATTTTGGTACTTCTTGCAATATTCAGACTTCTTCATTATTATTATATATGTTATGGTGATCAGCGATCTTTGATGTCACTATTGTCATTGTTTTGGGGTGCCACGAACTGTGCCCATAAAAGACAGCGCACTTAATTGATAAATGTGTGTGTTCTGACTGCTCCACCAACCAACCACTCCCCGATCTCTCTTCCTCTCTTCGGGCCTCCCTACTCCCTGAGACACAATATTGAAATTAGGCCAGTTAATAACCCTACGATGGCCTCCAAGTGTTCAAGTGAAAGGAAGATTCACACATCTCTCACTTTAAATCAGCAGCTAGACATGATTGAGTTTAGTGAGGAAGGCGTGTCAGAAGCCGAAACAGGGTGAAACCTGGGCCTCTTGTGCCACACAGTCAGCCAAGCTGTGATGCGGAGGAAAGTTCCTGAAGGAAACTAAAGTGCTACTCCAGTGAGCACACAAATGATAAGAAAGTAAAACAGCCTTATTGCTGATACAGAGAAAGTTTTAGCAGTCTAGACAGAAGATCAAACCAGCCACAACATTCCCTGAAGCCAAAGCCTAATCCAGAGCGAGGCCCTAACTTTCTTCACTCTGTGAAGGCTGAGAGAGGTGAGGAAGCTGCAGAAGAGAAGTTTGAAGCTGGCGGAGGGTGGTCGCGAGGTGACATCTCCATCACATAAAAGTGCAAGCTGAAGCACAGGTGCTGCTGTAGAAGCTGCAGCAAGTTCCCCAGAAGCCCCAGCTGGCATCTTTAGTGAGGGTGGCTATACCAAACAGCAGGTCTGCAATGCAGACAGACAGTCCTCTCTCGGAAGAAGATGCCATTTAGGACTTTCACGGCTACAGAGGAGAAGTCAATGCCAGGCTTCAAAGCTTCAAAGGACAGGCTGACTCTCTTGTTAGGGGCTAATGCGGCTGGTGACTTGGAAGTTGAAGCCTATGCTCATTTACCATTCCAAAAATCCTAGGGCCCTTAAGAATGATGCTAAATCTACTCTGCCTGCGCTCTAGAAATGGGACAATAAAGCCTGGATGACAGCACATCTGTTTACATCATGGTTTACTGAATATTTTAAGCCCACTGTTGAGACCTACCGCTCAAAAAAAAGATTCCTTTCAAAATACGACTGTTCATTGTCAACGCACTTGGTCACCCAGGAGCTCTCATGGAGATGTACAATGAGATTAATGTTGTTTTTGTGCCCGCTAACACAAAATCCATTCTGCAGCCCATGGATCAAGGAGTGATTTTGACTTTCAAGTCTTATTATTTAAGAAATACATTTTGTAAGGCCATAGCTGCCACAGATGAGGATTCTTCTGATGGATCTGGGCAAAGTAACTTGGAAACCTTCTGGAAAGTATTCACCATTCTAGATGGCATTAAGAACATTTGTGATTCATGGGAAGAGGTCAAAATATCAACATTAACAGGCGTTTGGAAGAAGTTGATTCCAATCCTCATGGGTGACTTTGAGGGGTTCAAGGCTTCAGTGCAGGAAGTAACTGCAGATGTGATGGAAATAGCAAGAGAACTAGAA
Organism: Ceratotherium simum simum; assembly: GCF_057802395.1. Lineage (NCBI taxonomy): Eukaryota > Metazoa > Chordata > Mammalia > Perissodactyla > Rhinocerotidae > Ceratotherium > Ceratotherium simum. The sequence continues at coordinate 17,155,801 of NC_141921.1, read as the reverse complement.
TTAGAAGTGGAGCCTGCAATCTCATAATAAAACTTTAATGGATGAGGAGTTGCTTCTTATGGATGAGCAAAGCAAGTAGTTTCTTGCGGTCTAATCCCTCTACTCCTGGTGAAGCTGCTGTGAAGACTGTTGAAACGACAACAAAGGATTTAGAATACGACATAAACTTAGTTGATAAAACAGTGGCAGGGTTTGAGAGGATTGACTCCAATTTTGAAAGAAGTTCTACTGTGGGTAAAATGCTACCAAACAGCATCTCATGCTACAGAGAAATTGTTCATGAAAGGAAGAGTCAATCAATGAGGCAAACTTCATTGTCGTCTTATTTTAAGAAATTGTCACAGCCACCCTGACCTTCAGCAGCCACCACCCTGATCAGTCAGCAGCCAGCAACATCAAGGCAAGACCCTCTGCCAGCAAAAAGATTACAACTTGCTAAAGGCTCAGATGATGGTTAGCATTTTTTAGCAATAAAGTATGTTTTAATTAAGATATGTACATTGTTTTTTAGACATAATGCTATTGCACTCATTAGACTACAGTATAATGTAAACATAACTTTTATATGCACTGGGAAACCAAAAAATTCATGTGACTCGCTTTATTGTGATATTGGCTTTATTGCGGTAGTCTGGAATTGAAACCACAATATCTCCAAGGTGTGCCTGTACAACACACCACTAATCATAGCACTGCCACAATCAACAACTGACTACTATACAAGATATTATATAGTGAAGGAGCAATAGTCGCTCCCATGCATATTCATATATTTTAACATATTTGACAACAGGGTGTGGTGGGTGTGGGGCTGGCTCTGGAGCCCGGCTTCCTGGGTGCACATTCCAGCTCTGCCACATCCTGGCTGCGTCACATTTGGCAAGTCACTCAACCTCCTACGCAGCACTTTTCCCTTCTGTAAAATGGGGATAAAAACCATGCCTATCTCAAAGTGAACTCTCAATAAATGTTAGCCTTTATTTTTAAAAAGACTCAAGATTAAAATGGATGAGTGAGACCTGGGGTGTCAACCAGTTCACGGACATTCCTTTTCTTCAGAAGTTAGTCCTCAATTATCTTGTTCTTCCTTAACCATCGTAAGCTTCGGTTACATCCAGGGACAGAGCTTTCCCTTCTGTCTACATGTGGAGGCAGTGGCGCCAGTTGGTTGGCTCCCTGTTTCTCTGATCTCTACTCTGCCAGAGCTGAAACCTCACTCAATTCTGTGAGGCCCATCTCATTTCCAAGTCCCCTGATCCCCTCCTCAAAAAGTCAGGCCTTTTAATTAAGTCCTACTCTCCTGTCCAAGGGGTCCCTCACATGGCCTTCAGGAAGAGGCGGTCCCCGCCATAACGGAGGATCCTGACAGCACTTGTGGAGGCCTGTTGAAGACAAAATCATTCCATGACACTTGTTAAAGCACTGTAAGGCAGCCTTCATTCAGGGGACCATCCCAATAGGTGTGTGGGGGGGGGTGTGGTTTGCAGTGGAGGAGAGAGGGCGGACTCAACTCCTAAAACAATAAGGAAAAGGGGGGATTTATAGCCAAGGAGCAGGGTGGGGGTCAGCAGATGGGAAATTACTAAGAAGAAACATCGGGGTACAGTGAGTTCTGGCTAAATCGACCTAACAGGATTCTTGCCAAAGACAGGCCAGGGTATTTATCAGACATCACCTGGGGGATGGTGGAGGATGAGGAACTGATCAGATATTGAGGGTGATCAGATATGGAGGATGGGCGATTCTGGCTAAACCAACTTAGCAGGATTCTTGCTAAAACTGGACAATTCAGAAACGAACACAGAAGCTCAAAAGTTGAGACCTAATTGAAAAAGAGCTCAGAAGAGCCTGACGAGGGTGTGGTCATGGAGAAAGTCTTTGTCAGGACAGCATGCTTGTGGGTGAGGCCCATACTCTTAAGGGGAAGTGACTCTTTGAATGACCTACTTCTTCTGTGCTGGGAGGACACAGAGGCCAGGAGAGGGTAGAGAGAGAGGGATGTGCAGGGAGAGGAGAGAGTGTAAGTGCTTCCATCAGCAGCGACACTATTTTGCTGTCATGTGGCCTCTGCACTCTGTATGATAACACACTCATTTAGACCCCAGCATCCTGGGGACAGGAAACATGAGTTTCTCCTGTTTTTTGTTTGTTTCATTCTTGGTGCACCTTGGAATCCAAATTCTCACTGTAAAGACACAAAACCAATTCAAGTTCTTTCTAGCCAACATAAAAAAGAAACACATGGCTTCCAGTAAGCAACTTTTTTTTTTTTTTTTTTTTTGCTGACGAAGATTTGCCCTGAACTAACATCTGTGCCAATCCTCCTCTATTTTGTATGTGGGACGCCGCCACAGCATGGCCACCGATGAGTGGTATAGATCTGTACCCGGGAACTGAACCCAGGCTGCCAAAGTGGAGCACATCAAACTTTACTACTAGGCCACGGGGCCAGCCCCTAGTAAGCAAGCTTTGATGGACACAAAGCCAGCAGGGCAGGAGGAAAGGCTGCTCCTTCCCCAGCAGTCTTGCTCCAAGGTGGGATCGGGTAAGGGAGATGAAAGAAGTGATCTGGAGCCCAACCCCAGAAGAAGAACTGACAGCACGTCAAGAAAAAGCACCGTCCTGCCCCCGCCTCAGCTTGGTGCTGTCCCACAGACCTAGAGTAAAGGCTCAGAAGTGCTGTCCACAAGGTTCTGCCTACACCTCTGTCCTGGCTCAGATGAAGCCCCTCAGTGCCTCAGGACAGCCTGCCCACATGTAATCAGGCCACACATGCACGCGTGCATGCACACACACACACACACACTCTCTCACACCCCTGCACATGAGAGATACGCAGGAGACAGAACAATGCCTCTAAGAAGTGACAGAGGCACCTGACCGCCCTCGGCAGGGGTGCACCGAGCCATACCTACCTCTGACTTTCTGAAAGTAACAGCGTCTCCACAGATAGGAAGAGACAAAGGAGTTTCCTTCCAGCTAAAGCAAATGGTGGCTTTGTTTTCTCACTGGAGTATTGTAAGAATTGATTGTTTGGGGGAAATGACATAAAATCTAAGAGCTCTGGTTCCCAGGCTAGAAGACAGACCAGATCTATTCATTCAGTAAGCATTAAAAACCCACTGCTTAATTAATACCGGAACCACTCCACTCTCTTTGCAAAGAGGAGGTGCAGTGTAGTCCTACAGGCTGGCATCCTTGCCACAGAGGCCGGCACAAGGTGTTGAAGGCGAACACACAGCTGCTGCCATTCTGGATGTTTCCTCTAATTCATTGAGGCAATAAAAACTGTTAAAAATCGAACCTCTGCCATGAGGTCTTGAATTACATGAGTAAGTTCCTCTTTAACAAGCCGTCATGTTCAGGGAACATATCCATTTACTGACTGTTCCTTAAAAAAGGCTCTCTCTCCATCAGGAAACTGCTTCCACCAGAAATTTGGTTTCCCATTTGAAGTGGTTTGCACACGGTCAGGCGTTTTTATTGTCCTCGTCTGTTTCATGGACCCCACTGAAGAGTGGGGTGTCTCCCTAAAAATATTAATGTTTACCCTCCCCCTGATGACCTTCGTGTGGAAGGAAACATTTGCCACATAGCTATTACACATCATTTACTCTGCCACGAGCTTAACATACATCAGAGAGTTTAATACTTACGGAGCACAACGACAGAAGCTTCACATGCGTTGACTCATTTAGCTTTCCCAATAGTTCTATGAAGTTCTATTATTAACCCCATTTTACAGATGAGGAAACTGAGGCTCTGAGAATAATCTTCCCAAGGTCCCATAAGTGGTAGATCTAGGAATCAAATCCAGCCCAACCTTTCTCCTCATCTATGTTCTTGTCCCTGCACCAAAATGCTTGCTTCCAGGCCATGGTCTTCTCCCTGTCAGCAGGACCTTGGCATTCTGGCAAGGCCAGACCTTGCAGGAGTGTTTCTAGGTTAGTTTTGAATTCCAAAGCCCTCCTCTAAAGCAGATTTCTTGGAAGCACAAGGCTTGTGAGGGCCATGAGGAAAAACAGAACCAGATCAGACAGCCTGCTTTGCACTAGGCCAAACACAGCCACCCGCTTCAGGATCAGTTGCCCATGCTCGGGGCTCCTCTGCCGGCAGTTCAAGATGCACCTATGCCGACTTTGCCTCTTTGGTCTTGGTTTACTCACCTTTAAAATGGGTACAATAACACCTGTCCTATAGGGCTGCTCTGAGGAGGTAATATGATAAGAATCCTAAAGCATCTAACCAGGTGCCTGGCACAGGGTGGTCAGTGAGCAATGGTCACTGCTGCTCTTTCTTGGTGGAGTCCCAGGAGCTGCTCCTGGGTCCAGTGGAGGGAAGAGAAGAGCAGTCCTTGCCTGTGGGGAAGAGTACTTTATCATCAACACTGTTTTAGAATTCCTGGTGTACTGTGACAGTAAAAAGCAAACAGACTTTTAATTGGTTTTATTATTGCTTTTAAATTCTCTGCAGATGATGTACCCCTTACTGCCTGCACCCTTAATAGACTTCTCCCACTCCCTTCTTCCCTACTCCATGCCCTTCTCCATCCGACACATGCCACAGCCTAGATCTCTTCCGAATTTCCCACTGGAGAGCGAATAGAGAGGCAGTGGGGGTCTTGACCACTCCTCGGCCCCATCGCGATCACAACACTTCAGGGAAAAAGAACACAGCTCCTTCACAACAATACGGGCCTGACCACAGAGGGACTCCCCGAAACGCCCCCAGTGAGAAGGAGATGCACCTGCAAAGCTCACAACTGGGAAAGAACATGCTGTTTAGCTAAGAAGGCTGGAGGAGAGGGGTGAGGAGAAGGGCTGAGAGGAGGCTGGGAAAGTGGGCATCTTCTAGGGCCACGCAGGCCATGTTAAGGATTTTCGGCTTTCTTTCACTCAGCAAGAAGCACTCACATGATAAGGGCAAAGAACAGCCTGGAAGGGTGAGGCAGGGTGTGGGAGACTAGTTAGGAAGCTTTTGTAGCAGCAAAGGCTGGACAAGGGGAGTGGAAGTCAGCGTGAACAAGTGGATGGATTTAAACCCACACGCTCAGGAAGAGAAATTAATGAGACTTGGTGATAGGTTGACAGGAGATAGAGAGCACAAGATGACGTCTGGTTTCTGGTTCAGGTAGATGGCAGGGCAGGTTGAGACAGGGGACGTCTGAAGAGGACAGACTCAAAGGCTGAGGGCGGGGGGGGGGGGCGGGGGGGTGTGGGTGTGAACAGATATTGAACCGAGCGGTGCACACAGCGAGTCACTCAAGTGGAGATGAGAAGATGCTCGTATTTCAGTCAGGTGTTCCAAGGAGCGGTCCAGACGGGATGCATGGAACCTGAAACCAAGGAGGTGAAGCGTTCCCCAGGGGAGAGAGCCCACAGGAGGAGAAGAGTTCTGGAGCACCCCAACCCTAATGGCCAAGCAGAGGGCGTGGAGGAAGCGGCAGAGGAGCCCAGGCGGGAGTAGCCAGAAAAGCAGGAAGGAAACCAGCAGAGGTGGTGCCTCAGAAGCCAAGGGAAGAAAAGAAGATTTAGAGTTTTAATTAAACTTAATAAAATGCTGCTCAGAGGGCAAGAAAGACGAAGTCTGAACAGCGTCATCAGCATTGCTGGAGATGCAGGTCAGAGGTCTTCTCATCAGGAGCAGGTGTGGTTGGGAACCGGCGCACAAGGCCCGAAGCGTGAGCGGGAGGGGAGACGTGCGCTTACGTCTCAGGCAGCCCCCAAGCTTGTCACATCACTTGGCACGTGTCCTTCACACCCTTTATCTTATGTATGATTATCCTGCTTACTTATTGTTTACTTGTTTATTGTCTTCTTCCCTCCCAGAAATGTAAGGTTAGGGCAAGAACGTTGTCTGTTTTATATACAGCTGTACCCTGCAGACCTAGCAGAATGCTTGGCACAGAATAGGGACTCAGGAAATAGCTGTTGAATATGGAACGAATGAAACAGACAGAGAGGAGAGATAAGTTTGGTTAACAAGTAGGGAGACAGGGAGTTGGAAAGCAGGAGGGCTGCAAGCAGCAGCGACTGATGAGAATGAGCCCGGGGTGAGAAGAGGAGAGATGGAGTGGTGCCCTGAGAAGGCGGGGGGTCCCAGGCTTAGGTGGAGGGTTATGGCAGCATGCAGGACACTGACACGAAAGCGTAAAAGAGAGACTCAGAGGTATTTTCTGGTCTAAATAACATCCAACCCACATGTCCTGGCCTTAGGGTATATTCCCCCAAAGCAAACCCTGAGACAAGGATTCCTGGGCAGGTGAGTTATGGAAGAAATGCTCCAAGGGAAGTTACCAAGGAAGTGGGGGAGTGGGGGGGAGCAGGACAGAGAAGGGGAGAAGCCAGGCCACAGTCTGACCTCAGATGAAGTCCCAGCCTCAGCCAGAGCCCAGGGAGACTTCTGGAGCGTCAACTGCACCTCCTCCAGAGTCTGTCCCCTCCTCCCCAGGGCCTGCATCTTCCCACACCAGCTAATATTGGCTACCAATACTCTAGCTCTCTTGGCAGGATGGCAGTCCTTTGAAAAAGGTGACAGGGGCAAGCCTTTAGAAGCAAAGGCCACAGAAACCGTGGGGTGGGCGCACAGAACTGTGAAAGGGATCCAAGGGCGTCTGGGCAGAGGGCCAACAATGTCCACCACTAAATCCCGACAGAACTATGTGTGGATGACCCTGGGAGACCCACCAAGAAACGACTTCATTCCCAGGGGCTGGAGGGTGCAGGGATGGTTACCTTTCAGAATCATTTTTGTTCTGGAAAATAATCCTTCAAAGGAAGATATTATGGCTCCTGAAGTGCACAGAAGTGCTCCTCTTGGAAAACTGTAAGAGTGTGAATTTAGTTAAAGCTACTAATACTGAATGTGATATGCAACTATTGCAAAAGTCCTTCGAGTATTCAGAAATACTCAAAAGTCAAGAAATAGAAAACTGAGCAACCTGTATCACATTCACGGGACATGCTTATTATCATCACAGTATTGTGATATTGTAGAATCCTCAGAAACAAAAATCAATCGAAATAAAATAAAATAAATCAACCAACTACTATTTACTGAACACCTGCTATGAATCCAGCTTTGTGCCAGAAATGGCGGAATGGAGAAATGTCTCCGTACTAGAAGTTTATCACCAGGCTGGGGACCAGATGATATTCCTGAAACGATTAAAGAAGGCAAAATAGGACCCCTGGGAGGTAGTGTAGTTTGATTTCTAAGACGAGCCCCAGAGTCAGACTACTCGGGATTACTCTCACTACTTCCATTGGACTCTCTGCGCCTCAGTTTCCCTATCTGAAAAATGGAGTAACAATGGTACTTACTTCTCAGGATTCTTGGGAGGATAAAATGAGGTAATTTGCGTAGGGTCCTTAGAGCAGTGCCTGATGTATACAGTAAGCACTTAGTCCTGGGGAGTCCATGGCTACAGATATTACCGGAGGAGAGGAATGGAAAAGAACGCTACTTGCCTGGCTTGTCTCCTATCCTGCTCTGCTCAGAAGGATCAAGACATTTATGCTTGGCTAGAAAAAAACCTCAAGAAACACCCACCCTTGTTTACTTGGACCCAGATGCAACGAAGCTAAGTATGGACCAAGAGTTGAAGGGCGGATGGCGTGCTCCTCTACTGAACTGGCCAGGAGCCGAGGCCAGCGGCTTTATGTCTTGGGAGCCTTTCAGACTCGGAGCCTGCATATGCTCAGACTCTAAAGAGTGCTGGGTCAGCAAGGAAGCACTGGGAAAGCCATCAGTATCTTTGTCTCCCCACTGACTGTTTCCTGCCCAGCACCCAGGAGGCAGTCCCGCCACTTCTCTGACCAGCACACAGAAGGGGGTGCCCGGGCTCAAGCGATGCAGTCACACAGGCCTGCACTCCTATCCTGCCTCTCCACGCACAGCTGTGTGACCTTGGGTCAGTGACTTTGACCTCTGAGGACTCAATTCCCTCGTCTGTAAAAGAGTTCTCGGCCTTGGCTGTACAGTAAAATCACTGGGGCGGTATTTAAAAATTGAAATGCCCAGGACTCACCCCAGACCAGTAAAATCAGAATCCCCTAGGATGGGAACCACTGCCACAAGGACAGACGGTCATCTTCTACTCATCAGAGATTACCCACGGAAAACACTGAACACCGGGCTTTACACAGAGTGCCCCGTAAAAGCTGGATACCACATTGTACCATCACTCAGAGTTCCTAGACTCTAGAAACACTCCCCACAGACCCACAAGGCCTGTACTTTGGAAGATTTATTCTGTCCATGGGAAACTTCCGTTCAGGCACCTCCCTTTGGCTAATGTTGAAGATCAATCCCTCATTTTGATTTCCGTAGTTCCTTTGATCACCCTGAATCATCTTATTCTTGGAAAGATAAGAAGGTCAGACTCAGAAAGCATTTCTCTGGACGTAGGGCTTTGGGCCTAATCCTGGTTTCCAGTTATGCACTCAGTGGGCCTCATCCCCCATCCTAATAAGAGAGTCATCATGCAAAGGGAGCCTCAGTCTTTGCTTGCACAGGTGACAGGGCCAAGGATGGGCATCCAGAACCCTGGCTGCTATCAAGGCCTGAACAGTTACATCCTGGATAGAACTGTAGGAAAAATATTTCTGGGCCTGTGGCCCCCTTGCCAGATCTCCAACGAATATAGGGCTTCAAGCCCTGTGTTACATGAAAATTCATGCAAACCAGGGTATGAGGATTTTAGAGTGTGGGAGGGGCCTTTCCAGGCCTTGCTTCCTACATAGTTGATGTGTCTGGACCCAGAACTGAGAGAAGGAACTGGAACAAAGCAAACAAGTGGGATCCCTTGCAACCTGTAGTTATGTTTTTCAAAGCAGAATATACACACAGCAGAACAGAAACAGAACATCAATTTAAGGAGTAAAAGGAGGCAGCTAGCATCCCAGCTAGAAGAAGAGCTGGTAGGTGACAAGGGGGGAAAAGTGCTGTCCACCCAGTGTAGAGGCAACGCATGGTGTCCAGTGGGAGCGTGGATGCCAGGGTGCCGGATAACAGAGCAGGTGACGGAGACTGCTCTAGTCCCATCATGAGCTGCTAAAAGGAGATCTGACCATGTGCATTCCAGACCCTGATATTCCTTTTTGCCACGTCATTCAACAACACAGTATTTGTTACGGGCCAAGCATATCTATCTATCTATTGATATTTCACAGCCCCATTTGGAGGGCACTCTTATTATCCCCATTTTGCAGATGAGGAAACTGAGGCACACAGAGGTTAAGTAACTCGTCCGAGGTGTCACAGTTAGCATGTGACAGAGTTGGAATATGAACCCTGTGCTCTCAATTCCTATGTCATATTGTTTCTAGTCTAGTAAGGGTGTCATACAGGTTGACAGACAGTTAGAATACAGTGTCTAAGGGATACCCTAGGGCCTAGCCCAAGTGATGTGTCCAAAATCCCTTTATTATTTGATGCTCACTCATAAGAAAAGAAATAGAAGGGTCACTTGGTGACAGGCTGATACGCACAGAGACAGATAAAATGGGCATTCCAATTGAGAGACTTGACTAGGTATCTACCCAAGAGAAATGAAAAGATATGTACATACAAAGACTTGTACGTGAAATGTGCATGACAGCTTTATTTACAACAGGCAAAACTGGAAACAACCCAAATTTCTATCAACAGGTAAGTGGACAAATTGCGGTACATCCATACAATGGAATACTCCTTGGCAATACAAAGATTGAACTGCCAATGCACACAATATGAAGGAATCTCAAAAGCATTGTGCTGAGTGAAAGAAGTCAGGAGCAAAAAAAAGTACTTATTTTAGGATTCCATCTATATGGAGTTCCAGAAAAGGTAAAACTCCAGTTTCAGAAAACAGATCGGTGGTTGCCAGGTGAAGGGGGTGGGAAGGGGGAACTGAACGCAAAGGGGCACAAGGGCACTTGTAGGGGCTGATGGAAACGTTCTACATCTGCATCATGGTGTCGGAGATCAAGATGTGGCCACCCTGAAACATATCTCTTTACCTTGACTGTTTTCTCTGAGGGACATTTGACCTCCCCCACTAACTGCCTAAAGAATTTGACATGGTGGCTCCTTCCTGGAACAGATCTTCTATCATGATGGCTGTAAAGATAATGTAGGATAGAGGTTACAATAGGAAAGGCACCAAGCCCCTTTTATCAAAAACTCTGTCTCTCCCTGACCACATTATCTATAGATGACCCTGAAAAGAATTGTCTTCCTGCCCTCTGAAGTCCCAGGCCACTACCCACCCCCAACACGTTCCTCGCCTTTAGCTGCAATACTTAAGCAAGCAGCTTAGACAGAGGGACGAGTTGCTCATTTCTGAGTTTCTCATGTATACATGTTATTAAACTTGGTATTATTTTCTCCTGCTAACCTGTCTTGTTAATTATTTGGCCAGCCATAAGAACCTTAAGGAAAAGGGCAGAGGGGGATTCTTCCTCTTCCCCCGACAATGGTGTGGCTACATGGGTGTAGACATCTGTCAGAACCCATTGAATTGTACACTTAAAAGGGTGAATTGTATTTTCCGTACATTATACTCTCGACATCACGCAGTCCCACCTGAGCAGTGCTGGGCTCTCAAACTAGGAGCGAGAGTTGGACATGCTCTGCTTCCTTTTGCTTCTTCCTTTCTTTTTTTTTTTTTTCTTTCTTTCCCTCTTTCTTTCCTCCCTTCTCTCCTTCCTCTCTTCCCTCCTTCCTTCTTACCTTCCGTCATCCCTCCTTGTCTCCCTTCCGCCCTTCCCTCCCTCCCTCTCCCCTCCTTCATCCTTCCTTCCTTCCTCTCTCTCCCCGTCCGGGCCAAGCCTACTGGCAGGCCCCTGAGCTCCAGGCGTTTCCAGCACTGCCATTACGAATTAGTGGAAATGATCAGAGACCCAGGCAGACTGACTCCCAGCCTACTTCAGAGGGGCAGATGTTTTGCAAAACCGGCCAGTGACCCACAGAGAAGGCTGGCAAGCCCACAAGGCTCTCATTGGGCCCCTCTGTGGCTTCTGCCTCCCAGGTAGAAAGCATGCATATATTAGATGACAAAGAGGAAGCACCTGTCCAAGAATTACTCGGCCTTGGCAGGGAGGGAGGTCATCTGTCTCTGTCCAAGAACAATGTTCATTCACCCTTGAATTGTTCTCTCCAAAATATTTTGGGATGGGGTAAGGGTGAGGGGCTGTAGCAGGGGAGAAAGGAAGGTGGAAAGAACAGGGGAAGCAAATGCCACACTGCTCTGAGGTGGCAGCAAGACGATCTCTACCATCTTAAGCCCTGGGAAGGATGGAGGGAGAGAAGGAACGCTTCACTCAACCAGCTCTCACCTGGCTGCCTAAGTAAGAAAACACTCTGTCAGGGGCACCCCTGCCCGGGCTAGAAGAGACATGAAGAGAGAAGTTATCAGGGCAGGAGGCAGCAGGGTTGGGAACAGAACATGAGACTGGCACAGTTCCTCCCCTGAGCCTACAGGAGGCCCATGACAGCTGGAACGTCCATCTGCTACGCCCCACCAATAATGGCTCACAGGAAGGGAAGACGACAAGGACAACCCAAAGGCCCCTTGCTGGGAAGTTACACCAGGAAGTGAGCAGCAGGGCCTGCCTGCCCAGGAGGAAACCACATCAGAGTCATCAGTCAGGGCTCTCCTGGACAAACCCCTCACGGCAACAGAGAGTTATAAAGGCCCTCGGCCAAAAGGCATGGAAGTTGAGGTCAGCCAAGTGCAACCCAGCCACAAGGGCAGTGGGAGGGGGCTGGGGATGCCAGCTGCCATCCAAATCCTGTTTGCTGAAAGCTGAGCAAGTCACTAGGCTTGGCTTGGAAAGCAAAAGAGTAAGCTTTCAGGGGAGAGAGGGGAAAGAAGGAAGGATCTTAGAGAACTGGATGCTTGCACTTTTTTTTCCCAAAAGAGTTGGTCCCCAGGTGGTAAGGCATATTATTCAATAACAAAGTAAGAATGAAGAGATAAGGGTAGCATGAAGGTAGAACTCTGCCCCAAGACAGGAAAAAACAGGCATCCACAAGAGAAAAGATGAGTAACACTGCGCATCTAGTTCTTAGAAAGTGGAAGAGGAAAGAGACAATCTCTAATCCTAATTCACTCTGTTCCAGGTTTGGAAAAAAGCTGCATCCAAGAGAAATGTTCTGTCAAAGCAGCTTTGTGTGGAATGGAAAATCAGCCAAAAATCCATCAGCTCTCCCAAGTTACCAAGAAAGAAGAATTAACTCCCTAGCAGCTGATGTTTAAAGGCTAAACTGTCTGTAATCTACTCAATATCACTCATTTTTATTCTGGTATACTCTTCTTGGCAGGTTTAAAACATCAATACCCCATCCTAGCACCAATTAGTCTTCTATCTTAGCCTGGGAGGAACCTGTATGAGTGACATTACTAGGAACATATCATCACACCTATTGAATGAATCATGGAATAGACTGACCATTATAATAAATGCATGTGAATATATATATCCTTTCAATAGACTCAGCATAGTCTTTCATAGTTAACAAGTGTTGAGGCTAATTGTGGTATTAAAGAAAACCCTTAGACTTTTACTTCCAGTACTATGGTGGTCTGGGTATGTAGGCAACTCTACTGAAAACAACTAAGAAAACTGGATACTATAGAAAACCATATTTTGTTTAATGACTAATGAGCTGTGAAGTTGGTAAGAAATATTCAGTGGGCGAAAACTCAGTAAAAGCTGGAGCCAAGAATGGGAGCCAAGCCCTGAAGACACCTGCCAAACAAAGTGACCTTGAGGGTCATCTTTTGTGGCCTCACAGGATGAGCGGACAGGACAAGAATTTCCCATAATTGATAAAAGATACCATCACACGGATCCAGGAGGTCCAATGAATACCAAATATGAGAAACAAAAAGAAACATAGATTTATATGCATCTTTGTGAAACTGTAGAACACCAAAGACAAACACCAAACATTGAAATGCAGTCAGAGAAAAGAAAAAAAAGATTATTCTCAAAGGAAAGACAAGACTGATAGTAGATTTCAGAGGTAATAATGGAAAAAATGATATATTTGAATAATTGTCTTCATTGTATTGGAGAGAAAATAATTGTCAATCTAGAATTCTACCCAGAAAAAAAATCTCTCCCGAAAACAAGGGGAAAATTAGTGCATTTTCAAGCAAACAAAAACAGAGAAGTTGTCAACAGCAGATCTTCACTAAAGAAAACTCTAAAAACTGTACTATAGGCTTTCTCAGAAAATACTAAACAAAACTATATTAATATCAGTCAGACTAGACTTTAAAAGAATTACTAGAGAAACAAGTGCCACTTCATTATGAAAGATTTCATTCACTAGAAAGACATAGCAATTCCAAACTTATAGGTACATATTAACAAAGTCTCAAAATATATTAAAAAAAAAAACTGACAGAACCGTAAGAAGAAATAGAAAATCCACAGTCACAGTGGGAAATTTTAATGTGCTTCTTTCAGTAACTGATTGATCAAGCAGACAAAAAATCAGTAAAGATATAAAGGTATTGAACAACACAGTTAAGATGCTTGATGTAATGGATTATATAGAACACTGCATCTAACAATGACAGAATCCATAGAACTTTGTGAAAATTGACCACATAAGAAGCCTGCAATAAGCCTTACAAATTTAAAAGGTTGGGTTAACACACAAACAACATTTGCCAACCATGACGCAATTAACTTAGAAACCAATAACAAAAATGTAATAACAAGAAAAACAAACGAAAAACCAGAAGTTTGGAAATTAAGAAACACAGCTACATTTATAAGTCAAAGAATAAATCACAGTGGAAATTACAAAATACTTAGAACCAAATGATATAAAAATATTACATATCAAAAAATGTGTGTGTGGAGGCCAGCCCAGTGGTGTAGTGGTTAAGTTCGCGGGCTCAGCTTCAGCGGCCCAGGGTTCGCAGGCTCAAATCCCAGGCACAGACCTATGCGCCACTCATCAAGCCATGTGTGGCGGCGTCCCATATACAAAATAGAGGAAGATGAGCACAGATGTTAGCTCAGGGTTAATCTTTCTCAGCAAAAAAAGAGGAAGATTGGCAACAGATGTTAGCTCAGAGCCAATCTTCCTTACCAAAAAAAAAAAAAAAATGTGTGATGAAGTTAGAGTGGAAATATATAACCCATAATGCTCATAATAAGAAAACAAAAAGCCAAACATTCAACTTAAGAAGTTAAGAAAGAACAATAGATCAAACCTAAATAAGTTAGAAGGAAAAAATAGTGTAGAAATTAATGAACTAGAAGAAAAAAATAAAGAGAGAGAGGATCACAAAGTCAACAATTGGTTCTTTAAAGGATTAATAACATGGACAAAATTCTGAAAATACTATTCAACAAAAGAATATAGAAGGCCAGCCTGATGGCCTCGTGGTTGAAGTTCAGCGTGCTCCGCTTCGGCGGCCTGGGTTTGGTTCCCGGGCACGGAACCACACTACTTGTCTGTCAATAGCCATGCTGTGGCAGCAGCTCACACAGAAGAACTAGAAGGACTTACAACTAGGATGTACCACTATGTACTGGGGCTTTGAAGAGGGGGAAAAAAAAAGAGAGAGGAAGATTGGCCAGAGATGTTAGCTCAGGGCGAATCTTTCCCAGGAAAAAAAAAAAAATATATATATATATATATACACACACACACACATATATATATAGAAGTCACAATAGTATTAAAAGTGAAAAGGGGACATAACCACAGATGCTACAGAGTTTAAAAAGATAAAAGCATATTATAAATAACTTCACGGTAAAAATTTTGAAAATTCAGATAAAACGGACAAATTCCTAGAAAACTCTAACTTACCAAAATTAATTCTAGAAAAAAATTAAAACCTGAATAATCCAATAACTATTGAAGAAACTGAACCAGAGGTTAAAAATCTCCAGGGAAGAAAGAATGCCAATCTTACATAACTCTTTTTGAGAATATATAAAGAGGAAACATTCTACAACTCACTTTACAAGTCTAGCATAATCTGGATACAAAAGCCTGACAAGGATAAAATGATAAATGAAAATTACAGTCCAATACACTCATGAATGAACATAGATACAAAACTTCTAAGCAAAATATTAGCAAAACAAATCTAGCAATGTATAAAAAAAGAATCCATCATGACCAAGTCAGGTTTATTCCAAGAAAACAAGATTAATTTAACATTGGAAAATAGTTCACCAGATATTAACAAATTAAACAAAGAAAAAAATTACATAAATCCTCTCAATAAATGCAGAGAAAGTATTTCATAAAGTTCCATTTATTATTAAAAAAAAAAACTCTTTGCAAACTACAAAAGAAGGGTAGTTTCTTGTCCTGATAAAGAATATGAAATGCATAGAGAATATCATTCTCAATGGAAAATGTTGAAGACGAAAGGCAGAACTCTATAACTTTTAAAAGGTGATACAAGAGACTATTTTATGACCTTCCATTAGGAAGGATGACCTTAAAAAGACACAAAAAGTTCAATGATAAAGGAAAGACTGACAAATTTTCTTATATTAAAATCTAGAATTTCAGCCACTCTAAAAATACTAAAAATGATGAAGAAAAATCCCACAAATTAGGAAAAGGTATTTTCAACACTAAGAAATAGTCTCCAAGAAACATAAGTAACTTCTACAAATAAATAAGAAAAATACAAACTACCCAATTTTTAAATAAATCGTCAAAAGACTTGAAAAGGCTCTTTACACACAAAAAAAGAAAAATGAAAAGGCCAACAAGCATATGACAAGATGCTGAGCCTCTTAGTAATAAAATATACACAAATTGAAACCAAATAAGATACTATTGTACACCCACAAGATTGGCAAAATTTCTGATAATATCCCACAAAATATAAAGTATTAGCAAGGATACGGAGCAATGGGAACAATTATACACCACAGTTGGGTATAGAAATTGGTTAAACACAATGGAAATTAATTATTTTTGAGGTGAAATTCACATAACATAATGGAAATTAATTGAACTGTTCCAGTAGCATTGAAGATGCCCATAGTCAGTGACCAGTAGTTCTACTCCTACGTATATTCCCTAAGTAAATTTAGATACATGCTCACCAGGGGACCTGAAAAAGAATGTTCACAGCAGGACTATTTACAATAGCAAAAAACTGGAAATAACTTTTTTTGTTTTTGTTAGTGCCGTGGAGTCATTCCGACTCCTAGTGACCCTGTGTACAGCAGAGCAGAACTCTGCCTGGTCTTTATGCGCCATCCTCTCACCTTCCCACAATACATCAGACAGTGCTCTGCTGCTATTCATAAAGTTTTCACAGCCAATTTTTTCGTGGGCCATGTCCTTCTTCCTAGTCTGTCTTAGCCTGGAAGCTCCACTAAAACCTGTCGACCATGGGTGACTCTGCTGGTATTTGGAATGGTGGCACAGCTTCCAGCATCACAGCAACATGCAGCCACCACAGTAGGACAACCAACAGACAGGTGGTATGGGTCCCTGACCGGGAAACGAACCCAGGCCGTGGTGGTGAGAGCACAAGTCTGAACCACTAGACCACCAGGGCTGGTGGAAAGAACTTAAGTGTTCATTAATAATAGAATAGATATATAAACCACAGCATATTCATTCAGTGGAATTACAGTTCAGCAAAATGAAAAAATTTCAGCTACACTCATCAACGTGAAGCAATCCACGAGTGAAACATTTAACAATGAGTTGGCATAGGGGCTGTCCAGTCAAAGCGATCCCAGCCACAGTGCTGGAGCTGGGTCCCAAGATCCCCTGCTGTGCCAGATGTAATCCCTTCAGGAAGGTGAAGGGACTTGAGGAGGTCTCACAGGAGCACTGGAGGGAGCCAGGCAGGCAGCAATTTACCACCAACTGACATGGAAGCATTTCAGTCGTTTGTCCAGCAGGGCAGCCTTACTGCTACACATGGGCTAACTCTGAGCATGAGAACACAAGAATACAAACAGTATGATTCCATTTATATGAAGTTCACACGCATGCACAATTAAACAAGATATTGTTTAGGTATGCAAACATAAGAGGGTAAGACAATAAAAGCATAGAGAAAAGAGACAGAAACGTCCCGGAAACAGTTAGCCCTGAAAAGGGAGGGGATGGGATGGGATGCGGAGGGGTACCACTCTCCAAAGGTAAGAGTAACATTCTTTTTCTTAAACTGACAGGTGAGTACATGAGTGTTGGTTATATTATAATTCTTTATTCCTTTATATACAGTACATGAGTTCTTTTGTATCTAGTGGCTATCTCATTAAAATTACTTTAAAAGAATATTTTAATAAGAAAATTTTAATTAAAAATTTATTAATTAAAAAATTAATATTTTAAAAGAAAAATGTAATAAGAAACTCTCATACCAAATTGCTGTGATTCCTGCTATATCTTGTCTAGTTGCTTGGCAAAGACGATCTCCTCAATTGTAATTGGTGGAGCTCTTAAACCCACTTAAAATTCTAAGAGCTTCTACCCAAATCACTCCAGTGCATTCTTGCACGATTCTCTCCAGTGAGGAGCAGCAGGGCCCAACCTCCAGAGTACATTCTTTTCTGGATCTCTTATTTAATATAATCATAAGCACAGTGGTTTTATTTTATTATTTTTTTAATCTCCGGGAATCTTCTCAAATTTTGAAATCTTTAAAATGAGGGCATGGAGTAAATAACTATATTCTGTTTCTCTTGCCTAGATTTTAATGGTGATATCCTCATTTTAAGTCCTTTACCATACACTTCAGCTGTGTGATGCCCCAGTTCTCTTCATGGAGATTTGCTGACAGGGGAAGTTGCTAAGAGTGTATTAAGTGGATACTAAGGGCTAGGGATTCGAGGGAGTTTCAGAGGTGGCACACACGTGCAATTTTTAGCAACTCCAGTAGATGCTCAGCATTCGTAGATTCAACATTCACTTGTCTGTTATTGGTGAACATCCCTAATAGCGATACCACATGGCAATTATCCTTCTCCTAAAGCACAAGTGTGAACCGTGTGTTGCAAAGCTGCAGCACAAGGGCAGGCACTAAGCTAGAGAGGGAGCCTTGTCAAAGCTCCCCATCCCAAGACACCACCAGGGAAACAGAAACTCTAGAAGTGACAGAAACTTTATTTCCTTGAGTGTAAGTTGAAAAGGCAAATAATTGATGGCTTGTGAATAATCATGGGAACCTCTCCTCCCTGGACAGAAACCTGATGCAGAAGGAAGTCAAGAGCCTATGCAAATATTTTTCTGTATTTGCAAATTTGGGGATTTGCCAAGGGTTTGAGATGTATCCATACAGAATGTCAAGGGTCTACTGTATTGAATCTTGATTGAGGAGGTTTTCAGAATTCTTCTTCTATTAAAACTAAATCAGTTCATTTTTATCAGGGCTCCTCTCATCTTAAGATAGATTCAGCATCCAACCCGAGCCTGAAAGTCCAGTGAATGACTGAACAGACTAACTTTGGGGACAGAGGCTCAACAGAGCATGTCATGTATTTATAACATTACCTTTATTTTTTTCATCTCTTTCTTTTGTTTGTTTATCAGCTTTTCTTTGGATCCCAGTCATGCACACATTACTCATTTTTTTAAAGTTGGCCCTAAACCCCAGTTCAAGGACCCATGGACATCCAGAGAGTTCCCAAGATCCCTGAGACTAACTCCCCTGTGCTGTCCCCTGGCCTCACTCCCAAATCCGAGGGGCATTCTCACTCTATCTCTACTGCACATCTAGACCCACCCTTCTCCTTTTGTCACAAGAATGCCAGCCACACCTGGTATTCTGTACACTTAGTAACAAGGAGAGGAATCACAACACTCATGCACTCATGGCTTTCATCAATGGGCCAAATCTACAGCCTAAGCACATATTCCCAAATGTGACCCTTCCAAAAGGGCAGCTCTCTGGAGAATGTGGTTCAGTCACCTGCCACCAACAATCCCTACCTCCTCTGCCTTCCAAGCCCCCTGGGATTTCAGAGAAACTCTTTTCTCCATCTTATTCCTTTGCTTATATACGTAGAAACTTTAGACAGTTCTGAGCATTTCTGATCATATTCAATGACCTGTTATTGACAGTTTCTTTTAGCAAGTTCAAAAATTTCTTCAAATAATGTACCAAAACGATGAATCTATGTGCATCTCGAAACCAAGCAATACTCTTCTGCTACTTTCAGTTAGGGTCTTCACATCGTCAACGTATGCACTGAATTTAAAAATACTCTTTAGAAAGTGTCAGCATTCATTTTCCCCTACTTTTGTTTTTCCTTGTGCCTTCGTTTTGGAGTAAACTGTAACTAAGCAAATCAGCAGAGGGTCAGGCAAAGCTTAGTACTGCTCGCGTAACTCAGACATCCTTCCAATTTTGAGCACAATGTCTGAACTGAGTAAACACCATAGCTTAGCATGAGGGTGTTGCCATGACATCTTGGACTTGTTTTCCTGACAAGTGTTTTAACAGCACACTGCTAGTGGGGAGTCCACATTCCCTACACTGACGGGCATGCCACTAGGGTTGACCTCTCCTGGTTCATCTTTTCTATAATCCGATCTCTTCCAACTGCAGCCTTAGAGTCGCCAAGTTGGAAAGCTTGAAGTATGTCTCCCGGTCACAACAAGACAGGTCGAGATTTGCAGGTTTCCTTCTTAGAATATTCTGTAGCATTAAATATTAGAACATAAGCACTACAAATACCGGCATAACAGTTCCCTGCTAAATTTCAGCAAAAGATCATGAAGTTCTCAATTGATTCAACAGGAGGGCTTTTCAGTTATCATATAATTTTGATCAGTAAGCTCTTGGCTGTCCAGAAACCTCAGAGGTTCTGTTATCCTGCATAAATGCAGTTTTTTGTTTAAGCATCATGCTAAAAAAAATCTTTCAGGGTATACTTCAAATTCTCATGCCTTTTTAAATTGGACACACAAGATGTCATTTAAAGTGCTCTTGAAGCATCTGGGTCATTGCGAGCATCAGTTATTCTGCTACAAAACAGAGTCCTGAAGACCCATCAAAATATATAAAATTTCACTGACCTGTTTACGTTAAATACTTATATTGAATAGTCTTAAAATTCCATGCTTTGAATCCCTATGCCTTTTAAATTTTACTTTAATTTTTTTTTTTTTTTTTTTAGTTTTTCTGTTTCTTACATTACTAGTACTTCTTACTGACATGTGACAGGAGAACTTTAACAACTCCTGTGCAGTGCTTAATCAATCTCTTCCAATTTGCTAGTGTATTTGGCAAACTAATAGCCAAGCCTCTTAGAACTTTATGTAAATGAAGAGTCCTGGCAGAGGGTATGGAATTTTCTGCAATGATCAAAATTCAAGAACTGTAGCTCACGATTTGATTTACCACTTAGGTCTCAACTGAACAAGTGAAATTGTGTAAATATGAGTTCCAGATTGCTGGATTGTTATCCTAATACCCATCGGCTACAGAGCACGTGTTACTTCTTAGCCTAGCTCATTTTCCTCTCAAGATAGTTGGTGGGCTTGGTAAGGCTATGACGATTACACCCACTTTACAGATGAAGAACAACATTGGTCAGGGGCTTTGGCCAAGTCTGGCCCGAAACACCAGTGCTGCCTGCTCATGTAGCCAGTGTTTCCCGCTCTGTCTGCCCAGGGCATCTGAAGATTTGTAAATATGCCTTGATTCCACCAGAATCGAATGGAGACCAGCATGCCAGGGGCTCCTTGACCGGCAGCGTGGCAAGCAGAAAAGAACCTGAGAGCCATCAGGGAACTCACAGAGCAGAAAGTGAGAGACAGGTTAAAAGCTATCCAGTTGTCACACAGCTTTCTTAACGTTATCTTCCATCAAGTCAGGGCCTGGAATCTGCCAGGACTTCAGACTAAATGCATCTTCTTGCTCGAACCTTTCACACGCTAAATGCTTCAATGGCTCACTTGGCAAGGACCCAAAGGCAGCACACACTTCTCCACTCCAAACAGAGTGGCTGCCACTGAAACACAATGGGCAGAGACAGTTCAACAACAGTGCCAGTTGAGCACATCTTGATCCACTGCCACAACGGACACCTTAGTAGTCGGCCCTTAAAATAGACCCACTGGGGTGCTGAGGGCAAAAAAACAATCTCAGCCTGAAGGTGCCAGAATTCCCCACCAAATTAACAAGTCCACACAGCAGCCCTTGGCTGGGGCACTAGGGGGTGTGATAAAGGGGCCCCATGTGACAACTCTGTGTCCTGTGGGTGCCTTAGCTAAACAGACAGAACTGGGAGGAAGGAGAGAGAGCTAAGTGTCACACCCACTCTCCCCTCCTGCCTGCAGATATCTTGGTGGGACAGCTGGTCTCCTACCTTGAAAAAAAATCCCACGATATTTTAATGCAAGAATGTACAGGGCCTCCAGCCTCTGCAAGTCATCGTAGCTTTAAAGCACATATGTCAAGCAGCTCAGCCAGAATCTGAGGTCTACTCTTCAGCCCCACAGCGAAGTCCAACCCCACAACTAACCGAAACTCTAGCCGGGCAGACACTCTTCCCCTTGGTGGGAAGCATCAAAAACAGCTGGGACCTATAACCAGTGAGCCTGGGCAGTCAACCTGGATTCAGAATTCATGCCCTGGGTTGAGTTAGGAACCTAGAGGCCCTGCAGGGGTGATTCCAACCTTCTCCAGTGCTCATAAAGGGTGACATGACCAAAGGAAAGTTCACACAAGCAATCACTGGCTGAAAGGGATGTGGGAGGGTCTTCAGATCAACACCAAACCAAAGCCACCACGCTGTCCCCAATGGATGCATGATCTTTGCCCCGTGTTCTTCACATAAGTTGTTCAAATTATTCCTCCTCTTCCTCACACCCTCCCTGCCCCCAGCATACACCTAATCACATAAAAGCATCTTAAACGTGGGACCCAACTTCTTCAGTCCGGGTAGGACTGATCATCAGTTGAGGTTACATAATTACACAGAGACCCGAGAATGTTCGGTGGAGATCAGTCCAGCGCACACTTCATCTCCTGCCAGCCCCCATCACCCAGAAAGCAAGCCATTTTTAACACAACCGAAATACACGATGTAGTTGGAGGGGGGCGGGGGACCTGGCTGCTACGGTTACAATGCCAAGGGCTGCCAGAAACTTGAGGGTGCGCAGCAGGAAGGTGGATTGGCGGCGACCAGACGCCGCAGACCCTCCTGCCTGTAACCACTGCCCGCAAAGTTCAAGGGAGGGCGGAGCCACAGAAGTAGTCCCGACCTGCAACCTGCAACGTAAACCAAAGCAGCCGCGTTCAACGAAACCAACACCTGGCCGCCGAATTCCTCTACCCACGTCTCCTGTCCAGGTCTACGCGGGTCAGGTTGTCCTCCCCGCTCAGGAGTCCTCAGGCAGCCCACACAATCTCAGCAGGGGCCAATCAGCACCATCAGTGTTTCTAATTTTAAAAGATGGCAAAATGTGGGGCATAACTTGGAGAAGGGGCACCCGCTTTGCTAGCGGAAAGGCAAGAATCCCCAACGGAGTAGGAGTTTGGTTTTTGTTTTGTTTTGTTTGGAGGGGAGGGAGGTTGTGATTTTGCTTTAGGTACATTTTTAGGGGGCTGGGATTAAGGGGAGAAGGGAAAGAGCTCCTTTCTGCCTTGGTCCCCAGCATCCTCCGAATCTCATTCTCAGCCAAGCCGGCAACAGAAACCGCTTGGGTCGGCCTCAACAATCCCGGAGCAGCAGCCAGGGCAGCAGGAGAAAAGCAGGTGCTGCCGCAGGCGAGGCATTTGCCCGCCAGCTGAGGCTCCTTCGAGAGCCCGCTCGCCAGTGCGCCGGAGCCGAGCGGCTGCCAGCTAGAGAGCAGGAGCGCGCGGCGCGCACAGGGTTACAGGCGCCGCCGCCGGGGATGGACGCGCGGGGGTCACTTGAGGCTCGCGCCGCTCCCCCAGCACCAGGCCGAGCAGCCAGCTCAGCCCACCGAGGGCACCGCAGGCCGCGCGGCCACCCACCCGGCCGGCCCCTGCACCTCTGCAACCGGACACCTTGCCCAAGAAAGGCAACGACAAAATGGAATCGCAGCTCGCCATCCCACTTCCCCGTAGCGGCCACAGGCAAAAACACAATAAATAAAATAAAGCGCAAGGAATCCATCGCCGAATAAAAATCCAGAGTCCCCTACCTTCTGCCTTGGGATGGCAAACTGGTCCTGTGTTCTCCGACCCAGGGATCCAGCCCCTTCTTCATGAATTATTCCGGTCAGTCAGGATTTTGTGCATTTTTTCATGAACACCTGTTTCAAGTAAGGGTAAAGACCTTATTGAAAGAATTGTCCTTAAAAAATAACCTGTGCACACATATGTCCATCCAGGCATGCATGCGTGTTTGTATACATACGTATGCACACGGAATATACATGTACATTGGAGCACCAAACTAGGCAGCTGGATAATGGGAGAGTCGGCTGGTTGTGAGCATGCTCGCACCAGGAACAGATCCCCCCTCTGTTATTCCTCTGAATAAACATAAATCACGATCAGAAACCCAAACAGTAGCATCCCTCTTGAATTCCTGCTGCTGAAAAACACAGAATAAATTCAGCCTGCAGACACGGAATCTAATCAGCAGCTGTTTTCTGAACCCAGAGCCAACCCATGCCTCGCTTGTCTTTTCCACTGTGAGTCCAGACCTTTTTTGAAAGGGGTTTTAACCTTTTAAAGATACAGTACACCAATTATCACTTCTGAATAGCTATCACTCCCAGCACAGGAAGCCAGTCCCATGCCTAAAGCCACAGGGCAGGCTTGTACACAGTGATAATGATTTCATTTATCGGTGCCTTTAAAAATATGTATATATAGAGAGAGATAGAGAGAGAATGCAAATGCAAGGCACAAAACTAGAGACACATTTATTGCAGTGATGAGTTCCTCAGCGACTAATCAGCATATTATGTAAACACTGTGATCCCTCACTTCTCAACACGCTTGTTCATCAGGTCAGCCAATGCAGAGGATGCTTGTCAGCACGAGTGTCACCCCTCACGAGCCCCTAACTGCCAATGAAGGACCAGGAAGCCTGCCAAGGCGGCTGAAGGAAGTGGGGACCTCTGCCACCTCGGAGTTAACCACAGGGCACTCCTCGCCCCCTCCTCCCCTACAGCCT
Organism: Ceratotherium simum simum; assembly: GCF_057802395.1. Lineage (NCBI taxonomy): Eukaryota > Metazoa > Chordata > Mammalia > Perissodactyla > Rhinocerotidae > Ceratotherium > Ceratotherium simum. Next base: position 17,131,697 of record NC_141921.1, on the reverse strand, counting down.
CAGGTGCCACGTCGTCAAACGAGAGGAGAGGATCGTTCTGGCACTGCTTCTAAACTATAATGTAATCTAGGACCAGATCTTGTTCCAAGATACATTTGTTTTTTCAACCAGAATTTGGAATCAAAACTACCACCTGAATCTTTAGAGACTCAAAGATTCAGACTTAGGCCCTTCCTCGAGATTTTGTTAACAAGATGGTTTTGTTTGTTTATTTTTATTTTTCAGGGCTAGGTAGAGCATGAAGTTAGAAAAATAGGGAGGGGATAAACATCCCCCAGCCCAAATGTTTTTTACAAATTATTCATTAAGTACTTCAGCCACCCAGGTGGTATTTATTCCAGTTTTCTTTTTGCTTTTAAAGAGGTAGCACTGAGACGAAACCAAAACTCCTAGCCTCACTTATGTTTGGAAGGAAGGAAGACGACTTTTACGGCTTCTTTTTCACCCCAGAAGCCCCAGAGCTTCAGAATGGCGCCAGCTGCTTCTCCGCTGGTTCCTACCCAGCCGCAGCAGCAAAGCGTGCCTGAAGAGCAACTCTGAGGCTCCTACACCGCTCCGGGGCCTCTCCCTCTAGGCCTAGCCGCAGAGCCCATGCCTTCCCTTGGCAAGCCACTGAAGCCAGTGCACTGTCACCCTCCCACCTCATCGCAGGTGCTGCCTGCGCTGCCTCTCCCAGCCACACACACAGACACATCTCTCTCTCCTCTCCCCCCTTCCAGGGCTCTTTAGCAGCAAATTATCATATTTCATGTGTCATCGCCCTAGCTAGCTGGGCCTGTCACTGATTGGCTGGGCTTTAGCAGCTGGAAATGTCACCAGCCACACAGCTTGGAACTGGCTCTCCCGCAGCCACCACAGACCTGAGCCCAGGAGGCTCTGGGATAAGGCAGAGATCTTCCACAGGGAGCCTGTCACTCCTCTCCCTGGTCCGGCCCCATGCCCTCTCCCTACTTCTCTCACTGCACAGCCTGGGGGACGGGACCACCAGGGGATGTAGAGGGAGTCCCCAGAGACACTGGGAGCTAGAGCTGCCTCCAACTGCAGGAAGAGAGGAAGATGCTGAAATTCCTCTTCTTCCCAGCATGTTGGGGAAGAAACTAAAGATGTCTCCGTTTAGTTTCAAAGATTGGGAGAAAGTGCTCCTGGCAAAAACAGTCTCTCCTCACATTAAAAAAAATTAATCAGTAAGGTTGAATGAAAACCAGATTGTTCTACTTTTTTTTTTTTTTTTGGTGAGGAAGATTGGCCCTGAGCTAACATCTGTTGCCAATCTTCCTCTATTTTGTACGTGGGACACTGCCACAGCATGGCTTGATGAGCAGTGTGTAGGTCCATGCCCAGGATCTGAGCCTGTGAACTCCAGGCCACCAAAGCAGAGCACGCGAACTCAACCACCATGCCACCAGGCCGGCCCCCGAAACCAGACTTTTTACCCTCGAGAGTTTATCTGCTGCTGCTCTTTATTCCCTATCTAAGATCACATGTACCGTGGTATAATCAGAATATCCCAATGCTTTTGGGAAATCTGGAAGGTGGTTCAGTCCATCCTCTTCCCTTAAACAGAACAGCTCTTAACCCTCCAGAAAACTCATCAGTGAAGGAGGCTTCTTCACTTGGCTTTGCAGTGCTTTGGGATGCCACACAAGTTAAGAGTTAAATGGTCTTTGTAGTGACCAACATGAATCCCTTTGGCTGTAATTTAAGCTGAGTCCCTCCTGCTGTATCTTCAGCAGGTTTTATGTGACTCACCATTTAAGTTTCACCCATTCTGTTCTCCTGACTAAATTAAACACTATCTCCTGGACCTTTTTGTACAAGTTGTTTCTCAAACCGTTAATTATGCTGCTTTATTCTTCAGACTTTAGAGAAAAGCCTCCCAGAAGGAGATGAGGCTGAAAGGTCATTTGGTCCAGCCATCCATATAATACTCCATTGCCCTCTCCTGTCTCCCCTCTGGGGCTTCTGCATTCAGGGATGGTAAATTGGGCTCATACGTCTACTCCCTCCCACCCCTCCAAAACAACAACTACAACAACATTTATATGACCAAAACATGCAGTGCTGGGAACCAGAGAAAGATGCCATCAATGAAGCTAACATTTTGAGGACTATGGGAAAGATATAAAGTAGACAGGACATGGGTGAGGGAAAGCTGATTCATAATGATAAGCTCACGATTCTACATAGACCCCCTAAGAAGAAACTGCACAGGTTTCCAGAAGAGGGTCCTGGAAACTCCCAAGCTCAGAGGACCAGAGACTGGGTGAGAGTCCTGAGCATCAGTTCAGAAGCAGATTAAAGGATACCAGGGGGCCGGCCCCGTGGCTTAGCAGTTAAGTGCGCGCACTCCACTACTGGCAGCCCGGGTTCGGATCCCGGGCGCGCACCAACGCACCGCTTCTCCAGCCATGCTGAGGCCACGTCCCACATACAGCAACTAGAAGGATGTGCAACTATGACATACAACTATCTACTGGGGCTTTGGGGAAAAAAAAGGAGGAAGATTGGCAGTAGATGTTATCTCAGAGCCGGTCTTCCTCAGCAAAAAGAGGAGGATTAGCACAGATGTTAGCTCAGGGCTGATCTTCCTCACAAAAAAAAAAAAGAAAAGGATACCAGGAACCAGGCTGCTTCTCTCAACAGAGGATGGCAGTTATGCCACAGCGTCTTTGGAAAGTGGACAGTTTATCCCTAACATCAGTAGAAGTAAAAGGTTGAATAGGGGCAGGACTCCAGATCATTTCGGGATGCCACAAAAAACAAGCAAACAAACAAAAACAGAAAAGGAAAAAGAGATTTAAATAATCTAATGAGACACAAGATATACCAAGAGATCCAAAAGATCCCATATTAGTCTAACAGGAGTTCCAGAAGGAGACAACATCGTCAATGAAGAAGAAATGCAATAATCAAGGAAGAAATAGAAAAGCATTTCCTGGAGCTGAAGAAAGACTTTAGGCCCCTGATCACATGGGTCTACTGAGTGCTGGGCAGCAGAATTACTCAAAGAATACACAATTCTAGGTGTAGTCTGATGCTCCAAGAACACAGAGAAACGACCACAAGCTTCCTGATGGGGGAAACTCAGGCTGATATCACGCTCATCTGCAGCACGGTGCTAACAGACAAGAGCACAGTGTTGATAGACTCCTGAGAGGATATTATTGTAACTCAAGAATTTTACCAGCTGCCAGACTATAATTTCTCTCATGTGTGATGACAAAAGAAAGGCATGTTCAAAGATGCATAAATTATATCACCCAAATACCCTTTATTAAATAACAATGAAAAAAGATTACTTGAAAATCTATTCTAGCCAAGGGAAAAAATAAGCCAAAGTAATGAACTCAAGAAAGGAGAAGATATGTTATACAAGAAAATGTAATGTGAAAGAAAGCCAATAAAACGTATGGTTAGGTATAAAAATAATGTATAATGAGGTTGTAAAGTTTAATTTACTTGTTAGAAAGAAGTTTTGAAATATAAGATATACATCTAGAATTAAACTTCCATATGATTTCAACAAAAAGTTTGGAAAATCTCAGTGGAGATAGGTAAGTAAAATGACTAGAATAAAAAATAAGGAGGAAGGATCATTATGGAATGCAAACAATTACAATTCCATCTCTCTCCTCTTTTCTCAAGACCACATTAAAATGACAATAAGAAATTTTTTTAAGTTGAAATACACAATGACAAAGAAAACAGTAGAGAGGCATTAGCCAAGAAAACTGAAGAAGAATAGAGGGGGACTAAATTTATCAATTTATCAATAAATATGTACTTTAATGCTACAATAAATAAAACAGTATAGCACAATAGCAGAAACTTACAAAATGGATTGATGGGACTGAATGAAATTAAGAAACAGATTCAAGCATAGTGTTTGCTATGTGAAAGGCAAGTGATAAAAACTGAACTTTAGATCAATAGGGGAAAGAATGTATTATTCAATAAATAGTGTCAGAATGTGACTATTTGAAAAAAATTATTACTTCGAACTCATACCTTATACAAAATATATTCTATTTTCACATACAAAAAAATCCACGAGGAAAATAGATGTTATGATTGACCAATAAATCACAGAATTTACAAAAATTTTTTTTTCTAATTGTAGAAAGAAAAAAACGTGGTTATCCCGTCTATGCTTAAATACCATTGTGATAGGCTAAATAACGGCCCCCAAAGATATCTACTTCCTAATCTCTGGAAACTGCGAACATTACCTTATATGGCAAAAGGTGTGATTAATTTAAGGATCTTGAAATGGGTAGATTATCCTGAATTATCTGGGAGGGTCCTAAATGTAATTACAAGTATCCTTATAAGAGAGTGGCAGAGAGCAGAAAAGGAGATTGGCCAGCCCTGGTGGCCTAATGGTTAAGTTCAGCACGCTCCGCTTCAGTGGTCCAGGTTCGGTTGCCAGGGCACGGACCTACACCTACACCATGTCAGTGGCCATGCTGTGGCGGTAGCTCACATACAAAAAGAGGAAGATTGGCAACAGATATTAGCTCAGGGCGAATCTTCCTCAGAAAAAAGAAGAGGAGAAGGCAATGTGACCACAGAGGCTGAGACTGGCACGATGTGACCACAAGCCAAGGAAACCCAGCAGCTGCCAGAAGCTGGAAGAGGCAAGCAACAGGTTTCCCCCTAGAGCCTCTGGAGAGAGCAAATCCCTGCTGACAACTTGATCTCAGCCCAACGAAACTGATTTCAGATTTCTGGAATCTCCAAGCAAATAAATATATTGTTTTAAGCAACAAAGTTTGTGGTCATTTGTTACAGTAGCCACAGGAAACTAATACAACTACCATGATGAGAAACATAGTACTTCCTAGGGATTATAATGATTATCACCAGCAAGAATACTTACTATGTGCCTGACTGCTAAATTATTTACATCTCTAATCTGATTTAATTTGCATACAAGTAGTCAGTAGAGAATTGTAGTTATTATGGCTCCACTACTTAGTAGCATGTAACCCTGGGCAAGTTGTTTAACTTTCTAATGCTGCTTTGTCTCAACTGTAAAGTAGAGCTAAGAACGGTACTTACCTGATGGGGTTGTTGAGGATAAAGTGAGACCATCTATGTCAAGTGCTTAGAACAGTGCCTGGCAATAAGGGCTCCATAAATGATAACTAATAATGAGCAAGTCCTTCCTTATGCTGGGCTGTGGTCTGTCTCCCAGAGCATCCTCTCACTGATTCTAGTTCTTCCCTTTGGATGCATACAGAACAAGAGTCTCTCCTAACCACCCGACTGTCCTTCAAATATCTGAAGACAATGATCATAACATCAAGAGTCTTAGCTGCTCCAGAATAAAAGTAACCAATGCCTTCAATCATTGCTCTTGCGAATTCATCCGGAGTCCCGTTCCCATCCTGATCACCTTCCCTGAACACGTTCTTGTACACCATAAGGTGTGATCCCAGACTCATCACCATCCTTGTTCTAGAATAGGGGTTGGCAAACTATAGCCTATTTTTTTATAGTCTGTGAGCTAACAATGGTTTTTACATTTTTAAAGGATTATAAAAAACAAAAGCAGAAAAGAATTTTCAACAGAGGCCATATATGACCTGCAAAGTCTAAAATACTTGGCCTTTTTCAGAAAAAGTTTGCAAATTCCTTTTCTAGAAAATACTTATACTTCTACCAATGCACTATAATATCGCCCACGACTGTTCTGCAAACAGATTGCACTATTGTATCATAATGACTTAACTACAAGGCTGCTAATTGTTCAATTAATATCCATTTTCCCTTCCCCTTCTTACCTAGTAATAAAATTCTTAGCTAGGAATATGGCTAACAGTTAAAGACCACATTTCCCAGCCTCCCTTGTAGGAAGGTGGGGCCAGGAGGCTAGGTTCTAGCCAATAGGATGTAAGCAGATAAAATGTATAATTTCCTAGCCCTGCTCTTAAACGGAAGGATCATGCCCTCCCCTTCCCTTTTTCTTTCCCATTGGCTGGAAAGTGAACCCAATAGCCATGTGGATGAAGGGTGGCAGAGCAACAAGATAGAAGGATCCTGGGTTTCTGGTGCTGCCATTTCACCCTGTACTGCTTATTCTCAGTCTGTGAGAGGAAAATAAACTTTTAGTTTACTTAAGCATTGTTATTTCAGGTCTTTGGGACAGCAACTGAATCTGTGCCCTAACCAATACAACTATCAATTTCAACTCCCAAGTATCTTTCATATTTGTGGCTGCTAAGCCACACATCTCCCCGATTCTGCACTCATACAGTTAATCTTCTGGACTCCATCACAAGACCTTACATTTAGCCCCATTATATTTCATATTGTAAGACTCAGTTCATCATTTTAACCTGACACCTGGGACCCAATTCTATCACCCAAAGTAGCTTCTATCCTTTCTAATTTCATACTACTCTTCAAAATGCACTTTAATTGTAGCACTCAAACTAAACACAGTGCTCATCAAAACCCCTGATCAATATTAAGTAAAATGGAATAGAGAGGATTGTGACCTCAGTTTGTGGGGGAAGGAAACAACAGACTAAACCGAAGTCAAATGAAGGAGAAGGTGGAGAGGATGGAGACAAGCAGTTATGGAGAGATTTCTATCTTCCAGGCACTCTGCGAGGAACTTCCCCAGTGTTATGTCATTTATTAAATATTTCATTCATTCATTCATTCGTTTTCAAAGTAGTAATTTTAATTTCTTGAAACAGTAACTACAAATACCTCCTGTTGGGGCAGAAAACCATTATCCATAAACACTGATGAAAACACAGCCCATGAAAATCGCTCTTTGCCCATGTGCATCCACCCTCTCTTTGGACACCTGAAGGGTGTGTTGCCAGCATTCCTTGCAAGGCTTAGAACCAAAGATGAAAATACTCCAAGCACCTAACTCAAGAATTGTCCAGTGTAGGACAACAGACAATATTTTCAGAAACTTCTACACTAGGCCATCTTGAGACAGATGAGAAATAAGTACATGTTGGGCCTCTGCAGAGCTGTATGGCAGAAGGACTGAATGGGCAGGTTCTGAGTAGTGTCAGACTATCTGGGTTGAAACCCTGTGGGACCTTGAGTCAATTGCTTAATCCTTCCCTGCCTCAGTTTCCTTATCTGTAAAATAGGGGTATGTTATCCTTACCACAATCATCTAAGGCAGATTTCCCCCTATCTTGCAGATAATGAACACGAGGCTTATGTTTCTTGTTCAAGGGCAAACCATCCAGTAAACATCAGCATGAGGATTAAACCCTAGGTCCATCTGATTCCCATCTCATGCTCTTTCCTCTTCCAAAGATAAAGAAGGAAAATGTCTTGATGAACGTAGAAAATAAGTTACCAAATCATGCCAAAAAGGATGGCCTGCCCACCAGAGGGAAGGTCAGATGACTCTTAAAGAGATGCTCAAGATGAGAGCCAATGAGGTTAATGGTTGTTTTCTTCCAACTTCCTAAGAGAAGCTTTCATCTGTTAGCGTGGAACAACACCCTCGGATGGTGTTTAAGAAGGAAATTTCCGGATCGAGTCCTGCTCCCTTTTACAATCACTCAGCCAGTTTGTGGGCCCTGGCAGGGTGGTTTTTAATGAAGAAAAACATTGGCCAAGGCCAATGTGCACCCTCTTTTTGCTTCTAGTTACCTAAAAGTAAATAATGTGGAATCTAAAGTCTCACACACACACACAAAACCTTAGAGCACTGGTTCTTAACCTTTCTCCTACGCCCTTATACCTAAGATATGAGGAGGCCCACTGGAGACCTCAGCAACCCATGGCAGATGGTGAATGTCACCAGGAGGCACACAGACTCTCCAGCAGGAGTGCCTTTATGATTGGAAAAATCCCTGACCCTGTTTAGAATCAGTGCCCTAAGTGGAATAGTCATAAATTTATGAACAATAAAAAAAGGCACATTAAGATAAAATAAGAAAATTTGTAAGCGAAAGTCCCCAGCAGCCTGACAATTCTATCTGAGATTGTATATCAAAATCCCTGTGGAGCTTTGGAAAAATACAGGTGCTTCCAAGTTTCTACAGGAGGATCTTGGCATATGTACATCTTTAAAGCTCTGCAGGTAATTCTAACAATCCTGGTGAAGAACTACTGCTGGTTTCAGCTGTAGAAAGCTAAGGTCCTATAAAATTTGCCAGGTCTGGATACCAACCAAACAAATGTGATACAGAGCTATTCTAACAGATGAAGGAGTCTAAAAGTCACATCCATAGATTCAGACTATTAACTCAGAACAAGAAAAGGAGTCGAAGGGTTACAGGGACAGGTGCTTTCCAGTGCGTTGGAAAGTTGGAGGCAGAGGTTCTGCTGAGCTACCAACTCCCAGAGTCCGACTCTGCTCTTTCTCTCAGAGGAGGATGTGGCCTTGTCAGGCCAAGTTTGGGTTTAAGAACCAGGAGAGTCTGATGTCGGTAAGAATTCCCTTCTAAGGAAGCATTAAGCCAAATGATTGGAGAAGTTCCTCCCACGTTGGAAGCTTCTAGTGCAAAAGGATTGTGGTATAGCACAAAATGAGCTCCTCAGATCTGGCAAGACCCTACTTTGGGCAGCCAGTGACATGGCAGTCACGTGCCCCAAACAGGTACTCCGGGCGCAGACCAGTCTTGCACTGGGACAGGCCATGTGGCTCCCATTTCGTGTGACCACCTGGCTTCCGGGCAGTTTGCACATCCTGGCTAAATAAACTCTGTGTGTGCGTATGGGGTGGAGGGAGGGGGGAGGCTCTCTTCTGGCAATCCACAGCTCCCTCGCAAATGCTGCGAGGACAAATAAGGGAAAGTCATAAAAAGCAAATGTGAGGCCACAACTCCAAAGAGGAGTTGAAAGAACTGTAGCAGCAGGATGAGAACTTTCAGTCCAAGTGGAAAAGAGCTCTGATTAGCAAAGATCATGAACCAACACCACAAACTCCATGTCATTCATTACATTCACCAGGGGTCAAAAACTCACACGCCTTCAGGGGCCCAGCAAATAACATAAGTGTGTGCAACAGCGTGGTGTGAGCCAAAGAGAACTGCAGCCATCAGGCTTCCTTGCAAATCCAGCCTTACAATAAATAAATAAAAGCTGTGTTTGGGCCGGCCCTGTGGCTTGGTGGTTAAGTGCACGCGCTGCGATGCTGGTGGCCCGGGTTCGGATCCCGGGTGTGCATCGAGGCACCACTTCTCCGTCCATCCTGAGGCCGAGTCCCACATACAGCAACTAGAAGGATGTGCAGCTATGACATACAACTATCTACTGGGGCTTTGGGGGGAAAAAATAAAATAAATAAAATCTTTAAAAAAAAAAAAAAAAAAAAAGCTGTGTTGGCTAGAAGCAGTTGGAATCAGAAGAGGGATGGCCAGTTTACACCACCTCCCGCCATGATCACAGTCAGTAAAAGAAGAGAGGAGGGAAAAAAATCCATCCTTCTCTTAGAAGGATAAAGAAAATCAGCTTTTAGGATTTTAAGGTCATCATCGCTTCCAAGACCTAGTTGAGACAGAATAAAAAGCCAAAGTAAGATATGGAATGTGTTTTAAAACACCCCTAAAAATGGGATGTCTTCAAATGAGTTGGTCAGATGGCCCCATCAGTAATTCTCAGCCTGGAGTCCCAGGGGCGAAGTGAATCACAGGGGGCCCAGGTAGCATCCCAGATGTTTCTCCACAAGTCTCATCCACAGTCTCAAGGTGTCCATACTATTTCCTTATAGCACAAAGGATCCTTTACTTCTTTCCTTCAGGGCTGCTTCATCAAAAGCTCTGCTGACTTTTTTTTCTTTTTATTCTGGAATAATTTTAGACTTACAGAAGAGTTGTAAAGACTGTACAAAGCACTCTCATATACCCTTCACCCAGCTTCCCCAGATATTAACATCTTACGTAACCATAGTACATTATCAAAACCAGAAAAGGGATATTGCTATAATCCTATTAACTAGAGATTTTTCTCTCATTTTACCAGTTTTTCCACTCATGTCCTTTTGCTGTTCCAGCATTCAATCTAGGATCTCACATTACATTTAGTTGTCATTTCTCCTTAGTATCCTCTGATCTGCGACTGTTCCTCAGTCTTTTCTTGTCTTTCACGGCCTCGACACCTTTGAAGAGCACTGATCAGGTATTTTGTAGACTGTCCCTGAATTTGGGTATGTCTGATGTTTTCTCATGATTACACTGGGGTTATGGGTTTTTGGCAAGACTACCACAGAAGTGTGTGCCTTCTCAGCACATCAAATTGGGGGAAGAGGGCATGATGTTACTATGTCTTATCACTGGTGATGTTAACCTGACCCCTGGGTAAGGTAGTATCGGTTTCTCCACTGTAAAGTTACTATTTCTCCCTTTGTAGTTGATCAATATTGGGGGAGGATACCAAGAGACTATGGAAATGTCTTGTTTCTCCTTAACCTTTCACCTCCTAATTTTAGGATTCATCAGGTGATTTGTCTGTAGCAATTATGGCTGTGGTGTTCTAATGGTGATTTTCTATTTCCCTCATTCCTCTATATTTATTAATTGGAATTCTTCTGTAAGGAAGAGTTGCCCTTTCTCCCCATGAAATAACCAGCTTATTCAACTTTTATTTTTATCAGTATGGACTCATGGATAGTTATTTTATTCTTTGAGTTAAAACCTAATATATTCTTATTTATTTACTTATTTTTAGCAAAAATTGTTCTGGCTTTCGCCATTGGGAACTCTTTCATATTGGCTCCTGTATTTGACATAATCCCATTGTGGTGGTTGTTGATTAGCACTTCCTTATTTTGTGGCACCACAAGATGCTCCAGGATCATCTTGTATTTTCCCTGCCCAGTCTTGGAGTTTACTTTTCCAAGGAGTCCTGGTTCCTTGTATTGGATAATGGCATTTAGAAACCAAGACCTAGACACTGGGTATGCTCATGGCTACTGGGATGCACTGTTTCTAGGCCATCTCAGTGGGTGTTCAGTCTGGCTAGAGGCTTATTAATTTCAATGATCTTTTCCAAGAACCAGCTTTTGGTTTAATTGATATTTCTGAATTGTTTTTGTTTCCAATTCATTGATTTTTGCTCTTTTCTTTATTATTTCCTTCCTTCTGTTTGCTTTAGTTTTAATTTGTTCTTCTTTCTCTAGTTTGTTTTAAGGTGGATGCATTCAGAGCATCTGAACGATTGCAAACCTTTCTTCTTCTCTAATATAAATAGTTTAACACTATAATTTTCCCCCAAGCACTGCTTTAGCTGCATCTCACAAATTTGACATGTTATATTTCCTTTTCATTCAGTTCAAAATACTTTTTAATTCTTCCTCTTTGACATATACGTTGTTTAGACATATGTTGCCTATTTGCCATATATTTAGGGATTTTCCAGATATATTTCTATTACTAATTTCTGGTTTAATTCCATTATGGTTCATGAACATACTTTTTATAATTTCTATTCTTTTAAAATTGTTAAGGTTTGTTTTATGGCCCAAAATATAGTATCTTGTGGTAAATGTTCCATGTGCACCACAGAAGGACGTTGTTGGGTGGAGTGTTCTATAAATGTCAAGTAGGTCACATTGGTTGATAATGTTGTTCAGGTCATTATATTCTTATTGATAGTCTTCCTACTCCTTCAATCATTTACTGAGAAAGGAGCACTGATTGAAGTTTTCAACTATAACTGTGAAGTTGTCTATTTCGTTTTTCAATTCTATCAGCTTTTGCATTATGTATTTCAGAACTTTGTTGTTAAGTACAAACATATTTAGGATTATCACTTCTTCTTGGAGAATTGAGCCCTTTTATGTTTATTTAATGTCCCTCTTTATCCCTGAGAATAGTCCTTGTTCTAAAGTCTATTTTGTCTGATATTAATATAACAAGTTCAGCTTAATTTTGGTTAGTGTTTGCATAGCATATCTTTTTCTATCTTCTTACTTTTAACCTATCTTTTATTTAAAGCAGGTTTCTCATAGACAGTGTATAGTTTGGTCTTGCTTTTTTTATCCAATATGACAATCTCTATCTTTTAACTGGTGTGTTTAGACCATTCACATTCAATGTGATTATTGATATGGTTGAATTAAAATCAACTAATCTTGCTAGCTGTTTTTTATTTGTTCCATCTGTTCTTTCTTTCTTTCTTTTTTTTTTTTCTTTCTTTCTCTACCTTCTTTTGTTACCCTGGTTTGGGGGTGGAGGGAGGGAGGAAATGTTCTCGGTTGTTCTGATTAAGCCTCAGTCTTAGACAAGCACTGCATCACTGAGTCAGGTGGGATTCTCAGTGATCCCACCCCTCCTCTGGGTTATTTCTGAATCCAGTATGAATACCTGCCCTTTCCCCAGAGGTCAAGCATTTTTTCCTGTTCCCTTGCTCCAAAAACAATGGGATATCATCAGTACCCTAAGGGTAATAGTGTTCATCACCTTCTGCATACACACCACACAAATTAAGGCTTTTGTTCATAGGAGAGAAGGGTCCAGGTGGAGTTTCTTGCCCCTCCCACAGCATGTTCTGTTCCTCTCTTTCAGCAGTACCATAAGGGTGCTGTGGACACTCCCAACCATTTTGTGAGCTCATGTTGTGGCTCATGGGAAAATGCCTGGAAGAGGGCATGGACCTCCCCCTTTATTTGTGGCCCCTGGCTTCACCCTCCTTTGCCTGTGTGCACTCAGTCAGACTCCACCTATTCAACAACCCCCTTGGCCGAATTCTTATAGGTATCTGGCAGCTACTTGCCCAGGTAAATCAGTGCTCATGTCTCATCTCTCCCTGCAGATACCTGGCTCTTCCTAGATTCTGGGCCTGCTGGTGTCCCAGCAACCTCAGTACCCCAATGGGCTCAAAAAAAGTTGTGAACTTGCTGTTTCTCAATTTTTTTTCATTCTAAGTTTGGGAGTAATTCTCTTTCTAGCTCTCTACATCTTCGAGTAGAAACCAGATCCCTACTTCTTTTAATAAAGTACTTGTGCATCTTTTGCAACAGCAAGCAGGAGATGGTATGGCAGGTGGTCAGGATAATCATTGTCCTATTGGAAACTTCCCTAAGGGGCTTTAGGAATGACAGATGTCCCTGACACACCTCCATCTGTTGTTTTTTGAGAAGTAAGGTATAGGAAAAAATCCCATTGGAGTTAAGTAAAATATAAATGATATACTGATTTTTCATAAAGTGGAAGGAAGAACCTGTATGAACTATAGATCAGTCAACTGTAATCCAGGACAATTGCTGGCTAAAAGCACCTATCAGTCTGCAATTATCTGGCAAAGAATATGATGCTACACAGTAAACATCATGGATAGCTAAGAATGAAATAACTCTAGAGGATTTCTAGCCCATTTAAGTCAACTTCAGAATTTTTCATACACGTCACTATTCGGTGAGAAATATGACAGGTAACTAATTACTCAAAAGTAGCCCAATGATAAAAATATCATGTTTATGTTTTATTATTTATTATATTTTTCCCAAAGGTAAGTCTTGCCATTAACCATGAACTACTTCATATATTATTATTAATAATGACAATGGAACAATACCATTTAGTGATCACTTACTACAAGCCAGAGACATTACAAACACTTTCTCATTTCATCATCACAAAAACTCAATGAGAAAACTGGGGCTCAGAGGGATTAAGAAACTTGTCCAAAGCACAGAGCTAGTATATGCTAGAAGTGGAATTCAATCCCAGGTCAAACTCCAAAGATCTTGCTTTTAACTTCTGAGCTAGACTGCCCCAGAATGATGTTAATTAAGATTTTGTGTGGCCCATTGAGTATTTCCCTCTGTCATTTACAATGTTGGAAGAGGTCCACCCTTGCACAAGAACACAAAAGCATCAGAAATGTCTTATTTGCTAACACCAGTGGTCCAACCAGAAGGACATTCGGTTTCAGAATGGTAACAAGGGACCATTTGTTGAGAGAGCATGACAACTGACCTTTATGAGGTTGGTTTGAAAAGAGGGTACAACTGTCCCCCATGTTTTCTGGATTGCTCTCTCTTTTTCTGTATACACATATGTTTGTGTGTGTGTGTGTGTGTGTGTGTACACCAAATATTCTTTTCTTCCATATAACACTGCACTATGATGCTATGATCTGGTAATTTATTTACAGCATTCTTGAAACTATAACTATATGTTTTAACCACAAATAACTCTTAAGAATAAAGAGCTCATACAAATAAAATATATTAAAAATTTTTAACTAAAAAGTAATAATTTAAAAATAAAGAATAAGGAGTTCTGTAAGATATCCACCATCTCTAATGGGGAGGCATAACATGACACTCTAAGGTTGTCTTGGAAATATGGAGTATAGCAACAGCACAGAAAGGAATTAAAAAGACAATAATGCAAACAGCCACTACTAAATTTTCAGGTGGAAGAGGCAAGCTACACTCAAGCATAGTTCACCTCCCTAAACAAGCTTGTGTAAAATAAGATAGCAAATGAAAGAGAAAAGACAATAGGAAGCAATGACAATCGCTAGCAAAGTCAAGAGGAAGAGGGCCTCCAAGAGCACAGAGCAATAGTCGTCTGGGAAACTCAGTTCCAGGGTCAATGTAAAGCACACTCCACAGCCCCAGGATGGAGGACCATCCCAGGCGGTCCTGCCAGGATCTCTGAATTATAACACGAAGCAATAACCCGTGCTTCCTGACCTTTCACAAGTCAAGATGTGTGTAGACAGTGACTCGATCACGCACTGGGGAAAACAGCCAGAGGCGACTGATCCAGGGGCCTCTGCCACCCCAAGCCCCACCTGGCTTCCCCAAGAGGTGGAGATGAGGCATTGTACCTCCACACACCTGTAATCCATTCACAACACACAGTGGGCGGCTGCCCCCAGGTGGAAAGCTCTGCCATAACTTGTGTCAACAAGGAGTTCAATTATGTTTGATTGACTCTACTTAAGAAGTTAGCACAATATATAATACATCGGAGCAATATTTTCATCAAAAGTGGTTAATGTTAAAACACTGTGATACTTGGGGCCAGCCCGGTGGTGCAGCGGTTAAGTTCACGTGCACTGCTTCAGAGGCCCAGGCTTCACCGGTTCAGATCCCGGGCGCAGACTTACGCACCGCTCGTCAAGCCATGCTGTGGCAGCGTCCCGTATAAAGTAGAGGAAGATGGGCACGGATGTTACCCCAGGGCCAATCTTCCTCTGCAAAAAGAAGAGAATTGGCATCAGATATTAGCTCAGGGCCAATCTTCCTCACACACACACAAAAAAAAACGTTGTGATATTTAAAGGGCAAGCTTCAGTTATTGGAAAAAAATAACTCTTGGAATGCCTGGCTCCCCAAGGATGCAGAAATACAAAATGTGAATACCCTGCCTTTTATTGGGCTTCAAGGTATTTCTATCAAATTGTTCTATTATCTCAAGACATTGTTTTAAAGTCTGAATTAACCTTATCAATACCCATCATGGATTTAAAGTATTAGATTGGATGACCATATGCTCCAATGCTGGGACACTTTGGAGGTGAAGGGAGTTCTAGTAAAAATTACACTGTAGGGGCGGGCCCCATGGCTTAGCGGTTAAGTGCGCGTGCTCCGCTACTGGCAGCCCAGGTTTGGATCCCAGGCACGCACCGACGCACCGCTTCTCCGGCCATGCTGAGGCCACGTCCCACATACAGCAACTAGAAGGATGTGCAACTACGACATACAACTATCTACCGGGGCTTAGGGGGAAAAAAAAAAGGAGGATTGGCAATAGATGTTAGCTCAGAGCTGGTCTTCCTCAGCAAAAAGAGGAGGATTAGCACGGATGTTAGCTAAGGGCTGATCTTCCTCATACATAAAAAAAATAACACTGTAGTAACAGGAATAAGCCGGGGCCATCCTAGGCAAACCAAGACATTTGGTCACCCTCCTATTAGACCATTCCCCAACTTGGTCTTCACCGTTTTAAAACAAGGAAACCTAAGTTTACCCAGCCTCTTCTTTAAAAGCAAAAACAAAAATAAAACAGTAGATGTTAGTAGCAAGAAATTAAAAAGTGAAATATATAAAACAGAAGGTAAGAGTGGCACCTTACAGCCCCTGGAATCTCACTTCCTAGAGATAACTTCCGCTGACAGTCTACCTTCCAGTCCTCCCCCACATGGGCAGCACAGAGTCCCCAAACACGAGTACTACCCGAGGCCAGAGAAATGGATACAAGTGGCCAAACAATAACAAGTGTCTATCCGGTGTGTGGAGTGTAGGTGGGCCCACCCTCTCCTGCACTTCTAGGGTAACAGCACATGATTTGGGCCTGAACCACTGGGTGCATCACTTTCTTCCTGGTGACACCACTGGTTCAACGTAGTCACAGGACTCTTTTGGAGCCAATGAGATGCAAAAAAAAGTTTGCTGAGACTTCTAGGAAGACAATCTAGCTCATGTACGGAAATTGAGAGGATCTAAGACCTTGACCTGCACTGTCCAAGGTGGTAGTCACTAGTTACATACAGCTATTGAGCACTTGAAATGCGACTAGGACAAATTGAGACATGATGAAAGTGTAAAAGACACACTGAATTTCAAAGTACGAAAAAGGAATGTAAAATATCTCACTAATAATTTTTATATTGATTACATGTTGAAGTCATGATACATGTAGCTCACATTATATCTCTATTGGACAGTGCTTGTCTAGAACATTTGAACCCCTGATAAAGCCAGGCCTGATGGCAGCCCTACCCATGGACTTTTCAGATATGTGAACTAATATATCTATTTTGCTTAAGCAAGTTCTGATTGGGCTTTCCAGGACTTGCAACTGAGAATCCTAACTGATACAATGTATAGCCATCTGTAGAATGATACTATACATTCTGTACAAAGTATTCCATATATATGTGGAAAAAACTGTCTTTTTTCTGTTAAGATCACTTTATATGCCCAGTGTCTGGCACCAGCTTTCTTTCAGGTCCTCCAGTGCCAACACTCTTTCTTGTCTCAGGCCTTTGCACATCTTTACTTTTTACGTGGAACACTCTTTCTTCTCTTTTCACTTGCCTGCTCCCTCGGGTTGCAATTTAAGTACCACCTCCTCAAAGCTGAGTACCCCGACCTCTCAATTTACAGTAAGTCGCGCTGTTATTGCCTCTCAGAGCACTCATCTTCTCTCTATGTGGGGACCAAAATACATATTAATTTCCTTAGATGTCTGTCTGATGTCTACCTTCCCCCTCCCCACTATCTCATAACCTGTATTAGTGCAGGCCATGGCTACGTGGTTCATCCTTTTCTGCCCAGCACCTGGAACAGAGCCTGACACATAGTAGGTGCTCAATAAACATCTGGTGCATTCCAGGAATGAATGTTAAAGGGGCAGAAGAAAGCGGAAGGCCAGGGGAAGGTGAGATAATGACGTAAGGGAACCCGGATAAACCAGAGTAACCAAGCCACAGAAGAGGGTTGGTTATTGCTATCTAGAAGAACCATAAAGAAAGTAAGGATGAGAACTGACAAATGAACAGCAGGTCTGGAAGGATATGAACAGTTAGGGACTCCCTGGACCTTCCCCCAGCCATAAAAGTAAATGATCAGAGATGCAAAGGGTGAAGCCTGAAGTTCAAAGCATTCCTAAGGTTCACACAATAAAAATTCTGCCTAAGGTTTTGTTTTCTGTTAGTGACAACTTAGTTCTTAGGCTCATTCTTATAACCTGAATGCAAAAATATGGGAGGACCTGGGGTCCTCTCTGGGAGTTCTCATCTGAATCTGCTCTAAAGACAATTTCACACTCTTGACCTCTGTTTTGTGGAACTTCTCACAAGCCTGGTTGAAATGCTGGTCATATCCCAGCCAGCCTTTCTCCATAAAAGTGGAGAATATCTGCTATTTTCCTGTTCACATGCTTGTTCTCATGTGGGATCTACCTTGCTGGCTTTACTTATCTTACTTTTGCATTTCAGGGGGAAGAGGAAGGTTTTGTTTGTTTGTTTGTTATTTTTTTTTAAATTGTGGAGGGTTTTTGTTTTGTTTTTTTTTGAGGAAGACTGGCCCTGAGCTAACATCTGTTACCAATCTTCCTCTTTTTCTTTTTTCTCCCCAAAGCCCCAGTACATAGTTGTATATCCTAGTTGTAGGTCCTTCTAGTTCTTCTACGTGGAACACGGCCTCAGCATGGCTTGATGAGCGGTTGTAGGTCCGTACCCAGGATCCAAACTGGTGAACCCCGAGCCGCCAAAGCGGAACATGCGCACTTAACCACTACGCCACCAGGCCGGCCCCAGGAGGAAGGTTTGTTACTGAACGTCTTTAGGATTGATATATAATAGTCTCTTAATTATTCCTCTGAATGTGAAGCCTCTCTCTAAATGAGAATGTCTCTTCATTTTGTTTTAATTTGATACATATTTTTAATTCATTAATCTTATCATGTAAAAGTTGATAGATACAAAAGAATTCATATAATGCACGTTATGATGTAAAACAAGAGAAAAATGACATCCTTGAACCAAGCACCCAATTTAAAATCCAAAATGTTATCTTTGAAACCCTGTGTGTGGGGCTTCCTGGTTTCATTTTGTTTTTTAAAGAACGCAAACCACTTTATTAGTGAACTCTTGGATCCTGGGCTTAGAGGGGTGAGAACTTTAGCAGAGATGTGGTGCTGTCCACCAGGCAGGTGCTGACGAGCCTTGAGGAAGGTGGGAGAGCCACCACCTCTCAGAGGAAGGAGGAAGTATTTCTCTTCTTTTTCTCTTTGATCTCTCTTCCTCCTTTTTTAAAAAAAAAAAAAAAATCACTGCACTTCCTTTCTCTACTGGAAGGACCGGGGAAGCCTACTGATAGAGGAACCAGGTAGAGAGCCCTACAATTTTCTCCTTCCTTTTCTAACTGAAGGTTTCCATTAGGGTTTACTAGGTATTTTTTCTTAACAGAATCAGGAAGGCACTGAAAAAGCAAACATCAGGATCACAGAACTGGCATCAATGATTTATTACAGAAATACAGAAATCTGATAGCTGGAAAATACCTTAGAGATAATTAAATCCAATCTTCCTGTTTCAGAGCTGGGAAAACCATGGCATAGGACTTGCCCAAGGTCATTCAGCTAAATACACACCTTCAGCCTCCAAACCATTATTTTTATTCCCAGTATTCAATTCCCATCATTGGTAGATTTTCATTATTAAAAATTTGATCACATTATTGATCACTTTAGATTAGTCTGATGCATCTGGCCTGACCTAGAGTATCAGTAGTTTCATTTAGCAATATTAATAGAATGATTTTTGAGTCATACATAAAAAGGGAATATACACTCATCTCAATGCAAAACATTTATTTTATTCATAATAGCATTTCTGCTTTCAATCAAAAATTATTAAATATTCTATCACACTTTTCTGATATCCTGACATTCTTTGCCTCTTATTTCTACTTCTAATAAAATATGTAATTGAGCTGAATCTTTAAAAATATAGCTATTTCAGCATACTTTTAAATGGTGGCAACAATAATCATTAAGCTCTTTGTCATATCAGGAACCTATAGATTACTACTATTCAATTAGTTAACCAAAAACCTTGAATGCCCATGAGGTGCCCAACACTGTTCCAAACATGCATCTTCTTCTAGATAAAAATGTCTTCAATTTTAGATTTTCAAGAATTCTTTGTATTTGTTTATTTATTTGCTTGTTTGTTTACTTCATTCAATAAATTTTATTTCTATTATTCTCAAGGCACTTTGCTAGGCACTACTGGGAATAAAGCAGATGCAGAACCAACTCTTAGAGATTATACAATCAAGAAACAGAGGAAAATGTTTACATAAATAACTACAACATATTACCTAAGAGAGTGATCACAACTCAAATGCCCACAGAAGCTAGGCAGACAATGTAAATGCATGAGACAAGCTGAGTGTAAGGCAACAGAGGATGGGAGAACTAAAGGGACCTGTAAAATGAATGTTCCCTCTAAAAGAAGTTTATTCTTTGTTTTAATGGAAAGAATGGAGAAAGAAAGGATAGAAGATGTGAGAAGAAGGGGAAGAGAAAAGTGTGTGAGAAAGAGAGAAGAAGGGAGGAGAGCATGAA
Source organism: Ceratotherium simum simum (assembly GCF_057802395.1). Lineage (NCBI taxonomy): Eukaryota > Metazoa > Chordata > Mammalia > Perissodactyla > Rhinocerotidae > Ceratotherium > Ceratotherium simum. The sequence continues at coordinate 17,111,676 of NC_141921.1, read as the reverse complement.
GAGAGAGGAGAAAGAGAGAGGGGATACAGATAGAGTAGAGAGAAAGAGGGAATAGGCGGGACTGATGGAGAGAGGAGAGAGAGGAGGAGGAGAAATGAAGATAAAAGAGAAGGTTGGAGAGAGAGGAGAAAGGGGAAAGAGGAGAGAGAGAAGGAAGATGGGGGGAGGGGAGAGAGGGAGAAAGGAGAGAGAGGAGGGAAGAAGGGAGTTGAGGGAGGGGAGGATAAAAAGGGAGGAGAAAGGAAGAAGGGAAAGAGGGGAGGGGAGGGGAAGAAGGGAAGGAGAGGAGCAAGGGAAGGGAAGGGACCAGGACTTTAACCAAAACTCTGGACTTTAACACTGAGAGGTCAGAGGAGGAGGTAGGTAGAGTGAGACCAGTGTGATAGGAGAAACACCAGAAGAGCATGGTGTCCCAAAAGCCACAGGGAGTGAATGTTTCAAGACAGAGAAGGTGGTCACCTGTGTCAAATGTTGCTGCAAGTGTCTGCTGCATTTGACAACACTAGGTCCCTGGTACCCTGGACAGACCAGGTTCAGCGGTGCAGTGGAGCTGGAGGCCAGTTGAAGTGTACTGAAAAGTGGATGGAAGGTAGAGAAATAGAGACAGAGCATGAAGGCAACTCTTTCAAGCAGTTTTACTCTTAAGGGAGCAAAGAAATTGGAGAGTGGTTACATGGGACGAGCAGGCAAGGAAGAGGTGGATTTTTAAAAGACAGTTGATATCAACAAATGCCAATAAGCACATGAAAAGATGCTCAACATCACTAATCATTAGGGAAATGCAAATAAAAACTACATTGAGATACCACCTCATACCCTTTAGGAAGGCTACTATCAAAAAAAAAAAAACAGAAAATAAAAAATGTTGACAAGGATGTAGAGAAATTGAAACTCTCAGGTACTGTTGGTGGGAATATAAACTGGTGCAGCCACTGTGGGAAACAGTGTAGTGGTTCCTCAAAAAACTAAAAATAGAATTACCATATGATCCAGCAATTCCTCTTCTGGGTAAAGACCCAAAAGAATTGAAAGCAGGGATTCAAAGAAATACACCCACATTCATAGCAGCATTATTCACAATACTAAAACATGGAAGCAACCCAAGTGTCCATCTGTGGATGAACAGATAAGCAAAATGTGGTATATACATGCAATGGAACATTATTCAGCCTTAAAAAGGAAGGAAATACTGAAATATGCTACAATATGGATGAACCTTGAGAACATTATGCTGAGTGAAATAAGCCAGTCACAAAAAGACAAATACTGTATGATTCCATTTATATGTGATACTTAGAGTAGTCAAAATCATGGAGACAGAAAGTGGAATGGTAGTTGCCAGGGGCAGGGAGGAGGTACAGAGTTTCAATTTTACAAGATGAAATGAGTTGTGGAGGTGGATGGTGGTGATGGCTGCACAACATTATAAACAAATCGAATACCACCAAACTGTACACTTAAAATAGTTAACATGGTAAATTTTATGTTATGTATATTTTACCACAATAAAAATAATTGAAAAAAAAAGACGGTTGATATCAGATCACGTTTGTCTGCTGATGAGAATGATCCAGGAAAGATGGAGCCATTGATGGTGTTAGAGGGAAATGGTCAAAGGAGCCAAATCCTAGAGAATCCAGGCACACATGGAAAGAAAAAGTGGTCTTTGATCTAAGGAGGGACATTTCTTCTACCACACTAAAGAGATAAGGAAAGGATGGGTGTAGAGGCCAGCAGGGTGATAAATTTGGTGGCGGAAGAATGAGGGAGTTCCCATCTGATGGCTTCTATTTTCTACACAATATACGGGAGGATACTATTTGAGAATAAGCAGGGAGGTATGAAGGTATGAAATAAACCCCTTGGGAGTGTGAAAGCAATCCCACTAGAGAAACATGGCAGGAAGTGTAGAGCATCCAATTACGATTTGGGATCACAAATTTAAAGCATGACCAGTCAACTCTGTTTTTGTTTTTGTTTTTTTGTTTTTTTTTTTTAAAGGTATTCTTTTTGTAGGGAAGATCAGCCCTGAGCTAACATCCATGCCAATCCTCCTCTTTTTGCTGAGGAAGACTGGCCCTGAGCTAACATCCATGCCCATCTTCCTCTGCTTTATACGGGATGCCGCCACAGCATGGCCTGACAAGCGGAGTGCCCGTGCGCTCCAGAGATCCAAACCCAGGCCGCCAGCAGCAGAGCTCGCACACTTAACCGCTATGCCACGGGGCCGGCCCCTCAACTCTGTTTTTTAGTTTTCTCCAGCCAAGTTCAGCTGCTCAAAAAGGCATAGAGAAGCCGTGAATCACCTGTGTATCATGAGATTCTGAGTCACAGATCTAAGGTGGAGCCTGCACTTCTGCATTTCTAACAAGCTTACAGGTGATGCTCATGCTATCAGATCACTGGGCCACAATTTGAGTGGCAAGGGGCTAGAGCCCTTTGCCTCTGTCATTCTCTCTTCAAGTACTTCAGTAGGACAGACGGTAGGTCTGTCACCTCGAAGTCTGAAAATAATGATAATATTAATAATAAAAATGAAAACCTTGATAATAATTAAAAGGGGAAGGGCATGGAGAAGGTAGACCTAGTCTATCCAATTGTGGCTGTATTGGAAATACATTTTCTTGCCTCTCTACTCATCCACATTTCTGGCCTTGGCAACACCATACAATCTCAGAGCTTCAGTCACCACCTTTATCTGGATATCATGACCCCTTTCTTGGCTCCAAGACCTAATAGACACATCCATACGGGAGTTCCACGAGCAACTCAAACTATAAATTGCCCCCTATATTTGCTTCTCCTTGGTCTTTCAATCCTTTGACTCTTCTCACTCTCTGATTGGCTTCCACATTTAATAAATCATTAAGACCCACTGATTTATCCCAAAAATATTAGTAATTTCTGTCTAATTAATGCAAATTAGAACTACATCAAGAGGCCGGCTCCGTGGCTCGGCGGTTAAGTGCGCGCGCTCTGATGCTGGCGGCCCGGGTTCGGATCCCAGGCACGCCCCAAGGCACCACTTCTCCGTCCAACCCGAGGCCGAGTCCCACGTACAGCAACTAGCAGGATGTGAACCTATGACATACAACTATCTACTGGGCCTTTGGGGGGAAAAAAATGAATAAATAAAATCTAAAAAAAAAAAAGAACTACATCAAGATACCATTTCCCCTTATCAGATACGCAAGAAACCAAGTTTGACAATATACTCTGCCTGCATGACTCTAAAAACAGAGACTCGCATGTGTTGCTAGTGAGAATGCAAGATGGTACCACCCCTGTGGAGTGGTTTTTTTGCAACTTATAGCAAAATTACCTGTGCCTTGACCCTTTGACCTCGGAATCTATAACAAAGACATACTGGCAACATATAAAATGATATGTAAACATTCCTATTCACTGAAGCACAATGTATAAGACCAAATGACTGAAAACAACCACCAAATATCCTTCAATAGAGGACTGTTGAATAAATTATGATACATTCATATAATGGAGCATTATACAAACAGAAAGGAATGAGGAAAATCTCTATATACTGATATGAAGGAATTTAAGTGAAAATGCAAAATGCAGAAGAATATACATAGTATTCTACGTTTTTAATAAAAAAGAGGAAGAAGATTAATACATATACATATTTGCTTACATTTTCAAAAAGAAGAATTGGAAGGATAAACCAAAATCTACCAAAAATGGGTTAGCTATGGGAGAAAAGAAAGAGCAGTGGGGTAGGGGATGGGCATGGAAACTAGATCTCTCTGAATGTACCGTACTTTATAGTTTTAACTTTGAAAGCATGTAAATGTTTTACATAATTAAAAAATAAAATTAAATAGAAAAGAAACAAAGTAACCCATAAATATCAAAAACAATCTGCTATTGTCAGTGGCTGCCCCCTACCTAGCCAGTGAGTCCAAACTCCTCAGCCTGGTTTCAGTGCTCTCTTAAGTCCATCCCAGACAGAACACTCCCATCTCACTTCCTGATGCCCCTCACATCTACTCTACTCACATACAAACTATTAACATCATTGAAGTACTCAGTTTATTTCCCCAGCTAGACCAGACACCTCTTGAAAATGAAATCCACCTCTGATCCATTTTGGAAAACCTGCAATGCTTACTCTCTAGAGTTACTATAACATAAATTGGTGACAATTCTGGCATCTGAAAACTATTGACTAGAATTTTGATATTTATTTTGAAGAATTCAAGAATTCCTTGATAATAAATCAAATATCTGGCTAAAGAGTAACTTTCCAGTAATGAAACAAAGACAATAATGGAAGTAACCCAAGTGTCCTACCAAGGAATGGATAAACAAAATGTGGTATACCTGTACAATGGATTATTATTTAGCCTTAAAAGGGAAAGAATTCTGACACATGCTACAGCATAGATGAACCTTGAAGACATTATGTTAAGTGACATAAGTCAGTCTCAAAAGGACAAATACTGTATGATTCCAAATATATGAGGTTCCTAGAGTAGTCAAATTCATAGAGACAGAAAGTAGAATGGTAGTTGCCAGGGGCTGGGGGTAGTGGAGAGTGGGGAGTTATTGTTTAATGCGTACAGAGTTTCAATATTGCAAGATGGAAAAAGTTCTGGAGATGGATGGTGGTGATGGTTGCATAACAATGTGCAAGTACTTAATGCCACTGAATTGTACACTTAGAAATGGTTAAAATGGTAAATTTTATGGTATGTATATTTTACTACAATTTAAGAAAATGTTTTTATAGCAAAGAAAATGAACCATGGGAATATCTTTCAATGGTGACCTTTCAATACCTTTTATTAATATAAGTACAGTTTTAATCAAAGCTATCCTCTTCAGGGCCATTAAAGATCACCTAAGGAAGAGAGAGTTGACACTTTGCTTAAAACATGGTACCATTCTCTCCCCCTAAGAGTATTTCCAACAGAAACATTCTACCCTGGGACAATTTGCCCCCTGGGCTTCGTATCACCAGGAGTTACACATAGCTAATTAATTTACAAGGCGTTCCTAAGATTCTGACAGTTGTTCCTAACTGAAGCTTTGTAATTGGCATTGATCCATAATATTTGCTTTTATGCTTCTGAGTAGAATGCTCTATCCTTCCACTGCATTCCCACAGGAAAAATCACTGCACTGTGAGTTACTGCAGAGGTTGAAAAACTCCTTGGGAAGACTTGACCTTCCCAAGGTAAAACTCTGCATCTTGTACCACACTAAGATAAGATGTAAATAATAGGGGAGACTATGTACAGGGGGAGAGGGGGTATGTGGAAATTTTCTGTACTTTCCAATCAATTTTTTGTAAACCTAAAACTGCTCTAAAGAATAAAGTCTATTAATGAAAACATAAAACCCTGTATCTTAAATTCTTTGACTTGTTGGTATAGTAAATAGTCTTATTGGTCCATGTAAGTAAAAATGATGATTTCTTAATAAGGAAATATATTCTTGTTTAAATATGCAATATATCTGGTGGCCAGAAATTGAAGGATATTTTGCTAGCCAGTCATCATTCTAACCATATTTGAACATTTGTTGTTATGTTAGTGCCATGGAGTCAATTCCAACTTCTAGCGACCCTGCATACAGCAGAGCGGAGCCCTGCCTGCTCTTCTAACACCATCCTCTCACCTTTCAGCACTATATCAGACAATGCTCCACTGCTATTCACAGGGTTTCCGTGGCCAATTTTTTCGGAAGTGGGTGGCCAGGTCCTTCTTCCTAGTCTATCTTAGTTTGGAAGCTCTGCCGAAACCTGTCCACCATGGGTGACTCTGCTGGTATTTGAAACACCAGTGGTGTAGCTTTCAGCATCACAGCAACACGCAGCCATCATAGTATGACAACTGACAGGCCAGTAGTGCGGTTCCCTGACCAGGAAATGAACCCGGGCTGCAGCGGTAAGAGCACCGAATCTTAACCACTAGACCACCAGGGCTGGCTATTTGAACATCAGGAGAAGAAAAAAGTAAAAATCATTAAAATGCAGTCCCCAAGTTATAACCCCCTAGTTTTTGCTCCTGATTGCAGTGGAAACCCCACATTTCTAACACAGGGCTTTGCTTTTCTCTCTTGCCGCTTAGAGAGTATAGATACACACGTTGAAGTCCTTGGCCGTGGAAGCAATTAAATACTGGAAGAAGGAGGAGGTTATTAAAAGGCTCTTCTAAGAATTATTTGAAATGTAAATAACAAGCTTATACTCCCAGCTATGATAGAGTAGCTGGTATCAGACCAATCCTCCTGCTATAAACGCTGTATCTATAAAAGCTAGGCAAAATACCACATAAACACACACACACACACACACACACACATGCACCAGCTGCTTGAAGATACAGGAGAAAAACCAAAACAGCCAACACTTGAGGGAACAAGACCCCAAGGAATATAACGCTCACTGAAGTGAGCCCTCTGGCAGGGCCACATTTTTCCTCAGGGCATTTAATAATACATGATGCAGAGCACAGAGGCCAAATAGACATCAGCAGCCTAGAGACTGTGGCAGACTCAGTGGGCTGGAAAGACAAAAACTGGGATTCAGAGACCACCGAGGAGGAAGAGCTTATTAAACACCAGGCTTTCAATTGAGACACCAGAAGAGCCATGACCTATGATTAAGAACAAACTAGAAATAGACCAGCCTCAACTGGATCAAGGTGATCTTCCCACAATCTATCTGGGAAAACTAAATCCTCTCTAAGGAAGATATCATCCAGAGGCTCTACAATTGTTCATACATAATGTCCAGCATTCAATGAAAAATACCAAACATTCCAGAAAACAGAACCAAATGATTGGAAACCAAGAGAAAAATAGACAATAGAAACAGATCCACAGGTATCCATATATTAGAGTTATCAGACATGGACTTTCAACTAACTGACAAAATACTTAAACCAACACTTCACAAGAAAAAGAGAATACCTAAATAACCAATAAGTATATGAAAAGAAACTCAATATCATTAGTCACCAGGCAATGCAAATTAAAGCCACAATCAGATAATACTACAAATCTTCCAGAACAGTTTAAAAAAGTAAAAATATTAAATGTTGGTGAGGACACAGAGTGAATTTGTACTGCATAATCTACTGGTATAATTGTAAATTGGTGCAAACGCTTCGGAAAATTGTTATGAAGAAATTACAGGGCCGGCCCTGAGGCTTAGCGGTTAAGTGTGCGCGCTCCGCTACTGGTGGCCCGGGTTCAGATTCTGGGCGTGGACCGACGCACTGCTTGTCTGGCCATGCTGAGGCCACGTCCCACATACAGCAACTAGAATGTGCAACTATGATATACAACTATCTACTGGGGCTTTGGGGAAGAAAAAAAAAAAAAAAAGGAGGAGGATTGGCAATAGATGTTAGCTCAGAGCCGGTCTTCCTCAGCAAAAAGAGGAGGATTAGCATGGATGTTAGCTCAGGGCTATCTCCTCACAAAAAAAAAAAAAGAAATTACAAAAGATAAACATACATATGCCCTATGACTCAGTAATTGCACTCTGGGGTATATACACAACAAAAAATGAGTGTTTATGTCAACCAAAAGACAATATCCAAGAATATTCATAAAAGTCTTTATTTATAATAGCAAGTAGTCCAGTGTCCACCAACAGTAGAATGGAATATTCCACTGTAGCATATTCATCCAATGCAAAAAGACGAGACAACAAAAAAGAACAATTTTCATCTATGCAACTCATGATGATGAAGCTCATAAACCTAACATTGAGAAAAAAGCTCAATAAAAAGAGAATGTATGACTCCACTTACGTAAAGAATAAAACTAGGTAAAATTAGCCTGTGGCGATGTAAGCCAGAAGAGTGATTATATTTGATAGGGGCAGATAATGACGGAGAGAAGGCAAGAGTAAGACTTCCGATGTGCTGGTAATAGAGATTAGAGAAACGTTCTGGGTGGAGATTAGAGAAGTGTATTCAGTTTCTGAAAATTCTACAACCTGTACATTTAAGATTTGTGTACTTTGGTGTGCATATGATACACTTAAATAAAAAGGAACCAAAACATGTAGTTAGAAATAAATTATTGGGACAACTAAACATTCCTAATAACGGGGGCAGCAGGAATCTAGACTGGAAGGTTCCAAAGACAAGTTTCAACTGTGCTTCACTCGCCTGTGCACAGAGCAGCAGCACTCCTTCGTGGCTGTCTCCCCACTCTTTCTCTAGTCTCTGTCTTCCACATCCAATTTAGATTCTGTAGCAAGTGGTAACATTTGTTTTATCAATTTAACCCTAAAGTCAACATGTTCAAGACCAAACTCTTCATCATCTCTTGCTTCTCCCTTCATGCATTTCTTCCCATACTCTCTACCACAGATAAGAGGATAATCAACTTCCTGCTGCTTAAGGCAGAAATCTCACCCCACTACATCATTCTGTGGTTCCTGAGGTTCTCTCTCAGAAATCTACATCAAGTCCATGCCCTCTTCTCCAGGCACTTTGCTTTCATTTTTCCTCTTTTGTTCCTTCACTCACTCATGCATTCATTGACCTAAGGTGTATTTGTGAAACATGTAGTGCCTGCAAGGCCCCTGAGAGGGGCTGAGGATAGTGGAGGCAAGTCAGATACAGCCTCTGCCAACGAGAGCCCTTGACTTTCCCCTGGACTCTCCCAGTTGCTTTCCCCGTAGTCTCACCAACAAGTCCGCCCCCACTTCACTCTTCCCTCTGCACTGTCACCAACTCACAGCTCTTTTCTCCAACATACATACCCTTTATTTGTGTGTGCACATGTACACACGCACACACATGTAAAGTAATACACATTATTTAAGCAAGACAAGCTCATTAAAGAAAATTTGGAAAATATATAAAAGAATAAAAAGGAAAAAGATTCTCTCATTCATATTCCTAACACTGAAAGATTTTTAATAATGTGACTATTTTCTTTATTCGGTTTTTAATGATGGCTGTCTTTTTAGTATACAGGTCTGATCATTTCCCTCTCTTCTTTGAAGGTATCAAGTTATTCCACCGCCTATGGGACAGTGGTCACGGGCTATGGACCCACGACTGAGCCGCCTTGTCTCTGCTCACACCATTCCTATGCCTAGAACGTTCTTCCCTCACCATTCCAGCCTCAAAAGCCTCCACTCACCTTTCAAGGCCAGGTTCAAATTTCACTTCTGTTAGACCTTACTTATGCGACACCTGTCACAACGTGCTGTCATTATGCGGGAGGCAGCAGAGCTGTTAATAATGCTGACACGGGAGTGAGGCTGCCTGGGTTCAAGTCAGATCTGTGTGACCCTGGGCCAATTATTTAATCTGTCTTTGCCTCAGTCCAATGTATAAAAGGATAAAACACTAGAATTCCCCTCAGAGTATTTCTATGAGGACTAAATGAGATGATCCAGATATAGGGTAACTTAGCACAATGCCAGGCACATGATAAGTTCTCGGAAAATGTTTCTTACAATTATCAGACGTCTGTCTCTTCCCTCAAGACCATGCACATCCCACAGGAGGGATTTCTTTTTTATCTTTGTACCCCCTACCCCATGCTCAGTTTAAAGCATTTTATAAATGTTTGAGCAATGAATGAATGATCTGCCAAATCTTCTTGACATATTCTTTTGCTATACATACTTTCATAGTAAAAAAAAAAAAAAAAAAAAAAGGGAGGGGAAAGATGGGGAGAAAGAGAGGAAATAGAAATGAGATGAAAGAGGAGAAGAAGAAGGAAGGAGGAAGAGGAGGAAGAAGAGAAGAGCAATGAATTGCCACTACTAATAATGGTGTTTGACCCTTGGTGCACAGAAACAGGCACGGACCACAGTGCCCCAGCCCACAGCAGCCTCACTTGCCGCTAACTCTTTGGAACCCAGGAATATGTGGGCCCTTAAACTTGGTGCTAAGCTCAGCGTTACATTCTGGCCCCTGGCACAACTGAGTTGTGTAACTGGGACTCTGCCCAGGGAGGGACACTCAGATGGAGGATAACCCAGGAGACAAGTCTACAGGACTGCACAGGGCCACCCAGGAAGCTCCAGGTCACCCGTGCTGGGAGAATGCACACTGGGCATCCTGTACAGGGAATCGTCTCATCCTCAAATTCCCCAGGACAGATGGAGCACTGGAATATTTAAAAGTTCCCTTGCAGCCGAAGTATCTTGGCAAAACCTGTTTTTACTGATTTCAGATTTACTGGCTTCTCCTTCTATTCTAGAGTCGGTGATAAATCCCCAAGAACTCATTAGTGGTTTCCAACGCACAGAAAAGTACAGAAAGCCTTTGTTTTGCTGATTAGGGAGGCTACATAAATTTCTAACTGATTATTAAGAAATAAATGCCAACCTTTGCAGAAAAATACATTTTTCTCTGTCTCCAACTGAATACCGAGGAGGCCTTCAGGGCCTTCACCTCGGCATAGGTCTGGTGGTCCCAGCCCAGGCGTGGGGGCCGGCTCCACCCTGGCAGCTGTTTTCAAGGGCAGTCACCAGAAGCCCCAAGTCTCTGAGCAGGGGGTCATGGCCCACATGAGTCAAACCCACACAGAGAACACACGCTTTGCTGGTGGCTGGCAGCACCAGCGCCTGCCGATTTTTGCAAAGCCATTAAACTGTGGACTTGGAAGTCAGTCAAGCCTGAGTTTGAATTCCAGCTCCACCAGTTACCAGCTCTGTGGCCTAGAGCAAGTCATTTCATCTCTCCAAGGCTGAGTTTCTTCATTTGTGAAATGAGGATAATAATAGCATCCACCCCTCAGGGCTGTGGTAAGGATTAAACAGATAACGCACAAAAAGGATTCTGGATACACTTGGTACACAGGTCATGCTCAGGAAATGGTAGCTATTGTTACTATTAGTTAGCAATCTTTTTCTCAGCTTCTAGATTTCTTTCTCTAGTGTTTCCACTGAGAGAGAACATCGAAATTGAGGCTAAGGACACTGAATTGAAAATTCTCATAATACCTAAACCTTTAGGAGCATTTACAACGTTCCAGGCTATACAGATGGTATTCACATATTGTATCTTAGTTAATCCTCACAACAACATATCAGCCAGGTACTACCATGAACCCCATTCTAAAGAGGGGTGTACAAGGCCCAAAGAAGTAAAATAACTTACTATGGGGAGAGGGTGAGGAAGGAAAGAAATGGCTTGGTGGTCTGGGTGGTGGGAGGGGGAGCAGTTTTGAAAAAATTGTGCAGGAAAGGAAAGAGAATATTAAGAAGCGTGTTTGTGGGTTATGAATTGGTTCCCTCCAACATTCTTTGAGAGACAAAAGTTGGAATTCCTTTTTAATTAGTAGCTCCATCGTTGTTTTGAGACCACCTAAGTTCAGAGGGCACACTTAAGTCAGAGGGAAGCATTTTGACCAGGATTGTAAGCTGGTGTCACCTACAGCAGCAAAGACTCATATTAAAACCCACCACGACAAACGACACCACAATAAGTATGGCGACCTGTGACGCAGTCGAGGAGGAGAGCTACTGGAGGCCTCCGGAGATTCAGCTGCACTTAACCACAGTGATCCACCCCCAAGTTTCTCCCAGGGCACAGCTCCTTTTTGTTCTTTCATTTTTTTCCCCTCTCTTTAATAATGAACGTGTGACTCAGAGGTTTAATGAGTTACCAGGAGAAGTTAACCAGAAGGGAAGCCCTTTGAGTAAACGCATAATTAAAATTGCAAATGAACAGAGGAATACAATCATTGTGGGAGATGGGGAGCACACAGGAATGACTCAGGGATTAGGCTGGTTAGAAAAGGGGCTCTGGGACTTAAATTATTTTAGGGGACAATCTGGAAGTTGAAGGAAAATTCTGGAACCCTTCCACAGTCAAAAGAGATAGGCCACCTGGGACCTCTCCTTTCCCTCCCCAAATGATCTAGAGTGGTAGCCAGGAGTCACTTTCAGCAGAAGTTGAACAACAGCAGAGGCTGAATTCGCCAAGGGAGTCATTACCCCTTTGGCGCTAACGCCACAGGCTCTAACGTCAATTACTTCCCTGGTGGAGATAAGTTTCCTGTGGGAAACCATAACATTATGTTAGGAGAAGGTGAAAAGTAAAGGCAGCCTCACACTGGATTTTCTCTCTTTAGCCCAAACCTAGAAATACGTTGCATCTCTGGAGGCCTGGCTGGGGAGACAGACTAAGGAAGATGAGCATGCACTGCCTCTAGGGGAGGGAGGCTGCGCTGGTGTGGTGCAGCCAATTACCTATTCTTGCATGGTCAGGATTAGAAATGAAGTAGTCCAAGGGGCTATGAGTTCTTAGGGGAAATGCAGGCTGTTCCTAAACAAGAAATATAACGCTCCCTGTGTCAGGATCTCTGTAAACCAACGGCAACAGAAAACACGTTCTGCCTATGAATCCATCCCGGGAGTTTCCTAACTATAGCCATTCCAGGTCAGCCATGCTAATGGGCCGGCAGCACAAATTCACGCCAAATATCAAATGGTCTAAACATGATGGCTTATTTGTCTTACTCCCATACAAGTGTGCTCAACGTCTAAAGAGGGCCAAGGCTATCCCATCTTTCCTCCTAGAATACAGAAGCAATTGCTTTGGCAATGTGGAGAGGCATGTACAACTCCAAAGTATTTCCACTAATGGAAATAAAAAGAGCTGTGGGCCCAAAAATTATGTATGGCGTTTGAAATTCTTTTTTTTGTTTTTGGTGAGGAAGATTGTCCCTGAGCTAACATCTGTGCCAACCTTCCTCTATTTTGTATGTGGGATGCCTCCACAGCACGGCTTGATGAGCAGTGTGTAGCTCCGCGCCTGGGATCCGAACCCACGAACTCCAGGCCATTGAAGCAGAGCGCACGGACTTAGCCACTACACCACCGGGCCGGCCCCTGAAATTCATTTTTAATTTTTGTTTGAATATAAGCTTATACAGTTTTTGAACAGCACTAGAAACACTTTGTTGATGCTATAATATGAACCGTGACAGAGAGGGAACTGGAAGGTGCTCCTGCTTTGGGGTCTTGTTCATTGACATAAATTCCCCAAACTCCTTTCTCTGTGCTCAGGCTGATGAGGAGCAAACCACTTGGTGGTCTGAGAAGCCTTACAAGGGGTGAGGAAGGGGCCTCAAATTTTCTTTTAGTCAAAATTGTATGTTTGTTTTATAAAAGAAATACACACACACACAATTTAGATGGGAAATTAATAGATGAAATTAATTATATCAGCATGAAAGGATTTAGTGATTTACTTTTCAACTTTACACAATAAGGGGAATTATTTACGTTTTTACCATACTTTCTAAAAATCTACCTCCCACTAATCTATAAGCCACTATAAACAAAAGTTAAAAGAACTGTCCTGTGTCCCAAGAAAAAAAGTTTTGCCAGAATAATCTTTATGCAAATAAGCAGAAGTTCATTTTGTCAAATAATGGGGAATAAAATAAAAAATTGTTACTATATTAATCCTGATCCAATCCCCAACAGTTGTGAATTCCCTAAGACACTGCTGAGCATGTAGGTGTCAGTGTCTCATCAATAGTTGTCAATAAATGTAAACACATTTAGCACAGCCTTAGTCTGACACGTGGAACAGAGTGAGGGCTCTGGAGCCAAGCCACCTGGGGTCAAGTCCTGGCTCCCACATAAACAGCTTAGGCAAGTGAATGAACTTCTCTGAGCCAACCACACCCTTAATGTTTCAGTCAACACCAAAGCACCCAGGAGAACTCCATCATCCAAGGACAAACCCGGCAGAAGAGAGAAAAAGAAAAGCTCAAAATGCAGCGATCCCTATCGTCTCGACTGGACACAGAAGGAAAACTCAGAACTCTAGCAGAGAAGGCTGATGTCAGAAGGCTTTCTTCACAGTCCAGATCTATTCTTAGCTAAGGGATAAGATGCATACCTAAAAGGTTATATATAATACAATGCAAAAATCCTCCCGACGCAGCCAGCTCTCAGTCTGAGTCACTCCTGAGTGAGGGTAGGACACAGAACCAGCTCCTGTCCTCGAACAGTACACTTACCTGACTCAGAGCCTATTTTAAAAAGCTAAAACTGATCTACAACTGGCATTTCAAGGGCGAGCCAATTTACCCACACGCGATCCACCACAGGTGACTTTTTCTTCTATTCATAGAAATCCTGGAAATAGGTCTGAAAGCACAGAAGAGGCCACACAGTACAGTGGAAATGGCACAAGTAAACCCCCGAACCACCACTCATCGGCTCTGAGACCTTGAAAAATTGTTTAACCCCTCTGGACTTAACATTTCTCATTTGTAGAATGGGTGGCATAGAAGACTGCCAGTTTTGAGAGGGGCCCAGAGCAAGAACGTGCTGCCGCAGGTCCATGAATGGAGCAGCCATGATGGCAGGGAGACAGGCTACACATGGGCCCAGCACCATGGGCTCCCACTCTCCAAGGCTTCTCTAGCTACTGCTGCTGCTGACTGTTCAAGCTGCCAGCCACAAAGGCCAATACTGAGTCCCCAGTACAGTGCCATCCTTAGAGGAGAGCAACCGGCTAGTTGGCGACGAGTTAATTCCCTTCCACCCAGTAAAGGGCAATATGTCACCCCGATCAGGACTGACAAATCTTCCACATATGATTTATCTTTCCTGCCTGTAGGCCTCAGCTGCCACCACCATCCAAGGACTCACAGTGTACCCCACCGACTGCTGCTGCTGCTGAAACTCTGACCCTGCACTGAGTCACTCGGGACAAAGAAATTCACTCTGCAGCAAAGAAGGTGCACGTGGGCACACACCCGTGTGATCTGCTGGTCCTGCCACTTAGCACACCATTCAGAAGCTGCTGGCTTGACGGGACATTAGGACACCCTCTTGAAAGCACAGCTATGGTGGAAGCTTGGATGTCACACCCTGTACAGGTGAGACACTGTCCTCTGGGCAGCGGCATCTACTTACAATCAAGAGCAGTTACATGGGGCTGGCTCCCAATGAATAGAACACAGGGTCTGGAAACCAAGGTGCAGGGGGAGGGAGTAGCCCCATCCCTATTACTCCAATATCACTTGGGAGATTTGTGTTTCCTATACTTAATACCTCAGGCTCTGTGGGTCTACAGATGTTTCCACCATGGGACACAGTTTTTGCTAAAATTAAAGCCGTAGGTATTGTCTGTCTGGTTACTCCAGGCTCCTCGTTCCAATAACAGGCAAAGAAACAGAGTTGTCTTATTGGCCAGGGGCGTTGACTGTGGTCATCATGAGGAAGTAGGGATGCGGCTACATCAGGGGACAGGGAGGGATACGGATGACACGTGATAGATATGACAGGTGACCTGTGGGATGTGTCTTGATACTTTAGTGCCCAGTTTTAACTGTGAATTGGCAAGTACGACAACCACAGTCCATTAAGGCCATGGTAACCCGGGCTCAGATCCCTCAGGGATGAAAGTCTGGCTCACTCCACCAGACAAGCCACCTTGATCCGTAGAAGTGCTAGCCAAGGGAGGAGATTCTAGAAAGGGTAGCAGACTAGGGAGATGGTGAGTATCAGTTATGGCCTCAGGACCAACTGCAACAATGGGGACTGTAGTTTGTCCCACTAACCCAAAAATTCTGACCAATAAGAATGCTGGAGAAGTTCTAAGAAGATGGAGTAAGCTTAAGTGAGAAATAAGTGGATTGAGTAGTACAAGGGGTGGACTGTAGCAGATGACCTTGGTGACCCACTCAGATCCCCATTTGCCAGGCAGGTGTACCCATCCTCCTGCTGCTGCAGGTCCTGCCTGCTTATGGCTCACACCTGCACCCCTCTCTGGAGGATTTAGCTTAGCTGATGGGAAGTGCCTTTCTAGAGATGCCTCTCTCTCCTCCCCCAAGAGATACTTGTGACTGACTGATGCAGGAGAATAAAAGTTCAACCCCCTTGCCTCAAGGCAGTAATCCTTTGTGGTACAATTCACACTCTAGAGCTCCTTCTGGGATTAGGCTAGTCCATTAGGGCTGCTATAACAAAGTACCATAGACTGGGTAGCTTATAAACAACAGCAATTCATTTCTCATAGCTCTGGAAGTCCGAGATCAGGGTGCCCCCATGGTCAAGTTCTGACGAGGGCTCTCTTGTGAGTTACAGACTGCTATCTTTTAGTTGTATCCTTCATAGTGGAATAGGGATAGCGAACCCTCTGCAATCTTTTTTATAAGGGCATTCCTATTCACGAGGATGATGACTTAATTACTTCCCAGAGGCCCCATCTCCTAATATCATCCCACTAGGGGTTAGGATTTCAACATATGAATTTGGGATGGACACAAACATTCAGTCCATACTACAGGCTGAGGCCAGACTTCTCCTAAAACCACCTTTTTGCCTAGTTTCTCCCTGTCCTATACTGCTTCTCTCACTCTGTTAGGGTTTTTTCACAAGATCCATCCCTCAATAAATATCTTGCACATGTTCCCATTGAGGCCATGTTTCCAGGCACCCAACCTAATACAGCTATCCAGTATATATTTTCGTGCATCCCCTGTGCCTATGGCCCCATATAAACGGCTAAAGGCGTATGATAGTTTGTGTTTGTGTTTAGCAAATATCTACTCTCCTCCCACTCCACTCTGGGCAGAGAATCCTTCCCTGCCCCACGGCGGCAGATTGTATTTTCCAAAAATGGCTGCAACACTATCTCCCATCCCTCATGTGACTCTTACAATGTGACCTTAACACCCCTCCCCTCGAGAGTTGGAATCCGTGTCTCTTCCCTCTGAAAGTGAGTAGGCTTTTGTGACTGTTCCAACCAAAAGAGATGGCAGGAGTGATACTATGAGACTTCCAAGACTAGTCATAAAAGACGACGCAGCCTCCACTTGGTTCTCTGGAACAACTGTGCTGGAGTTCTAAACTGCCTTGTAAGCAGGCCAACAACCCTGCAGCCACCACGCTGAGTGAAAGCCCAAACTAACTCACGCAGAGAGCCCACGTGGAGAAGCTGAGAATACTGGTCTACCCCCTGCTACGCCAGCTCCAGTCCTCACCTCACTGCAACTGTACGAGGGACCCTGAGTCAGACCACCCAGCGGAGCCCTTTCTGAATTCTTGACCCAGAGAAACCATGAGAGACAATGAAATGATTGGTATTGTTTTAAGCCACTAAGTTTCAGGGACATTTTTTCCATAGCAATAGTAACCAGGACACCTACTGATGGTGAGCCTGGTCACGTCACGTGTTTGGCCATTGGGATCTGCATCTTGTACTTCTGCCATCGCCATGAGAAGAGCACATCTTAGGTACAAGTATGACACTGATACAAGAAAAGTGAGAGACGTGTGTACCAGACCTGAGCAAAACCTGCAACCTGGGGCCAGCCCAGCCCATATCAGGCAAACCCTAGCCAAACTGACTTGCAGATGCACGAATGAGAAATAAATGCTTATAATGGAATGCCACTGAGATTCTGTGGGCTTTTTCTTTTTTTTTTTTTGGTTTATGTAGCATTACGGCAACAACTGATCCAAGAGGAAAGATAAAAGCATTCCCCATTCCCAAGGATAGGGTACCACATAATTTATAATTAAGGGGGCTTTACGATTATTATCAATAAAAGTAACGAAAATATCAGCATCTTCCAACAACATCTTTATCCTGAAATTTCAATATTCCTCTTCTTTCTTTCCCATTAAGCCCAATTAGTGACACAGGTCCCTTTTCTAAGGCCCTAAAGACATATGACAGATGACCTGATGGGCTTTCATTAATCAGCCTCTATAGAATGAAATGTTGTCAAGTGCCTTGCCTCAAAAAGAAGACAATGGATGGATATAAAATCTTCCCAACAACCATTAGCTAGAATGAGAGGCACCAGAAGCCAAGACTTAATTTACAAGTCCCTTGACACCAGGAATCCCACCGAAAAGGGGATAGAGAGTGATCCATCCAAGCAGTATATTAGGGTAATGAGTAAAAAAGCATCAAGAAATTCATTTAAGCCAAGAATATAGAAAATAAACTTCAATCCAAAAGGGAAAGAACAATAGATATTTACCCATGGATGCTCAGAACCAAATTGAGGAGCTGTGCAAAACAGAGAAGGAGCCAGGGCCCAGCTGTCCAGATCAAACCAAACCTCAAACCCAGGGCTTATTCAGGGTCAGTCTTGGCCAAAAGAGCTTGGCTCTCTTGGGTCCAGTGATCCAAATGAATGTTTGAAACAATTCATAGTCTCCAAAGAATAATTATCACCTAGTACCTTACTTAAATGGAATATACGTTGATTAGGGAAAGGAAATTTCATGTCAAATTACTCAACAACTCATATTTTTATTTTAATGTTAATTTCACAAGCCACGTCATTTGTGAAAACTGTTCTTATTAGGTATCCTCTCAGGCTTCACTGGACAGTGAGTATATGCAAGTTATTATGCATCTTTCTCTGGTCCATAAAGCTGGACCAGTGGGATACTGCAACTCTTACTCACCTTCAAAAGGCTTTGGGGAAACTGACTGAAGTCTACATTCAAACTCACTTCATCACACTGATCAGAGTGGCAAAAGTATTAAGAACACCAAAGTCTCTTAGAAAGACAATCTTGAAAAATTTCTAAAGGTGGACTAGGGTCTGGCCTAACTCAAACCAAGCATTTTATTACTACCACCCTAGATGTTGAGGTACACAAAACTCCTTGTTGCAGGATTTCTCAACAATAGCACAATTGACATTTAGAAGCAGACAACTCTTCATTGTAGGGACCTGTCCTGTGTGTTGCAGGATGTTTACTTACTAGCATCCCTGGCATCTACCAACTAGACGCCAGTAGCACCCTCTCCCCACCCACTATCCTGGCTGTCACAGCCAAAAATGTCTCCAAACATTGCCAAATGTCTCCTGTGGGGCAAAATCACTCCAGTTGATAACCAATGCATTAGAGTGGCCTAGTCTTAACGGGTCAGCTTCCTAAGGATGAAAGAGGAGCAAAAAGTCTTTGCAATTTACGGGGATAACCAATGAGACAAGGTTATATTCTAGCAGTGGTTCTCAAACTTCTCCTTCCACCTAACAGACTCAAGTTTACAAGCATGGCACTCCCACGGACATATTCAGATTCTGATATAATATGACTACAGGTTAAATGCACAAATCCACCAGTTTATTCTAACCCAAGAAAGCATATTAAAATGCAAGTGAGTGGAAATGATGTTGTTATAGATTGAATGGTGTCTCTCAAAAAAGAGATGTTGAAGTCCTAAACTCCACTACCTCATATTGGGACCTTATTTGGAAATAGGATCTTTGCAGTTGTAGGCAAGTTAAGATAAAGTCATCAGGGTGGACCCTAATCCAATATGACTAATGTCTTTATAAAAAGGGGGAAATTGGACACAGACACAGACATGCACATGTGTAAAGATTGGCGTTATGCTCTAATAGGCATATTAGAATAGGCAAGGAAGGATCCTTCCTCTACAGATTTCAGAGGAAGCATGGCCCTCTCGACACCTTTATTTTGGACTGTTAGCCTCCAGAAATGTAAAACAATAAATTTCCTTTGTTCTAAGCTACTCAGTTTGTGGTACTTCATTACAGCAGCCCTAAGAATCTAATACACATTTGATCTAGGAAAAATTATAAACTGATTGAATTTTTAAAAATTAATGAGTTCCACACGAAAGTCTGTACACAGATGTTTACAGCAGCTTTATTTATAATTGCCAAAACTTGGAAGCAACCAAGATGGCCTTCAGTAAGTGAATGGACAAGCTGTGGTACATCTAGACAATGGAGTGTTACTCGGTGCTAAAAAGAAACGAGCTATTCAGTCATGAAAAGACACGGAGGAGCCTTAAATGCACGTGACTAAGTAAAAGAAGCCAATCTGAGAAGGCTACAGACTGTATGCTTCCAATGATATGGCATCTGGAAAAGGCAAACCGTGGGGGCAGTAAAAGATCAGTGGGGGCCAGGGGTGGGGGAAGAGAGATGAACAGGCAGAGCATAGACGATTCTTAGGGCAGTGAAAACACTCTGTATGATACTACAATGATGGACATATGTCACCAGACATTTGTCCAAACCCACAGAATGTACAACAAGAGTGAGCCCTAATGTAAACTATGGACTTCGGTGATACGATGTGTCAGTGTAGGCTCATCCTTGGTAACAAATGCACCTCTCTGGTGAGTGATGTTGATAACAGGGAGTGTATGGGAAATCTCTGTATCTGCCCCTCAATCTTACTGTCAGCCTGAAACTGCTCTAAAAAACTAAAGTCTTTAAAAAAATTAGTGAGTAATCTGAAAACATCAATGTTTTACTAGTTGTGGTAAATTACTTGTAACGCAATCATAACTGATGCATTGCACCAAGGTGTCACAACACAACAGTGAAAACTGCCACAGCACGGGATGCTCTGTGTTGTGCCTCTGAGAAATGTGAGGTAGAACTTATAAAATTTATTCATGTGGACGACATTAGTTTAGAATCTATAAAAATGTATGCAAAGTCTCTTAATAATCTTAACAGGATTGAGGAAGGGACTGGAGAACAGATGGTCCTACTACTAATGGCTCACCACTTCCTAAAGGGCAAAATCCACACTCCTTAGCAGAGCACGGAAGCCCTTTACAATCTAGTCAAGCACTTTTTCCAGATTCCTCTTTGCCAAATCCCATCACACCTGCCTTGTTCCATAGAGAGCCAATTCAGGGCCTCCCAAACTTTTTCATAACAAGTCACACACAGAAAATGATAATGTTTGAAGGTATACTGGGGTGAACAGACAAAGATCAACAAATTGGCAAACTGCGCCTATTCAAAGCACCCCAGGATACCACAGCACACCACTGGGAAGTTCCATTCTACCCCACCACCAGACTTCTTGCCTTTGTTTTCATGGGGGCAAACCCCACCTCTCACCGAGAGGTGGGTCCCTGGAGCCCACAGTCCAGTGGGGATGATGGACATTAAACCATCATTCACACAAATAATTATTTAAGCACAATGGTGGAGCATGTTTCAAAAGAGAAGTACAGGCATCAATGAATGCACATAAGTGCACCTGATCCATTTTGAGTCAGGGAAAGCTGCCTTGAGGGGTGGCACTTAGATGAGCTCCAACAGATAAATAGGAATCAATTAGGTCAAGGGTTGAATGTGTGTGAAAGAAGCATTCCATGTTTCAAACCAAGTGTTCTGGTTCCTGACATCTTCACATCCACAGTACCTGGCCCAGTTAGATTCTAAATAAATATTTAGAGCCCTGGAAGGCGGGGTAGGTCATCAGGTTTTCCTCTTATTCCTGACTCCTCAGTCAGCTACCAGCTGTTACGTACCCATCCCATGAGCGCTGGTTTCTCTTCCCTTCCCTTCCTTTCCAATCCCTTCCCTTCTCATCCTAACACTCCCTCTAGGCCAGCTTGTCCACTTGATGGTTTCAGGGTGCTGTTGTACCTGGCCTCAGCTCACCTCTCCAGCCATAACCCCACCTCACCCCCACACATCCTCTGGCCATTCTGATCCTTATTCATTCTTCAAACAAGTGATGCCTTCCCTCTCGGCCCCTAGGATGTCCTGCGTGCTGTGCTCTCTGATTGGAATACTCCTTTCACACCCCTCTTAACATGACCAGCCTCTTAGTCTTCAGATCTCAGCTTAGATGTGACTTCCTCCGGGAAGCCTTCCTGGCTCCCTCATCATGTAATCCCACAGGACAGTAAACCCTGCACTGTAATTGCCTATTTACTCATTGACCTTCTCCAGGACAGAAAGCTCTGTGAGAACAAAGGCCATGCCCATGTTATTCATCTAGCCTTAATACCTAGTACAATGGTTGGTTCAGCACAAATTTTGGGGGTGGATTTATTTAGTGGATGCTCTGGCGCATTGCCATTATCTCCATGCAGCCTCCCCCTCAGGACCGAAGCCCACATTCCTCCCACTGCTGATGGCACTCAGCTGAGTCCATTTCTGGGCATTGCCCTGGACTGAAAACAGCTGCTTCCCCCAAGGCATGGCCCCTCTTGAGGGCAGTCATGTGCCCAACGACTGCTGGATACAGGGATACATGGCCTGGTCCTCTTGTCTCAATTTGGGACAATGCTGAGGGGCCATCCCAGCTCCCGAGCCTCCCACGGGATCAGCTGAGGTCTTCATCGTGACTACATTACAGCTCAACTTCCCCCTCTACCCAATCCTGCTTCCCTCATTCCCCCACCAATGCTGATCCAGAGAACATTCCTCAATAAACCTCCTGCCTGCAAATCTCCATCACAGAGTCGGTTTCCCAGGGAACCTGACCTGAGACAGGTGGATAAATGGAAATGATTTTTGTCCAGAACACTCCCCAACACAAGAATGCCTACTACAATATATCTAGATCAGTGCCTATGGTAGCACATATTGGGCCTTCAGTAGATATTGAGTGATTGAATCAATCTGGTCATTTGGTCCTTGAATTCTTATGGTGACTCTCACCACACACTTGGTGAGTGATTCAAATTACTATACTTCTTTGAAAGTAAGAAAAATCAATTTATAAAAATTTTACAGTTCCTTCAGTGACAACGCATCTATCCAAGCACAGTATAGGTGAATTCTGCTGCTAGCTATTGCTAGAACAGAAAGCATAATGCCAATGCTATTCTCAGAGGACATTTCTTTAAACCAAGGGAGTCAACACTGAAGGCAGAGGTTCTCCAAGCAGCGATAACGGGGACCAGGAGCCTGGTGCTGCTCATCTTGCTAGGGAGCACGTCAAGAGATTCTGTAACGGCAAACGTCTGTTGAGAGGCGTGCCTCTGAGGAACAGATCCACAGGAAGCTGATGAACCAGAAAGGTGGTATTCAGAAATCAAGGGCCCTACTGTGAGCTTACAAAGTGGCAAAGGGCACACAGAACAGTTCAGGAGTGGAAGTACACCCGGTCAGCACTCATGGGAGGGCGAACAGTCCTCATGCCAGAATCTCAACATGTACCAAACTCAGAAATTTATTTCAAGACCAGTGAATTCATCCACCTGATTCATTTTCTCTTTGATCTGCCTTCTGGGTCGCCCATGCTCACCTCCATATCAACAATGCTCACCTCTACACCTGTGACTGCCGCTGTGACCCACGGAGCTAAACAGAAAAGAAACAGGAAGGTCATTTTTTGTGTCTATCCCAAGTGGTAATTGAAGGTTCACCTCTACTATCGTAGCGCCTTTCACCTGAGGATCTCCTAACATGTTCACAGCATAATTCATTCATTCCTATCATTCCTCTCTAAGACAGTACTACTCTCCTCCCGAGATGGAGTAATCTAAGGCTCACAGAGGAGGAGCGATTGGCTCAGGCCAAGGCATTCAATGCCGGAAACCCAACTCAGAGCTCCCAATTCTTAGCCTGACTTGCTGGGCTTGCTTGTACCAGAAGGCTACCCAAAACAGGGCACTCAAGGTTCACTAAACCTCCAGCCTGTTCTAATTCTGCCTCCAAGAATTCACACCTGCAAATGTTACTGCCCCTTTCTTTGCTTCCTAATTTATATAAGACGTAATTTCCATCTCTTGCTATCTTAAAAGTTAAGCATGTTATAAAAATCTATGGTACAGTATTTATTTACAAGCTTATTCCTAGAAACTCCAATTCAAACTATATCTAAAGCTATTTCTCACAGTAAGTCAAAACTACTGTTATGAACATAGGGTCATTGAGGATGTAATTCATTAAATTAAAATGAGATTACACTGGAGTAGAGTGGGTCTCTAATTCAATATGACTGGCGTCCTTATAAAAAGGGGAAATTTGAACACAGACACACACACAGGAAGAAAGCCATGTGAAGACTGGAGTTATGCTGCCACCAGGCAAGGAATTACCAGAAGTAGGAGAGAGGCCTAGAACAGATCCTTCCCTCTTCTCTAGAGCCTTCAAAGGGAGCATGGCCCTGCCAGCACCTTGATTTCGGACTTCTGGCCTCCAGAACTGAGAGACAATACATTTTTGATGTTCTAAGCTAAACCATCCAGTTTGTGGTACTTTGTTACAGCAGCCCTAGCAAATTAATAAAGACCACAGTACTGAACCTATCTCCAAGTTTACAACTTTCAAATTCTTATAGTGCTCATAGCCTACCTGTTTAGAATCAAAGGAGAAAGGGAGTAGGTGAGCTGAGCAAGAAGAAAAAGGAATTGGGCATATAGAGTGTGTTAAACTAGGGTGAGTGGACCAAGGTGGAAAGAGAGAGAGAGAGACAGGGCAAAACCAAAAATCAGACAGGGAGTTCCCAGCAGGACTTGGTAGGGACAGCATGAAGGGACAGGAAGAAGCATGATTACTTTCCATGGCTCCTCCAGCTCCACCATCCAGGGGTTCCAGCCCATTGTTCCCTGGTGTGAGCTGCCACTTGCTGCTACCGCAGAATGTGGTATGGAGAGGGATGTACCCCCCAGTTCCCCCACCTCCCAGCTGCCTTCCTTCCTTCCTCTTCTAGCCTCAGCAGGTCCCAGCCTGCCAGCAGCAGGAGGAAGCAGGTGCAGGCACGGAGGTACACAGCTCTCTCCTGCAGCTCCCAGACAGGCTGACGCTCCCCGCCACAGCAAGAGAGGGGAAGGGACATCAGGCAGTCACACCAGGGAATTCAAACGCATTAATCACTATATTTGCAAATAAAGGAGAGGTCTCAGGTGTAATGGATTTGATGAGAACCTGCAATGTACAAAGACCATGCCGTGGGGGAGTAGATGCTGTGAGACTAAAGCGTAAGTGACTAATTCCCTATTTCCTCCCGCCACCAAAAGACAGAATGCGAGGCTCCCTGCTGCATCTGTCCCATGGCCTAGTTCCCCTAACCATCCTGCTTTCCCTGACCCCATCAGGGCAGCACCCGTCCTGTGGATGCTTCAGCTCTGGAGTCAAATTTCAGAAGTGTGGGAAGATTTGGGGGTATGAATAGCATGGAGCTGAGGAATAATTTCACAGTTACATGGTGCAGAGTCAAGAAAAAAATTCATCATACCGCCAACAGGCAACGGCCCTGGAATAAAAGGAATGAATAGTTCCTCCTCAAAACTGTGTCTGTCAGCACTTTTATTCCTTTTTTTCCCATGAAGACCCAAGTCTATGTCTTTACTCAGCCTTTCAGTAAGGCACAGAGAAATCTGCTAGACTGGGGGTTCTCAACCTCCATGGAGCCCCAAGCTGAGAATTGTTTTTAGGCCCTTGACCACACAGCAATCAGATCCCACCTGGCCCAATGGGACTCAGCTCACCTTTCCAGGGCTCAGCAACGTCTACATTCAGAAAGTAACACTTTCTGATTTCTACACGCTCAGAATGCCCATTACAATTTAACACCAATACCTCCTTCCTAGTGCAAGGTGTATTCCTCAGCTCACTATATACACTTGGGGAAAATGAGATACTCTTCCCTTATTTATAGCAGAAAAAGTACCTACCAGAAAGAAAAAAAACTAAAAAAGAAATCCACTACTACTAGTTAGGGGAGCAAGAACAGGAATGTTGTGAAATTAAATTTTCTATAGTCATTTTAGAGTTGCATTTGGGGAACAGAAATGCCTGAATGAATGGATCTGCAGTCTAGTGAAGGTGCAATGCCTAGAAAAGGGGCAGGCAGAGTGGCAGGGCTGACAGAATGTGTCCGCTCAAAGCCACCCTTTAAAAAACAGGGCACGTGGAGGGCCGGCCCCGTGGCTTAGCGGTTAAGTGCGCACGCTCCGCTACTGTCGGCACGGGTTCGGATCCCGGGTGTGCACCGATGCACTGCTTCTCCGGCCATGCTGAGGCCACGTCCCACATAAAGCAACTAGAAGGATGTGCAACTATGACATACAACTATCTACTGGGACTTTCGGGAGGAAAAAGAAAAAGAAGGAGGATTGGCAATAGATGTTAGCTCAGAGCCGGCCTTCCTCAGCAAAAAGAGGAGGATTAGCATGGATGTTAGCTCAGGGCTGATCTTCCTCACAAAAAAAATAAATAAATAAAGCAAAGCAAACATAAATAAATAAATAAATAAATAAATATAAAATAAAAATAAAAGACAGGGCATGTGGAGAAACAGGAACCCTCCCACACCTCTGATAGTAATGTAAAATGGTGCAACCACTTGGGAAAACAATTGGGCAGTTTCCTAAAAAGTTAAACATATACTCATATGGCCCAGAAATTCTCCCTCCTAAGTATCTACTCAAGAGAAATGAAAACATTTGTCCACATAAAGACCTGGATGTGAATGTTCACAGCAGCATTTTTTTCATAATAGCCAAAAGGTGGACACAACCCAAATGTCCATCAGCTGGTGAATGGATAATAAAATGGGGGATACCCATACACCGGAATACTATTCAGCAATAAAAAGAAACTAACTTCTGATAGATGCTACAACATGGATGAATTTCAAAAACATTACACTAAGCGAAAGAAGCCAGATGGAAAAGACAACATATTGTACTGTTCCGTTTATATGAAATGTCCAGAAAAAGTAGACTGTAGAGAGAAAGTAGATTAGTGATTGCATGGGGCTGGGGGTGGGACGGGTTAACTGAAATTGGGCACAACAGATCTTTTTGGGGTGATAGAAATATTCTAAAACTGGTTGTGGTGATAGTTGCATGACTCTGAAATCATCATATTGTACATTTAAAATTAGTGAATTTTATGGTATGCAAATTATACCTCAATAAAGCTGCTTTGAAAAGGGGGAGTACGAGTGGAACCCCTTGAGATCCACAGGTATGAGCTGTTTGATTTGGTACAACTAAGGCTTATCAACCCTAATACACAGGTAAGCCACAGGAAGGAGAGCGAATGCTCACGTCGTTTTCTTCTTGGATAAACACCTTTTAAAAGGCAACCCGGGGACCACTCCACTGGAGCAGAAGTTCCACTGCTGAGCATACACTCCCTGAGGAACACAAGGCAGGGATGGGTGTTCCCTTCCGCTGGTGTCCCAGCCAGGGGCAAAGAACAGGAGATCAGACCAGGGCAGGATGGGCCCACAGGGCTCAGGTGGGAATTGCTGCACGGCTGAGGGAGTCTGAGAGACGCCTGGGTCAGAAGCACACTCGGGGATCCACTGCCCCACAGGAGGAGAGGCCCGAGTGATTTACAAGGTGCGGGTGGGCTCTGGCCAGCTGTGCCCAGGAGCAAGGAGAGAAGGGGAGCCCTTCCCTCACAGGAACAGCCATGAGGATGGAAAGCAAAGAATGGGTGACAGGAAGCGTTTTGCCCTGAAGGCAGCAAGCTCTTACAGGTAGCTCCGCAGTGCCTCAGCATCCACATCAGCTGAGTACCACGTCCAAAGAACACCACCCGAGAAAAGCCTCATAGGATCCTCATCAGAAAAGAAAGTCCAAGATTCCAGGAGGACTCCGCCTTCACCCCCGCTGAGCTGGGGCGCAAAGGGCAGACTGCAAACCCCAGTTACAGGCTCACGTGCGTAGGAGACTGGACAAGGAAGATGGGGCTGGACTCAGAAGGCCCCACATCAACTCCTGCTCTACACCTCACTAGTTCTGTGACCTCCCACAACTCACATGACCACTGGGGCCCACCTCCACCTTATCCTCAAATGTAAAATGGAGATTTTATCTGCTACCAGAAGCTGTGTGAGGATTAATGAGAGAATGTAAGGCACTAAAGGAAAAGGAAACTGTATTTTGTTGCATATGTAAATCATTTGCCACTGCTCTACCCCTGGAGTTATCACTCTGGAACTCCCTTTCTTCCACATACTCTCCAAGGTGAGGGAAGAGAAAGGAAAACATGAAAGCAAATATTCCATTTCACATTATACCAACCTTATAACGAACAAGTGTCCAGGAACTATTAGAAAAGTAAGCACGGCCACAGACAGCTAGGTGGTACAATGAAGTTCTTGTGATACTTTAAGATAAGACTCAATTTCTCTAGGGAAAAAACTGCACTCTACCAGGATTTCATTCTTATGCCAACACTCCAGTTAGGGTGAAGCCCACTGAACGTGGCTACAAAGCAGGCTGCACATTTGGTATTTCTTGTTCAGAGAGTACAACTATCCCAATTGGCTTAGCACAGGCCCTGCTATATAACTCATTCCCTGTTGGAATGATATTTTAAAAACTTAAACACCTTAATTTTGGCAGAGTCTACAAACGTGCATCTACTGTAACCCATGCCTCTAATTCTGCACTGGGAATGCAAAGAGGACCAAGATCTACTAAGAGTTTCCTCCCACCTTTAGGGCCTGAGCTCCTTCTAGCAATTAGCACTCTGAGGGGATAAGACAGAGGTGCACCTTAAAAGCATCTTACAGCCTCCACTGAATGATCAAGTACTTCAATCACTCGACAAGTTCTCTGAAGGCACTCAAAGGGAACGGCTGCTGAATCACGAGGGGGCGGGGGCTGCCCCAAAAGAACTGCTGAAGGGGTTCTGTTACCCAAAATTTAAAAGGAGAGAGGGGTAGGTATTTCTGAGGTGAGTCATGAAAAGTAAAGAAAAGCTTACTTCTTGAAAATGAGGAGATGAGGGGACGGGAGTATATTTACTCCGCTTGTAAGTACCCCCATATGTACTTTGAAGTATATACTTCCAAAATGGATTTCTTTATGGTGGTATTTTATAAGCTTTCCTCGTTTGCTTGTTTTTAACTAACAGCAAACATACAGCATTGAAACCGGGGCCATATCTGTCATTCACGTCAAAGGGGCTGGAAAGGTCAGAATCTCCTTGAATGACAGCTATCACTACAGTTTTAGGAATGGAAATTCAAGAAGAAATTCAAAGATAACAAAATCCTTCTCCTTAAACTTTGCTTTTCTTCTTCCTTACAAGCCAAAGCAGTTAAAGGCATTCACGGAACTAAGTCCCTCGCCTACAGTAGGGCTCCAAACCTCTGGAAAACATGAAAGCCAGCCCTAGCTTGTTTTAATAAACAGCTACAGCCAGGGTAAAAATCAACATGATTTTGAGAATAAATCTGATGATTCTTGTCCTTTAAGGAGAGGAATTTATTTAATGCTGTAGCTTTTATCTTCTATGACCTACCGGTCATGAAACTGGGAAACTATAATTTATGTATCCAGTGAATGCAAAATTGATTAACAGGTCAGTGTGAATGTCAGCTTGGAGGGACTGAACAAACGTAGTTCCACAAGGGTCAGTTCTTGCCCGGTACTATTTAACATTTTCATTAATTACTAGCTGACAGAATAGCTGATAGAGTTGGAGGTGTATCATTAAACCTGCCAATTTAGGAAAAAATAGTTAAAATACAAATAGATCTTGATAAGTTGGAACACAGAGAGGGACCACTTGGTAGTCTCAGGGTTCTGCTTGGTACCAACAGGTGCCCAAGAAATGTGTTTGAACCAAATAAATGCCAATAGAACAAAAAATCAGCAAAAGTGATTCCCTGAAGAAGGAAAAGGTATTTATTAACAAGTTTTCATTAATACCTACTATGCATTTAAAACCCAATCTAAAATTTCTTATTACAATGTAACCATGACCCACCAAAAGCAAAGATATCAGTAATGTACATATAGCAAATTTAACTGATAAGAGCAAATGTTATAAAGTAGGGAACACACTCAGTAGTTCCAAACATGGTGTACACTTTGGTATCCTTTTCCTTAAGTACAAACACACAGATAATTTAGTTAGATGATAGGTAGGTAGGTAGGTAGATAGATAGATAGACAGACAGACAGGTAGATAATTTTTTCTCCCTGGAATGTGAATGAGAAGGAAGGAAAGGGATGGGAGAATAACCACCAAAGATAAACTGTCTCAGCAGAAAACAGCAACAGTAAATGAAGGTGCAGCTGGGAGGCGGAAAAAAGACAGCCACACATAAGCCAACAAGTGGAGCCACAAATCCTGTACTCCTGTGTGGCTGGCTCACCCCCAAGCAGGACGAGACAGGGCACCAAAGCTAGGAAGATTCACTGGGGTACCAGATCCACCTCCCTCTGAGCAGAGCAGCTGAGCGGCTCCTGCAGGTTTTGTTTTTAATTAGAAAGAGACAGAAAACAAGAAACCAAGTTTCCTGATGATGACTACCCTCCTGAAAGGCTCAGCCAGAGGCCCACCTTCCAAGGGCACTGGAAGGATCTATCAAAAAATGCAGACTCTCATGTGCAAAGGGAGGATTCGCGCAGAGCCAGGTAAAGAAGTGGAGGAATCAAGAGAAAAGTTTTCAAACTATTTTTTGACCAAATAATAGGCCTAGCTAGAACTTTCCTCATAAAAATAAGCAAGCAGACAACAAATAAGGGCTCTTCAACAACAAGCAAAAATATGGGGAAGAACTGAAAAAATGTTTTGTTCTCTTAAGGAAAGTTAGAAGGAATATCACCTGTATGGAAAAGAAAAGCAGAGATCAAAGCTGTCAGATCAAAGTCAACATGGTAGAGCTAAGGGAGATATGAGGAGAAAAACAGTACCAACTCAGAACCTGAAAATGCATGAGAAATATCCAAGGGCAGAATTAACATTCCGAAAATAACATATATAGTGAGGAGCCCTGACTTAGGAGGAAAAAAAATCTGCCAGAAGACAGCGGAAAAAGATAAAGAGTTTAAAGAGCAACCATGGAGGACAGACAGCAGAGTTTTGCTTATTGTGGAAAAGCACACTCACCTCTAACAGAAAGATCCAATTTTGCTAATGAATGGATATAAGGGGGAAAGTCCACTACAAGCCACAGGATGGAGTTTAGAGGTAATGAACTGAGAGTCATTTCATTATATATTCATTCATTCAACAGATTCAAGAGATACTGAATGCCTTCTATATGCAAGGCACCCTGTGGGCCCAGTGAACAAACAAATAAGCTTC
This sequence comes from Ceratotherium simum simum, assembly GCF_057802395.1. Taxonomy (NCBI): domain Eukaryota; kingdom Metazoa; phylum Chordata; class Mammalia; order Perissodactyla; family Rhinocerotidae; genus Ceratotherium; species Ceratotherium simum. The sequence continues at coordinate 17,080,932 of NC_141921.1, read as the reverse complement.
CTGCCCTCTTGAGGCATACTATCTAGTAAAGGAGCAGAGAATAAACAGATAAATAACTAAAGCGATTACAAACAGTCACAGGTGCTATGTAAGAAATAAACAAGGTGCTGAGACGGAGAACAAGAGAACCCACTTCAGACAGAGTGGCAGGGGAGGCCCTTGCGAGGAGCAGACTCTAAGCTGAGATATGAAGGATGGAAAGGAGCCAGCCACGGAAAGAATGGATAGCTAGCTCCAGGTGGAGGGAACACGAACTATGAAAAACGTGGTAAATTCGAGGAGAGGATGGATTATAGTAAAATGACAATAGCATAAGATGATATCCAAGAAGTAGGCAGGGGCCAGATCACATGGAATCTTGCAGGCCCTAGTACAGAACTTGAATGGTCTACTAAATAGTTCTCCTAAGTCTGAGGAATGCTGAGTTCCTCCTGCTTGTCATATGGGGAGTGGGAGTGGGGGCGGGGAGTGTGCAGCAATAGCTAGAAGAGGGAATGGCAGTGCCATCCCACTTAGCCTCAAAGGACAGTGGCTCAAAGGAGACCGTGTCAGATGTCTGCTCGTGTCCAGTCAGCTGTGGGGTAAATTTGCCTCCTAACACATTAGCAAACCTTTCAGCATAGGGCTAAGGTACCAACTCTCTTCTGTGAATACAAAAGTCTGTTTAAAAGTGATCCATTCATGCTAAACTTGTCACAGATTTAGTCTCTCTAGTTCAAAGTTAAGATCTTTACAGACTAGGAGACAGCCACAGAGGATAGGAATTTGGCTGAGCCGAGACCTGGATCCCTTATCCAATTCTGTTACGTGACCTAGTTCAAGTCATACTATCTGTGTTTCAGTTTCCTCATCTGCAAAGCCAAGAGGACAGAACAACCTGCTGTCTAAGACCCTTCAGAATTTAACATGTAGGAAATCTCTGAGAGGAGAGCACGCTTATATAAATAGCTAGTAGTTGAATGTTCAAAAGTGGAGGACAACTTTTATGCCAAACTGACACAATCTGCTCAGGTTTTCCTTGCACAAGACACAGAATATTATTTTAACAGAAACATTATCACATTCATTTCCATAACAGCAAGGCTTCCATAGATAATACTGAAGTTCTATAAGTATTTGTTTAACAAGTGACACAGCTTTGCTGACACGGATACAATTTTTTAGGTTGAATAGGGAAATTTTAGCACAAATTAATCACTGCTCATTTAACAAACTATTTATTAAGATACTGCCTTTCTGGCAGAGTACTAAATGAATACTATTTATCAAATATATTTAAAACGTGATGTTTTTAAAAATGAGTTAATGTTGGAGAGAGACGAGTTTTATTTTTTAATTAAGCAGACCTCTAAAGGGCAATAGATTATTCTAGATGCTACTTTGTACTTCCAATATCTCTGATCAACAAAAATCTGTCTGCTGTACTCTACTGAATCATGTCTAAAGGATTTGAGTATCTGAGACAATATTCATCAATTCATACATTCAACAAATTGTTTTCTGAGTGTCTACAATGTGCTGGGCATCATTCTAGGCACCAGGGAACAGCAACGAATGAAACAAAGTCTTCACCCTCTTGACGCGTACAAGATAGTGAGAGGAGAGACTCAATAAACAAATAAACAAGTAATTACAGAGCATTCTAGATGGTAAAAGGTACTATGAACAAAATAAGGTAGGATGGGAAGTAGTGCTACACACAGTATTTTATAATCTCGTGGTCAGGGAAGCCTCCACGATAAGGTAATATTTGAGCAGAGACTCTCAGAGAATTAAGGAATGAATAAGAAGGATAACTAGAGAAAGAGAAAAGGCAACCTGGCAACAATTTGCTGCCCAAATTTATTTCACCTGTGTAGGCAAAAAAATCAAGGCCTAAATTTATTTTAAAATGATCTTAGAGCAGAAATGATCCTAGGCACCTGGCAGAAGCAAAAAGAATCCTCTCTAGAGAAGGGCAGCTTCATCTTAGGCCTCAAAGAATCCCCACAAATTATTTCCAATGTACTAAGAGAAAACAATTGCCAATCTAGAATTATATTCTCAGTGAAGATATCTTTTTTTTTTAAATGAGAGCAAAATAAAAACATTTTCAAACAAAAGCTGAGAATTTGCTACCAGGAGACACTCACTAAAAGAAATTCTAAAAGATGTTCTTCAGGAAGAAGAAAGGTAATCCCAGATGAAAGATCTGAGATACAAGAAGGAAGAAGAGCAGAGAACGTAACAAAGATGTAGATAAATCTAAATTAACACTATTTGCATAAAACAGCAAAAATGTCTTGTGAGTTTTAAAAACGAGGAACAAAATGCATGACAACAATAACATAATCAGGAGGGGCTCATGGAATTAAGTGTTCTGAGGTCATCCTGTCACCCAGGAGGGGGTAAAGACATTTATTAATTAATTGTAGACTTTGAGGAGTGAAATATGCACATTGTAACTTCCAGGGTAACCACTAAAAGAATATAAATAGAGTGCAGAAGTTCAGAACCAGAAAAGGGAAAAAATGGAATGATATGAAATAACCAAAAGGAAGGCAAGAAAGGAACGAAAACAAAACATAGAACTAGCCGAACAAATAGCGAGACCAAATAAGAGATGTAAACCCAAACAGATCAGAGGTAACATTAAATATGAGTGAACTAAATATTCCAGCTGAAAGTCAGATTGTCAGACTGGGGCCGGCCCCGTGGCTTAGCGGTTAGGTGCGCGCGCTCAGCTACTGGCGGCCCGGGTTCGGATCCCGGGCACGCACAGACGCACCGCTTCTCTGGCCATGCTGAGGCCGCGTCCCACATACAGCAACTAGAAGAATATGCAACTATGACATACAACTATCTACTGGGGCTTTGGGGGAAAAAAAAGGAGGAGGACTGGCAATAGATGTTAGCTCAGAGCCAGTCTTCCTCAGCAAAAAGAGGAGGATTAGGGGCCGGCCCGTGGCCTGGCAGTTAAGTGCCCGAGCTCCACTACTGGTGGCCCGGGTTCGGATCCCGGGCGCACACCAACGCACTGCTTCTCCGGCCATGCTGAGACTGCGTCCCACATACAGCAACTAGAAGGATGTGCAACTATGACATAGAACTATCTACTGGGGCTTTGGGGAAAAAGAGGAGGAGGATTGGCAATAGATGTTAGCTCAGAGCCGGTCTTCCTCAGCAAAAAGAGGAGGATTAGTACGGGTGTTAGCTCAGGGCTGACCTTCCTTACAAAAAAAAACAAAAACAAAAAACAGATTGTCAGATTGAATAGAAAAAAAATCCAGCTGTATGTGTGCCATTTGCAAGAGGCCCACATAAAATATAAAGATATAGAAAGTTGGAAAAGACATATAATACAAATACCAAAAGAAAATTGATACAGACATCAGATATGTCTGTGGGTATACATATATATCATAAATATATATCTCTCTCTCTACATATACATATATCATACAAAATATTTTCATTAAGGCACCAAAAGCATTATACTGAGCAAACGGGAGGATGGAGGCAGGCTTAAGGAAGGATGAAGAGAGATTCGGATGGGAGAGATTACTGCATGTTTGTATGTTGGAAAGAATAATCCAGTAGTCAAGGAAAAACTGATGGTGCAAGAGGGAAAGGATATAGCTGCTGGCACAAGGTTCTTGAGCGGGCCAGAGGAGCTGGGGTCTAGTGCACAAGTAGGGGGACTGGCCTCCCACAAGAACACGGCCAGGTCATGCAGTCAGGAGGGAAGGCAGGGGTAGGGTATAGGCACAGACGCTGGAAGGTGTGGTGGTGAGCACGTTCTCTTCTGATTGCTTCTGTGCTCTCAGAAAACAGGAAACAAGGTCATCATCTGAGTGTGAGGGCAACAAAGGATGTGTTAAAAATGTGTGGAAAAAGAAAATGCGAACTAGTCACCTGGCATACACAGGAGCTGGATCTGCGTTTGCAAGTCAATGAATGAATGGAAAGCACATGGACTAGTAAACAGTGTAGAAATGTCAGGCTGTATAAGGGTCCGCCTGAGGCTAGTAGTCATACATTTAGAGTGGCTACATGCATTTGTGACAACATGGATGGACCTTGAGGGTATTATGTTAAGCAAAATAAGTCATAGGGAAAAAGTCAAATACCATAAGATCTCACTCATAAGTAGGAGATAAAAACAACAACAAACAATCACAGAGAGACAGAGACTGGATTGGTGGTTACCAGAGGGGAAGGGGGGAGGGAGGAGGGCGAAAGGGGTGATTAAGCACATGTGTGTGGAGATGGACTGTAATTAGTCTTTGGGTGGTGGACATGATGTAATCTATGCAGAAATAGAAGTATAATGATGTACACCTGGAATTTGCACAGTGTTATAAACCAGTGTGACTGCAATAAACATAAACAAACAACAATAAAGTAGCTGCACATTTTTCTCCAACCACGTCCCTTGGGCTTATCCCCATGAGGAGACAAGCCTGCAGAGAAACCAAGGTGCTAAACCCGCCCTTTCTTGGCTTCCTCTCCCTCTTGGCTTCTTGTCCGTGAACAACAGACATCTTTATATTATCAGCCACTGGTATCCAGGGTGTCTGCTGCTTGCTCCTAGGATCATCCTAACTGATGCAGTGTGACAAAGTATCCCAACCCCTAGGGTCTCAATAGAAAGAAAGGCCTCATATCAATTTGGTGTCTCCAGGACAAGCCACCTGAGGATTCAGATTTCTTGGGTCCATCTCTTTTTCCTTCAGCCCCATCAAAGCATCAGTCTAAACCATCTAGTAACATTAACCTATGACCAGAAGCCAACACACACTGTCCTCTGGGCAATCAGATATTTTGTCCTGGGTCACATAGCCTCATCTCCTCCTTTGCCCCAACAAATTATCCCAAACTTACTGATATAAATAATAGCCATTTTATTAAATTCACGGATTCTGTGGGTCAGGAATTTGGGAGAGGACAACAGAGACAGCTCATCTCTGTGCTACAACATCTGGGATCTTAGCTAGGAAGACAAACACCTGAGGGTAACTCGATTGGCTGGGGGCTGGGAGCATATAGAGATTTCTTCACTTACATATCTGACACCTGGGCTGGGATGGCTCAAGGGCTGGGCTCCTACGGAGCTGCCAACCAGAGCTCCTGCACATGGCTTCTTCACGTGGCTTGGGTTTCTCATAGCATGGCCCCAAGAGGCAGTGTCCCGAGAGGCAGGGAGTATCTGGAGAAAGAACAAACGTTCCAAGACAACCAGGCCTTCTTAGCCTTGTGTATTAGTTTCCCTTTGCTGCTGCAACAAGTTACCACAAACTTAGTGCTTTCAAACAATACAAAGTTATTACCCTACAGTTTTGGAGGTCCCAAATGGGTTTCACTGGGCTAAAATGGAGGTGCTGGCAGGGCCCATTTCTTCTGGAGACTCTAGGGGAGAATCCATTTCTTTACTTTTTCCAACTTCTAGAGGCCCACTTGAATTCCCTGGCTCATGGTCCCTTCTACTATCTTCAAATGCAGCAGTATAACATCTTCAAATCTCTCGCTGCCTCTAACACTCTTGCCTCCCTCTTAATGAGGACTCTTGTAACTACATTGGGCACACCCAGGTAATCTTCCCATCTCAAGATCCTGAACTTAATCACATCTGCAAAGCCCATTTTGCCACATAAGGTAACATATTCACAGATTCCGGGGATTAGGATGCAGGCATCTACCAGGAGGGGGGACATTATTCCGCCTACTACACCTTGAACGTCACATAGCGTCACTTCTACCACACACCATTGGTCACAGCAATCACAGCTAGTCCTAAAGCAAGAGGAAGGGGCACAGACCAATCTCTCAATGGAAGGAGTGCCAGTGACTTTGTGGTATGTTTTAAAACTGTCCCCCCACCATTCCTGTTGCGGCTGCTCCATGACTACGACTGAGGGAGGAGCTCCAGTCCCACTCTCAACTCAGCAGCACGAACACACAGAGAGGTGGACAGCCTAATGATTCCACACATGGAGAGAGAAGAGGCAAAAGACACACAGTGCACTCACATTTTATGCCAATTTTAAATAGTCATACAAAACAATTAACACATCCTCTCTTTATGCACAGTTTTGTCAAGTGAATCCTACTTTATATTTATTCCTCAGTGAAAATTATACTCAAATTGTACAAGTTTTGAATTATGTGTTTTAGGAATGCATCCCTTGCATAAGCTGCGAACACTCCGTACTTGTTTTAATTCTGTAAGGATCCCACACACAATAGAACATGAAGAAAGAAAACAGAGATGCGAAAATTATATCCAACTTTTATAATAAGGATTAAAGAATCACCAAATGATTAACTTCCCTCAAAATACGAGTTTCCCATGCTGTTTGAATTGAAGGAATGTTTTTTCTGTTGAAATCAAGCATTATTAGTAAACAGCAGTTGCGAGAATTCGAAGGGGCTAAATTGTAGGCTTTGTTGGAAACAGGCCTGAATAGAACATATTAGCATAAATTGTATTTTTTATGGTTAAGCTGCAGTGTTAAACATCTAACTGTGCTAAATGATTGCTCTCCACACAGTGGATAAATGGAACTACCTGTTATATCTGTTCAGCAAATTGGCAAAACTGGAGAAGTCAGCAATTTCAACGGCTGTGTTCATAAAACACCCTGAGGTCCTCTGGCTTAACATCAATGCACAAAACACCCCTAGAGTGTTAGAAGCCTGTCTGTTAAAAACAAGGATTAGGAAGGGGGTAAATATAAGATTAACTTTAAAAAGGAAAGCCAATATACTATAAGAACGAACACAATATGTTCAGTTCACATTCCATATCAAAAAAAAGCTTGTATTTGGGGCCGGCCCAGTGGCGTAGCAGTTGAGTGTGTGCGCTCCGCTTCGGCAGCCTGGGGTTGGCAGGTTCGGATCCCGGACGCGCACCGACGCACCGCTTGTCAAGCCATGCTGTGGCAGCGTCCCATATAAAGTAAAGGATGATGGGCACGGACGTTAGCCCAGGGCCAATCTTCCTCAACAAAAAGAGGAGGATTGGCAACAGATGTTAGCTCAGGGCTAATCTTCCTCACACACACACACACAAAAAAGTTTGTATTCTGTCTGAATTTTCTCTAAATTAGGTATTATATTTAATAATTTTTGTCTTACTATTGTACATTCAGGAGACTGGACATTGAATTTTGCCCAGTTAGACTGACCATCACTAATTGCTTCCTTCCACCTTTGATCCTGGACATTTGGCACATTTTATTAAATGGGGGGTGAGGGGATTAAGCAAATGTATATCCTCATGACTTCAGGACTTCTGCTCAATTTCATATATTCTTTGAGAATACTGAGCATTTCAGACAAGGCTCTACCTTCTATCTTAAATGGACGTTTGTACACCACCCAGCAGATATTCAATATCCTGAGAGTAAGGAGTTTGTGTGTGTGGCTTAGTTGTGTCAAATGTAAAATTAAGCATATACATCAAATAGTGTTGGACACCAAAACTAATTGTTGAAAATCAGATCATAAACCCTTATTTGAGGTCTGACCATTTAAAACTGACCATTTGAAATAATCAAGCATTAGTTAATAAACAGTCTGGTTACATCTTCTCTGGTACAAGAAGACCGTTGGAAGACAGAATAAGCTGCTGTTAGCACTTCCCTCCTGCTGCTTCGCCACTCTTATTTTGATCGTACCTATATAACTGGGAATAATTTTTATTGTTTTTAATACTTTTTTCTAAGTACAAAAGGAACACATGATCATTGTAGAAAATTTAGAAAATATAAACCAACTAAATAAAAAAGTAAAAATCCTTCATAATAATTTATTTTAAACACTTTGAATTGGATCCCCATTCTCACTCCTTAAATCAAAAGAAATGAGAAGTGGATCAAAGACGTGAATACAAAAATTAACCCATAAAAGTGCTAGAGGGAGACGTAGGTGAATTTCTTATAAGCACTTCCCAACAGTCCTGTCCCCAGGATGTAATCAGGAGACAGCCAGGTTTGCACCTCATGTTAACAGACATTCAAACCAGTGCCATCAGATCTCAAAGCCAGGATAACTCCAGAGGACAGACGGGTCACGTGGACAATTAATATAACACCGTGCAAGCTGAGATAAATAGAGAAAAAGCAAAGTGCTGTGGGAAGCCAGAGAAGGAAGAGAAGGGATCTAACCAGCAGGATCAGAGACGGCTTCAGAAGAGAAACAGTTGAGTGGAACTCTGAGTGATGAATACGCTATCAAGAATCTCAGAAGTCAAAGAGAAAAAAAAAGAAAAACAAAAAATAAATAAAAAAGAAGTCAAAGAGAACAGCATTCCCAAGAGAGGGAACACAAAGGAAGGCAGAGTCAGTTGTGAAGTCCAGTAAGGATAGTGATCAGGTCACAGAAGGAGTGCCTTGGTGACCCACTCTTAAATCATCAAGAGAGTCAAGCTAGACAGCAAATTGTTCCAGTCTTTTTTTCAGCTTTTTCTTATGAGGCCATATCAGGGCATTTTAGAAAATCTACTATCATAGAACATTTCCGGATTCTACTAGTCAGGATTGTTTTAACTGCAATTGACAGAAACCCAATGCCAACTAGCAAAAAATGGAAATTTATTAACTCATATAATTGGGAAACTTAGTGTGTAGACTGGCTCAGGTAAAGCTGGATCTAGGTGCTCAGATGATATGCTCGTGTTTCTATCTCTGTCTGCTTCTCTTTCTCTACTCTGCTCGTATCTGCTTCTCTTTGAATGTTAGCTTCATTCTTTCCTGCTGTAGACAGACTCTTTTCACATCACAGGAAGAGAGCTTCTGGCCGCCCTAGGCCAACATCCTTAAAACTTGCTAACATAAATGAAGACAGCAGTCTTCCCCACCAGATCTAGTAGAAGAGCCTCAGGGAGGCATCGTTTTGGCCTAGATGGGGCAAATGCCCATCCCTAAACCAACCACTGTGACTGGAGGGATGTAGTACTAGAGTTGAGCCAGCATAGGTCACACGCCCATGTGAGGGCAGGAGGAAGGACAAGTCACAGCCCCCCAGGGCCACAGGAAGTAGGAAGCAGCTTCCCGGAGGAAAAAGAGGAGGGTGGGAGAGTATGCTTAGCACATAACAGCTGTAACTATCACAGTCTATCTCCCAGATATTTGGGGGGATTTCTTCCATCTCAACAATGAAGATACATCACCACAGTCCTCCAGACAGTCACCTGCACGGACTGCAAGGAGACGACAGCTCTCCTACAACAGCCACTGAGAAGAAGTATACTAAAAACACACTCAAGCCAGCACCTAAAAGTCCCTCCTGACAGTCAAAGATTTTCACCAAATGTTCAAATGAATTCCAAAATAGAAAACCAGAGGATTCCAGTCACTCCCCAACCACGCCCGCAAGTCTAAGAGCCACCTGGTTCAGCTCTTGCATCTTATGTTAGCACGTCTGAAATCTGGTCATTCAAATCAGATCACGAATGGAGCGAGCACTCATAGGTACTCGGAATGTGCCAGGCACTGTTCTACGTGTGTTACATACAGTAATCCTCGCAGCAGCCCCGTGAGGCAGGACCTATTATTATCTCCATTACAGATGAGGAAGGCAACGTGCGGACAGGCCACACCCACACACAGCTGACCCTGAACCCAGGCGGTCCAGCTCCAGAGTCCATGCTCTTAACGCCAAGGTTAGTCTCAGTGCCTCCACTCAAGACAGATCATAAAGTAAAAACAGTGAGCAAGGGCACAGAAAAACAGCGACAGTGATGAACACCACATTGACACAAAGTAATGTGCAAGAGAACAAATAAGCAGATGTGACAACATGATCCAGACACCAAACTGCCAGTTCAGAGGCACGGACCCGTCAGCACAGACCCACCTGGCTAGGATACCAGGACATATTGTCTAGGGAGGCTGGGAGAGATCTGGTTTAACTAATCCGGGTTCAGGACTCCTCCCACACTGGTGGAATGAAAACATCCTCTCCCTCCGCAGATGCTGTGCCCACGAAGGCAGCCTGGTGTCTGGAAACAGCCTTTCTACACAGGACCCTGTGCAGTGTTGGCACATCATCACGCTCAGTAGCGTTTCTTTAATTTTGAGGCATCTGTGGCTTCCTGATCTTAGGAGAGTCACAAGGGCTAAATGACTAGGTTCTGTGATCAAGCACTGATTGAGCACCTACTGTGTACCAAGCCCCGGGCTAGGCTCTGAGGACACACACAACCATGACCAGACAGACAATGCCATGCCCTCCCAGTATTTTCCGTCTATCCCTGGTTTGTCCTACGAACTAGCTGAGGGTAACCAGAATTTTTAGCATCTTTACAAGCAGACCTGGTATCTGGACAGTATGCACCCCTACAGGCATACTGCTTGGTAAAACACAGAAATTTTTTTTTTACTGTTTGGTAAATAGCCACTGCCTAAGTCTCTTGAGTATCCCACCACTGGCCACCCTGACCCTGGCCCCTCTCCCAGAACCTCCAGCACATTCCCACAGTCCATCAACGGGAGGGATAACCCAGGCCCGGCAGGGCGCCTCCAGGGCCCAGCCCCAGCACATGGCCTGCGTCTGTTCTCACTGGCGGGTACCCCTGCCCCTGCTCATAGTAAAAGTAGCCAAATTGCAAAAAGTGTCTTCCCTCTTTAAATAAGCTTTCAACTCACACTTTTCTGGTTGATTGCCAGTTCTCTTTAGAAAAAGTAGGTCTTTATTTTTTAAAAAAGGAAAAGCATCAGACACACAATGTGACAATCAGCAACTATCTGAGCACAGCCTGTTGATGCAGAGGACATCTTGCCAAGACGGGACCAAACTACATCCTCCTCCCCTGCCACCCACCGCAGCGCCTATCAACAGACACCTTCAGAACAGAAGCCTCAGCGAGACAGACCCCAATGGCCCAGCAGCCAGGTAACTAGAGGGGCCTTGTCACTCCCCCTCTCACAGGCCCAGACTCCTGCCGGCCTGTCAGTCAGGAAGGAGCAGCAAATGACACCAGTCAGGGAGTCTCAGCCACCTGATCCCTGGACAGCCTCGCTCGCTGGGAAATCCCTCTACCCGCCCAGGTGCTAGGAAAGATTAAGACTGGCCCTGCGAGAGATCTGCAAAAGCAGATGCAGAGGCAGTCGGGTTCCCTGTTAACGCTGTGTTCTCAACCCCTGCTGCCCCTTAGAATCAGCCAGGGGAGTGCTTTTAAATATGGACGCCAGGCCCCAGCCAATCTGATCAGCCTTTCTGGGGGTGGAGCCCAGCACCACCAGTGTTGACCACCGATCCACTGGGGTCTGCCGTGGTGCTGGGGGCTCCAGATCTGTGAATTGCCTCCATGGGCCAGACAGACAGACTCAGAGGGTTCCACTCTCCTACAGCCAAGTCTGCAGCCCGAAGGAGAATGTCCAGATGTCACTCCAGCTCCAAGTTCCCCCATCCATCCTGCCCCTGTGCTCACACAGCAGACTGAGCCATGAGAGGTGTCCCCCTTCTGCCTGGGGCGAGGTCTGGAGGATAACGGTTCTGGCATTTTGCCCACACATGGTGGCTGGACGGTGAGGACAAGAAAGACATTTATCCAGATCCTATTATGAGACTGCAAATTTTAAAAGTATCATTCATTACTGCCTTCCAGGGATTTCTGCAGTTTTTTCCTAACTGCTAGCTAATTTTTTTAATATTAGTGACCTATCTAGAACTTAAAGTTTAAAAGCTGGCTTCTCAAAGATAATATCATACAAAAGAAAAAACACAATATAAATGAATCCTTGTCTTCTGAGTTCCTCTGCAAAGAACTCTGTCCTTAATTCAGCCAAGGGGTCCTTGTCCACACACACTAATGCCAATGGGGCCAGAGGGAGGGCAGTGGTGACGGAAGATAAATCGCTTTGGGAAGTAAGTCCTTCAGACACTTCTTCCTGGCGCAGATCCTGAAATCTTGCCCCTTCCAGGAGGCTGCCCAGACTGGCAGGAGACCAAGCCATCAAGCCCAGAACCTCCAAAGGTCTCCTTTCTAAAGAAGGAGCACGTTTCCTGCTTTGCTGACAAGGAAACTAAGGTGCAGGGAGGTAAAAGGACCAATTTAATGGATAAATGTCTTTTTAGGGCAAAAATGTCACTCTCATCATCTCAAGAGTGCAGTAAAGAGAAAAACCTCTGACATGTCGTTGGGGAGACACAAACTTGAGATTTCAGTTAAATTAAGCTGCTGTTAAATGTGTCGTTTTCTGTCTCACAAATCTTGCCACCAGAAAAGGAACAAATCAATGCAAATGTCCCACGTTTGGTACTAAATCCAGGTGGTGTGACGAGGCATCTCATGTTGTAGGTGCCCCTCCACACTACCACTGCCGAGGAGGCAAGCTGGACACAGCCTTGCTGTCTCTCACAGCAAGCCCCTTCACAGAGAGAACGCAAACCAGGGGAGGGAGCAGGCCCTGGACATAACGGAGGAGGAGAGAGGAGAGGAAGGCAAACCAAGGAAACAAATCAGAGGGCTAAGGACGAAATCAGAAGCACAGGAATTCAAAACAAGCAGAGTCCAACACGCACTCCAGGCCTAAAAATGTGACAAAGATATAGCGGGGGCTTGCGGTTTCTGATTTTCTCAGTTGAAACCAAAATGTGCCCCCTCTAATTAGAAGGCAAGATTTAAGCAGGTTTGCACAACCAGTGGTTCTAAAAGTGAGGAAGAGAGAGGAGATTTATTTTCATGACTTTTGCATATCAGCATCTTTTTGAAAACTTAACTGCGTGATATGGGCAAGCCGGAACCTCTCTGGGTCTCAACCGCCTCATTAGCAAAAATAGGGCCAAAATGACTGCCCGAAAGGCAAAGCGTTGGAATGGATGACCGCCTGAGCTTTACAATGTATGATCCCATCCCACACAGGACTTGGCTCCAATGTCACCTGCTCAATGAGGCGTCCCCTGCACCTCTGATTCCCCTTACCCTGCTCTACTTTTCCCAAAGTTCTTATATCCTTCTAAAGAACATAGAATTTACTTAATATATAAGGTTTTCTGTATGTCTCCCTCCAGTAGGAAGTAAGCTGTGTGACAGCAGTGTGTTGCATCCATTAAGAGAGCCTGGAATAGCACCTGGCACATCCTAGGCACTCATATGTATTTGCTGAATGAATAAATGAGTCAGGCAAACCTCAGCATGAATATTTGAGGATGCACAGCCTTCCTCTATTTCGTAAAGACTCAAGTGAGGGGGCGACCTTTGTGAACGCGAGAGAAGTTCCCATCTCCCATGGAAGGCTGGAGGATGTTGCTCTAGCACCCTGCCTAAGGTCCCAGTGTTGGTGCCACAGTGTTCAGCCATCCTTCTGAAGATATCCCAATGGCTGATAACCTTGTCTTGCACTCAACATTCCGGAAACAGTGAGTCACTAGAACCACACTATGAACAGTTGTGAAGGTACTGGGTGTAGAAATCTCAGCCATCAATTGGACGCACCACTCATCTGACAATACTTTCTCTCCAACAAAGCCTTCTCCAGTGTTTAAAAGTTAAGACTATTAATTAAATTGCACAACCATCAGAGTTAACTAAAATTTAATACTTTTGCTTCTAGCTTAAAGTGGGAAACGTGAAATTGTCCCAAACGCTTATAATCTTTTCTTGGCTGGTTCAACAGGAGTGATTTGGCAGTACAGTATCCAGTCTTTCATAACTAGTTTCTTTTTTATGATTTTCCTGGGAATTTCCAGTTCTAGATATTTTTCTGTAAAAGGGTTCTACACAGATAGCTTTAAGGTCACAACAGGGTAAAATGAATGCTCACCACTAGAAAAGATCACCGGATCATTGCCAGATGTTTCCATGCAGTCTCCCCATTCCCCATTTCCTCCAAACGATCAAATCATATTGAAGCAAATTTTCCAAAATGTATTTTAGTTTGGAAACTGAGATCTAGTGGAAGGCCAAGCTAAAAACTGCAGGTTTGTCTTTCAGGGGGTGGGGGGGAAAACCATGAAAAATGTGTAGGAAAGTACCCTGCTAACTGCAAAGCACTAGACCAGCAATTCTGAAACTCTTTGGTCTCGGCACAGCTTTATACTCTTCAAAATCATAAACAATAAATATAGTACAATACATTAAGTGTTAACCCATGCTATCAGTCACATGCCATGGAGCACAAATAGAGAGCTTGAGCATCTCATGCTAGCAGGTTAGGGAGATAACACCGGAGGAAAAAACTACTGAGGACCCCAAAGAACTTTTATCTCTGTGGGTTATGTCTATTGTTATTTGCTATATTAGAAATTAAAGCAAAAATTATTAAAATATTTATTATTTCATTAAAATAACATTAACCCCATTACTTGTTAACATAAGTAATCTATCTTATAAAAAGTAACATATTCACCAAAACAAAAAATATTTCGTGAGAAGAGTGGTGTTTCACACCTTTGCAAGTCTCTTTAATGTCTGGCTTCATAGAAGACAACTGGATTCTAAAACCTGCTTTTGCATCAAATCCGTTGCAATATCATACGTCCCGTGGCCCATGGAAAACTCCACTGTGCGTTCATGAGAGAATTAAAGGGAAAAAGGCAAGTCACATCTAGTATTATTATGAAAGTAGTTTTGACCTCACAGACCTCCCAAAAGGTTCTCAAAGACCCCTAGGGGCCCCCAGATCACACTTGGAGGATGACAGCACTAGTCAAATATTATCAATCTATCCCCTATTTGGAGATAGGGAAACTGAGAATCAGGGAGGGAAAGTTATGTGACTTACCACAAACGACACAGAAAGTGAAAAGGAAAGAGGCAGAACTTAAACTTCAGTTTTTTAACTTCTAAGCTCTTAGCATTAGATGTATGTGTTTCCATGTGTACAGTAGTTTCTGTCTAATCTGACTTTTTCTGAGTAATAAGCACAATTATGAAATACAGCGGAGTTGAGCCAGTCAAGTATCCAACTTACACGGACGGAGGTCTAGGCACCCTCCCCCTCCTCATCCCCGTCACTACAGAGAGAGAGTTAAAGCCTGAGCAACTGCATGTGCCATTTCTCCAAAAGCACAAGTCCTTGAGGGGTCAGGAGGTAGGGGAGTGAATCCCTGTTCCCTCTCCCGACTTAGTTACAGCAATTCTCTTCAAGCATAAGCATTTCGTCACATTGAGTGGGATTCTGGAGATTAAGATACTTTTGTTTTGGTTTGGTTTCTTGGTAGAATGTGGCTTGTAAACGCAAGTCAAATGTTTCACCGAGTGCCTAGTCAAAGAACAGCCATGAGTGTGGGGAACACCAACTTTACTGGGCTTATTGAGAGAGAACACAGTGTCCACCACGGCAGGGAAATGCACTATTCGATGGGCAATTTGAATACTTTCAGGGGTGATGTGAACCTTTCACCATCTCTGAAACTTCACCGTCACAGAGTGGCAAGTCTCGTTCCAGAGGAGAGCTTAGTTCAGGAAGCACATCTGGGTGAGCGGGATGCTTCTGATGAGAGCAGAGGTCCAGGAGGTGACAGGGGAACAGACAGTAATGCAGCAGCCGGGGGGCACTGCTCACCAGACACTACACAGCACTTCCACACCTTTCAAGGTTCTCAACTCTTCCTGGGCCAATGCCTACCAGAAAGCGTTCTATTCTATAATATGCCAATATTTGTACTAAAGCTTTTATCATAAAAGCAACAACACATGCACCTGCTTTAAAAAAAAAAAAAAAAAAAAGAGTACAGAAGAGTACAAAATGCAAAGCAGAAAAGTTACTCCCATCCCAGCCACCATTACGGCCCCACGCTCTAGAAGTGACACATCTGTTTCTCTTTTTAGTTCTTCTAGTGGTTTCCTTCATAACGCTGATACACGTACACCCCTCTTTCTTGATTTCTCCATTTTAAACAATATTAACTCCCACTAGGGAAGACTCAGCTGTATTTCTCTTCGCTTTGCTTCCTTGATTCCAAACATGGCCCAAGTTGATAAATTTACTTTCTCTTCTGTAATTCTATTTTCCATGCTTTGTCTTTAAATTCATTCTAAAAAATAAAAACTAGTAAACAGCATTGAAAATATGATTGAAAGTGCTGAACCAAGAATTGTGAATTGGGCCCCCAAGAAGGGAATGTGACTCTCTTGTCATGAAATCTGCGCCACTTGAAGAATGTTTCAACTGTGAAGAGCAAGTGGACTTTCTGTTCCTTCTCTCCATCAACTGCTGAGAACCAAGACACAGTCTTGTTTCCTTCACATTTGGACTACGATTTTATACTTTTCCCAGAGTTTCTAAGAAGAAAAGAAAAGGCAATATGCCAGCATCAGCCCTTAAAAGTTCTTAACTAGGGGCCGGCCCCATGGCAGAGTGGTTCAAGTTGGGCGCACTCGGCTTCAGCAGCCCGGGTTCGCAGGTTCAGATCCTGGGCGTGGACCTACACCACTTGTCAGCCATGCTGTGGCAGCAATCCACATACAAAAAATAGAGGAAGATTGGCACAGATGTTATCTCAGGGCCAATCTTCCTCAAGCAAAAAAAAAAAAAAGAGGAAGATTTAGCAACCGTTGTTAGCTCAGGGCCAGTCTTCCTCAACAACAACAACAAAAAATTCTTAACTATACAGTTTGTGTAATGGAATCCATTTTCTTCTTGAAGACACTCTTGACTTCTTCTGATTGTTACCAGTTGCTCTCTAGATCTGCTCCTAGATGTTATACTAGGATTTCTTTTCATTGCCCTACTGGGTTACTACCATGGTTTCTTGGGTCCAATATTTTCATCATTTCTTGATCATTTACTGTTTGGCTGGAAAATATGCTCCAGTAATTGTTCTTTTCTGGAAAGGCTATGTGGGAAGCAAATTTCCTGAGTCCCTGCATGTCTGAAAATGTTTATTTTACTCTCACATCTAATTATTCATATGGCTGGTAGAGCAGACACTACTGCACGTCACAGCATTCATCTACTCCCCACCCCCATTCTTCTCATAATAGAATCTTTTTTTGTACAGGTATTCTCCCTCTCCATGTGTCCAGAGCAGGTAATTCCTCACTGGTCTAGGTCAATCATGATTGTCTTATTATCCTTCCAATGATTGGCTTAGGAAACAAGCATGTGACAAAATTTTGGTCAACAAAACATGAAGTCTATCAGAGTTTCTGAATAAGAGACATTCTCGTCTTCCCTTGGAGACTGTTGTTTCTGGATGTGGTCCCTGGAACTACTGTGAACATCTTGTCACCAGAGAGCAACTAGCCTGAGTACAAAGCCAACAAACTGAGGATGACACAGCAGAGTGACAGAAGAATCAGGAACCTTGATTGTTATTTGTCATTATTGAGCTGATGAATTTACCACCCTGGTGATGCTCTACCTCTGAATTTCATATAATGTAAGATAATACATTTCCTTCTTGCTTTTACCACTTGAGGTTGACTTTCTGTTCCTTGCAATCAAAAGCACCCTAATTAATACAGCTGGGTATAAAATTCTTGGTTTACTTTCCTTTAGAACTTTGAAAACATTATTCCGTTGTCTACTAGCATCTACCATTGTTGATTACTGAAGTGATATGTGAATCTGTTTCCCATTACTTTGTGAATAATCTGATTCTTCCTCTTGCTGAGAGCTTTTATACTATTTGCCTTCATTCCCAGAGTAGTGGAATTTCATTAGAGTGTGTCTTGGTTTTGATCTTTTCTCCTTTATCCTGCTTCACATTCAGTGGGCCCCTTTTAATTGAAGAATTTGATTCTTTTAGCTCAGAGCAGGTTTATTCTAGTATTTCTTTGATTATGTCCTTTGTATCTGTTATACAGATATTGGACTTTCTCCAACTGTATCTACTATCTTTTTACATAGCTCTTATACTTGCCATCTTTTTGCACTAGGTTCAGGAAGATTTTCTCAACTTTATCTTCCTGTCTACTGATTTGGAATTTATCAGTGTCCTTTCTGTTATTCAGATATTTTACTGCATTTTTTAAATTTCAACAGTCATATTTTTAATTTCTGAGAGTTCTGTCTCATCTTCTAATTACATCTTTTTCACAGCAGTGTGACATTGTTTTGTCTATGTGAAAATCTCTGAATTCTTTTAGTCTCTCCATGTCCTCTCAGGGGGCTTCTTTTTTAGCCCGGTCCTTGTCTTTACGATACCAATGTCCCTGAGATGTCTGGTGATCCTCAGTTGACCACTTATATTTACTGATGAAGCAGAAGTAGCTCATGTGCTTTCCCCTTGCAGGGAAGAAGGTCTGTGTGCTCTGAACGTGAGGGCAGACTGTAGCCTCTGTGTGGAGGGATCCTCTCCTTGGTACATCTGGGTACAGAGCAGGCAGGTGGACATGGAACCCCAACAACTGTCACAGAAAGTAGAGCACTCAAACGTATTTCCCTCCTAGTCTGAGATGATTTCCTTTTTACCTTCCGGCTCTACCCCAGGATTTCCATTTTATCCTCTGGGTCTACTTCAAATATTATTCTACCTTGCTCCCTTGATCCAACTTCATACCTTGGGCTGTCCTTTAGCAAATCTTCCATAAGTTCATAAAACAATTCTTAGAATTCAAACTGCTCTATACACATCTAAGAAAGGAAAGAGTTACTTATCCAAAATGTCCTGAGGACATCTTTCCAGTTAACCACCCAGACTGCTGCCTCAGAGCTCAGTCTTATTCTTTATATGTACCAATTCCAAGCTTGGAGCCTGTCAGAAGAAAGTCTCCCACCTCCAATACAATCCCCCATTTGAGTTCTAGGCTGTGGTTTCCTGTTATATAATGAACTCCTGAAATAACAGAATGCAAGCTCATCTAATTTCCATCTTCCAGATTTGACGAAATCTCTTGTCTACCCATAGCACTCCTTCCTGTTCAGAGCTGTCATGGATTCCATTTTATTACATATCTTTAACTGTCATTTCAGTGGGTTCTAGGAAGGCAGAGGAAGCAAATGAATGCACTCAAGTCTGTTATCCTGAACCAGAATTCTTGATAAATTTCTATTAACACAAATCAACTTTTTTATTTTCACTTTTTGACAGTGTGAGGGTTTCAGAGTATCTGGGAAGTCCCTGAAATTGTATGCCAAATTTGATATGTATGTGCATATGTGCATTTTTCTAAGGAAAACACTCATAGTCTTCATCAGATTCTCAAGTGGTCTGTAACCCAAAGCAGGTTAGGAAACCAAGGGGAAATCGATAAGACAAACAATTGACTGTTTTTGGTGCAAGTGAAATCCATATAATGTGGGGGGCAATGGGTTAGAAGTAAAAATTGGTGTACTGCGTAAAAAATTTAGACTCAAGTATATAAAATCAAATATATTTTTCTCAAATTAATTTTAACCAGAATTAATTTCTGTCTTGACACCGGCCCATTCCCTCCTAAGTCAGAAATGTAATCTAGGTTATTTCCCAGTAAACCCAGTCACTTCTGGGCAACATAATCATTTCAAGCTTAAACTTGATCAATGCAACATATTAAACAACTATCATCCATCTTACCAGCGTTCTATCAAACATGGCTCAGGCATTGGGGCACCTGGTGCCTGCCCTGGCCTCCATCACACTGCCTTCCTCCCACCCGATCTCTGGTCATTGGTCTCTATCCCCACCAAATCCTTCACTGATGTCCTTGGTCCTCAAGTTGGCCTCCAAGCATCGGGTCCAGAAGGATCATTTGCATCCTTTTAACCTCAACCGCAAGCTCCTTTGGGTTCACTGGCTCACTTGCTCTCACTCTTCCTCCAACTCCCTCGTTGCTACTTCAAAACTACCTTGAAGACCAGGAGATGTGGCCGCTGTCCTGCGTTACTCTCTAATCTCAAACTTAGACATGTCACCCAGCCCCTTTGTACTTCTGCTGGTGCTGTGCCACAATAACACAAAGAACTTCTCCACAGGACTTCACCCTGGGCAACAGCAGGAATGGGAAGTGAAGGAGTCAAGGCCCTGCTCTTGGGTTCCCCACACCTATCTTCAAGGCTCAGCCCACGGCATGAAGACAGGACACTGGCTCTCCTTCCATGAACCCACGGCAATAGAAGCTCCAGCACGGCTCCTCTGCTGCTTCCCCGTCCCCAGTTGAGGCCATGTTTAGCTAGTTTACAGAACAAGGGGCTTTTGTTCTTCATCCACACTGCCATATTTTATTGATTCTAAGATACATATTTCTTTATGTGTAGGCATGTCTCAAATTGGTATGTACAACTAATGACATCTTAGGTTTAATGAAACATGATATTTCCGATCTGTTACTATGGCATAACTTTTGTGCCTTGTATATAGTTTGCCTGGGGCTGCCATAAACTAGGTGGCTTAACAACAGAAATCTATTGTCTACAGTTCTAGAGGCTAAAGTTCAAAATCAAGATATTGGCGAAGTTGGTTTCTTCTGAGGGCTTAGGAAAGGATCTATTCCAAGCCTCTCTCCTCGGCTTGTAGATGGCTGTCTCCTCCCTGTGTCTCTTCACATCATCTTCCCTCTGTGCGTGTCTCTGTGTCCAAATTTCCCCTATTATAAGGACCCCAGGATTATCAAATTAGAATCCATCCCAAAGACCTCACTTTAATGTAATTACCCCATAAAGACCCTATTTCCAAATAAGGTCACATTCTCAGGTACTGGGGGTTCAACACATGAATTTTGGGGGAACACAATTCAACCCATAACACCTTGATTCCTTCAAAGATGTGCTTTTGATGTTCAAACCCCAACTCTTACCAATCAAAAGTCTTGCTTGTCTCCGCTATGAATTTAAAAATATACACACATACTTAAAATCTTGAGAGGAGCCCTGCTTCTCTATCTTTACATTCCTGCTATAACAATCCAAATGCTCCCCAGGCGATGAATTAATAACAGAATAAAGGGGAGCAAAGGGAAACTTTAAGGGATGCGGAGGAAAGAAACCTCTATTAGTATTTCAAAATTTTTCCCAACTTCATTAAATCAGCCCAAGGTGCCAAATTCACTGGGCAAACCTGTAGCCATCTGCCACTTCCAGGGAATGCTTTATGTGCTGCTCAAAATTCTCCACGGAAGGATGTCTTAACAGCAGAGGAGTGGAAAGACACTCCAAGAATTTTGAAGACATAATACCAGAAGCATGACGTTTTTACATCTCTTGCTTAATCTTTAAATGCCAGGTGAATTTTACGTTGCCTTCCATAATATTCCTCAACCCATATGTGGCAATAGTTTTCATGAGGAAGAAAAATTCAAAACAATTTTCCCCCAAAGTTTCAAGTAACATCCAGGAAGATATGCCCGTTTTATCCTATGATTTCACGTGCCCCTGGCATAATGCCCCAGGTTTGAGAAGCACAGCTTTCAGTGGAGGAAACAGGAAGTTCCACAGATAAAGAGTTTTGTTTGTTTCCAGCAGAGAATGATCTTCATTCTAGCACAGCCAGGAAGCCGGTCCTTTTCCACCCAAAGGACAGCATTTCCTGAAGAGCAGATCCATGTTCCTTCCCTGCCGGTGGGGAGTCTTCAAGGTGGTGAGGAAAAGGCATGCCATGAAATTAACAATAGGGCTGCACTTGAGCAAGGATGAGCACATCACAAGGAAAGAAAGGGGCCAGGGCAAACACGGGGAGAGTTCAGGGAGGAGAAGAAAAACCAAAGCCCCAGCACAGAGCAAAGAAGTTAGCAGAGTGTGCAAAGCATAAGCAGGAGGGCAGAAAGGAAAAGGCAGAGAAAGGGGAGAAATGAGTAAATCAGGATTTGTGACAAAGGTCAGCCAAGTCTGAAATGATGGTGGGACAACAGGGCACAAACAAAGCTGGGCCAACCAAACCATTCCAAGCTTCCAGCTTCCTGGAGTCCCTAGAACTGCTACAAAGAAACGACCTCCTCCAGCGTGCCCGGGGACACCACTCCATCCTCTCATCTCCGTTAGCTTGTTGTCTTGTGACATCTGCTTAGGTGAAGTTTCTGGGCACTGACGAAGCTGAAGTTGCCAGGTGGTTTCCAAAATTGACTAACTTCTATGAATCAATGATAAACGTAGGTCTGAAAATTACTTAACCAATCCTCAAATTAATGCAAGTCAGTGACGAGCATTTTTCCTCAAATTTAATAAGTTAAAAAATGGCTCCTGGTTGGTTTTCATTTGCCTCTCCTGCATTATTCAGCATCGGCTTTGAGTACAGTCCAGGCTGGGTTCCTGTACAATCTTGTCCAGAAAGGTCCCATTCTGCTGATTTCATCTTTCCCTACTCTGCTCACATACAGATGTGACAGCAAACACATCTGTGACTGCCAGTCCTGCACTGGCTTCCAAAGGTCCACAGCAGCCGCGCAAGGCAGCAAAGCCGGGGAGAAAATCAGATAGCTTCCCCAGATCATACTTAAGGCAAGCCCTGGAGCTCCTGGCCATCACATCAAAGCCCAACAGCACCCACACCAAAGCAAAGAGACAAAACCAAATCTCTTCTCTTGTCCCTGTAACGGGGCCAATTCTCAGTTCTCAAACTCAGGGATGTAAGGAATGAGACTTTACTGTTCTCTAATAATCTAATTTATACCGAAATCCTCCCTTTGGTAATTCCATGCAATTCAAAGTCTCTCCCCCAGCCCCAGAGTCCCGTCTAAATTCCAGGGCCTTAGTCAGTGAGTGCCAAGGTGCCAGAGGCAGAGCGGCACCCGGTCCTCCGAGTTATCCCCAGCCCCAGCCTCTGCCCACACCCCCTCTTTCCTCTCCAGGCGTGGGTCACGAGTGCACTCAGAGGGCCACAGAGAGCTCCTCTCCCAACAACAAGGCCTCCTCAGCACTCTCTCAACCAACCTCCAAGCCTTCTCAGAAGCACTTTTCCTGCTAGAGAGCACAGCACAGCTGTGCAAGGGCTCAGGGAAATGCTGGGGGGTGGGGGGCTGCTCTGCCTCCACAGGGCTCAAACCCATTTCTACCTGAATGCTCCAGGGCCATATCGGCAATGGGAACCGAAGTCATACCACCCCCTGGACTTTGCCTAAATACAGGGGCACAGGCTTCCTCTGCTCTCCAGTTCCCCAGACTTGTGAGGGGTTTGCATAGTCACCGCCCTTCAGGATTCAGCCCAGACACAGGGCACAGCCTGCCTTCTCAGGAGCCATGAACATCTGCCTCTCTTCCTTCCCTCTACACCCTTCCTCCCCTCACCAAGGGCAACATTACCCCCTGCGGGAGAGGGGGGCAGGGGGGAAGAGGTGCTTCTAAATCTGTCATCTACGCACTGAGTCCTTGGGTGCCCCCATGAGGACCAGGCTTTGGAAAATCAAACGCCAAGCACTAATTTCTGAATTCCTCTATGTCACTTGTCCCCTGAGGCAATGAACATGGAATGCCCTAGCTGCCTAGGCAGGGGGATGTGCCATAACTAAAAGGAAGCAGAGGGACAAAAACCTCAGTGAATAACTAGAAATAGTATCCTGCCACATTCCCCATTGTCCTCCAGCTGCCTGCACAGCTATGGCTATGCCTGCTTTCCTTTCATGACTCGCCCCTTTTGAACTTCTCCCATCCAAAGTCCTTAGTAAAAACATCAAATAATTAGATGTGTAATTGCTGGTCGCACGGGGACAGGAGGAGAGAGCAAAAGGGGCTTTTGGCTAGTCACATAGGCATGAAACCACATGAACAGTTCAAGGAACAGCAAGTAACAGAATGCCGTTAAGAAGTAAGAGGCCAAGTATCCCATTTATATTTTTTGAGAAGATAAACAAAATCGACAAACCCTCAGCCAGGCTTACTAAGAAAAAAAGAGAAAAGGCTCAAGTAAATAAAATTAGAAATGAAAGAGGAGAAATTACAACGAATACCACGGAAATACAGAGGATTATAAGAGAATACTATGAGAAATTATATGCCAACAAATTGGACAATCTAGAAGAAATGGATAAATTCTTAGACTCCTACAACCTCCCAAAACTGAACCAAGAAGAAATGGAGAATCTGAATAGACCAATCACAAGTAAAGAGATTGAAACAGTAATCAAAAACCTCCCCAAAAATAAAAGTCGGACCAGATGGCTTCTCCAGTGAATTTTACCAAACATTCAAAGAAGATTTAATACCCATCCTTCTCCAACTATTCCAAAAAGCAGAGGAAGATGGAACACTTCCTAAATCATTCTATGAGGCCAACATCACCCTGATACCAAAGCCAGACAAAGACAATACAAAGAAAGAAAATTACAGGCCAATATCGCTGATGAACATTGATGCAAAAATCCTCAACAAAATATTGGCAAACCGAATACAACAACACATTAAAAAGATCATACACCATGATCAAGTGGGATTTATACCAGGGACGCAGAGATGGTTCAACATCCGCACATCAATCAACGTGATACATCACATCAACAAAACAAAGAAGAAAAACCACATGATCATCTCAATAGACACAGAGAAGGCATTTGACAAGATACAACATCCATTTATGATAAAAACTCTCAACAAAATGGGAATAGAAGGAAAGTACCTCAACATAATAAAGGCTATTTATGACAAACCCAAGCCAACATCATACTCAACGGGGAAAGACTGAAAGCCATTCCTCTGAGAACAGGAACGAGGCAGGGCTGCCCACTCTCACCACTCCTGTTCAACATAGTACTGGAGGTTTTGGCCAGAGCAATTAGGCAAGAAAAAGGAATAAAAGGAATCCAAATAGGTAATGAAGAGGTGAAACTCTCACTATTTGCAGATGACATGATTGTATATATAGAAAACCCTAAAGAATCTGTTGGAAAACTATTAGAAACAATCAACAACTACAGCAAAGTTGCAGGGTACAAAATCAATCTACAAAAATCAGTTGCATTTCTGTATGCTAATAATGAACTAACAGAAAGAGAGCTCAAAAAGATAATACCATTTACAATTGCATCAAAAAGAATAAAATACCTAGGAATAAATCTTACCAAGGAGGTGAAGGACCTATATAATGAGAACTACAAGACATTACTGAAAGAAATCGATGATGACATAAAGAAATGGAAAGATATCCCACGCACATGGATTGGAAGAATAAACATAGTTAAAATGTCTATATTACCTAAGCAATCTACAGATTCAATGCAATCCCAATCAGAATCCCAATGACATTCTTCACAGAAATAGAAACAAGAATACTAAAATTTATATGGGGCAACAAAAGACCCCAAATAGCTAAAGAAATCCTAAGAAAAAATAACAAAGCAGGAGGCATCACAATCCCTGACTTCAAAACATACTACAAAGCAATAGTAATCAAAACAGCATGGTACTGGTACAAAAACAGACATACAGATCAATGGAACAGAATTGAAAGCCCAGAAATAAAACCCCACATATACGGACAGCTGATTTTCGACAAAGGTGCTAAGAACATACAATGGAGAAAGGAAAGTCTCTTCAATAAATGGTGTTGGGAAACTGGACAGCCACATGCAAAAGAATGAAAGTGGACCATCTGCTATCGCCATTCACAAAAATTAACTCAAAATGGATCAAAGACCTGAAGGTGAGACCTGAAACTATAAAACTCATAGAAGAAAATATAGGCAACACACTATTTGACATTGGTTATAAAGGAATCTTTTCGGATGACATGCCTACCCAGACTAGGGAAACCAAAGAAAAAATAAACAAGTGGGACTTTATCAGCTTAAAGAGCTTCTATAAGACAAACGAAACCAGAATCAAGATGAACAGACAACCCACCAGCTGGGAGAGAATATTTGCAAAACAGACATCTGACAAGGGGTTGATCTCCATAATATATAAAGAACTCACACAACTGAACAACAAAAAAACAAACAACCCGATCAAAAAATGGGCAGAGGAAATGAACAGACACTTCTCCAAAGAAGATAAACAGATGGCCAATAGGCACATGAAAAGATGTTCAACATCACTAATCATCAGGGAAATGCAAATCAAAACAACACTAAGATACCACCTCATGCCCGTTAGAATGGCTATAATCACCAAGACAAAAAACAACAAGTGTTAGAGAGGATGTGGAGAAACAGGAACCCTCATACACAGCTGGTGGGAATGCAAACTGGTGCAGCCTCTATGGAAAACGGTATGGAGATTCCTCAAAGAATTAAAAATAGAGATGCCCTATGATCCAGCTATCCCACTACTGGGAATCTATCCAACGAACCTGAAATCAACAATCCAAAGAGGCTTATGCACCCCTATGTTCATTGCAGCATTATTCACCATAGCCAAGAAGTGGAAGCAACCTAAGTGTCCCTCGACTGACGATTGGATTAAGAAAATGTGGTATATATATACAATGGAATACTACTCAGCCATAAAAAAAGACAAAATCTTCCCATTTGCAACAACATGGATGGGCCTGGAACGTATTATGTTACGTGAAATAAGCCAGAAAGAGAAAGACAAACACTGTATGATCTCACTCATATGTGGAATATAAACCAACACATGGACAGAGAAAACTGTACTGTGGTTACCAGGGGCAGTGGGGGTGGCGGGTGGGCACAACGGGTGAAGGGAGTCATATATATAGTGATGGACAAACAAAAATGCACAACCCAAAATTTCACAATGTTAAAAACCATTAAAACATCAATAAAAAATACATAAATAAATAAATAAAGTATTGATTTTAATGTAATCAGTTTTCTCAAGCCTTTCTTATGTTAACATTAATGATTTTTGCACCTTATTTAAGAACTCCTTTCCATGCAAGGATCATGAAGATATTCTCTTATATTACCAAAATCTTTATAGCTTTTCCTTTCATGTTTAAGTTTTTAAATCCTCTTGAAATTGACTTTTATGGATTGTGCATAGTGACAGTCAAATTACATTTTTTCTATATGCATATCCATGGGTCCCAGTACCATTTATTGGAAAGCTCGATGTAAATCTGTAACGCATCCTTTGCAATATATCAAGAGTCCGTAAATGCAAATGTTTCTGAGCTATTTTGTTCTGTTGGATTGTTTGTTTATCCTTGAATCAATACCACTCTGTTGTCATTACTATAGCTTTATAATAAGATTTGGTTCCATAGAGCAAATCCTCTGACCTAGTTCTTCTTTAAAATGTCTTAGCTATTCTCATTTAAAATGTGTTATCTATGATTGTGGATATTTTTATTTCTCCTTGAAGTTCTGTCATTTCTTCATTATATATTATGCTATGTTATTTGATGCATAAAAATTTCAAACTGTGATATTTTCCTGGTGAAAAGAACTTTCTATCCCTAGTGATGTTTTTAACCCTAATGCCTGCTTTATCTGACATTGTGCTTATTATTTGACAGTATACATTTTTCCATCCTTTTACTTGCCTCCTTTTTGTAGTTTTATGTTATAGGTGAGCCTTTCTCAACTAGCTGGGATGTTATACACCTGCTTCTATTCTTTCCATGGTTATTCTAGAAAATACAATATACATTGTTAACTTATTAGTCTAAAAATAATAATTAATCTTTCTTCTCCTCCTAGGTAAAACCAGGACCTTAGAATCCTTTCCTAACTTGTATGCTATTGTTGTCTTATTTTCAATTCTTTATAGTTTAACCCATAAGATATTAAAATTTTTTAATACTTCATTATTCATCTACATTTACATTTACCCACATATTTACCTCTTTTTAAAATCCCTCATTCTCTACTGTGTGTCAGCTTTTTCCACCTGGAGTCACCTTCCTTCTGCCTAAAGTATATCAGTTAAGATTTCCTTTACTAGGCAAACTCACTAAAATGGTGGCAAACTCTACATTCTTCTTTATACGAAAACATCTTTATGTTGTCATTTTCTTGAAAGACATTTTCTCTGTGCATAGAATTCTAGGTTGTCAGCTATTTCATCACAGATACCATTCCACTGCCTCCTGGCCTCCACTGTTGGTATCAAGAAGTGTGTAAGTCGCTCTTTTCAATGTAATTTGTCTTTTTTTTTCTGGTTCCTTTAGGATTTCCTCTTTGTCTTTGGTGCTCTGTTTATGAATTTTTGGCTTTATATATTTGATCAATTCTGGAAAAATCTCAGTCATTATGTCATTAAATAGTTGCTTCTGACCCATTCTCTCTTTCCTCTCCTTTTTGAACTCCAATTAAATACATGTTACAACTTCTCACTCTATCTTGCACGTCTTTTAACCTCTCTTCCATACTTTCTGACTTTTTGTCTCCCTGTGCAACATCCTGGATAATATCTTGTAATCTATCATCCAATTCACTAATCTCTCTTTGATTTTGTCTAATATGCTATCCGATGGTATACCATTAAGTTTTTACATTTCAGTTATTCCTAGAAATTCTATTTGGTCTTTTTCAAATCTGCCAAGCCACTTTAATTGTTACCCATTCCCTGAAGATATTTACAAGCTTGCCTTTATTTCTATGAACATAATAAAAAGAGTTATTTACTTGTCTCTGATAATTAAATACATAAAGAATTTGTGCTCTCATTTTCTTTCTTTCTATCAGTTGCTTCTGCTGGTTCTCTCATCATGTTGTTTCCTTGTATGCTTTGTTCTTTCTGACTGTACTGCTCATTGGCCCTGGAAAATTAGGAAGATGCCTTCCTCCAGAGAAGATTCATCTTTGATTCTGCTAGGTGTCTGGGGACAGGGATGGGGAGGAGGAGGTTGCACTAGCAACCTGCAACTACCTTAACACAAATTCATGGCTTGAGGTTCTCTGAATCAAGGTGATATAAAACCATCCTCAAAATCTGTACAAAGGCTGGCCAGAGAAAACAACTTACCTTTTCTTTTTCTTCTTGCTCTGCTCAGGACCGGGCAAGCTTCCCTGCTGTGCCTTAGGGATAGGGAGACATGGTTTTACTTCTGGTTCAGCTTTACCCTGAGCAGCCCGAGCTTTGTACGAGGTAGTCTCCAATGAGACTCTCCACCTTGAGCAAGCCATGAACTTTGACTTCTAATCTCCTTGTCCCGCAAAGCTGCTAAAACCAAAGCCCCTATTTTTTAGGATCAACAAATGTTCTTAGGGCAAAAGCAACTTAAGTGTTCCAGTCATCTGCACATCTCTCTAGGTTCCCGCTTGACTATAGATTTTGGCCTGATAGTTCCTTTTTCTCTTCTCAGCTCCTTAGTACCTTCAATGACATTTAAAATTTTTTAAATTTAAAAAATATATCCAACATTTCAACATCTTTCACTGGGAACTCTGGTCCAAATAATCTTGCCTACCATTTTCAGAAATAGAAGCCTACCCTTTCCTTCCTTCATTATCATTGAATGAGTTAGTTTTTGGGGGGTTTTGGGGGGGGTTGTGAGGAATATTGGCCCTGAGCTAACATCTGTTGCCAATCTTCCTCTTTTTGCTGAGGAAGATTAGCCCTGAGCTAACATCCATGCCATCTTCCTCTATTTTGTATGTGGGACGTCTGCCACAGCACGGCTTGATGAGCTGCGCATAAGTCCGCACCCGGGATCCGAACCTGCAAACCCTGGGCTGCTGAAGCAGAGCACATGAACTTTAACCACTATGCCACCGGGATGGCCCTGAATGAGTTAGTTTTCCCTGACAGCTACAGTATTTGCATGAGGTCCCTCTTGGTAGGGGAGGCGAGGATGGCCAGGATACTCTCAGATGAGCTGTTTTCACAACCCAAAGGCTCCCTTCCTCCCTTCTGCTACAAAGATGAGAATACTTCCTACAAATATGCAGCCTTGCCTATGTGATTCCTTATATAACCCCTCTTATTTTGCTTCTTTGAACCAAACTACATCCAGGAGGGTTTCCTCCACCAGCTGTACATCCAGTTCCCACAACAATTGCTGCAAGCAAGGAATATAGCTTTTTCACATCTGGGTGCAGATTTTCACCTTAAAGAATCTGACTTTTCTAGTACTTTCTAAGATCTGCTGCTGTTGGGCTCTCACCATCTCTGTGCTGCTTCTCTTCATTTCCTCCCACCTGACTTCCACCTGATCTCATCTATTTGGGACAGTCTTTACAAATATATTGACGTCTATGGATTAAATTTCTCTCCTAATTTTTCTGGAAATGAGTTTGCAAGGTTTTTATTTTTATTTTTTTACCTTCCTTGTTGCTTTTGAATGGTTTCCAAGAAGAGAAGGAGAAATGCCAACTAATGCAGCAACGTTTATACTCAAAGGCTGGAACCATCTTGACTCCTCTCTTTCCCTCACATCCAATATCAAATACATCATCAACTCCTCTCAACTCCTCTTCAAAACTTGTCCACTACTCATCACCTCCACCTCTATCCTAGTCCAAGCCAGCACTGTATCTTATCTTCACTACTGCATAGCCCCTAATTAGTAGTCCCGCATTCACCTTAGCTGCTGTACAGTCTAGTCTCCATACAGCATTTACATTTTTTAAGACATACAGCAGATCAGGCCACCTGTGCTCAAAATCTTCCAATGGCTTCCTATCTCACTAGAATAAAATCCAAAGTCTTTAACATAGCTGTGAGGTCCTACATTCTCTCCACCACCCCCTCTCCCATTATTCATTGCCTTCCAGCCACAATATCCTCTTTGCTGTTCTTCAAACAGGTCAAGCATACTCCTGCCTCAGGGCCTTTGCACTTGCTAAACCCTCTGTAGGGAATGCTCCACCCCCAAGTTTCCTAATGGCTCACTCCGTCTCACTTTATACACATCTCTGCTCAAATATCACTTTATCAAGAGGCCTTCCTTGAACAACCTCTCTCACATAACTTCACTCCCCCACACACCCACTCTGTGTCTCCTTACTCAGTTTATATTTCTTCCTTGCACTTATCACCACCTTAAATATTTTATATTTATTTGCTTTCTTGTTTGGAGTTGTGTGTTTTCCCTCACCAAAATATGAGCTCTATGAGAGCAGGACCTTTGTCTGTTTTCATTCACTGTTATGTCACAAGCATCTAGAACAGCGCCTGGCATTATAGTAAGCACTCGATAAATATCACTGAAGGAATGCTGTGGCTACAGAGGAACCCAGCTGCAGGAAGCATAGTGGAAGCAGAGATCAGGCAGCTCCTCCCTCCCTGCTGCCATGTGATTTCTCACCCACCTGCCATCCAGCTCCTTAGCTCACTCAGCCACCTTTCCAACATCACCATTTTTAGCCTGAGTCTACAAGTCCTTCCTGCCTGAAGTTCCTCAGCCCACTGATTTGGTGTCCAAATCCCAAATACCTGATTGGTCCACCTTAGTCCAAAAGCCCATCCTAAGTCCAATTAGGCATTGCTGGGAGCACAAGGGAGGAATGTGGATGCGTCTGTTCGTAAGCCAAGTATAGTCACCTCTCCAGGCTCTCTACAAAGGGAAAAGATGCTGGAGATCTCTAATTCAAATACAGAACAAGCCCCCACTAATACAGCCCTGACACTGGCAGAGAGAATATGCATAACCTCTAGAAGGGTGCCTCTAACTCAAATGCCTTCAGGGTCCTGGCAAGTAATATAAATGAGTGAAGGGAGCAGGCTGGTAAAGACAGCAAACTAGGAAGTCTGCGCTCCATGCAGAGAAGGCAGCCACTATAACCACTGCCGAGGAGGAATGCGGGCCTGGTGCTGCCAGATCTTCTGACGGCTCAAGAGAAGCCAAGAAATTTGGAAATTTTAGTGTGAAATTTCCCACTTTTTAAAAGACAACTAATTCAATTTTTCAAAAATAAAACACTGTGCAGACTAAATAAAACACATCTGCTGACCAAATTTGGCTCAGGGCTACCAGTGTGATCCTGTTTTATACAGTCAGCTCAAAAATAGGACACAGGTAATTTATCACACTCTAAAGCAATGTGTCCCAGGGGATTCAACGTGAAGATTTCATTAGCTGGAATAACCAGAACTCTCAGTCCCCTTTCCCAGCACCTGCCCCCATCTTCTCTACCAATCCTGGTACAAACTCCCACCAACTTTTAACCATGAGAAACAAGGCTTAGTGGAAAACATGTAGACTTTGAAATCAAACAAATCTGGGTTAAAAACCAATGCTACATCTTCCCATTCCTTAACCTCTCTAAACCTCAGTTTCCTCATCTGCAAAATGGGAATACTTAAGGAACAGAGTTAATGTGAGTAAAGTGCCTGGCACATATAGAGGCACAGAGTAGGTAACTGTCATTAACAGACCAGGAGTTAGCCTCCCCAGAGAAAGGCATGACACCTGAAAAACTACGGTTGTGATACAGAATGTTCAAAATAAGCTAATGCCGTCTAAACTTCTTTGTGGAATAAGGAGAGGGTAAAAATGCATTTAATAAGTAAATACAGATGGGAACACAGACATTCAGGGGCCTAGGTCTTCATATTAACGCAGTTGCTTGTGAACTTAGTCCAGAATGTCTACGTTTGTAGAAATCAGCACTAATTAAAATCCATAGACATCAATTATCTGATTATTTACGAACTCTCTCAACTTTTGAAGCCATTTTTTGTATGCATATTACAACACAACACTGAGTCAAGTAAATGCATGCCAATTCTCCAATGGCCTAAAAAATTAATCCTGTAGCTCCAGGAGACACAACTAGGGAAAGTGAGGCCCATCTGCAAAGGGTACACTGTCATGCTTGTCTCCGTCTGGGGAGGACTGCTGGTGGCTGCAAGAGAACAGCCCTACATCCACTAAAAAATGCAGGGCAGTGACTGCAGCAGAAGAGAATCCAGAACCACTAAAAATAATGCCTCTCTCTCCCATCCCTACCCTGCCCTGTGCTTTCCAGGAAGAAGTCAGTGAAGACCCATCTGCCCGAACCAGAGGGCCACAGAGAACACATGGCTCCCCACCACACAGCACACCCAGAGGGTCAGGAAACAGGAAAGGGGTCATCTTAAAAGGAAACATGCAAACCATCCCCCCAACACACACCCAGAAACTGAGAGGACCCTTGACTACGGAAACCAAAAACACATTTCTACCAGCAGAGAACACTAAGTAGGCTTCTCCACTCATGAAGCTTAAAAAGAAAGAAACTTGTCTCTGATCACCTGTACTTTCCCACCAAGAAGTGTTGACTCCCCCATCACGGATTTCCCTGGGCCTATTCCTATTTCTCAGGCTCTCATGGCTGTTACAATCATGCATGCCCGTTATCAGTTTGCCTCCAGGGAGACCCAAGCACCCTAAAATCACTTATCTCCTTCACTGCTGAACCTCTCCCAGTAGGCAGACCATCAGTAATTGTTTAAGCTATTTTCTAAAAAGGGGTGGGGAGGTCTAAAATGAGTGGGATATAGATTAAGATCAGCCAAGAGCTGACAATCATGGAAGCTGGGCATTGGGTGAATAGGGTTCATTATACTCTTTTCTCAATTTTTATACATGTTTAACATTTTCCATAATAGAAAAGCTTTTAAAGAAGGGTTGGGGGAGGACACAGATACAACCTGAAAACAACACCAAGTGCTCTTCACTCTCCACTCTGTGTCTAGACACAGAAAACACTGGGAAGTGCTCAGATCCACAGCCGAGAGGGTTCGTGCAGCCCCGGAGCAGAGACAGTGTCTTCTAAGCACTACACTCAGTGTCCTCAACAAAATCACCTTTAAGAAATTCCCTGGAACTTTTCAAAATTATCCTGGCAGGACCCAGCTTCCCTTCTTGGCCTATAAACCTTTCTGCCTCCACAAATTACCCCTACAGCCTCGTCCCATGACAAGGGCCTCTACTTCCTGTTCCAAACTACTGTGTTGAGCAATCCAGTTATTGAAATAGCTCCTGGGTGGCAGACAAACGCCTGTTCCGGCAGCTTGTCGGGTTGGTTCTCCCTCCTGGCTGTCAGATGTGAGGGTACTGTTATCACTTTCAATGAGTCAAGGAACACTTTATACTTCTTTCTTCTTCCTCTTCCCTTTAACCTCAATTTGCTCCTAATAAGAAATTGTTTTATCATCTAAAGTAGAGTTTTTCAACCTCAGCACTATTAACATTTTGGACTGAACAATTCCTTGCTGCCCTGTGCACTGTAGGATGTTCAGGAGCATCCCTGCCCTCAACCCACTAGATGCCAGGAGCACATGCCCCATCGCCAGCTGTGACAACCAAAACTGTCCAGACATTGCCAGATGTTCCCTAGGGGCCAAATCACCCCTGATTGAGAACTACTGGTCTAAAAGATATTGAAAAACCAAGACCAATACTGTCCTAGCAAAAAACTGAGATTATACAGTTTATTTCCACACACGCTATTGGACAACATATTTCAACTTACAAATTTGTAAATATGAATATTTAAGAAATGCTGCATCCTGAGACAGAAACACATAAATAACAAGAGAAAATGAGCTTATAACCCTCGCAACTATTTTTTCTGTCTTTGTGGTTTCCTGTGTAAATCTTATTTGTTTCCTCAAATTATCCTGTTTTCCTGACAATGTGGACATCATTTCACTCCAAGCCCTCTTTGAAGTGCCACACAATCTGAATTGGAAGGAAAAACTTCTAATGACTCTCTGAGCACTCCTCAGGAAGCATGCTGGCTCTCCAGCACACACTTAACAGATGTCACTCAAAACAGAATACCCCAGAGAAAATTTCCCAACGAAATTAGAAAATGCATCACCGACACGTCCTCCTGGTACTTCAAATAACATCAGATTCCCAACGTGACCAAGAAACACAATGCAAGGCTGAACAAGCCAGTGTAAGAGGT
This sequence comes from Ceratotherium simum simum, assembly GCF_057802395.1. Lineage (NCBI taxonomy): Eukaryota > Metazoa > Chordata > Mammalia > Perissodactyla > Rhinocerotidae > Ceratotherium > Ceratotherium simum. Next base: position 17,046,407 of record NC_141921.1, on the reverse strand, counting down.
TGCAACACCCAAAGGGAAATACTGTTTTATTTCTTTATTAGGCAGAGGGAGTTTCCCACTATATTTAAATGGTACACTCCCTTCTTAAGAAGAAAGAAAATCTGTTTTCCGGTCTGCAGAGGCCTTACATTAGCCACAGTCTATTATTCGGCTTCGGGGGATATCCATACATAACCGTGTCTCCTCCTCACCCCACCAGACTTTCCAGCTCCACTCACTGTTTCTCCCAACACCCACCTCACCCCAGGGAGATGCTGACTTGTCCCTCCTCTCCGATGCTTGTGGTCAGGCAGGCACTGGGTGCAGGAGATTCTGTCTTCTGGGGTCCATTCCTTCCTCAGCAATCCCATGCCACTGCCTGTCTCAGTCTGGATCACCTCCATCCTAGATTCTGGCCAAGACCACCTAATCTCTAATCCAGGTTTCACAACAATGATGATCTTTCAAGAGCAAAAGCCAGAAGGGCCCAGAATCCTTCTGCGGTTTCCCATTCCATATCCCCAGACACAATCCCAGCTTCTTTGATGCAGGGATTTGTGAAGCCCAGGAGGTATCCCGGCAGAAGCAGGATGCGCACCAATCGGGACAGGTGCACTCGCGTGGGGATTTATCCACTGGAAGGATGGTGGAGGGAGAAAGGAGAAGAGGATGTTAAACTCAATGACCTTCAAGTTTCCTTTCAACCCTGACTTGCCATGATTCTGGGAACTCCTGGGTCTGCCATTCAGGTCCTGCCATCATCTGACCCCGAGCCTCCTGCAAAGTGATGCCAAACAGTCCCCTAGAAGTGCTCCTCACGTGGTCCTGCCCATGGTTACCCGACTCGTATAGGATGACTTCTTTTCTGGTTGTCTTTTGTTTTTTTTAATTACAAAAGGAATAATGCTGGTGGCAACAGGATAAAACAATACTGAAGTGTTTAAGATGAAGTCTCTCAACCATTGTCCTCCCATGGTAGCCAATGGCAGCTTGAGCACACGCCCTCCCGTCCTTCTCTATGACACACACCGCGTGTGGGCACACACGCACACACACCTCACTCATTTGACACTTGATCTTATACTGTGCCTTAGGGAGGAGGACATCTAATTCTTACATGCATTGACTCATCTCTCCAGCTCCCCAGGACGTTAAGGCTAGTTAGTTCATTTGCTTCAATGGCTGTTATTCCACCAAGGAGTAAATGGAAGGCAGGGAGATCACGTATCTCGCTCAAAATCACAGATTAGCTGGTGGCAGAGTGAAGACCAGAATAGGAACTCCTAACGCAGTGTTTGTTATTACACTGTAAAGTGCTCTTCTCCTCCCCACAGTGCAGAATACAATGCTGTACAGACAGCAGGTAGAAATAAATACCTGTTGAAGGGATAATCTACAGAGGCAGGATAGCACAATGGTTAAGGATTTGGACTCGGAACTGAGGCTGCCTAGGCTAGAATCTGGTTATCATTTACTTACCTGTGTGACCTGGGTCAAGCAACTGGGCCTCAATTTCGTCGTCTGAAACATGGGGTAATAACAGTACCTTCCTTATAGGGTTGTTGGGAAAATTAGATAACTTAATATCTGTAAAGCACCCAAAACAGTGTCTGGTACATTTGCTAATAAAATCATCATAGTTCTAATACAACCCCCAAAATACAATAAATATTGTCCTTCTTAAAATTGAGGCTGGCAACTCAAAATTAAATCTTGTTAGCTCTGAATCTTGTCCAAAAAGAAATCAGCATGGGGGAAAAACTCATACAATATTAGACCAAAAAATATTTAAGTGACACAGTGACTGAAACCATCACTACAGGGAGGAATGACCTCATAATGACCTCGTAGATCAAAAGCATTGTAACACCTACTGCACCAAAGAATAAAAAACCTTAACAGCCTCTAGCAGTAATTATCTAAGTGGGCTGCAAATCTGTTGGAGAATTATTTTTGCCATGATAATATTTCTAGTAAATTGCAGCTTCTATACTAAAAGTACTGGTGTTGCAGAACGGGCATACTAATAGAAAGATTATTATAGAAACACTATTAAAATGAATTAGATATTATTAAAGATTCAACACTACAACAGCACCTGATTGCAAGAGAGTTCAAGCGGTATTGCTTAATGGGCAGATAAAAGTGCTAATTAAGCCCACTCTTAAAGGATGTCTCGAGGCAGGTCTGTAAACCACAGGTAGCAAGAGGTCTATGAACTAAATGAGGAACCAGTAATGCCAACCCAATTGGATACAGTCCTACTGGGAAGATGGGGAGAGAACAGGAAGAGGCAAGGTTTTCTGCACGGGAGGGGTAACCTGGTAAAGCAGACAAGTATCCAAAGTTATTTGAACCTCAGTTTTCTTCCTTAACTGCTTCATCAGCAACACTTCTAAATCCTCCTTTGCTTAAGTGAAGAAAAGCAAACAATCTACCATAGACTGACGACCCTCAATAAACAGCGTAAGCAGGAAGAGAAAACCTTGCCATTGTTACCAAACCCTTCTCAGGCAAACAGAAGACACTAAATAGTAGCTCTCCCCGCAGCACCTCAGCCAAACGCGTCTCTCGCAGCAAACAGCCTAAAGCCCCCAGTGGCTCTTCACGAGCTGCCAGACTCAAGGCATTAGCCGTGCGTTTCAGGTTCTATTTTGTTTTCCTACCTTGTTAATTAGCTAATCAGGGACGGCAAAGCACCTCACAAATATAAAGTGTCAGGGAAATGCTAAGTAAATTCGCCTACCTGGTCTAAATGTCAACGCTAAATTAGGAACGGGGGGAAGCGCGGCAGGCTGAGCTGCCCCCAGATTGCTGCAGTCCAGGAGCCAGGGCGCGCTAACGTAGAAGCGGCGAGACCCGTGTGCCCTGCAGCAGCCTCCGGCCCCGGAGCAGGGCTTTCGGCAGGACTTCTGGAACGGAAACCTGGACCAGGGCCACCCCGGGGCAGAGGGGACGCTGCTCGGAGGCGCATCCTCGCTGCTCAGCCTCCATCTCCCGCATCTCGCGGATGTCAACAAGCCCCGACCACAAAGTGAAACTTTCCGGGCCCCGGCTGTCGCGCTGGGTCTCTGCCGTCTGCCCGGGAGCGCGCCGCGGGGACAGGTGTGGGGCCGGGGCTCCGGAAGGGACCCCCGCCCCCAGCCCCAGCGATTGTGTAATCGGCCCGGGAGGGGGGGCTCGGGACCAGCCCCACGCCAGGAAGCAGAGGCGCGGCCGGGGACCCCGGCAGCAGGCGCGGCGCCCGGAGGTGCGGGGGGGATGGGGAGGACTGTCGTCCCGCCCCTCGGGACCGCCCCCGGGCGGCGAGGGCAGCCGCGGCGCTGACACAGCCCGGAGGGGGCGCCCGCGCGGCGGACCGATGCCGAGCAGGGGGCGCGATGGCTCGGCAGCGCGGCCGGCCTTACCTGCGCGCCGGGCCGCGAGGAGGGAGGCGGCTCGGGATGCCGGGTCGGCGGCGGGCGACGGGCGGCAGCGCTGGCGGCCCCCGGGGCCACCGCATGTGAGGACCCGCGGCGGCGGCGGCAGCGGCGGCGGGCGCGGGACTGACAGCCCCAGGCCCCGCCTCCAGGCCCGGGCCCCGCCCCCTCCGCGGCCGCACGGCTGGCCCCGCCTCCGCCGCCCACCGCCGGGGTCAAGCTCAGTCCACCGGCCCGAAGGGCGGGGGTGCTCGCTCCCGATTGGCCCGGGAGATGCCCGCCCCGCCCACTCCCCGCCCCCTCCGTGGTCGGGGAGCTGCGCGTGCGCGACGGCTGCGGGGAGCAGCGCGCAACGCTGAGCGCCAGCCTTTTTGGTCCCGGACCGGCGGTAGCCGGCGTCGTTGATTGAACAAGGGGAGCCTTGGATGACCTGAGGAGCCGGGAGTCAGACTCAAACTCCACGGTGAATCGTCCCTTTTCTCCTGTGCACGAATCTACAGGAAAAACCAAACTGGAGTGGGCCAGGCTCTAACCAGAGGAGACCCGAGACTGAACTGCAGCAGAGAAGGAGCCACCGGCCGGCCGCGCCTGCGGCGGTTTTAGGGGTGCTTTATCCGCGCGCTCGTGTCGCTCCCTGGCCAGCAAGTGTGATGTGTGTGCAGAGAGGCTAGTAGTTGGGAAGCGAGGTGGGCCGTTAGGATTGTGCCGACAGAGAAAGAGAGTAATGCTGAAGAGCGTGGCCCCTCTCCGCCGGCGCGGGCCTACCTCCTCCCCACCCGCTCGCTGGATCCCCCGCCGCTCGTTCTGCGCCGGTTCCGGTACCCTCAGCCTGGAGCAGATCAAGTCTCTCCCAGCAAGAATCAACTGAGACCCAGCAATTCCGCTCCTAAGTATATACTCAAGGGAATTGGAAGCAAAAATCTACACAAAAACTTGTACACAAGTGTTCACAGCGTGTTCATAATGGCCAAGTGGAAACAATTGCAATGTCCATGGTTTGATGAGCGCCTAAACAAATTATGGTTTATCCATACAATGGAATATTATTGGACCATAAAAAGGAATGAAGTACTGATACATGCTATAATACGATGCATGTTGAAAACTAAGTGACAGATGGGCCGGCCCCCTGGCTTGGCGGTTAGGTGCGCGTGCTCCGCTGCTGGCGGCCCTGGTCCAGATCCCCGGCGCACACCGTCACACCGCTTCTGCGGCCATGCCGAGGCCGTGTCCCACATACAGCAGCTGAAAGGATGTGCAGCTGCGACGTACAACTATCTACTGGGGGGCTTTGGGGAAAAAAAAAGGAGGATTGGCAATGGATGTTAGCTCAGAGCCGGTCTTCCTCAGCAAAGGGAGGAGGATTGGCATGGATGTTGGCTCAGGGCTGATCTTCCTCACAAAAAAAAAAAAAAAAAAACTAAGTGAAAGAAGCCAGACACGAAAGACCACAGAGCATACGAGTCCGTTTCTGTCAAATGTCCACAATAGGCTAATCCATAGAGATAGAAAGTAGATCAGTGGTTGCCAGGAGCTGGGAGGAAGGGAAGATGGGAAGTGACTGCTAATGGGCATGAGGTTTCTGTTTTGGGGGGTGATGAAAATGTTCTGGAATTAGATAAGAGTGACTTTGTGACTATACTAAAAACCACTGAATAGTATACACTTTAAAAGAGTGAATGTTGTGGTATGTGAATTATATCTCGATTTTTAAAAAAATCAAACTACTGAAAAAAACCTAATTCCCTTGACACTGAACCCCTTCCAGCTGCTGTGCAGTTTCCCATCCCTTCTCATCCAAGGTTCCTAAAAGGGTGGCCTCCACATTCTACCCCCACTTCCTCATCTCCCATTTACGTATTAGTTCCCTAGAATGTGGCTTCTGCCCACACCAGAGCTCAAATCCACTCTCTTCTTGAATCCTGCCGCTTTCTATGACCCTGAACATTCCTGGTTCTCCTCCTCCTCTCCATTCTTTCTGGGTTTTGACCTTCTTTTCCTTGGCAAGCCTATTTTAAATATTGGTGTTTTTTATGGCTCCTTTCAAAATCCTTCCTGGGTTATATCGGCCATGTCCATGAGTCCAGTTACTGTGCTTCAAATTCTAGCATTCACTGATGTTCCATAGGTTTCTCAAACTTGGTGTGTCCTAAGCAATTTGTCATCTCCCTCCCCTTCCTCTACCTTCTTTCCGAGAGTGATATCTCTCACTGCATGCTGGGTCCTGGGAGTCATCCTTGATTCTTCCCTCTTCCATCTTCTAGAGTCGACCACCAGTTTTTATCCCATAAATGTTCTTAAATCCCACTGCTTTTTTCTATTCCTATTACGACAGTCCTAGTCCACACCTCCATCATCTTTTGCCTTCTAATTCCCTTCATCTTTTATGCCCTTCAAAGCTAGCTTTCAAACAGCTGTTGAAGTGGACATCCACTTCAACAAGCTAACATAGCTGCCATTCTTCTTTCTTACAGTAGCAACACCCTGACTTTGCTTTAGGAACCCACCCTACCCCCTGAGGTATATACCTGGCTTGGTGAGACCGCCAATCAAAATGCCAACTTTACCTGAACCAGGCTGGGTATGCCCTCAAGCTGGGGCAATACAACATCCTTCACCTTGAATTTGAATTCTGGGCAGAGCAACATAAAACTGAAGTTGGTTGGACCTGATTCTTCCTGACCAAGAAGACTGCCAGTTGACTCCTGCTGTTTCTGTCCTGGGAGCTCCTTTCAGAGCCTGGGTACTGTAGTTTTCCTTCAGTTTTCTGAATGATCCCATATCTCTCTATGTATTCCTTTTCTGGAAGTTAACCAGAATTGCCTGCAACCATAGACCTAACTGATACAGAAATATGTTTAAGACACAAACCGTGTCTTTACCTACTTAAAATTCTTTAGAGGCATCTATGGCCCACAGGATAGACTCCAAGCTCTGTGACCCAGCCCCCGCCTGCCTCTCCTGCATCGTCTCTCCCCGCTCCCTGCCTTGCCCTCACATGTCTGCCTTTCTGAATTACTTGGAGTTTCACGTAAACTCACTGTAAAATTTCATGCTCTGGTGTGCATGAGTCCCCTCTATGTAGAATATCCTTTCTGTTTTCCCCCAGCTAACTTCACCTGTCCTTTAAGGAGCTCTTCAGAAAGCCTCCCCTGGCTCTTCCCTGCTCCAACCTTCTGCCCACACTCTATCCTTCCACCTGTCATCGCACGCACTGTCACGGCATTGTACTTGTCCATTTAATTATCTGCCTCTCCCAATAAACTTGGAGTTCCTTGAGGCCTGTAACTTTGTATTCTATATCCTTAGTGCTTAGCATACTCCTAAGCACATGGCAGGTGCTGAGTACCCTTCCTTTCTTCTTTTCCTCTAATCCTGAAGAAGAGAAAAGGTTCTCATGGAGGGACATTAACAAGCATTAACTCTTTTTCCCAGAGAGATGGAAAGCAAAAATTCAGGCCTAAGGCATCTCATACAAGTTGTTTAAAAACTGTATTCCAATTCCAAAAAATGTTCCAGAAGACTGCTAAAACCTCAGTAAGACTAAAGAGCACTTATTTAAATAATACAGCTCTCATCTCAAAAATCTACTCAATTTCTCCTGAAAGCCTTCATGGCCTAATGAGACGCACAGTTAAGTAACTCAGACAATTGTACTCATTATTGTGATTAAATGGCAAGGTAAGTTTTTATACACATTTGCAATTGTAGCTGAAGTATAAACTAAACATAACAAGCAAATCCGTAGTTCCCTTTGGATGTCTATTGCAAAACATGTACTGCCTTAAATGGAATTATCTAACTAACCATCCATATGCAGATGCTGAGTGAAGAGAGCTGAACTCTAGTCCCAGCCCAGCCATGACCAACTACTTGACCTTGGGTAAGTCACTGCCCTTGGACACTTGCAGTCAACCTCCCCAGTGTCTATTCCTCCACTGTGCCACCATAATAACCCCAAAATTTCTTTGGAACACCATTTTTTCTCCATTCTAACCCACATGATCTTGCTTAACCTAACCCAAAACTCCAGGAGTTGGGCTTGATTGGCTTAAAGCAATCATGCTATCCCATCTCTTTGGTTACAGAAATTAGCTCAAAGGCAGAAATGAAACCCAGTCAAGGCAATAAGATTTGAGATGTTTTCAAGAGCTTCTGACAAAAAGAAGATTCTCTCCCTGCTGTAGCTCCTATCAATGATGTAAGGTCTAGAATTTATGCAGCTACGTGTGACAACAAGAATAGAGACTAGACTGCCAAGCAGTGAATGAATCCTGAGGAAGGCAGAATGGGAAAATGGAAAAAAAACAGAACCTCTGTTACATTGTTGAATAGTGAACAGCTGGATCAAGCCATACCTGAAACTGATTACCCTATACCTTCCAGTTATATGAGCCAATAAATTTCCTTTGTAATTGGAGTTTAGTTTTCTGTCTATAACATAAATAGTCCTAGCAATGACACTTAACAATCTGTCTTGGCCTCCATTTTCTCATAAATAAAATAAGGGTAGTATGAATAATCTCTAAGAATTCTGCCAGCTCACATCTTGTGAGTCTCTGAAGGGTAAATGTATTCACAAAAACATAAGTGCATTATCATTTGCTAGTAAGCACTAAGGACAATAATACTCTGTAACCCAACAAAAGATAGCTGAGAATAGAAATACAAACAGAAATCCTTAATCTTTGGCCTGTACCAGGAGTTACCCTGATCTCCATCCTCTCCCCCTATACTTCAGCCACTTGTTCCTACACTCTGAGGATAGTTAGTGGGGGAGGGGCAGTCTAGGATGTAAGCATATAAGGTGGCCGTGCTTTAGAAGACTTCGGATTCTTGTTGGTAGTGCGCTTCGCCTTAGACCCCTTATCCAGATTCTGACCTCTTCTATCCAAACTCCTTGACCTGAGTGCTCCCCTCTACCTTCTCTCTCTCCCCAGATCTCCCTCTGAATCCTATATTTCACTTGCCAGCATCCCCTCTTGTCTGCATTCCCAACACTGACTACCTTCAATCAACTGGAAGTGATGAGAGACTAGCCAGCAACTCCAGAGCACAGATTCGTTTATCTGTAGCAGCAGGGCCTAGAGGAAGGAGACAAGCATGGTTATTTGGGGGAGAAGAGTCACTTAATAAAAGAAATTAAGCACCTTAGAAGCCTGAAGAGTTGAGCAAATTGTTTGATAAACTGCACTAGCAATTATGTGTGAAAGGCTTCACATACGGATATAGAGCCCACTTAAAATTATGCATTTGGACATGCAGTTGTAATCAGCATCCTAATTTGAAAAAGCACTGCCTGGGCCCCTGTCAGGTATTGCACTGGGACACGGGGGCCACACCTGGAGGCACTGGAACCTCAGGAAGAGACAATGTGGAAAGAATCTGAGTTGCTTTCCTGGAAATAGAAATTAAGAGGATGCTGCCGATTAAATTTGCTCTTTGCTCTGGCTTTACAAGATTCGTAGAAAAAGACAGATCTTCAGCACAGTTTTGATTCATTCATTTAACATTTTATGACCAGATAACCTTTGCATACAGAGATGACTAAGACAATGTTGCTATTCTTCAGGAGCTGGGGGAGGAAATGGACACTAGAGCAGTCAGGTCACAGCAGGAAACAGCCCGCGGCTCAAGTGAAGAGACTTCAGTGAAAGGACGACTTGCACAGGTGTGGGAAAGGGTTGTCAGGCACCCCGTTACCAACAACAGCGGGAAACCACGACCACCCCAAAGAATGAAGAGGCAAGCAGAGGAAACAGGAGAGCAGGAACTGTGGAGGAGGGGCTGCCTGGCGGGAGCTGTAGGCAGGCAGAGATTCTGCCAGAGGAAAGGCTTCGAAGCAGGGGCAGCGAGGGGAAGCACCTTGGCCTCTCTTGCCTCCCTCTCGTTCTCCAGTCCCCTGCAGGTGCCTATCACTGACTGACCGAACAGAAACCCCACCAGCAAGGTAGTCCAGATGATGCAGTCCACAGGGATCAGCATTCCCCAGGAAAGAATAAAGCAGAGAAGGGTGGAGAATGGATATGGCAGCATGAACAAAGAATAATCAGCCCACTCCCCCCCATTTGCTATCCAACTACCATTTTTGCCCTTCGTTTGAGTGATGAAAATCTCATGCCAAACACAAGGAGACACAAGTGTCATCAGCCACAGTATTATTACTGGTGATGTCATTTCAAGTGTACTCTCACCTGGAATCTAAATTTTGAGGTCAGCTACCACCAATACTCTTCATAAAGTAGTAGGGGAAAGGGAGAGGGCAAAATCAATTAGCATAAAATAAGTAAGGCGGCTATAGTCTCCCCTTCCGTAACCCAGAATGAGGCCAGAGCTGATCTTCATCGCTTCCTTCTTTCATTATCCAATCCATGTTCACCTTACTCTCTACCAGCACCTCAGCTATTGGGGAGACCCAAACGTTCATCTCAACATAACTGAGACTTTACTAGTCCTCTCCATACTGGGCTGCCAGTTTTCCACTGAACTTGATTATTGGAATGGAAGCTCTAAGCTTCCCATGTGGCCCATGAATCCCCTGGGTTCCAAACACAGTCTTCTCAGCTCTATTGCATAACAGCAACCCAGCTTGCCCTTGGTAGCCAGGGCAGTGACCCCCTTTTCTTCCTGTTGATTCAATGGCATAAGGAGTCCCAAAGTGGCCAGGGACAAGCTTGGCTTTCAATTCATCAGAACTATGGCTGTGTTCCTTGGTGAGAACAGTCCTCTCTTAGGAATCAGCACCCCAAACCTGTCAAGCCCAAGGTCATGGAGATGGAAAGCACAACTTCTATCAAGTGGAGTATTCGGTGTACTAGTTAGAAGGGCCACTCCCAACTCTTCCCTTTGGTTCCTAGCCCGCATGCTCTCACTATGGAGACAACACCAGATGTGACTGCTGGTTTGAAGCATATCCTGCATTCTGCAGGTGAGCTCAAGCCTTGCATGTCATCATATCCCAGCTGGCCTACAGAACCTTCACTATAGACACCTTGGAAGCCCTGTGTTAAGATGACAGAGAGCTGTCAGTCTTTACCCCTGGATGATGATATGGAGCAGAGCTGCCCACAGATTTTGGAATTGTGATGTATGAGAGAAATGTATGCCTGTATTCTTTAAGCCATTCTCTTTTAGGGTCTCTTTGTTACGTCATTTTAACATAACCCTAACTAAGAATAGCAATCGTGACTGTTAGCAAAGTCCTAACTTGTGCTCTCTCTGGCTAGGTTGTGGGGAGGGGGTTGGGGTGCAGAGTGGAGAGAAAGGAGAGCCTCTGGCACTGTAAGTTGGGCTCAACTATACCTATTTGCTGCACCTTTCTCTCAGGCAACCCTGTGCCTCAGAAAACTACCCTGTAGTTCAATTCCAGGCACTGCTCTTTCTCAGCTGTTCTCTTTCTATTGTGGAGGGGATAGTGTGGGAAAAAGGGGATACCAAGAGTCCAGTAGGACTGTTTGAACCTGTTTTGAGTTGCTCCATGCTCCATCCAGTTCATTGCTGCCCTAATATAAGTTGTCGTCCCCAGCCAGCGCTACTGTGGCCCTGCTGTTTCTCTGCCTTGAAGAGATGAAGGGGTGGGCAGCGATCTGCCCAGAGAGAGAGAGAGAATTCAACTCAACTAAAAAGCCTTCCCCTAGCCCACCCCCAGCCTCCTACCCAGCCATCTTCTGTTCTGGTTGTTAATCCTACAGAGACACCCAACTACTGTCTGTCTCCCCAGGGGATTCTCATCATCTTTCTGCTGGTTTCTCAGGTCTATTGACCTCCCTCTCCCTTCTGTGGCTTCATCAGGGAAGGACTGAGTGACCAGGGCTGGTTCCCTGTCCTGTGCTGGGATGATGTTTCAGGGGTACAAAGGAGACAGGTCATGGAAAACCTGTAGCAGGAGGAGGAGGAGAGTTAATACTAAGGTGGTTACATAGCGTATGACTCCGTTTATATGAAATTCCAGAATAGGCCAATCCACAGAGACAGAACACAGATTAATGCTTTCCAGGGGCTCAGGGGAGGCAAGATGGGGAGTGACTGCTTAATGGGTAAGGGGTTTCCTTTTGGAGTAATGAAGATGTTCTGAAACTAGATGGTGGTGATGGTTGCACACACATGTGAGCATACTAAATGCCATGGAATTGGATACTTTAAAAATGGCTAAAATGGTCAATTTTATGTTATATGAATTTTTTCATGATAAAAGAAATAGTCAAGGGGCCGGCCTGGTGGCGCAAGCGGTTAAGTGCGTGCGCTCCACTGTGGCGGCCCGGGGCTCGCTGGTTCGGATCCTGGGTGCGCAGCGATGCACTGCTTGTCGGGCCATGCTGTTGCAGCATCCCATATCAAGTGGAGGAAGATGGGCATGGATGTTAGCCCAGGGCCAGTCTTCCTCACAGAAAAAAATAAAAATAAAATAAATTAAAAAAAAAAAAGAAATAGTCAAGCAGTTGGATTTTATTCTAACTGGAGAGAGAAGATGCTCAAGTATTGCAGGGTGAATCTGGCAGTGACTGAAGTAAACAGAGCTGTAAGAGAATCATATGACCTTGTAGTCCTTCTTGGAGCATCTGTTCCCTCCAGCGTGGGGAAGTGATGGGGATGGAGGAGAACAGGGGAGAGAGCAGGCCAAGTCGAGGATGCTGAATCCAGAAAGAGAGGAGCAGGCAGCTGGGCTGGACACTTTTCCTGAATTTTCCTGATGTCATGGATTTTCTATTGCTTTCATTCATTTATTCAGCCTTCTATCACCTTCTTGTCTGGGAAGACTCTAAAGGCGGAGTGGGGGAAATCGCCTCTGTAAATCTTGGTTATTGGTAGGGATCTTCTTCCCAATCTGCTGTCTGAGAAGACCAGAGACTTTCTTTCTGTGCCCCGCACCCCACCTGCCAACCACGCTGGATCTCAGACCCAGCTCAGAAAAGGAATACTCCTTCTCAGACTTCAGATCACGGAGTGTGATGCAAAGACGCAGAGGCAGGTGAGAGACCACCCGTGCAGCCGAGCCCAAGCATGAGAGTCCCCGGCAGCAGCATCCAGCACAGTGTGGGACTTTGGCATTGAGTGTCCAGGGGCAGCTGCGCCTGGCAGCATCTTCATCACACTGACCCTGAGGGGTGACCTTGGCTGTGATAGCCACTGCCTGGCCTCTTGTTCTGGTTATCTTCCAAGCCTGGTTTGCCAGCCTCTCTGCAATTCTCAAGCTACCTGATATCCTTCCAATAAATTCCTTGACTGCTCAAGTTAGCCAGAGCTTGTTTCTGTGACTTGTCACTAGGAACCCTGGTATGTTGACATAGCCTGACTGCCTCCCTTCAAAATGGAAAAGATAGTGCATTCCAATTAAATGCCAGCGACTCCTTGCAAAACTGAAGTGCTGTGTGTACCTTGATTCTTGTGTGTGTGTGTGTGTATTTCACTTTAAACATTACTGATGTGAAACCAAAATGCATTTCCATGCCCTGAGTTATTGGAACTATGGTGATGGGACGAAAGAGCACTGCTCTAGCAGTTAGAAGACCAGACCACGCTAGTTGTGCAACCTTGGGCAAGTCAGGTTCTTCTCTATTCAGGCTGAGACAAACTGTGGGCCTTGCTCCAATACTTAAGATTCTGTGATTTAGGAAATGCAAAGGAAATAATTTGTATTAGCACCATACCCAGGAAAACACACTATTCTTTCTCACAAAGAGGCTCCATCCGATTCAGCGTCATACAACTAGGACAACTTCAGTTGTCAGTCTTTACTTCATCTGTTAAATAATGCAAAGCCTTGCAGACAAGCAGCCAAAGTTAACAGCAGCCTCATCTCCCTGAGGGGTGTGCCATCTGCAGTCATAACACTAATGAGCGCTCCCACTCAGCACTTAGTGTAGCCCAGACACTGTTCTAAGAGCGTTACGTATAGAGCTCATTTAATCCTTACAACAACCCCATGAAGTAAATGCTATTATTATCCCCATTTTATAGATGAAGAAACAGAGGCACAGAGAGGTTAAATAATTTGCCCAAGGTCACACAGTTAGTGCCTGACAGAGGCAGTATTCAAATTCAAACTATCTGATTCCAGAATCCAACTGCCTTACGTGTGTGTGTGTGTGCACGTGTGTGTGTGTGTTGTAAAATTCACATAACATATAATTCACCATTTTAGCCATTTAAAGTATACAACTCAGTGGCATTTAGTACACTCACAGAATCCATGCTTTTAATGATACACTATATCATTTAATGATACGCTATATATTGTATATTTTTGTATATTTTCTATATTTAATGATACACTATAATGATTGCTTTTAATGACATACTATATTGCTAAAACTATATATATCATCAAATAAATAAACCCAACTTACCATCAGTTTTACAGACTGAGAGATGGTGAGATGGAGCAGCAATGTCTTTCATCTACTGCCCCGCATTCGATGGTAGCAACGTTAATTTCCCAGTGAAGATTGTAGAGTTGTGGTGTGATTCATGGTATTGGATAGCTTCTAGTTCTAGTTCACTCTTTGCCTCCACAAAGTCTGCGTCTATTCTTAATCAACCTAGAAAAATGAGTGTCCATCACCTTTGAACTCTTCAGTGGAGGATCCAGCAAGGGAATCCCACACCACTTCCCCCGAGGGCTGGTCCGGCTGTTTACTACAGCCAGCTCCAGAAAGTCCTGGCCAACAGCATGTCTCACTGGTGGAAACTTTCACCTTTAACCTTGACTTTAGGGGCAGAGGGGACGGTGTAGAAAAAAGATCATTAATATTTTCTCTGTGATGATCCTTCATGTTGAGGATCACCAAGATCCGACTGTGTGGGGCCTTGGGAAATTATTGCTGCTTCTGGGTTGTCTTCCCTGTGACATTCACTCACTCGACACCTGTTGGTGGCGCCTGTTTTGTGGCAGGCGCTGAGCTGAGCCCCAGGGGCAGGGAGGGTTGGAAGGGTAGCTGGGTGGGTGGGTGTTGGGCCAGGTTCTCAGCCTGTTTGGACAGGAGTTCACCTCATGGAGATTTTCAATTACAGTATTCACTCCCGCCAGATCCTGATATCCATGTGGAGGCTGGAGTGGCCAGTGGATTTGGGGGACATGTGTTTCAAAACATCTTTCCCAGATATCTCATCTTCCTTATCCTCCTCGCCAACGACCACTGCCCCACCCCTCACTCCAGGTGCACTTATTCTTTCAGAACCATTGAAATCGGTGATTTCTGAGGCAATTTTGTCTAAAATTTTGTAGTTCGCTCATTAATATATTTCTCAATGCAACATTTATTGAATGCCTACTCTGTACCAAGCTTTGGAGATACAGAGTAATAAGACCTAGGTAGATGCAGTCCCTGCCCCCTGAAAACTCTCGACCTGATTGGAGCAGACAGACAAGGCAACCAACAGCATCCTTATAACATGAGGAGCCTGGGGTGCAGGCTTTTTATGACCTGGATGCCTCTCAGGGGACAGTTCAACTTTCTCTTCTCCGGAATACGTGATTGCTTTGCCTTCTTTTCAAAGCTCCTGTTTCCTGATGGTCAAACACAGCAAAATAACAAACATGACAAGTTCTAAACCTAATGGATCTACCTTCTTTCTGGTTTCAGACGCAAAGCGCATTCTCCAGGGCACCGAGCACCAGCAGCAAACCCGGCATGCTAACACTTTTCTACCGAAAGGCCATTTTAATAAGAAACTCAGCTCAGGCTTCAGCTATTGAACATTAATATTCATGGTTAGTATTTGTAAAAAGCTTCATTTCAATCTTTTGTTTCTGTTGAGGAGGAGTCTTAAAATGGCCAAAAATTCCCAATTCCTGTTTATTCTACCTAGTCTTCTGTTTTCAGAGTATTTTCCTTTTGGCTTCCATTATTTCATCAGGGTGGGCAAGGAAAGTTAGTTCTGCTCCTGTCCAAGTGTTAAATGGATACTCATGTGTCTCTTTGCCACATTGGTATAATTAATTTTGCTGCAAATAGGATTTTTCTTTTTTCCCCTCTGCATGCAAATGTGGTACCCTTTCAGTGTTTGCATAATAGCAATAATTCTTTCATTTGTACAAAAGGACATGCATTATTTTGGCAGATAGATGGAGCTTTGATGGAGAGATTATTACATTTCCAAAAGCAAAGAGAATAAATCAGAATTTAGCCAGACGCTGACTAAACACGCTTTTCCCCCAACTGCACTGATCAAGGGCCAAGTGTGTAACACACCACAGTTCCCTCCCAGAGGATAACCCTTGCAGAACAGTAGGACTTGGCTGGCTAGTCTCCATTCTCTGCCCTTCTCTGCCCTGCTTTGTGGACAGTCTCATCTGGACTCCCTTGCCCTCTGGCTTCTGGTTGGGTTTGGCCAATGGGGGCACGAGCATGAGAATGGAGGGTGGGAGTGGAGAGACGCTGGAGTGTTTACTGCCCCTCTTCTCTCCCTGCTTGCCATGGGTCAGGCAGTGGCTGTGCTCCTCCTAGGCCACAATGCCTGTCCCATAGCCCCTCTTCCACAAGGCCAGCTCTCACTGGACTCTGGTAATCTCCTGCCTTCTCCTGGCTGCTCCAGGCTAGACCCTGGGAGCCTCGCTACTCCATGTTGGTTAACCTTGCCCACATCTATGTAAACAGTCTTTATGTTCCACCCTTTTGAGTGTCCATCTCTTTCCTTCCAGGACACTGAGAGAACCACCACATTCCTAAGACTTCACTTAGCTCACTAGGACCGCCCATAAAAAAAAAAAAATCCATAGCACTGGGAAAAGAAGAAGAAAGCCCCACACCGCTGAGGCATAGAGGCATCTGTATGTCTCCACAGAGTTTTTAGAAATTCCGCAGAGCAGAAGAGGAGTTTTTCTTAGTCTGGCTTCACTGCAGTCACATAGATGACTGACATCTGTGGAGGTTCTGTTGCCTGCCTGTCATTCAGTCACCTTCTTCTGGTCACAGCCCCCTGATTTTCCTTGAGGAGCTATCTCTTCCCTTCTCTTGGTACATGTGGTTTGGGTAAGGCTATTCTCACCCTTGGCTCAGAGGAAACATGAGACCTCAGCTGGCCGGCCACTCACGGCATCACCTCCCCAGGCCGCAGTGTTGGTTCAGGGATGCACGTGTGGACTAAGCCAGGTCAATGAAAACCAACTGGATGAAATTCTGGGACTTTGGCTGGAGTAACTAGGGAAAAGCTGCTCTCCTTCCTCTGAATTTGCTGAGGACATAAACTGAAGCTTTGGCAGCTGTCTGCCATGAGGGGCAGAGCCTGCCTAACTGAACAATCACAGAGGAAGCAGAGCTAAGAAATGAAGAGAGAAAAACTGGGTTCCAATCACATCATTCGAGCTCTGGATCAAGACTTGCTTTGCCATTGCAGTTACATGAGCAAGATGTTCTGTTTTTTTAATTTACTTAAGCTGGGTTTCTGTCACTTGCAACTTGAGGAATCCTAACTAGTTCATTGAAGATGGAAGCTCTCTATAAACTAAGAACCATGATAGACTGGGTAACGGGGAGACAGAAAACAAAACAGAATTTACTATTTCTGAAACTTCTATTGTGTGCTCTAGAATAGAGCACATATAAATGTAGGTTAATTTATTTAATTCTCAAAATAACTTTGCTCAGCTATGCTGAGGAAGTTGCCAAGTGCTACACAGTTAGCAAACAGCAGGGTTAAGTTCAAACTAAGGACAGTCTGCTTGCAAAGTTATATTTGCTCCCCTCTGATATGCTGCCATCATCATCATGATCTTCTTCCTCGTCATCCTCACCATCATCATCATCATCACTATCACCATCCTCATCTTCAGGAAGCTCACTGAGGATCCGGACCACAAAGCAGGAAGCTGAGTTTCCTGGCCACCAGAAAACACAGACCCTGAAACATACATATCAGTGTGCAAATAACTATAACATGAAGGAGAGTGAACAGTACCAATAAAGACAGCAGACTTGTTGAGAAGAATTAGTTCCATTTGAGATGCTGGAATAATCCAGATCTTTAGAGATGGTGGGAGACAATCCAAAGATGAGGAAAAAGTCTGAGCAAAGACATCAAGGTTAGGAATGCCAGATCATAGAAAGATTCAGTTTGCACATTTACAAACTTATGTAGTTCTCCTAGTTCTCGCCTTAGGAGCCTCTTGGCTCCTTTCTCTATTTTCTCTTTTTTATTTTATTTTATTGTGGTAAGAACATTTAACCGAAAATCTACCATCTTAAATTTTCAAGCGCATAATACAGTATTCTTCACCACAGGCACGATGTTGTACAGCAGATCTCTGGAATTTATTCATCTTGCTTAACTGAAACTTTATGTCCATTGATTAATAACTCTCCATTTCCCCCTCCCCCTAGGCCTTGGCAATCACCATTCCATTCTTTGATTCTATAAATTTGACTATTTTAGATACCTCAGATAAGTGGAATCATGTAGTGTCTGTCTTTCAGTGGCTAGCTTATTTCACCTAGCATTATGTCCTCAAGTTTCATCCATGTTGCTATATACTGAAAAATTTCCTTCTTTTTAAAGCTAAACAGTATTTCACTTTCTTTATCTATTCATCTGTCAATGGACATTTATGTTGTTTCCACATCTTGGCTATTGTGAATAGTGCTGCAATTAACATGGGGAGCAGACATCTCTTCAAGATCCTGATTTTACTTCTTTTGGATAAATACCTAGAAGTGGGATTGCTGGATTATATCGTAGTGCTATTTTTAATTTTTTGAGAAACTTCCATACTATTTTCCATAGCAGCCATACCGTTTTCAATTCCCACTAGTAGTGTACAAGGGTTCCAATTTCTCCACATTCCTTGCCAACATGTGTTGTCTTTTTTTTGGGGGGGGGGGAAGATTAGCCCTAAGCTAACATCTGTTGCCAATTCTCCTCTTTTTGCTGAGGAAGATCAGCCCTCGGCCAACATCCATGCCCATCTTCCTCTACTTTATATGCGGGATGCTGCCACACCATAGCTTGACAAGCGGTGCATAGGTCCACACCCAGGATCCGAACCTGCAAACCCCTGGCTGCCAAAGCAGAGAGTGCGAACTTAACCGCTATGCCACTCGGCTAGCTCTTTTCGCTTTTTTGATAATAGCCATCTTGATGTGTGTGAGGTGATATCTCATTGGGGTTTTGATTCGCATTTGCCTGATGATTACTGAGGTTGAGCATTTTTTCCATAAAGGAAACAATCAACGGAGTGAAAAGGCAACCCATGGAATGAGAGAAAATATTTGAAAACCATATATCTGATAAGGGGTTAATCTCCAAAATATATAAGGAACTCTTACAACTCAATTGCAAAAAAATGAATAACTCAATTTTAAAAATGGGCTAAGGACTTGAATAGACATTTCTAAAAAGAAGACATACAAATGGCCAACAAGTATATGAAAAAATACTCAACGTCTCTATTTTCTCTTGATATTCTTTCTTGGCAATAAGACCAGAAAGCTGACGACTCCAGTCTCCTACTTACCACGGTGCTTAGCACAGTCCCTCTAAACTTCAGGGCAGAGAGGGGAGAGCTGTTCAGCTTCCAACATAGATATACCTACCCTTCAATGGCATTCACCTTGAAGACACAGTAATAGTGAACAGGTAACCATGCTGGCTGGTGTTACTGGTGAACCAACAAGCCTCTGAACGTGTCCTTAAAGTCCCAGTGTGTCAAGGTTCCAATCCAGCTCCCAAATAAAGAGGTGTCATGTGTTCAAACATTGGCGCTTGTTCCAAATATGGTGCGAATTCAGCCCTACAGACACAACCCTTTTTCTGTCTTCAGCAGAAACCCTGCCCTTGACCTCTCCTTTCCCCTACAGTTGTCTCATTACTCTGCGAACAAGTGACAAGCTTTCACACATGCGTCAATGCCTCATGTTAGCACACCTCCTTCCCACATCCATTCATGAAAGGTGTTGCACTGATGCTAAACCAGGCAGACAGACCAACCCCCCAGTCAGTGCAGCTACCAAATAAAACACACGAAAATACCGTGCACTGTTTTTAAAAGGAAGTTTTAAAAGGTGCCTTTAGAGTTGAGTCTCCTGGGATTGTATTGAGTCCCTAGGTTCTTGGTTTTGTGAGCCTTAGGGACCAACCAAGTTAGCTTTAACTGTTTAACTAGGCCACTTAAGCCACTGAGCCCTTGTCTAATAGGACAATATTTATAGGCATTGCATCATTGCATAGTTGAATTGTTCTTCTTAAACTGAGATCATCCTTTAGTTTGTTGGGATTTTTTTTAACTCGGGAGGGAAGAAATGAACTGTCTCTTTACTAATAGAAACTACTGATAAAAACAGAAGAGTGGAAAAATGTTGAAATCTAACTTTTTAGTGGTATGAAAGGCAGATTCTCTCTTGGCAGGGTTTTGATTCATAGCTATAGAAAATATGAAGGTGATATTTTCACCACTGGAGGCTGGGGCAAATTTAATTAAAATTACTAGTAAGAAAACTCAATTTCGTCAAATTTTCTTCATAAAACACATTACCATGATTTGATATAACTTTATTATTCGTGTGGTGGAGACTGATGTGGTTTTCATCGTTTGAACTACACATGATACCTTGTAAAATAGTGAGTTTATTTTGCTGGGTTTTTTTGATGAACTTTCTAGCTATGTCCTAACCTCATGTTTTGGTTGTTTTATTTATTAAAACTAATTGACATGTGTACTCATGATTTAATCATAATGGCAACAATGGTTGACTATTTATTGGGTACTTACTGTGTGCCAGGTGCTGTGTATAAACACATCAGATGTGTAATGTCATTTACTCTCAAATAATCCTATTGGTTTCTATTATTATCAACACATTGAAGATAAGGAAAATGAGGCTTAAAAGGTTGTGCAACCTGTCCAAAGTCACACAACTAGGAATCAGAGGCTCTGGGACTTAAAGCCTAGACTGAGTGATTCTCGGGGACTCCCAAGCCTCTTAACCACTATACTAGGCTGACTTCCATCAACAAATGGATTGTGCACATTCTCCACCCAGTTCTGCAGTTGAATCACAGAGTTTTTTAGATGGTTTTGCCGGAGGAGGTGTTATGCTATCTGCAAGCACAGAAATCCCCATCAAAAACAACAGACTTTTAAGTTGCTTTATTTTCACTTAAACAATAAAAATGCTTATAGATTTTGGAAAATTTTTCTATAATAAATACAAGTAGAACCATTTGGTTAAAAATATTTTTTAAGTATGTAGTTATATAGCTATCACATGTAGCTTTCAGAAACTAAAATTAAATGGATTTTCAAACAAAATGAAAAGCCTTACAGTGTAAATTGGACTTCCAGTCAAGAGGACACATCAAAGATGAATGCTTTGATCCACCACCTCTGCTCCAAACACACTGCAATGGTTGATAAAATATAAGAAGAGAGGCAAAAAGATAGACATCTCCATTGACCAGAGCTGGCAATGAATTACAAGGTGGTGAGTGGGTTTGAAGCCACAGGTCTGTTATGTTCCAAGTCTGCAAACACATAATGGCAGTTCAAATATTAGCTCCTACCATATAGTGGGAACTAAAAGTGCTTCATACACAATAGTGGATCAGAACCAGGCTCATTGCTAGAAGCCAGAGGTTAGGATGGGTCTCCTCCCTCTACAGAAAGAAGTCTATTAAGAAAAAACAATTATCAACTCATTTACTGAGACTACAGTTTTACAGGATTCTTGGCTTAGGAAAGCAAGCTGTAGATACAACGTCCTGGCCAGGAACTGAACCAGCCACCTGCTGCCCTGGATCTGTGATAGCCCCAACATCACTGCAGAGTAAATTCCACCTGGTGCTGTATCAGGGACATGGAGGAGGGTGAGATGGAGGCAAATTCAAATCCCCAAAACTGCTAGACAAACAGGATGAGAGAAACGTGCATACACACACACACACTTGCATTCAAAATGTGGCTGCCATAACAAATGAAGAAATCCAATACTAAAGAAGATAGCCTATAAAACCATCAAAATCATTAATTGAAACATGAAATGCCCAGAGATAAAATTAATTTTATGGAACAGTCTTGCAAAGACTTTAAAATAAGTATGTCTAGAATGTTCAAAGGCATAAGCCAAGGTATCATGTCTATTAATAATGAGTAAGAAATTCTGAAACACAAAAGGGATACAAAATGAAACAAAACCAAGTGGGTATTAAAAAAACTCAAATATGTATTAGAACTAAAAAAATGTGGTTACCAAAATAAAAAACTCAAAAGACAAGATAAACTCCAGATTAGATCCAGAGAGTAGTGAATTGGGAAACTGTGAGACATACACACAGAACTTAGACCTGAGTGACAACAAGATGAATTTTAATATAGTAGTTCACAGATGTGTAAGATATCTCGAGAGGCTCCAACCTACGTCAGGTAGATATTCCAAAAGAAGAGGATGGAGGGAATGATGGATAAGTAATATTTGAAGAGATTAGAGCTGAGAATTTTCATAATTGCAAAAGACGTGTGTCCTCTGATGGAAAGGACACCGTGAACAGGGCATGATACATCACAGTGAAAGTGAAGATCATCAGTGATAAGAAGAAACTCTTAAAAAGTACCAGAGAGAAAAGACAAAAAATACCCGGAAGGAACCATTAGGCTGACAGGGACTTATTTTCAGCAATAACTGTGGCCAGAAGACAATGTAGTAACATCATTAACATGCTGAAGGAAAATAGCTGTCAACCTAGAATTTTATACCCAGCTAAATTATTATTTAAGAGTGAGGGCAAAAAAAGACATTTTCAAAAGCACCAAGACTAAACGAGTCCTCCCACATACAGATCCACATTTACACACTTAGTAAAGTAGATATTTCAGTAAAAAGAAATGTGAAACTACAGCAGAGGTAAGAAATAGAAGAAACAATGAAATGATGAGAAAAAAATTGAGTATTTTTTTAGGCTTAATTAAATATTGACTGCATGTATGCTGTGTTTAGAAGAATAGAAATGCTAAAGAACAATATATTTGTTAGAATATTTTTAATTCAAATAGGACACATTAAAATTTTAGGAAAATCACTAAGAGAATAGATTAAAAACCAACAGAGGAAAAAATAAAAGAAGTATTAAAAAAATAATTTGCCAATCTAATAAAAAAGCAAACAGGACTGTGGTGGGGGTGAGGAGAAACACAAGGAAAATGCCAGTAAACAGAAAACACAAAATAAGTTAAAGTATATCAGTAATCACAATAAATGCAATTGTACCAAATGCATTTATTACAAAACAGAGATTAACATATTGAATTGAATGAATTGAAAGTAAAGAGATGGAAAAGTTATATATATACATCCCAATAAAGCTAGTGAGATGACGTTAATTTCTTGCAAAAAATTAATAGAAATTAAGAGGAACATCACATAACAATAACAGAAACAATCTGCTAGGAAGATATAAAAATCATGAATTTATAAGCATCTAAAAACATAGCTTCAAATATATAAAGCAAAATAGACATAATTATAGGGAAATGTACAAATCCATAATCAGAGTCCAAAATTTTTCAAACACTTTTATCAGACACAGATAGATCAAGCAGGCAAAAAATTAGTAAGGCTATAGTAAATTTGAAGAACAAAATTTTAAACCATGACATAGTACAGAATTTTCCAAATTTTTTTTAATGTGTCCCTTTTAAGAAATACATTTTTTATCCAAACCTAGTGCACAAATGTACTCGCGTGCACACAGACATGCATAGATAGACAATTTTACAAACAATATTCACCTTTAATACAAGTGATGTATTCTGATACCATTTGTTTCATTCCATTCTATTTCCTTTTTTTAAAAATGTGAGTTTCCACCAGCTAAATTGATTCCACAATCCAAGAATGGATTATGACCCACAGTTTACAAAACATTGATCCTATAAATATATAAAGCTGTGCATCCAACAAGTAACACTTTACACATTCTTTTCAATTTGAAGTATATGCAATAGTGAAACCACACAAGCATAAAAGTTGGGAACAAGCAAGGATGTTTGATACAAACACTTCTACTCCACATTGTCCTGGAGGTCAAAGTCAGCACACAACGGGGAGAGGAGTCAGAGGTATATGAGTTTGAAAGCTCAAATATGACAAACTGCAGCTGATTTATTATCTGCATAAAAAATCTAAGAGAATCTACAGACAAACCTTTAGTAGTAATGAGAGAGGTCAAGAAGGTTCTAAACACATGAACAACAAAGATTAATAATTTTCCTAAATACCAGTAATGATCAATTAGAAAATGTAATAGAACAAAGTTATTCATGGTAGCGACAAAAACATAAAGCACCTACGAATAAATCTAGCAAAAGATGTGCCTGGTCTTTATGGAGAATATTACAAAAGATGTGGAAGATGTAAAGGAAGACCAGAATAAACGGAGAGGCACAACGTGTTCAAGGGTGATGAAGACTTGATATGGTGAAGGTGGCAATTCTTTCTAAAATGCTCTGATATTGAATACAATTCCAATCAAAATCCCAGCAGAAAAAGATGATCCTGAAATTCATTTGGAAGAGCAGAGAGACCTGAGTAGCTGAGATAATTTTGAAAATGAGGAAGATTGGGGGACTTGCCTACTGGAAAGCTAGATTTACCTGAAGTCATAATAACTAAGACTATGTGGAATAACTTAGGAATGGACAAATACATGAGTGGAGCAGGACAGAGAGTGCAGAAACAGGCTACCATATGCATGGAAACAACATATGGTGGGAGCAGCATTATAGTCAATGTAGAAAGGATGGATTGTTTAATAATTTATGTTGTGACATATCCAAAAGGAAAACTTAAAATTTAATCCTTAACTCACATTATATAAAATAAATTCCAGGTAAAGACTTAATATTAATATTAAAATTAAAACTTTAAAATTTCAAAAGAAAATACAGAATATCTTTAAGGTTGGGAGAAAAAAGGATTTTTTTTTTAAGTATATAAGATTTCTTAAATAAGAAGCAAAAAGTGCTCAGCATAATGTAAAAGATTGATATATATTGGTCGTTAAAATTAACTTGTGTCCAACAAAAGTTGTCATGAGCAAAGTTAAAGACGATGCAAACCGAGAGGCAATATTTAAGATGCATATAATTGATAAAAGATTAGTGTTCAAAATTCATATAGAATATCTACAGTTTGATAACAGAATTACAAACAATACAAAGAAAAAGTGAGGAAAGGACCTAAACAGACAATTCATGGAAGAAGAGCAAACTTGAACGGACCATAAATCAATAGAAAAAATATTTGAGCACACCGGGAATCCGAAAGTTGCACGCTATACAATATTTCACAATGTCTGATTGTCAAAACTAAAAATTTTGATAACAGCAAATTTTGGGGACTACTTATAGCTACAAGAACTCCCACATACTGTTTATGGAATTATAAATTAGTGCAACCACTTTGGAGAATAATTTGACCTTATCTTGTAAAGATAAGCTACGCTGCAATCCGGCAATTCTACTCCCAGGTGTGTACTGCAGAGAAACTCTCATCCATGCGTGTAAGCAGACAAGAATGTTCATTGCAGCATTGTAATGAGTGTATAAAATGGAAACAACCTAAATATCCATAAATAGAAGAAAAGATAGATTAATTGTGGTATGTTCCTTCAGTAGACTACTCTATAACAGGTAAATCGATAAACTAAAGCTACTCGCGTCCATGTGGAGGAGTCTTAAGACATGATGCTGACTGCAAAACAAGTTGCATAATGATGGACTCAGGGTGATAATATTGGCAATAAGTTTGAAAACCTGAAAATTAGGCTATCTATAATTTATGGATACACACAAATGTAGTAATAATATAAAAATATGCGTGGGAATTATAAAACCAAAATTATTGATTATCCCTGGGCAAGGAAAATGGGAAATGGGATAAGGAAGAGGTTCTCTGGGACTTCAATTCAATCTTTAATTTTTTTATCATAAGCAAAAAAGGGAAATACTAGGTTTTGATAGAGCCGGGTTCAGGGTACACAAGTGTCTGCTGTTACTCCCCATATTTTTCCGTATTCCATCATAATTTCATCACCACAGGTAACTCTGTCCTCTTCCTAGTTCTGTGAATTTTTAGATTGTGATATTGTTAGGTTGAATTCATTCTGAATTAATAAATTGAAAAAACTAAACAAACAAAATCTTCTTTGTATTGTCTGTTCTCAAATATTCTTTGTTGTCAAAAGATGCTGTTGCTATGAAAACCTGCAGTGTCACCTCATTTATCTCACTTCATTCCAAATAATCCCCACTGGTTTGTGAGGGTGAATTTGTAATCTCATCAGAAATTTAGTTTCTTAATTAGTTCTCTCTTTTTAAAAGGTATAGAAGTAATATGACGCAATTATAGAAAATTTTGGAAATAGAATTTTTTAATCCCTCAAAAATCTTCTATCCTCAAAATTCCATACAGTCAACTATTAGGATTTAAGTATTTTTCTCACTAGCCTTTTATGCTTGTGTATATTTTAACGCAGTTGTAACCAGTTTGTACACATAACTTTGTAGCCTGCGGTATTCTCTGAAGCCAATGTTTCCACGTAGTCTTCCCACTCTTCCTAACCTTCTTTTACAATTTCTACGTAGCAGTCCATCAAATCTTTCTATGATTATTTAACTTTCTTCTATTTTGGGACTTTTAGGTTTCTTTCAGTTTTGTTTTTATATAAATAAAAAGCCATGACAAAAATTTTTGTGAAAATATATTTTATGTATTTTGAATTATTTTAGAACTGGGATTTCCAGGTTACAGAGCATGAACCTTTGACGATTTCCTTCCCCAAAGTGACTTTGCTGTTTCCATTGCCCCGTGGTGGTGTTTGATAGCACCAAGGGGCTTGTTGTGGCCCTGGACTCAGGTTGGAATTCCGTAACAATAACCACCAGGACCCGCTCATTACTCTTTTCCTAAAAGGTTAGCCTTAGTTACAAGCTTTGTGACTATTGCAAGAAGACAAGCTGACAAACACCTGTTTTGACCTATTTATAAAAGTTCTAATAGATGATCTGAGACAATGGTATCTCAAACACCGTATGTATGATTAAAAATAACTCTTACTTCATGCTCGTACCCTTGAATTTACACATCTTAAATTAAAACTATGTTCAAAATTTGTGGGGCAAGGGAAAACATTTTATTTTTTTAATCTAAATTATTATAAATAACTTCTTGAAAGTTGAGTTTTTAATGACACTGTGCTGGAGGCTCCTGTATCTTTCCTTAAGTATGAGAGGAACATACTGAGAAATACCAAAATAAGAGAAATTAAATATAAATAAAGAAAAGGAAAGCTCAATCTGTTCTCAGCATGATTAATTAAATAAAATTTTGTTTAAAAAATCATAGCACATTTTGTTTTTTCTACCAAAGTAAGTTAATTGGGGCATATTTTGGAAGTAATTAAGTGGTGGTAAAACTTGCAGGGACATATGTACAAGGATGTTCTTTGTAGCACTGTAGAGGCAAAAAACCCTCAAAACAGCAAAAGGCTGTCCTTGGGGATTGGTGGAGTAAGTGTTGTCACATGCATGCTATGGAATGCAATGCAGCAAATAAAGAACAAGCTTCATCTCTGCCCACCGAGTTGGAGAGATTTCCATGGGGGACTTCTAAGTGGGGAAAGCAAGATGTAGAAATTCTATAACGAAAACAATAAAGACAAAAATAGCATGTGTGTATATCTTACTGTGTATTAACATATCATAACATGGGTTATCTGTGGATAGGAGGGAGGAGGAGGAGAGATGGAAGAAGGGGCAAGAAAAGAAAAGAAGACCATTCTTCCAGACAATTTGGGTAAGTGTTTAAGTAAAACTCTATGAATGGGTAATAAAAGAAGCAAAGAGATATGCCACTGAAACACAGTGGGAGGAGCTCAGCTCAAAACTTCCCCCAGAATGGCTCCCTGAGTCTCATCACTTAAAGGTCACCAGTAATCAGAGTCCACTTTCTCTCCTTTATATTTAGTTGTATATAAGATAGTATAGTAGATAGCACAGAGCTCTCCTTTAAAATAAATAAATAAAAATAAAACATTATAGAATGAAAGTAGACACACTGTACTAGTCAGGGTTCTCTAGAGATACAAAACCAATCAGATAGATATAGATACATACAGACATACATATAAAGAGAGAGCGAGATTTTAAGGAATTGGCTCACCTGATTATGGAGGCTGGCAAGTGGCAAGTCCAAAATCTGCAGGGTAGGCCAACAGGCTGGAGGCCCAGGGAAGAGTTGATGTTGCAGCTTGAATTTGAAAGCTATCTAAGACAGAATTCCCTCTTCCTCGGGAGCCTCAGTCTTTTTCTCTGAAAGCCTTCAGCTGATCGGATGAGGCCCACCCACATTATGGAGGGTAATCTGCTTCACTCAAAATCTACTGCTCTAAATGTTCATCTCAGCTAAAAAATACCTTCACAGCAACATGCAGACTGTATTTGACCAAATATCTGGATATTGTGGCCTAGCCAAGTTGACACATAAAATTAATCGTCACACTGACCAAACAATATGATTTCAAAAATATCAAACCCACTTTACTTACCATTTTAAAATGGACTGGATGAGAGGACCACATTTTCTCTTAAGTTACATTAGAAAACATAATCAGAACACTCACAGCATTCAAGATTCTTGAAGTTCTGGCCTTGATCCCAATTTCCTTCACTGACGTGGCTGAGTAAGTATCAGTGGGCATATATATAAGAACTTGACAGTGTGTATCTCAGCGAATTTCCTGAGTATATGGCATGACTTTACCTCTATGAAAAGCCATATGCATGTGCCTTTCTATGGGATTAGTCACATTTCTCCTACTTACTCCTCCAGCCATTCTTATTTCTCTCCTCACTGGCTCAGAAAGCCCTTGTGGCCTTCAAGACTCAGCTTAGACATTTTTGCTTCCCAGAAACTGCCCCATAACCGCTACCCTCTCCCCTCTCTCCGAGTCATGCCCCACCCCAAGTCTGACAAGGTGCTCCTCTTTGGTGCTGGCATTGTTTCCCCCTCCCTCTCCCCCACGTACACACTTCCATCCTAGTACCTGCCACACTGTATTTTAATTTCCTGTTTATGCATCTGTTTTACCCCCAATAGAATGTGAGTTCCTTGACGGCAGGGATGACATCTTATCTGTTATTGTATTCCCAATGTCTCAGCAGTATTTATCAGAAGAGTTAATAACTAAATTCTGCATTCCGTATGAGGTTTTTCAAAGAATCTTACCCATCCCCTCCAGTCCACTGTTGCTGAGGGCACTTTCACCTTGCACTTTGAGGGCTCAGGACCAGCTCCTTTAAAGGGTGTCCAGGCATCTTAAAGCATAGCTACCACTGATGCTATTCACACACTGTGTATGTTTAGAAAGCGGTCTAAGGACTGGGTGGTCTTCTGAGGAAGGAGCCTGCTGCACTATTTTGATTAAAGTGAAGATTGATGTCCCCAAGGCAGCCCTTAATGAGGCCTTCGATGCTCTTATAAAATTTCCACCTAAAATAAACACTTTGGGAGTGATTGGCCCAGCTCCTAATTCCCTCTTCCCTTTCTCTTAGAACTAATTCTGATCCCCAGGGCAGGCTGCTGGCAGCCACATTTGTACCATGTGACAGTATATTGGACAGAGGTGGCACCTGTCCCTGCAGCAATCAGATTCTGACTGGCGCAGAGAAACCCAGCAAATTAGTCTCTGCCTGTAGCTGAAAGTCCAGTGCCACATTCTATCCCGGGAACGGAAGAAATAGAGACAGTTTGTCTCCAGTGATAAAGACTAAGCAGAGACGAAGGATGGAGTAGAAGAACGCCCAGACTCTTTCCAGCTCCTGGTTCAGTTCTTTCTGAGGTGGCCATGTCCCCACTCTGGAGTTCCATGAGACACTCCTATATTTTTTTTAATAAAGTTCCTCCTTCCCGGTCATGCTTATTCAGCTTTATTTCTGTTCCTCACAACCAAAAGAGTGCTACTGAATTTTCCAGCCCGTGAAGAGCAAGAGCCAAAGGTCTCCAGGCGTCCTCACTGAACTGGGCAAAGGAGCTGGTTACACAACCATCCTCACGCTTTCTCCCCTGAGCAAATGAACAGGGAAGGAAGAAGAAGGAATGACCTGTGGGAGCCTCCTTGATATCTTAGCTTCACTGCATGAACCTGACGTACAGCCCTGTAACCTCATCATGCTTCAGTTTTTCCCACCTGTGCAACAAAGACAGTGTTGCCGAACCTACTCCACGAAAGTGATATGAGGCTTAGGTAACAAACGTTTGCTCTGCATGTTGAATTTCTCAAACTAAAAAAAAAATGGCAAATGACAGTCAGTATTACTTAGAAATTTACCATTCAGGGAAATATATTTTCCAGGGACACCTTCTCTGAGCACTTGGAATGCTCAGCTACATATTTTACCTAAATATAAACTAAACATCTGGGCCTATCTGTGTGACCCCTTGACCTGCAATTTCCCCACTTGCAAAGTCAAGATTTGACACTTTCAATAAATTCTGAATCACCCACAATAATATCAAAGAGGAGAAAAATGAATTAGTACAATTTACATATTGCTCCAGAGCTCTCGTTTCAGACAGAACCACTGACCTCCTCTCTAGCAAGTGCTAGTTTCAGTTTCCCTTCTTCTCTCAGGGAAAGCAGGAAAGGAATAAAAGCCTCTGCTTTAAGAGTTTGAAGCAGCTTGGGATATCAGTAGCTCACAAGCAAAATAAGCCTACAAGAACTTATTGAGTAATCGCCGTCCTGTAATTTCACCACTTAGGGGTCTGAAAATTTACCAAGAGAAAGCTTGAAAAGACTCGCAATGAGAAAAACGATCAGCAAAAGAAGAGTTACCACGCAGCTAATGAATTAGACTTACACTTCAGGGCCCCTCCCCTGGGTAAATCCCTGTGTGAGCTGGGAGGTGTTGGGAGAGGGTTGCAGAAGGCCAGGGGAAGCCAGGTGGTAATCAGAAACAATTTAAAGATATTTCTGGTCAATTACTCGCAGAAGAAAGGGCCCTAGAGCTCCTGGACCCAGAAATTTGTTGTGGTTTCTTTTTTTCCTTCTAAGAAAATACTTTAGTACTTAATTTTGTATTTGTAACTCATTTTTCCTAAAGAGGGCACCCTAAATTGTATAAACTCGGGCCTCACAAATTCTAGATGTGCACTGGTGATTAGGGCTTGCCGTCAACAAAATTGTAAAGTCCTTCTTCCACCCCCCCCACCTGCCCCTTTCCACCCCTTTTCCACTGCACATCTCTACAGTCATAGCTCACAGTCTCTCCACTTCTCCTCATCAACACCAACCTGTCCTGTCCAGTTCTCTTAGGACCACGCTGCCCCACTCACATGTTTCCAAGGTGACAATCAGTTATCTAACAGACTGGAGCTCTACCGAGGCGTTAGAGCCTGGAAAATGAGCTGGGATAACAGGTCATGCCGAAGATACAGAGTCTTAACCCAAGTGAATGAACTTCAGGGGAATTAAATTAAAAATACTTTTATTGTTTATTTCTTTATTACAAAAGTGACAGTTAATTAAAGAAGTTGAGAAAATACAGAGAAGCTCCAAGAAGATTATAAAAATCACTTTGTAAGGGAAAAAACCACACCAGTCATTCCATCACCCCTTGCTACTCCCCATTAACATGTTCTCCTGAACTGTTTGTTCCTAAGCTTATACAGATATATAATATATGATTTCTGCAAAAACGGAATCCGAATGTAATTATATTTTGAAACCTACTTTTTTCACTTAACAATCTACCGTGAAGATTTTTCCCTAACATCAAATACTTGTTTACAGGATCATTTTAAATGGCTGCCTAACACTCCATTACAGAAAAGATCAGCTAAGTTTTGGGATAACCTAGATGAAATGGACAAATTCCTAGAAAGACACAAACTACCAAAATTGACTCAAGAAGAAACAGAAGATCTGAATAAACCTATAACAAGTAAAGACATTAAATTAATAATAATAATTTTTTTAAGACAACTTCCCACAAAGAAAAGCACAGGCCCAACTGACTTTACTGGCTATATCTACCAAATGTTTAAAGAAGAATTAATACCAATCCTTCTCAAACTTTTCCAAAAAGTTGAAGAGGAGAGAACACTTCCTAACTCATTCTATGAGGCCAGCATTACCCTCATACCAAGGCCATATAAAGACATCACAAAATAAGAAAATTATGACCAATGCTGCTAACGACTGTAGATGCAAAATCCTCAGCAGAAATTATCAAATACAATTCAACAGCCTATTAAAAGGATTATCACCATGGCCAAGTGGGATTTATCCCAGGAACACAAGGGTGGTTCAACATAAGAAAATTAATCAATATAATCCATCAGATTAATAGAACAAGGGGAAAAAAAGCACACAATCATCTCAATTGACACAGAAAAGGCATTTGACAAAAATCCAACACCCTTTTATGATAAAGAGTCTCAGAAAACTAGAAATAGAGGGAAAATTCCTCCACATGATAAAGGGTATTTATGAAAAATTCACAGCTAACATTATGCTCAATGGTGAAAGACTGAAAGTTTTCCTCTAAGATCAGGAACAAGACAAGGATGCCCACTCTCACCACTGCCATTCAACATGGTACTGGAAGTTCTAGCCAGAGCCGCTAGACAAGAAAAATAAAGAAAAGGCATCCAAATTGGAAAGAAAGAGGTAAAACTATCTCTATTCACACATGACATGATCCCATATATAGGAAATCACAAAGAAAACACGAGAAAATTATTAGAGATAATAAACAAATTCAGCAAAGTTGCAGGGTATGACATCAACACAAAAAAATTAGCTTTGTTTCTACATACCAACAATGAACACTCAAAATAGGAACTTGAGAAGGCAATTCCATTTACAGCAGCATCTAAAAGAACTCAATTAAATTAGATCTAAAAGCATCTTAGGAATAAATCTAACAAGAAGGTGAAAGACTTGTATGCTGGAAACTATAGAACATTGCTGAAAGAAATTAAAGAAGACATAAATAAAGAGAAAGATAGCCCATATTCATGGCTAGGAAGACTTAACATTGTTAAGATGCCAATACTATCCAAAGCAATCATGCAGGTTCAACACAATATCAAAATTCCAACAACCTTTTTCACAGAAATGGAAAAACCAATCCTCAAATTCATATGGAATTGCAAGGGCGCCCAAATAGCCAAAACAATCTTGAAAAAGAAGAATAAAGTTGGAGGACTCACACTTCCTGACTTCGAAACTTACTACAAAGCTACAATAGCTAAAACAATATGGTACTGGCATAAGGACAGACATAAATCTATACTAACGGAATAGAATAGAGAATCCGGAAATAAAATCTCATGTATGTGGTCAATGGATTTTTGACAATGGTGCTAAGATCATTCAGTGAGGAAAGAACAATCTTTCAACAAATAGTACCGGGAAAATTGAGTATCCACGTGCAAAAGAGTGAAAGTGGACCCTTACCTTACACTGTACACAAAAACTAACTAAAATAAATCAAAGACTTCAATGTAAAAACTAAAACAAAAAAACTGTTAGAAGAAAACATTGGAGAAAATCTTCATGACATTGGATTTGGCAATGATTTTATGAATATGACATCAAAAGCACAGGCAACAAAAGTAAAGGGGCCGGCCTGGTGGTGCAAGCAGTTAAGTGCGTGTGCTCCGCTATGGTGGCCCAGGGTTCGCTGTTTTGGATCCCGGGCATGCACCAAGGCGCCACTTGTCAGGCCATGCTGTGGCGGCATCCCATATAAAGCGGAGGAAGATGGGCACGGAGGTTAGCTCAGGGCCAGTCTTCCTCAGCAAAAAAAGAGGAGGATTGGCAGATGTTAGCACAGGGCTGATTTTCTTCACAAAAAAAAAAAAAAAAAACACAGGCAACAAAAGTAAAATTAGATAAATTGGACTTTATCAAAATGAAGAACTTTTGTGCATCAAAGGATACTATAAAGAAAGCAAAAAGACAACCTATAGAATGAAAGAAAATATTTCCAAATCATGTATATGATAAGAGACTAATATCCAGAATATATAAAGAACTCCTAAAACTAACAACAAAAAAACTCAAACAACTCAATTTAAAAATGGGCAAAGGACTTAAATAGACATTTCTCCTAAGAAGATATACAAATGCTTAATAAACACATGAAAAGATGCTCAACATCATTAGTCATTAGGTAAATGCAAATCAAAACCATGAGGATATACCACTTCTTCACACTTACTAGCATGGCTATAACCAAAAAAAGAGGTAAGCATTGGTGAAAACGTGGAGAAATTTGGACCCTCATGCATTGCTGGAGGGAATGTAAAATGGTGTGGCCACCGTGGAAAACAATCCTGCAGTTTCTCAAAAGGTTAAACTTAAAGATACTATATGACCCAGAAATTCTACTCCTAGGCATATATGCAAAAGAACCGAAAGCAAGGACTTGAACAGATATTTGTACACCAATATTTATAGCAGCATTATTCACAACAGCCAAAGTGTGAAAACAACCCAAGAGTCCATCAACAGATTAATGGATAAACAAAATGTGGCATGTATATACAATGGAATATTTACTCAGCCATTAAAAGAAATGAAATTTTTATATATGCTTTAACATGGGTAGTTATTAAAAACATTTTGCTTAGTGAAATAAGCCAGATGCATAAGGACAAATACTGTAGGATTCCACTTATATGTAGTACCTAGAATAAGCAAAATCATAGAGACAGAAAATAGAATAGAGGTTACCAGGGGCTGAGGGAACAGGGAAGGGGGAGTCACTGTTGAATGAGTACAAATTTTTTGTTAGGGATAATGAAAAAGTTTTCGGTATAGATAGTAGTGATGGTTACAGAATGTTGCAAATGTATTTAATGACACTGAATTATACACTTACAAATGGTTAAAATGATTTGCATATTTTACCAAAATAAAAAATTTACTTCTGTAAATTAGTAATTTTCACTCCTCAAAAGATGTCATTAAGAGAATGAAAAGATAAGCCACAGAGTAGGAGAAGATATTTACAGAACGTAGAACTGACAAAGAGCTCATATCCATAATGTCTTAAGAACTCTTACAAATCAGTAAGGAAAAAGACAGACAACTTAAGAAAAAGATGGGCAACAGGCTTGAATAGGCACTTCACAAGAAGACGACCAGAGGGCCCCCAATCAACCTTTGAAGAGATGTTCAACTGCTTTAGTCATCTGACAAATGCAAAGTAAAATCTCGATGAGGTGCCTCTACACTCTCTTCAGTGTAGCTAAAACTGAAAGGATTATTACCAAGTACTGGCAGAGATGAGAAGAAACTGGAATGCTCGTACACTGGTGGGCAGGTGTGTAAACTGGCACAACCACTTTAGAAAACTGTTTAGCAGCATCTAAGAAAGTTGTACAGATGCACATGGCAGGATCCAGTAATTCCATTCCTAGGTATACACACGAGAAACGTGTACACATGTGCACCAAAAGACACGCACAAGAATGTCTACAGCATCGTTATTTGTTATGGCCCCAAAATGGGGAAAAAAACAAATGTCTGCTAATGAAATGAGAAAATAAACTGTGGTGAAGTCCTTCAATGGAATAATATACAGCAATGAAAATGAGAAAACTATATGCAACAGCATAGATGAATCTCACAGATATAATGCTGAACAAAAGAAGCCAGGCAGACAAAAAATACATATTGTGTGATTCCATTTATTTGAATTTCAAAACAAAGCAAAGCTATCTACATGGCGTTAGAAAGCAGAATAGTGGTTGCCTTTGCAGCGAGGGATTAGCAACTACCAGGAGAGACAGGGATAGGGGCTTTTGGAGCGCTCATTATGTTCTGTTTCTTGACCTGCGTGGTAGCCACACAGGAGCATTCACTTTGAGATAAGTCACTGAACTGTGCACTTATGACTTGTGCTTTCATGTGACATGTTACAGTTCAATTAAAAAGCTTGACAAATAAAAGTTAATACATTTGACTATAATGGCATCTTCATCCTAAGTCCATCCCAGTGGTGTGGTCCTGGTATCCACTGACGTGCATTCTCAAGTCTAGAGAAACTCATTGACCAGCTCCTCAAAACCCACAGAGAACCAAACACATACTCTGGACTTGGCTCATAGTCCCCAGTCTACAGCCACCCAGCATGCCCAGTGCTTCCCTGCAAAGGTGGATAAGGGGCTTGATATTTGAGCTCTGCCACACCTTTCCTTTCCTTGGCCCCAAAGCACTCTGAATGTATGGCCTCTTGCTCCATGAAACCTGCCTCCTCCAATCCTAAAACCACATGTGATTTTTCCCTAACCGTCTAAACTTTTGGCCCACATGCCTGAAGAAGCTTCCCACCTCAATAATGAGGAGAGATTATCAGAGAACCCACACGCCACCTCCTAAAAAGAATCATGCTGTATTTGAATCCCCTCTTGGCAATGTACTAGCTGGGCTAGTGGCCTTGGGTAAATCACTTAACCTCTCTGAGGTTAAGGATTAAAAATAGTATCTGTTTTTCAGATTTGTTCCAAGGATAAGAGATAATATGTGTAAATACTGAGCCCAGAGATTTGCACTTTGCTCGATAATTTCATTTTTGCTAAAAAGCAACGCAGAAACAAAAAGCACATCCTTTCTAAACCTGGGCTTATCCTGGGCTTGAGTGTGAACTCCTTTTTGGCAAGGTAGGAAAGCCAGGCAAGAGCTTAGAGCCATGGAAGTGGGCGCAGGATGGAGATGTAGGCACCATCTGGCCAGCTTGCAAGATCCTTCTGCAAGTCCAACCCAGGGACCACCTGCTTCCCTTCTTCCCATCACAAGAAATTTATCCCTTCACAATGCAGTCTGCTCAGCTTTATTAATATTCATTAATTCATTGAGCAAATATTTATGGAATATGTGGCACAAGCCAGACACTGGACCAAGTGTTGAAGATGCAATGACGAGCAAAACAGATGCCAACCCTGCACTCTTAACACTTAAGACCCAGTGGGGTAGAGAGTTCACACTTTTAGGAAGTTCCTTATGTAACAGTGTGTTGAACAAGCAGGACTTGTGGTCCAGAGCAACTGGACATTTGTTTCCACTGATCCTTCAGGTTCTGGTCACTCTTGGGTGATACAAGGTCCCTCATTTGGTCATTAGGGTGTCCAGTCTCACGTAGTTATCAACTCTCCCAAATCCATTCATCATGACAGCTACTCACTCCCCCTCTGCCGAACTCCGAACAGTTGCAGGTGGAAAGCCCCAGCCAGGCTTCTTTCCTCTTTCTCCCTCCTCCACTTGCTAGCTGCTAACATTGACTCCTCTTCCCCCTTGGGTCTGAAGAATGTGAGAATGGAGGAGAGTGAGAAGAGATGATAGGAAAGTTCTTATTTGGTGGGCACTGTGTATGCCAACACTGGGCTCTCTGGGCCTGGCACAGGTTTCAAGTTGACCCTTCCTTTCATGAGTGTTTCTGTGGTTTCTTCAGAGAGGGCCCCCCACCCATCACGGAGGGACACTTACCTCCCATTCTCTTGGTCAAGCATCCCTGATGTGTTTGTTCCTCCAGCAGACCTCTCAGATGAGACCTATCGTGACTCCCCCGAGGCTGCTTGTGCGCATGGCCCAAAGCTGGTCTAGGCAAAACACTCAGACATCCTTTGCCCTGACCGTAGGGAGAGCAGGGCTCTCCCAGTGCACCCGCCTCTCTCCACTCATCCATCCGCAGTTGACCAGCCTACCCTTCCTCCTTCCCAGTAGATTTCTCAGAGGGCAATCAGACCCCAGTCCTCTGCTCCTCCCCAAAGTTCAGGGGCATAAATTAAGTTTCTGAATAGCCTTTCTCTCTTGATTTAAGGAAAATGGAGACTCGCCCCCAACAGCAGCATACTAAGTTGGAGGGGTGGTGGGAGCATTCCATGGCACTCGTGTCAATAAGGAGGTGCAGTGATTGGAGAGAATTTGAAAATCACAATAAAACCAACTAAATGTTGGCCTAATTTTTATTACCAACATGTTCTGACAATGCTAAACAATATCTGTGATCAACACTTCTCCTCGCCGGGGCAGACCGTTCCCGATACACCTCTTGACACACCACTACCCCCACCCCCTCCCCCTGGTGTTGGGGCCACTTACAGCACTCCTACAGCTCTCTCTAAAAGTCCTCCCCACCAGTGGTTTCACAGTCTGGCCTTTTAGTACCCTCGATGCAGGTGACGGCATCAAGAGTCATCCAGCCAGTTCTATTATAGCATCTTTGAAAGTGAATGTCTTGCGGGCCGGCCCTGTGGCTTAGTGGTTAAGTGCACGTGCTCCGCTACTGGCAGCCTGGGTTCGGATCCCGGGCGTGCACTGACGCACTGCTTCTCCGGCCATGCTGAGGCTGCGTCCCACATACAGCAACTAGAAGGATGTGCAACTACGACATACAACTATCTACTGGGGCTCTGGAGAAAAAGGAATAAATAAATAAAATTATTAAAAAGAAAGTGAACGTCTTGGACTGGCCCCTCACTATGAAATGTATCTGGTGCATCACTTTAAACTTCCAGTTTAATAGGCTGTTGCCCTCACATCAAGCTGGGATATGCCTTCCTGTAACTCCTACCCCCATTCTGGAGATAATAATATCTCTTGGGGGCAGAAACATTCTGGGGATTCAGTGAGTTAAGAGGCAAAGCACCTGCATCAGGGTTTGGCACACAGCAGGTGTTCCCATCGCCCCCTCCCTCTGCCTCTAGGGTCTTGGGGGAATGATAGAGAGGTAGTATCTTTCTCACCTGTGCTTGGGTCTCCCTCGGAGTCTCACCAGTCCACCCACCTTCCTGCCCCACCCAAGGAAGGTCCTTTTATTCTTTCCCACCTTTATAAACGTCACCTATACTTTTTTTTTTTTTTTGGTGAGGAAGATTGGCCCTGAGTTAACATCTGTTGCCAATCTTCCTCTTTTTGCTGAGGAAGATTAGCCGTGAGCTAACATCTGTGCCCATCTTCCTCTATTTTGTATGTGGGACGCTGCCACAGCATGGCTTGCTGAGCGGTGGGTAGATCCGTGCCCAGGATCCGAACCTACAAACCCTGGGCCACCAAAGTGGAGCGCACCTAACTTAACCACTATGCCACTGGGCCAGCCCCTCACCTATACTTTGATTTTTGATTTTTTTGCTAAAAAAAATCATAAAACCAAGAGTGCTCTGTAGAACACTTGGAAAATACTGATAAATCTAAAGAAGTAAAATTAAAGCACATGTCTCAGCAAGATAAACACTGTTAATAGTATTGGGGTGTGACTTTCTTGTGTATTTCTCTGTATCTATCTATACAGACAGAGATGATACAGATATATGCCCACACACACCTCTCATTAGAAGCAAATTGTGTGTAGAGTCTTGTACTCTGTTCTTTCCGTGTAACCTCTGCTGCTTCACCCAGCCTCCCCATGTTGCCCCAGTGCTGATTGCTCTCCGCCCCCCGCTCCTGTAGCATTTTGACTATCCCAAACTGTTACACTTACTTAGTCATATTTCCTGCAATGACATTTAACTGTTTAATGCTTCATCTGTTTTAGATCAGTTTTCCCCTAAATCTGTACACTTCATTACAAAAGTGATGCTCACTTATAAGGAAGCCAAACATTACAGATATGTATGAAGTGAAAAGTAAAAACTGTTCCCCACCTTCTGCCACTTCCATGTCCTGGAATTGCCTCAGGTAACAGCGTGGAGGGCATCCTTTCACATTTTCTATGTATCTACAAACAGATATGAAAATATATGCAAGCATACACATATTTATGTTTCACGAAAATGGGACTTTTCTGTGTATAACTCTTCTCAAACTTGCTTTTTTACTTAAGAATAAGGCTTGAACATATGCCACATCAGTACATATTGATCTTCTGTATTCTTTTCAACAGCTACATAATACTCCACTATCTAGACGCACCACCATTTTTTAAACTTGCTCCCTCTTGATGGGTATTTAGAGAGCCCCAGCCCTTGGCTGTCACTGACACTGTGTCTGTGAGGATCATCACAGACAAATATTTAAGCACGCTGTACGATGCTTCTGTGGGTTAAGTTTCTAGGAGTGAGACTGCTGGGTCATACAGTATGCACATCTTAAAGAATGATAGATGCTGCCGATTGCCCTCTAAGAAGCTTTGATCAATTGACACTCCTGTCAACAATATGTGAGGGGCCGGTTGCCCCACACACTCACCAATATTGCATGAAACCGCTCTTTAATTTTAACCACTCTAATTGGTGGTTTTAGGGCCGGCCCCATGGCTTAGCGGTTAAGTGTGCGCACTCCGCTGCTGGCGGCCCGGGTTCGGATCCTGGGCGCACACTGACGCACCGCTTCTCCAGCCATGCTGAGGCCGCGTCCCACATACAGCAACTAGAAGGATGTCCAGCTATGACATACAACTATCTACTGGGGCTTTGGGGGGAAAATAAATAAATAAACAAATTCTTTAAAAAATAATAATAATAATTGGTGGTTTTGCTCTAAGTTTTGTTTACTTTTTCTTTTTTGCTGAGGAAGATTGGCTCTGAGCTAACACCCGTTCCCATCTTCCTCTACTTTGTATATGGCATGCCACCTCAGCATGGCTTGATGGGCAGTGTGTAGGTTTGCACCCAGGATCCCAACCGGTGAACCCTGGGCCACTGAAGCAAGCGCTCGAACTTAACCGCTATGCCACTGGGCCGGCCCCTAATTTTTGTTGTTGTTGTTAAGTTCAGTCACAGGAAAGAGACCGCCAGTTCTCCTCCTTAATCCAATCCCCCCTTCTTCCATACCAGTACAATTTCTGGATGGGCATTTGTTCGCCTATCTAAAGGGATAGTCCTCCTTGTCTCTTGAAGCTGGGTGCTTAGCCATGTGACCAAGATCTGGCCATATATGTGGCCATATGTAAGTGTAAGAGAGGCATGTGATTTCCACATTGTGCTCTTAAAGGAAAGAAGCATTCCCTCTCCTTCCCCTTTTGCTCGACTGTTGGATGCTGCAGACTCTGTACCACCTGACTATGAATACAGTGGCAGATACTGAAGCAGCCGTCTTGGACCATGAGATGGAATCTGAATGTTGAGGATGGCAGAGAAACAAGATATCTGATATCTCAGATCCTCAACACTCCAGAATCACCCTCCTGGCTCTGGACAATCGACCCATATTTTCACATGAGAAAGGAAAAAAGTCTTCCTTGTTTAAGCCACTGTATTTTGAGGTCTTTTTAGTACAGCCTCCAGACTTGACTAATACAGGTGGAAATTTGGGAAGACATTTTGTTTATTGAGGTTACACTGCTTTATAACATGTAAATTTCAGGTGTATATCATTATATTTCAACTTCTGTATAGACTACATCATGTTCACCACCACAAGTCTAGTTGACATCTGTCACCACACAAATGTGCCCTTTTACCCCTTTCACCCTCCCACTTCCCCTCTGATAACCACCAATCTATTCTCTGTATCTATGTGTGTGTTTGTTGTTGTTGTTTTATCTTCCATGTGAGTGAAATTTTATGGTATTTGGCTTTCTCCATTTGACTTGTTTCACTTAGCATAACACCCTCAAGATCCATCCATGTCATCACAAATGGCAAGACTGCATCTTTTCTATGGCTGAGTAGTGTTTCATTGAATATATATACCACATCTTTTTTTTTTTTTGATGAGGAAGATTGGCCCTGAGCTAAGATCTGTGCCAATCTTCCTCTATTTTGTATGTGGCATGCCGCCACAGCATGGCTTGATGATTGGTGTGTAAGTCCGTGCCTGGGATCCAAAACCACAAACCCTTGGCCATCGAAGTGGAGCGTGCGAACTAACCACTATGCCCCTGGGCCGGCCCCTATATCACATCTTCTTTATCCATTTATCTGTCGATGGGTACTTAGGTTGTTTCCATGTCTTGGCTATTGTAAATAACGCTGCACTGAGCATAAGGGTGCATGTATCTTTCTGAATTAGTGTTTTCGTGTTCTTTGGATAAATACCCAGAAGTGGAATAGCTGGATCATACGGTAGTTCTGTCTAATTTTTTGAGGAATCTCCATACTGTTTTCCATAGTGGCTGCACCAGTTTACATTCGCACCAATATGCTCTTTGACAGTTTTAGCAGTATCCTTTTGAATATGTCTCCTCAGGCAAGTGAAACAAAAGAAAAAATAGATAAATGGGACGACATCAAACTTCTGCACAGCAAAGGAAACCATCAACAAAACAAAAGGCAACCTACCAATTGGGAGAAGATATTGGCAAATCATATATCCAACAAGGGGTAAATATCCAAAATGTATAAAGAACTCATACAACTCAACAAGAAAAAAACAAACAACCTGATTTAAAAATGTGCAGAGGATCTGCATAGACATTTTTCCAAAGAAGATATACAGATGGCCAACAGGCACATGAAAAGATGTTCAACATCACTAATTATTAGGTAAATGCAAATCAAGACCACCGTGAGCTATCACCCCATGCCCACCAGCATGAGAAGACTTTCCCACCAGCTTCTTTCCCCAACTATGTTTAAGTTCTTGAGAGCAGGACCCTATCATCTCACTAGAGGTTTAACAGTTGATTAGGAGTGTCCTGTCGGTTTTCTGGCCACTCCTCGTGAGGACAGTCCACCTTAGGTCACTTCCAGTGCTCCCAGGGATGACCTAGTTCCCAGCACCAGGCAACACTGCACCAAGACCGAGGAGAAACAGAAGACTATACCTGAAATTTGTAGCACAGCATTGTGCTTTATGTAGTTTAAAATTTTTTGTAGAATTTATATGAGTGTGATTTTTCAGAGCTGTATATTTTTTTAAATTGGAGATTCAATAGACCGTGAGCATCAATACAACAAATCTCCTATTATCTACCTTTTGGACATTCATATGGTTCCTAAGCAAAGCAGTGGGGAGGGTTGGGGGAGACTATGACAATAACAACCACATATATTGACGCCTAAGTCATCCCTGAGATGATTCTTCCTAGTCTTAGGTCTGCTCAGCCGCCAGACACAACAGCTGTGATAGAAGAGTCCATGGAATCTGGGAAAAGTACCTTGGAGTCTTCTGAAGCCCAAATAATTCTAAGTCACAGCTCTTGTTGGTAAACACTAGGAAATATTTGAGCTGAAATAAGGGTTCAGGGTGAGCTGGAGAAAAAAGGTATTTTACTAAAGCCTAAGAGGAAAATCAGGGCTGGGTGAGTGAGAGTGGTTACAAAGTTGGTGCACATTGTTAGGAGGTGGATTTCAGCTTGCTCTGATATTTTCGGATAATTTGTGGGCTACCCTTGTAATGTGGTGAGTTTGCTGGAAGAATTTAAGGAGGAATTGGCTGATCACTGTCAAGAAGACTGGAAAGGGGCTCACCGCACTGCTGGGTGATCAGACCATGTGACGTCCACAGCCCCTTGTAATTGTTCAAGTCCACATCTTTACGCATTACCCGAAGAACACTTACTTTTGACAAAGGCATTATGCAGGTCATGAGAAAGGCCTTTGTGTGTCATTTGTGTTCTTTTCTTAAATGTCTCTAAGCCTCCCAGGGCTCACATGAGCTAACACCATCATCCAGAGGTGCTCTGCTGTCTGACATAAAGTCTTTCACAGATCGCATGTATTTAAACAATGGATGAATGATTTAGAACCATGTCGACGATGCTGCTTAGATCTCTCTTCCCTAAGCAACTTAGAATCTTCTCCCCTAAATTTATCCAGCTAAATACTTTATCAGCATTAAAAATTCTGCCATGATCCACAAAAGGCAGAGTTGTGTGCTGCGTTGCTTCAAGGCTAATAATAGCTTTAACTGGGGTCAGTGCATCCCACACACACTCTAACATAAAGGCAGATTCAGGAAGAAGTCCATGGTTGTGGCAGCGACCACGTGTGGCGGGGAATCATGATCTTTGTACAATGAGCGTGTCTCTTCAAGAGCTAACTGTAGTTAAGTTTTTGGTCTGGAATCTCCATCCCTCTACCTTCATGCCCCAAGATCCTTTTCTCAGTCATCACTACATCTTAACTTAGACTTTGATTTCACTAAAATACCAGTAAGTCATAAAAAGTAAACACACACACCTCAGATGGACCCCTGCTCTCAAGGGACAAATGCGCTTCCTAGTGATGGACAGCTGATGAAAACAGAAATTCACAAACAGCTCCACCAATATGAGGTCTGAGAGCCCAGATCCATCAGGTTTCCCCTCTACCTGGGGCTGCAAGGTCAACCTCACCCACACCCTCTTCAGTAAAGCCTGCAATTGAATCATTAACTCCACCCTGTCATGTTTCATGCTAGGAAAGAGAACCAGAGAGGCCAGGTGATTTTCCAGAGCTGCACAGCCCTTTCATGGTGGAATGAAGCATGGCGTTGAGATCTCCTGCCTCTCTGTTCACTGCCTCCCTCGTGTCATCATGCTGCCACTGAATAAGTGCATCCTCTCTGGGGCATCTGTAGTTTCTCAGTAAAGGAAACTAAAGACTGCTCCTGCTCTGTGCTCCCTGAAAGTCTAGCACACTTTGGTGAAATGATCTGCAGCCAAGTCCTTAGGTTCTCTGATGACAGTCATTTAAATATCATACATTTCAATTCCTATTGATGTTATATTATGTGCCTACATAGAATAAAGAATGCATGCCAATTAGAAGAAAATTTGGCAAAGAACTGACCATGGATGTATTAAGATTACATAACACCGCATCAAACTATGGAAGTGGGTATATAGAGGTAAAGGAGAAAAACTCTCAGAAATCAGATTATGTGGTGGTGAGCCGGTAAATGTTTTAATGACAGATGGCAGGGTGGGGCTGGGGAGGAGAGCAGAGGAGGTCTGGCTTGTAGCATTTGCTTATTTCTGTGGTGTAAACACTACCACTGTGGCTGATTTAAAGCTATGGTGATATCCATCAATGCAGAGTTGGGGAAAGGTGTTCACAGCTGGCTCCACCAGTAGGTAAGAGGCAGCTCCAGCCCCGCCAGGCACAGCACAGTTAAGGTTTGTGCTGCCTTATTGTTCACTTATTCTTTCTTACTTATATCAAGTGCCTACTATAAACCAGGCATCGTGCTAGATACTGGCGATAAATAGGAAGGAAAAGGAAACTTGGTCCTCTCCTCTCACAGCTCACAGTCTAGTGGTGACATAGACATTTAATCACAAAAGTATAAAAAATATGTAAAATTGTAACTGTGATAAAGGTTAAGGAGGGAGAGTAGACCGTGCCAAGAGGTCATGGAACTGGAGGATGGGCAGGGTCCACTTGCCTGAGGGAGCAATCACTGGGCTGAGATCTGAAGGAAGCTTTGGAGCATCACCATGCAGAGGAGAAAGAGAAGTGATTGAGCCAGAGGTCAGAGCATGGGCAAAGGTCCTGTGGTGAGAGGGAAGTTGCCTATCACATGACAAGATTTAGACATAATCACCTGCATCCTTTTCTTTTCCATATTTCCTTACCTGTAAAGGTTTCAAAAAAATCAGTCAG
Source organism: Ceratotherium simum simum (assembly GCF_057802395.1). Classification (NCBI taxonomy): domain Eukaryota; kingdom Metazoa; phylum Chordata; class Mammalia; order Perissodactyla; family Rhinocerotidae; genus Ceratotherium; species Ceratotherium simum. The sequence continues at coordinate 17,001,547 of NC_141921.1, read as the reverse complement.
GTAGGGAGTCAAGATGGCGGCGTAGGCAGACTCTGAACTCACCTCCTCCCGTGGACAGAGCCAATTTACAACTACTAGTGGAAAAATTACCCCTGAGACAGAACTGAAAACTGGATAAGAGGAACTCCTGCAACAAGGGACAATCCTAACTGAGATGGAAGAGGCAGAGACTCCCTTCTGGAGAGGAAAAACGCCGCCTTCACAACCGCCAGATTCGCAGCCGCCCGAGAGCAGCTCACAGGTGCACAGCCTCCCTGGAGGCGCACGGGGCCCTGAGCCGGGGAGCGCCCCCGCTGTGGGTATTTTGTGGACCCAGCACAATCGAGACCAGCAGCATAATATCTGACTTTGCCTGCTACTAAAACATTGGGGAGTACCCCCAAAAAACCCGGTTCACAAAGAAACTAAAACCGGCTCTTAAAGGGCCCGCATGCAAACTCACCCGTTTCAGAAAGCATCCTAAAATCACCAGAAAGAAAGGTGCACAGTGCTTTGGTGAAAAGAGACTCACCTGATAGGCCCTGAGTGCATCTCGGTGAGGGGTGAGACCTCTCCAGGGACTGGGACATTGGCGGCGGCCATTGTTGTGGGCTGGTGTGGGCATGCTGACACAGACACCATTGGAGTTCTCCCTGGGGCCTGCTAGCCCAGGTCTGCCCCACCCACTAAAGCACCGATTTAATCCAGCTCAGCCAGGGCGGGCAGCCCACCCTAGAGACTGGCCCCACCCAGCAACTAGCCCTCAGGCAACTTGTGGGCCTGCATAGATTGGTGACTGGATTCTCTGCAGCCTGGCAACTGAGCCAACTTCAGTGGGGCAGGGTGTGCACAAGGAGCCGGTGGAGAGTGTGGGACAGTGGTGGAGTGTGTGGGGCTCCCGCAGTGGAGAGACTGGGTCCACGTCGGGAGGTTGGGGCACACACACGGGGCAGGACTGTGTTGACTGTGTGTGTGGACCTGTGGGCGGCAGGGCTTGTCAGCTGCAGAAGACTTGTGCTTCTCAAAGACCCACATAGGAGGTTTGCCCCACCTTCCCAAGTCTGAAACAATTGGGTGGTCCCCGTGCCTGAGGCCAGCCCCACCCAGCTACAATCCTCAGAGAGCTGACAAGAAACCTAAAGGCTGGAGGCTTATAGCAATTGTAAGGCCCTGAGCCTAACAACCTGCCACGCTGGGGGCCTACTCAAAAGAAATACTGCAACACAAATGTGGTATTAGAACTTGCAGCCAACTGTGCTGGGGCTCCCCACACCCGATACAGAGACTGAAGGGCCCACAACAACTACAAACAGCTGAGCATTACAACAGCTGGCCAGGAGCATAACTCGGCCTCCCTGGGCACATACAGGGAGAGCAAACAGGCCACAACAGAAGGACACACGTAGCCCACACAGGGGTCACCCCTGGAACATTGAGAACTGAGGGAAGCACACTGCAGGACTCCTAAGGCATCACTTGTATAAGGTGACCTATCCAAGAGCAGGAGAGGTAGCTGACCTACCTAATACGTAGACACAAGCACAGGGAAAGAGGCAAAATGAGGAGGCAAAGGAATACATTCCAAGTAAGGGAACAGGACAAAACTCCAGAAAAGGAACTAACTGAAACAGAAATGAGCAACCTACTCGACAGAGAGTTCAAACTAAGAGTGTTAAGGATGCTCACTGATGTGGGGAGAAGAATAGATGAACTCAGTGAGAATGTCAACAAAGAAATGGAAGATATAAAAAAGAACCAATCAGAAATGAAGAATACAATACTGGAAATGAAAAATTCGCTAGAGGGACTCAAAAGTAGAGTAGAGGATACAGAAGAACGGATCTGCAAGCTGGACGAAAGACTAGAAGAAATTACCCAAGCTGAACAGGTAAAAGAGAAAAGAATTAAAAAGAGTGAGGACAGTCTAAGGGACCTCTGGGACAACATCAAGCACACTAACATCCGTGTTATAGGTGTCCTGGAAGGAGAAGAACAAGACAAAGGGGCAGAGAATCTATTTCAAGAAATAATAGATGAAAACTTCCCTAACCTAAGGAAGGAAACAGACATCCAGGTACAGGAAGCACAGAGAGCCCCAAACAAGATAAACCCAAAGAGGCCCACACCAAGACACATCATAATCAAAATGTCTAGAATTAAAGATAAAGAGAGAACCCTAAAAGTGGCTAGAGAAAGACAAGTTACATACAAAGGAAACCCCATAAGGCTATCAGCTGACTTCTCAGCAGAAACCTTACAGGCTAGAAGAGAGTGGCACAATATATTTAAAGTGCTAAAAGCAAAAACTTACAGCCAAGAATACTCTACACAGCAAGATTATCATTCAAAATGGAAGGAGAGATCAAAAATTAACAAGCAAAAATTAAAGGAGTTTGTCACCAAGAAACCAGTGCTACAAGAAATGTTAAAGGGACTGATTTAAGGGGAAAAGAGAAGACCACAAATAGGAAAAATTATCTATTTCCATGATAAGACAGCAATGGATACAAATGCACAAAAAATAGGTTAGATATGATATCAAAAACATAAAAGGAGGGAGGAGGGGAGTTAAAGAGTAGAGCTTTCAGACAGAGGTCAAACTAAAGAGACCATCAATTCTGTATAGAAGGAGAAAGGAACAGAGAAGGACTACTAAAACACTGAGAAAAAAAGTTAAAAAATGGCAGTAAGTACATACTTATCAATAGCTACTTTAAACATCAATGGACTAAATGCCCCAATTAAAAGGCATAGGGTGGCTGATTGGATAAAACACCAAGACCCATATATATGCTGCATACAAGAGACACACTTCAGACCTAAAGATACTCACAAACTGAAAGTGAAGGGATGGAAAAAGATACTCCACACAAACCGCAATGAAAAGAAAGCTGGGGTAGCAGTACTTATATCAGACAAAATAGACTTTAAAACAAAAACTGTAAAAAGAGACAAGGGCATTACGTAATGATCAAGGGAACAATCCAACAGGAGGATATAACACTTGTAAATATCTACGCACCCAATGTAGGTGCACCTAAATATATAAAGCAATTATTAATAGACATAAAAAGAGAAATAGACAGTAACACAATAATAGTAGGGGACTTTAACACTCCACTTACACCAATGGATAATTCATCCAAACAGAAGATCAATAAGGAAACATTGGCCTTAAATGACACACTAGAACAGATGGACCTAGTAGATATATACAGAGCATTCCATCCAAAAACCGAAGAATACACGTTCTTTTCAAATGCACATGGAACACTCTCCAGGACTGATCACATATTAGGCCATAAAACGAGTCTCCATAAATTTGAGAAGAGTGAAATAATACCAAGCATCTTTTCTGACCACAACGGTATGAAACTGGAAATCAACTATAGGAAGAAAATCAGAAAGGCCACAAATACATGGATATTAAACAAAATGCTACTGAACAACGACTGGGTCAATGAAGAAATCAAAGAAGAAATCAAAAAATACCTGGAGACAAATGAAAATGAAAATACGACATGCCAGAATTTATGGGATACAGCAAAAGCAGTTCTAAGAGGGAAGTTTATAGCAATACAGGCCTATCTCAACAAACAAGAAAAATCTCAAATAAACAATCTAACGATGCACCTAAAGAAACTGGAAAAAGAAGACAGACAAAGCCCAAAATCAGTAGAAGAAGGGAAATAATAAAAATCAGAGCAGAAATAAATGAAATAGAGACTAAAAAAACAATAGAAAAAGTTAATAAAACCAAGAGCTGGTTCTTTGAAAAGATCAACAAAATTGACAAACCTTTAGCTAGACTCACCAAGAAAAAAAGAGAGAAGGCACAAATAAGTAAAATCAGAAATGAAAGAGGAGAAATTACAACAGACACCTCAGAAATACACAAGATTATAAGAGAATACTATGAAAAGCTATATGCCAACCAATTCGACAATCTGGAAGAAATGGATAAATTCTTAGAATCACACAACCTTCCAAAAGTGGATCAAGAAGAAGTAGAGAATTTGAATAGACCAATCACCAGTAAGGAGATCAAAACAGTAATCAAAAACCTCCCCAAAAATAAAAGTCCGGGACCAGACAGCTTCCCTGGTGAATTCTACCAAACATTCAAAGAAGACTTAATACCTATCCTTCTCAAACTCTTCCAAAAAATTGAGGAGGGGGGGAAGCTCCCTAATTCATTCTATGAAGCTGACATTACCCTGATACCAAAACCAGACAAGGACAACACAAAAAAAGAAAATTACAGGCCAATATCACTGATGAACATCAATGCAAAAATCCTCAAGAAAATACTAGCAAATCGCATACAACAATATGTTAAAAAGATTATACACCATGATCAAGTGGGATTTATTCCAGGTATGCAGGGATGGTTCCACATTCTCAAATCAATCAACATAATACACCACATTAATAAAATGAGGAATAAAAATCACATGATCATCTCAATAGATGCAGAGAAAGCATTTGACAAGATACAGCATCCATTTATGATAAAAACTCTGAATAAAATGGGTATAGAAGGAAAGTACCTCAACATAATAAAGACCATATATGACAAACCCACAGCTAATATCATCCTCAATGGTGAAAAACTGAAAGCTATCCCTCTAAGAACAGGAACCAGACAAGGATGCCCACTGTCACCACTCCTATTTAACACAGTACTGGAAGTCCTAGCCATAGCAATCAGGCAAGAAAAAGAAATAAAAGTGATCCAAATTGGAAAGGAAGAAGTGAAACTGTCACTATTTGCAGATGACTTGATTTTATATATAGAAAACCCTAAAGAATCCACCAGAAAACTTTTAGAAGTAATAAACAAATACAGTAAAGTTGCAGGATACAAAATCAACATACAAAAATCAGTTGCATTTCTATACACTAACAACGAAGTAGCAGAAAGAGAAATTAAGAATACAATCCCATTTACAATTGCAACAAAAAGAATAAAATATCTAGGAATAAACTTAACCAAAGAGGTGAAAGATCTGTACACCGAAAACTACAAAACATTGCTGAAAGAAATTGAAGAAGACACAAAGAAATGGAAAGATATTCCATGCTCTTGGATTGGAAGAATTAACATAGTTAAGATGTCCATACTTCCTAAAGCCATCTATAGATTCAATGCAATCCCTATCAAAGTTCCAACAACATTTTTCACAGAAATAGAACAAAGAATCCTAAAATTTATATGGAACAACAAAAGACCCTGAATAGCTAAAGGAATCCTGAGAAAAAAGAACAAAGCTGGAGGTACCACACTCCCTGATTTCAAAATAGACTACAAAGCTATAGTAACCAAAACAGCATGCTACTGGCACAAAAACAGACACACAGATCAATGGAATAGAATCAAAAGCCCAGAAATAAACCCACACATCTATGGACAGCTAATCTTTGACAAAGGAGCCAAGAACATACAGTGGAGAAAAGAAAGTCTCTTCAACAAATGGTGTTGGGAAAACTGGATAGCCATATGCAAAAAAATGAAAGTAGACCCTTACCTTACACCATACACAAAAATTAACTCCAAATGGATTAAAGACTTGAATGTAAGACCTGAAACTATGAAACTTCTAGAAGAAAACCTAGGCAGTACATTCTTCAACATCGGTCTTAGCAACATATTTTCAAGCACCATGTCTGACCGGGCAAGAGAAACAATAGAAAAAATAAACAAATGGGACTACATCAAACTAAAAAGCTTCTGCACAGCAAAGGAAACCATTAAGAAAACGAAAAGACAACCTAACAATTGGGAGATATATGCAAACCATACATCTGATAAGGGGTTAATCTCCAAAATATATAAAGAACTCATGCATCTCAACAACAAAAAAACTAACAACCCAATTAAAAAATGGGCAAAAGACCTGAACAGACATTTCTCCAAAGAAGATATACAGATGGCCAACAGACACATGAAAAGATGTTCAAAATCATTAACTATCAGGGAAATGCAAATCAAAACTACAATGAGATGTCACTTCACGCCCGTCAGAATGGCTATAATTAACAAGACAGGAAAAAACAAGTGTTGGAGAGGATGTGGAGAGAAGGGAACTCTCATACACTGCTGGTGGGAGTGCAAACTGGTACAGCCACTATGGAAAACAGTATGGAGATTCCTCAAAAAATCAAGGATAGAACTACCATATGATCCAGCTATTCCACTGCTGGGTATTTATCCAAAGAACTTGAAAACACCAATGCGTAAAGATACATGCATCCCTGTGTTCACTGCAGCATTATTCACAATAGCCAAGACTTGGAAGCAACCTAAGTGCCCATCAAGGGACGAATGGATAAAGAAGATGTGGTATATGGACACAATGGAATACTACTCAGCCATAAGAAATGATGAAATCCAGCCATTTGTGACAACATGGATGGACATTGAGGGTATTAGGCAAAGTGAAATAAGTCAGAGGGAGAAGGTCAAATACCGTATGATTTCCTTCATTAAGTGGTAGATAATAACAACAATAAACAAACACATAGAAACAGAGATTGGATTGATGGTTACCAGAGGGGAAGGGGGGAGGGAGGAGGGTGAAAGGGATAATTTGGCACATGTGTGTGGTGATGGGTTGTAATTAGTATTTGGGTGGTGAACATGATGTAATCTATGCAGAAATAGAAGTATAATGATGTACACCTGAAATTTATACAATGTTATAAACCAATGTTACTGCAATAAACAACAACAAAAAATCAGTCAGAAGCATCCTGCTTGCTGCAAAGACAATTAGGACTTTTATATCAGGAAAGCAAGACAAATATTTAATGCTCTATTTTTCAACTTCTTTTTTTTTTTTAATAATTTTATTTATTTATTTTTCCCCCAAAGCCCCAGTAGATAGTTGTATGTCATAGCTGCACATCCTTCTAGTTGCTGTATGTGGGACTCGGCCTCAGCATGGCCGGAGAAGCAGTGCGTCGGTGCACGTCCGGGATCCGAACCCGGGCTGCCAGCAGCAGAGCATGTGCACTTAACTGCTAAGCCACGAGGCCGGCCCCTATTTTTCAGCGTCTTAAAATAGGCTTCTGTGTTGAACCCTGTGTCAGAAACAATAGTTTTGAAAGCCAGAGTTTTGGATTTTCAAGAATTAGGTTCTATTGGGAGGGGAAAAAAAGGTATCTCTTGAAACTCCAAAGAGAGAAAATGTAGAATCTCGATCTTTGCTGTGAAATGAGGGAGGACAGAAGAGAGCACCACACCCTGCCCTGGGCACTGGATGGAGGAGAGGAGTTGGGTGAGGAGTGATCCTCCATGAAGAAAACTAGTGGGTCCTGGCCAAGGGGAACAGCCAGCCCCTCTGCCCGAGGAGACGCGATGAGGAGCACCACCTCTCTCCAGCACCAGGGGGCAGTGTGGAAGCCAAGCCAGTGCTCACAGACCACCATCAAGTGAGCCCTGGGTGATTTCCCGGTTGATGGGCCACATAAGCAATGCCATCACCACTCTCCGGAGGGTACCTTTCACTGACAGATCCTGCAGGTCACCCATGATGAACCAGAAAAGCGACACTCTCCTGGACCTCAAAGTTGTGCTGAATGTCATTGGAGCTGCCCCTTGGTCAACAACCCAGGACACTCATGAGCTCTCAAACGTAGGATGGTGTTCCTAACTCACAGAGGGGCTGGGGCAGGAATGGAAGACAGGGCCCTTAATGGCACTGGGGTGGGACTGGGAAATGGTCAAACCTGCCCCAGTTCACTTTTGAGAAACAGAAATGTGGACCGTGTGGCTGGAATATGATGCAAGTTAAGGATGGAGGAGTAAAGGCCACACCAGAGGGCCTTGTAGACCCTGCTAAGGAATGTGTCTTTAGACAAAGCAACAGGCCACTGGAGGGTTTTAAGCAGGGGAGAGCCATGAGTGGCTGTACGAGAAGAATCTAGAACTGGAGTACTTTCTGCTAGGGCCAGGCGGTGGGCCATATTGGTGGCACATCCATTGTCCTCACACTGTCTCTTTCAAATGCTCTGCTCACCGTGTTCCAGCACTCCTGCTGAGTCTTGTAAGCCTTCCGACTCTCCTGACCCCAGGCTGAGACTGGGTAGTGATTCTCTTCCTACTGGAAAGAAAAAACGTTAATGCACATTAGCGGTAAGAGTAAGAGAAGATGGACTCTGTCTACACGTTGGTGAAAATAAAAATTGGTACCATATTTTAGAGGGCAATTTATAGAAATTTATCCTAAAGAAATAATGTAAATGTCCATTAGTAGGGATTTAGTTAAATAGAGTATAGTAAACGATACATCTGTATATGGAATATTATGCAATTAGAATGAGGCTGTACCATTTACTGACATGAGAAGATTCCCAAAAGAGACCATGAAGTGCAAATAGCAGGTTATGAAACCGTACATGTAGTATGATGTATAGGTGTGTGTGTGTGTGTGTGTGTTCCTAGAGCCACAAAATAAATATGGAGGATTATTTCAAGGTGATGACGGTGGCTTTCCGTAGAAGGAAAATCATGGGGAAATTTCACTTTTTATGGAATGCATTTCTGTAATATTTAAATGATAATGTATTATTGCATTTGAAGACATGAAAAACAAGAAAAACTTAAGGCCATTTTGAAAGTTGGATGAAAGGGAAGCTCTGACAAATGGCTGAGAGGCTGCTGAGGAGGGTGACCACAGGACGCGACTGCTGGGTTCACTATTTCCTCTGACCCTGGACAACTTTTTCTTCCTCTCTGGGCCTCAGTTTCTTTGTCTGTAAAAGGCTGAGGCAGGAATGATTCTCCTGGGAAGAGCTCAGACCTGCATTCAAATCCTGATTCTTCCATTTACTAGAGGAACGACTATGGGAGTGAACCTCAGTTCTCCCATATGTGAAAAGGAACCACCCCCCGCCCCCAAGGGTGGTCATGAAGACGAGCAGAGGCCTTACCCCATCTTGGAGCAGGGTGGGCACATATGCAGACTTGGTTTCCTCATCCCTGGTGATCTTTACAGCTTCTCCACCTCTGAGGCTCAGTGATTCCACACCACTGAAAGCATGGCCTCAGCCAAACCCTTCCCCTGCTGTGAGAGGGCTTGACCTTGTCACGTTGTACTCAAGCTACAAAAATTTTTTCTGCTACTACGTGCCCAGCTTCAGGAATTTGAATGAAACATTAATTTCATGATTCTCCCCTTAAAACAATTTGCAGTCCAATACAGCCCTTGCAGAAGGGAGGAGGAACTCATTTCATCAACTTAAAGTTTAAAAAGTGTTTCTTTTCATCCTTTTTTCTCTCACAGAAATGTGATCCTTTTCTATTATACAAAGTCTTGTCAGAAAGGAACATTAATTATATCAAACACTAAAAACACCTTTTAGAACTCTGACTTTTAACAAACTAATTGAAAATAATAATATTTCAAAGAATTCTTACATTTCACGAAAGCCAATCAAGCCCAGTTAGTGTCATTCATTCGTTCATTTATTCAATAAGTACTTTGATTTTGAGCGTTTACAGCGTGTGTTGGGGTTAGAGACCATTATTTTGAAAACATACAGAGATTTTAAAAGTCTTACTGTGGTGGCACTCACCTTCTATCAGGGAGGGTGGTTGAGAGAAATGGAAAATAAACAAATAATGCAGTAAAGGAAAACAGAAAGTATCAGGAGAGGAGCGTTCTGATTTTAAATACGGGGGTCAGGTAAAGCCTCACTGAGACCAAAGACCTGGAGATGTACAGGAGCAAGTCGTGTGGGAATTACAAGTACAAAGGCCCTAGGATGAGGGTGAGCCCAGCACAGTGAAGAAAGAGCCAAGAAGGAAGCCAGTGCAGATGGAGCAGAGGCGCGAGGAAGAGAGCTGGAGAGACAGGCAGAGAAGCGAGCCCCCAGCTGGAGCGTCCCCGGTGAGGTCAAAGAACAGCAGGGAGGATCAGAGGCAGCACGGGGTCTTTTCCCCAAAGCAGCCCTACCAAGAAAGATGGCCGGCAGCCAACCCCCAGAGCTTTCTCCCGGGAAGCAGAAGGAAAGAGGGGCAACCCACATCTACCGTTATCCCAGAGGGAAGTTGGAGCTGCTCTTGTGCGTGGACATAGGGAACAGTCAGAGCACAGATCATCCCTTGGTCTCAGAGGCATCTATCAAGTGCCCGAGTGCTCTAGAGACATCCCAGCCTGCTGAGAACATCTCTAAGGACCTCACATAGAAGTCTATCCAGGGACCTATTGTGTCACTGTGGATTCAAATGACTCAACCAAGAAGACTCACGTGGTAGCAGCTGATCCAGGATGAAGCGTGGACTTGGTCTTCCCCATACGATGTTGACAATCACAGCCATCATATCACCTATTTTTAAGTAGCAAGAAGAATAAAGCCATCATATGATTCTCTTTAAAAAAAAAAAAAAAACAGAGTGGGAGGGGGCAAGCATCAGATGAGGTTGGAGAGTAAGGGAGACCAGCCTGAGCAGGGCTGCACGGGCCGCTGTAAGGAGTTTGGCTTCCACTCTGCGTGAGACAGGAGCGCCAGTTTTGAAGAGAGGAATGATAAGATCTGAGCTAGGTTTCTGTGCTACAGAGCAAGGATGGAAAGGCGGAGACCACGTAAGAGGCTCGTGCAAGAATACCCCCCAGAGACAGGGAGGTGAGATCAGAGTGGGAGCTGGGGAGGTTGTGAGAAGTGGGCATGTTTTGAAGGTAGAGACAACAGGATTTCCTAAAGGAGTGGATGTGGGGTGTGAGAGAAAGTGAGGCAACAAGGGTGACTCCCACGGGTTTGCCCGAGCGATCAAAAGGATGGAGTAAGCATCCACTGAGAGGAGAAAGCGCAGGTTTTAGGGGAAAGATCAAAAGTTCACTTGGTTCATTTTACATTTGAGATGTTTCATAGACACTCAAGTGGAAACGTCTAGTAGGACGCTGGACCTGTAAGGCTGGAGTGGAGGAGGGAGGTCTGAGTGAGAGGTAAGACTTGAGAGTTAGTGTGTAAACGGCATTTAAAAGTCAACTGGATGAGACCACCAAGCAAGTGAGTGAAGAAAGGAGAAAAGCTCCAAGGTCGGAGCCCTGGAACACAGCAGCATTTAGAGCCTAGGGAGATGCAGAGGCACCAGTGAAGGAGACTGAGAATGAGGCTAGTGGGTATAAGGAGACCGTGGTGTCCTGAAAGGCAAGGGGAAAGAAAGTGTTTCAGGAGAAGGGAGCGATCTACTGTGTCAAATCCTGCTAAATGGTCAAGTATGGCAAGGACTGAGAATTGACCTTTGGCTATGGCAATGTGGAGGTCACTGATGACATTGGTGAGAGCAGTGTTCTACAGGGCAAAAGCCTGATTGGAGAGGGTTCAAGAGCTCAGGAGAGAAGAGAAAGTGGAGACAGTATCCTACACATCTCTTTAAGGAGTTGTGTTATAACGGGGAGCAGAGAAGGGAGAAATTTCAGCAAGTTTGCTCAATGATGGGAATGATGGAGTAGGAACAATTGGTGACGGATGCAGGAGAGAGGGGAGATAAGCAAAAGAGCCAGAAGTATTTGAGTGGGTGGGGAGGCTGGTCTCCATTGCACCCTTGGAATGTGTTGGCCATAGATAGGAACACAAACGCTTCATCCACAGTAAGGGGACGATGGTAGAGGCCAGGGGTACAGACCCTGGAAGGTGCTGGTAGTGGTGTGGGAAGCTCGCAGAAATTCTCTTCTGACAGCTTCTGTTTCCTCTGAGCGTGAACTCACAGATAGAGGTTTGAGGACAGAGGAAGAGGCAGGAAAGAAAGAGCGGAGAAGGAATGGACTAGAGAATAATCTCATCAACTGAAACAGGGAACAGTAGGCTTAGTAAACATTCCAATAAAGTGATTTGCAAAAAGAATGGCAGAGTTGGAAGGGCCAAGGGATGCTCTTGGTCAGAGCAAAAACTGGTATATCGTATTGGGTAAGTCAGACAATAAGAGCCATAGTATGATCCTTGTGGGTGGAGGTGGGATTTGAGCTGATTTGCAGAGTACATAGAATTTGGGTATTTACTGAGAAATCAATAATAATGCCAAGTGCTTTACATTAACTAGGTCATTTAATCCTAACAAAACCCACTAAGAAACAGCTATTTTTATCATCATCACAAGTGCAGAATCATTTGCCTTAGGTCACCCAGGTTTAAGTGGTAGAGCTGGGATTCAACCCTACTTCTCTCTGGTGCCTGAGTGCCCACTCCTGAGCTCTCCTCTAACCTGCTATTGGAAGCTGCATGCAAAGCATGTCTTGATCCCAGCAACTGAATATTCAGCAGAACTTACTGGTAGGATGAGCTCCACGTGGACAAAGCTGGGTGATCCTCTGGGGCACACTTACGAAAGCTAAGTGGAGAGAACAAAAGGATACTGTCTGCTTAAAAACATTGGACCTTCCTGAAGAAATTCACAATCCATGAATATAACTGTTCTGGGTGGTAAGTGCACATAGCCCCGTACTGAATTTTCTTAAAGCAAAGCACATCTATATTTAGAAACATAAACTGTAAAGAGTCAGTATAGGAAAATCCAAAGCAGAAACTTGTCCAGGGAGCTTTCAAAAGGAAGACTCACTGCTCCCTGAACTTCGTTTAATGTCCAGGTTATTGATCTTCTAATTCTACTAAGCGCTTGGCATCTTTTTAAATAGTAAAACCATGAGCATTCCTTCCAGTCACGCCTGACTTACACAAAATACAAATCACGACTGATGGATTTACCAAATTAGGTTTCCACAAACTCGAAAAAACTGATTACTAACTTATTTAATCACTCTTCTGAGTGTTTCAGATCGTCGTTCTCCTATCAAATTTTCTTAAATACCTTAAACACCCCAAAAATATATCAATGCTTACAATCTGATTATTACTGTTATATTAAAACCCATTTAAAAAATACTAATACCACTGATTTAAATTTAAATAAATTCCCCCTTTTCTGGGGTTACCTCCTAAGATTGTGGTAATTTTACCAGATATGATATCAATACCTGCTTTGTCCAGTATAGTATCTCGTGGCCACATATGGCTATTTAGAGTAACTACATTTAATTTAAAATTCAGTTCCCACCAGCCACATTTCAAGGGCTCAACAGCTACCTGTAGCTGGCGGCCACTTTATGGGCAGCATAGATATAGAATATTTCCACCAACAGATGTTTCTTTTGGATAGAGCTGGTCTATACCTTCTTTGCGTTGTAGTCATCTCATTAGACTCAAAAGGAGAAACAAATGCTGCCCCAGAGAAGCTAAATTTGCAAGATCTGGGATGTCAACCTGTTAGCTCCTGGTTGAGACGCAGGACCTGACTGTAAGGCCAAGAAGATTCAAACCTGAGCCCCCAATCATTAGCCTGAGCTTCTTTTAGAATAAAATTTCACTCGTTACGTCCATGGGACTTATTTCATGTAAAACTCAGATTTTCGACATTTCATCTCTTTCCCAGATATGATGCACTCTTTAAGTTTCACAAGCTCAGAATTACCTCCTTAATTGATTATCATTGTGATCTATTGATCTATTGATCTATTATTGTAATTTTAAGTGAGTTTTGTCAGAATCTCATTATAATTAGCAAGAACATCTAAATGAGCGAGTCTGTGCCATCATTTCTCCTCTTTGGGAGACTTAGATAATTGATCATCTCAGAACTCACTTTGGGCCTCCATAGACGACCACTGGTGCAAAACAACTGCTGACCTCTCTCAGCCCAGCTCTCTGGACTGACCATGGTTTCAAAGAGCACTTCCTGCTCTTGGCGCCATTCTGATTTCTTCTAGGAGTCTTGGCTCATCGGCATATTTGTTCTTTCTTGCTTACATAGATTAAAACACTAAATGTATTTCTTTAATAACCCAACATTTGCTTAAAAAGCACCAAAACCTCTAAATATTAAGATTCTTCTGCTTCGTCATGAAAATTAGGCATGCCCAATTACATCCATCCCTTCTTTTGTATTATAACTACTTTTTGTACATTTTAAATTAATTTTTCTCTTTTGAGTATCATTAGGAATTTAGGGGCTTCCATGTGCTTAATTTATTCCAAATAATTACAACCATAATAATCACTTGCATTCTTTAGGCTCAGGTTGTCACAACTTGATGTATAGGAGCCTCTTTAAATCCTTTCAGCCCAAATGTGTTTAAAATGTGTTCCTTGCTCCTGGAAAACAATAGAATTTTCCAGAATCATTCTGATTTTTCCTACTTTTTTAAGTGGAAAATGATACTAGAGACCAAAATCTGGGTACTAGATTGAAATTTCTTGATGGTTAAAAGTGTTTCTGCTACTGTTGGGCCATTTTTATTAACTAGAGCTTGGAATATATTTCTTTTTAAGGTCATAAATTCACATTGAGTTTTTTTTTCAACTGAGCATTCATCTGCTGTGCTCTACTCTCCTAGTAATAGGATGTTTCATTTACCACCAAGACTTACTTACATCACTGAACAAAACAAATTTAAATTGTCTCTCAGAGGGTTATTCTCCCCATAAAGGCCATTTGATATAATTTCTAGATGAAAATAAAATTCTTTCATCCAATAGTTCTGTTTCCATTATAGCAAGCTAGGTTATTTGGAATATCCTTCTTGCTGTAAACAGCCAAAAGCAATGAGTAAAATATTTCTAAAAACTTCTTAAAAGTATTGTAGAGCCACCAAAAAAAAAGTAAAGAACTTGGAGGCCAAAACTAAAAGAAATACAGGAACCCAGGGAAGTAAGCGAAACACTGAACTACTGTTGCCTGGAGGCATTTTAAACTGCTGGCAAACTTGAACTTTGGTTTTGACAGCTTTGAGAGCAAGAACTCAGAAGCTGAAGCAACTAAGGGGGGATATCTGATGGGAGACCCTCCACAGATCAGGCAGGACTCTCAAGGTCTACTTCCTCGAGGTAGGGTGAACCAAAAGTAAACTGCCCTCAGGTGCTGGAAGCCCTAATTCACATCACTCAAGGGGCCCAATAAAAAAATAAGCAATAAAAAAAACAGACAAACAGATCAATAGAACAGAATTGAGAGCCCAGAAATAAACCCACACATCTATGGACCGCTAATTTTCAACAAAGGAGCCAAGAACATACAATGGAGAAAGGAAAGTCTCCTCAATTAATGGTGTTAGGAACACTGGACAGCTACACGCAAAAGAATGAAAGTAGACCGTTATCTTACACCATACACAAAAAGTAACTGAAAATGGATTAAAGACTTGTGTATAACAACTGAAACCATAAAACTCCTAGAAGAAAACATAGGCAGCATGCTCTTTGACATCGCTCTTAGCAATATCTTTTTGGATATGTCTCCACAGGCAAAGGAAACAAAAGAAAAAATAAACAAATGGGACTACATCAAACTAAAAAGCCCCTGCACAGCCAAGGAAACCTTCAACAAAACGAAAAGACAATCTACCAACCGAGAGAAGATATTTGCAAATCATTTATAAGTCCAATAAGGGGTTAATATCCAAAGTATATAAAGATCTCATACAACTCAATAGCAAAAAAACAAACAACTGGATTAAAAAATGGGCAGAGGGGCCAGCCCAGTGGTGTAGTGGTTAAGTTCGTACACTCTGCTTTGACGGCCCAGGGTTCACAGGTTTGGATCCCAGGCACGGACCTACACACCAATAATCAAGCCATGCTGTGGCAGCGTCCCACATATAAAGTAGAGGAAGATGGGTACAGGTGTTAGCCCAGGGCCAATCTTCCTCAGCAAAAAGAGGAGGATTGGCAACAGATGTTAGCTCAGGGCTGATCTTCCTCACCAAAAAAGGGAGGAAAAAAAAAACGGGCAGAGTATCTGAATTGACACTTTTCCAAAGAAGGTATACAGATGGCCAACAGGTACATGAAAAGACGTTCAACATCACTAATTATTAAGGAAATGCAAATCAACACCACAATGAGATATCACCTTACACCCATCAGGATGACTATTATTAAAAAGACTAGAAATAGCAAGTATTGGAGAGGATATGGAGAAAAGAGAACCCACATACACTGCTGATGGGAATGTAAATTGATGCAGCCACTACAGAAAACAGTATGGAGATTTCCCCCAAAATTAAAAATAGAACTACCATTTGATCTAGCAATTCCACTTCTGGATATTTATCCAAAGACTACAAAAACGCTAATCCGAAAAGATATATGCACTCCTATGTCCATTGCAGCATGATTCACAATAGCCAAGACTTGGAAACAACCTAAGTGCCCAGCAATAAATGAATGGATAAAGAAGATGTGGTATATATACACAACAAAATACTACTAAGCAATAAAAAAAATGAAATCTTGGGGGGGGGCGGCCCAGTGGTGTAGTGGTTAAGTTCACGCACCCCACTTCAGCAGCCTGGGGTTCGTGGGTTCGGATCCCAGGCATGGACCAACGCATGCTCATGAAGCCACACTGTGGCAGCATCCCATATACAAAACAGTAGAAGATGGGCACAGATGTTAGCTCATGGCTAATCTTCCTCAGCCAAAAAAGAGGAAGGTTGACAGAGGTTAGTTCAGAGCCAATCTTCCTCACACACAAAAAAAAGATGAAATCTTGCCATTTGCAACAACATGGATGGACCTTGAGTGTACTATGCTAAACGAAATAAGTCAGACAAAGAAAGGCAAATACTGTATGATCACACTCATATGTGGAATTAAAAAAAAAAACAAAACCACAAAGTAAAGAAGACAAAATTGGTGGTTATCAGAAAGGAAGAAGGGTGGAGGGAGGGAGAAATGGGTAAAGGGGGTCAATTGTATGATGATGGATGGAAACTAGACTTTTGGTAGTGAGCATACTGCGGTATATACAGAATTGAATTATGATGTTGTACCCCTGAACCTTATATAATGTTATAAACTAATGTTACCTCAATAAAAAAATGTTTTTTTGGGGGGGGCCAGCCCCGTGGCTTAGCGGTTAAGTGCACGCACTCCACTACTGGTGGCCCGGGTTCGGATCCCGGGTGCGCACCGACGCACCGCTTGTCCGGCCATGCTGAGGCCATGTCCCACATACAGCAACTAGAAGGATGTGCAACTATGACATACAGCTATCTACTGGGGCTTTGGGGGAAAAAAAAGGAGGAGGATTGCCAATAGACATTAGCTCAGAGCCGGTCTTCCTCAGCAAAAAGAGGAGGATTAGCACGGATGTTAGCTCAGGGCTAATCTTCCTCACAAAAAAATATATATATATTTTTAGGGGAGATATCTTGAATTATGTTCACCAAAATGTACTGGATTTCCCATGAGTTGTGAGATTTTTAGGTGATGTTTTTACTTAACCTCTTAATATTTTTCTGTAGCGCCTATGTTTCTAAAAAAATATTTGCATAAGTAAAACAGGAGAAAAGCCATAAATTTAATTAAAATAGTCCCAGACTGATAATGCCCCTAGACACTTGAAAGAAACACAAAACTCTTTGGAGAAAGACATCCTAGGCCAAAGGTTAGCAAATTATAGCCCACAGGCCAAATCCAGGCCACAGCCTGATTTTGTAAGACCCACAAGCTAAAAATAGTTTTCAGATGTTTAAAGGGTTGCTAGAAGAAGAAAGAGAAGAAGTGACAAAGCTGTATGTGGCCTGCAAAACCTAAAATATTCATTATATGAACTTTTACAGAAAAGTTTCCCCATCTGTGTCCAAGCCTTCACCTTAGGACACTGAGCAGCACGTGACCACAGACAAAGAAGAGCATGAAGAATCCGTACGCCATGAGTAAAGTCAGCAGACACCACAGACAACAGAACAAGGACCACAAATACTTCTGGAATTGTAATTATCAGAAAACTCTAAGAAAATTATGCATGATATTTTTTGAAAATAAAAGGCTAGGTTTATAAGATATAGGTGGGGAAGAGGAAAATATAAAGTGATTTAGAAGATATGAAAAAGAACCAAATAGAACTTTTGAGAAATAAAACATAAAATAACTAAAATTAATATTCCAACAAATGAGTTTAGACATATTAGGATTTGACATGTTGAAATGAGAATTAAGTGAAGTAGAAGATAAGGCA
This sequence comes from Ceratotherium simum simum, assembly GCF_057802395.1. Taxonomy (NCBI): domain Eukaryota; kingdom Metazoa; phylum Chordata; class Mammalia; order Perissodactyla; family Rhinocerotidae; genus Ceratotherium; species Ceratotherium simum. The sequence goes on along the minus strand of NC_141921.1, from coordinate 16,983,549 downwards.
GAAGGAATTATCCACAGTGCAGTATGCAGAGACAAAGTGTAGAAGACATATAAAATAGATTAAGAGGTGTGGAGTGTAAAGTGAGATGGTCTATTATCTGTTTACTGTTTCCTGTTCCAGAAAGAGAGGAAGAGAGAAAACGGGTCAGAGAAATATTTCAAGAGGAAATGGTTGATAATTTTCCAGAAGTGATAAACAATATCAATCCACATGTTCAAGAAGCTGAACAGATTCCAAGCAGGATAAATAAAAATAAATACACAACTAGACACATCATAACGAAACTGCCAAACACCAAAGACAAAGAAAAAAATCTTAAAAGCAACCAGAGAAAAAAGGCTTATTTCTTTAAAAATATCCCCAGATAGACTGAAAGCTGACTTCTAAATGGCAATAACAAAAACGAAAAGACAATAAAATCATATCATTAATGGCCTGAAAAAGAAGTGCCAAACCAGAATTATATAGCCAATGACAATGTCTTTTAAAAATTAGGACAAAATAAAAACGTTTCCAAATAAAAAAAAAAAAACCAGAGAATTTCCCACACTCAGGGAAATTCTGGAGGTTGTACTTGAAGCAGAAGGAAGGTGATGCTAGATAATAATCTGAGATTCAAGGAAGAAGGACGACATTGACAGTGTCAAGTGCTGACAAGGGTGGGGAACAGCTGGGACTCTCGGGCGTTGCTAGCAGGACTATAAAATCACACGACTACTTTGGAAAACAGTTTGTTACTTTACTGCAAAGTTAAATGTATACTTACCATACAACCCACTAATTCTGTTCCTCAATATTTCCCCAAGATTTATTATGGAACCAAATGTTATAGCAGCTTTATTCATAACAGCCAGAAACTGGAAACATCCCAATCCAACTCAAATGTCCATCACTTGGAGAATGGATAAACAAACCGTGGCGTATCCATATGATGGAGTACTAGTCAGCAATAAAAAGTAATGGATTACATGCAACAAGACAAATGAATCTCAAAAACATCGTATAGCATAAAAGAACACAGACATGAAAGGAAATATCCTGTAGTATCCCATTTGTATGAAATTCCAAAAGGCAAAACTCATCTATAGAAATAGAAAGCAGATTAGTGACTGCCTGAGGCCAAGGGTAGAAGGGGATTGACTGCAAATGGCATGAGGGACCCTTGGGGTGGTGGAAATGTTCTTCATCTTAACTGTGGTGGTGGTTACATGGGTATAAACGTTTGTCAAAACCCATCAAACAGTACACTTAAAATGGGTGCATTTCACTGCACGTGTATTACACTATAATAAAGTTGTTGGAAAAAGAAAAAGATAACACAATAGCATCAAGAAACATCAGATACCTAGAAATAAATCTAACAAACATGTGCAAGACATCTATACTGAAAACTATGATTGAGAAAAATTAAAGACTTTTATTTAAAAGGATGAAGTGGGATATTAAATATTCTACAAATTCTTTACACCTTTGGCCCCTTGGTGTGCTCCCCTAAGACTGCCATGTTAAATAAAACTGTGCTGGCCTACTACAGGGTGAGAGGCCATGTGGGGGAGAAGCAAGGCACTCCCGCTTGTGCCTACACCAACTGCCAGATCACGAGCGAGCCACCCCGGACCTCTCAGCCCAGCCAACTCACAGCATCATGAACAATAATAGACTATTGCTGTTTTAAGCCACTAAGTTTTAGGGTGGTTTGTTGCAGGAAAATAGATAATTGATAGAAGGGATATACTATGTGCATAGATTGAAGAGTAGGTATTTTAAAGATGTTAATTATCACCAAATTGACCTGTAGATTCAATACAATTCCAACAAAAATACCAATGGGTCAATTTTGTGGCAAGCTAGTTCTAAAAATTATTTGGAAATGTCAGGGGCCAAAAATGTCTATGTCACTGGTAGTGAAGGACAAGGTGTGAGAACTCACTCTCCGAGATATCAGGATTCACTATAACCCTTCAGTAATGAAGAGAGTGTGGCATCAGTACAAGATCAGATAAACCAACAGATGGAAAAGATCGGAGAGTCCAGAAATACACACACACACACACACACACACACACACACAAATGATTGGTGACTATTGCAGAGACAATTAATGACATTGAAGAGAACTGGAGAAAGAACAGATTTTTAAATAAATGGTACTGAGTTAATTGGCTATTAATATAGAAAAAATCAAATTGTACACAAACATGAGGTGGATTGAAGACCTAAACGCAAAAGGCAATAATAGCACTTTCAGAATATAATATGGGGGTCTTCCCAGTATCAGGGTGGAGAAAACTCCACACACAGGACATAAAAAGTACTAACAATAAAGAACAGATCTATAATTTGACTACATTAATTCAAGAGTATCTCCTCCTCAGAAGACACCATTAAGATAGTGAAAAAGGCAAACCACAAGATAGGAGAAAATATTTGCAACAGTATAACTGACAAAGGGCTTATATCCAGAACATCTACAAATCAATAAGAAAAAGACTGTGGAATAGGAAATGGGGAAAAAAAAATTTGAACAGGCACATGACAAAAGAGGGGAAAAGCTGGGCAATAGCATGTAAAACAGTGCTCAGCTTCATTCAAATTCAAATTACAATGAGATTTCACCACATGGTCTACGCCCCAACAAGTCTACTCCTCCTGGATATACACCAACAGAAGTGTATACGGGTGCACAAGTGTTCCCGACAGCTCTGCCTGTAGTGACCAAAACCGGAAACAACCTAAATGTCCATAAACAATAGAATGCATAAACACGCTGGGGTATATTCAATCAATGAAGTATAACACAGTAATGACAACTGAAAAATTACAGCTTCATACCAGATAGATAATCTCATAAACATAATGTTGAGTGAAGGAAGCTACGCCCAAAAGAAACCATCCTTCTCTTCCACACATTTAAGTTTTAAAAGCAGGCAGAACTAAACTACAGGATCGGGCCAGCCCCGTGGCTTAGCGGTTAAGTGCACGCGCTCTGCTACTGGCGGCCCAGGTTCAGATCCCGGGCGCGCACCAACGCACCGCTTCTCCGGCCATGCTGAGGCCGCGTCCCACATACAGCAACTAGAAGGATGTGCAACTATGACATACAACTATCTACTGGGGCTTTGGGGGAAAAAAAGGAGGAGGATTGGCATGGATGTTAGCTCAGGGCTGATCTTCCTCACGAAAAAAAAAAAAAACTACAGGATTTAGGGATATGAGCTTAAGTGGTAAAATTATAAAGAAAAGCAAAGACGTGATAACCATAAAAGTCAAGATAATTGTTACATTTGGGGAGGGAAGGAGTAGTAACTGAGAGGAGGTTCAGGGGGGGTTTGAGGTTTGAGGGGGGGTTGAGGGTTGAGTGGGGGTTTGAGGTTTGAGTGGGGGGTTTGAGGGTGGGGAGGCGCCAGCAATGGTTTATTTTCTTGACAAAGCCAGTAGTTACACAAGTGTTTGATTTGTGATAAATCACTGAGTTCTATACTTTTATGTATTTTCTGCATGTGCATTATATTCCATAATAAACAATGTTAAATAAAATAAAACTAATGGCACCAGACTTTCCACCAACAAGTCGGGATGGTAGAGCAATGTTTCAAAATTCTAAGAGAGAATTATTTTCAACATAGTTTGTTACACTATTACAACCAGACAAGTTATTTATCAAATGTTTGGGTAGTATAAAAATATTTTCAGACATATATGAACAAAAAGAATTTTCACTTCCATAGCCCTTTCTGAGGAAGTTTCTTGAAGATATGCTTCAGCAAGACAGGGGTAAACCAAGAAAGAAAAAACATTGGTTTCTAGAAAGAGTTATGCAACCCATGAGCACACTGAAGAGAAGATCCAGAATGAATCAGAACAACCAGTCTAGATTAGAGAAGGGGACTGAGGTCCCAGGAGGGAATTCTCCAGGGAAACATTTTCTCAATAGAATGTCTGATATTATAAATAGTTTAGAAAAATAAAGTGAAAGAACGAGAACGGCAATTTTTAATTTTCTCACGGTCAGGTGGGAAAATTAAAATCATAGTGAATCACTTGGCTGGGCAGGGAACAAGGTTCTTGTCATAATAATATAAAGTCTTGATAATGTAAACAGTTTGTTGATCTTTAATTTCTAGAATCAACCTAGAGCTAAAGCATGAATATTATAGTTATAGAACTTAGCATAAACGTCATTGACCTTGACAATATAAAAGCTAAAGTAAATCAAGGACAGAATTTGGGGTATGAAAGAGGGAAAGGGAGTGAAAGGGACAGTACAGACACAAACATACTCATCTTACAAAGAGGAGAAGCAAAAGACGCAGCCTCTATTTCACAGAACAAGAAATAAACGCACGGCCCTCCAGTGAGGGCCTCACTGTCTCTGCTCAAGCATGAGTCACTGACAACTGGAGTGCTCTGTCCTCTTTTTACTCATTTAACAATCTCCATCCTCCAGATCGCACTTCAAACATCACTTCTTTACTTTCTAGACTAGATCAGGGTCTCCTGTTAAATACTCCTAGTATTTCTTTTTTGTTGTTCACAGTTATTCATGTGAGTCAGTCATCTTTGCCACAATAATGCTGCATAACAACCATTACCAAACATACGTAAGTGGTATGCAACAATAAATATTTGTTCTCAAAAGTCTGTGGGTCTTTTGGGCAGTTCAGCTAATGGGAGCTGGGCTTGGTGGGACTCACTCATGTGTATGTGATCAGGTGCAGGTCAGGGAGGCAGGTTTGCTGATCTTGGCTGGCCTCTTTCTCAAGTCTGGGGCCTTGGCTGGGACAGTCTTTCTCCAACAGGATAGCACAGAATCGTTCTTAGTGCCAGCATTTCAAGAGAAGGAGCGATAGGCACAAGGCCTCTGGAGATCTGGGCTCAGAACTGGCACACCATCACTAGGCTCGCTCAGATTTGAGGAGCAGAAAATAGATTTCCCCTGTTGTTGGGAGGGCTGCAAAGTCACATTACAAAGGGTGTGGATACAGGGAAGGGTGGGAACATGGCCTATTTTCTTTTTTTTTGTTGTGTTAAAATACCATTTACCATTTTAACTTTTTTTAAGCGTACAGTTCAGTGGTATTAAATACACTGATACTGTTGTGTAGTCATCACCACCATCCTTCCCCATAACTCTTTTCATCTTGTAAAACTGAAACTCTATACCTATTAAATAATAACTCCCCATTCCTCCTTCCCCCAGCCCCTGGCAACCACCTTTCTATTTTCTGTCTTTATGAATTTGACCACTCTAAGTACTCCAGATAAGTGAATCATACAGTGTTTCTCTTTTTGTGACTGGCTTATTTTACTTAGCACAATGTCCTCAAGGTTTATCCATGTTGTAGCATAGTGCAGAATTTCCTTCCTTTTTAAGACTGGATAATGTTCCATTGCATGTATATAGCACATTTCGCTTATTCATTCATCCCTTGATGTACACTGGGTTGCTTCCACATTGTAGCTGTTGTGAATAATGTTGCTGTGAACATGAGTGTGCAAATCTCTCTTTGAGACTCTGCTTACAATTCTTTTGAGTATATACCCAGAGGTGGAATTGCTGGGTCATATGGTATTTCTGTTTTTAAATTTTTGAGGAACCTCCATACTGTTTTCCACAGAGGCTGCACCATTTTATGTTCGGAAATGGGCCCATTTTTGCAACGAGTCTACCCCAGGGTGATTTCTTTGATTGACGTCTGTCTCCCTAGGAAACCATAAAGCACCATGAGGGCGGGAATTATGTTTCATGTGTTCACCATTCTATCCTCAATGCCTCACACAAGTGCTGACATATAGTAGTGACTCAAGAACTATTTTGAATCTGTGTCTGATAATTTTAATGTCTGAGCTTCTGTGTTGCCATTGTCTGTTTCTTCTGATGGGTGTCATCATCTTGTCATGTTGACGCATATGCCTGGTTTACTTTGATTTAGTGTCAGATCTTGCATTAGGAGAATTGTTTATAGGCGTAACTTGAGGTCTCAGATGATCTTCCGCTAGAGAAGATTCATGTTTGCTCTTGCCTGGTGCCTGGGGGGGCCACTAGTAATCCAGGACCATCTTCACCCAGTGGCTAGAATTGAGATTTTCCAGGCCACGGAGATGACTCGAAGCTGGACTGCAGCCTGGGCAAGAAGGGATCGAACTCTCGGATAGAACCGATTATTTTTTTAAATGTCCATCTTTTCTCATTGTCTTTAGTAAAGGGATTGACCCCCTATTACTAGAGGTGGAAATTCTTCCTCAATAAATATTTGTTCAATGACACACTAGATAAATTTAATGGTCTCCATTCTTGGCCCTTTTGCAATATTTAATACCATGGGAGGAATGAAAACGTTGCAATTTTCAAAGATGCTAGTAGCTGTTTCTGCAATCTAGGGGTGGCAGCAAAATTCATCTTTGGGAGAAGACTGTTCTTTTGGTTTGGGAAAATGTTTTAATGAGCCTCTTGAGCATGCAAAGGTGAGGCTGAGAAATTAGTCTAGAAGGAGAGGTCGAGACAATGAAGAGAGGACTGTATTGCCAGAAAATGTTAAATGTTCCTGAGATACAGAAGTTGCAACAACGCAAACTAAATTTTTGCTTTCTTGGGTGGGAGTAAGTGGGGATTTGGGTCCCCAGGACTTGAGAGAAAGAGGATTCTGGGTTTAGCAGACTCTGCAGTAGAAAGAGGTACAGACAGACCTCCTGTAAGAGGGCACAGCCAGTCCTGCGCTGTAACTCCTCTGTGTTACATTTCATTCTCTGCTTCTTTGTTGTTTCTGCAGCCCAGTGTCTGCGGTACTGAAATGAACTGACTAGTCCACACCTGGGACAGCCTGGGGGGAGGCAGCCTCTCGGTAGAGGAATGGAGACCCCACATTCCAGCAGCCCAGAGTGTTAGTCCAGAGCTGGCAGCTGCTAAGGGCGCCCAGGCTGCAAGCATCAGTCATTGACAGCTCCTGTCACCCCCTCATACCCAACTGCTCCCCAATCCTGGTCATTTTACTCCTTAAATAGCTCTTAAATTTTTGCCCTCCTTTGCAGCCCACAGCTCCTGCCCCTCAGGCCTCACTAGGTCTGACTGGACAATTGCAGTAGCTTTAAGCCAACCTCCAGATTCTTCTACTCTAGTTCACGTCACAGCTGCCATGGTGATTTTTCCAAAGCGCAAATCTGATTGCAAGCTCTCCTCTGCAGAACCTTCTCTGCTACAGGATAAAGTCTCAGCTCTGGCAGGTGACAGACAAAGCTCCCCACCATCCACCCCTAAGGTAATCGCAGATCCTATCTACACAGCTTCCCTCCACCCCAATGTCGCGTGCTTGGGCACATGGTGACGGAGTGTGGTGGTGAAGAGCATAAACTCCACAGCCAGCCTGCCAGGGTTTGAATCCCACTCTGCCCCTAATGAACACTGTGATCATGGGTAAGTGACCCAATGTCATCTGTCCACAAGGTTGTTATGAGGATTAAGTGAGTCAGTATACCCACAGTCTAAGAACAGTCTGATGATGCTGCTACATAAGTGTTTGCTAGTATTATTATCATCATTATGATTATTCCCAAAAATCCCTACTTACTATTAATCAATGCTTTTCCCTCCCTGCCACGCCTACCCCAATGTCCTTCCCATCTCATGTGCCTGATAAATTCCTATTCATCTTTCAAGGCTTCTGTCACCTCCTCCGTGAAGCTATTTCTTTCCTCCTCTTTTTTACTGAGGAAGATTGGCCCTGGGATAACATCTGTGCCCATCTTCCTCTACTTTATTTGGGATGCCGCCACAGCATGGCTTGACAAGCGGTGCATTGGTCTGTGCCCGGGATCCGAACCTGCGAACCCTGGGCTGCTGAAGCAGAGCGCGCGCACTTGACCGCTGTGCCACCCGGCCGGCCCCCATGAAGCTATTTCTGATCCTTCATGCCCCTCTGCATTCTCCCAAGAGCACTTGTCATTCACTTCTCATTTGGTATCACAGTTCTCCGTACACGCGGCTGTCTCCCCATCAAGTTATGGGCTACAAGCGAACAGGGTCCCCCATCTTATTATCTCTGTTTCCCTAGTGCCTGGCACATAGTTACATGTGCAATCAGTATTTCTCAAATTAATGTCCACCTCCATCCTAAATTGTAGGATACTGGAAATGGGACCGTGTCTCAGTCATCTTTATGTTTCTCAGTTCATAACTCAGCACATTGAATTTCATGCTCCATCCAATGCCAACACTCTTCAGCCAACCCTGTGAGAGCCCCAAGTCTCCGGGCAGTCTCTGAATAATTCTGATCTAGACTTTGGTTCTTGCCTGGTGAATGCTGGAATAGGTCAGTGTTTGACATGTCATCCTCTCTTGCTGTGTGCCAACCCTCATCCTCCTTTGCCAACTGCTTGCAGCCATAGGCAGAGAATTCAGAGAGTGTTTGGAGGACTGACACAAGAAGAAAAGGGGCGGCTTTTTTTGTGACCCCCATTCCCACAGAAAGCCACTCTGCATATGATTTATTCAAATAAGGTCTGGGTTAGCAAGAGTCTGGAGAGTTTGATGGGGCATGGAGACAGAGCCAAATGCTCTTTGGCAACAGAAAGCTTTGTTGCAAAGGAAAACATCCACTTAAATAAAAGATACAACAAAATAGCATGCCAACTTTATGACCTTGGATATTTCTTATTTCATTATACACCGGAGTTAAAACACCATGTATGATCCCAAAAGGAGGGTCAAGGATATCCATTACTAACATATACTCTTGGTCCTATTGGAACTGAGGGAAGAGAGAAGTTCAGCAGACATTAAAAATAATAATTGCTTTGTCCTGCCAAATGGCCTGACTCTAACACTAAATCAACCCCCGTCAGCAAGATCATGGAATGCATGCTAGCCCACCCACCCTCAGAAGAGGGCTTATTGCTGGTGATCAGAACCAGTCTGTTTTCTATCACCTACGATCCCCAGGACTGATTACCCTGGCTGTTCTTAAAACCAATTGCTCAATATTTCAAATGTCTCTGACCTGCCTAGGAACTAGATAGGAGGGAACTGGGGTGTTTTGAAAAGTCATTTGTTAAATAGAAACAGGCACCAAGAGAGAGGAGAACTGGCTGCTCACAGGGGCTGAGAGGACATAGTGCATTAGAGTGATCACTCCATCCCCTAATGGGGACACTCTTGTGTGAGCACCAGCTCCAAGGTGTGCTTTCAGTAAACCAAATCCCAAGCCCCAGAACACGACCCAGAATGCCAATCTATTGGTTTCCTGTGGGCACTATGCTTTCCTCTGATCTTGGCTACTCAGAGGCTGTGGAATGCAGGCTTAATGGAACAGAAGGTGACATGTAAAGGTGGCTTCAGTCTGAATTGGGGAAATATTTTAGGATCCCCTTGCCCTTTAGCAGCACAGTCTTAGGAGCCTTGGGGTAAGCCCATCCATCTTTCTTTACCTATTAAGCAGGACCACCCACTGATGTCTCCACTCCCTTTGTCTTAGGATGTTCTCCACTGGCATACACAAAGAACAAGGAACTCCAGGACAGGGTGGGAGGGGCACCTTTCTATCGTAAACTTTTTTTTAACTTCTTGAACTTTTTGCCATGTGAATATATAACATATTCAAAGAACAAATAAAATTAGAAAAAGAATACCCATGCTTTAGGCATTGTAGCAGTTCTGGGAAATGTGCCCCAATCAGTGCTGTCCCAGTGTTTGTCGAAGCCCAGGAGAGAGGTACGCAGACCCTCTCAGGATGGCCAGTCATGGGGGCTGTGCAAGCCTGGGGCTGCCGCAGAGAGTTCCTGCTGGAGAAAGAAGCTAGCACCTCGGAAAATAGAAGACCGAGGGGCTTCGTCTTGACCACGTCAGAGCACCTCAATCTCAATGGACCCTTCCTCGCACTTTTCCATTACACCAACATTTTCTGCGTTAAAAACAAATAAATGAAAAGAATCTGTCCTATGGTGTACTGAAGAGCTCCTGAGCTGGTATAGGGGGTTGTCTGCACAACCTTTTGGGGGAATCAATGTGAAAAAAGCAACGTAGTGGAGTGGATAGCAGTTTTGGAGTCAGAGACATCTGGAACTGAATCCTGGCCTGATCAATTACCAGACACAGAATTCGGGCAAATTACTGGACTTTTCAGATCCTCAGTCTTTTAAATTACACGTTGGGGCTAATAGTGGTAGCTATCCCCTGGAATGTAAGCTCCGTGAGGGCAGGCACACATCCCTCGTGTTCACTGCTGTGTCTCAGGGCCTGGCAATGCCCGGTGCAGATAGGTGCTCGTCGTATTGTATTTCAGTGAATAAAGAAGGATGGATATCTCACAGGGTTGTCATCAGGATTAAAACAAGAAAATGCGTGTCGAGTGCTTAGCAGAGCATCTGGCCCTTGTTGAACACAAAACAAACGTTGCTTTTTGTTGTTATTATCGATTTGGGTAACAACTCGCCAAGATTATTTTCTTGTCCTTTCTCGTTTTTTAACTTGTTATGGAAGTACAGTAGACATACATAAAAGCACAAAATTACTTGAGTCATTTAGCCACACTCCCACCCCATTTCTCTTTGTCCAAGGGTACTTCTGCCAGAGGCTCCCTCTGCAACACATTGTTGCTGCCCGTCCATGCAGTGGCCACAACTCGAGCTAAGTGGTTCAGTTAAATGGTGGCCTCGTTGCCTTCACTTTTCCAACTTAGAAACGAATGTGGGAAAATCTGTTCCCTGCAGATACCAGCAACAGCCTGTCGCAGAGTCTGGTCATGGGTATATGTCAGTGCAGACAGTTAAACATCAAGAACGCATCTTGGCTCCAGGGCCTCTGTGGTTCCTGAGTGCTGCCTGCATGCGCAGCCACAATGTTAATGGCTTTCTCGTCTCTCTTAAATAGGGTTCCTGCCTTCCATAAAAGTTGTGCCAAGAGCTACTAGACAATAAAATACCAAACAGGGATAAACCAGGGAGTGGTCTTTGGGGATACTCATTCATTCTTTCATTCATTACACACCCACTTCACTCAGTGTTACCACTGAGTTATATGATAAGGACAAAACCATAAACAAGTTATGGTCCCTGCCTGGAGAATTAATGGTCTGGGAGACTAAATAGACATTGAATGAATAATTACAGATATAATGAATGTTATGAAAGGAGAAGTCTGGGGTTCTTTGTAAGTATGTAAAGTAGGGAGCTCACTTTGTGGAATGAGAATGGGGGATTGGGCAAGGCCTTGCTGAAGTGTCAAAGTTGTCCAAGCAGAGACTAGAGTGTGTGGAACCAGGTGAGGCTGCTCTTGGGCCCACCTTTTCAAGGAGTTTCCCACATCCACTGCTACTCTGCTGTCACTGAGCCACACGGGAGCTGCACAGGAAAGTGCGAGCCTTTTCTGGGTGGCTTAAGTTCCTCTAGCTATGCCTGTGGGCCGCTGGGAGTTTTCACTTTGAAGGGGAAGCCAGAACATTCACACCTGAAGCCCACCCTGCCCTGTCTGCAGCAGCACTATGGGAACGTTCCCCAATCTTCTGTAGCCAAAGCTTCCCTCGTGATAGATCCTTGTCCTTCCTACTCTTTGGTAAGTCTTCCAAGCTTTGGATCTCGATATGAAAAATTCAGCTTCAGATGTCCCCAGAAAATGTCTCCTCTCTCTGAAGTCTGCCCTTCTAGACTAGGGTTGACAAACTTTTTTCTACGAAGGGCCGGATGGTAAATATTCTAGGTTTTCTGGGCCATATAGTCTTGATCACAACTCTTCAGTCATGCTATTGTAGCGCAAAAGCAGCCGTAGACAATTTGTACACGAATGAGCACGCCTCTGCTCCAATAAAACTTCATTCACTACAACAGCCGCCAGACGTGGCCCGCATGCCATAGTTTGCTGACTCCTGTTCTACACTGTTGCTTTCTTTAGATATGGAAAGTCTACTTTGAAACTTAGGGCTAGCAATGAGTTCTCTGTTCTAGGTAGTAGCCTCCCTCCTCTTCCCTAGGTAGTGAGCTTGATCTCTTGGCTCTGCTTTAAAGACTGAGGGGGGAGCAAAAAGTAAATTGCTAAGAAGGGAAAATATATCAGGAGGTTTTTCAAAGCATTGTCCTGCAACATATTAAAACTCTTTTAAAAAAGTATTTACAGAAGATAGAATGAAATCCTATCTGAACTTTATTCATTGTTATAAAAGTGTGGACGGCTTGGAACTAATCTCCCCAACTCTATTCTTGACTCCTGTCAACCCATTCTCCACTCTCTTGCCAGAATGTCTTTTAAAAACACACATCACTGACGTACTTAAAGCCCCACAGTGGGGGACAGTAGAATTCTTACCCATTAGCCCTTCCCCACTTCTTCCTTGCCACCAAAGCCCGGTGTGCCTGGGCCCAGGGGATGAATCACGGCAGGCCCATGCCAATCATAGCAATCCTACACCAGTGATTGGTCTGGGAGTGGGCTCTGGCAATAGTTCTGACCAATAATACACAAGAAGAGGTCCACTAGGGACTTTGGGGAAAGTTCGTCTCTGATAAGAGAGAGCATGTAAAAGAAAACTGTTTTCCTCTACTCTCAGAACATTTCTGACACCAGATGTGTGGGTTTTTCCACACCAAGCAATTCTCCAATTCTCAGTGGGCACTGGTTGGGTGCCCTACAATTTAACTCAACCCTGACACTAACTGCCTGGAGTTAATGCAGATCCCACAGTTTAAGGTCTCAGTCCCACAAGACTGCCCCCCACTTCAGACTCAATCTCAAGTCCCAGGTTGTCACCTGTACTTCTGACAGACCAGCTATAAATCAGGAGTTCTCACAACCTCCTCAGGTTCGATAATTTGCTAGAACAGCTCAGAGAACTCAGGGAAACATTTACTTATGTTTACTGGTTTATTATAAAGGATATTACAAAGGATAAAGATGAACAGCCAGATAAAGAGGTACATAGGACAAGATACAGGGATGAGGCATGGAGCTCCCAGTACCTCCATGTGTTCACTGATCTGGAAGTTCTCCAAACTCCACAGTTTAGGGATTTTTATGGAGGCGTCATCAAGTAGGCATAATCAATTACTAATTCAATTTCCAGCCCTTCTCCCCTACCCAGAGGTTGGGAGGTAGGGCTGAAAGTTCCAAGCACCTAATCATGGCTTGATCTTTCTGGTGACTCTTGAAGCTATCTGGGGGCCCCCAGCCATCAGGCATCTCATTAGCATACAAAAAGACACTTCTGTCACTCTGGAGATTCCAAGGGTATTAGAAGCTCTTGAATCAAGAACCAGGGTCAAAGACCAAATATTAGAATAAAAGATGTTCCTAACACCCCTATCACTCAGGAAATTACAAGGTTTTAGGAACTCTGTGCCAGGAACGAGAGACAAAACAAATACATGTCTTATTATAATAAGCAGCATGCATGGAGAAAGCTTCTTTATAGCTGCTTCCTTTGTGTTTGGCAAACGGTCACAGGGGGCTGAGATGCCTCGAGCTGCAGCAGCCTGCTAGATAGTAGTACCCTCAGGCTGCACCGTGGAGAGAACTAAACGGACCCAGAGTCCCTTGGGAGCCCTGAAGGATCAAAACCACAAAATCTATCCCAGGGTGAGCAAAGTTTCTAAGCAAGCCTGGACCAAATTCGGTTCTTGATTGCGTAGGGAGCAGGAGGATGAGTGGACAAGTCCAGGTCTCCTCAAGGCCCGGCTGACAGGAGCCTCTCTTCTCTGCCACTGGTGCACATGGCATGAACATTATCTTCCCAGGGGATAAACTCAATGTATAGTCACCCAAAGCTGTCCACCCATGGCCAGTCGGGCTCATGGCTAAGCACTGTTAGGAAACTTCTGGTTGATTTAACATGCAGAGCTGCAGAAGTACTTGGTTTTGTTCACCCAGCTCAGTACCAGATGGATGTTCAAGATTTTGAGCTCTTACGTATATGTCTCACGCTGCTAAAGTTACTGTAAACTCTCGGGCAATTAGCAACATATCCTAGACCAGTCTGTGCTCTCAGGGGTCACCCTCCAAGGAGGCACTGCTGGGTTCTTGGAATGTGGTCAAAGAACTTAACAATCAAGGACTTTTCCAAATATGAGCATACAGTTGTGAAAGCTGTGCCTTCTCCCCACCTTGGCCCTGCAGCCTGGGGCGCTCCGATGGGCAAGAGCCAAGGGAAGCTCCTTTCTCTTTTCCTTCCTGCTGGGATAGTACCTCTTTATTCAGACTGGCTTTAAAAGGAAGAAACTTGGGGAGACACTGTAAGGAATCCCACTGCTGGGGAGAAGCTGGAGTCGTGGCCTTCGTGGGGTTCTCTGTGTGTCCCTCATCTGCTCCTCCTCTCCTTCCTTGAACATTCTCCACACACACAGGTCATTTTAGATTTCCCAGCAGCCACATTTAAAAAAGGAAAAAGGAACTGATGAAATTAACTTTAATAATGTATTTTATTTAGCTTAATATACCCAAAATATTATTATTTTTTCAAACCCCCATGGAACAGAAGGCAAAAATCCTAACCAGGCTGGGATTTCCTCCTGAGAGGAAAAGGTCTGATAGAAAGGAGAAATGCATAAAAATATGACGCACATTTGTATGTACACCCAGAATGAGGAAAGCCAAGATTTCTAAGATCGAGTCTTCTTCCTCAGGAAGTTAATATTGAATAACACTGAGCATTACTGTGCCCACCCCTGTTCTATGTGTTCTTCACGTAATACCTCGTGTAATCATAACAACAACCCTACGGAGTAAATGCTATTATTATCCTCATGCCCATTTTACAGTTGTGGAAACTGAGGCACTGAGAGTTTAAGGTACTTGCCTGAGATTACGGAGTTTGTAAGTGACAAAGCGCTGCTTTGGACCCAGCGGTCCCATTCCAGAGCCCTCTTTGACCTCCTAGGAGGGGAGATAAAACAGCAAAGACAGACTGAGCTTTTTAAAATGCAAATCAGATCATGTCACCCCACTGCTTAAAATCCCTTCGATGGCTTCCCACCGCTTTAGGATGGAGAGCAGCTCTTCATCCAAGCCCACAGAGCCCTGTGTGGTCCAGCCGCCATATGCCACCACGCTGGCCTGCTGGCTGTCTCAGACGTGCCACGCTCCCTCCACCAGAGCTTGGGTGTTAGCTGTTTCTCTGCGCGAAATGCTCTTCCTGGGGGGGCCGGCCCCGTGGCTTAGCGGTTAAGTGCGCGCGCTCCACTACTGAAGGCCCGAGTTCGGATCCCGGGCGCGCACCGACGCACCGCTTCTCCGGCCATGCTGAGGCGGCGTCCCACATACAGCAACTAGAAGGATGTGCAGCTATGACATACAGCTATCTTCTGGGGCTTTGGGGGAAAAAAAAGGAGCAGGATTGGCAATAGACGTTAGCTCAGAGCCGGTCTTCTTCAGCAAAAAAAAGAGGAGGATTAGCATGGATGTTAGCTCAGGGCTGATCTTCCTCACAAAAAAAAAAAAAAAAAGAGGAACTGCTCTTCCTCCCCCTCCTCCTCCTCCTCTGCCTCCTTGCTTCCTCCTCGGGTGAGCCTTCCCTGAGCCCTGGCCCTTGAGCATCCTGTGCTCTCATCTGCCACTTTCCTTGTCAGTGCATTGTCATGCTGACTGGGTGATTCTGTGATTAACGTTTGTCCCTTCTCTATGCCAACATCATCTAATAGAAATATGGTGTGAGGCACCTAGGTCATTTTAGATTTCTTAGTAGCCAGCCACATTTAAAAAAGTAAAAAGGAACTAGTGAAATTAATTTTAATAATGTATTTTATTTAGCCTAATATATCCAAAAATATTATCATTTCAACATGTAAGCAATATGAAAATTAACGGGATAGTTTACATTATTTTTCTCATACTAAGTTGTCAAAACCCAGTCTGTGTTTTACACACACAGCACATCTCAGTTCACACTAGCCACATCAAGTGTTCGGTGGCCACACGTGACTCGTGGCTACTAGACAGTGAAGGACTAGTCCAATCTCCTGCCCTCAGGGACGTCAAGTGGGGCCATGCACAGGCGATGCAACTGAGATGCGAAGTGGCTAGTCCGGTGGCTCTCAGCGGGCTGATTTCTCCCCTGGGGCACATCTGGCAACATCTGGAGATGAGACAGTTTTGATTGACGTGACTCTGGGGTAGGGGCGTGTGACTGGCGTCTGCTGCGTGGAGGCCAGGGAGGCTGCTGAAAATCCCACAACACGCGGAACAGCCCCTCACAACCAAGAGTTACCCGGCCAAAGGCGTCGGCAGCGCCCAGGGTGAGCTGAAGGACTCTGGGTCTCTCGCCTGCACGCACTGCGCCCGCTCCCTCATTCCCTCCCGCTCCCCGGGCCAGTTCCATCTGTTGTCTACACGGTCAGCTGTGCCAGTCTGAGACTCACAACCTCGGTTCCTGCTGAGCTGCCTTTATCCATCTGGCCAGCGGGTCCTTCTCTATAGACTGCCGAGCCAAGAGAGGAGGGACTTCCACATCTGCCTCCTGGAAGGGGTAGGGAGCCAAGTGACATTTGCTTTGGGTTTGTATCCTCTCCGGCCTCCAGGCAAACACAAACACCAAGGAGCTGGAGAGTGGGATCTAGTGGTTGATCTCCATTGCAAACCATTTCTGAGCATCACTAAAAACCTTCACTTGCATTGGTGAGAGGAGGGCCAGAGCACCAGACCGTGAAGAGACGCGTTGTCTCAGCCTAGCCCTGTCTGCCTGCCCAGCTTGCCTCCACAGGAGACAAGCTGGAATATGCATGAGACAGCCCCACGTCCCCAGGGGAGCTTGAAAATGATGAACATGCAGCCGGGAGCAGAGAAAACACCAGGCCCTGCCCCCGAGACTCCCTTTCCCTCGCAGCACTCTGAGCCAGGGAGGCTGGTGCTGCCGACGGATGGCATCACATTGACCCTTCAACTCCCTGCCATCCTGTTAGAAGGAGGTTTCAGGGGCACAGCGCCACAGAGCTCACTTTCCAAAAGAGTCAGGGCAACACATTCAGAAAGCAGAAAACTGGGTTGAGATTTGAAGGGATTTCCTCAAGCCCTCCCCCCTTGTGCCCCCATCTCGTGTTGGGGGACACCTGCTTGTTTAGGCTCTACCCAGGTCCTGAGAAAACAAAGGGAAAGTGCCTAGTACAGGGCCCGGCCTCTGTTGGAGAGTTAATTTTAAAAAATAACTTTTTAATAGGCAGCAACCTAGAGGGAGCCTGAGCTGAACCACTCAGGGCCTCTGATGGCTCCCAACCCCCCTCACTCTTCACACTTGAATTTCGTTTTCTACTGTTTTATTGAGGTATAATCGACATATAAAAAGGGAAGATTTCTAAAGCCTACAATTTGGTAAGTTTTGACAAATGTATACACCTGTGAGAGCATTGCCACACTCCAGGTGGTAAAAATATCCCTTTCTCCTGAAGTCTCCTCAGGCCCCTTTGGAATCTGCACCCCCACCCCAAGCCCGTCTCTGCTCATCCCCAGGCAACCACTGATCTGCTTCCTGTCAGTAGGGATTCGTTTGCATTTCCTATAATTTTTTTTTTTCTGAGGAAGACTGGCCCGGAGCTAACATCTATTGCCAATCCTCTTCCTTTTTTTTTCCCCCTTTTTCTAACCAAAGCCCCAGTAGATAGTTGTACGTCGTAGTTGCACATCCTGCTAGTTGCTGTATGTGGGACGTGGCCTCAGCATGGCCGGAGAAGCGGTGCGTCGGGGCGCGCCCGGGATCCGAACCCCGGGCCGCCAGCAGCAGAGCACGTGCACTTAACTGCTAAGCCACGGGGCCAGCCCCTTCCTATAATTTTATGTACCAAAAGTTCTTTATCCGTTTACTTGATGGGCTGTTACAGATAAAGCTGCTATGAACGTTCATGTACAAGTCTTCCATGGACATGTGCTTCCATTTCTCTTGGATAAACTCCTAGGAGTATTTACCTAGCAATGGTTGGATCATAAGATAGATAGAAATTTAACTTTTTAAGAAATCGCCAAACTGTTTTCCAAAGTGGCTGCACTGATTTATGTTCCAACCAGCAGTGTATGAGAGTTCCAGTTGCTCCACATCCTTGCCAACACTTGGTGTAGTCAGTCTTTTTAATTTTAGCTCTTCTAGTAAGTATAAACTGGTATCTCAGTGTGGTTTTAATTTGCATTAAAACCATGACAATTGACATCAAGCATTTTTTTATGTGCTTATTTGCCATCCATGTATCTTCTTTGTTGATGTGTCTAGTCAAATCTTCTGTTCATTTTTTAAAATTGAGTTGTTTTCTTATTATTGCCTTTGAGAGTTGTTTATATGATATGGATTTAAATCTTTTATAGATATGTGATTTACAAATGTTTTCTCCCAGTCTGTTGCTTCTCTTTCATTGTCTTAACAGTGTCTTTTGAAGGACAAGACTTCTCAATTTTTAATTTAATAACGTACTCCCATGGGGCCGGCCCAGTGGCACAAGAGCTTAAGTGCATGCACTCCGCTGTGGCGGCCCGGAGTTTGCCGGTTTGGATCCCAGGTGTGCACCGATGCACTGCTTGGCAAGCCATGCTGTGGTGGTGTCCCATATAAAGTGGAGGAAGATGGGCGCAGATGTTAGCCCAGGGCCAGTCTTCCTCAGCAAAAAGAGGAGGATTGGCGGATGTTAGCACAGGGTTGATCTCCTCACACACACAAAAAAAGTACTCCCATTACTGTGAGGTAGTCTCCCAGACGTTGGGGGATCCATTAGGACTGCTTTGCTAGATGTTTAGAATGGATTCGCTCATCTCAAACACAAACCACCCCTTTGCTGAGCAGCCTGCAGCCCTATGGAACCTCCTGAGAGATTTCCAGGAAAGACCTCTCCGTGCCTTGGTTTTCTCATCTGTAAAATGAAGATAATAGTAATACCCACTTCATAAGGTTGATGTAGGGATTAAATTAGTTAATCCATGTAAAGCTCTTACAACAGTCTAGCACTTAGTAAGTGCTATATAAATGTTATCTAGTATTATTACTCACACTAAGGATTTCCATGCAGGCCAAATACACCACCTTGGGACAAAATATCTGGACAATTCTGGTTGTTTTGATAAACATTTGTTTATCTGTATGCCAGTCCTGAGCTAAGTGCTTTGTTCACTTACCCCTTGAAACAACCCAAAAAAGGAGGTACAATTATTATCCTCATTTTACATATGACGAAACTGAGACCCAGTGTGGTTAGGGAGTGGCTGAGCTAGAATTCAAATTTAGGTGTGTTTAGCCCAAAACCTTCGCTATTCATAGAAAGCCTCCTTGCCGACAAGTGGAATGGGCCATTCCTAAAGTCATGTACATCTTCTGCCTCTGACTTTGCTTGTCCACTTGTCCTGGTGAGGGACTGCAGATTTGCTACAGGACCTTGTTTCAAGTGGGGGAACCCCCCCTTGTGGATGCCGCTCTCTAGACGTTGCTCTTCTCTAGAGCAGAAATGGCACAACTTCAAGGGCCACTTGGATACAAGTCAGACATAGACCCATAGGCTCCTAAGAATGGGAAGGAACTTTTAGGGTCACCCAGTTCAGCTTTTTACTAACACAAAACTGCCCCCGACCACCCTTGGCCCTGCTCAGGGAGAGGGGGCTCTCCCTGCCTCACCGGGCAGCCTTCTGCTTCTCCAGCTCCAGCTGTTAGACATCCGTCCTTCCTGCCTCCCTGCAGCTTCCTGACATAGTGCAGGCACTCAGCAAGTGTTTCTGGAATAACAGGCTGTCGTGGTGGAGGTTTTCTAGGGCACATTTGCCAAGCCTTTTCAATATGACAGTATGACCCCTGTGGCCCACCAGGAGGTACCATACCTGTCCCTACTGTGCTCTAGAGTCAGGGGTCCTTGCTTTACCAGTTCCTAGCCACATTGGTCATATAATGTCTCAGAGCCTCCATATGCTCATCTCTGAAGTGGGGATTACCCAGCTTACAGAAATATTGTGAGGGTTAAGTGAGCGAGTCCATGGAAAACACTGACACCTGCCTGCACAGAGGAAGTGCGCAGTCACTGCTGAGCGTTGATAAGATGGTGACAATTTCCAGAAAGATCACAACATCCTGACTTGCTGCCAAGTCTTTTTCCAAATCACGATAGAAAGAAGAGCTGGGACAATTGAGGATGCATGTGTCAGTACCACGATGGATTTTTAAATAAACAGGTCAGAACATACATCAATGAATGCTGCCCCTTCAAATGTACTACCTTGGGGTATTCAATGATTCTTGAAAATTTTCCGAGTCGCTGTTGGTTCCTGTACCATTTCTTCAGGAGCCCCAGGAGTGGCAAATCTTCAAGGGAGGGAAGTCAAGGACCAAGCTGGGGTGCCATTTGGGGTTCAAATAAAGTGCAAAAGAAACACCATGAAAATAGTTTTCTCTGATTACTGTTTCCAACCCAGATTTGAGCAATGGAAACATTGTGGCATCTGTGGAATAGGTCACTACTTTAGAGTTGAATAGCTATTTCAATATATACACTCTGATCTTTTTTTCTCATATTATTTCCATGACTTTTTTCGATTCACTCACTCAAAAGCATTTATTGCCTTTCCATCAGAAAAACATCTTCCAGTAATTCACCAAAATGATAAATACAAAGAGAAGAGGAGAGACATCTGCTATTTGTTCTCTGGGCCTTTTAGAAAATGTGGTGTTGTTCCCTGCATGCAATTGTTACACGTAGATCTACAAGGAAGCTGATGTTCTAGACATCAACGGAGTGGGCACTGTTCAAAAAGGAACGCCCCATAAATGCCACCACAGCAAAACTGGAAGGGTCCACGTTACTCATCATACTGCTGGCATTGTTGTAAACAAACAAGTTAAGGGCAAGATTCTTGCCAAGAGAATTAACGTACATATTGAGTGTATTAAGCACGCTAAGAGCCAAGATGGATTCCTGAAATGCATGAAAGAAAATGACCAGCAAAAGAAGGGTTCAGTGGAAGCGCCAGCCTCCTCCCCAGAGAGAAGCACACCTGTACGCACCAATGGAAAGGAGCCTGAGCTGCTGGAACCCATTTCCTATCAATTCATGGCATAAGAGGTA
This sequence comes from Ceratotherium simum simum, assembly GCF_057802395.1. NCBI lineage: Eukaryota > Metazoa > Chordata > Mammalia > Perissodactyla > Rhinocerotidae > Ceratotherium > Ceratotherium simum. The sequence goes on along the minus strand of NC_141921.1, from coordinate 16,962,561 downwards.
TAAAAACAAGAGGGGCAGTGAAGGTACTCTGTGTGACATTGTAATGATGGCCGTACGTCATTATACGTTTGTCCAAACTCATAGAATATTCAACACCAAAAGTGAACCCTAAGCTAAACTATGGACTTTGGTGATTATGACGTGTCAATGTAGGTTCGTCCTTGGTAAAAAAAAAAAAATGCCATTCTGGTGAGCCATGTGGATAACGGGGAAGGCAATGCGTGTGTGGGAGCAGGGGTATACAGGAAAGCTCTGTACCTTCCTCCCAATTTTGTTGTAAACCTAAGACTGCTCTAAAAAAAATAAAATCTTTTTTTAAAAAAAGACCTCTGGAATGTTTTTTTAAAAATCATTTATGGAGCGCGTTCTTTTGCCAGCATTGGGTTAGGCATTTGAGAGATACAAAAACAAATAAACAATAAACAAATAAAATATAGTCTCTGACCTTGAATAAGCATAACTTGTGCTTCCATAGCTTTCACCATATGTGAGGCTCTGTGAACGTGCCCTCAGAACAGCCCTACGAGATGGGTCCTCTCAGAATCCCCATTTTGGGGCCGGCCCGGTGGAGTAGTGGTTGAGTTCATGCACTCCGCTTGGCGGGCGGCCTGGGGTTCTCAGGTTCGGATCCCGGGTGGAGACCTACGTACCGCTTATCAAGCCATGCTGAGGCGACGTCCCATGTACAAAATAGAGGAAGATTAGCACAGATGTTAGCTCAGGGCCAATCTTCCTCACTGAAAAAAAAAAAAGAATCCCCATTTTACAGATGAGCAAACTCAGGCATGGAGGAATTAAGAACCTTGTCAGAGGTGTCACAGTCAGTCAGGAGTAGAGCCAGGATTCGGATCCAGGCAGACTGGCTGCAGAGTCCATCTGCCCCACTGAATGGCCACTTGAGAGCTTGAGCTGGGGGGGAAGGTTGAGAGAGAAATGAACATCAACTGGACAATGTATGTGGCAGAGAAGCGGGCCCCTCACAATCTCAGAGGTGTTCTGTTAAAAAAACCTTAGTAAATCTAGTCTAGAAAATGTCCCGTCCACCAAGTCCATTGACTGAAGAAATACTCACTGAGCACGTACAATGTGCCAGGTGTGTGACCAGTGGGAGGGTTCCTGTCTCACGATGGAGAAGACCTACCGGGGCTGGGAGTCTCGAAGGCACCGAGTGCCATGAGGAAGTGCAGAGGGATTTGGGACCATCTTAAAGCAAACTAACCTCCCCTGAGGTAAGCTTGCTGGAAGGAGGCACATGTTAGCTGAGAGTTAGCTATGCCATGTGGGGAGGACGGGGTTCTAAGCACAGGGAAAATCATAAGATAAAGTCACAATGTTGGAGACTGCCTGGAGCGTTTGAGGCCCTGAGAGAAAACCAGTACAACTCGTGTATAGAAAGAGAGGGGATAGACATGCTGGATGGAGTGGAGAGGTATTCAGGGCCAGATTTTTCTGGACCTTTCATCCTGAAGCATTGGGGGACCATAGAATCAGTGGAGCATATTAATTAGGGTAAGTTAAACTGTTATTACAAATGAACTCCAAAACATACAATAGAAATTTGTCTCTCCCATCACAGTCCAAGGCATAGATTCATTCCTGGTTGGTAGACTGCTGTATCAGTTCTCTATTGTCCCAACGCTACGTAACAAACAACCACAAAACTTCAGTGGCACACAACAGTAAGTGTTTATTGCACAGGCATCTGGAGTCAGATGGGGCTCAGCTAGATAGCTCTGCTGATCTCGCTGGGCTCATTCACACGTTGAAGGTTGGTCTAGGCTGGCCTTGGCTGCACAACTGGGGGACTTGGCTCACTCCGTGTGTCCTTTCTCCTCCAGCAGACCAGTCAGGAATGTTCATATAGAGACGGCAGAGATGCACACAAAGCAGAAACACAGAGGATTTCTTAAGACATAGGCTTAGAACTCGCACACCATCACTTCTGTCTCACTTTATTGGCCAAGGCAATGGAATATATACTCCATTGATTTGATCAATATACTCCGCCTTTATGGGAAGAACTCTGAGTTCACATGACAGTAAGACACAGATGCAGGCAGGGACAAGAAATGGGACCATTCAACGCACTCTATCTACCATGGACTCTATCCTGAATGTGTGGAATCAGGGACCCTGGATCCTTCCATCTTGTAACTCTGCCATCCTATGGAGCCTTGTCATCATCTGAAACCAGTTAGGAACATAAAGATGGAGGAGGCGTACTGCCACTCAAGAGCCTTGAACTACAAGTGGCCCACATCACTCCCTCTCACATTCTCCTGATAAAAACTAGTTATGTGACCAAGCCTAAATGCACATCCCTGGCCAGACAGCTGCTTCCCAGCCATGACTGCATAGTATGGGAGGGGAGAGGGAACTTTGACAGACAACCAGCCGTCTCTGACACTGGGCGTGACTCACCATTGTGCAACCCTAAATTCCTAAAGGAATGAGAATGAGAGTAAAAACTTCCTGCATCATAGCACTGCCCCAGGCAGAAGTGATGGCAAACTTTCTATGATAACATGAATCACCCAGCCAGATGTTTCAAAGGGGCACCAGAGAATAACATATGGACTCAGTCATCAGTCTACAGGGTTGCTAAGAAGATGCTAGTCTTTGCAGATCCTAATGCAGCAGATAGAGAGATAGAGACCGGACACATTACACCATCCCTGGGCTCCACCTACCCTCCTGAAGCCACACCCAATCTCCCGGTGGGGCTTATGTGAGGGGATCCCCCTCCCTTGCTGCAGACTGCCCTCTCTGATGAAGCACTTGGGATGCCCAGCCAACATCAAGCTCAAGGGGCTCGGCCCCAGGGCCAGGAGGAACCCCAGCACCTTTCGCCTGCTCCCTCTCAGAATGAGACCCCAGGAGCATGTGCTCTGGAAAGCAGCGGGTTGGCTTGTCAAGCCTCTCTCCCAAAAGCCGAGACATGATATGAATGCCAATGATCCCCACACCGTGAGGAGGGGGACACAATTACAGCAAATTCTGCTTACAGTTCAGATTCAATATTTGGAAGGGATAATCCTGAAATAAGAGATTGTCTGATTTCTCTTCCAAGCCTGTGAATGGTTCATTAGCTCCTATTTGACATTTGATGGTTGAGTCTGATTGGCTTTATTGTGGAGTTGGACTTTAAGAAGTCCCCAAGACAGAGCAATCAAGTTTCACAATGATCCCCAACTGCAAATTTTAAAACATAAATGGCAGCTGCGCCTTGGACATCCATCCCATGAATGCCGCGGGGAATTTGTGTTGCATCCCCACTTCATGAAACTCAATCCTGCTTGGCAGCGCTGGCCCCTGACTCAGCAGTTAGGATTTCCAGCAGTTCAGCCCGGGCGCTGCAGACAAAGAACCCCCAGACTCGAGCGTCAGTCAAGAGGAGTGTGTCCAGGTCTTGCGTGAGGCCACCTAGGGACTGGGGTCTCCAAGAAACGTGAGATTGAGGCTGCGCCCTAGAGGGGATTGCAGTCTAACTGTGGAGGCGGGTCCCTTGCACCAAAAACAGAAACGATAAAGGTGACAGATGCTCAGTTCCATGGTGGGGGCACAAGGGCTACAGGAGGTCCCAAGAAGAGAGAGAATAGGAAGAGCCAAGATATGGGCTGGCTTCCTGGAAGGATGCTTGAGCAAGATGTAGGGGAGGACAGGGGGAGGCATCTCTGGCGTGAGATGTGAGCGAAGGGCTGCAGGAGCCCCACAGCACCCCCACTTCCTCGCTGGAGGCAGGTGGTGCCTCCTCAGGGTTCCTGCCGCCACCTGGGCTTCCCCACTCCCCGTGTCGGCCACACGGCATTGACCTCATCTGTCCTCATCGACCATAGGCCCTTTGAGGGCAGGGACTGCCTTATCCATTTCTGAGCCCTGGTGCCCAACAAGGAGTCCCAGCCCAATAAATGTTTGTTGGTCGAATGAAGATTTGCACCTAACTGTGTTGCATGCTCTCAATGTGTTGTTGTTATTAGTACGTTGCTGGTGGTCTAGTCACAGGAGCCAACATCTGTGTCATTCCTTTGAGAGATCAGGATCCCAGGAATCCAGGAACTTCTGTAGTGTTCTTGGGGGAGGTGAAGAGGACTCACTCTCTCCCTCAATTGTTCCCTTTAACCCCCGGAAGGGACACTTAGAGGGAAGAGGGGTCTATGATGAGCCCAGGACTGTGAGGGGTGCTTTATAGCCACTTCCTACTCACACAGGCCAGGTGTAGAGTGCTCATGACACCAGCACAGGAGTTCTGCCACGGACACGGTGTTCTGGGACAAGTTAGTAAACCTCTCTGTGCTCCAGTGGTCTCTGCGGGAGGAGAGCGTTTTCTCCTGCCTCGACTGTCTCCTCCCTCATAGGCAGCACCTCCCTCTGAGCTCCCAGGGAGCAATTGCTGGCATTACTGTGCTCTCATTCTGTCCTCCTGAGCCCTGTTTGGCAGCCAAGGCGTGTTACTTCCATCTCATAATTGAGAGGACGGACACTCAGAAAAGTGCACCATTTGCCCAAAATCCCACAATAGTGGGACCTCGGCTCTGCCAGACTTCAAAGCCACAGCATCGGCAGGGCTGCTGGGCAAGATGAGGGAGTTGAAGACGGGAGAATGTTCCGACCTGGCTGCCATGGGCTGGACGATTTCCCGGTCCTCTGCGAATTCTCCAGCTTCAAGGCAGCTGCACTAAGGCTTGCCTCCCGCAGCTCCCAGCCTCCATCTCTGCTCACACACACATGCTCACATGCACATGCCTGCACACATTTACTCATACACATTCATATACACACACACCCACACACTCACACGTACAGATACACACACAGATACAACCCACATACACATACTCCCACATACCCACACACCATTCTTGCACATGCATGCATAGGTACGCACAAACACACTCACCTATACACACGTGAGCACACACATATACATGCTCATATTCACACGCACTCTCACATAGAGACACGGGCACAAAAAGCACACATACATGCACTTGTTGCCATACACACGCTCACAAGCATGTAGGCACGTACACACATGCTCACACACAGATACAGCCCTCACACACGCGCGCGCACACACACACACACACCCTTGCCACACCTTCCTTTGACCACAGGCGGAAGAAGGCAGAAATGCCGGCAGAAGCAGGGCCAGAGCCACACACTGTCTCCTTTGCAGGCAGCACCAGCCTCTGGAGGCCCATGTGTCTCATCCTCGCTGTAGTCCTCCTGCTGCCTCAGGCTGCCCCTTGGCTGCCCTCAAGACCCGATTTCAGTGCCAGGTCCCACCCGTGGTGTGAACTTTTTCCTCCCTCCCCTCCCCATTTCAGCGCTATTGTTCACTTCAGCATCCGCTAACTGGATACCACAGGACTCGGGCGTCTGTCAGCAGGCAGGGACTTATCCATAATGACCTCACGCATTTCCCCTTCTAGCACCTCCGAGGGGCTTGACTAACAGTGACCATCATGATCACCTTTGTAGGACCCCCCAGGAGTAGACATGGGGTCAGAGGCTTTCCATTGCCCCTCAAATCAGAGGGCATAAATGTCTACTCACCCCATTAATTCTCAAGTGGTACCTCAGAGAGAGATGGATTCCTTAAGGAAAGAGAGCAATTCGTCTTTCTCTGCCTGCGGTGTTCCCTACCCATCACCAGAGGGCAGCCCTGATTCACTTATTTGTGTTTAAACACTCATTACCCAGCCCCCAGGCCATAAAGGCATTGAGGCCAGAGAGCATATAAGCAAAGCTGAAAGGGCTGTCTGTGTGTGAAGCAAGATCAGTACCGTGGGGTAGACTGGGAAAATGAGCCACAGGGGAGACATAGATTGAATGGGATTCAGTGTAGCTACTAGTATTGGGGTACAAGTTTGGTTCTGAGTTTCCTGTTGGCCATAGCAAAAATAGAACCTTTCACTAGGTCACCCACTTCTCCAGGGAAAGGCCAAAATTTCATTTGGGAGGCTGCTGGGAAATCCACCACACCTTGGTTTATACAACTCCCCACACAGGGTCTTCCAGATCGACTCGGCTCATGGGTTGGACCCAATATGCTGATCCTTCTTTAAATTTGTCAGCTCTCCATTTCACCCTTTAATTTAAAGTGATAGTCAAGAGCTCTAGAGCCAGACCTCCATTCTCACTGGGTCCACTTTCTCTCCTCTCTCCATCCCACTCCAATCAGGTTTTCACCCACTACTTTCCTGAAATTGATCTTGTCAAGATCACCTGCCACTTCCATGTTGCCAAATCCAGGGGCAGCTCTCAGTCTTCGTCTCACCAGTGCTAACTGCGGCATTTGACCCAGGCCAGCATGCTCTTGTTCCTGAACACTGTTTTCCTTTGGCTTTGAGGACACAGCTCTCTTTTTGGTCTCCATCTACTGCTCCTTCTCCATCTGCTTTGCTGGTTCCTCCCTCTCTACCTTACCTCCAAATGTTGCCCTGTTACACCTCGGTCCTCGTCTTCCATCCCGTCACTCTCCCAATCCAGTTTCAGGACTCTAAATATCAGACACTCCCTGATGACCAAAACATGTATGACTGTGGCCCCTACCTCTACTCAGATGTCAGACAGGCATCTCAGACTTATCATGTCCAAACCAAACTCCTGAAACCCTCACCTCACCTGCTCATTCCTCTTTCCCATCTCTGCAAATGGCAGCACCATTTGACTTGGGACAACCTTAGAGTTGTCCTTGATGCCTCTCTCCATTCACCCTTTACATTCAAGGGACCAGAAAATAATCCTGTGGGCTCTGACCTCCACGAATCTCTAGACTCCAACTTCTTCTCACCATCTCTATTCTGACTCCCTGTCCAAGCCACCAGCACTGCTCTGTGGGCAGTGGCTTTGTGTCTTTGTCTGTGGCTCTATCCCTTGTATCTGGATTGGTGCTTGGCACATAGTGGGCAGTCAGTAAATATTTGTGGATTAAGTTATGGAATGCCTTAGAGTTTGCTATGCATGTAAGACACAAAAAGAATTCTGTTTCTCGATAAACAAATGATTCCACAACTATGAAAATAATAATAACCAACATCTTTTGAACACTCACCATATGCCAGGCTTCTTACATGTGGCAGGAAGATGCTAGATGAGATGAACACGTTTCAGAGAAGTAGGAAATTGTCCGAGGCCAACATCTAGGAGTTGATGGAGTAGATATTTGAAACATATTCATTTATTCAACTCATCAAATATTTGTTGAGCACCAATTATGTGCCAGAGATTGTTTTGGGAGAACAAAATAGACAAATTCCTTACTCTAATAGAACTTACATTCTGGTATGGAGACAAATGCAAGAAATGAAATGTATTTATGTGACAGGTGCTACAAGAAAGCCAGTTAAGGAAACGAGGAGTGAAGAGGGATGCTCTCTCAGGTAGGATGATTAGGAAAGATCTCTTTGGGGGAAGTGGCATTTGAGCAGAGATCTGGATGAAGTGATGGGGTGAGCCATATAAATATGTGGATGAAGAGCAAAGACTCTGAGGTGAGCAACCTCTGGCACGTTTGCATGACAGCAAGGAAGCTAGTGTAGCTGGAACCCTGCAAGTGAAGGGCAGGATTTTGGAGATAAGCTCAAAGATATGGAGGGGATCAAAGGGACCAAAGGCCAGCGGAAGCCTTTGGATTTTCCCCTGAGTAAAGTGGGAAGCCATCACTAGGCTTGAGCAGAGGAGAGACATGATCTGACTTAGGATCACTCTGGCTGCTGCACAGAGAAAGTGGGGCAAGAGTGGATACAGAGAGATCCATTTGGAGATTTCTCTTGGCCAGCCTATGGTGCCCAGTGGCTTGGTCAAACATCAATCTAGATGTTGCCATGAAGATATTTTTTTAGAAGTGATTAACGTTTACAATCAGTAGACTTTAAGTCAATAACGTGGGCGGGCTTCATCCAATCAGTTGAAGGCCTTAAGAGCAAAGACTGAGGTTTCCCGAAGAAGGAAGAATTCCGCCTCAAGACTGCAACATAGAAACCCTGCCCAAGTTTCCCACCTGCTGGCCTGCCCTACAGATTTCAGACTCAAGACTGCCACATCGACTCTTATCTGAATCTCCAGCCTGCTGACCTGCCCTACAGATTTCAGACTTGCCAGCCTCAATAATCAGATGAGCCAATTCCTTAAAATAAATCTAAATAGATAGACAGAGATAGATCGGTAGAGAGATAGATAGGAAAGATAGGGTATATACAAATATATAATAGGATAGGAGTTATATATCTCTCTCCTATATTGCTGCTGTTTCTCTGGAGAATCCTGACTAATACAAGGCTGTTGCAATAATCTATGAGACCAATGATCAATGATGATGGCTTGGACCTTGGTGGTAGCAATAGAGACGGTGAGACACAGCTAGAGTCTAGAAATATTGAAGGTAGACCCCACTGGATTTGCTTATGAATTGAATTTGGCAAATGAAAGAAAGAGAGGCATCAAGAGTGACTCCCAGATTTTTGGCCTAAGCAACTGGGTGAGCAGTAGTACCATCAGCTGCCGGGGGAGATGTTGAGGAGAGAAATAACTGAGTCTGGCGCTGAGGGGGAGTCAAGCTAGGGAGTGAACAGGGTATCGAAGGCATTAAAGTCCTTGGGATGGGATAAGGTCACCAAAGGGCTGCCTATAGACAGAAGAAAGTGGTCCAAGGACTGAGCCCTGGAGCCCCTGGGGCATCCTAAGGTCCAGAGGTCAAGAAGAGAAGGAAAAACCAACAAAGGAAACTGAGATGAGCCAACGAGATTGGCAGAAAATCTGGACAGTGTATGTCCCAGAAGCCAAGTGGAGAAAGTGCTTTATTCCAAGAAAGACAGAGTGGTCAGCTGTGACAAACACTGTGGGGAAATGGTCACGTTGGTGGCAGGCAGAGTCACCCGCTCTGGGGTACCGCAGCAGTGGGCACTGGGCGGGGAGTCCAGCATGGAGAGAGTAGCAGCCCAAACACACACACAGGAAAACTGTCCTTCTCTCTGCCGTTGTGTCTGAGGCTTCCCCACAGACACTGGAGTCCAGGCTGGCATGACAGTGACTTCCTATGTCCCTAAAGAAGGAAGTGCCCTGAGAAATGTCGACGTACGCTGGCCGGACAGGAGCACCAGGCAAGGGTTTCGTCTGTGGCGGGGTTGGTGTTGATGGATAGCGGGTCATCATGAAGAGACTGGGAGGAGCTGGGTTGGAATATAAATTTGAGTCATGTTAGGCAGATGGGGAAGTCACACCGCGTTCCCAGGGAAAGAGTGACACGTGATGGGCCGTGGCTGGAGGAGCTGGAAGGCAGAGAAGGGAAGGAAACCATGCCACAGGGGCTGCCAAACCCTACAGGTTTGTTCTGTATCCCTTGGCTTGGGGCCAATGGGGCTGAGCTTGCTCTGGTGGAAAGAGCAAGGATTGGAGAGTCAGATCTGAACTGTTCCACCTCTGGGTTCAGAGATGGTGCTTGTCAGGGAGGGCTCCAGGGAGAAGGAGAGGCAGGGAGACCAGCAGTCACTGCATGGCCCCCACAGGCCAGGTGCATGCTGGGGACATGGTCAGCTTGGGGACAGGGAGAGTGACAGGCTCCTTTAGGATACAGTTGTTCGGTTTCTCCTCACAACAGCCACTGTGAGGTTGTTCATTCTTTCCGTCACTTACTGATGAAGAGACCGAGGCTTGGAGAAGCTAAGTCACACACCCAAGGTCACGCAGTTGAGAAGTGCTGGAGTCTGGGTTTGAATCTGGATCTCCTGGCCTCCAGGGCCTGTGTTCCTTTTCCTATAACACCATAAGCTGAGCAGAGGCGAGAACTCCAGAGATGAAGCTTGCTCTCCCCTCTTCCTGGCGTGGCGCCTGACCTTGCTGGGCCTCTGGGTACTCACCTGTAAGAAGGAGATGACTATCACACCTATCCTACAGGATCAAATGAGATTCTGCCATAAAACAGCATTGCACCTAGCACACCGTACGTGTTCAAGGAATGCAAGCTATTGTTACTGATGATGATTTTCGATTTACAGATGAGAAAGCACGTGAGTCCACTAATTTCTTCATACTCTAAAGAGTATAGGCTGAAGTCTGGATTCAAAACAAGACATAGGAAATACCAAAGGTCACTCAAGCAATTTTCCATTTCACCCCAACATAAGAAAGAGAAAGATGGGCATTTCAGGCAGGTGGAACGCTTCGGCGAAAGCATGAGATAAGATCAGGCATGTGCGAGTACAGTTGATCTTAGAGAGTGCAATGACATCAGATTTTAGCCACAGGTGGGAGGGTGGACCTTAAATACCTGGCTGGGGGCTCCGGGCTTCAATTCAATGTCTTGCATGGAATGCCTACACACGTCAGTCTCCGTGCCCGGCGAACTGAGCCCTGGCACTGGCACTGTTTACAGCTGTCTAGGCTGGCAGTGGTGATAACGCCCTCGTGGACTTTGCCCTGACCCAACCTTCAGCCACGGAGGTGGTGGGTCATGCATTGCCTAGAAGGCAGCTGTGAGATTAAGGGAGCTGCTGTGACATATACTACCCATGAGACCAGGGTGCACTCCGGTGGGCCCGGCCCCACCATTCTCACAGCAACCTCACATGGGGGGTTCTATAATTATGCCCATTTGATGGAAACTAAGGCTTGGTCAGAGTTGATATGACTTGCCGAGATCACACAGCTGCAGCAGGACCAGGATTTGAACCCAGGTCAATTTGTCTCCAAGTCTGCTGCTCTTTTCTCCATGCTGGGTTAGGCTGTTGGCTTCTGAAAGACACGGACAGGTGAGAGGGGTCAAACATGGCCTGAGGGTACCCAGGCACCCGTGGGAGACGGCAGGCAGAGCAGGTTGAGGGTCCAGGCAGAGACTGATCAGAAGGATGGTCCTTAAACTGAACTGGGGTGGGGGCGAGATATGCGGCTCTGAGGGAACAAAGAGCCCTGAGATCCTCACTGTACCTGCCCACCTTGCCCTGGACCAGCCTGTCGGTCTGCATCCTACGCCCAGAGAAAGGACCGTGGGCTGACCTGGGCCAAAGACACCTGAGTCCCTGCTCTGCCATTGACTAGCTCCATGACCTGGGGCAGTCGCTTTACCTCTTGAGCCTCACTTTCCCTGTCTGTAAAATGGTCTTTCCATCCTTCCACTCACACAAGTATCTTGAGGAGCGAAGGAAAGTGGTGTGGTCCAGGGTCCTCCCACAGAGCCCCGCACACAGCAGGCGCCTGACACACAGTGTCAGCTTCCCATGTGTCCGGGCCTCCCTGCCCTCATTACTCCCAACCCCCTTCCTGGGAACAGGCTCTGGGCTTGTCAGAGAGCCAGCAAGCTGTCAACCCCACCCCAGCTGGCCAGTTAATGAGTGACCAGGGCGCTGGAGCCTGGCCTATAAAGAGCTGCTAGCCAAGGCAGCAGGTGGGAGCCAGGCAGACAGCAGCAGTGGGGTACAGAGGAGCAAGATGGATGGCAGGATGGTGTCATGGCTCCTGTCCGGGGTAGCTGTGGTCCTCCTGGTGCTGCTGCAGGGCACACAGTCAGTCTACATCCAGGTGAGTCCCTCCAGCTAGTCTGTCCTTTGCCTGAAGGTCCCCACGGTGGGAGGCTGGGATGGAGAAGGGACGCTGGGAAATTCATGGGGCTACAGGGGAGCACAGGGCCCGGGGCTCAGCCCAACACACAATCACAGCCCAGGGCCCAAGACAGCTGGTGGGTGGGGGCAGCTGGAATGCTGATGGCGATGATGATGGTGATGATAACAATAAACTGCTGCTATTCAGCATTGCTCTCCTCAAAGGCCAGTCCTGGTCAGAGGTCAGAGTGTGGAATAAGACGTGGTCCCTGCCCTTGAGGAGCCCAGAAGGGGAGGGAAACCCTTACCCAAGCTCCCACAGCTCTCTATACTCACCCGTGTCTGGGCAGAGGGGGAATAATCACCAGAAAACATGTCCCCGGCAGGTAACTCTAGAGCTGACATTGCAGGATGAGCAGGAGGTAGCCAGGCACAGTGGACGCGGACACAGGCAGAGGGCACAGCACACGCAAAGGCTGCGTCTCCTTCCAGGGCGCCGTGAGACTGGCGCAGTGGAAGCGGGGCCTGCCTACCATGTGGCAGGATGCAGCTGGGCTGGCGGGGGAGTCTGCAGCCCTGGGTGTCACACTCCTGACTCTGGGCAGGGCCCCCTTGGGAAGGAACAGAGTGGGTCTTGGGGAGCGGAGGGAGAGGCAGCTGCCCCTGCAGCCCTGGCCGTGGAGCCCAGCGGCTTGCGGTTGCCATCATTTTGCCATATGGGTTCAGGGGAGATGACCCAGTTATCGAGTGTGCCCTGGGTACCAGGCCCCCACAGAGGAGTGGAGCATGATTGTCTCCTTTTGTCGGCTGAGGCTCAGAATGGGGAAGAGACAGGCAGCCAGTCGGGAAGAGCTGGGATTTGAACCGGGGGTCCGCTGATCTCCAGAGCCCACCTTGGACCATTGTATGCACAGCCTTGCTGTGACCTCACCTACCAGTCACTGGGGGCCTGTGGCACAGGAGAGCCCAGCATCAGACACCACCTCCCACCTCCCAGGCTGTCTTTAAAGTGTGGCCTGGACTTGCCATGAGAACAGGGAAGGCTCTGTGGGGTCTGAGGAACCCGGTCTCCCGGCCCGGGTTTTGATACCCTCCCCTCTCCTTTTCCTCCTCCCCCCAGTACCAAGGCTTCCAGGTCCAGCTGGAATCTGTGAAGAAGCTGAGTGACCTGGATGGGCAGCGGGTGCCCAGCCCCCGCCTGAGGGCCCAGAGCCCCCTGCCCTCCTTGTGCCTCCACCCGGCCCTGCCAAGGGACCTGCAGCCTGTCTGCACCTCTGAGGAAGCTGCCAGCATCTTTGAGGCCTTGAGTGAGTGCCCCACCCCAGCCTCTGGTTCTCCCTCCTCCCCACATCCCAGCTTCTCCCCCTCGTGTTGTTTCTACTAAGCACCCAGCGGCTGAGGACAGGGAGATTCAAGAAACTCTGCCCCCTGCCTCTGGGTTTGGGCGCTGAAAGTCAGGCTGCCAGGAACCCCTCGGTCTCCAACAGTGCAGCTGCTTGGTCATCCTCTCTCCAAGATGCCCCAGAGCCAGGAGGGACCCAGAAAAACAACAGCAATGCAGTGGGGTGATGGGGGAGGCACAGCGGGCACACAGGAGAGATGGCTGACATCTGGGGTGGATCTGAAAGGCTTCCAAGAGGAGGTGACATCTAAGCTGAAATGTGAGGGCTGAAGCAGAGCTGACCACGAGAACGTGGTGACTAGCTAGCATTTATTGAGCACATGCTAAGTGCCAGGCCCTGTGTCAGCCCCTCTGCCTGCCTCCTCTCCTCACAACGACCCTGTCAGGCTGATGCCGTCCGTTTAGCAGACAGGAACACTCAGGCGAAGAGTGTAAGTGACTCGCCCAGGCACCGCCAGGAAGGAGAGGACCTGGGACTGGTGCCCAAGCCGCTCACTCTGCTTCTAAAGTTTCATGCTCCTGATCTGTAAGATGCCGGCCCCTCTCTCAGGCCCTCTCCTGAGCAGGCCTTCTCGGGGCCCCTGGGCAGCAGCTTCCTGGACCACAGATATTTCAGGTTCAGGTTCAGCTGACCGGTTTTCTCCCCTGCCCAGGGACCATTGCTAACGACGACTGTGAGCTGTGTGTGAATGTCGCCTGTACCGGCTGCCTCTGAGATGATCCCTGGGCACACCCTGGACACCTTGCCCCCCCAGCCCACTGCCTTCACAGGCCCCATCCCATCCAAGCCCTGGGGGGCCCCTGGCCACCGGGTCACTGCCACCCTCCCAGGGCCTGAGCAGCTGGATCTCGCACAAAGCAATTGGACTCATGTTGGAGGAGAGTTTGACCCCTGAGGCAGCCCTGCTACTGAATAAAGCTTCTCTACCCACACAGAGGTGTCCATGTGTTCATCCCCAGGAGCCAGGGGCCGAGCTTCTTGGGAAGCCGGGTGGATAGAGGAGAAAGGTTGGACTCGTGAGTCAGCAATTTCCCTGGTTTCCAGCACCTGAGGAGGTGGTTCTGGAAGCCCTGTTTCGTCTAGGAGGGAGCGAGGCTCGGGGCGGGAATGAGTCACCAAGGTCACAGAGCACCCAGACCCATCAACCCCAAAGCAGAGCTCAAGGCCTGGCCCAGCTTCCACGCTCCTGACCCACGAGGGACCCCCTCCAGGAGGGGCACTGCAGGAGTGGGTGGAGGGGAGAATCACCATGCCCCCTCCTCAGGCCCATGGTTAGCGCTGACTCTGCCCCAGGGCCGCCTGAGAAGATGGGCCATCTGCCTCTCCCTTACCCTCCCCAGCTTCCTCCCACACTTTCCCAGCTGCCTGGGACCATCTGGCCTGCTCCAGATGGGAGACCTCTCCTCCCTCTCTCCATCCTGGTGGCCCTGAGGAGTACTAATAACAGCCCAGGTTTATGGAGCGTTCGCTATACCCTCGGCACTACTCTAAATCCTCTGCACGTAGTAACTCACGGAGTCCTCTTGCAGGCTAATGAAGCAGGTACTGCTATTAGCACCATCTCCACTTTACGAATAAGGAGACCCAGGACACAGATAACCAAGTAGTCCAGGATCATAGGCTCAGCAAAATGGCAAAGCAGGCGTCTTCCCAGGAAGTCTGGGCCAGAGTCACGCACTGAATCGCCCTGTTACTGCCTCCCCATGACGCCAGGCTGTGGCTGATGACCTAACGCAGGGCCCCAGCAGCCACCACATTCTCACAGCGGCCTCAGTGCCTTCACTCAAGCAGGGGCCGTGCTGAGAATTCCCCAAGAAGGGCCTTTCTGCAAGTTGGCTCCTCCCCAGCGTCTGTCCTGGGCAGTCAGAGAGGAGGAAAGCCAGGTACAAAGGGGCCGTACCCTCTGAACTCAGCTCACCCAGGGCCAAGGCCAAGGTGAATTCCCCAAGACCAGCTGCCCCTCCTGGCTGGCCCAGTTCTGTTCACGAGTCCTGAGGTCTCCTAATCTGCCAGGCCAGAAACCCCAGACCTCCAGCTCCTTCCTTTCCCTCACCCCACAGCCAAGACTGGCTGGGGGCCTTTGCAACGCCTCCTGGGTCTCAATCATCTATCATCACTCAAGGTGGGCCCTAATCACACTACCCCAGCCAGGCCAGGGGTCCCTTCCTGCCCTGCATCCTGCAGGCTTTCCACACCCACCATGCCAGGGAAACATTGCAGTGCTGCTCTGATGGTGCTCCCTACCCTTCTGTGGCTCCCCAGTGCCACCTCTCAAGTCTATACTGAGCCCATGTGCCATCTGGCTTCATCTCCTACACTGCCTTCAGCTGTGCTGGGTTCCCACTCACCTGGGGAGGAGGCAGTGAAGGGAATTGTCACCGACCGAGCACTGACTCTGTATCAGGCACGGGCTGAGCCATCTACACAGAAATAATCATTCTAGCAGTATCAGCAAAGCGCTCACCAGGGCCTGGTGGAGCTCTAAGAGCTTTTTCTGTACTACCTCATTTAATCTTCACTTAACCCTATGAAGTAGGGATTCTTGTCATCCCCATTGTGCAGATGAAGAAACTGAGGAGACAACAGGCTAAGTAACCTGCCCCAAGTCATACAGCTGGTAACAGGCAGAGCCAGGATGCCCATTCAGAGAGGAAGCATTAAATGATTCTACCCCACCACACGTCTCATCAAACCCCCGCAACCCCAGGAGGCAGGATCTGTTATCATCCTATTTTCAGATGAGGAAGCCGAGTCTCAGAGAGGAGGACACAGCTTGTCAATGACACAATCAGGCTCAAACCCAATGCTATGTGCCTCCCAGGCTCCAACCAGTCCAGGCTAAACCAGTCCAGTGCCCTGGACATGCCCCCAACCCCACCCTCTGGAATCCCCTCTGCCTCCCCACCTCCACGCTGGTTTCAAAATTCCATCCATCCCAAGGGGTAATCATATGCCCGCCTCCCCTCCCCCTTCACAAAGCCTTCCCTGACCTTGACCCTGAAGACACCTCACCCTCTGCATCGCACAGCACAGCCCAGGGAATCCCCCCTGAACCAGCCTGTGGGAAGTGTCCCCTCCACCCTCCACTCCAAGAAGGACGGTGGTTGCCTCCTTCTCCTCACTCCTCTGCCTGTGCCGACAGGCCTCCCTCCACACCTCCCTCCTGTCTGAATCACTCTCAGCTGGACCCTGGTTCCCCTTTCTTTGGTTTGTTTCTACTGTTTATTGAATTTGCTCATGTTTGTATATGGTCTGAACTTTACACGCATTACACACATTTATGCATTATTTCGCCCAGCCTGGAAGGCAGGTACTGTTACTCTCCTAGTTTTACAGAGGAGGAGACTGAGACACAGAGAGGGAATGTGACTTTGCTAACCTCACACAGTATGTGGAAGACCTGGGGCTGGCATGCAGGGCTGAAACAGTGTGGCTCTCGCTCTCCCTGTCCTGCGTTACGTTCTCATGCAGTCATCCCTGTGGGGCCTCCCTCTCTTGGGCTCAGAGAGCCTTCCCCAGGCACAGAAGCCATTCTCCCACAGAGGGCCAGAGCTGGGCAAGGGGCGTGGGTTATAAAGTGCCTGGGAGCACCAGGCAGAGGGGTCACGAAGACTCCTCCCGGGGGGCGGAAGTCTTCCGAGGAGGGGCCCTGGGAGTGAAGCCTTGGCGCCTGAGCAGGAGTTTCGCCAGCCAGGAGTGTGAGAAGAGGAGCAGTGCAGAGGAAACGTAAGAGCCGTGCTCAGGGAGTGGGCCTGGGGGCGGGCAGGAGGCAACACTACAGCGGTCCGTGGGGGCCACAGCCTGAGGCACGGTGAAGACTCTGGAGCTCTGGGAGGATCTCATAACTGGTCAAGTGTCTGTGTCGGACATCTAAGCCAGCAGAGACTCGTGTGCTCACATGTGGCTTGGTGACTTTGGTGACCCCAGGAGATACGAAAGAAAAGCAGAGGTTCCACCTCCCCCATTGGTGGTCCAGAGATTCAGGCCCCTCGGTGCCTGCGTGTGGTGGCAGCCCCAGGAGCTTAGCAGGGACACTGGAGTCCTTGCACTTAGCACACTGACCCCTCAGCTGGCCAGGGCAGGGTAGGCATCGATGAAGCTGGATGATGAGTGGACCGACGGATGCAGGAAGGAACGAAGGCCACACCAGGAGCACTCTGGAATCTGGTTTATTAGGTGAGGGTTGGAGTGGCTCTTGGGAAGCACCTAGCAGCTCGGATGGGGTCAGGGGCTGGGCCTCCCCAGGCTGCTCGCTCCTGGTTCGGGGGCAGGTAGGTTGAGCTGCGGGAAGAGGGAGCATCCTGCAGGGGAGGGGCAGAAGGCAGCGAGCACCAGCGGTCCCAGCATCCGGCGCAGGCAGCGTAGGCACAGATTTCACACATGCTCGGGTCCTGGGCGATGGTCTCTGGACAGGAGAGGGGGCTCCGTGAGAGCCAACCAAAGCTCGCCGTCTCCCTTGAGTCAGAGCTTGGACATCCGCCACTCAGATCCCAGGAGAAACCCAGGGCTGTCCTCGCTGACCGGCTGGGCTTTCGATACCAGCCAATCAGAGCGGAGATTCTACCCAGAAAGGAGCTACAGCTAAGGCCAGACGAACCGAACGCAGTGCTACCAACGCATCAGTCAGAGTGAGGATGTTCCTAAAGTTAGCCCGGCCAATTACAATTTAGAACACTCATTAGAGAGGGCTTACAGACCCACCAATCAGAGCAGAGCCCCCGCTCCAAACCCCACCATTCAGAGCACACGTCTCCCTCAAGCGCACCAATCAGGGAAGTCCCAAGCCCCGCCAATCAGAGAGGAGGCTCTCACCCGGCCTCTGGAGGATCTGCTGGGCGCCGGGCTGCTGGCAGATAGGCTTGAGTTCTTCGGGAGAGTTGGGGTACCTACAGAGGATGGGAGCCAGGCATCCATCAGCCTTCCGGCGGTTCCTGATGCTGGGCGCCTGGAGCTCCCGCAGGTCCTTGAGCTTCTTCACTGACTCCAAAGAAAAGGAGGACTCTCCCTCCTGAGGAGACACAGCCTGCAGCCCGCTCCCCGGCCCTTTCCCCAGGGCCGGCCCCTCTCCACCCCCGTGCAATGGCGCTCAAGCAGTGTTTGTGGCATATGGGAACCAGACGCTTCGCTGCGGGGCAATACAAGCTGGTTAGAGCTCAAGCCTCACAGCTGGACACTGGGCTTGAATCCTGTGACCATGGACAGGTCATTACACTCCGGGGGCCTTGGAGTCTGCGTGTTAGCTGAGGAATGGAGAAATGGATGTGAAGTGTCAGGGACACCATAGGCACCTATTAGTGGGAGCCATTGTGCTGTCTTCACCCCTGCCTGAGAGCCGTGCCAGCTGATCACTGCCTGGCTGACATTTGAGGAGGAATAAAACGCCCTCCTGGGGCCTGTTGTGATAGAGAGCGGGGCCCCTGCTGGTGCCAGACTGGCCTGCCGCTGGCATCCACGCCGCTGGGCACACCCTTCCGTCAGGACCTCTGGGATGTCACGCCGGTGCCCTGGCTGAGTACAGGACTGAGGAGTAAGTCTGGAATTGAATCTAGCTCCTTCACTTCTCAGCCATATGCCCATGGCTAGTTACAGAACCTCTCTGAGCCTCCGTTTTCCTCCTCTGAAAAGCGGGACTAATAATCCCTTCTTCCCAGGGTGCTCATGGGGCCACAGTGAGCTACTAGAGGAGCCTGGCCTGTGGCAAGCACTCAGTAAATTGGCTAATGACCTGCCTTTCCCAAATGGTTATTTCTCTTCTCTCTACCTGGTGTCTGAAGGGGAAGGGGTCAGAGGCAGGAGTGAGAAGGGGGTCCCTGAGGAAGAGCCAATCCTTAGACATACCCCCACTCCAGCCCCAGAGAGGGAGTGCTCTCTCAGGGGACAGGCCCTGTGCACTGGGGGCAGAGAGCTGGCTGGCCTGGATAGGGACAGAGGACTTACCTGCACAGTGACTCCCCCTGCCAGGGCGGCCCAGGCCCAGAGGAGACACAGTGCAGAGAGCAGGAAGGTGTTCATGGCAGCAGTGCCCAAGAAAGGAGTGGCTAGTTCTGGATGCCGGGGGAGCAGTGGGGCTTTTAAAGAGGGCGGGTTACTGAGTAACCCAGGAGCCTTTGTCAATGTCCCATCTGCTTGCTTGTCAACACAGGCCTAATCAGATAAGGCTCCAGACAGCTCTGGCAGGTAAGAGATCAGCCCCAGGAGCCTGGCAGAGCCCCAGCCCCTCCCTGGGCTCCCACTTTAACCCACAGCCCAGCTGGGTCCTGCATTCATTCACCAAGCACACACACTCACTGACACCTGCTCTGGGCCGGGCCCTGTGCTGGGGTAGGGCTGCAGACCCAGCCCAGCCCTTAAGGATGGAGGCCCAGACAAGGCAGGGTGGTTAGGTGGCAATGCAGGGTGAGGAGGGGCCACCTCACCCAGCCCAAGGGCAGGGCAGTTCAGGAAGTTTTCCCAAAGGAGGTCGTGCCAGCGCTGAGTTCTGGAGAATGAGTGGAACTTTTCTTAGAGAAGGGGCTGGGGGTAAAAGGCCATTTCTTGCAGAGATGCCACATGTGGAGCATCCAGGAGGTGAGATAGTCCTGGAATATTCAGGGAAATGTGAGCAATTCAGCCTAGGGGGAGGAGGGGACTGCAAGGGGGCTTCAGATGATGAGAAATGAGGTTGCAGACCAAGGCAACTATAGTCGTGTGTGGCTTAACAACAGGGATACATTCTGAGAAATGCATCATTAGGTGATTTTGTCATGATGTGAACATCGTAGAGTGTACTGAAGGGGAGCAAAATTAGCCACCCCAAAATGTGTCTCTAGCATAACATGAGCTAGGCGGTAGACAGGGAGGAACCTAGGGAAGCCTGCTTGGGCTCCCCTCTGTGTTCTTCTGTTTCTGTGTGGCCACACAAACACCTGTTTTCCAAACTTTGCTCCTTTTCACCTCCCTGTGAATTGCCTTCTTTCCCTTTGAGCACCTGACTTACCACCCCAGCATCTTCTTTTGTCTGTAGCTGAGGATGGTATTTAAGGTGAGGACTTTGGCCATTTTGGTGAGTTTTCCTGGTTTTCTCCCATGTATATTTTGGGGGAAAGGGGAGAGTTCCTCCCCCCTTTTCCTTAAGGTTCTTATGGCTGGTCAAATAATTTCAAAGGCAGGTTAGCAGGAGAAAATCAAACAAAGTTTAATAACATGTATACACAGGAGAAGCTCAGGAAAAACCGAGCAACTCGGCTCTCTGGCTGAAGCTGCTCGCTTAAGTGCTTCAGCTAAAGACAAGGAGGGTCTTGGGCCGGCCCTGTGGCTTAGCAGTTAAGTGCGCACCCTCTGCTGCTGGCGGCCCAGGTTCGGATCCCGGGCGCGCACCGACGCACCGCTTCTCCGGCCATGCTGAGGCCGCGTCCCACATACAGTGACTAGAAGGATGTGCAGCTATGACGTACAGCTATGTACTGGGGCTTTGGGGGAAAAATAAATAAATAAAATTATTTAAATAAAGACAAGGAGGGTCTTGTGGGTAGTGGTTTGGGATTTCGGAGGGGAGCAAGGCACTTTACGTGGAGATGGAAATGCAAATGTTTGTTAAACAGGTTTTGCTAGGCCCAAAATGCATTTGTTGGTGCCTTTCTAGCACACCTATTTTACATTATACTACAACTATCTTATGGTATCAGCTCCTTCCTGGAACAGGCCTTCTGTGTTTAATTCTTTGAGGTAGTTTGAGGTAGTTTGAGTGTGTATCTCTGCCCCTTCAGACTCCGACCCCCGTGAGGACTGTGTCCTGTCATGGTGTTGGTCTGTGTCCATTGGGTTCTGTTGTGAGCAGAGCCCCCAGGACATGGAGGAAAGGAAGCCCTGGGAGCTCCCTTATTCATTGTTCTAATCTACAAACAGCCCTGGCTCAGCTCCAAGGAAGAGGGTGGGGGGAATCCCTGGGTGGGGAGAGTCAGTACTGAGGAAGGCATTGGAGGGAGCAGAGCCCAACAAGGTGGGCACTACAAAGGAAACCCTTGGTCTACCTGCCCTCCCGGCTGTCTCAGAGCTAGACGGGGGCTCCTCCCCTTTCTGAGGGGTGAGTGTGTGTGCCGAGGAGTGTGTGTGTGTGTATGCTGAGGGGTGTGTGTGTACGCCGAGGTCTACATGTGCAGTCAAGCCACGTGGTGGCCTCTGCTAGCTGAGAGCTGGGAGGGAGTGAGTCCCAGGGGACGGGAAGGATGGGATAGGGTACGTTAGGGTTATTGATGAAGTTTGGGTAAAAAGTGAGGCTTGAGACAAGCGTGAGGTAGAATTTATTGAGATTGGATGGGGGCGAGCACCAAGTACAGACGGGAATGCAGCTGAGGTTGCTGCTGGGGTTGGAGCTGGGGTCGCTGCTGGGCTTGGAGC
The DNA here is from genome assembly GCF_057802395.1 of Ceratotherium simum simum. NCBI lineage: Eukaryota > Metazoa > Chordata > Mammalia > Perissodactyla > Rhinocerotidae > Ceratotherium > Ceratotherium simum. The sequence goes on along the minus strand of NC_141921.1, from coordinate 16,941,245 downwards.
TGGGGTCGCTGCTGGGCTTGGAGCTGGGGTCGCTGCTGGGCTTGGAGCTGGGGTCGCTGCTGGGCTTGGAGCTGGGGTCGCTGCTGGGCTTGGAGCTGGGGTCGCTGCTGGGCTTGGAGCTGGGGTTGCTGCTGGGGTTGGAGCTGAGGTTGCTGCTGGGGTTGGAGCTGAGGTCGCTGCTGGGGTTGGAGCTGGGGTTGCTGCTGGGCTTGGAGCTGGGGAGGAGTGGAGCTGAGGTTGCTGCTGGGCTTGGAGCTGGGGTTGCTGCTGGGCTTGGAGCTGGGGTTGCTGCTGGGCTTGGAGCTGGGGTGGCTGCTGGGGTTGGAGCTGGGGTTGCTGCTGGGCTTGGAGCTGGGGTTGCTGCTGGGCTTGGAGCTGGGGTTGCTGCTGGGCTTGGAGCTGGGGTGGCTGCTGGGCTTGGAGCTGGGGTTGCTGCTGGGCTTGGAGCTGGGGTCGCTGCTGGGCTTGGAGCTGGGGAGGAGTGGAGCTGAGGCAGATTAGGGTGAAAGCTGGGCTAAGATCAGCCTTAGGTTACTGGTTGGGATTGGGGTTAAGTTAGGGTGGAATGAAGTAGAAGTTAGTGACAGGAGTTCAAGTTCAGATTGGAATTGGGGTTCGGGTTAAGGTCAGGGTTAGAGTGGAGCTGAGGCTGGGGGTGGGGCAAGTGTTGGGGTTAGGTTTGGGATCAGGGTGCAGCTACAGTTGCCACACCGGGTTGATGTGGGCACTGTAAGTGGCGTGGAGGTTGGCTGGAGTTAGATTAGGGCTCCTTTGTGGGGTGGAGGTTGGAGCTGAGTCTGCAGCTGAAGCGGGGGGTGTGGTTGGGGTGGCTGTATGACTGGGGTTGGGTCTGGGACTCAGTGTGGGCCTTACGTGGAGCTGGGGTTTGGTGTAGTATGAAGGATGGGGCATGGGTGGGGCTGCCTTGGGCTGCAGGAGCCCTGTTTCTGGCTCACTGTAGTTTCTCAGTTTTCCCCTCCTGAGGTGCAGCGGGATTGGGGTACAGGCAGGGGCTTTGGTTCCTGAAGCCTCTTTGTCCCTTAGCACCCTGGCCAAGACTCACCTGGTGCAAGGCAGGGGTGGGGAGGGTGGGAGGGGCGGGAGTGACGTGGCTCCACACTGTGGGAAAGAGGAAACGGCTCCTAGGCCTCAGCCCTACCCAACCCCTCCTCTGACGTCTGCCCTGGGAAATGGGAACAACTCCTCTTCCCTTGCCCCCCAGTTCCCTGGCCCAGCCTGGGCCCAGGTGTAAGTTCAGGCCCCCTCCCTCCCCTCTGCATCGAAGCTGCTGGGCGCTGGACCTCAGGTCCTCCCGGTACCGCAGGCCCGCCCCTGAGTCCTGCAGCCTTGTCCCCAGCCCTCACACCCTCCTCGTTCCTTATGGGCAGCAGGTGTCTCTGGGATTGTTTGGGCTTCCCACATCCTCTTGCTCCCCCTTCCAGGCTATGCCACCTCTACTACCTGCCTCCCCACCTGAAGACCCATCAGCGGCTGCCCAAAACCTTCAGGAGAAAGCCCAGACTCCCTGGCCTGGCATTCAAGGCCCTTCATGATCAGGCCCCCACTCACCCTTCAACGTGGATCCCAAAAGACCCCCCAGGAGTGGACCCGGAAGAAGGGGCCAGGCCTGGGGTGCTGCAGGTGAAAGCATGGGACTTTTGAGCCAGGCAGGGCTGTGTTGGAGTTTCAGCTCCATCAGTGAACAGCTTTGTGACCTTTCTGAGCCTGAGAAATGGACACAGTGACGGCTACATAGCGAATTTCGGATTGCCTAGAAAACTCTCCTCAGGACCCAGCCCCAGCGAGCCTGGGTTAAGACCATCTCCGCCTCCTCTGGGCTCCACCAGCCCCCGTGATTCCCCATCGCAGAACCTCCCCAACCCTGTCTTGCCCACTCGCCCACGAGCTCCTGGAAGCAGAGCCCGTGTCTAGCTCTTGGTGTCGTACGAGGCCTGGCGCTGTGTGGTGCCTCTGAGCCCTTAGAGAGTCAGAGGAGTTGTGGTATTTGTAATAAGTGTAACGTGAACAACTGCAGTGAATGTTTATCAAGCTCTCGCTCGGGGCTGAGTCCTCTACAGGTGTGGAAACTAGACCCAGCCAGCAGCCCTGCCTCCCTTCACCCTCCGACCGCCGGCTGCAGAGGCCGCCCTCCGCTCTCTGCGAGGATGCTGGTGCTATTCCTTCTGGCTCAGAGGTTGTTTAACTCTTAGGTTGGGGTGACCTCGACATGGTTCCAGTGTGCAGGTTAAAGTTGGGTCCACTAAGGCCCTGTCCTCCCGGTCCTGGCTCTGCTTCCCTGCGGGCTGGAGGCCTCAGCTGGCCCCAGTGGGAAAGGCCTGGAACAGAGCCAGCTGGGAGTCTGAAGACTCCCATACTGATCTGTTTGACCTTGAAGAGGGTGTGGCTCACATTTCACAGCCTCTCCATCCCGCTTATAAACAAGTCCTGGAGGGTGTAACAATCTCTAGTTCCTTTAAGAGCCCAGAACTGCCTGAGGAAGACATTACAATGTTTGTGAACCTCCTAACAGCTCTGGGAATATGTAAGAAATAACGTAGAACCCCATTTTATAGATGGGTAAATTGAAGCTCAGAGGCCCAGAGAGGTTAAGAAACTAGGACTTTCCCAGGAGTACGTACAGAGGTGCCTTGTGCAGTTGTATTGGTAGTGCCCTGCACAAGGGCACCCAGCCAACAGAGAGTGTAGCAGTGGACACAAGCGTGGGGCTACCTCAGCCTAGAGGAAGGCACAACCTTTCAGACTCATCTCACCGTCAGGTGGACTTGGTGGGGGCTGCAGTAACAAAGCTGTAAATTCCAGAACAGAAACCAGTCCTCACAAATGCCAAAGAAAAGTTTATAATTCTACTCAGTCCATACCTTCTGCACTGTCTTCCTGGACCAACTCCCATCTTTAGGGAAGGGGAAGAAGAAAGGAGTAGCCACTGAGTCAGACCCCATGAAGTAGGACAATGATGCACATTTTACAGAAGAGGAAACTCAGGGTCTCAGAAGAGAGTACCCAATGTCACACAGAACATGGATGGCTGAGTTGGAATTTGAAGCTTGTTGGCTTGAGTCCAAGTCCAGGCTGGGGTGGCGGGCTCCCTCTCCTCCACCAGGCCCAGGATGGGCAGGCTCTTTCCCTTGCTGCTCCAAGGGAGCAGCTAGGCCGTGGACAGAGGTATGTCTGGTTGTTTGCTCAGCAGTGCCGTCTCACATCCCTGTGGCCTGGCCGGGCCGGGGCCGTGGGAGAGCTCATTCACCATCTGCTCCCCACAGGGCGGGACAGAGGCTGCCGCCTCCACCTCCACCCCCAGCCTGTTCTGGGCATTGGCCCCCCAGACAACCTACCACGCCTGAAGGCTGTCGGGGGAGGAAAGAGACCCAGCTGGCGCTCCTGCCATGTGCCCCAGAGCCCACGGGCTAGAGGGAGGATAGGACATGAGCTCAGAATCCACGGGCCTCCTGGGGAGCATCCTGAGAGCCATGAGAGAGGGTCCCCCGAGGCCAGATCCAACCATGCTTGCTGGATGAGATGGAAGTGGTATTTGAACTGGGCCTTGATGGATGGGGAGATGTGGACCCACAGACCCAGGGGCTGTAGGGCAACGGCAGCAGGAAGCACAGAGGGAAGGGAGGGAGGACGGGGCGGAAGCCGAGTGTGGCACTGTGGCGGGCAGCCAGAGAAGAAGGCCTCACTACCCTTAACCCGGCGACCTGGGAAGCCATGGGAGGTCTCAGAGCAGGGGACGACCACGAGAGGAGTTGTGATTTAGGAAGACCACCCCAGCACTCGGTGCTGAGAGCAGACTGTCTCGACGTGGCTGCTGCGCTAGTCCAGGAGGGAAGGGGTGCGTTCCTCCCGTGGCAGTGCTCCAGGAAGGCAAGCGGTGATGGAAGGATGGCGTGGCGGGAGAATCATCTGGTCTTGGCAACGCGGCAACAGACTGCATGTGGAAAAGAAGAGAGGGAGGGAGGGACAGGGACCTACGGTGTGTGCCAGGGCCCATGCTGGCTGCTTTCCATGTGACTTCTCACGGGTGGTCTTATCGACACTTTGAGGCAAGGCATTTCATCCCCGTTTTACGGATGAGGAAACTGAGGCTGAGAGAGGGCAATGTCTTGCCCAGCTGGAATTCTGGGTTCTCCTAACGCCTGAATCTGTGTTCTTGCCATTGCCTCACGTAATGTTCTGGCCTTTGGGGTCTGCAGGGATCATGCTCAGTCCCAGGCCAGCAGCTCACAATGGACCAGCTTCTGGCTTCTGGCCTGGCCAGGAAGCCGTGGGTGGGGCGGCTAAGGGGTTCCTGGGGGCAGGAGCAGTACAGATAGACCCGGGATCCTGCTCGAAGAACTCCAGTAGGGAGGAGCAGCGACAAGGGCAAGGCCAGGGATGTGATGAGAAAAGGAGGAATTTGTGTGGAACTTGTGGGGCCTGAGCCTGACGGGGCCTGGAAACCCAGATCCATCCCAGGCAAGTGTCTCCCGGGACACAGGCCCTTGGGGGAGAGGCAAGCGGCTAATAAGGCGGAGGATGGAAGAGGGAGCCAGAATCTGAGGAGCCATCTCCCTCCCTCCCAGCAGCTCTCTCTCCTGCCTGCAGCTGATGAGCACAGATACATCAAGGCACACAGTCACAATCACACAGGTTACACAACCACACACCCAGCCACAGACACATGATCACATAAACATAGTCCCACAAGCACACACATACAAGGACTGGCTCACATATACTCACACACAGGGCTACATGGGCACAGTCAGAGTCACACGACCATCTGCAGTTACCCTGACTTACAGTCGTCCAGGTACAGGACTTACAAATACACACACACAGACTCACACAACCTGTGCACTCACACACTCTCACGCGGAACCAGAGGACTGTTCCCGGGAAGGCCACAGCCTCTGTGCATCAGTCAGGCATGGTGGGGGTGAAGTGTCCTCAGATGCCTTTATTGCCTCTGTCTGGGACAGGAAGCTGCCTCTCTGACCTTTTGGGAGCTGTGGTGTGAGGCGCATCCTTCACACCGCAGTGACGTCAGTCAGCTCAGGCCCCATGCTGGGGTAGGGTGGGGTGGGAGGGGGTGTGGTGACTGGCCCCGAGGGAGGTCAAGGGCAGTGGGGAGTGTTGTGGAAGCGCAGTTTGCCTCAGTGGGAAGAGCAGACCGGAATGAGGCAGATCAGTTCCCATCCTCTCGCCAACCTCTCACTGGCTGTGACCTTGGACAAATGACTTCACCTCCCTCCTCCCCAAGTGGCAATGTCCAGCAGTAAAAGGAAGATAAGACACCAACCTCACAAGGCAGTTAGGAGTGCTAGCTCAGATAATGGCTGTCAAGTACTGGGCAGAGGGCCTGGCAAATGGTGGCAATAACCATAATGGTTGTGATGGCCACAGGAGTCGGCTGTGAGCATGTGAGGACACCAAGGCCCGCTCAGGCTGATGCAGGGCTGGGAGGGCTCCCAGTGGAAAGTGTGGGCGGGCCCAGCCACAGCCCTCTCCACACCTGCCTAACAATGCCAGTCCTCAGCATCAAATGGTCCCAGAAAAGCAGAGCCTCCGGAGACTTAGAGCTCAGGGTTTCCGGTGGAGTGACCTTCCCCACCCTAACCCTGGAGCAGGGGGGCAGCGGGCATCAGGAGGGCCGGGCAGGGGCAGCAGGCTCAGAGGCAGCTCTGCAGTGGGCCCCACCAGTGTGTTTATTGCTAAGAACTGGAGGGGCTCCTCCGGCTCTCTCCAGCTAGCTCTGATGCAGGGGAAGATTCTGAGGGCTAGTCACTGGGGTCCCTACGTGTCTAGGAGCACCCAGCTCTGGGGGCTGCGGAGAAAGGGAGCATAGCCCCAGTGATGAAGGAAACATTCCAAAAGAGAAAAGGCACACAGCTGGCAGCCCTCCGCCCCCCGGTGGCCTCCAGTGCTCACTGCAGCCTCACTGCTTTGTTCTAGGGCCCTGTGCTCTGGCAAGTCGCTCAGGGAAGAGTGCTGAGGAGCTGACAGCACAGTGGGGTGGGGTGCAGACACTGGGGCTGGACGGCCTGGGTTTGAAATCCTGGCTCTACTGCTGCTGCTATGATTATTATTACCTCTCCCACTGACGAGCCAGATGACCCTAGGAAGTGACAATCTCTTTCTGGCTCAGATTCTTCATTTGCAATATGAGGTTGATAATAATAGTATCTACCACACATCTGAAGAGTAAATATGATGATCTACATCAAGTGCTTGTAATAAGTAATATTAAGTAACAAGTGACAAATGGCAGCTGTCCTATTCTGCACTTCTGGGGTCAGCATTGCCTAGGTGCACTGTTGGAGAGTTGGGAATTACAGACAAGCCTGACCTGGAGTTGAATTCTGGCTCTGGTGCAGCCACTTACCAAGTCTGCTTCACACATGCTGACTAGTTACGTATTGTCTGGATGGAGAGACACGGGGAGGTAAGGGCAAAATTACTCTTGGAAATCCTTTAGGAAGGCACCATGTTGGGGATAAACACACCATCTCAATACGCCCAACATGGCCAGTTTTTCTAATTCTTGGTAATAGTCTGTCTTTGAAGTAGCTAGCTTGCATCCAAGGGCAATGTTGTACAGATCATGTGTATCTTTATCCACTGGAATCACACTCAGTGGTGAGATGCTCATGCAGAGAGGTATGTGGAAGATCAGTCACGGTCTCAGGTTTGAATCTTCCATCTCACACTCATTGAGGGGCATGTGTTCATCACAGCTGGATACTAACTACCACATTAGGTAAGATTTCCAGTCTCTCTCTGGCCAAGTGTGTATAATTGAATTTGAGTGCTTTGATCGAATGCATTCAGGATGCAGTTACATTGTGCCTGACCTCTCTGAAGCAGTTTCCTCTTCTGTAAAATGCGGCAATAACAGTACTACAGCATCAGGTTCTTGCATAGATCAAATAAGATGATGTGTGTAAGAATTTTAAATTCCTACCAGGTAAATGACATTCTCCATTCCTCCCCTTCCCCAAATTTTCCCCTAATTAGATGTGTGACTTTAAGCAGTCACTTTCCCTCTCTCAATGATCTCAACAGCAAAATGTGGGGGTTGTATTAGATGATTTCAAAGGCCCCTTCTAGCTTGAAGCTTTCAAGATAGTTTTGTGACTTTACGGCATTTAGACACAGTCCACCCTTCTACAAATGCTAACTGATGCTTACATGGTTTTTCCAGGACTGCTTTATCCAACTGGTAAGGGCACATCTATAAACAGCAGCCCTTTGCACACTGTAATATGTTAAAGCCTTGAGAATTACACATGCATCTTAATGATCTTATTTACTTTCTTCATTTGATCAGCACAAAGGTGCACTTCGGTTACGACTGAATCAGCACCAAGTGATCAGATTTAACCATGTGCCCTACTACAGTCCTTCAGAGGCACTGCTGCTGACCAAAATTTACCTATGATGGGAGAAAAGCAGAGCTCCTCCCTCCAAGCGACACACACACCCACTGGGTGCATGGGCACTATCCCTGGCTTTGGGCAAATTCCTTTTTGAAAAGCAGTGGGGTAAAGGGGAATGAGCTTTGGAGTCAAACCCAGACTGAATTATCCCAGATCCTCTACTAGCTGTGAGAACTCAGGCAAGTTAACCTTTCTGAGCCTGTTTCCCCATCTGTAAAACTGCAATCAATAGATCATATGAGTTAAGTTAGGAGTAGCAGGAGGCCGTGGGCAGGATCATGGGATTGGTAAGAAGCTCTCCCCTCCTTGCGAGACAGACTGCAGCTTCAAGTCCATTTCCACCAGTGTTGGTCTGCCCGTGGCTTAGCCTCTGAGCATGTTTCCACATCAATCAAGTCGGGACACCACCACTTACCTCAGGGGATTGCTGTGTTTGGTTCTTTACTAGCAACCCACCATTTCTCCAGCTTCAGTCCCCACCCCACCCCCCATGCTAATCTAGCTTCCACACCTGGCTCAGAGCAGCGGTATAAATGGAAACACCTTCTCCCATCTGTCTAGGACCCTTGGAAGATTCAACTTTAAATAGCCCATGCACACCCTGAAGCTTTCCTAAACCACTGCCCCAGCCCTCAGCATGACCTAACTCCTCACCACCAGAATCTTGCCGAGTAGCCTCCCTGGGCAGTTTCCCTGGGCTAGCATTTGCTACCTGTCCTGAGTAAGTTTTCCCTTCCTCAAGGCAAGGAACTGTGGCTTTCTTATCTCTGGATTTCTCATGGGAAGGCTGACACGGTGTGTGCTCAGCTAATGTCAAGAAGGTGTCACTTTCACCTTTTGGAAACAGCTCTCTGGGAAGGCAGTGCTAGGGTCAAGACTGGGGTTAAGGGTAGTGGTAGGGATAGGGGAGTTCCCTTGGGAGTAAGAGAGGATGGTGTAAAAGAACATGACATTGGAGTCAAATGACCTGGATTCAAACCTCAGCTCTGCCATTTGCCAACAAAGCATCTGGGTAAGCCATTATACCTCTATCTGAGTTGTTCCCATACTGTAAGATGAGCATAACAACATCTACTTAGCACAGCACCTGGCACACACTGAGGCCTTGTTTATGTTCCAGGTACTGTTCTAAATGTTCTAAACGGATTAATTACTTTAATCCCACTACAACTCTAGGAGGTTAAGTAGTAGTATCCTCACTTTATAAGCACTATAAATGAGGAAAATGAAGCTCAGAGAAATTAAATAACTTCCTCAAGTCCACAGAGCTAGTGAGATGTTTAATAAATGGCAGCAATGACTGTTCTAAGGCAGCAACACATGGGACACCATCTCTAAGACCTGAAGGACTGACTGCAGGGTCTGGACTAGCTCCAAACTTGTTCCCTCAATTGCAGCAAATGACACAGGCTAATCAGTGTTGTAAATAGAGTTAACATAATATATTTATTTTAAGTGCCATTCATGCATATCAGTTCTGGCAGCAACAATCCCAATGACAATGGGAATATTTCTTTACAGCACTAAACAGTTACAAAGAATGGGTGCCGTTCATCATAGAGATCATAGAGGCAAAATATGAAATCGTGCAATAGCAAAACTGTAGAAACATTAAAACACTGTCCAACAGCAGTACAGAGAGCAGATTGTTTGCACAAAAAGCCAATGCATTTTCATCACATATATACAATATAGATATGTACATATCACCCTCTGAATGAACAATATCAAAATACTCTATTCCATTTGAAATAATCCCCGGATTGATTCCCTCCCACTTCAAAGGACATCTGAGAGACATGTATTTACAAGAACACACATGAATACATTTACATTTCAAAAACTGCCACAAATGCCAGTCGGATTATTCTCCTGGACAGAGTACCCCTTTTGATTATATGCATTTATTATTCTTTTCCCCAAAAGTCTTCAGTCAATTTAAGCCCACGACAGAACTTGCTCTGCATTAACAACTACCAACTGAAATGGCCACTAGAGGGATCCTCTGCCATCACCATGTAGCCCTGTCTGGCGGGAGCCCACTGAGAAGGCCTGTCCTGGGCTCCCAGGCCACCAGAATCACAAGAGCAAGATGGGTCTGGGTAGAGGCTCATCCTCCATGGCCATTCTTGGTAAGTTTAAATTCTCATAAAAATACTGATCACTGCAAATCAGGAAGTGATTGCCAAATGGGAAAACTGCTTCACACAATTTGTAAAATCTTCGTTAGTGATTTCTACCCTAATCACTCAATATAAGAGACTGCATTCTAATACCCAAATTGTTTAAAGTGCACATTGCTACCCAAGCAATTTAAAGTTTCAAAACAGCTATTTTGGTGTCTAGAAAACAGTGACTTGAGCAGACTATTGAAAATCACCCCCAACCCCCCTTTTTAAGCTTTTACTCTGCAGGCTGCTATTTCATCTTGCCTCTGATCAATCTAAGAGAGGTCTGTTAGCTGCCTTTCCAGAATCATCTGATTTTCACCAATCCAAGGGGCTAGAACTGAGCCTCCTTTTTCACGCCAAGCAGAGTCCAAACAACAGGAACATAAAGCCCTCCTTTCTCCCCAACCTCACAAACCTTTACCATGGCTGGCTTCCCAGTGATTCATTCAAGGCAACACTCCATTAAAAGTAACACCCACACACATTCACAAACACTCTCACATACATACACACAGAAACAAAGATGTTTGTTTCATTCAAGTAGAGGTTACTAAACCACAGAATCACTAAGGCTAATTAAAGGATTTATGCATAGCTGAGAGAGATCCGAGAAGCTAAAAAGAAACCCTAGCAGTTACTACCACTTGATTTGATAGAACATATCATTTCCCCATAAGAACTGAAAGAAATTCTGCTTTTTTTTTGGTCTAAAGAACCAATTCAAAATCTAGTCATTCAGGGCCGGCCTGGTGGCACAGCAGTTACATGCGCACACTCCGCTTCTGTGGCCCGAGGTTCGCAGGTTTGGATCCCGGGCGCACACCGACACACCACTTGTCAAGCCATGCTGTGGCGGTGTCCCATGTAAAGTGGAGGAAGATGGACATGGATGTTAGCCCAGGGCCAGTCTTCCTCAGCAAAAAGAGGAGGATTGGCATCGGATGTTAGCTCAGGACTAATCTTTCTCACAAAAAAAAAAAAAAACACTATTCATTTAAAAAAAATCTAATTTCTTTTAGTTTTATTATAAAACTAAGACAATCAATCCACGCAAAGTAACTGTGATACAACGTGAAACAGAACAGAAAACTAATAAAAACCCCTAAGAGGCAGGCTGCATTTCAAAGAAAGTAACCAAATGTCATGCATACACAGACACACAGGACAACAGAAACAGCAGGCTACTTCACAATAATTGCACCAAAGACTGTGGCATATAAAATCTGTGTGTGGCTCCATCCTTCTTTCAGCATCTCCTAAATGGAAAGATAATGAGTGTGGAAACTTGCTTTATAAACACTGTCCTGCTGTTCTGTTGCCCAAATGAACTCTGATGCAAATTCCAGAAAAATCCTATTTAGCTAGTAAGTCTCAATCAACAAGAATGCTAAGATAGAGAAACATACTCACATGGTAAAAGGAGTGATGATAAAGAGAATGACACAATCTCTCTCTGATTGTCTTATCTGTAAACTCTTATCAAGAAAAATAATTCTATGCTTTCAGACACCACATTTCTCCTTAATGAACCCAACAAGAGCTGAGCATTCACAGAAGGTGGCAATAAATATTAAAATAACACTTTTGAATAATAAATACATAAGTGAATACGGAGGCATTGATTTGTTTAAAGAGCCATGCAATGCCCAGCTTCTAATTGATCAAATAAATCTTAGAACTGTTATAATGCAGATTTAGGAAAACACATATTGACAAGGTACAACATAAACTCTATAATCCCCTAAGCATCAAAACAAATTTGGTCAGTTCTTTATGCTGCTCAGGAACAACATGCCCCTTCGGACTGTTTGGAGGGCATCAAACTCTGGGTTCTTTGACTTACTGAGTAGAACTCAATAACCACATTTCTGAAAAAGATTAAATAAGGGGAACTGGGCTTTGAAAAAATCTATTTCCTTTCAGTTGCCTACATCAGTTTAAAAGCATTCTGCAGAAAACAGCCTAATAAGGAATAAAAACTCACAGTAACTTTCTTTTCAAGACGTATAATCCAATTAGAAAAAAATCGAAGCCTTTCAGTAATTTTTGTACATATATTTACACATATGTATCTATAAACTGCTTGCAGCAAAATAGGCTCTGTCTGAAAAATCAGTCTGGCACTTGTGGTCAACATCAAACTGACACAAATATGCAAAAGCCGTCCAAATCACACAACAGTTAGGAGCTACAGAGGGCAGCTGGCAGCGAGACAAACGTAGTACTTATTTGGGTCAGATAAAAGCAGTAAGTTATTCAGCTAAAATCTTTCTGATTGTCTTCAAAAGAAATGTTGATAACATTGGTAAAGTGATTAGCAACTTTGTTTTCTCAACTGGATTCTCTTAAACCTTTCCCTTCACTGCACACACAGGTGACACTGGGGCCGTGCCTTGCAGAGACAAGCTCTACACAATGGAATCCCAATCAAAGTCATCCTGGATGTCATCTGGAGGCAGAGAGCGCCGTATCTGGAAGGCTTGGGAAGGCATCATGTGCTGCTGGCTCATGGCTCCGTGATGGCCTGCAAGGAAGGAGGCAATGTCAGTAGTGACTTGGGTAGAGAAGAAAGGAAGAAATAAATGAACATCTATCCAGCACTTCCTATTTGCCAGGCACTCAGCACTCATTATCTCACTAATCCACTCTGAAGCCTTCAACAAGACTGCTCTTATGATCCTCATTTTATAGATAAGGGGGCTTAGATTTAAGAGGATGAGCAAGTTACCCAAAGTCATACAACTAGTGAGGAGAAGAGACAGGAATTGAACTCAGTTCACTTGACTCCAAAACCCACTTTTTCCGTTAAGCCAGGCTGCAGCAGGGAGGGCATAAAAAGAGTGCCTGAGTTAGCCCAGGTGCTGACGCCACATTTCTCTCACAGTCTGCTCTGCTTCAGTACATGTTTCAGTGACATGAACTGGCTCACATAAGATGGTAAATAGGAGAATGATGTCAGTGTACCAGTGAAGTCATATTGGGTAATAGTGAATTTTTTCCAGCAAGTTAATTTTTGTGCCACCAAGTAACAGCAGGTAAACACAGAGAACATTGACACGGCTGAGTGCAGTAAGCCACAGAGGAACACAGCTGATTGCATGACGCTGTCTCTCTCCAGGCTCCTCTTCTTGAATCAGTGTGCTCCCAAATTTAGTGCATTCTTCCCTTGTCTCCACAGCTTTGACAAACCCTGTTCCAAACCAGATCTGTTTTTTTTTTTAAAGTAATGATCTATATTTAGTTGTAGAATTCATTCTTTTATTAGGAATTAAACATATCCTTTTAATTGTTGTGGAATTTTTACTGGATTATTATAGTTTCTGTTAGTACTCTCATTACAAAGTTTCAAGTAGTAGTCTGCTGCTAATCTTTTTCTCATAAGCCCTGTAATTTTTAACGTACAGTTTTACAATATGCTAAAGTTTTCAGTATATTACAGCATAGCAGAAATGCCTGTATTTATTTTTTAAAAACTTATAAATTCCCTACTGTGTGCCAGGCACTAATTTAAGTGATTTACATATAATCCTCATTTAATTCTCTTAACAACTACGAGTTAGGTAGTGTTATTAGCCCCCTTTTACAGACAGGGAAGCTGAGACAGGAGGGTTAGGCAGCTATCAAGTGGCAAAGCACCAGGATTCAAACCCTGGCAATCTGGCTCCAGAGACTTAACTACCATATCTTGCCACCTACAAGTTACTGGTGAGTGCTGAGGACAGATAACATTTATTCTTTCCCCTTCACCAAAGGACACGTCACTTGGTCTTAACTCCTCCTTCATTACTGCCTGGCACAGTTCTTTGGGGGTTTTAAATCCACTCCTCCACATTACCTTTTGTCTTTTTCTCAAATACCCTAAGTAAAGGGTGGTGTGGTATACAAAAACAATGAACTCTGAATGCAGACATCAAGGTTTGAGTCTTGGTTTGGCCACTTACCAAACTGGTGGCTCTGGGCAAGCTGTCTCCCCTTCTGAGCCTCCGTTTCCTCATCTAGATAATTCCTAAGATCCCTTCCACCTCTAATAATGTGCCTCTACTGCCCTGCTAAATGTAACTTATCCTACATTCAGGAGCCTAGGGGAAAAAAGTTTATGAATTAGTAACTCCTGAAACTTACCTTCTCTGTAAGGTACATCCCTGGAAACTATAGCTGGGGGAACTTCATCAGAATGAATGGAGCAGAATATTCAGGAGCTAATCAAAGTAGGTTCTTGAAGCCTGCTGAAGTCCTGTCAAAGTCAAACAGCCTCAAAGATACCTAAGAACCCAAGGACAAGCTCTATGCCCCTAGACCTCTTAGAAAGACAGGACAAAAAAGAAGGCTAAAAGAGACTCTGGCCCATATTGTCCAAACAGCAACTGACACTTGAATCCCTTCACCAGCACTGGAGCCAAGCAAGTAGCTATCTAGACTTTGCACCCCACCCCCGATAACAGGGAGTTCACTTCCTCCTGAGGCAGCCTTGTTCACTGTTGGGGCATCTAAAGCTTTTCAATATTAGACTCTGAGTACCAACTGCAACACACCACACCCCAAATTACCTGCGATCGTTGTTCCTGGAGTGCTGAGTGCCTGTGGAATATGAGGATAACCAGGGGGCGGCATCACTGAAGGAGGGAGATTTTGCCTGGAGTCTATGTACAAATTTCCTAATCAGATTGAAAAGCAGAAAGAAGGGAAACAAACATATTACCATAAGTAAAACAAATCAAGCATTAAAATCTTAAAAGAATTGTTTTTATTGTTAGTGCTGTCGAGTCGATTCCAACTCCTAGCGATCCTATGTACAGCAGAGTGGAACCCTGCCGGGGCTTTTTTTGTGCCATCCTCTCATTTTCCGGCGATGTATCAGACAATGCTCCGCTGCTGTTCACAGGGTTTTCATGACCAATTTTTCAGGAGTAGGTGGCCAGGTCCTACTTCCTAGTCTGGAAGCTCCACTGAAACCTGTTCACCAGGGGAAACTCTGATGGTATTTGAAAATACAGGTGGCATAGCTTCCAGCATCACAGCAACAAGCAGCCACCACAGTGTGACAACCAACGGACGAGTGAGGGAAATGAACCCAGGCCACAGTGGTGAGAGCGCCAGATCTTTTTTTTTTTTTTTTTGAGAGGAAGACTAGCCCTGAGCTAACATCTGTTGCCAATCCTCCTCTTTGTGCTGAGGAAGATTGGCCCTGGGCTAATATCCGTGCCCATCTTCCTCTACTTTATATGTGGGACACCTGCCACAGCATGGCTTGACAAGCGGTGCGTATGTCTGCACCCCAGATCCGAACCTGCGAACCCCTGGGCCGCCGAAGCGAGCGTGTGAACTTAACCGCTACGTCACCAGGCCGGCCCCTAGAGAGTGCCAGATCCTAACCACCAGACCACCAAATAGAATTGTTACCTAAAACTAAATTAAGTAGGTAAGGTGAGGAAAACAAAGGGAAGGAAAAAAATTACTCCTTTGTGATGCTAAAACTCTGCCAAATGGTGGTGCTGGCTTTTTGACAATGGTGCCAGGCTGGGTATGAATACACAGGTGCTAATTCTGGCACTGCTTCTGGAAGCTTGTAGGCAAGTTATGTCTGTTTTTGTTGTTGTTGTTACATACCTCACTACAGTTCAAAAGCGTTTTCCTATCCATGACTGCATCTGAGCCTCCCACTAAGCCCACAATGAAGGCAAGACGGGGATTATACCCATTTTATGGATGAGGCAATTGAGGTTCAGAAAGGCTAAGCTAACTTGCTCCAAGACACATCAGCTTGACAGGGCTAGGGCTAGAATCCAGTTCTCCTAACTCATGGGCTCTTTCTACTAACGGTTGTCCTATTGCCCTGATTTTCTCACCCTCAAAGCAGACCTATGTGTGCCCTAGCTGATGAACAAAGTGACTAAAGGCACAAAGTGACAGGAAAGATTTGCACAAGGTAAACGAGCTATAGCAAGCAAAGGTGATTAAAAATGCATTATTCACAAGTGTGGATATGGGAAACGTAGATCTCATTTAAATGGCATTTCAGAAGGTTCTTAAATTAATATATTTTTGTTGACAGGAGCCATCAAGTGTAATAGTTCCAAAATGTCAATTACATTGCATCATAATGCAAAATAGAAAGGCAGAGGAGCAAATAGCTCCTCTATCCTGCCAATAACTCCTGCAGAAGAACCATGACACTGGCTCACATTGTAAGGAACACCCGGAATTCCAGAGAGGCTATTTCCCTAAGGTATTCTAGTGTTTCACACAAATTATACTTGCAGTCTAGCAATGCTGTAAGCAAACTAGAAAACAGCAACCATTTTTCTAGAGGAAACTAAAGTGAAGAAAAATCTTCGTTTTGTATTCAAGGTAGGGCACACTATATTTGGCTGCTCACAAGTTTTCACTTGCCACTGGAAAGTCAGACTGTCCAAGCTTGAGACAGCCTCAAAGATAATCTAATCCAGCCCTACCTCTGTTCATGTAGATGAAGAAATGAGACCAGAGAGAAAATGAGATAGAACCAGGAACAGAACCCGAGACTTCTGACTACTGGCCAATGCCTCCCAAGATGACATGCCTTTTTATAGTGAAGTTTACAGTCAGAACTGAACTCTTTGATCAATTTACCATACTGAAGATTTAGGAAGAAAAGAGAGGAAAAAGTGATACTAAGAAAAGTTATAAGCTACAAGCTCTGCAGCTACAGCTCTAGTATATTCTTGTGGGAAAAAAACCACATGTGTGAATGGTGCACCTTCTAAAGGCTGCACCAGGCTAAGGGGGCTACATCACTCTGGTAACATGGTCACTCATTTACCAACGACCTCCCAGCCTCTGTCCTTACAAAACCTTAGCTCTCTTTCTACTTATCCTTAAGAGCTCAAGTCACAATCAAAAGACAAAAACTGATTTTTATTGGAGATTAATCAGTTTTTATATTTCTTTTTTCTTTCCTCTTTTTTGGCTTAGTATTTCTTACCTTAAAGTAGGAGAGGAGTGACAATTAGAGAAGAATTATGGGACTAAACAAGGATTGTGAGAATAAATAGACACTGATATTAAACAACTAGCCTTAACTTTTTAAAATTCTGTCACATTCCTAACACTTCTATTTTCATATAGCAATTCTCATTACTCCTCATTTTTTGCCATGTTCTCATTATAGTCTGAACAATGAGAGTCTACCCAGACTTTCTAAGCAAGAAATTAACTTCCAATGTAGTTTCCAAAGATTTTTGAGATCCTGTAACAATTAGAATGTAGTTATAAGAATTTAAAGATTTAAAGTATAAAGAATTTAAAATCTACAGAATTTAAAAATCTAATTACTCTAATTACACAATATATTTACTGAAAGCAGACTCCTGTCAAATGACCATTCATTCATTTAAGAAGTAGTTATGCACCAGGCACTGCTCTAGGCACTAGGCACACAGAAATGAAAACACAAACTCCCTGTCTTTTTGGAGCTTATTCTCAGGGGTCAGGGGGAGAGGGGAGGCAAACAAAGTTTGCCTTTGCCATAGCACGTTACACATGCTATGGAGAAAAATAAAGCAGGGAGAGGGGACAAGGAGCACTGGGCAGTAGGTGCCATTTAAATAGGATGGTCAAGGAAGGCATCACTTGAGTTCAAAGGTGCTTTTTGAGAAAAAACCTAAACAAGATGAAGACATGAGTCATGTGTCCATCTGGGAGAAGATCACTCCAGACAGAGGAAAGAGCAAGTTATAAACGCCCTGAGATAAGTGAAGTGTGTCTGGTATGTTCAAAGAACAGCAGGGAGGCCAGTGGTGCAGGAGGAGGGGGATGAGAGGAGGAGAAAACGCAACAAAGTCAGAGAGTAATGGGGTACCAGATTGTGTAGGGCCATACAGGCCACAGTAAGGACGTTAGTTTTTACTGAGAAAAATGGGCACCAATGGAGGGTTTTGAGCAGAGAAGAGAAGTGATCAGACTTGTAAAATCTCATTTATCCTGCAAAGTCCTGCTTCAATGTGTCCTCTTCTATGAAGCTTTTCTATCTCCCCAATACAGTTAAGCCCCTTTCTCTTATTCCCACTGCCCTGTGGTAGAACTGTACTTCTCATTATGTTGTATTTCTTGACAGACTTGCCTCACCTATCAGGGTATGAGTTCCTTGAGATTAGGGGCTATTTTGGAGTCACCACTTTACTCCTAGTGCCCATGCCACAGTCAGGCATAGAGAAGGCATAAATAAATGTTTGCTGAATGAATGCATGCCTACCCTTATTTAATGACCTTTAAACAGAGCATCAAAGTAAGAACAGCACAGCTAGAGGACTTAACCATTACTGGGCAAGACAAACTGTAAACACAGTTAAAATGATTTAGGAAGACGAGGGATACACTGTGTACTGTAACATCCTTTTCTCCTTCCCCCTTCCACTCCAACACATTACAATACTAATTTCTGGCATCTCTAAGGAGCCCAAAGAGGTATTTACCAAAAGGGGAGTCTTGAAGACAGAAGCAGAAAGGAAAGTTTGAGGGATATAGAGAGGCTATACTCTAGATGACAAGACCTGTATCCAAATGAACTTCGTAATATTAGGCTAGTCACTTTCTGTCTCTGGATCACAGCTTCCTTATCCGTTAAATAAAAGGATAAAATTAACAGTTCTCTGAAGTCTCCTCTTGTACGACACTTCTAAGAAAATGTGGCAAAGAATTATTGGGGTATAGAGATGAAGGAAGTGAGATATCTGAATGGAAGTGATATAGAGGGACGCAAGAATAAAAAAATGACAGAAAGAGGCTAGGGCTTAAAACAAAAGAAAGCAGGCTGGGCATGTAAAAAACCTGAATGTTTGTGACTAGACATCAGTGGGCTTGAGGTGATGGATACTTAGAGCCCCAGAGCTGATCAGAGAAAGTACTGACAGAGGCCAACATGGCTTGGCAGGCCAGGGCTGGCTAAAGTTCTTTTCATTCAGAAGGAAAAGACGAAATGGGAAGGGGAGTTGTCAGAGGAATAAGCACTGAGACAAAAAAAAGTTCTTTGGCCTTTGAAAGGCTGTGAATGGAGTAGCAGTGAGAAGCAAGAAGGAGGTGTGGAGACCCTAGAGAGAAGGAATGTATGAGCAATAAAAACAAAAAGCTGGCAGAAAAAATAAGATAATCACAGAATACCAGAACCAAATAATCAAGGTCAAGGACCAAGAAAAGATGACCACAGATGTCTAGTGACACAGGGCTTTAGGAAAATAACACAGGATCTCAGTCTAGAGAGAATCCAGAAAGGGTACTTGGCCACTCTGACAGAGGACAACAGCAGATGGACAATACTTTTTCCATGACCAAGAGTACCAAGTTCTAAAACCAAAAGGTACACTTGGACCTTTCTTAGAGATTTAGGTCACAAAACTGAAGAAAGTCTTGTTCTACCACATAGCTTTGAAATTTCAGAAAGGGAGAGCTACTGGCTAATGTGTACAATGGCCTTTTGAAATGGCCTTCTCTTAAGATTGACCCACATCTTCTTCTACTGGTCTTCCTAGAACTCCCTGAACTGCTGAAGGCAACAATCTGTGAGCAACACAGGTACCCATCTCCAAATACACATGTGTACTGATGTATGTATAAGCTACCCAAATTCACTTAGCACTCTTAAGGCTGACTAAAATGGTTTGAGATGATTTGGCAAAGAGAACACGGCAGCACTTAGAAGGGACAATTTTGGTTGAACAGGGAAAGAAAAGAGGAAAGGAGAACAAAAGGACAAAGGACAAAAAGGATGGTACTCCTGGTCTAGGACTTAAAGCAAGTTGGAAAAGTGAAAGTGATGTATCCTGAAAGGGACAAACAATGGGCTTAGAACCTATCAGAGGATCAAAGAACATATGCTGTCCATGTAGAAGAAGAGATAAAAAGATGAAACAGACAAAGGCAAATAAGTGAAAATACATGCTGAGTTATACAGATCTTGATTCTTAAAAATGAATGGAGGGAGGATTCTGGGAAGATGGTGGAGTGAAGCACCAGGAATCTGTCTCCCAACCTAAATAAAATTACACTGGTAGTATCTGTTTAATATAACTACTGTGGAACTCTGGAGTCTATTCAAAGTTTGCAACTTTTAGAGGAAGGCTTGGATGGTAAATTGCAGGTAATTTTGGTCAATTTCAGTTCTTAGCAGAGCAGCAGCTACCTACCACCCACCCCTACCTCTACAGTACACGTGTTCCTGGAACAGCTTACAGGAGCCAGGGTGGGCAAAAAGTACACTGTTCTCCAAATACTGGGGATCTGTGCTCTGATCACTGATTGTTGCTTCTGACCAAAGAGATACAGACAAAAAGCAGGGTGGCCACTGTTGTTGCACCTACCCCCAAAGCCGCAAGGTCCTCCCCTCCTTGCTGAACTGATTTCCAGGGAATTTAAAGGGCTGGTGCCCCCTTTCCCCCTTTTTCATTTTTATCTTTTCCCCCTTTCGAGAGCTAGACATTAAAGACTAGGAGATGGGCCGGCCCCGTGGCTTAGCGGTTAAGTGCACGCGCTCTGCTGCTGGCAGCCTGGGTTCAGATCCCGGGCGCGCACCGACGCACCACTTCTCCGGCCATGCTGAGGCCGCATCCCACATACAGCAACTAGAAGGATGTGCAGCTATGACACAACTATCTACTGGGGCTTTGGGGGAAAAAAATAAATAAATAAAATTAAAGACTAGGACAACAATCAAAACAATAAACATAATAAACAAAAGCAATAACAAAATCCAGCAAACCCTGGGGAAGGTGGAGAATCTAACTTCCACAGGTACCACATTATTAGATTCAAATGTCTAGTTTTCAAGAAAAAAAGAATCACAAAGCATACAAATAAGCAGGAAAGTATGGCCCACTCAAACCAAAAGCAAATCAACAGAAACTGTCCTTGAAAAGGACCTGATGGTAGATCTACTGCACAAAGACTTTAAAACAGCTATCCTAAAGATGCTCAATGACTAAAGGAAGATATGGAGAAAGTCAAGAAAACAGTGTATGAACAAAATGGAAATACCAATAAAGAGACAAAAAACCTAAAATGAAATTCTGGAAATGAAAAGTATAATAACAAAAATGAAAAGTTAAAGAAGGACATTATATATCAATAAAAGATTCAATACAGCAAGAAAATATAACAATTATAAACACTTATGCACCTAATAACATACCACAATATATGAAGCAAAAACTGACAGAATTCAAAGAGGAAATAAACAGCTCTATATATATAGTTGGAGACTTAAATACCCCATTCTCAATAATGGAGAGAACAACCGGACAGAAAATAAGTAAAGAAATAGAAGACAACACAACAAACCAACTAGAATAAATAAACTAGATCTAAGAGACATATACAGAACATCCTACCCAACAACAGTATACACATTCCTCTCAAGTGCACATGGGACATTTTCCAGGATAGACCCTATGTTAGGTTACTAATTGAGTCTCAACAGATTTTAAAGGATATCATACAAAGCATCTTCTCTGACCACAACAGGATGAAGTTAGAAATCAGTAACACGGGCCGGTCCTGTGGCTTGGTGGTTAAGTGCGCGCGCTGCAATGCTGGTGGCCCGGGTTCGGATCCCGGGTGCGCATCGAGGCACCACTTCTCCGTCCATCCTGAGGCTGAGTCCCACATACAGCAACTAGAAGGATGTGCAGCTATGACATACAACTATCTACTGGGGCTTTGGGGGGAAAAATTAAATAAATAAAATCTTAAAAAAAAAAGAAATCAGTAACAGAAGTAAAACTAGAAAATTCTCAAATTTGTGGAAATTAAACAACATACTCTTAAAAAAACAATGGATCAAAGAAGAAATCAAAAGGAAAATTAGAAAATATTTAGTGCTGAATGAAAACAAAACCACATCATACTAAAACTTATGGAAAACAGTAAAGCAGTGTTAAGGAGAAAATTTATAGCTATAAAAAACAAGAAAAATCTCAAATCAACAACCTAACTTTACAACTTACAGACCTACAAAAAGAACAAACTAAACCCAAAGCTAGCAGAAAGAAGGAAATAATAAAGATTAGCAAAGAGTTAAATGAAAGACAATAGAAAAACATTAGAGAAAAATTAATGAAACCAAAAGTTGGTTCTTTGAAAAGATCAACAAAGTTGACAACTTTGACTAAATGGACAAAGAAAAAAAGAGAGGACTCAAATTACTAACATCAGAAATGAACGTGGGGACATTACTATCAATTCTACAGAGAAAAGGATTATAAGAGAGTAAATATGAACAACTGTACACCAACAAATTGGATAACCTATACAAAATGGACAAATTCCTAGAAACACAAAACCTACCAAAAGCAAACCACAAAGAAATAGAAAATCTGAATAGACCTATAACTAGGTAAGATGATTGAATCAGTAATCAAAAATCTGCAGACAAAGAAAGCCCTGGACCTGATGGCTTCACTGGTGAATTCTAACTAATGTTTAAAGAAAAACCAACACCAAACCTTCTCAAACTTTTCCAGAAAATTGAAAGAGAGGAAATACTTCCTAACTCATCCTATGAGGTCAGAATTACTCTGATACCAAAGCGAGACAAAGATACTACAAGATAAGAAAACTACAGACCAATATACCCTATGAACACTGATGCAAAAATCCTCAACAAAATACTATCAAAATGAATTCAATACCATATTAGAAGGATTATACACCATGACCACATGAGATTTATTCCTGGAATACAAGGATGGTTCAACATACAAAAACTGATCAATGTAATATACCACATTAACAGAATTAAGGGGAAAAACTCCACATGATCATCTCAATTGATGTAGAAAATGTATTTGACAAAAGTCAACACCCTTTCATGATAAAAATACTCAACAAATCCCACAGCGAATATCATACTCAATGGTGAAAGACTGAAAGCTTTTCCTCTAAGATCAGGAACAAAGCAAGGATGTTCATTTTCAACACTTTTATTCAACATAGTATTGAAAGTCCTAGGCAAAGTGGGCAAAAAAGAGAAATAAAAGGCATTCGAAATTGGAAAGGAAGAAACAAATTTATCTCTGTTATATATCATATCTATCATATAAGATCCGATCTTATATGTAGAAACCCCTAAAGATTCCACAAAAAAACCTGTTAGAATAAAAGAATTCAGCAAAGTAGCAGGACACAAAGTCAACACACAAAAATCAGTTGCATTTCTATATACAAACAATGAACAATCTGAAAAGGAAATTACAAAAACAATTCCATTTACAATGATATCAAAAAGAATAAAATATTTAGGAATTAACTTAATTGCAGAGGTGAAAGACTTGTAAAATAAAAACTATAAAACATTGCTGAAACAAATTAAAGACATAAATAAATGGAAACACATCTCATGTTCATGGACTGGAAGACTTAATGTGGTTAAGGTGTCAATACTACCCAAAGCAATCTACAGATTCAATGTAATTCATATCAAAAATCCCAATGACTTTTTTTTTACAGAAATGGAAAATCCCATCCTAAAATTCATACGGAATCTCCAGGGATCCTGAATAGCCAAAACTATCTTGAAAAAGAACAACAAAGCTGGAGGACTCACACTTCCTGATATCAAAACTTACTACAAAGTTACAGCAGTCAAAACAGTGTGGTACCAGCATAAAGACAAGCACAAAGACCAACGGAATAGAATAAAGAACTCAGAAATAAACTCTCACATATATAGTCGAAACATTTTTGACAACGGTGTCAAGCCTTCAACGGGGAAAGAACAGTCTTTTCAACAAATGGTGCTGGGAAAACTGGACATCCACATGCAAAAGAATGAAATTGGACCCTTACCTAACACCGTATACAAAAATTAACACTGCGTGGGTCAAAGACTTACATGTAAAACCTAAAACTATAAAAGTCTTAGAAGAAAACAAGAGGCAAGAGCTTCATGACGTTGGATTGAGCAATGATTTCTTGGATATGACACCAAAGGCATACGCAACAAAAGAAAAAATAGATTATTTTGGACTTCAGGAAAATTTAAAAATTTGTGCATCAAAAGACACTATCAACCCAAGTTAAAAAAAAAAAGGGAGAAAATATTTGCAAATCATACATCTGATAAGGAGTTAATATCCAGAAATATAGAGAACTCCTAAAACTCAGCAACAAAAAAAAAACCTGATTTAAAAATGGGCAAACGACATGAAGAGACATTTCTCCAAAGAAGACATACAAACGGCCAATAAGCAGATGAAAAGATGCTCAACATCATTAACCATCAAAGAATGCACACCAAAACTACAATGCGATACCACCTCACACCCACTGGGAAAGCTACTACGGAAAAAAAAAAAAAAAAAACAGAAAATAACAAATGTCAGCAAGGATGTAGAGAAACTGGAAGCCCTTGTGCACTGTTGCTGGGAATGTAAAATGGTACAGCTGCTGTGAAAAATAGTAGGGCAGTTCCTCAAAAAATGAAACAGAGAATTACCATGTAATCCAGCAATTTCACTTCTGGGTAGAGACCCAAAATAATTGAAAGCAGGGTCTTGAAAAGATATTTTGTACACTCATGTTCATAACAACATTATTCACCATACCTAAAACATAGAAGCAACCCAAGTGTTCATTGACAGATAAATGGATAAGCAAAATGTGGTATATACATACAATGGAATATTATTGAGCCTTAAAAAGGAAGGAAATTCTAACATATGCCACAACATGGATGAACCTTGAAGACACTATGGTAAGTGAAATAAGCCAGTCACACAAAGACAAATACTGTATGATTCCACTTACAGGAAGTACTTAGAGTAGTCAAAAATCAGAGACAGAAAGTAAAATGGTGGTCGCCAGGGGCTTGGGGGTAGCGGTAGAATGGGGGGGTGAGTTATTGTTTAATGAGTAGAGAGCATCCACTTTACAAGAAGAAAAGAGTTATGGAGACGGACGGTGGTGATGGCTGCACAACATTATGAATATATTTAATACCACTGAACTGTACACACTTAAGGATGATTGGGATTTTATGTCTATTTACCATAATAAAAAAAATTTTTTTTAGAGCGTATTTATCAGGAAGACACCAAAAGAGAAGTGACAAAAAGACAGAGAGAGAGAAATGAGCTAAAGAGTTATCAAAAAATAAAGTTTAGTGTCTGGCACATAGAGGGCACTCAAATTCAGCTGGTACTAAGTACCTCCTATATGCCAGGCACTGAATGAGGCCCTTGTACAGATCTAATTTATGAAATGAATAAGTCAGCAAAATCAAATAGCCACTGAGGGTTTCAATTTAGGTAAGCTATCCAAATGGAAGAAGCAAGATGATGAAAGATTTCTAGTGTATCAAAAGACAGAAATAAAGACTTCATGAAAAGAAAGATTGCAGCCTGACTGGGTACCTTGAGAGCATGGGAAGCTCAAATACGTGAAATAAGCTAGGATAACGACTGAAGGAAGCCACTCAGGATAGGAGAGAGAGGACTTCTTAGCATCAAACATAAAACCAAGATAACATACAGAAAAGAAGTCAACTTGGAGATAAAAGGCAGCAAGAAATTAAAATGAGGAGAGAAAGAACTTGGATATTAAACACCTGTAGAATGGAAACCTGAGAGAAGTAAACTGTAGGCACTCCAATCAGAGTAAAAGAGATGGGCATAAGGGTAAAGAGTAAAGGAAGAAAGTGAGATGAAAGAGAGAGCACAAATTTTGAGTCAGAGTACAACATAACGACTTACCACTGTCTACTCAAGTAAACTTTGAACTTCAATTCTGTTTAACATTCTTAGAAGATATATAAAATAAGAAATGTTGATTTTCATTGCAAGTCTATACAAATTTAAATTGATGTAACTTCATAACTATGTTCCTATAAGTATCAGGGCCAGCCCCGTGGCCTGGTGATTGCGTTTGGCACACTCCACTTCAGCGGCCCAGGTTCACGAGTTC
Organism: Ceratotherium simum simum; assembly: GCF_057802395.1. Lineage (NCBI taxonomy): Eukaryota > Metazoa > Chordata > Mammalia > Perissodactyla > Rhinocerotidae > Ceratotherium > Ceratotherium simum. Next base: position 16,915,708 of record NC_141921.1, on the reverse strand, counting down.
AGATCCCAGGCGCGGACCTACACCACTTGTCAGCCATGCTGTGGTGGCATCCCACACACAAAATAGAGGAAGACAGGCACAGATGTTAGCTCAGGGCTAATCTTCCTCAAGCCAAAAAAAGAAAAAAAAAGGAAAGATTGGCAACAGATATGTTAGCTCAGGGCGAATCTTCCTGGGGGTGTGTGTGGGGGGGGGAGCATCTTTAAGATATTTAATTCTTGTTTGATAACTTAAAAGGTTAAAGATCACAAACGAAAGTCAATTGAAACAATAAAATGATATAAATCATGACAAAAAAACACAGTCTCCTTATCCCAGTTTTCCTAAAATATACCTTAAATATATAAATTATTTGATTTCATTCATTTCTTAGAAATAAAAAGATGTGAAAGGGTCAACTGTCACCATTAACAACATACCAAGTTGCCTCAGATGGTTACTGAATGACTGAATTTCACATGAATGAGAAAAAGAGAAGATCAAGAACATAATTAAACTCATACCTGCCCCAATGTGTTGGGAAGGTTTTGTTGGATGCATGGCACCGTGACAGACACTCTGCTGAACGTTACTCTGTGAGTGGATAAGGCCAGTTTGTGTAAAGAATTGATTAAGAGAAGAACAGAGATCAGCAAATTGAACCTGATCTAAAGACCAGTTCTTGAGATCTGCCTGTCTCATACTCTCCATCAAACCTATGAGGAAAGCATTAGAAATACAGTTAGCATAGTTCTGCAAACAATGCAGGAAAATAGCAAGACACAATTTTTTTTCAGCCTCAAAATTTCCACTGGTAGTGATTTGCACATGCAATAAAGAAGGACATTTTAAAATCATTCAAAGCCTGATTCTTTTAAATGTGGCCAAATTTCTTTCCAAACTCTTGTCTGTGACCCTCTGTTACATCAACTGGCCAAAATACTTAATTACGAATTTTGCAAAGTGTTGTTTTTAAGAACACTACCAACTGCAAAAGAAACACTATATAAGGAGATGTTTACTTCTACTAAAAAGAAACTTATCTATCAGAGAAAACAGGATCATGTGTATTTGGTTATAAGTCAGCCAATACTCACCTTGGAACTGTGAAAGGTCTACATCTGACCAATTAACACTGCTGGCAATTCGACAGCTTTCTTTTAGCATATCAAGTGTTGCATACCAATCATTTGAAACACCTATAAAAATAATATTGACAATACTATAAATCTTGGATGTGGAAGTTTAAAGTATATGGTAAGAGAAGACAATGAGCTGGCCTTAGTCCTGACATTGGCATATCTCTATCTAGTTTTACAAACAGATTTGCACCCATTACATTATATCATGTGTTGGGGCAATTTGCTGTGTGAGACAGGCAGGAAGGGTATTACTTCTCTCCATTTTACAAATAAAAGAAACTGAACGCATAACTTAGAAAGGTCACTATGATGAATCTAGGACTTGAACCCAGGACTTCTAAGCTCTAGTCTGGGAGCTTGCAAATTGCCATATCACCTTATAATGTCAAACTTGATAACTGCTCTTTACATTTGTACAGTACAAATAAATGACTGGGCAAGACAAGTCATGTAAATCAGTATTTTCTCTCTATACAAAGTTCATTTTCCTGTCTTGTTATGACCTCAGGAGATATGTTCTTTATAACTTAGAGGCAGATTCACATTTAGAAGCAATGCACAGTGTGACTTCAAGCACTGACATAAGGGAGGTAAATTAGATTGTATAGTAAGAGGAGATCTTTCTTACAAGGCAACCTTAGGAGAAATGCCTTAACATAGTCCTCCTGCCAGGTAGTGAGGGAGACGGCTGAGACTTCTGTAAGAAATGCTGATGCATCCAAACCAGGGCATTTCTAGTCAGGAAGAGTTATCCTCTGATGTGACATCATCAGGAAAGCTAAGACTCCACAGTCTGTATGTCAGCAAAGTGGTCACCACCCAGGGGCATGGGGCAAGAGCTGCACTCAGTGACAATTAGATAGTGCTGAATAAAGGAAGAAAATCCTCCGTTCAGTGACTGCTGCCCAAATTACTCTGTTTTCAGGATCACCCCTGGATGGATGAAGGTAAGAACTAATAAAGAAGATTTTTTGCTACATCACAGATAATTCTGTATCAACCACTGGCTACTTGATTTAAAAAATTCTGCCAATTATGGATTTTTTAAATAAACAATGAACCAGAGACAACATGACCCTGTCCTCAAGCAACCCATAATTTAGGGAAAAATTTGTTGGTGAAAAAAATTAAATTAATGTCCCAAGTGAGCCACAAACATTCAAGTCTTTCAGAGCCTATAATAAGTGCTGACTTGGCAACAATACAAAATAAAGCAATCTCTGCAGAGAGAGTGACTGAGCAAACCCTACCCACTCAGTAAATGTTTGCTGATTTTAGTCCTTTCAGAATAACTGGTGTTACAGGCTTTGAAGTATGCCAGGCCAGGGTATAAATTCCAGTTCTACCACTTGGCAGCATGATCTCAAGCAAACTGCTTAACCTCTTTGAGTTACACTTTTCCTATTTATTAAATGTGGTAATTTATACTTGATTTGGGAGAATAATAAGAGATAATGGGGCCGACCCCGTGGCTTAGTGGTTAAGTGCGTGCGCTCTGCTACTGGCGGTCCGGGTTCAGATCCCAGGCGCACACCGACGCGCTGCTTCTCCGGCCATGCTGAGGCCGCGTCCCACACACAGCAACTAGAAGGATGTGCAGCTATGACATACAACTATCTACTGCGGCTTTGGGGAAAAAATAAATAAATAAATAAGAGATAATGTATCTAAATTGCCTAGCACACAATGGACACTCAAACAATTGTTAGTTCCCTCCATTCCTTCCCTGTTAAAGACAATCTACTTATGGTGCCGGCCTGGTGGCGCAAGCGGTTAAGCGCACGTGCTCCGTTTCGGCGGCCCAGGGTTCGCAGGTTCGGATCCCGTGCGCGCACCGACGCACCGCTTGTCAAGCCATGCTGTGGCGGCATCCCATATAAAGTAGAGGAAGATGGGCACAGATGTTAGCCCAGGGCCAATCTTCCTCAGCAAAAAGAGGAGGATTGGCATTGGATGTTAGCTCAGGGCTGATCTTCCTCACAAAAAAAAAAAAAAAAAAAAGACAATCTACTTAGTCCCATCTTATAAATGAGAAATTTATAATTCAAAGAGATTAATTATTATCACAGTCACAATGATCATTCCCAACTCCCCAAGGTGAAAGTCTATTTTCCTTCTCTGGCAAGCTACCACTGATATAACAGGCCACTAAGGGCACATCATGGATTGTTTTCAGCTGTAACAGTACTTTTTTCTCCCCTGGCAATCATTAGACTTAACGAAGAGAAAGGTATGACAAGAGATTCACAGAATTCTACTGATACCCAATCTCTATAATCATTAGTCAACCCTCAAAATCATATTAAGAACAAGCTTAAACTTCTGAAGAATACATTGACATTAAAAGGCAGGTAAATAGTGACTGACACTAAGAGTTACAAAAGGGGGCTATATTATATACCTTTTCCTTTAGGCATAGATCTAGAAATAATTTCAAGATGTTTTAGGAAACATTCCATCAACACAGGAACTATGCCCAATTTTCAATTTTATTCTAGAACCTACTTAGAATTAGTAACTGGGAAAACAAAACAAATTGTTAAAAGGAGCTTACTAAATTCCAAGTACCCTGGCTATGCATTTTTGTACTGTATCTCATTTAATTCTCCCAAAAACTTATATTATTTTTTCCATTCTGTAAACAAGGAAACTTTTGGAAAAATTTAAGATTTATAACAAAGTCAGAATATTAGAGACAGTATGCACTATCCAAAGCTCATTGCCCGGACAACAGTTTAATTGCCTGAAACAATCGTCCATTTTTAATTGATGAATAAGAACTAGCACTGTCTAGCATTTAGAAATTGTCCCTCCAGGATAAAAATCTCATCAGTGACATAGCTGGTAAGTGCACAAGCCAGGCAAGCTGAGGGAAGAAACTGTACTTTGCACAACTCCAAGGGGCCCCATTCACCTTGGGGTCTATGTCCTTGGAGTTCTGCAATGCAAAGATGGCCTTGTCTGTGAACAATGTCAGTTCAGCATCTCACCAGAAACCAACTAGACCTACCTTAAGACAATAGATTTTTTAAAAATCAGGATATGAAGAAGGTTTTCTTCCTTTGCAATCTATCATTCTAAAATGAGATACTTGGCAGGAATAAGCAAAGAAAGGAAGAGTGGGAACATTCACTGAATACTTAAATGCAAGGTACTAGACGAGGCATTTCATATTTGTATTTGCAATATGATTCTATTAACAACACTATATAGGGTATGTTAGTTCCATTTTTTATAGATGAGAAAATAAGACTAAAAGAAGTAATGTACCAAAGGTCATAAAGAGCCATAATGAGGATTCATATACAGTCTTTCTGACGTACATCTATACTCTTTCTTCTATACCACAATGAATCACAATCAACTGCAGACAGACTGCATCCCACTCTTCTTTCAAAGACTCACAAAAACACTAGTTCTCCCGAAGGACAAAACAAGAGTTAAAACCAAAACCTGCAAGGGTTGCTGAGTTTGCCTATGATGCCACAATAAATTTTAATCAAGAAAATCTTCAGGTCAATCTACGGACTGAATGAGTTACAACTACAGGATGACAGCAAGGAAACACAAAAGGAGACAGATGAGAAGGGTTTTGGTAGTAAATATATATAAGCCTCAGATAAAGGACAGATCCTAATTCACAATTAGCCAAACACAAGTCAGGAGACAAACTTACCAGAATTACAGGATACCTGTTGTGGGGGTGGGGGCGCCTGATGTGTTAACGTCTGATGCTGATGGTTTGGATGGTGCTGTATGTGTTGATGTGGAGAGGGGTGCTGGGGGTGAGGGGATTGGAGCTGGCTGTGTTGCTGTGGGTGCGGTGCTGGGTGCTGAGGACGCTGTGGTAAACCATGAGGTCGATGGGGCGGATGTGGAGACGGCTGTGTGTGCATCTGGGGATGGGACAGCGAGACTTGCGCAACCGAATTACTGCCCGTGGTGTTGAGGCCACTGCCATGACTGTTGGACAGGCTGCTTTGGTTGCTGTGTGGGTGAGAGCTCACTGTACTGCTAGGAGACTGCTGATAAGAACACGAAGTGTGGGACTGCTGGGAAGATTCAGAAGGGATGTTCATCAAACCTAAAAATAGTCAGAGAAAGCAAGATCATTTATGGTCAGATTTCAGTTATATTTTATCACAAACATTTGCAAAATAATTCACAGAGCAAAGGTATATATTGTTAGGAGGCAATTCTGGTTTAGTTTAACAAGTGTTGATGGAACATCCACCATACACATGGGCTCCGGGGTTACTGACAAGAGTAAGAAACATCACTCCCTGCCCTCAAGCAGCTTATGATCTAGTGGAACAGACAGTCACTTAAGGAGATTATGTCCAACAATATAAGTACTAAGGCAAAAGTCTACAGAAGGGATACGAGAGCTTTGCGTCCTGCCTATTCCAGCTAGGCAGGGGCTAGCACTATAGAGAAGCCTTCCTTGAAAAGGCAGTATCTGAGTTGAGTCTTGAAAAATAAGTAAATGTTAAGGGAAAAGTAGGAAAGGTGTTGGGTCTCTGTAGGCCTGAAGACCAAGGCTTTGACAGAAGAGGAGGGGAGAAATAAAGCCCAATTATTTCTGATGCCTTTCTTTGACTACTCCAAAAACTTTAAGTCCAAGGTGGCTAGAACCCTTAAGACTAAGCAAAACAAAAGAGCCATCTCTACTGTTCTTTTTCATTAATCTTATGGAACATTCTTGAGACACATACAGTTTAGGGGTTAAGACTGTGTACTTTATAGCACCAGAAAGTAGGGAAGGATTAAAGTCTCTGCACTGCCATTTACACACTTGGTAACTTAGAAAGTTATTAACCTCTTCAAGCCACAATTACCTCAACTATAAATGGGTATGATAATAGTACCTACTTCATAGAATTGTGGGGATGAAAGGCCATGATGCAAATACAGGCTGTAGGATGAGCTCAGTAAATGTTAGCTGCTATGATGATTAGGCCAGAAGTGTATAATGTTAAAAACAACGTCTGTTTGGTTTGCAGGTAAACACTCATTTTAATAAATTTTATTGCAACATTTGGTTCTATATAACTAGGCTATTTTCACATCCCAAAGGATGGCTCATACAATGTTTTGCTGAACTAAACACAAAAAATTTTATTAAATAAAAATAAAATCCCACAGCAGTGTCAGTCAATAAAAGAATAAAACTTTTCAAACAAAAAAAAAACAGTTATTCTCATACTTGTCATTAACAGTACAATTGTATCAGAGTACACTGTAAGAATATTTTTAAACCTAGTAAGTTAAGGTTTTATAGGTAACAGAGTTAATAAAAGTTCTTGCCTTGGCCCTGGAAAACTGTCATTTACAGGAAATCTATAGGATTATTACAGTAAGATGAAAGAAAGCAGTTATTTCATTATCTATTTCCAATAAAGTCCTAGTATTTTAACCCAGCACTGGAACCCAGACATGATCTATACCAACATTTTCAACCCCAAATTGTTTTTTAAAACAAAACAAAACATCTTTCAGAAGCTCAATATGTAAAACTGATAAACGTTAAGTTGCTTTTTTTGAAGCCAGGTAAGGAAGCCTGCTAGGTCTTTCTCTTCATCTGTACACTTCTCCTTCCTGAGACCTTCATAAAAGCCAAAGGCTCCAAAGAGAACAATTTGAAAACCACTAAACTAGTCTAATCTTCATTGTACAAATGGGGACGCTGAAGTCTAGTGAGGTGAAGTTAACTCAGCTGACTTTATGATAGAACCTGGACTAAAACCCAGAATTCCTATCAACGCTCTTTTTTTTTTTTTATTAGTGTGATGAAATAGCACTGTAGGCTTCAGAAATTGTCACTATTGTTATTTCAAAGCCAGTATTTTTCTATTATGATCACCAAGATTGGATCTGCTTAGCAAAGTCTTTTATTAGTTCTTTTTGTACTTTTATAGATAGAAAATTTAGGATAAAATTTGAGAAAATACATGAATCTTACTTTAACCAGAAAAACCAACTTCCTGTACAAGCTATTGATATTCATCAATACAACACTTGTATACAACATTAACTTTCATAATATCTGACAATGATAAGTAGAGTCATGTGCTGCATAACGACATTTCGGTCAACGACAGACTACATACACTATGGCAGTTCCATAAGATTAGTACCATACAGCCTAGGTGTACAGTAGGCTATACCATCCAGGTTTGTGCAAGTACACTCCATGATGTTCGCACAACGATGAAATCGCCTAACAACGCGTTTCTCAGAGTGTATCCCTGTTGTTAAGTGACACGTGCCTGTATTAAAATGTAAACTCTATAAAGACAGGGCTTTTTGTCTATTTTGTTCACTGCTATGAAAAGATAAACTCTGTGAGTTTGGGTATAAATAATTAATCTGCCAAACAAAGCAACGAGGAAATGGTTCAGTAGCAGAGTTCCCAACAATTTCTGACTAGTGTTCTACGGAGGAAAGACAATGCAACATCTAAATTCTATCACATGACTCTAACTAAAATTAAACCAGCAGCTAATGGGATAGTTAACACATAATAGCAACAATCTAGCATTTGGTTGAGATGTAATACTGCATTTCCACCAAAATCACTTTTAGTGTTAACATCTAATTTAAGAAGTTGTATAAAAACAATGACTCAGAGGGGCCGCCCGGTGGTGCAGGTTAAGTGCACGTGCTCCGCTGCGGCGGCCCAGGGTTCACAGGTTGGGATCCCGGGCATGCACCAACGCACCGCTTATTAGGCCATGCTGTGGCGGTGTCCCACATAAAGTAGAGGAAGATGGGCACGGATGTTAGCCCAGGGCCAGTCTTCCTCAAGAAAAAAGGGGAGGATTGGCATCCAATGTTAGCTCAGGGCTAGTCCTCCTCACACACATAAAAAAAAATGACTCAGAGCTTACCACTAATCAATGTGTTCACTTGTAAGTGCCATAAATGAAACTGAAAATTTGGTGCTACCATATACCAAGAGTTATCTCTTAGCTAACACCAGTGAGAACAGAAAGGCAAGGCACATATATTCTTGTGGTGCAACATTTACCACTCAACTACTTCACACGCCAGACATTACTAATTAACCTTGGCAGTCTTTCCCACATGGCACAGATGCAGTGTCAGAACTCTTCAACATAGTGCTTCAGGACACCACTAGTAATCAAGAGAAGTAGGCATGCAAGATGAAATTTATCTGCTATTCTTGTGCTATGATATAAATATATACAGAGCATAGTAAAGGCACAAAGAGCATTCATTCAATCCTGATCATGATGATAATGTTGTAAGATTAAAGAAATATGATAGCTATGTGAAAATAACTCTTAAAAGAAAATTTTTCAATAAAAATTCACTTTACAAAAAAAAGTATTAAAAAAAACTCACCTTGTTGACTAAGTGACTGCTCAAAAACTGACTTATAAAGGCTCCGAAATGAGGCACTGAGATCTTCAAAATTATATTCTGAGAAAAGAAGTTGTTTGTCTCGTTCTGGAAGGTTGTACTGTGGCTGCTGTTGAGGAGTTAATGACTGAGAGACTGGTTCTGGATGGTTTGTCACCTAACATTAGAAGAAAATACTACTAATTTAGTAGCTCTATATCAGAATTGGTTTGTTACATAAAATATATAACTGAAAATATTAGAATAGTTTCTAGAATCCAAAGGAAGTAACTTCCCTGTCTTTGGCTTTCCCGTCCTCTGTTGAGTTGGGTACACATAAAGGACAGACACAAAATTGTTAACTTGGATCTTGAAGAACCAGAGAAATCTAATCCAACCTCCACATTTCACAAAAGAGGGAAAAGAGTTCAAAGAAGTTAAATAACCTTTCCAAGATTATACAAATAAGTGATGAGCTAGGCCTGGAACCCTTCCAATTTCTGTAGAATCTTCATCTTGATTTCTACAGAAGCAATTTCATCTCAAACTATACTATGAAACTACTCAACATTTCTCATTCACTTGTTCAATTAATCTTTAAGTATTTAAACTCAAATACTGTGAGTATTGTGAGTCTGGTTGTGTGGGACTGCCCAAAGCAGCAAGGAACTACAATACACCTAACTCTTCATTTCTAGAGGAATTTTTTTTTTTTTTTAAATGAAACTAAGGGGAAATGAGAAATGATGGGTAAAAGACAAAAGAGATTCTGAGAAAAATAGAATAGGTCAGGGCCTTGAGCTATGCAGGGGGGAAAAAAAGCACCTAAAAAATAAGAATTATCTTTGAAGGCAGCACAACTAGAAATAAAATTCATAAAAAATGTCAGCTGTATCTCTTAAAGATTATATCAAGGGGTGCTAAGCTACCATTCGTTTAGTGTTTTGAAAAATTAAGATATGAACACTCACTGTAAATTTATGCATTCAAAATGATGCTCACAAGGAGTCTAGTCTGCAATAACATGGAAAAATATGAATTTTGTGTTGGGGAATGGCTCCACCACTGGCACTCTGGTGACCTCACGTCTCCACACAGGCCATGTAGGCAAGTCTCAACGGCACGATGACCTAAGCCTTGGTGGAACACCCTGTGATTATCTTGGCACATGGCATGGTGAGTGGTCTTATGAGCAGCAAATTCTCATCCACCTTCCTATCTTGTGGAAGGCAGCCACAGGGCAGTTTCTCATCCACCTCTCTATCTTGCAGGAAGTTGCCAAGAGACAGTTTCTCATCTGCCTCCCTGCTTCCAGTGAGGCAGGGGACTTTCTACCTTACTTTCTTAGAGTAGAGCTGCAAGTTATACAACTGCTTAGCTGCAGTATGGAATTTGTTCCTCTACTACAGTGACCTACCACTTGTGTAGTCTTGTCATCTGGCTCCTCTGGTTTGGTGTCAGCCTGTGGGACGTGGGGAACTGACACCATACTGATCCGGCTTATACTGTCTTCATAAATAATAAAACTGTCTCAGTGCATTTGGGCTGTGTCCTCAAAGGCTCAATCTATGGATATATGACAAGCCCAACCAGCAGCTGACGCCATATTGTTGCTTAAGGAGTGCTTGATGACCACTTGATATCTTGTTGTTAAATGAAAAAAGGCAGTCTACGATGTCTAGCTTTTATAGGGGAGTTTAACCCTATTACATGTACTGGCGTAACAGACATGTTTGTTCTTATTACTTCTCCTCGTTCTATAAATGCTTTTTTAATTTTTCCTGCTATTATATTTTGTGATAGTAGACTATGTTCTTTGAGTTCATTTGGTTTCAAGATTTTCTACATTCAAATTATTTTAAAAGCCACTTAAAATCATTAAACCTTTGTTTAGTTTGCTTTAATGCTCCAACTAGTCCTTTTATATCATGACTTCATCATAACTGAGTGCTTTAATTTAATTCACCTCTTGATCAACTAAGTAGTTTTTTTCAGGAAGGACAGATGAAAACAAGGGTAGGATGCTTTCTAAGCTCGGTATATCAAAGAATCTCTTTCTCTTGACTTCACATGAGTGAGCATAAGATTCATAATTCCAAATCTGTTCCCTCAAAACTCTGCATAAAACGTTTCATTATCTTCTGGCATTTAGTATTATGGAAGAGAAGTATGATTTGTGTTTCTTTGAATGTATCTTATTTCTTCTGCCAGAGTATTTATACGGATGATTACTTCTAAAATTCTAAAATTTGTCACGATATGTCTAGATATAAACTTTTTTCCCATTTACTTTTCCTAGAACTCAGTAACTCTTTTAACTTCTATTTCTTCCGGAACTTGCTTCTGGACCAACTATTCTAGTTGCTTCTTCAGGGACACCCATAATTCTCAATTTTCCATATCTACTGTCTTTTACATAATTATTATTCCTTTATCTGTTTCTACTGCATTCTGCGAGAATATTTTATTTTTTCCCCCCAGAGCACTGATAACAGTCTTGCAGAGTCACCTTTTCTTTTTTCCTACATTCAATGTGAACTTTAATTTTGCTCTCTGGGTTTCTGTTTCCCTTGTGTTATTTTATTTCAGGTTTCCCCCTTTTATGTTTTTTGTCCTGTGTAAATTTTTGCCTATTCACTCATGCTGGAACAGGAAGTGATCTGGTGAGATCAAATTTCTACCAATGAACAGTGTGGTGTATGACTCTTGGGCTCCGTTCTGTCTACTGGGGAGGACAGTTGCCAGATGATTTAAAAAGAAGTATCAGATAACCCAAGGGTCATGTTCTTATAATAGGTAACAAAATCAGCACAGAAGCAAGAATACTCACATACAGTTCCCTGTATAGCATAGCTTTTTTTTCCAGACCAAAATTGAAAATACAAGACTGGTTAACAATTGGGTACCAGGTGATCCTAACCTTTGGGATTTGTAGAATTCCCTTCTCAGATCTACAGCTGGAAAAGAATGTGATATACACATCCTCTAAGTTTTTTTTACCAAAAACTGTAAAATATCATCCAATATACCTTTGCTAGACTGAGTACAAACTTTTTCCCTAGTCCAATTGCTTTTTACTTGGACAGATGGAGTAGATCAAAGCAGACCAAAACATCTAACATAGTACAACCATATATTTGTATCTAACTTGGTAAAATACAAGTACCCAATTAAAACACTATCAAGGTAGAAATCTGCTCTACTTATCTAAGCTAATGAATTGACTAATGAGAAATACACAACTTCACTTTTTATTTGCATTTCAATCATATGTGGTGTTGTTTTAAGCACTAAACAAATACTCAACAAAGAAGTTAACTTCACCAAGACTTACTGGTGTATAACTATGCACACTTCCAACACTGTTCAAATTAACAGATGCCAAACTCTGGTCTGAGAGACTGTTGTTAAGGCTACTGCGTGGGCTATCACTACCATCCTGATCAGTGTTGTACAACGTTACCTAGAATGAAAAGAAAAGCAATATTTGAATAAGTAGTTCCCACTATAAAGAGTGCTTTTTAAACAACTACAAAAAATACAACTAAGCTGGTAGATGGCAGGAAGACAAAATGTTAGTGGTCTTCCCTTTGGTGCTTACCTACTCCAATTCCATCCTCTTCATCACTAACTCCATGTTCACCATAAAATAATTTACTCTCAAACTAAAGGACATACCCTATCCAGAGGTACATAAATTCAATTTTCTGTCAGGTATAACTAGTTCATTTAATAAGAGAGGATTACAGTAGATTTTTCCTGTTAAATATTTCTACAATGCATAAATTTATTTTTACTCAAGCTTTAAGCAAAACCAATGTTCTCTTCTAACAAAATCTTAGGCATCAAAAAAAGAACACAAAAAATAGCATGTTACAAAAGAAATCAGGGGCCGGCCCGGTGGTGCAAGCGGTTAAGTGCGCGCGCTCCACTGCGGCGGCCCGGGGTTCGCCAGTTTGGATCCCGGGCGCGCACCGACACACCGCTTATCAAGCGATGCTGTGGTGGCGTCTCATATAAAGTAGAGGAAGATGGGAATGGATGTTAGCCCAGGGCCAGTCTCCCTCAGCAAAAACAGAGGAAGATTGGCAGGTGTTAGCTCAGGGCTGATCTTCCTCACAAAAAAAAAAAGAAGAAGAAGAAGAAATCATAGGCATCAGTGTTTATAATATTGAAAATTGGAAACTCAATTGTCCAACACATTTGCAAAATCATAGATACGTGATTTAATTTTTAAATATAACAACAATAATATGCTATTACCTGCATTAGATGTGAAGGATGATAGATATCAAACCGTTAACAACGGTCAACTGGCAGGGGGCTGGGAGCTAGGTATTCCTGAAGACTTCTGTCACTAACAGTGTATATTTTTACAATGCTGGAGTTTGTTTATAATAAGCATTATAATTTTTAATTAGAAACAAAAAATTATATATATTTTTAAAACAGAAAACTAGCCTAACTATCCGTCAAAGTTCTATTCAGATGCCACTACTAACCTTCTTTTCTATGCTCCTATTTCCTTGGGAACAATTATTATATCTGACTTTATGGTCTAACTAATTTTTATCAAATTTTTATCCACTACTAGACTGTTAGCTCCTTAAGTCCCCAATAAGTAATCATAACATAGTGCTTTCTGCTCAGTACACAATTAACAAATATTTACTGAATTTAATAACCAACTGAGCTATCATCACCATTCTGTCTGTGCTGAAAATGGAGTCATGCTCAACGCTCACAAATATTTGCCAAAAAGGCCCAATATGTGGAAAAATAGGCATAAATGCCTCTATGCATTAAGGCAAAACAAACTGGCCTACATTCACATCAGCTAGAAACAATTATGTGTCTAGGAACTAATAAGGGAAGAGTACAAGAAAAAATGTGAGGGGATAAAGAAAACTCTGGCAAAGATTTTTTTGGTAAATACTTCCAGTGTAAATTTCATTTAAAAAAACAACCACCACCACCTTATGGGCTCCTGGGAATAATCAAAAAGCTGTAAAACAATACAATATCAACAAATTACAAGCATCCTATGGTCATTTTCTTGGCTGCTCCTTCTCTCCTGTCCATGCTCAGTTACCTATTACTCAAGTCAGAAATACTCTCCATCATCTTGGACAAATCCTCATAGCTTATTTCATTTGGAAGAAGGATAAACATTTTTGTTAAAATGTAACATATAGAGAGAGTAAAGTGTACAGATTACTAGTTTATTTATTACAAATGGGCATACTCATGTAATCACCACCCAGGTCAAAGTATAAACCAGCAGTTTTTAAACTTTGATCTTAGAACCTTTTCACAGTCTTAAAAATTGAGGAGTCAAGGAGCTTTTGGTGATGTTGATATACCTATCAATAAATGGCATATTAGAAATTAAAACAAAAATTTTTTAAATTTATTAACCAATTTAAAAATAAGAATTACTACCCCAACTATATGTTAACAAAACATATTTTCTCCCAATAAATAAACGAGTGCGACTGTTTTACATCTTTGTAAATCTCAATGCCTGGCTTAATAGCAAACAGCTAGATTCTCACATCTGCTTCTGCATTCCATCTGTTACAATAAGTTGTTTACGTGGAAGTACAGAAAGAAAACCCAGCATCACACATATATATTTGGAAAAGGGAAGAATATTTTAATAGACTTTTCAGATAACTGTGGTTAGTCTTTTTTGATACTACACCAAAACATGACATGTGACACTTTTTAAAGATGAGTTGTAATGTGGAATCTGAAACCATATCAATCAATTTTTTTGTACTCTGTTACATTAAAATCTACTGTTCTACCTTGTACCTTTGAATGGATCATTTATCCATGCATAATTTTGTAACATTATGCATTGGTCATTTGGAAAATACTGGTTCACTAAGTTAGGCAGACATTGACACATTTTACTTCCAAATATTCACACGTTTCATTATACAACATCAAAACATCACTTGTTAATATCACCAATCATCTCATTAGAAAAGTCTTTAACGACTGGGAAGCTATCAGACTCGTTGTGGTGGATGTAAGTCTTCCATACTTCTACTTTTTGCTTAAAAGCTCCAATTTTATCATTGGCAAGAGATATTGTCAATTGTTTTCCTTGATGTGACAGGCTCACTTTGTTCATTTTCAAGAAAACATCTGCCAACAACCCAATTCTGAATAATCAGTGTCAGCTGTTCTTCCAAGTAAAAAAAATGACCCATGAACAAAAGCAGCTAGTTCAACATCCAACTCAATCAATCATACAAATGCTCTTCCTTGAAGCAACAACTATACTTCGGTATGCAGTATAAGGTTTTATGCATACTTCCCATTTCATTTCACAAAACGTTAAAAAGACAAGTACTTGGGGCTGGCCCCATGGCGTAGCGGTTAAGTGCATGCGCTCCGCTGCTGGCGGCCCGGGTTCGGATCCCGAGCGCGCACAGAGGCACCGCTTGTCAGGCCATGCTGTGGCGGCGTCCCATATAAAGTGGGGGAAGATCGGCACGGATGTTAGCTCAGGGCCAGTCTTGCTCAGCAAAAAGAGGAGGATCAGCATGGATGTTAGCTGAGGGCTGATCTTCCTCACAAAAAAAAAAAAAAGACAAGTACTCAAAGGTCACAACTTAATAAAACTTTTTCCTGCTTCACCAAGGATATTCTTAAGTAAAACCAGTATTTTTTTTTTTTTATCTGAAGGATGTGGGGCAGTGAAGAATACAAGGACTACTAGTATAGTTAGGTGTCACTGCCTTGATTTATGCTAAGGCTTACTTACTATTGCTTTTGCTGCATCAGTGAAAATACAAAATAAAGGAAAAGACAAATAATATTTAATACTACCGTAAAAAATAGTTTTGACCTCATGGAATCCCTGAAAGGGTCCTGGTTGCCCAGGTGTCCACAGACCACAGAACCGCTGGTATAGAACATTACCAGCTCTCCAGAAGGCCCACTCATGCACTCTCCCCATCATCACTCACCAGCCAGTCTTTCGCCATTCCCATCTCCTGTGCTAGGTAACCACTATACCGACTTCTACCACTATTGACTGGTTTTTGTATTTCTGAACTAAGTATAAATGGAACCATACAATGTATATCCTTTTCTATCCTTTTGCAGTAAATTTAGCTAAAGGATTACACAAAGCTTTGTTTTCTATTGCATTAATGTCTGCTCTTAATCTTTATTACTTCTCTCGTTCCATTTTTTAAAATTCATTTTATTGTTTTTCATCAAATTAAGAACTTTACTATTGTATCATTTATATTTATGTCTCAGATCCATCTGGAATTGATTTTTGTGAGTGGAAAATCTCGTCTTTCCATTGATCCTGCACCATTTGTTGAAAGACATCAGTGAATTCTGTTCCATAAGTTTGTCTGTCTATTCCTATGCCAATACCATACTTGCAACTATTGTAAGTTTATTCTTGATATTTGGAAATATAAATCCTCTAACTTTTATCTTTTTCTTCAACAACTATTTGCCATTTGAAATCCCATTTGTATTTTAAGATCAGCTGGTCATTTTCTGTTCCCTTCCCTCTGCCAAAAAAAAAAAACATCATGGAATTTTGATTGGGAGCATATTAAATTTGTAGATCAATTTAGGAAAAACTGACTTCTTTACAATAATCTTCTCTATGAAAATTATATACCCATTTATTTATATCTCCTTTGTTTTTTCTCAGTAATTTTTTACAGTTTTCTGTATAGACTTCATCATTCATGTAATACTAGGTATTGGATGTTTCTGAATGCTAATATAAGTGTTATTAATTGTGTCTTCTACTTGTCTATGGCTAGTATACAGAAATACAACTGATTTCTAAAATCAAACATTGATCTCATATTGAGACCTTGCTAAATTCACTTATTAATTCTAAGAGTTCATCTGTAGACTCTTTTGAATTTTCTACATAAACAATCATGTCATCTGTGAAGAATGATAGCTTTATTTCTGCCTTCTCAAACTTGATGCCTTTTATTTCTCTCTCATAACACTTCCACCTCTCCTCTCTCTGCCTGAACACTAGTGTTGTCATATATTTTACTTCTACATGTTATAAACCTACATTTTTTATTTTTTTGCTTTCAATAGTTTATTTATCTTTTAAAGAGATTTAAATTTTTTTAAAAAAGCTTTGTATTTACCCACGTAGTTACCATTTCTGGTGTCCTTAATTCCTTTGTGTAAATCCAGATTTCCATCAGGAACTTCAATTACATATATATTAGATTGTTTAAAGTTGCCCCCACAGCTCCCTAATGTTCTATTTACTTTTTTACAGTCTTTTCTCTGTGTATTTCATTTTGGCTAACTTTTATTGCTATATCTTCAAGTTCACTAATCTCTTTCTACAATGTTTAATCTGCTATTAATCTCATCCAATGTACTTTTCAACTCAGACATTATAATTTTTATCTCTAAGGAGTTTGATGGGTTTTTAAAATACCTTCCACCTGTCTACACACATATTCAACCGGTCCTTTAGCTTCTCCAGGGTATACAGTTATAATACAGTTTTTATTCCAGCTTTAAGATATAACTGACATAACACTGTGTAAGTGTTAAGGTATACAATGTGTTCATTTCAGACACATATATTGCAAAATGATTACCACCACAGCATTAGCTAACACCTCTAATCACCTCGTATAATTAACATTTTCTTTTTGTGGTGAGTATATTTAAGATCTATTCTCCTAGCAACTTCCATGTATCTAATACAGTATTGTTACCTATAATCACCATGCTATATATTAGATCCCCAAAACTTAATCATCTTACAGCTGAAAGTTTGTACCTTTGACCAACATCTCCCGTTTCTCCCACTCCCCGGCCCCCGGTAACCACCACTTTACTCTCTGTTTCTGTGAGTTCAGCCTTTCAAGATTCCACATACAAGTGATACCATACAGTATTTGTCTTGCTCTGCCTGACTTATTTCACTTAGTATAATGCCCTCAAGGTTCACCCATGTTGTCACAAATGGCAGGATTCCCTTCTTTCTCATGGCTTAATAATATTCCATTGTATACATATACCACAACTTCTTTATCCATTCGCCTGTTGATGTATACTTAAAAGTTGTTTCCATATCTTGGCTTATGATAACTGTTTCAATGTCTTTTTCTACTAATTCCATCATCTGTGTCATTTCTCGGTCAGTTCTGATTGACTGATTTTTCTCCTCATTAAGCATTGTTTTTTACTACATCTTTGCCTGCCTGACAATTTTTTACTGGACGCCAGACCATTGTGAATGTTACATTAAGTGTTGGATATTTCTATATTCCTATGAACGTTCTTGAGCTTTATTCTGAGACACATTTAAATTATTTGAAAACAGGAATGAAGTACTGATACATACTATAACATGGATAAACCCTGAAAACATGTTTAGTGAAAGAAGTCATACATAAAAGGTCACATAGTAGATGATTCCATTTATATGAAATGTCCAGAATAGGCAAATCCATAGAGTTAGAAAGTAAATTAATGGTTACGAGGAGATGGAGGGAATGGGAAATGAATGCTAATCAGTACAGAGTTTTCTTTTTGGGGTGATGAAAATATTCTGGAATTAGATGGTAGTTAATGGTTGCACAACCTTGTGAATATACCAAAAACCACTGAATTGTAAACTTCAAAAGGGTGAATTTTATGGTCTCTGAATTACATCTGAAAAAAGTTAAAACTAAATTTAAAAAAAATCTAATCACTTGAAAACAGTTTGATCCTCTTTGGTTTTGCTTTTTAAGGTGTGTAGGTAGGACCAGAGCAGCATTTCAGTCTAGGGCTAATTTTGTTCCACTATTGAAGCGAAAGCCTGAGTACTTTACTTAATGGCTTGTGAATTATGAAGTACCTCACTCTGGCAGGAACAGCAACTATACCTGGCCCTATATGAGTCTCAATGATTGTCCACACTAATCCTTTCAGGTGGTTCTTTCCCTAGCCTCAGATAGCTTCCTTATTCATGCACTGATAAGTATCCAGTTGAAGACTCAAAGGGCATCCTCTATATATCTCTGGAATTCTCTCTCTGTGCAGCTCTCTCCTCTCTGGTATACTGCCCTGTGAACTCTAGCCACCTCGGATTCCATGATCTCTCAGCTCCACCTCCTCAACTAAGGAAGACCTCTGTGACCTGGAAACCTTCTCCAGGAAGTAAGCTAGGACAATCATAGGGCTCCCCTTGTTTGTTCATCATTTCTCAGGGATCATTGTGCTTAAAGGCCCAATCTCTTGAAAACCATTGTTTCATTTATTTTGTCTATTTTTGCAGCTGCTTCAGGAGCAGAGTAAATCTAAACCCTGTTATTCCACCTTGGCTGGAAACAGAAAGTCCCTCATCAACTTAATTAATCTTTATAAAGAACCAACTTCTTGTTTGTTGACTTTCGATACCATATATGTGCTTTTTATTTTGTTGAGTTCTCTTATTTTTATTACCTTCATATTATTATTTATTTTGCTATTCTTTTTCTAGACGTTTAAATAGTTAACATTCAATCTTTATTCTACTCTAGTACATGTATTTAAGGCTAATACTTTAACGGCATTCCACAGGGCTATTCCACAGGGCTTTGATATCTCATATTTCTGTTTTTCATCAAAGTATTTTCTAATTTCTATTATGATTCTTCCCTGACCCCTAGGTTATTTATAACTATATTGCTTAATCTGCAAACTTTGGGGGACCTTCTGATTATCTACTTGCTATCATTTCTACTTTAATTCCACTGTGTTGGAAATTATAGACTGTATACAGTTGGTCTTCTGAAATTTACTGAGATTTCCTTTACGGTCTAGCATAAATCAGTAATACATGATCAATTTTGGTAAATATTCCATGTGCACTTAAAAAAATGTATATTCTGCAACTGTTGGGTGCAACATTCTATATATATCAATTAGGTCAAATTTCCTAATTTTGTGGTTCAAATCTTCTATATCTTTAATGTGATTTGTTTGATTTGTTATATTTTGATTTTGATCTGCTTCTTTTATGAGTTACAGAGAGATGTGTTAAAATCTACCTCTCTGGTCAAGGATTTATCCATTTCTCCTTTTAGTTCTGTCCACTTTTGAGGCTGTTATTAGGCTTATACAAATTTAGTATCATTATAGTTTCTTATTGAAATGATCCTTTTTCATAATAAAATATCTTTGTTTTTAGTAATGTGGCCTGTCTTTTGATTTAAGATATATCTCTTTTAAGCAGCACATAGTTGGATTTTTGTTTTTTCATATAGTCTAACAATCTTTGGCTTTTAAATTGAATGTGTATTTACATTTAATGTATTTCCTAATGTTATTAGATTTAAATACTATTTGTTTTTCCGTATTCCTATCTCTTCTTTGTTCATTTTCTTTTCTTTTCTTGCCTACCTTTGGGTTACCCAAGGATTTATTATTCTTCCTTACTTGTATATTTTTTCACTATCCTTGTAGCACCCTAGAGCAGTGGTTCATAAGGTACAGAACTCAGACCAATAACATGGCCAGTATCTGAGAACTTGCTAGAAATGCAAATTTTCAGACCCTAATCCAGTCCTATTGAATCAGAAATTATCAGAGTGCAGCCCAGCAGTTTGGATCTCAACAAGCCCTCCTAGTTATTCTGATGTATATTGATGTATTAAGAACCACTGCCCTAGATATTACAACATGCCCTTGACTTAGTACTTTTACCACCTCCCATGCAATGCAAAGATATGAACTGCATATATTTCCTCCTGCCCTACATTAGTATTGTCGTATTTCAATTTCTACAGTATTTTAGACTCCAAGGCATCATGTTACATAACACCACTGCTATTGTTTTAAATACTCAATACATATTTAGATTTACTGACATACATACTCTTTTCGTGTTCTTCATTCTTTCCCGCACAGGATAATTTTCCTTTCATCTAAAAAATTAATTGCCTTTAATTTTTTAATACTGGTATACCAGTAACAAATTCTCTCAGATTTTGTTTCTGTAAAAACTTAGGGGCTGGCCTCATGGCCTACTGGCTAAGTTCGGCGTGCTCCACTTCAGTGGCCTGGGTTCGGTTCCTGGGCGCAGATCTACACCACTTGTTGGTGGCCATGCTGTGGTGGCAACCCATATAAAACATAGAGGAAGACTGGCAACAGATATTAGCTCAGGGCAAATCTTCCTCAGCAAAAAAAAAAGGAAAAGAAAAAAAAAACAACTTATGTAACCTTCAGTTTTCACAGAAATTTTCATTCTAGAATTTTGGATTGGTAGATATTTCCTTCCAGCACTATAAAAATTTCATTCTGGTGTCTGATTTTTATCCTTTCTATTCAGAAGTCAGTGTCTAGCTTATTGTTTTCCTTTGAAGCTACCTGTTTTCCTTCTC
Source organism: Ceratotherium simum simum (assembly GCF_057802395.1). Taxonomy (NCBI): domain Eukaryota; kingdom Metazoa; phylum Chordata; class Mammalia; order Perissodactyla; family Rhinocerotidae; genus Ceratotherium; species Ceratotherium simum. Next base: position 16,894,839 of record NC_141921.1, on the reverse strand, counting down.
TGATTTTAAGATTTTTTTTCTTTATCTTTGTTTTTTAGCAGTTTCATTTTTATTTGCCTGATAAGGTTTTCTTTTCATTAACCCTTCTTGGGGTTCTCAGAACTTTCTGAATCTGTACTGTGTTATCTTTCGTCAGTTTTAGAAAATTAAAGTATTGCTTCTTCTCTATTCTTTTTTCGTTCTCCTCTGGAACTCTAATAACAAGTTTGTTAGATCTTTTCCCCATATCCCACTTACCTCTTAAGCTTTTCTGAATTTTCCATCATTTTTTGTGTTTCAATCTGCATATTTTCTATTAACCTATCTTCCAGTCCACTAATTCTCTCCCCTGATGAGTCTAATCTGCTGTTAAACCCCATCTATTGAATTCCTAATTTCAGTTATTATATTTTTCAGTTCTACAGTTTCCTCTTGGTCCTTCCACAGAGATTTCAATTCTCTGATAAATTCTCTATAATTCATCAATTTTCTTGAATATATTAGTCATAGTTATCTTAAAATCAATATCTAGGTCACTTGTGGATACACTTATATTGCCTTTTTTTGCTCCTCTCTTGGTATTTATTTGGTCCTGTGTCCTGGAATGTCTAAAAGTTTTGACTGAAGGTGAGACCTTACTTATAAAAACTTGTAAAAGCTTGGGATAATGTTATCTTCTTCCAGAAAGGATTTAGATTTCTTTTGGCAAGTAGAAGAATATTAGCATACCACCCTAATAACAATTTGGGGCTGCTCTATTCTGGTTTGCTCTTACTCATAGAACATAACCCTTCTGAGGTATCACCTTGAAAGCCTGGGGTGTTTACCATGGCTCCCTCCTCCTTGAAGATCACAAACTACAATTTTTGCCCCTCCTTCTCTGTGACTGCTGAATTCCGGCTAGTGAAAAATCTACCTGATTTGTCTGTGTCTGAGCCCAAGCACACACAGGTTAGGAGTTAGCAAATGCCTTAAGTGGATATTGTTTGCAAAAAGTTGAGCTCACTTCTGAGATTCCGCAGGAGCTTAGTCCTCAAGCCCTGGCTGTTTGGTAGCCCCAAACTCCAGTTTTTATCTCCCTAGCTCAATGACTGTTCTAGGCTGCTGTTTTCTGTTCAGCCTCTACACCATGCACTAAGAATTGAGAAATGTCCAAAGCAAAAATTTGCAGGGCTTATCTCAATGTGTTTCCCTTTTTTCTGGGATCTTCAGCCCTGAAGTCCTGGCTATCTTGTTCTCCAATGTTTCCTGCTCCTTTTTTATTGGAGGGTTGGTATTTTACATAGATAGGGAAAAGAGTTAATCTGATATTAGCTAGTCTATCATATCTGGAAGCAAAATTCTGCAGCTCCTTTGACTCTCATATTATTTAGTCATGAAGTCTCAGCATTACTATTTCCTAATTGCTTCCTAATAGCCACGAATGCCTATGTTCAGGCCTTGGTACCTTCTACTTGGACTATCGCAAAGAGCAGTATTGGCTATTTCTGATTCTAACCCATCTGCTTCACCAGAAACTCTGAAGTCTAGTTGGGCACTATTAAGGATGATCTTTAAAAGTACAGTCTCTGGGCTTATCAAACAAGGATGAAGTAACTGATTTGGTAGGCCTGCAATAGAATCTGGGACTCACTACCACCACCAAATACACACACATCCCTCCCCTAAGTGATTCTGATGGAATCATTACATGGATTAATAATTTGGGAAAAACCATTACTCTACACCTCAGCTGCCAGTTTCTTTTCTAAATTAGAAATCTGATTGGTCATTCTTATTATAATCTTTCTTCTATCTGTTTATTCATTATCTTTCTACAAATAAAAATATCCTATGTATACTATCTTAGTGTTTGTGTGTGTGTGTGTGTGTGTGCACGCGCGCGCGTACGAGAAAGTGGAAGAGCAAAAGACAGAGACACAGCAAGAGCAAGTGACAGCACGGGAGAGAGAGAGAGAGTGAAAGCAAGATGAAAGAGAGTGTGAGCATGCATGTGAGAAATGTGTGCCTTCCAGGTGCTCACAGTTTAGTAAGGGAGGAAACAAATGCATACAACTCCATTACTTCATGAATCTCCCAGACCCTTTTTAGAGTTTTGAGACATGAGACTAAGTACCTTATAAAGAAGAGACATTTGTATCCCACTAAGCATCAGTGAGTTGGCACAAAGCTTTGATCCTCACTTCAAAAAAATAATGCAACAGATTACCACATACTATTTCTGGGTATGTACCTAGACTTGAATATCATGGAACAGGTTGACTACCATTCCAATGAACTCTATGAGTTTGTCCAAATTATTTATTTTACTGGATTCTGTTGACTGCCCGAGAATTTGACAATCTTTTCTTCAATCATATATTCAGAGAGGTAATTAATGATTTTGAAACAAACTGATTCAATAAAATGCTGACTCAAAAATTCCACCAATGGGAACTGGCAGTGTCAAGAATTTAAAGTAACAGAGAGCTTCCCAATAAGCATCTTCCAATTTCTCCAGAGAAATACTTTCTTCTAATTTGGGTATACCTCAAAACATTGTGGATTCAGCTTTCAAGCTGCCATGTATGGGTTAGCCAAATTTATATCATCTTTAAACTCAACCATATAGAACTCTATTGTTATTATAAAGGCAAATTAAATGTATTACTCAATGACACTTCAAAAATGTTTAAAAAAACGGAATTACTTTGTTAGTCACAGTGTTGATTGCCAGAGTTGGAGAAGCACTTCCCGAAATAATACACTCCATTCCCAAAGAATCTGAATCTATGCTATATGGAGTTGAGGCCTAAAATACAAGAACAAAATAAATAATTATTAGCTCATATATCCAGCAACTTTAACATAATTTGAAGATATTTCATCAAATTCTCCTACATCCAGTTTTGTGCTTTGTTTCTGAAAATGAACTTAAATCACTACTGAAATCTCTTCTACTATATTTTAATATTCTACTGACATGACATCACAAAGTCCATTGGTATGGCTACTCCTTACCAACTCTTTTAATTGACTGTGGGATAGGTTAGTAAAAATTAGAAATGTCTGTAGGGGAGACTGCTAGTGGTCCCCTAAAACCCATTCTCCCCTCTTCTCCCTTTTAGTAATAGAACTCTATAGTTCTCGACTCATGGCTGCCCAGCTAAAGACTAGCTCTTCCAGCCTCATTTGCAGCTAGCTGTAGCCATGTACTTAAGGTGTTGCAAACGGGATGTGAGCAAGAGTGATGTGTACAACTTCTGGGTCACGTCTTTGAAAGGAACTTGTGTGCCCTCCATTCCTTCTTTCCCCCTTATTGCAGCCTGGGACACAGATAACATGGTGGTGATCTTACTTAACCATAAAGCTGAAGGTTATACCCTGGGGAACAGTGGAAAGACAAGATTAGAAGAAACATAAACATTTGAATGACCTTGCAAAATAGAGCTGGTTATCCGTCTGATCCACCTATCAGTTTGGACTTTTACCTGAGAGAGAGAGAAATCTCTCTGGCCTAAGGCTCTCAGTTGTTGCTTTATTTTTCTTCCTTTGTCTGTTAGTACACCTGAACAATATCCTGAATAGCACAACTTCATATGCACTGTTTATAGAGCTAACATGGGTGGCAAAAACCAATATAGAAGGTTTTCTACATTTAGAATTTTGGATATAGATTATGACAACTCCTCTCTCTCCCATAAGAAATGGCTTGTATTACCTTAGTGAGCTGAGCCCTCAAGAGATTTCAACAATTTGTGACTATCATGCTAGTTCCATGTATTTTCCTCTCCGGCAAAAAACATTTGTTCTATACATGATCCCAATTGAACATGCATTTTTAAAAGATCATACTGGATAAGAAAGAGAGCAATTTCACTGAGATACATTTCTAAGATGAATCTATTTATCATTTAATCGCTCACATGAATTTCTCTCATCAGATAACCTACAAGGGTGGGGAAGAGGCATCTTGATTGAAATCAAAAAAAGAAAAGACAAGAGTCACCCCTAGGAGGTAGAATCTAGCACTTAGCTTCTGGGTACATATTGAGAGTGAGGTGAAAATGGAAAAGGGCTTCAGAAACACACGTGAAAGACCTACAAAGACAACTTTGTCTATGCCTCAGTTTTGGTGCCAGCCAACTTAGCTTCACCTAAATTAACAAAAAAGATTACTTTAGAAAGCTGCAAATCTCATGTTCTTGTAACTCAACTCAGTCATCTCAGTCCACAGGATTGGTTCACCACTTAATTCTCACTCCTCCCCATTGGTAAGAAGAGGCAAGCCTGTGTTGTGTGATTTCATGCAAATTACTCAACCTTTAGGCTCTTTTCCTTATCTATAAAAAGAGAATTATGCTACTTCCTTTAGAGGTTTGTTAAGAGCATTAATGAAATAATTTATGTAAAGCACTTAGCACAGAATCTGAAACCCACAATAAGTGCTAGCTACTATGATGACCACTGGAACATACCTACCGCTGATGCCAAGGATCTGCTGATAACAGAGGAATATTCAATGGTGATTAATGAGAAAGGAGACGGCTTTGGTATGAAGCACTATACTCCCACAAAGCCAGATTCATAGCTTCAGCTATTATACATCAGACAGTATTTTAAAAATCTTTTAATTAGATATTCTCCATGGATACTTCAGTCTGGTTCAATCGAGAGAATACAGGACACTCTCTTTACATACTTTGACATGCTCAATAGTATGGTACATATTTTTAGTTATAGGTGTACTGATTCTACGCTATTAACAAACAACAAGTAGTCTGATTAGTAAAGCCAGTGGACCTAGGTATCCCAAAATGTATTTGGATAACCGTTACTAGTGCAGCCAAAACCCAAATTCTGGATAAAGAAAATATCAGTGCATCTAATCTAGGTGGCACCAGTCAGCTTGTGAAAGGTCCTTTCTGGAGTTTCCTCTTAACCCCTGTCAAAATCCTACCCATTCAAGTTCCAGTTGCTGTTTGGTAGCATGACATCCCCACATACTAACCTTCTGCTGACAACAAACACAAATGGGGGGGGGGAGACACGGGGACGGGATACAAGATGACAACCAGCTGCAGATTCTGAAGAGTATATAAAACATGCAGATTGTGGAAAGAAGTAAAAACCGGGAGAGACCAGCACATTGGTGAATTTTCTGTTTTGTTGCAGCTTTGCCCCAAGGCCAGGCAGTGATGTGGAGTAAACAGCTCAAGTTGTCTTTCTGTCAGGAGGAACCAGGACAAAAGAGCCCAGGTAAACACAGCCAGCTATCAGAGAAAGAAGGGAATCCCACAGGGAAGAAAGTCAAAAGGGATCCCTTAACGTTGTGTATGAAACACTACAAAAGTCTCAGGCTGACCTCTGAACTATGCATACGCAGATTAGAATAAAGCAGACGCTGGAAGGAGCAAATTGAAATTGGAACCACTGTCCACAGAAGGTAAGAGAGAACTTAACAGTTTGAGTCTAACATGGTTAACTGTCAGCTAAAACAAAAATATCAATATTCTACAGAAGATTATAACAGAACCCAGAGTCTATATAATGTAACATTCATAATGTCCCCGATAGAATCCAAATTCACCTGACATAAAGTAACAGGAAAATGTAACCCATTCTCAAGAAAAAAGACAATCTATAGAAGTCCACCATAAGAAGACTGAGACGTTGGAATTATGAGACAAGGATTTTAAAGGAGCTATTATAATTATGCTCAATGATATGAAGTTTTAAGAAAAAACACAAATATCTGAACAAAAACTATTATAATAAAGGAAATCTCAGTGGAGAAATAAAAACATATAAAAAGGAACAAAATTTAGGGCTGGCTCCATGGTGTAGTGGTTAAAAAGTCAATAGATGGGCTTAATATTAGAATGAAGATGAAAGAGAAAAGAATCAGTGAACTCAAAAGCAGATCAAGAGAAATTATCCAATCTAAAGAACAACAAGAAAAAAGATTGATTTAAAAGAAAAAGAAGCGGGGCCGGCCTGGTGGTGTAACGGTTAAGTTTGCACGCTCCACTTTGGTGGCCCAGGGTTTGCAGGTTCCAATCCCAGGCACAGACCTACACACTGCTCATCAAGCCATGCTGTGGCAGTATATCACATACAAAAGAGAGGAAGGCTGGCACAGATGTTAGCTCAGGGACAATCTTCCTCAAGTAAAAAGAGGAAGATTGGCCCAGGGCCAACCAAAAAAAAAAAGGAACAAGAACAGAGCCTCAGAAAGCTATGGGATAATCGCAAAAGGTCTAAAATGGGTAATTAGAGTTCCAGAAGGAGAGGAAAAAGAGAAAAGGGCAGAAAAAATATGGAAGAAATGACTCTGGAAATTTATAGATTCAAGAACCTCGGTGAGCCCCAATCAGGATGAATTCAAAGAAAAATCACACTTAGATACATCATAATTAAACTGTTGAAAAATAAAGATAGAAAGCAGCCAGAGAAAAATGACATATCACATACAGAACACCACCAATTGAAAAATGACTGGATTTCTCAAAAAAAATGACAGAGGTCATTAGGCAGTGAACATCTTTAAAGTACTGAAAGAACAAAAAATTTTCAATCTAGACTGTATATCTAATGAAAATATTCTCTAGGAATGAAGGCAAAAGAAACATTTCCAGAGAAAGGAAAACTAAGCGAATTTGCTGCCAGGAGACCTGCAATATAAGAATAAGTTCTTTAGGTTGAAGGGAAATTATAGCAGAGGGAAACTTGGACCTTGAGGAATGAATTAAAGCACCAGAAATGGTAAATATCTGGGTAAATATACCAGACTACTCTTTTCCTCTTGGGTTTTAAAAATTACATATGATTGGGGCCAGCCTGGTGGCATAGCGGTTAAGTTGGCGCACTCCACTTCGGCGGCCAGGGGTCCGTAGGTGTGGATCCCAGGCGCCAACCTATGCACCGCTCATCAAGCCATCCTGTAGCAGCATCCCATAAACAAAATAGAGGAAGATGGGCACAGATGTTAGCTCAGGGCTAATCTTCCTCAGCAAAAAGAGGATGACTGGCAAAATGGATGTTAGCTCAGGGTTGACCTTCCTCACACACACACACACAAAAAAAAAATTACATATGATGACTTAAGGCAAAACATACAGTACTGTCTTGCAAGATTTTCAATATATGCAGATGTAATATATATTACAACTATGGGGAATGGTGAGGAAAGGGGCAAAGGGGACCCATATGGTTGGAAGAATTCTACAATTTATATGCACTGGTGCAATATTAACTCTGAGTAGACTGTACAAAGTTAGAAATGTATACTGAAATCCCAATATATAAATACATAAAGTGGTATAGCTAAAAAGCCAATAGATAAAATAGAATACTAAAATATCCAAATAATCTAAAAGAAGGCAGGAAAGGGGGGAAAGAAACTAAAAACACAGACGTCAAAAAGAAAACAAATATAGACCTAAATCTAAAATATCTATAATTACATTAATGTTAATGGTCTAACACTCCAATAAAAAGACAGATTATCAGAGATGCTAAAAAAGCAAGATTCAGCTAAATGTGGCCTACAAAAGTCATAACTTCAATATATAGACACAGACAAGCTCAAAGTAATACATGGAAAAATATATACCATGCAAACAGTATGTCTAAGGGTGAAGTGGCTATATTAATATCAAATAAAACAGTAAAAGAGTATACCAGAGATTTTGAAACACTTCATAAAGAAATAATAAATGAAGACATAATAACTACAAATGTGAATGTGACTAATAATAGAGCTTCAAAATACATGAAGCAAAACGGACAGTTAAAAATCAGTAAAGAAAAAAACATTAGAATACATTAGCAAATGCCTTGATCTAATTGATATTAGAGAACACTATACCAAACAACTGTAGAATACAAATTCTTTTCAAGTGCACACAGACATTCATTAAGATACAGCACAAGCTGAGCCACAAAACAAGTCTCAATAAATATGTAAAGACTGAAATGAAAAGAAATTGTATTATAAATCAATAAGATATCTAGGAAAACCCATTATTTGAAATATTTGGAAATTAACACATTTATAAGTAATTCATGGGTCAGAAAAGACTCACAGGAGAATTTTTAGAATATTTTGAACTACGTGATAATGAAAATGCAACTTATCAAAATCTGTGAGATGCAGTTAAAGCAGTACTTAGAGGTAAACCTATAGCTTTCGATTCTTATATCACTAAAGAGGAAAGGTCTCAAATCAATTAGCTAAGCTGCAACCTTAAGAACCTAGAAATATTAGTAAGTAGAAAAATAAGTAAGCAAAAAGGATAATAAAGTAGAAATAAAATAGAAGGGCCGGCCCTGTGGCTTAGCAGTTAAGTGCGTGTACTCCGATGCTGGCGGCCCGGGTTCGGATCCCGGGCGCGCACCGACGCACCGCTTCTCCGGCTATGCTGAGGCCGCGTCCCACATACAGCAACTAGAAGAATGTGCAACTATGACGTACAACTATCTACTGGGGCTTTGGGGGAAAAATAAATAAATAAAAATTATAAAAAAAGAAATAAAATAGAAAACAGAAAACAAAAAAATTAACAAAGACAAAATCTGGTTCTTTGAAAAGACTAACAAAACTGACAAACCCTTAGCTATACTGAAAAAAAGAACACAAACCAACAATATCAAGAATGAATGAGGGGCCGGCCCCATGGCTTAGCAGTTAAGTGTGCAGGCTCCGCTACTGGCAGCCCAGGTTCGGATCCCGGGCACGAACCGATGCACCGCTTCTCCAGTCATGCTGAGGCCGCGTCCCACATGCAGCAACTAGAAGGATGTGCAACTATGACATACAGCTATCTACTGGGGCTTTGGGGGGAAACAAAAGGAGGAGGATTGGCAATAGACGTTAGCTCAGAGCCGGTCTTCCTCAGCAAAAAGAGGAGAATTAGCATGGATGTTAGCTCAGGGCTGATCTTCCTCACAAAAAAAAAAAGAATGAATGAGGAGTTATTACTACAGATTTTATGAATATTAAAAGATAAGAGAATATTATGAATCCACTTTATACCAACGAATTCAGTAACTTAGATGAAAGGGACAAATTCCTTTAAGAATATAATTTACCGAAACAGGCATAAAGAGAAAATTTGAATAGTCCCATATCAAATAAACTAAGTATCAAAAACCTCCCCACACAAAAAACTGCAGGCCCAGATGGTTTCACTGATGAATTTTCTCAAGCATTCAAGGAAGATATATGCCAATCTACAGAAGCTTGTTCAGAGGGGCTGGACCTGTGTCATAGCAGTTAAGTGTGTGCGCTCCGCTGCTGGGGGCCCGGGTTTGGATCCCAGGCGTGCACCGAGGCACCGCTTGTCTGGCCATGCAGTGGCAGTGTCCCATATAAAGTGGAGGAAGACAGGCACAGATGTTAGCCCAGGATCAGTCTTCCTCAGCAAAAAGAAGAGGACTGGCATGGATTTTAGCTCAGGGCTGATCTTCCTCACAAAAAAAAAGAGAAAGAAACTTGTTCACAAAACAGAGAAAGGAATACTGCCCGAATGGTTTTATGAGGCCAGTATAACCCTAATACCAAAACCTGACAGACATTACAAAGAAAGATTATAAATCCATATTCCTCATGAATATACACGCAAAAATCCTTAACAAAATATTAGCAAACTGAATCCAACGATATATTAATTGTGACTTAGTATTTATCCAAGGAATGCAAGATTTAACATTCAAAATGCAACCAATGTAATTTAACATGCAAATAGAATAAAGAAAAGTCATATGATTACTTCAACAGGTAGAGAAAAGCACTTGATGAAATTCTATACCCATTCACAACAAAAACTCTCAGCAAAAACTGGGCTTACTAGAGAACTTCCTCAATCTGATAAAGGGCATCTACAACAGCCCTACAGCTTACAGTCATACTTAGGGGTAAAATCTGAAAACGCTGTCCCCCTAAGAATGGAAATAAGGCAAGGATGCCCATTTCCACCACTTCTATTCAACACTATACTGGAGAGTCTAGTCGCTGCAATATGGTGGGAAGGGACAGGGAAGGAAGAGGGGGAGGGACAAGAAAACTGTCTTTTTGCAGATGATATAATTGTTCATACAGAAAATCCCAAGGCATCTTCAAAACAATTACTAGAACTAACATGATTAAAGGATACAAGGTTAATATACAAAAATTAATTACATTTTTATATACTAGCAGCAAGCAATTGGAAAATGGATTTTAAAATATACAGTCATGTGCCAAAAACATGTCAGTCAACAGACCATATATACAACAGTAGTTCCATAAGATTAGCACCATACATCCTAGGTGTGTAATAGGCTATATCATCTAGGTTTGTGTAAGTACATTCTGTGATGTTCGCCAAAAAGAAACATCACCTAAGGTCATATTTCTCAGAAAGTATCCCTTTCATTAAGCAACACATGACTGTACAGCATCCAAAAACAAAGTATTCAGGATTAAATCTAACTGGAAACATCCAAGTCCTCTACACTGAAAACTAAGAAAACATTCCTAAGAGAAATTAAAGATCTAATGAATGAACAGATAAAACATTTTTATAGCTTGGAATAATCAATATCATTAAGACGTCAATTCTCCTCAGATCAGGGTTGTCTTGGGATAAGAATGGAGGGAGGCATGAATTACAAAGGGACAGGAGGAAACTTGAGGATGATGGAAATGTTCATTTGACACTCGTGATAATTTCACATGTCAAAACTCCTCAAATTGCAAAATCTAAATATTTAATTAATTGTACATAAACGATCTCAGTAGTATTATAAAAAGCAAAAAACTAAATTCTACCCATTCATCAATATGATGAAACACTTCCTAGTCTACCTCTCTAACTGGATAGGATTTCTTCTGCTTTAAAACTCACAGGAAATTCTATTTACACATATGTCTTGGAAGCAACATGTAGCGCCTCCCACATAATGTATATTCAGTATGTTTGCCCAATTGAAATAATGTTTTTTTCAGTTCTAAGAGTAAAAATGTAGATTGCATTCCTTCCTCTGCTCACTTACACCTTTAACTAAATGCTCCCTTCCTTTAACTAAATGCTCCCTTCCTTTAACTAAATGCTCCCTTACTCAGACTCAGCCTCAGAGAAGGGAGGCACACTGTGGGCGATCACAATCAAAAAACTACTCTGTATAACAATGGAAGAAACTGAGTCACAAATAACAACGCAAATGACAACAATCTCAGATATGGAGCAAAGTGCAGAGTATCCTGCCTAGAAGAATGTCCTCTTTTCTATTTATCCATCCATCCTCCAGCTATCTTTCTGTTTAAACTTGTAATCAATCACTTTTGAACTAGAACACACAATTAAGCTCTTAACTTCAAGAAAAAGTAATGTGTATTCCTCCATCTTTGTTCCAATAAAAGCTGCATAATTGCAGATTATGCGTTTTTTGCAGAGACCAATGTGTGTAGGACAGTGAGTTTATATACCGCTATCTGGCCTTTACTCCCTCAAATAATTTCCACACCGCATTACAAGATTTAAGCAAAACTATTCACAGCAATTTCCTCCTGATCACCCTGCTTCTACCCTTGTTCTCTTATAGCTTATTCTCCAGACATCAGCTAGAATGATCCTGTTAAAATGTAAGTCATCTTATGTCACAAGTTTGCTTACATCCCTCCAACGGCTTTCCACCTTCCTCAGAATAAAACCCAACTCTTTACAAAGGCATACAAGCCCCTACAGAATATCTTCCTCTTGCTCCCACAATTTACTTCTCTGATGTCAAGTCCTACTACTCTTCCCTCCTCACACACACCAGTCCAGCCACAGTGGCCTCCTTGCTGTTTCTCACCATGCCAAGCATGTTTCTACCTCAGAGCCTTTGCACTTGTGGAATTTTATTTTATTTTTTTGTGTGTGGAAGATCTAGCCCTGAGCTAACATCCAAGGCCAATCCCCCTCTTTTTGCCAAGGAAGACTGGCCCTGGGCTAAGTTCTGTGCCCATCTTCCTCTACTTTATATGGGATGCCGACAAGCGCTGCGTCGGTGCACGCCCGGGATCTGAACCCCAGGCAGCCGAAGCAGAGCACACAAACTTAACCACTACACCACCGGGCCGGCTCCGACACTTGTGGAATTTTAGAAGGGAGATTCTCTCCCAGGGCTATACAGCTGACAATCCACTTATATTTATATATAAAGAAACTATGGCCAGAAAAATTAAACATCTAACTTATAATATACAACTTTAAAATTAGGTCTCCTAACTTCCAGGCTAGTACTATTGCCCCTAAATTTTGTTCTTAATAAAAGTGACACCTCATGGCTTTGTAACATGACTTCGTTTTGCTCATAATTCTACTAATGTCTTAAGGAACTTAACATCATTAAATGCTGCTAAAATATAACACAATCTAAAGGGTTTTTCTTTTTGGAATTTCCATTTCCTACCACCGGCAGCACCCCATCCTTACTCCCAGCTTTAAAATGTTCAGAAATTTTACTTTTCTAACAGGGGCATTATTTCCTACTTATAATTCTTTCAAAGCACCTTACCTGTGCTAAGCATACAACAGAAACACAGTAAATATGTGGCCTTACTACCCACAAGCAACAGTTACATACAGCCATTTCAAACTTTTTTTTTTTTTTTTTGGTGAGGAAGATCAGCCCTGAGCTAACATCCATGCCAACCCTCCTCTGTTGTTGTTTTTTTTTTTTTTAATTTTAATTTATTTATTTATTTTCCTCCAAAGCCCCAGTAGATAGTTGTATGTCATAGCTGCACATCCTTCTAGTTGCTGTATGTGGGATGTGGACTCAGCATGGCCGGAGAAGCGGTGCGTCGGTGCGCACCCGGGATGCAAACCCGGGCCACCAGTAGCCGAGCGCCCGCACTTAACCACTAAGCCACGGGGCCAGACCCTCAAACTTCTTTAACAGTACTAAATGTGTCCACTTATGTTTTAAAACTCTGAATGATGCACTTAGGCAAACACTAAGCCATGATCAGGAAGAGACTCTTTCAATTACAAGAAACAATGTACTCCAAAAGACACACCTTCAGTCTACTAATTTAACAGGAACAGTTGTACCCATACACATCTTAAACAGACAAAAGGTGTTGTTTTAAGGATTTCCTGGGTTGGGATCCAATTTAAGAAATAAGTCAAAGGCTATGAAAATGCAGGAGGCTGGGGAAAAAAAAAAACACAAGGGTACACACAGGTCTGAAAACACACATATACACTCCACTAACAGAAAAGAAGGAAAGACATGTGACAAAATCTGTCAGAACCCAACCATGTTCCCTCTACATTCATCTCTACATCTGAAGGCTGCTCACTACAAACACCTGTAACTCTGCCTGAGAGGTTTTATTTGGTTGGGGAGCATGCTTTGGCTTCGTGCAGGGCAGGCCAAAGGTGCAGAAAAGCTAATGTCCCTAGTAGCATCACTCACTCAATGAGGAGAAAAGTTGAAGGATAAATAAATATCCCAGCTTGTTGCCCCACAGTTCTAAACCGCCTCTCAGAGCTCTCCACTGAAACTGAGCTCTAAGTGCTCACAGTGGGAACTGACTTGAAAATTGCCCCACTTTCCTAGGATCACCCCTCAAACTACCTGTGCTCAATTCCTTGTCTACTTCGGGGGTAACTCAAATCATGACAGGTATATTTTTTCTTTTCTCAAAAGGAATGTCTTCTGGGATAGACAAGAAATCTTCCTTTAGCACAACAGTTCTAAAGCTTTTTGATCTCAGGACTCCTTCATAATATTAAAAAGAAGCTGTGGTATATATACACAATGGAATACTACTCAGCCATAAGAAACGACGAAATCCAGCCATTTGTGACAACATGGATGGACATTGAGGGTATAATGCAAAGTGAAATAAGTCAGAGGGAGAAGGCCAAATACCGTATGATTTCCTTCATTAAGTAGTAGATAATAACAACAATAAACAAACACATAGGGACAGAGATTGGATTGGTGGTTACCAGAGGGGAAGGGGGGAGGGTGGAGGGTGAAAGGGATAATTCGGTACATGTGTGTGGTGATGGGTTGTAATTAGTATTTTGGTGGTGAACATGATGTAGTCCATGCAGAAATAGAAGTACAATGATGTACACCTGAAATTTTTGCAATGTTATAAACCAATGTTACTGCAATAAAAAAAAATAATAAAAAAAAAAAAAAAAAAAAAAAGTTCTTGAGGGAGCCGGCCCGGTGACGTAGTGGTTAAACTTCACGTGCTCTGCTTCAGCGGCCCAGGGTTTGCAGGTTCAGATCCTGGGCGTGGACCTACACACCTCATCAAGCCATGCTGTGGCAGCAACTCATACAGAAAATAGAGGAGGATTAGTACAGACGTTAGCTCAGGGCCGATCTTCCTCACAAAAAAAAAAAAGGTATTGAGGATCCCAAAGAGCTTTTATTTATGCAAGTTATATCTATTGATATTTACCTATTAGAAATTAAAACTAAGACAAAATTCTATTAATTGATTTAAAACCAACAATAACAAACACATTGCATGGTAACATGACTATTGTTTTGTATGAAAAATATTGTTTTCAAAACAAAACTTAGTGGGCTGGCTCAGTGGCGCAAACGGTTAAGTGCGCGCCCTCCGCTGCGGCGGCCTGGGGGTTCACCGGTTCGGATCCCGGGTGCGTACCGACGCACTGCTTGGCAAGCCATGCTGTGGTGGTGTCCCATATAAAGTGGAGGAAGATGGGCACAGATGTTAGCCCAGGGCCAGTCTTCCTCAGCAAAAAAAGAGGAGGATTGGCAGATGTTAGCACAGGGCTGATCTCCTCACAAAAAATACAAAAATAAAAACAAAACTGAGTGAGAAGAATGGCATTATTTTACTTGTTTTTTTAAATTGTTCTAATGCTTGGCTTAATAGAAGACCACTGGATTCTCAGATCTGCCTCTGCAGTCAATCTATGGCAAAATCACAGGTCATTCAACCTCTGAAAAATTTATGAGCAAAAGGGCAAAGAACATCTTAGTATTGGGCTGGCCCCATGGCTTAGCGGTTAAGTGCACGTGCTCTGCTACTGGCGGCCCAGGTTCGGATCCCAGGCGCACACCGACACACCACTTGTCCGGCCATGCTGAGGCAGCATCCCACATACTGCAACTAGAAGGATGTGCAACTATGACATACAACCATCTACTGGGGCCTTGGGGAGAAAAAGCGAAAAAAAAAGGAGAAGGATTGGCAATAGATGTTAGCTCAGGGCCAGCATTCCTCAGCAAAGGGAAAAAAAGAAAAAACCAACATCTTAGTATTACTGTGAACATAGTTTTGACCTCATGGACCCCCTGAAAGGATCTCACACACTGAGAACCACTGCTTTAGCATAACAGGTTCCTATAAGCAAAGAGTAACATTACAAAACAACAAAGACCCATGATTTAAGTTTAAAAACAAATTGAGGGGTGGGAGAGAAGTCAAGATGGCGGCGTACACAAACTCTGAACTCACCTCCTCCCACGGACACAGCCAATTTACAACTACTCGTGGAAAAATTACCCCTGAGAGAGAAGTGAAAACTGGATAAGAGGAACTCCTGCAACAAACGACAATCCTAATTGAGGGGGAAGAGGCAGAAATCCCCTTCTGGAGAGAAAAACACCACCTTCACAAGCCACAAATGCTTCACGGCCGCCTGGGGAGCAGCCCAAACGTACGCAGCCCTCCCTGGAGGAGCGGGGCCCTGAGCCAGGGAGCACTCCCGCTGTAGGCATTTTTTGGACCAAGCACAACTGAGATGAGTGGCATAATATCTGACTTTGCTTGCTACTAAAACATTGGGGAGTACCCCCAGAAAAGCTGGTGCACAAAGAAATTAAAGCTGGCTCTTAAAGGGCCCACGCACAAACTCACCCATTTCGGAAAGCAACCTAAAATCACCAGAAGGAAAGGTGCACAGTGCTTTGGTGAAAAGAGACTCACCTGATAGGCTGTGAGTGCATCTCGGTGAAAGGTGAGACCTCTCCAGGGACTGGGACATTGGCGGCGGCCATTGCAGTGGGCTGGTGTGGGCGTGCTGACAGAGATGCTGGCAGACACCACTGGAGTTCTCCCTGGGGCCTGCTAGCCCAGGGTCTGCCCCACCCGCTGAGCACTGATTTAATCCAGCTCAGCCAGGGCAGGCAGCCCACGCTAGTGACTGGCCCCACCCAACAACAAGCCCTTGGGCAACTTGTGGGCCTGCTAAGTGAACTGCCTGGATTCTCTGCAGCCTGGGGCGGGGGGTCCACCTCTGTGAGGCAGGACGTGGACAAGGAGCAGGTGGAGAGTGTGGGGCGGTAGTGGAGTGTGTGGGGCTCCCGCCTTAGAGAGACTGGATCCATTTCAGGAGGTCAGGGTGCGCACACGTGGCAAGACTGTGTTGACTGTGCATGTGGACCTGTGGGCGATGGGGCTTGTCAGCTGCAGAAGACTTGTGCCCACAAAGGGGGTTTGCCCCACCTCCCAAAGCCTGAAACAATGGGTGCTCCCATGCCTGAGGCCAGCCCCGCCCATCTGCAACCCTCAGAGAGCTGACAAGAGACCTAAAGGTTGGAGGCTTATAGCAATTGTAAGCCCCCAGCCTAACAACCTGCCACCAGGGGGCCTACTCACTTAATAGGAATACTGTAACACGAATGTGCTATTAGAACTTGCAGCCAGGGGCCGGCCCCGTGGCTTAGTGGTTAAGTGCGCAGGCTCCACTACTGGCGGCCTGGGTTCAGATCCCGAGCGCGCACCGCTTGTCCGGCCATGCTGAGGCCGCATCCCACATACAGCAACTAGAAAGGATGTGCAACTATGACACAGAACTATCTACTGGGGCCTTGGGGAGGAAAAGGGAAAAAAAAAAGAACTTGCAGCCAACTGTGCTGGGGCTCCCCATACCCGATAAAGAGACTGAAGGGCCCACAACAACTACAAGCAGCTGAGCATTACAATAGCTGGCCAGGGGCCTAGCTCAGCCTCCCTGGGCACCTACAGGAAGAGCAACCACGCCACAACAGAAGGACACATGTAGCCCACATAGGGATCACCCCTGGAACATTGAGAACTGAGGGAAGCACACTGCTGTGCCTCATAAGGCATCACTTATAAGGTCACCTCTCCAAGAGCAGGAGACATAGCTGACCTACATAATACATAGATACAAGCACATGGAAAGAGGTAAAATGAGGAGGCAAAGGAATACATTCCAAGTAAGGGAACAGGACAAAACCCCAGAAAAGGAACTAAGTGAAACAGAAATGAGCAACCTACCCGACAGAGAGTTCAAACAAAGAGTGTTAAAGATGCTCACTGATCCTGGGAGAAGAATGGATGAACTCAGTGAGAACGTCAACAAAGAAAGGGAAGAAATAAAAAAGAACCAATCAGAAACGAAGAATACAATACTGGAAATGAAAAATTCACTAGAGGGACTCAAAAGCAGAGTAGAGGTTACAGAAAAACGGATCTGCGAGCTGGACGAAAGACTAGAAGAAATCACCCAAGCTGAACAGGTAAAAGAAAAAAGAATTAAAAAGAGTGAGGACAGTCTAAGCGACCTCTGGGACAACATCAAGCACACTAACATCCGTGTTATAGGTGTCCCGGAAACAGAAGAGGGAGACAAAGGGGCAGAGAATCTATTTGAAGAAATAACAGCTGAAAACTTCCCTAACCTAAGGAAGGAAACAGACATCCAGGTACAGAGAGCACCAAAGAAGATAAACCCAGAGGCCCACACCAAGACACATCATAATTAAAATGTCCAGAATTAAAGACAGAGAATCCTAAAAGCCACAAGAGAAAGATAAGTTACATACAAAGGACACCCCATAAGGCTATCAGCTGACTTCTCAGCAGAAACCTTACAGGCTAGAAGAGAGTGGCACAATATATTTAAAGTGCTAAAAGGAAAAAAACCTACAGCCAAGAATACTCTACCCAGCAAAGTTATCATTCAAAATGGAAGGAGAGAGAAAAAGTTTTTTCCAGGCAAGCAAAAATTAAAGGAGTTTGTCACCAAGAAACCAGTACTACAAGAAATGCTAAAGGGACTTATTTAAGGGGAAAAGAGAAGACCACAAATAGGAAAAATTATCTATTTCCATGATAAGAGCATAATGGATACAAATGCACAAAAAAGAGGTTAGATATGATATCAAAAACATAAAATGTGGGAGGAGAGGAGTTAAAGAGTAGAACTTTCAGACAGAGGTCAAACTAAAGAGACCATCAACTTAATATAGATTGCTATATACATGGGTTACTGTATATGAATCCCACGGTAATCACAAACCAGAAACCTATAATAAATATACAAAAAACTAAGAGAAAGGAACCCAAACATAAGACTAAAGAAAGCCATCAAACCACAAGGGAAGAGAGCAAGAGAAGAAGAAAGGAACAGAGAAGAACTACTAAAACACCGAGGAAAAAAAAGTTAAACATCAAGGGACGAATGGATAAAGAAGATGTGATATATATACACAAGGGAATACTACTCAGCCATAACAAATGATGAAATGCAGCCATTTGTGACAACATGGATGGACATTGAGGGTATCATGCTAAGTGAAATAAGTCAGAGGGAGAAGGTCAAATACCGTATGATCTCACTCATTAAGTAGTAGATAATAACAACAACAAACAAACACATAGAGACAGAGATTGGATTGGTGGTTACCAGAGGGAAAGGGGAGGGAGGAGAGCGAAAGGGGAGGGAGGAGAGCGAAAGGGATAATTAGGCACATGTGTGTGGTGATGGATTGTAATTAGTATTTGGGTGGTGAACATAAGAACATGATGTAATCCATGCAGAAACATAAGTATAATGATGTACACTTGAAATTTATACAATGTTATAAACCAGTGTTACCACAATAAACAAAAAATAAAAAATAAAAATTGAGGGGCAATCAAAGAATGAACAGAGAAAAATGTTTCTGTGATAATTAACATGATAAAAGAGAGAAACTGCACTAATCTGGAGCATTCATTCTTCTCAAAGCATTTCTTTAACAAAGTTCCTTCTTCTATTCCTTGACATCAGATCTCTTGGAATAGTGTAAGTGCTTGCCAGTCTTCAAAAAAACCCCACAGGCAATATCTAGCTAATTTTGCTTTTTTCTACCCTAAACAGCTTCCGGTGGGCAGGGCAGTTTTCATTAATAAATAAGCAATATATCCTTTGGTTGAACTGAACAAGCAAAGCCAAATTAAAATGCAAAGAGAATATTTATTTGTTAATTAACATATGTTAAAAAGAAACAACAGGCCCAAAACAGAGTCACTTATGCTAAGCCCCACCAAAACTCAATACGTAACCTAACTGCAGTTTCAGCTCTCCCAGGAACAGAATTTTAAAACAGTCAGTCTGGAATTTCCTGATCAACACCAGTGAGGTAATCTGCCTGGTAAAACCACCTGCCTTCCCTTAAGGGAAGGTACATTTGCCTGAAAGAATCCACTTTTTTAACTTCTTTGTTCCACCTTCTTTCTGCCTATAAAAACCTTCCATTTTGTATAACTCCTCAGAGCTTCTATCTATTTGCTGGATAAAATGTTGCCTGGTTCATGAATCGCTGAATAAAGCCAATTAGATCTTTAAATTTACTCCTGTTGAACTTTTATTCTTTAACATACAAAAATAGAAACTAAAAGGATACAAAAAGTGAAAATAAGAAATTACTGCCCTTCTGGGACTCTATGCTCCTCCAGTCATACTAACCCTTCAGTCTCTGAAATTTTGGGCATTCTTTTTAACCATCAGGTGTTTCACAAGTAAGTTCCCCTCACTCTTTCACACTGCCAATCACCCTCATCTGTTCATTTAACAGGTATGCACTGAAGCATCAGTTCTTCAAGAAAACATTTCCTGACTCCCAGACTAAATTAGGCCTCTCCGCAATATGGCCTCACAGTTCTCAAGACTCTTATTTTTAGGGTGACCTAAATTTATCATCCATCAAAATATCAAATGCTATTTTGAGAATGAATGGGGAACTGTTAATTATGTTGAGACAATGAGCAACAATATGAATGTGCTGTCATCCTACCTTATCAGTTTATCATTCCTGCTTAAGGAAAGGTTTATAAGGAGAGAATATGGGTCTGTCTTTGTTTACCACTACTCCCCCAACACTTAGCTCCATGCTTACAATGTAAAAGGTGTGCTCTCTCTCTCTATGAATGGCATGAGTAATGCAAATTAACTTGAAAGAGGAAAAAGTCATCCAGGCAAAATGTACTATGTTCTCTCCCGAATCCTGAGACTTTTCCACCTATATATCTTAATTTTGACCACGACCTCTTATCTCATGCCTCCCTACCTGACCACTCTCCATCAGAATATAAACTTCATGAGAGCAGAGAATGTGTTTTGCTGATTGCTGTTTCCCCAGCACCCAGAACATGCCTGCTCATGGCAGGCACTCAGCATTCAATAAATATGTACTCAATGAATGCTATTCTCTCTACCTTGCCCTGACCATCTCTATCTCTACTAAAAGCCAAGCCACATAACCCACGAAGCCTTCCCAGATAGTCCCAGTAAAACACAATCTCTACTTCCTCTGCACACAATATTTTATATCTTTTTTATAATATTTTCTGCACATACTTTGCCCTTGTGCTAGAATTATGTGTCTTATCATGTCTCATTCTTCTTGGTATACTCCACAACATCCTAGCACAATGCCTGACACACAGTATCTACAGAACAAAGATCTGTAAAATTAAACTAGTAAAATGACCATATTACACACAATTATGGGTATATATTTAGAAATATGATACGATGCTAATTTTCTAGAGAATTTTCTCATTCATGTATATATCCCTAGCCCAGGCCACTACAATTTCACAAATTAGACTACTGCAACTCCATCTACTCACCACTGAGGGGTTCAGACCAAGCCACCCTAGAATGTGGCACTTTGGCATGAGGATTATTCTGAGCTGAAGGCAACCAAGACCCAGCAAGCTCAGGAAGAGCTTTTTACCTCCTCCTTAACTGCCTCAAAGAAATTAGAAAGAGGACCTGTACCAGGAAGAGAATTATTTTTTATATCTGAGAGATTTATCTACATGGCAGAGCACACACTTATTTTACTAAACATTTGCAATTCTCCCCTTCCTGTGAATTGCCTTCCTTGCCTTTGAAGCCCTAGACCCCTATCCCTTTCCTGAACTCAGGATAGTATATAAGCCTCAGTTACCTGGCTGCCTTTGAGTCTCTTATCTTTGTGGGGCTCCTGTATGTACATAATTAAATTTGGTTTTCTCCTAGTAATCTGTCTTTTTATTACAGAGAGTTTCAGCCAAGAACCTAGAAGGGTAGAGGGAAAATTATTTTTCCTCCCCTACAGCATCTTCCTCTTGCAATGAGTATTTTGTGAATACCAAGTATCTTTCTTAACTACTGTTTTGACTCCTTTCTCAACACTACAGGCTATCAAATCAACGTAACTTCCTTGATCCCATGCCTTTAGGCTTTCTACCCAAATCTTTCTACTCCTTATCTAAATGTTCTCGCCCTCGTCTAAGCGCTTCACTATAGTTAAAAGGGTTCTCAATTATGCCCACCTGCACTTCTTATTTACCAGTCAATCGTGCATGCTGTATTCTCCAAGTGGAACGTCCTTTACTATTTTCTAAGCAAAAAAGTTACACTTCTGCATCAAAATTCTAAGTCTCACTCCTCCTCCTAGAGGCCTTCCCAGGGTAGCATTGTCTGTTTTGAGTCACTTTAGTTATTGCTTGGTCTAACAGATTACATGTTACTTGCCTGTCATTTATAATCATATTTATGTCACTTAATTACATATATATATATTTAGGGTAAAGGTGGGGATTCTCTTAAAACTAAGGACCATTAGCTCACAACAAAATATGCAAAAAGAAATTTGATTCAGTGTTGTGGTCTTTGGCATAGCAAATACTACCGGCAGTATAGTGCTTTTAGCATAGACTCTAAAGGCAGAGCACCTGGGTTCATAATCCTGGCCTTGGTACTTATTGTCCTTAGTATCCTTGGACAATTACTTAAATCCATGCCTATCAGTTTCATCATTTGGAGTTACTAGAAAAATTACGTGAGTTAATATAAATAAAATTCTTTAAAAAACATCTGGCACATAAACTCAACATAATCATCTATTATTACTATCACGCTGTTGTCTTAATCAGCTCAGGTTGCTTTAACAAAATACCATAAACTGGGCGGCTTTGCAACAACAGAAATTTATTTCTCACAGTTCTGGAGGCTGGAAGTCCAAGATCATGGTGCCAATATGGTCAAGTTCTGGTGAGAGCCCTCTTCTAGGTATCCTCATTGATATTCTCACATGATGGAAAGAGAGCTAGCTAGCTCTCTGGCCTATTCTTATAAGGACACTAATTCCATTCATGAGGGCTTCACCTCCTGACCTAATTACCTCCCAAAGGCCCCACCTCCAAATACCATCACAGTGGCATTAGGGTTTCAATATATGAATTTGGGGGACACACAAACATTCAATCCACATCAACTATTAAGACTTCTATCCTTTTAGTCTATGGTTGAGAATATTGAAGCTCAAAAAATCTACCAGCTTGCCAAAAGTCACAAGAACAACTGTAAAGCTAGAAGAGAAACACAAGACTCCTAGTCAAGGAGCCACTCATCTCACCATGGTAAACTTCATTCAATAATTATTTTAGGTCTTCAAGTCCATTTTATGATAAAGAAAAAATGGTAAGATGATGAATGAAATCAGAAAAAGGAAAATGAGAGACATTTACATACTTGAGGATTAGAAAAGAAGAAAGGAATATTGTAATGATCAAGAGATACGTTCATGCAAATGGAGGGGAGAAGGAGGTGGTTCAGAGAAGTGAGTTAGGAATACTAGGCTGGAGATAACTATCAGGGTTTATTTTTCATTCAGGATATGAAGATATTGCTACTCGCATTTTTGAAAATCACTTCTCTTTAGCAGTTTAGAAAGACTTTTCTGTTCCATTAAAAGCTCATCACTCTTCAAAAATGTGTAAAATATTTTGATTTTTCACATAGAATTTTGGTTTACACATGGACAAAGGAATAATAAATTTCAGAAATTTAATAAGCAAGTTTTAGGGATGTTAACATATTTACCACCTACATTTTAAAATCCTTTAAAAGTTTCAACTTATGCATCATGTTTAGTTTTTTTTTTAAATATGTGTTTTTTATTTATTCATATATTTATGTACACCCCAGTAACTTTTTTTTTTTTGGTGAGGAAGATCAGCCCTGAGCTAACATCCATGCTAATCCTCCTCTTTTTGCTGAGGAAGACCGGCTCTGAGCTAACATCTATTGCCAATCCTCCTCCTTTCCCCCTCCCCGCAAAGCCCCAGTAGATAGTTGTACATCATAGTTGCACATCCTTCTAGTTGCTGTATGTGGGACGTGGCCTCAGCATGGCCGGAGAAGCAGTGCATCGGTGCACGCCCGGGATCCGAACCCAGGCCGCCAGGCACACTTAACTGCTAAGCCACGGGGCTGGCCCTGCGTCATGTTTAGTTTTTGAGCAAACTGTAAATGTATAAAGATCATATTCAGAACCATCACTATTTGACCGTCTTAGGTTATTTCCTTGGATAAAAAACCCAATGGTTACCTAAAATACAAACTCTATCCTAATAAAAATACTACCTTCTCCCCACAACAAACCTCTAAATGAAAAATATAGACACATCAGTTTGTCAGGGCAGGAAATGATGTTTTGTAAGAATAATATCTTCCAGAGTATTTGTTAAACAATATGTCTCCCTTATTAACATACTCTGCTTACAGCTTTCTATAGGTTCCTCTCCTACAGCAGCATCCAATACATAGCTCAGGCCAAAATAAATACCAATATTACTAACTGAAAGGCTCTGGTACTGGATATTTTATGGACCTATACTACAAAGGTAAATTGTTGAAGCTTTTACATGCTTTTAACTTAAAATGAAGATAAAAAGATAAACAGTAATAGAAAATATGTCCAAAAAGTATTTTCATAAATACATGCTTTGTATGTAAAACATACTTCTGTAATCTGAATTTTATATATCTAGAGACGTCCATTATAAAATTGACAATATGGTCTTCAGAAAAAAAGGAGAACTCGCAGAAAACAAGAAAGATTGCTCTAAGAACTATTAAACAAGGTAACAGAATAAAATGCAGGCTTAATATCCAAAAAGAATGCACAGTTGTCAACCAGACTACCAATTCAAATTTCCAAAAATAATTCAAGTTCTAAGAACTTCAGAAGAAGAGAGAAAATGATAGAAAACACCACAACTCCTCATCCCTTCAAGATACACATCCTTGCTGATGCTCTGGGTTTAACAATGTGGATTTTTCTCCCTTTCCTTCAAATTCTGGCAATAGATGCTAAATGTTTTGTACTCTACATTTTCACACAATTAAAGCGTGAAAGCCTAAGTGTTAAGTCTGCTAAGCACAAGTGCCACATCTGTTTTAAAAGGCAGAAGCTAGAGGGCAGAAACTGAGGTTCATTCCCTCTCAAACCATTACATACATAGCTCACTGACCATGTCAGTCTTAAAACTCTGTTACCAGAAGACTATGCCACCAATACAAAACTTTAATATCTTAAACCTAGGTTTGTATAAAACTGGAAAGTGTTCTGGCCTAAGAGTTCACCTTTAATTCTACATGGTTTGGTAACTGGAATATTGAATTCCCTCTGCTGGCTCCATAAATCTGCCGGGATAAACCCCATTGCTGCTATACCTCATGGGCTCACCTGATCCCAACTTAAACCCAGCTTAAGCTCCTTGTGTTTGAGGTTGGGAAGTTTTATCTCTCTACCAAGAATGGTCACAGAACAAATTTATTTGACCAAATGTTTACTCAGTTTCCTTCATCTTATCTTATTCCCTTTGCCCTGATTTATTCTGCAAATATTTACTGATACCTATTATAAGTTGTGAAAAATACTAACACTGGAGATACAAACATATTTTCTCCGCTCTTAGGGGATCACGGTTCAGCAAAGGAGACAGATATGGAAACAAATAATTTCTACAAAACTCTATACAAGAATTTTGTAAATATTCTTACACACGAAGAAGTAAGGAAAGACTTCACAACGTGAAATGGGTCTTGAACAGTAGGGTAGGATGGGGTGTGTGTGTGTGTGTGTGTGTGGTGTGTGTGTGTGTGTGTGTGTGTGTGTTAGCTGAGATGCTGGAAACGCAGAGCTTGAGAAAAGCTGAAAGGTAAAGTTAATGTCTGATGACAGCCAAAGTGTTGACTAAAAATATGTTACAATAAACAACTTAAGATATCAACTACAGCTCCTTTTCTCTTTCATTCTTACAAATTAATTTTAACCATGAATTTACAAGAATTACCTTACAAACAACACCCACACACTTAAGAGATTTTGTGTACAAAATAATTATTACATGGTTGAAAGCTGGAAAAAGCATTTTCAGGACAATCAGGAAAATTCAATGTAATCAGACTATATGCAGTGAAAAGGAATAGTTTTGTTATATAAAACCAGTCCTCAATGTTGTAGATGCAGAGGAAAGAATACCAAATTAAATCTCAAGAGACCTGGATTCAAGTCTCAGTTAGACCAGAATTGTGCCCTAATTACAAAAAAAACCCTTTTCCTTAATTCCTAAACTGCCCACCTCACTCAGAGTTAAGATCAAATAAAATAATGAGTTTGAAAGTGCTTTGAAAACCTAGAAAATGCTATACAAATAAACTATTACTTTCATTATGGTTATACTTGCTGTACTGAAAATAACTTTTAAAATCTGTATTTCTGACATAATAACCCCATCATACTAATTTGTAACAAAGAGCTTTTACCCGTTCTACAGATCGTGCTCTCTTCTTTGGCCGAGTAGGCAGCGCATCTTCCTTCGGATTGGTGTCTATTGCCCAATAGGACCCCTACAGGTAAAGAAATAAAGTAATTAACAATATGTTACAGCAACTCTTTAACATTAAAATGGATTTTACAATCCTCTGCTCCAAAAGCAAACATTTTGCAGATACAATGGTGGAAAAGCGGCATGAGAAGAAGTACTAGTTTTGAACCGAGACAAGTAAAGTTTATATGAGAAAAAAAGGCCATTTATAACCACATTATTAAAGAAAAAAAATCACAATCTGAAGAAGCCAAGTTCAAGAACTTCTGCCACAGCCAAATTAAAAAGAGAAATGACCAACTGAACATATTTTTTAATATATAGTAATCCTTTTTTGTGTGTGTGAGGAAGATCAGCCCTGAGCTAACATCCATGCCAATCCTCCTCTTTTTTTTTTGGCTGAGGAAGACCGGCCCTGAGCTAACATCTGTGCCCACCTTCCTCTACTTTATGTGGGATGCCGCCACAGCATGGCCTGACGAGCGGTGCATCGGTGCGCGCCTGGGATCCGAACCCGGGCCGCCAGCAGTGGAGCGCACTTAACCGCTATGCCACGGGGCCGGCCCCTATCCTCTCTTACTTTTTGATACAAGTAAGAGAAAATACATTCAAAAATACATTCGAAATACTCATTCGAAAATACACGGGGCCGGCCCCGTGGCGTAGCAGTTAAGTGCACCCGCTCCACTGCTGGCAGCCCGGGTTCGGATCCCAGGCGCGCACCGATGCACCGCTTGTCAGGCCATACTGTGGCGGCGTCCCACATAAAGTAGAGGAAGGTGGGCACGGATGTTAGCGCAGGGCCGGTCTTCCTCAGCAAAAAAAAAAAAAAAAGAGGAGAATTGGCATGGATGTCAGCTCAGGGCTGATCTTCCTCACACACACAAAAAGAAAGAAAGAAAGAAAATACATATTGAGCACCTACTGTGTTCCAGGCAACTCAGAAATTAAGACTCCCTCAAAAAACATTTTGAAAAGCATAAATCATATAGTTTGCACATATTATACAGATGAGGAGATCAAAGCTCAAAAAGCTAAAAGTGGTTTGCTCAACCAAGGATGTAAGAGCCAGGACCAGAATCAAGGTCTTGATTCTTAGTTCCTTTCTCCCTCAACTATCCTCTCTACACAGACACACACACATACACACTCTTGAGGGAAGAGGCAGAGAGTAAGAAAGGGAAATATGAAAGAAAGGGAGATATGCATTTCAGAAACAGAAATATAATGCATGCCCTAGTTTTACAATTAATCCTAGTGATAGTATTAAAGCTTAGTCTTTGCCTCTATTATTTTATTAATCTTCCTAGGCTGCTTTTCAGGCACTATTTGATAATGAGGGAAAACATAGCTCTCATCTATTAACCCTCACACTTTGTGCCCAATATGAATTATCTGTTTATACTTTCACGCAACTGTGCCTGCCCTACATGCTGATCTCATTGCCTATAACATCCACACTACCATTGACAAACTCATATACCACCTTCAAAATTTAGCTCAGATGTTATCTAAAGGAATCCACCTCTGATCCTCCTACCACACTCAAGAATTCAACATTCTGTCCCTCTTCAATATCTCTATACTTTTTATACCTTTAGACCACTGATTGCACTTAACATTACAATTTTATTCACAGGTCTGTATCCCTTCTAGGCTATGAGTTACTTTTTTTTTTTTTAATTTTATTTTTATTTATTTTTTTCCCCCCAAAGCCCCAGTAGATAGTTGTATGTCATAGCTGCACATCCTTCTAGTTGCTGTACGTGGGATGCGGCCTCAGCATGGCCAGAGAAGCGGTGCATCGGTGCGCGCCCGGGATCCGAACCCGGGCCGCCAGCAGGGGAGCGCGCGCACTTAACCACTAGGACACGGGGCCGGCCCCCTAGGCTATGAGTTACTTAAGGGTAAGAACTCATCTCTATATCCACAGTGCCAGGCACAATGTCAGACACAGAGCAAGTACTCAATAAACATTTGTTGAGGGGCCGGCCCCGTGGCTTAGTGGTTAAGTGCATGTGCTCTGCTACTGGCGGCCCAAGTTCGGATCCCGGGCACGCACCGACGCACCGCTTGTCCAGCCATGCTGAGGCAGCGTCCCACACACAGTAACTAAGAAGGATGTGCCACTATGACATACAACTATCTATTGGGGCTTTGGGGAGAAAAAGGGAAAAAAAGGAGGAGGATTGGCAATAGATGTTAGCTCTGGGCCAGTCTCCCTCAGTAAAAAGAAGAGGATTGGCTGATCTTCCCCCCCCAAAAAAAAACAAACAAAACTATATTAAGAGCTGACCCCCCAAAAAAAAAAAATTTTTGTTGAAATGGGAAGAAAAAAAGTTGTTGAACAAACTGTGCCAAGAATGTCAGAGTACACGATATGATGCCAGGCATTCCCAGATCCTAGTCTATGCAGGCATCTGAACTTAGCACTCATTCCATCACCCAGCCACTAGTGGGGCATTCTTCCATGTTATCTTTTCAAAGTGGTCACTGGATTTCAGCTGGTGAGTCTGCCAGATCTGATGTAAACTTGCCAAGAACCATGTAAAATGTAGATGCTAAAGAAATTAAGCACTAAAAATGAAAACAATGATTTCATGAGTATGTTCACCTAACAATATTCAAAATAAAGTAGGAAAAAGTTTTACATTCAGTTGTTATAAAAATTGAAAATAAAGCAGGAAGAAAAACACCAAAACTCGTTGGACAACAGTTTAAAAACCACTGTTCATGGAAATGATAAATTCCAGTGTTTAGTTTTGTTTTGTGTCGGTGTGTGTAAGTGTATTAATCTGGGGAAACCATTCACTGTCCAAACTTTAGACTGATTTATTATTAAACATTTTAATAAAACTACAAAATCGTATTTGTTCTTCCACAGAAAATATGACTGGCTGTGGCTTGTCACAAATAGATAACAGAGACAAAAATTGTTCATAAGCCTAACGTTATCCATTATGTACTCACAAAACTGTGAATGCCCAAATGCAAACACTAACAGTTGAAATGATTTGCAAAAGAAGTTGTAAAATCTTCCACTTAGTGGCTTTTGCTAACTTATTATCTGGGTTTCATCTGTGAAATCACAAGTTTGGATTAAATGACCTTAAAATTGCTCTTCGAAAATAAAAACCACAAGATACCACTACACACCAATTAGGATGTCTATTATAAAAAAAAACAGAAAATAACAAGTGTTGACAAGAATGTGGAGAAACCAGAACCCTTGTGCATCACTAGGGGGAATGTAAAGTAGCGCAACCACCGTCAAGAACAGTATGGCAGTTCCTCAAAACCTTAAACATAGAATTACCATATGATCCACTAATTTCATTTCTAGGTATATACCCAAAAGAATCAAAAGCAGGAACTTGAACAGATATTTGTACACTCATGTTCATAGCAGCATTATCCACAATAGCTAAAACATGAAAGCAACCCAAGTGTCCATCCATAGCAGATAAATAAAATGTGGCATACGATGGAATATTATTCAGTCTTAAAAAGGAAGTAAATTCGAACGTATTTTGCTTCAATATGGGTGAACCTTGAAGACATCATGCTAAGTGAAATAAGTCAGTCACAAAAAGACACATACTGTGTGATTCCACTTAAATGAGGTACCTAGAGTAGTCAAAATCAAAGACACAGAAAGTAGAATGGTGGTTGCCAGGAGCAGGGGAAAGGAAGGATGTGGAATTATTGTGTAATGGGTGCAGAGGTTCTGTTTGGGAAGATGAAAAAGTTCTGGAGATGCATGGCGATGATGGTTGCACAAGAATGTTAATGTACTTAATGCCACTGAACTCTACACTTAAAAAATAGTTAAAATGGTAAATACTGTTATGTATCTTTTACCACAAAAAAAGTCCCTTTCAGCTACCTTTAATAGGCAGTTACCTTTGCTCTCCTTACTAAACAATTATGTCTCACAAAAACTGAACTGCCTAAATATGACCAATCAACAAACACATGTTCCATCCAATTTCTTCCCAGACTAAGGCTTACTCCTCTAGGCTCATGTGGATCAAGCAGGAAACAACAGTTTTTTTCGTTTTGTTTTGTTTTTTGTGAGGAAGATCAGCCCTATGCTAACATCCAAGCCAATCCTCCTCTTTTTGCTGAGGAAGACCAGCTCTGAGCTAACATCTATTGCCAATCCTCCTCCTTTTTTCTCCCCAAAGCCCCAGTAGATAGTTGTACACATAGCTGCACATCCCTCTAGTTGCTATATGTGGGAGGCCACCTTAGCATGGCCTGACAAGCAGTGCGTCGGTGCGCGCCCAGGATCCAAATCCAGGTCGCCAGTAGCGGAGCACACGCACTTAACTGCTAAGCCACGGGGCCAGCCTCAAAACAAGAGTTTTTTGTTAGCTGATTTTATTTTTAAAACTCAACTTTATTGAAGTATGTCTAAAAAAAAAAAAAAGTGCACCAATTTTGAGTATACAGTTCAAGGAGTTTTGACAAATGTATACATTCATGCAGCTAACACCAAAAGCAAGATATAGAACATTTCCATCACCCTAAAAAGCTCCTTTGTGTGGCTCAGCAAGCAATCCCTGTTCCTTTGCCCCCACCTCCATTCCAAACATCGATCTGCTTCGTATCATTATACATTAGTTTTGCCTTTTCTAAAATTCCATATAAATGGACTCAAACGGTCAAACTGTTTTCTACTCCCACTAGCAATGTATGAGTTCAGCTGTTCCATGTCCTTGCCACTAGTTGTTATTTTAAGTCTTGTCAATTACAAACCATTCTAGTGGATGTGTAGTTGTACCTCAGTGATTTTCATGTGCATTTCTCTAGAATAATGATGGTGAGCATCTCTGCATGTTCTTATCTGCCATCCGTATATCATCTTTTGTGAAGTGTCTATTCATCAATTTTGCCTATGTTTTATTTGTGTTATAAGACTTTTGGTTAATATGAGAAGATGGATGTTAGTCGAACCTATCGTGGTGACCATTTCACAATAT
This sequence comes from Ceratotherium simum simum, assembly GCF_057802395.1. Classification (NCBI taxonomy): domain Eukaryota; kingdom Metazoa; phylum Chordata; class Mammalia; order Perissodactyla; family Rhinocerotidae; genus Ceratotherium; species Ceratotherium simum. The sequence goes on along the minus strand of NC_141921.1, from coordinate 16,863,966 downwards.
ATGTAAACCAAAATACAGTGATATATATCAATTATCTCTCAACAAAAGTGGGGGGGGGGAAGACTTTTGGTTATTTGTGTTATAAGAATTTTTTATATTTTTTGAATAATAAGTCCTTTGTCAGATACACACACACACACACACACACACACACACACACACACAGAGTGAATATTTTCTCCCAGTCTGTAGTTGTCTGTTTTCATAACAGTATCTTCTCAGGAGCAAAAATATTAAGTTTAATAAAGTCCAATTTATCAATCTTCATTTTGTGGTCTGTGCTGTTTGTCTCCTACTCCAACATGGGAAGCATTTTTTCCCATGTTTTCTTCTAGAAGTTTTATAGTCTTAACTTTTATGTTTAGATCTCTGATATACTTAGAGTTAACTTTCTGTGTAAGTGTGAGATAAAAATCAATATAAATTTTCCTTTCACCCAGATATATAGCACCATTCCTTGAAAAGACTATGTCCTTTTCCCATGAATTACATCAGCACGTCTATCAAAAATCAACTGAATATATATGTGGGTCTATTCTGAACTGCATTCTGTTCCATTCATCTTTTTGTCTATCCTCATGCCAATACCATTTTGTCTTGATTGTTGTAGCTGTATAGAAAGTCTTGAAATCAGGCAGGATTCAGTCCTACAACTTTGTTTTTTAGGTCCTATGCATTTCCACCAGCTCGTCAATTTCTTTAAAAAAGAAAAAAAGAAGTCTGCTAGGATTTTTATCAGGATTGCATTAACTCTATAAATCAATCTGGGGAAGACTGACATCTAATCAATAAGTCCTCTATTCCACAAACATGCTATATATCTCCATTTATTTGGGTCTTCCTTTATTTCTCTTGGTAATGTTTTATACTTTTCAGTAAACAGTTCTGCAGAGAGTTTGTTAAAATGTATCCCTAAAGTATTTCATTACTTTGGGTGCTATTGTAAATGGAATTGCTTTTGTTAACTTCACTTTCCAATTGTTCCTTAGTAGTATAAAAAAAAAATTATGTTAACCTTGTATCTTGTGACTTTGTTAAACTCACTTACTAGTTCTAGTAGCTTTTCCACAGATTCTTTAGGATTTTCTACATATGCAATAATGTTGTTTGCAAATAAAGACAGTTTTATTTATTCTTTTTTCCATCTACATGTCTTTTATTTCTTTTTCTTCCCCTACTCCATTGGCTTTCACCTCTAACAGAATGTTGAATGACTATGAATATTAGAATATCCTTGTATTGTTTTCAATCTCAGAGGGAAAGCATTAAGTGTCTCATCATTAAATATGATATAAATTCTAGGTTTTTCATAGATGCCTTTAATCAAATTAAGAAAATTCCCTCTTAGTCTGCTGAATGAGTGTCAAATTTTGTCATTTTTTTTTCTACACTTGAGATGATATGATTTTTCATTTTCTTCTACTCACATGGTGAGTTACCAATTGGTTTTCTAATTTTAACCTGCACTGCATTCCTGCGACAAGTCCCACTTGGTCATGATGTATTCTCCTTTTTATATATCAATGAAAGTAATTTGCTAATATTTTGTTAAAGATTTTTGGGTCTATGTTCACGAAGGATATTGGCCTGCAGTTTTCTTTTCTTGTTATTTCTTTGCCTGACTTTGGTATCATGGTGATGCTGACTTCATGAAATGAGTTAGAAACTGTTCCTTCATCCACTTTTTTTTTTTGGTACGAGTTTGTGTAAGATTGGCATTGCTTTTTCCTTAAATGTTTCAGCTTCTGGTTTCATTGCTTTTTGTTTGTTCTTTTTCTATTTTATTGATTTCCACTCTTACCTTTATTATTTCCTTCCGTCTACTTTGGATTTAATTTGCTCTTATTTTTCTAACATCTTAAGGTACATGCTTAGGTAACTGACTTCAGATCCTTCTGATTTTTCTAATAAAAGTATTTAAACCTATAAGCTTCTTTCTAAACACTGCTTTAGGGGCCGGCCCCATGGCATAGTGGTTAAGTATGTGCGCTCCGCTGCTGGTGGCCCAGGTTCAGATTCTGGGCACACGCCAATGCACCACTTGGCCACGCTGTGGCGGCATCCCATATAAAGTGGAGGAAGATGGGCACGGATGTCAGCCCAGGGCCACTCTTCCTCAGCAAAAAAAGAGGAGGATAGGCATGGATGTTAGCTCAGGGCTGATCTTTCTCACAAAAAAAAAAAAAAAAAAACTAGGCATAAACACTGCTTTAGTTGTATGTCACAAATTTCCATATATTCTATTGTTATCATTTAGCTCAAAACATTTTCTAACATCCCTTATGATTTCTTCTTTGACCCAGAGGTACTTGAGAAATATATTACTTAATTTCTAAACATTTGGGGTTTTCGAAATATCTTTTTGTTACCTAATTTACTTCTGCTAGTCAGAAAACATACCCTGCAAGATTTCACCCTCTAGAAATCTACTAAACTTGCTTTCTGGCGCAGTATATGTTTTATATTGGTGACTATTCCCTGTGCCTCTGGAAAGTAACGTATATTTGATGGGTACAGTGTTCAGATCCTTGATTACTTTTTTGTCTGGTTGTGTTCTATTATTTTCTGAGAGAGGTGTGTTAAAATCTCCTGCTATGATTGTGGATTTGTCTATTTCTCTTTTTAGTTCTGAGAGTTTTTGTTCAATTTTTTTGAAGATCTGTTTTGGGGCACATACATTTATAATTCTTGTATGTTCCAAATCAACTGATCTTTTCTTCCGCTTCCAATATGCTGTTAGGGATATTCAGTGAATTATTCATTTAGTTATTGTACTTTTCAGCTTTACCATTTTCATTTGGTTCTTTTTATAGTTTCTATCTCTGTATTGAAATTTCCTATCTGTTCATTCATTAACTATTTGAATATATTTTATTTTAATTCTTTCAACATATTTATAATAGCTGTTTTGAAATTTGTGTTTGCTAAATCTGCTATCTGGGCCACTTGTTCTACCTGTTTCAGGAGCTGAGATAGCTCCAACTTTTGCCTGAGCCTTACTGACATCTCTCTCTTTCACTTCCTACCCTTCTAGGCAAGCTCCCCATAAAGTTATCCCTGAGTAATGCACCATGCTGAATTCCAACAAAAGTACTACCATATTTAAAAAATCATATGGTATCCTGAAGAGAACATCTATTAACCCACAGACCTGGATTCAAATCCCAGATCTGATTCAGCAATCTTGGACAAGTTACCAAACCTTTGATCTACATTCCTCATATCTATTTCATAGAGTTATGATGACAATTAGCCCTAAGTATATACCAGGAAAACTAGTCATTACTATTTATCATCTGGTCCAATGGAGACTTCTTGTTTATAGTTAGGTCATTCTACAAATAATTTACAGAATAATACAAGGACAGTGGGAAACAATCTTATGAAATATTTTAATAAGAATTTAAATATAGCAAACCCAAATTTTCTATATTTTATATACAAAACATATTATAATATACAGGCATACCTCAAAGATACTGCAGGTTTGGCTCCAGACCACCGCAATAAAGCAAATATTGCAATAAAGAGAATCATACAAATTTTCTGGTTTCCCGGTGCATAAAAAAGTTATGTTTACACTGTAGTGAAGTCTATTAAGTGTGCAATAGCATTATGTCTAAAAAAACAATGTACATACCTTAATTAAAAAATACTTTATTGCTAAAAAATGCTAACCATCATCTGAGCCTTCAGCAAGTCATAATCTTTTTGCTGGTAGAAGATCTTGTTATAAAAACACATTATCTGCAAAGTGCAATAAAGAGAAGCGCAATAGAATAAGGTATGCCTGTATTCAAATTCTCCTGGTTTTTAAGTATATATACCAAAAGGGTCAATATCTTTTGAATGCAACTAACTGCTCATCAATTGTCATGCATGAAACTAAAACAAACATCTATCTCATAAATATTGATTCTGGACTTTCAATCTCTAAAATGTTCTACTTTGTTATTACTTCTGGTTCTTCTTCTTATACTTTACCGTCAAAAGGCAATAATAATTCCAGATTCAAATATATATTTAATAGACTCTAGCATATTGTTTACTTCTGGTTCTTCTTGTACTTAAAATGTAATACTTTGGAAATTTTTGAGGCTTCAGAATTTTGTTGAAGGATGGCCATCTCCATTCCATAATTGCAAAAAATATTTTCATATTTGGTTTATAAACACCAAAGAGAATGATGAATCCAATTAACTTTTTCACTTCTACATCATCTATTTCCTTGCAAGCACTTTTGTATACACATCAGACTTCAGGATTTGTCTACTTACAAACTTCGATATGGTGCACAAACATCATACATGATGAAAACTACTGTCACATGACTTTCTAGAAAAAATGGGATGATTCAAACTCTAGTCACAAAATACTGCATGATGAAGACCTTCTTGTTTAATGACTAAATGGATGAAAATATCACATACCTTATTGTCCTTAGAAATATATCATTAACTCAATATTTCTTGGGTTTGGGAAAATTAATCTAGGATACCATCAACTCAATTTCACCATCACAATTATAGTTTAGAGTGTTGCTTCTGTCTTTGTATTCATCTTCCAATTCTATTGAAATAGTTAACCATACTCTTCCGCCAATTTTCATCTCATTGTCATTAGGGGCAGAAAAAAAATCTAAACTCTCAACTATGCTCAACGAAAGCTAAAAGAAAAAAAAAAAGACTTAAGATGGCATCTATAGACTTTTATTATGCCTCTTTGAAAGATGTAACACTTTGGGCAACACAATAAGAAAACTGAAGGATAACAGTGATGATTTCATTACTGCATCATCCTTCTAGGTCATTCAATCATTCTTCCGTATTCTTGTTATTTTAGTGTTTGGGCATGAGGGAGAAAAACTGATGGGCAATGATGAAATCATTTCAAGATTTAGGAAAAATAAGATCACTAAGATCCCATAATACACGTTACATTTATAAAAGAATCGCATATGACAACTGCAAAACAGAGTAAGTTTTATTCTGTTTTTTTAAAAAATACATAAATTTCCTATTTGTTCTTTGGAAGACTTCTAAGAAAGAATAAGTCATAAAATAATCATCTTTACAAATTAGAACTGCTCAAAACAGATACTCAAAAACTAAACTGGGTGCTGACAGTATACTGAAGACTAAATAAAATATACATGAAATATTCCCTCCTCCAGGATTTGACCACATATTGTTTACATTAATCTTCTAATATTCTTTCTCATCTCCTACAATTTCTATTAAAGAGCAAACACATAAATATTTGGCAAATCTCAAATTTTAAGAGCTGAAAAGGACCTTTAAAATAATCTATTACAATTTTAATTACTGAATAGTTATGCCTACAAAAGTTAAATAATTTGGCTAACTCTGAAGATTTATCCTTTCATTTAACATTTGCTAAATTCCTGCTGTGTGCAAGAAAAGGCAAATAAAAGATAAATAACAAAAGCCAAAATATTTTTAGTGAAGTTCATTAACAAAAAGAAAATGCAAGAACAAGAAACTATACCCGGACATAACCTGAATATTACCTAACCCATCACTGGGAAAATAACACACTGAATCACCCCAACTGGCTAAACTTCTCCAATTTTGGGTAGATACCAGAAAGGTAAATAACACTTCTCTTAATGAGAGTTCATCAAGGGTTGACCATGTGCTAGTCACAATGCTAGCACTAGGAATACAAATAAAAAGGAAGTCTCAATCCTCACGAGTGGTAAAGGAGAAAGAAAAGGTATCTGCATGGTTAACTCTCACCACCTTCATGTCCTTGCTCAAAAGTCACTTTCTCAATGAGCTTACTGTGCTCACTTTTTTGAAAACTGCAATTCACATCCCAATCCACTTTATCCTACTCTACATTTTTCTACAGCACTTATAATTGTCTAACATTCATTATAATTTACGTATTTATTTTCTTTATTGTCATTTTCCCATAAGGCTATAAGTTCCTTGAGAGCATAGATTTTTGTCTGTTCTGTTTGCTCATATATTCCAAATGCCTAGAATAGTGATTAGCACATAAAAGGCAAGTCAATAATCATCACATAGTGCTAAGACAAGTGAGCCGAAGCTTTGAGAATGATCATGTTCAGATGTGGTGGAAGGAAGAAGGGAATAAAAACAATTTTAGGCAGAGGAGATAGCTCATATTCAACAACCATTTTTAACCTGGTGTTCATGGACTCTCAGGGGGTCTATAGACAGTACTCGGGAACTCCATAAACTCAGCATTTCTTTCCATTATGAATGGAACAAACCATAGTATTAGCAATACCTAAAAATAGGTTTTGGGGCCAGCCCAGTGGCGTAGTGGTTAAGTTCACACGCTCTGCTTCGCCAGCCCAGGGTTCGCAGGTTTGAATCCCGGGCGCGGACATACACACCACTCGTCAAGTCATGCTGTGGCGGCATCCCACATACAAAATAGAGGAAGAGTGGCACAGATGTCAGCTCAGGGCCAATCTTCCTCACCAAAAAGGAAAAATAAAAATTAGTTCATTTCCTATCATCTTAATAGTTTTTGTCTCAAAATGTCACTCATTACTACTCATTACTCATTTCTACTTTTGTTATTTAATGTTATCATATTAAATTTTGTTATATAATGTTACCAAGGAAGCATATAGATTATTGTATTATAAATGTTACAATATTTTATAACTAGTGTGATATAACTGTTTATCTTTTAAATCCTGTATATTCTGGTTTATGCCTTTAAAAATATTATTCTGAGAGGAGGTTCAGAGGCTTTAAAAGAACTGCCAAATGGAGCCACGGCATAAACAAGCATAAAGAATTCTAGTGCTAGAGTCATAGAAATATGAGAGAGAATAAGACATTCAGGAAACTGTTCCTTTGACTCGGTAAAAAAAAAAAAAAAAAGGGAGGCCGGGCCAGTGGCAGTGGTTAAGTTTGCGTGCTCCGCCTGGGCGGCCCGGGGTTCACCGATTCGGATCCCGGGCGTGCACCGACGCACCACTTGTCAAGCCATGCTGTGGCGGCATCTCATATAAAGTAGAGGAAGATGGGCACAGATGTTAGCCCAGGGCCAATCTTCCTCAGCAAAAAGAGGAGGATTGGCAACAGATGTGTTAGCTCAGGGCTAGTCTTCCTCACCAAAAAAAAAAAAAAAAAAGGACATTGTAAAAGATGAGTTCAGAGGGCTAAAGAGAATTTTAAAATTCTTCTTCCTTTTGTTTTGCTTTACGTGAATGCTATTTATCTCCAGTATTTTAGGTGGCAGGCTGATTCTAAGTTTGCTTGTAACTATTAATTCATAAGTCTTGAAAATTCATTAAAAATATATTACTGATATGATACAATCCAAAGTTCAAAGTTAAGAGCCTTTACAGCACTTATTTTTTTAACTTCTCTAGAAGCTATCACAATCAGGCAACACTGAAAGGAGTTGTGCTAATACACAATTTATAATCATTTTTTCATGCAGTAGAAGCTTTATATAACAAAGAATGGGCCAACAACTTTCAAGAAATCTTGATCTCTGAACCTAATATACCACATGAAATTTTCTGTTTATAAGTGATTTCCTCACTAGACCAGAAGTTTTAATGGCAGTGACATCTTACTCATCCACGTATCTCCAGAGCCAAGCTCAGTACCTAGCATAAAGTTATAACTTTAAAAATGTTTTCTTAAAACTCCAGTCTTATTTGAAGACACACTAAAATTATTATTAGAATAACTAAAAATAGTAAAATAATCAGAACATCTAGAGCTACATGGGCCTATAGATATCTCAGCTCTACTTCTTTTTATATATACCCAGCATTTTATTCCTTAATTTTAAAAGGAATAAAGGATGGAAAGGCATCCGATGTTCACAGATTGACGATTTAATACTCTTAAGATAGCAACATGCCCCCAAAATGATCTACAGATTTTAACATAATTCCTATCAAAATCCTAGTCAGTTTATCTGCAGAAATTGACAAGTTGACCCTAAAATATATATTTTTTTTACACAGACTAGTCAAAACAATCTTGAAAAAGAACCAAGTTGGACAATTCACACTTCCTAATTTTAAAACTTACTACAAAGTTACAGTAATTTAAATTAAGAGTCTAGAAATAAACCTGTATATTTATGGTCAATTGATTTTCCACAGGCTACCAAGATAACACAACGGGGAAAGAGTAGTCTTTTCAGTAAACGGTGCTGAGAAAACTGGATAACCACAGGCAAAAGAACGAAATTGGGCCCCCTCACACCATATATAAAAAGTAATCCAAAACGGATCAAAGACCTAAATGTAAAGGCTAAAACTATAAAACTCTTAAAAGAAGAGTAAATCTTCGTGACCCTAGATTAGGCAATGGTTTCTTAGACATGACTCCAAAAGCACAAGCAACCAAAAGAAAACTGGTAAATTCATCAGAATTTAGAACTTTTCTTTTGTCAATAGACACCATCAAGAAAGTGAAAACACAACCCACACAATGGAAGTAAAATTTGCAAATCACTTATGTGATAAGAGACTTGTATCTATATATATATAAGGGACACTTACAACTCACTAGTAAAAAGATAACCTTATTAAAAAATAGACAAAGGATCTGAATAGGCATTTCTCCAATGGAGATATATGAAAATGGCCAATAAGCTAATGAAAAAATGATCATTAACGTTTGCCAGCAGAGCAACGCAAATCAAAACCAAAATACAATGAGATACCACTTCACACCCACTACGATGGCTATCATTGAAAAGACATACAATAAAAAGTGCTGGCAAGGATGTGAAAAAACTATAAGCCTCATAATTGTGACAATGTAAAATGGTGCAGCTGCTTTGAAAAACAGTCTAGCAATTCCTCAGAAGTTAAACATATGACCCAGCATTCTACTCCTAGAGAAATTAAAACATACCCAAGAGAAATGAAAACATTTCTGTATGTATTGTATGAAAATGTCCATACAAAAGCTTGTACACAAATAATCATAGCAGCATTTTTCATAATAGCCAAAAGTGGAAACAACCCAAATGTCCATCAACTGATGAACATATAAACAATTGTGATATATCTATACAATGGAATATCATTCAGTCATAAAAAAGAAATGAAATACTGCTACATGCTACAACATAAATAAACTTAAAAATCTTATGCTAAATGAAAGCAGCCAAACACAAAAGACCACATAATGTATGATTATATTTATATAAAAATGTCCAAAATAGGCAAATCTATAGAGATGGAAAGTAAATTAGTGGTTGCCAGAACCTTGGCAGGGAGTGGGGGGGAGTCACTGTGAATGAGTATAGGATTTCTTTTTGAGGTGATAAAATGAATATGTCCTGGAATTAGACAGTGGTGATGCTGCAGAACTTTGCAAACAGACTGAATTATACACTTCTAAAGGGTAAATTTTATGGTATGTGAATTATATCTCAATAAAAAGATATTTTTTAATAAAGAAAAAACAGGTATCAAGGAGCTCTAATCTAATACAGTGGTATGCCCAACAGAGTCGAAAGTCACTTGTCACAAAGCAAAGTCAGTCGTGTGGGCTAGAAAGAACTCAAGTCTCTTGATTTCTAGCTGTTTCCTCACTTTCCTTTGGATCATGTCAGTCCAAAGTTCTAAAAGTTCTAAGTGTCATCAATGTCAGAGAAAGTCAAGCAATTCACCTACTTGAAGAGTAAGAACTCCAAAAATTCTCTCAGATTCAAAGTGTATATGAGTTAATGTTAAGAAGTGAAATAAACTGTCTTGATCCCCACCTTACTAATCAAGAGAAAAGCTCTGAGTAGAAAGAAGCAAACTGACAATTTCTAGAACATCTAAAGACCAGACAATTTAAAATAGCAAGAGAATTAATGTACACTTAGAAAAGCTGCTTTATAAAGAATACAACAGCGACTTCTTAGTTAACTAGGAAAAGACAAACATCATTCTTCAGATAAACATTTATGAAGCATCTACTATATCAGACACTATGGTAGATGCTTTGAGGGTATGCAAGTGTTCAAGACCCAATGTTTGGCAACAAAAAACTCACAACTGAGTGGAAGAGACCAAAATACAGACAGCTACATTATTCAGCAGCTATAACAGTGGTATGCTCAAGGAGCTGTGGCAATAAAAAGAAGACAGGTGAAAATAGGGAGAAAGAAAGAAGAAAAGGTGAATAGGGAGAAAAAGGAAGGTTAACTCCTTTCAGAGTAATGCTGACATTTGAGCTGGGGATAAGAGGATGAGTAAAATGGAAAGAAAGACTATTTTAGATACAAGGAAGACTATAAGCAAAAATATGAAGATACAAAACCACATCATAATTGCAAGAAAACGCAGTATAGCTTGAATATAAAGTTTACAGGCATGAAGCTAGGGGCTAGAGCTGAAAATGTGGCAATATAGGTAGGTTTATGTTTTTATTTGTGTGCCATACCTTAAGGCAGCAATGGAGAAGATGGAGCAAAGGTAAGCAGAGATTAGAGGAAGGAGACCAGTTGGAGGTGACATAGTAATCCCAGTTATTTATCATTAAAATAACTTTATTTTTTTTAAATCTCATTTCTTCTAATTACTTTGTTTTCATACAAAAACCTAGGATCTCAAAACATGAATGATGATGTAAGGAATCAGAGGAAAGGCTGAAATTAGATTCACGGGGTTCCTAAACCCTATGCAAATTAGGACAATACTATATACCTTCTTCTTATAAAAATCCACAGTGAAGCAGAGGGTCCTGGACATGTCTCACATCCAGGAACTGGCTGAGGACAACACGGAAGCCCTAATGTTCCAGCATAAAAGCAACTGGTTGAACCTATTTCACCAATTACCTCTTAACATATACAAAAAAGACCTAATGGAAATTCTAGAAACAAAAAGTCCAATAATTGGAATAAAAAGCTCACCAGATATGCTTAACAACAGATAGGATAGAGTCAAAGAATCAGAGATCTTGAAGACAGATCAGTAAAAATTATCCATTCTGAGGAAGAAAAAGAAAAAGAACAAGGGAAGATGAATAAAGAAAGCCTCAATGACTTGTGAAACAATGTCAAATAGTCTATCATATTTTAATTGGATGCTTTAGCTTCTTTCTTCTTTTTAGGAAAGAAGAGAAAATGGGGCCACAATTTTTTTTTTAAAAGGAATGACCAAAAATATCCCAAAATTGGATGAAAACTTCTTTTTATTGACCCTAGAAGATTAGCAAATCCCAACAGGAATAACTACCAAGAAAACTACACTGAGCTACACCATAGTCAAACTGTTTAAACCTAAAGATAAAGAAAACATCTTGAAAGCCACCAAAAAGGGAGTGTGGGGCACATTACACACAGAGGAATAAAAATACGAATGACAGCTCACTTTTCACTATGGAAGCCAAGGACAATGGAGCATCTTCAAAGTTCTGAAAGGTAGGGAAAACCCTGCAAACTCAAGATTCCACATCCAGGAAAAGTATTCTGAGAATGAAATAAAGACCTTTTCTGATAAACAAAAGCCTACAAAATGTGTTGCCTGCAGACCTGCACTATAAGAAGTGCCAAAAGATATCGTTAGGCTAAAGGGGAAAGATACCATTGATTAAAACTTGAATTTACAGAAAAGAACATCAGAAAAGGTAAATAATTAGGAAAATATTTTCTTCAACATAATTTCCTTAAAACCCAACTAAGTGTTTAAAGCAAATAAAACAAATCTGAAGGTGGAATTTATGATGTAAGTAAAGTACAAGAAATGCTAATAGCACAAAGAAAGGGATGAGTATATAAATAGAATTATACTGTTGTAAGTATTACATGTGTGAAATGGATGGGAAGAGGTTTAAGTGGTACAAAGTGTGAGGCATGAAGTGAAAGGTGGTGTAATATTACCTTCTAAATGGACTTTGATAAGTTAATGGTACATACCGTTAAGCTCTAGAATGACTACTAAAAAATTAATAAAAGGAGCATAGCTAAGAAGTCACTAGAGGAAATAAAATAGAATTCTATAAACTATTTGATTAACCCCCAAGGTTGCAGAAATGAAGCAACAGAGGAACAAAAGAAAACCCAACATCTACCATACCAATACTCATATTAAATACAGACTAAGCACTCCAATTAGAAGGCAGAGATTGCCAGACTGAATTTAAAAAGGAAGAGCCAATGGCTACATGCTGTTTATAAGAGACACAATTTAAATACAAAGACATTTCTAGACTAAAAGCAAAATAGTAGAAAAAAAAAATACCATAAAGTTACATAAGAAAGCTGTAGCAGCTATATTAATAACAGACAAAGTAAGCCTCAAGACAAAGAGTATTTTAAGAAATTAAGAATAACATTTCATAAACATAAAATAGCAATTCAATAGGAAGATTAAACACACCATACACAAATATTAATTTGAAATGGATCATAGACCTAAATGAAAAATCTAAAACTATAAAGCCTATAGAAGAAAACAGAGGAGACAATCTTTATGACTTTGTTTGATTTCGTGGACAGGACACTAAAGTCACCAATCATTAAATTAAAAATTGATAAATTAGACTTCATCAAAATCCAAAACTTCTACTCTTTTTAAGACACTGTTATAAAAACAAAAAGGCAAACTACAGTCTGAAAAATACTTACACAATATAAATCCAAGACTTACATCCAGAATATATAAAAAACTCTTACAACTCAGTAATAATGACAACCAAATTAAAAAAAGAAAAACAAGGGAAAAGACTTGAAAAGAAACTTCAGAAGAGAAGATATACAAATGACCAGCAAGCACATGGAAAGATGCTCAACATCAACGGTCATCAAGAAAATTCAAAATAAAACCACAATGAGATACCACTTCGTACTCACTAAAATGGCTAAAATTCAAAAGGTAATACCAACTGTTGGCCAGAATACGGAGCAACTGGAATTCTCATGCATTGCTCTTGGGAATGTAAAATACACAACCACTTTGGAAAAAGGTTTGGCAGTTTCCTATAAAGTTAATCTTCCACCTACCCTTTTTTTTTTTTTTTAAAGATTTTATTTATTTATTTTCCCCCCCAAAAGCCCCAGGAGATAGTTGTATGTCATAGCTGCACATCCTTCTAGCTGCTGTATGTGGGACGTGGCCTCAGTCAGCATGGCCGGAGAAGCGGTGCGTCGGTGCGCGCCTGGGATCCGAACCCGGGCCGCCAGCAGTGGAGCGCGCGCACTTAACCACTAAGCCACGGGGCCAGCCCTTCCACCTACCCTTTGACACAGCAATTCTTCTACTATTCAAGAGAAATGAAAGCATATGTCCATAGAAAACTTGTACTAGAACTTCCTAGTAGCTTGTTGCTAATAGCCCAAAACTAAAAACAACCCAAATGTTCACCAACAGATAAATAGATAAAAAATTTGTGGTATATTCATATAATGGAATACTACTTAGCAATAATATGAGACAAACTGACACATGCACTAGCATCCCAGACACTATGCTGAGTGAAAGAAGCCAGACATTAAGTATATACTAAATGATTCTATTTACATGAAGTTCCATTATTTGAGGTTTATGTGAACTAATTTACTATGGAGAAATCTACTACGGACTTAACGATCACTATCTAAAACTGGGGCCTGATGACAGGCTTGTTTTAAGAATCAAAATAACACATGTAAAACAGCTCCCTAATCTGTAAAGCAACATACAAATGTAGACATTATTATTAATTCATATCAACAATTCTGGTACAGCAAATTAATGTCCTCCTGAGGGAGAAGACTACAATGCCTTAGCCTGCAAAATCCCAAAGAAAGATCAGAAACTAGAATTGTACAGCTTTGAACACATCTTCCGAAAACAAATCAACTGCCAACTTCAAGATATCCTAAAACAAAGATTAATTCTATAGGGGGAAAAAGTGGCACTCAATTGAGAACCAGGCAGCATTTTTAAACAGAAGTGATCAAACAAATAATACAGATAATTCATAAACTTCAGGAAAATTAAGGTAATCAAAATACAGAAAAACGCATCAAAATCGGGCTGGCCCCATGGCTTAGCGGTTAAGTGCGCGCGCTCCGCTGCTGGCGGCCCGGGTTCGGATCCCGGGCACGCACCGACACACCGCTTCTCCGGCCATGCTGAGGCCACGTCCCACATGCATCAACTAGAAGGATGTGCAGCTATGGCATACAGCTATCTACTGGGGCTTTGGGGGGAAAATAAATAAATAAATAAAACCTTTAAAAAATAAATAAATAAATAAATAAAAATTAAAAAAAGAAATAAAGGTGTGTCCAAGACCAACAATGCACTTTTTTTTTTTTTTTTTGTTAAGGAAGATCAGCCCTGAGCTAACATCCGATGCCAATCCCCCTCTTTTTGCCAAGGAAGACTAGCCCTGGGCTAATATCCATGCCCATCTTCCTCTACTTTATATAGGACGCCGCCACCACACAGCTTGACAAGCGGTGCATCAGTGCATGCCCGGGATCCGCACCTGCAAACGCTCGGGTCGCCAAAGCGGAGCGCGCACACTTAACCGCTGTGCCATCGGGCCTGCCCCCAACAATGGACTTGAATGCCTTGATTTTCATCATTACAAAATATTTATCACTTCAAATAAAGTACATTTTAATTACCCCAATAATTTATTTCTGATTGAAATTTTATGTCAATACAAAGTACCCTGCTCTATCACACACTAATGTGACCTTTCTTTAACAGCCCTCAGATTAAAACTACAGTAGTCCCCCTTTGCCTGCGGGGGATATGTTCCAAGACCCCCAGCAGATGCCTGAAACCGCGCATAGTACCAGACCATATATACTATGTTTTTTTGTATACATACATACCTTTGATGACGTTTAATTTATAAATTAGGCACAGTAAGGGATTAACAATAATAAAATAGAACAATTATAACAATATACTGTAATAAAGGTTACCGTAGATCTTAGCAACCTCAGCATATGATTTTTTTTCTTTCCTTATTAAGTTGAGAACTTGCACCTTTTCATTTAAAGGAAGCACTTTACCGCTTCTCTTTGGCGTATGCGCACTGCCAGCATCACTACTCTTGTGCTTTGGGGCCACTGTTAAGTAAAATAAGGGTTATTTGAGCACAAGCACTGTGATGCCGCAACAGTCGATCTGATAACCAAGACAGCTACCCAATGACTAACAGGTGGGTAGCATATACAGCGTGGATACACTGGACAAAGGGATGATTCACATCATGGGCAGAACAGAGCAGGACAGCACAAGGTTTCATCACACTACTCAGAACAGCACACAATTTAAAACTTATGAACTGTTTATTTCTGGAATTTTCCATTTAATATTTTCTGACAAAGGTTGACCAAAAAAGCCATACCACGGATAAGGGGGGACTACTGTAGCCGAATAAAAATGCCATTATCTGAATAAATATAAATAAAGCCAAGAAGCTAATATTAACTTCATATTCCTGGGGAAAGCAGTCCCTATCATAAATAGCTAACCATCCCAAATGGCTAAATCTGTAAATTTTATGTTTCATCTAACCCTATCGCCAAGTACATGCAATCATGCGCCGCATAACCACGTTTCAGTCAACAACGGACTGCATATATGGCAGCACTCCTGTGAGATTAGTACCATATAGCCTAGGTGTGTAGCAGGCTATACCATCTAGGTTTGTGTAAGTATA
The DNA here is from genome assembly GCF_057802395.1 of Ceratotherium simum simum. NCBI lineage: Eukaryota > Metazoa > Chordata > Mammalia > Perissodactyla > Rhinocerotidae > Ceratotherium > Ceratotherium simum. The sequence goes on along the minus strand of NC_141921.1, from coordinate 16,848,325 downwards.
CTCTACGATGTTTGCACAATGACAAAATTGTCTAACGACCTATTTCTCAGAGCATATCCCTGTCATTAAGTGACACATGACTGACTGTATGCTCACTGGTAAAGTGAATCATCATAGACAATTCTCTGCTCTTCCCTGGCTTTCAATGCACACCATTTCAGGAGCCTCAGACAGTAATGGATCCCTTTTGTCTCTGACTTCTTTGGCTTCATACCATGTCTCAATGTTGCTTTTTTTTCCTCTCCCAGGTTAAATTTAGCAGTCTAGTTTAAAAGGGTTCTTTTACCCTTCAACATCTTAGGATGCTTCTCTGGTAACTGCCCATGGCTTTAAGGCACAGCATTTGCATGCACCATAGACAGAGTGAACATACTTCCCAGTACAGTCTTGGTTTATACCTGTTGCCTTAGTATAGTTAAGAATGCCCCCTTTCATTGTCAGAAGTTTCTAGTTTGGACAACAGGATAACTATTCACTCTACTCCGAACACAAAAATAGGCTATGAACAATCAAACACACAGGAGGCACTCAAAGGAAGGCAGCTTGGCTGGTTAGCAGGCTAAATGAATGTATGAACAAAAACTATTCCAATGCCAGCTCAGGTCCCTGGAACATTCTTGTTGAACAAATGCAGGTTTTTTATTACTTTTAAATATATTTATAATCAAATTAAGTGTTGCCCAAGAGAGATTAAGAGATTTACTTTTAAGCAATGGATTAAAAACATGTAATTAGGATACTGACTGTAGTATAGTAAATGGTTCCTCTGAACAGTAAAGATACTTTAAAACAGTATGTTCTATTAGTGATTAATAGTTGGCCATATCTTGTTTTTAAATCAGTGCCTTAACCTAATCTTTTTAGAAATTATTTAAGTTGGAGATAAATAAGGTTTTCCTATATCACAATTAGTTTCCAAGAGACAGAAAGCTCACCTATATTTAACATAACTCACAAAACAGTTTAGTAAGATTATTATATGTTATTAGTTGAGGTTAATTCAACATTGTCTTGTACCTCAGTATTTGTCAAATTATTGGATTAAGCCTAAAAGAAAAGAACCTGAGCCAGCCCTGATGGCCTACTCGTTCAAGTTCGGCACACTCCGCTTTGGCGGCCCAGGTTCGGTTCCTGCGTGCAGAACCACACCACTCATTTGTCAGTAGCCATGCTGTGGTGGTAGCTCACACCGAAGAACTAGAAGGACGGACAACTAGAATATACAACTATGTACTGGGGCTTTGGGGAGGGGGAAAAAAAGAGGAAGACTTGCAACAGATGTTAGCTCAGGGCAAATCTCTCCTAGCAAAGAAAGAAAGAAAAGAACCTGATGGTCAAGTAAACTTATAACTAGCCCATATGTTCTTCAAATGGTGATTAAACTGTGGTACATGCATATGATAGAATATACGAAATAAAACGGAAGTGCTGATACAACAACATGGATGGATCTCAAATGCATTATGCTAAGTGAAAGAAGCCAGACTCAAAAGGCCACCTACTGTATTGAGTCTCACTTACATGAATTTCTAGAAAGGCAAAATTATAGCGACAGAAAACAGATGAGTAGTTGCCAGGGCCTGGGGATGTAGGGAGGGGCTGACTACTAAGGTACAATACTGTTCTATATTTTGAGCATGGTGTCAAAACTACTAGAATTATACACCAAAGTGTGAATTTTACTGTATATAATTTTTTGAAAATTAATTTGGGGGCAAAATATTTTTTGTTTAAGTAGTTTAGATCTGGAAAAGGAAAAAAGAGGCCAACAACAAAATGTTATCTCCCACCCCTAAGACGAGAACAGAGAATACTGCATGTGCAAATAAAAAGGAGCTCTAACTAAACTGCTTTGACTAACAGGGTATTGTCAGGGCTCTACGCCAGCACTTCTTTCTGTTTCTGCAGCATTCTCTCTTTGAATCAGACTCTCGTCTCTTATCTAACTCAATCTTTCAAACCCTCTCTGAATGCCTATGCTTACTCTGGGCTTCCTAACCTTGGTTTGTCTAACGGACTATCTCACATCCATAACCCACCTTTGCCTTAACATGCACTCAGGCACTGATCCATCAGGTCAGTACTTATGTTAATTCCCAACGTTGTTCTGACTGGTCCCTGACTCTGACTGGTCCCTCAACTAAATTTGATCATGTCTTCTTTTCATCCTTCACTGGGGTTCTTCTTACCTACTGTGAGTTAAAACTATGAAGCTTAGGAATTTCATCTACCCCTGAAGTGCTTCAGAATTGGCAAACTCTAAAGCCTCCCTTGGGAACACTAACGATGTTTTTTTCACTCCAATAAATATGATGTTGTTATTTTTGTCCAACCAAACTCTTACTTATCTTTAAATTCTATTTCCTGCTTGGTTTTATACAGACACAGATAAGAGGGCAATTTCTTCCTCACAAAAATCATGCACCTACTTTAAGACTAGTATTAAAATTACACTCATCTTCCTTCTTCAGGGTACATACCTATGATTCCCATAACACTGTTTATCATTTAATGTTCTATCTTATGTTCTCTCAAACCTGTCCAGTTTTTACACATCTTTTTACAAATAAAGTGACCAAAACAGGATACCAACAAATAATAGACAACTTACAAATAAATACAACACAATACTAACGTGGCCAAAAAAGAATACCCTTTGAAAAAAAGAGATTAATCAACTATGTTATGGTCCCTTAAACAGTGACAGAGGACAGGAATAGAAGAAAATCACAATCTCAGAACTTCCAAAAGTTAATTCTCTTGCAGTGAGTTTGTTGTTTCCTCACACACCAGGAGACCCCAATCTTCGTAGCCATTGAGTCTTTACAACCTCCCCATCTCCAGGCAAGAAAAGCTTTTAAAAAAAAAAAAAAAAAAAAAAAGGCTCTTTCCTAATCTTTTATTTCCTTTAAAGTCAAAGCCTCATTTTTCTGAGCTGGAGAAGCAGGAAGAAGGTTGAGCAAAGATAAAGCTGGAAAGCAAAGAAAGAGAACTCTATATTTTTCAAAACTAAATTTAGCTGATAGAACTTGTTTTTCCATAATGTGAGCAAAATATTTACCTTCCTTTAAGATAATTAAGTGGCACGTGAATTGCAAAATTAGACGACTTTTACCAAAAAAATGAGATCAAAAAACCAGACAAAAATACAGAAAATAAAGCTAATGAGAAGAGAGGAGATAGAAGACAGGAATTAAAAAATGAAGATAGACTGCAGGGTGCAGAAACAGAGTTGTATATCAAGGGAAAAGAAAATAGAAATCTGTCCCCAAAAAATTAGCAGAGTGATGGATGCAAAATATAATTTCATTTTGTTTGTGTTTCATTTTAAAGAAAGCAATAATGTAGCTGTTTGAAATTAGTTTCAGGGAACAGAGGAAAATGGATTTCAGACTATCAACAATACATGGAAGGGTACCAAATATTAAGGGCTTTTATGACAAAGTCTTCTAGAAAATGAAGGACTGAGTCAGGAATAAATAGCCATATAAAAACATCTGTAATTCAACAATACTCTTCAAGTTTAAGCCTGCCTTTATATCTCTCTGGTAATACACTGAACAGGAAGCTACACCATGAAAATATGAGAAGATGCTGCTGTATGAGCTACTTCTACCTCCACCTCTTGGACCTGTCTGGGTCATGGCAGCAACTAGCAAAATCCTAAGGAGTTAAAGTCCACCCCATACCCAAGACCAAAAACTACTCCCACCCCACCTTGGCTCAATGGTTTTCTCCCACTGTGGTGAGGGTGGTTTTGGAAAAGCTCCTCAAATGCCAGGAAACACTGTAATACAAAAAGAAAAAACAATTCATAAGTACCAAAACTTAACTAACATTTTGGCCTCCCTCTCAAGGAAGATAGGTATAGTAGAAAAAGCACTAGTCTAGGAACCAGAAAACCAAATGTATTCTGCTTGTTCAGCATTCATTCTAAGATGTTTGCTCTATTCCAGGTGACTTGTGGGGGAGGAGAACAAACACTCTCTTTCTGCTAAGCGTTGTTAAACTAGTAGAATATAAGCTAGAAGCTGCTGATGGCCATCTTTGCCACTAATTGGGCTGAAAATGGAGCCATCAGAGAAGCTAGCAGAACTAAGGGATGTCAAGAGACATTCCTGGTGACACAATTTAAGAACCAGGATCCAGCTTTTCCTGCAGATAGTTTCTCCCTAAAGTTGGTCTGTAATGGGTTTCTGTGACTTGCAAGTAAGTCTAGCCAATACACTTGGGTTCTAATTCCACACCAGACCTGGGCAAGTCATTCGTCATTTATCAGTCTTAGCTTCCCCTTCTATAAAATAGGCTAGATCCAAGGTTTTCAAAATCTTTTTTAAGCAATGGAACTTTATTTTTAAACAAAAATCTTATTTTGATACAAAAATTTTTAAAAATGACTTTATTCATATAAATGTATTTTATAAGATCAGATTTACATTTACTTCTGACCAAAATCAGTAACAATGGGTATTTAAATCTCACCTTAAGACTGAAAATAAAAATGACTATTAATATAAAAGTACTTTATCAGATCAAATGTATAATATGTACTATTATGGCCAAAATCAATGAGAAAAATGATGTGTTTTGATAAAAACAAAATGTTAAAATTGGACACTAATGGTAAAAATTGAAAGCTTTTATCAACTTCTCAGGAATCAATTTATTTCTATATTTTGTTTTGGGTACACATTAGTAAGACAATCCTAATTCAAAAAGAATAGTTGCAAAGAGTAACATATGTTTTCCACATGTGCCTTACCCCATGATACTATTTATTTAAAGGTGAAGAAAAGGTTTAAGTTCTGCACAAAAGAAAACTTGACAGCACAAGGTTTTTTAAATAGGTCTCCAACTGGTTAAAAGTTAGTACATAATAGTTCAGCACTGATGTGTGGGGTTTTTTAAATGATTTAAACCTCATTAAAAAGTTAAATCTGAACCAAATTACAGATTCCAATTAGTACCTTCACAGAACTCTAACAAAACAGATAATCTCTAAACTCTTCTAAGAACATTTTCAGTCAGATTCTTAGACACTCACTGCCCATAGGAAATTATATACCGACTGCCCATAGGATTTTGACTAATATCAAAAGTTATAATTCCTTTTTTTATAAGCCTGCTGTAAAGAAAAGAAAAATTTCACCAATTCCTATTCACGACCTTGGAGAATTATGAACATAGACAAATGATAAATTGGGTCAAATAAGAAGACTACTATAACAATCTATTCAATCTTATTGAGAACCAACTTGATGACGCAGATCATAGAAGGTGCTATAAAACATTCATTATTTAAGAGTGCCTGCTTTACAACAGAAATGAGTAAGTCTCCATCGCTAACCTCAAGAAGTTAACCACAGAGCATACAATACATTCATTCAGTAAGAGTGTCTCCTCAGTGCCACCAGCCACTGTGCAAGCAAGTGGGGCTAAAAAGTGAACAATATATACATGATCCCTACCCTCATAAGTTTAGACTTTAACCTAAGGGCAGTAGATAACCAATGAATATTTTAAACAAACAGAACATATAATCAGGTTAACATTTTTGAAAGATGGCTGGCTACTACGTGAAAGTTACTAGAAATTGGAGGTAGTACACCCAAGGATACAGAGACCAGTTAGGAGGTACTACAGTGATGACAAAGTAACAGGAACTCAAAAGAGGGAACAACAAACTCAGCTGAAGTATGTGGAAACAAAAAAGCTTCAGAGAAGTAATGCTGCAACTCAATCTTAAAAGACAAGGAGTAGGCCAGACAAGTAAAGGAAAGGAGTTTGTGCAATAAGAGAAGACCATATCAAAGGCATGTTTGGGAAATTTCAAGTAGTTCCTCACAGTGGGTCTTGAATGAGATGAATCATAGCTAGAAAGGCAGACGAAGGAAAAGATAGTAAAGCATATTTTATAACAAAGAAATATCTCCAGGACACTAGGGAGTACTTTTATAAGCAGGGTGACCGGCTTTATGACCAGGCTTACATTTTAGAAAGATTTTTCCAGGGACAGTTAGCGTAAAGAAGACAACAAGAAGCCTAACCATCCAAATAAGAACACATGCTTGGGGGCCGGCCCGTGGCTTAGCGGTTAAGTGCACGCGCTCCGCTGCTGGCGGCCTGGGTTCGGATCCCAGGTGTGCACCGATGCACTGCTTCTCCGGCCATGCTGAGGCCGTGTCCCACATACAGCAACTAGAAGGATGTGCAACTACGACATACAACTATCTACTGGGGCTTTGGGGAAAAAGAAAGAAAGAAATAAAATTATAAAAAAAAGAACACATGCTTGCCAACAGATACACTGTCTCAAAGTCCTAATCTAATGATTTATTCTGACAACCAAATATGGTCCAAGCAAGTACTCTGAGCTTTAGAAACTAAGCAACTAATATCAAGTTCAGGCCACACTGCTGTTGACATGGCTATTAAAATGAAAACAGGGAAGTCTCTGTAGATAAAATACTAAAAATGTAATGGCGGCAGAAGATAAATGAAATGAAGAGGAAAAAACAGCAACTAAGAAAACAGGGAAATAGAAAAAATTTTATTTTAGGGTAAGAATTACCTCCATTTGTTGTCAATAGCGCACAGCTCCACCTCTTATATGTAATAATAAACAAATTGTGGTTCTTGACATGCAGTTCAAAAGCCAAATTTAATTTAATATACAACATGTAAGAAAATAACCAAACAAAAACCAGATTAGAAACAGCCAACTATAACAGAAGACCAGCTCTACACTAACTAGCTTCTCACTGCTTAAAAAGAAAGCTCTCCCTGTCTAGCTGGTCCTTGAAGTATACCAACTAAAATGGGGGTGGGGTGGAATGGGGGGGTAGGGTAGATGGGGTGAAGGAGGACTTATTATTTCAAAAAGGTTCCTATCAATGAACTAGACAAGTTCCTAAATGTTCTCATTCCAATTCTTTTTCTTTATATAAAAGATATAACTCAGATTCAAACATGACAACAGATATAATGAAGAATCCAATTATTTTATCTTAAGAAAATGAATCCTACCTTTCCAGGGTCATCCTTGGATCGAGGCACTTTAAGGAAACATTTGTTCAGTGACAGATTATGTCGTATGGAATTCTGAAATTAAAAAAGTAAGAAAAGCCATCGAGTCATTGGAATCCAAAAAACAAAACCCTCCTTTAAAAACAGAATCAGAAAACTAAATATCTCTATGCACTGGAATACAATTATAAATGGAATGAATAAGCTTTTAAAATGAGCTTCAAATTTAAACCTTTCTGATTTTCAAATTATGAATGCTGCAAAGGGAAGCAGTTATTAGAAAAGATAGTTTCTAGGAGAAGTTACAAAACTCCAAATAATGGAATATATGTCCCATTTTAAATGTTCATTAAGACCTTTTTCCTGGCTGAGGAAGATTTGCCCTGAGCTAACATCTGTTGCCAACCTTCTTTGTTTTTTCGCTTGAGGGAGATTCACCCTGAGCAAACATCTGTGCCAATCTTCCTCTATTTTGTTTGTGGGTCATCGCCTCAGCATGGCCGAGGAGTGGTGTACATCCATGCCTTGGAACTGAACCTGGGCTGTTGAAGCAGAGTGCACGGAACCTAATGACTAAGCCACGGGGCTGGCCCCTATTAAAATCTTTTCATGACGTAGGAAGATGCCTATAGTTAATGTTAAATATTAGATGTCAAATATAGAATTGTATACATATTATGACTTTAATTGTGATATGTATTTACTAACTAATTTATTTATTCTTGGAGAAAAGCCAGAATGCAAAATGCTAAGAGTTGTTCTACATGGAATTATAGGTGATGGTTATTTTCCTCTTCGCTTTTCCTCAATGTTCAAATGATCTACAAGGCTCATGTATTATCACTTTTTAATGAGTTAAAATAATTTTTAAACAAAAAAAACTCCACTGCTCCGTTCCAAGAGCATACAGAAATCAATCAGCTTCTCACTACAATCTGTAAGAAAGAAAACTACATGGGAAGACACTGGATACAGAGGGCTGGAAAGAACATTCAGGTTCCTTGATGTAGCCCAAAAGAATAACCAACTTGGATGGCAAAAAAATATACTTGGAGAATCTGTGAAACAGGAAATCTTTTCATGAATAAGTAGGACTTTGGCACAATTTTTACAGAAAATATCCAAAGGCCATTTCTCCTTAATGGAATGCTCCAAAATCCATCCCATAATTTTGTTTGTTTCAAAATGGCCAGGTATTTGGTGGAGAGAGGCTCCAGTTGCATTTAGCCACTACTTAGAATTTGGGGGGGGGGGTCATTTTTGGGCATAATGTCTATTTTACGTTTTAATATAAAATTCAGAACTCTAACAACAATGCTTACAGTGCAACTTCCCTCTCGTGGGGCAATACTGGGATTAAAGAAGTTTTTTAAAAAAGACCACAGAATATAAATCTAAGCCTATCTTGTTAGAAAACATCAATTTAAAACTTATGAATGGGAGTCCACCTCTGCCTGGGATGTAAATGGCTACAAAGAAGATGATCCCTCCCAAACAATGAGAAAACAATGGGTAAGCCAAAACAAAAATCATCCTTATTTTTGACCTCCATCAGAAAGCAGAGGTTGCAAGGCAGACCAAGAAACGAAATTCCTAAGCCCATTCAAGCAGAAAGGGGACAAACTGTCTCACCTTTTGGCAGAGTATGGGAGAAAGAGGTGACCACCATCCATGCATCCCAGAAGTTATCTAAAATTTGAAAGGCCAAGCATGGGCTAATGCATCAGTTTAGAGTAAAAAGTGCCCCAGACACGAGAAGTTCCCACTCACTCTCAAGCTCTTCTCCATGGGCCTTCACCATATGCTCACAAGAAAGACTGGAGGTACAAAAGGAGACCAAGGAAAGTCTCCTTTGTGGCAGAGGCAAGAAGGAGGTAATTGACAGCTGCAGCGGGAGACAAAGCCCCATCACCTTCTACAGATCTTACAAAGCAAAAACTTAAGTGTAAAGTAGGGGCAGCAAAAGCTCTCACCCATAGGGCTCCGGCAAAGATTGCTTCTGAGGGAAGAATGGAAGCAAAGTCCTTCTACCTCTAGGGAAGGATAGGAAACCATTTCCCAGGACACAGGCAAAGATCTACTGCTGATGGAGTAACAGTACAAGCAAAATCCTTTCACCTCTGGGACAAGTGGAAACTACCATGGGCCCAGGATCCTATGCCAAGATACCATGCCCAAGGTCAAGGTCAGCTACAACTAAGGGAAGGGCAAGAAACTCCCACTCAAAAGCAACTACAGATACAAGGCCAGTCTGGCTGAGGGAAATAAACACTTAAGAAGCCCCACCACCCAAGTCCAAGGGCCTTAGTAAGACACAGGCTAGATTAAGACAACACTGAAAACCCCCAGCCCCTAACACAAGAACAGCATTGAACAATAAGCATTAACAGCCTACTGAGAAAGGAGGGACAGGAGCATGGAGAGAGACCCCCATCTGTAGCAAAGTGGCCAGAGACAACTAAAATCTAAACGGAAAGCTGGAAAACTGAGAAAACCATACAGCACCCAAGCCTCCCACTCCAAACACAAGGTAAAAGGAGCCTAATACTAGTGGAATGTAAAGTCTATGGTATACTGAAGGTAAAGATACCCAAGCCTCCCACTCCAAGCACAAGGTAAAAGGAGCCTACTGCTAGTGGAATGTAAAGTCTGTGGTATACTGAAGGTAAAGATACCAACAACAAAACCCAAATCCAGCTCAACCACTGACAGACTGATTCAACTCCTCACACAAATGGCCTGGGAAAAAAGATGCTTGTCCATTTACAGATATAAATACTATTTACCTCAATCTCTACCATTCTTCTACACATGTATCTGGCACTCAGTCAAAAATTGCAAGACATATATAAAATCCAGGAAAAAAACCCACCTTCAAGAGAGAAAGTAATCAACAAAACCCAACTGAGAGATGACTCAGGTGTCAGAACTATCAGGCAAGAACTTTAAAATAACTATGACTAATAAGTTCAAGGAACAAGTAGAAAAAAGGGGACGACTTGCATAAAGACATGGGAAATTTGGGCCAGCCCTGTGGCTTGGCGGTTAAGTGTGCGCGCTCCGCTGCTGGCGGCCCGGGTTCGGATCCCGGGTGCTCACTGACGCACCACTTCTCCGGCCATGCTGAGGCCACGTCCCACATACAGCAATTAGAAGGATGTGCAACTATGACATACAACTATCTACTGGGGCTTTGGGGGAAAATAAATAAATAAATAAAATAAAATAAAAAAAAGAGATGAGAAATTTCAACAGAGATGTGGAAACCATAAGAGTCAAATGTAAATGACAGAAATAAAAAACACGATCAAAGATAAAAATTTCCCAGATGGGCTCATCAGTAGACTGGACACAACTAGGGAAAAGCTCAGATATATTGAGGATAGATCAAAAGAAATTATCCAAACTGACACACAAACAAATGCACACACGTGCACAAATACTAAATACTAAAAAAAAAAAACCAGATCATCGAAGAACTGTGGAACAATACATGTGATCCAAGTCGCAGAAGGAGAAGAGAAAAAGAATGGGGTGGAAGAAAAATTTGAAGAAGTAACAGCCAAGAATCTTTCAAAATTAATGCAAGGCATCAAATCACATATGCAAGAATTTCAGAGAACACCAAGCAGAACAAATTAAAAATCTACACACCTATAATTCATTATAATCAAAATGCTGAAAATCAAAATGAAGAGAACATCTTGAAGATACCAAGAGAAAAAAAGAAAGATTATGTACACAGGAATAAAGATAAGAATCATAGCAGACGTCTCAGAAACAATGCAAGTTAGAACACAACAAGAGCGACATCTTTAAAACACTAAAAGAAAAAAAAACTGTCAATTCTATATGCAGTGAAAATATCTCTCAAAAATGAAGGCAAGGAGTGACATCAGCCATCATGGCAGAGTGAGCTTTGCCCCGTAGAGTCTCCCCACTAAGACACAAGAAAAAGGACATTCATATACCAACAGAGGACATTCACACAAAACACACCATGTCTGAGAGACCCACACAGCCATAGGTCCAAAGGTGGAGATGCTGGAACCCCTAGAGGAAGTGGAAGGAGATAAGGAGAACTCTTCTGCCTCCCAAACGACAGCGACCCTGGGACCAGGTCCTCGCAGCTCTCCAAGCGGGTGGGGACGGGCAGCCCTCTGCAGGAAAACCATCCCTCTCCAAGTTCTCTCACAGCCTGTAGGAAAGTCTCATATGGAGGGGACTGAACTGTTGCAGGGGTGCCTTCATCAAGCTAGCACCCCAGAAGAGTACATAGCGAGGAAAGCACGAGAAGCACCAGGGATGCGGCAGGGAAAACAAAGAGCCCCTCCCCTCCGAGACCAAATGGCTCTGAGAGAGAGAGGGGGAAGAGGCGGTCCCCTGAGGGAAAACCATCGCTCTCCAAGCTCTCACAGAGCCTGTGGGAAATTCCCATACAGAGGGGACTGAACTGTTGCAGGGGTGCCTTCAACAAGCTAGCACCCCAGGAGAGCAGTCAGTGAGGGAAGCACAAGAAGCCCCCAAGATCAGGCAGGCAAAAAAAGAGCACCTCCTCATCGCCTGGTGCCCCAGCACAAATGGTCAGCCAGAGCACCCACAGATCACAGTGGGCTCAGAATGCACAGCTCTTGAAACCCACCTAGTGGCAGCAGGTAGAAGATGCGACCAGATAGTTTCAGAATGAGGAAAAATAAGCCCACACCCTCAAGTGGTATGCAAAGATATATTAAATCTCCAAACCAGAAGAAAAATGACAGGCACCCAGAAATCAATCCTGAAGGCATAGAAATTTATAACCTAAACAAAAGAGAATTCAAAATAGCCATCATAAAAAAGCTTAATGAATTATAAGAAAACACAGACAACTCAATGAAATCAGGAACTTCTTCACAAAAGAGATTCACACTATAAAGAAAAACCAATCAGAAATGTCAGAGATGAAAAACGCAATGGAGGAGATAAAGAAAAATCTGGACTCTTTAAAGAACAGAGCTGACAATATGGAGGAAAGAATTAGCATTACTGAAGACAGGAATGCAGAAAGGCTCCACATGGAGGAGGAGAGAAAACTAAGACTAAAAAGAAACGAAGAAATTCTCTGAGAAATATCTGACTCAATTAGGAAATACAACATAAGGATTATAGGTATTCAGGAGGGAGAAGAGAGGGAAAAAGGAGCAGAGAGCTTGTTCAAAGAGATAAGAGTTGAGAGGCCAGACCCGTGGCTTAGCGGTTAAGTACACATGCTCTGCTACTAGCGGCCCAGGTTCAGATCCCAGGCGTGAACTGACATATCGCTTCTCTGGCCGTGCTGAGGCAATGTCCCACATACAGCAACTAGAAAGATGTGCAAGTATGACATACAACTATCTAGTGGGGCTTTGGGGGAAAAAAAGGAAGAGGATTGGCAATAGATGTTAGCTCAGAGCCAGTCTTCCTCAGCAAAAAGAGGAGTATTGGCATGAATGTTAGCTCAGGGCTGATCTTCCTCACAAAAAAAAAAAAAAAAAGAACAGAAATAATAGTTGAGAACTTCCCAAACCTGGGGAAGGAGCTGGAAATACAAATGAATGAAGTCAACAGATCTCCTAATTATATCAACATAAAAAGACCCTCTCCAAGGCATATAGTAGTAAAGCTGGCAAAAGCCAATGACAACGAGAGGATATTGAGGGCAGCAAGACAAAAAAAAAACAACATACAAAGGAATACCAATCAGGTTTTCAGCCAATTTCTTGGGAGAAACTCTACAGGCTAGAATAGAGTGGAATGATATATTCAAAATTCTGAAAGACAAAAACATTCAGCCAAGAATATTCTATGCAGGGAAAATATCCTTCAGATATTATGGAGAAATAATAACTATCCCAGATAAATAAAAGCTAAGGGAGTTCATCGCCACAAGACCCCCACCATAAGAAATGCTCAAGAAGGCCCTCCAGCCTGAAAAAAAAAAAAAGAGAAAGGGGATACAAAGCTTTGAGCAAGGAGAAAAATAGGTAGACAAAATCATAAAAATTGCAGCTCTCTATCAGAATAGGTTAACAAACACTTAACTATAAAATCAAAGATTAAGGGAAGGAAAACACCAAAAATAAACATAACCTAATGACTTTAAATACAAACTCACAACACAAGATGGAATAAATTGTGACAATAATAACTTAGAAGGGCAAGAGGAAAGGGATGGAATCAACTTAAGTCTAAGGAAATAAGAGGTCATCAGAAAATGGACTATCTCATCTATGAGACTTTTTATACAAACCTCATAGTAACCAAATAAACAGAACAAATAAAGAGAACAGAGGTATAAACAGAACATGATAAACAAATAAACAGAACAGAGACACATCCGATAAATAAAGAGAAATCTAAGAAAACCATCATACAGAACTACCAAACTGAACTGGTAGTCCAAAACACACGGGACAAGTAACAGAGCAAATGCAAAGAAGTGGAAAATGAGCAATAAAATAGCAACATTAAGCCCTCATATATCAACAATCACTCTAAATGTAAATGGATTAAACTCTCCAATCATAAGACACAGAGTGGCGGGGATGGATTAAAAAACAAGATCCAAAAACATGCTGCCTCCGGGAAACATCTCAGCTCTAAGGCAAACAGAGGCTCAGAAAGAAAGGATGGAAGACAATATTCCAAGCTAATGACAAACAAAAGAAAGCAGGTGTTGCCATACATACATCAGACAAAGGAGACTTCAAGATAAAACAGGTAATGAGAGACAAAGAGGGGCAATATATAATGATAAAAGGGACACTCCACCAAGAAGACATATCACTTATAAATATATATGCACCCAACACAGGAGCACCAAAGTACATAAAGCAACTATTAACAAACCTAAAAGAAGATATTAACAACAACACAATAATAGTAGGGGATCTCAACACCCCACTTACATCAATGGATAGATCATCCAGACAGAAAGTCAATAAGGAAATAGTGGACATAAACAAAAAACGAGACAAGATGGACTTAATAGATATATACAGAGCATTCCATCCAAACACAGTAGATTACACATTCTTCTCAAGCGCACATGGAACATTTTCAAGGATAGACCATATGCTGGGAAACAAGACAACCCTCTATAAATTTAAGAAGACTGAAATCATAACAAGCATCTTTTCCGACCATAATGCTGTGAAACTGGAAATCAACCATGAAAAAAAAAAACCAGGAAAGTGACAAAGATCTGGAGACCAAATAACATGCTACTGAACAACCAATGGATCACTGAAGAAATTAAAGGAGAAATCAAAAAAATCTGGCAACAAAATGAAAATGAAAATACACCATACCAACTGATATGGGATGCAGCAAAAGTGGTCCTGAGAAGGAAACTCATAGCCATACAGGCCCACCTTAACAAACAAGAAAAAGCCCAAATAACCAACCTTAAACTACACCTAACAGATTGAGAAAAAGAAGAACAAAGCCCAGAGTCAGTAGAAGGAGGGAAATAATAAAAATTAGAGCAGAAATACATGAAATTGAAACAAAAAAAAAAAATAGTAGAAAGGATCAATGAAACTAAGAGCTGGTTCTTTGAGAAGATAAACAAAATTTACAAACCCTTAGCCAGACTCACTAAGAAAAAAAAAACAGAAGTCTCAAATAAATAAAATTAGAAATGAAAGAGGAGAAATTACAATGGACACCACAGAAATACAAAGGAATATAAGGGAATACTATGAAAAACTATACACCAACAAATTGGACAATCTAGAAGAAATGGATAAATTCTTAGACTCATACAACCTCCCAAAACTGAATCAAGAAGAAATAGAGAATCTGAATAGACCAATCACAAATACAGAGATTGAAACAGTAATCAAAAACCTACCAAAAAATAAAAGTCCAAGACCAGATGGCTTCTTTGCAGAATTTTACCAAACATTTAAAGAAGATTTAATACCTATCCTTCTCAAACTATTCCAAAAATAGAGGAAGACAGAACTCTCCCTAACACATTCTACAAGGCAAACAACACCCTGATACCAAAGCCAGACAAGGACAATACAAAGAAGGAAAACTACAGGCCAATATCACTGATGAACACAGATGCAAAAATCCTCAACAAAATACTGACAAACCAAATACAGCAACACATCACAAAGACCATACACCAGATCAAGCGGGATTTATATCAGGGAGACAGGGATGGTTGAACATCTGCAAATCAACCAATGTGATACACCACATTAAGAAAATGAGGAATAAAAATCACATGATCATCTCAACAGATGCAGAGAAGGCATTTGACAAGATACAACATCCATTCATGATAAAAACTCTCAACATTTTTCAACATAATAAAAGGCCATATATGACAAACCCACAGCCAACATGATACACAACAGGGAAAAACTGAAAGCCATTCCTCTGAGAACAGGAATAAGACAAGGGTGCCCACTCTCACCACTCTTATTGAACATAGTACTCAAGGTTTTAGCCAGAGCAATTAGGCAAGAAAAAGGAATAAAAGGAATCCAAATAGGCAATGAAGAAGTGAAACTCGCGCTGTTTGCAGACGACATGATTTTATATATACACAACCCTAAAGAATCCACTGGAAAACTATTAGAAATAATCAACAACTACAGCAAAGTTGGAGGGTACAAAATCAACTTTCAAAAATCAGTTGCATTTCTATACTCTAATAACAAACTAACAGAAAGCAAACTCAAGAAGACAATCCCATTTACAATTACAACAAAAAGAATAAAATATCTAGTAACATATTTAACCAAGGAGGTGAAAGACCTATACAATGAAAACTATAAGACATTATTGAAAGAAACTGATGATGACATAAAGAAATGGAGAGATACTCCATGCACATGGATCGGAAGAATAAACATAGTTAAAACGTCCATACTACCGAAAGCAATCTATAGATTCGACGCAGTCCCAATCAGAATCCCAACAAATTCTTCACAGAAATAGAACAAAGAATACTAAAATTCATATGGGGCAACAAAAGACCCCGAATAGCTAAAGCAATACTAAGAAAAAAGAACAAAGTTGGAGGCATCACAATACCTGTCTTCAAAATACACTACAAAGCTATAATAATTAAAACAGCATGGTACTGGTACAAAAACAGACACACAGATCCATGGAACAAGAACTGAAAGCCCAGAAATAAAACCACACATCTACAGACAGCTCATCTCCAACAAAGGAGGTAAGAACATAACAATGGAGAAAGGAAAGTCTCTTAAATAAATGGTGCTGGGAAAACTGGACAGGCACATGCAAAAGAATGAAAGTAGACCATCTGCTTTCGCCATACACAAAAATCAACTGGAAATGGATGAAAGACTTGAGAAAGTAAGACCTTAAACTATAAAACTCCTGGAAAAAAATAAAGGCAGTACACTCTTCAACACTGGTCATAGAGGGATCTTTTCAAGTTCCATGTCTACACGGACAAAGGAAACAAAAGAAAAAATAAACAAGTGGGGCTTCATTAGACTAAAGAGCTTTTGCAAGGCAAATGAAACCAGAATCAAAATGAAAAGATAACCCACCAGCTGGGAGAAAGTATTTGCAAAGCATATATCTGACAAGGGGTTAATCTCCATAATATATAAAGAACTCACACAACTGAACAACAAAAAAAACAAACAACCTGATCAAAAAATGGGCAGAGGAAATGAACACACACTTCTCCAAAGAAGATATACAGATGGCCAATAGGCAGATGAAAAGATGTTCAACATTACTAATCACCAGGGAAATGCAAATGAAAACAACATGAAGATATCACCTTACACCCTTGAGAATGGCTATAATCACCAAGACAAAAAATAACAAACGTTGGAGAGGTTGTGGAGAAAAGGGAACTCTCATTCACTGCTGGTGGGAATGCAAAATGGTGCAGCCTCTACGGAAAACAGTATGGAGATTCCTCAAAAAATTAAAAATAGAAATACTTTATGATCCAGCTATCCCACGACTAGGTATCTATCCAAAGAACCTGAAATCAACAACCCAAAGAGGCTTATGCACCCCTATGTAAATTGCAGCATTATTCACTATAGCCAAGAAGTGGAAGCAACCTAAGTGTTCCTTGACTGATGATTGGATAAAGAAGATGTGGTATATATATACAACGGAATACTAGTCAGCCATAAAAAAAGACAAAATTGTTCCATTTACAACAACATGGATGGACCAGGAGGGTATTATGTTAAGCGAAATAAGCCAGAGGGAGAAAGACAAACACCACATGATTTCAAACTCATATGTGGAAGATAAGCTAACACATGGACAGAGAGAACAGTTTGGTGGTTACCAGGGGGAAGCGGGTTGGGGGGTAGGCACAAGGGGTGAAGGGACGCATTTACATGGTGACTGACAAACAATAATGTACAACTAAAAGTTCACAATGTTATAAACTGTTATGACATCAATAAAAAAATAAAAAATAAAGAATGAAGGCACAATAAAGACTTCCAGACAAAAGCTGAAAGCATTCATTTCTTCTAAAGCCAGTTGGCTGGAAATTTCATAAAGAAGTTCTTCAGGCAGAAGTTGGATACTAAATGAAAACTTGGATCTACAAAAAGAAATGAAGAGTTTCAGAAATTGTAAAAATGAAAGTAAATTTAAGAAGACACTTTTTCTTATTTATAATGCCTTTAAAAGATAACTGACTAAAGCAAATTCAACAATTTACTATGAGGTTTATAACATGTAAAAGTAAAATGTCACAAAGGATGGGTCAGAGGAATTAGAAGCATATAGTATACGGTTTACAAAGTTCTTATATTATGTGAATGGTAAACCCTAGAGCAATCACTAAAACAAAATTTAGGAAGAAGTATAACCAATAAAATAATAGTGGAGATAAAATGGAATCATAAAAAACGCTCAGTCCAAAGCTAAAAGAAGACAAGAAAAAGAAAGAACCAACCAGACAAACTGGAGTTCATCCACCTATCTTAAAAGTGTAAGATGGGAAAAACACAAAATCAAGATGGTCATATTTTCTAAATGGCTTCAGGGAAAGAATACATCTCTACTTGGGTCTTCCTCCTCTACAAAAAGCTTAAAAGTTGGAAATCTTCAAGGTTCAGCCTTATGTCCTTTTTTTATTTCTACATTTGCTGCCTAGGCAATCTGACCTACTGCCATGGCTTCAGTGACTATCTATGACACTGAAATCTATCTAGATCTCTAAACTAGACCTTTCTCCTGAGTTCCTCACATATATTTTCATCAATCTACTAGACATCTCCAGAAACACCTCAAACTCAACATATTTAAAACTAAACTTTATCTCTGTGATTCTCTTCCAGTTTTCCCTCCTCAATTTAAAGACAGTTATTCACATAACCGTTCCAATCAGAAACCTGTAAGACATCCTTAACTTGTCTCTCCTCTTCACCATCTAAAACAAATCTGTCACCAAATCTCATTAAGCCTACCTTTGATCTACTTGCTTTATTCCATCTCTTCTGTCACTATCTCAGTCTAGGACACCAGTCTCACCAAAACTAGTAGAATAGCTTCCTAACTGGTGTCCACCCTCCACCTTCCTCTCTTTGTCCCTCTTCCACCATTCTCCACTCTGCAGGCAATTATCTCTTCACAAGGCAAATTTGATGTTACTCCTTCACTTAAAACCTTTCAATGACTTCCTATTGCACTTAGGATAAAATCCAAAATCCTTAAGCAAGCCTCCAAGGGCTCTTCATGATCCGACCCTACTGACCTTGCTGTCTATATTCGTCCCCTGCAATGTTTTTTCTCACCTCTAGGCTTCCATTTGTTGCTCCCTCTGCAAAGGTAACTGCCCCCAGTCTTTCTCCATCCCCTTCACCTGAGTCTACTCAACTTTCAATTCATTCTTGGTTTAAACGTCAGTTCTTTAGGGAAGTCCTTTCTGACTTTCATAGATTAGGTTAGGTCTCACTGTAATAAACTCCCTCATCACATCTGCAATTATTCATTTAAGGGTCTTTCACCTCCATACTGTATTCTTTTTTTTTCTTTTTTTTTTTTTTAAGAACAAACTTCTTTTTTTATAATTATTTATTTTTTTATTTTTTCACCCAGAGCCCCAGTAGATAGTTGTATGTCATAGCTGCACATCCTTCTAGTTGCTGTATGTGGGACGTGGCCTCAGCATGGCCGGAGAGGCGGTGCATCGGTGCGCGCCCGGGATCCGAACCCGGGCCGCCAGCAGCAGAGCGCACACACTTAACCGCTAAGCCACGGGGCCAGCCCCATACTGTATTCTATACCAAAATTTAAGTAAGCTCCAAGAGGGCAGAGACTATGTCTATCAACTGAGAACCTAGATACAATGCTTTTCATATGGTAATCTCAAATCTGTTTTAAAAAATACCAACAGCATATTTAGAAAGTAAAAACAGCCACAGAGAAACAAGAGCCAGGACATGCCCCGTGGCACAGCGGTTAAGTGCGCACGCCCCACGGCTGGCGGCCTGGGTTCAGATCCTGGGCGCGCACCGACGCACCACTTGTCAGGCCATGCTGTGGCGGCGTCCCATATGAAGAAGATGGGTACGGATGTTAGCTCAGGGCCAGTCTTCCTCAGCAAAAAGAGGAGGACTGGCATGGATGTTAGCTCAGGGCTTATCTTCCTCACAAAAAAAAAAGAAAGAAGAAAAAGAAAAGAGATTACTTCAGAACTCACAACTTAGGCAGACCCTACCTCTAATAACCTCAAGAAAAGACAGTAGAGAGGTAGAGATAATTAGGGTAGGTCCAGGTTAACCTGGAGAAAAATGACCCAGGTTAAATAACTGATCAAAGCATACTGCTTGGCCTTGAAAACTCCAGCCCCAAAGTAGTTTCTCAAAAGTACAGTCTACTTCCACTAGAATCACGTGAGGTGAATTTTAATGTAGATTCCTAGGCTCCACCAAAGATGACTAAAATTCAAAATCTCTGGAGTTGTGACCCAGGAATCTAAATTTTAAAAGCAGTCTAAGTGATTTTTATTTTAAACTTAAGTTTAAACTGGCACCTCTGAGGGCCGGCCCCGTGGCTTAGCAGTCGGGTGCGTGCACTCTGCTACTGGAGACCCAGGTTCAGATCCCAGGCGCGCACTGACACGCCACTTCTACGGCCATGCTGAGGCCGCGTCCCACGTACAGCAACTGGAAGGATGTGCAGCTATGACATACAACTATCTACTGGGGCTTTGGGGGAAAAAATAAATAAATAAAATTTAAATAAATAAATAAATAAATAAATAAATAAATAAATATTTAAAAAAATAAACTGGCACCTCTGAATCAAATCAACCACCACGTTTCTACCTGTATCTCTCTTCTCCAACTGTGAGAGCCCTGGTTCCCCAAAACCATCAATGTATGTACTCATTTGTTCTATCCTACCATGCACATAAAATAGTTTCAGAATAGCTCCCATCTCCTTTTCTAGGGTTTACTGGAGGTAGAGACTGCCTCTAGCAAAATACCACTACCAAAGACAAATCTACTAACTAAAGTTCATGATTTCTTTGCAATTCTTTTCGACCTTAGTATGTATCCCATGAAGGTATACAGTCAGAATGCTCTTTTCAAAAGTTTCTTGCATTGTTTTTTCGGTATGATTATGTTATCCATTTGATATTATGTAAGGCTCATTTGTTTCTGCTTACATTCAGTTTTAAGGTTTCCTTTTTCCATCGTTTTTTATTTTCTATTTATTTATTTATTTTTGAATGTTTGAAACACTTACATGGTTCAAAACTATATAAAAAAAGGTATACTCAAAAGTCTATTCTCTCCTATATCCCTTCCACCTCAGTTCCATCCATCCCTTATTGCTAACTATTTATTACATTTCTAGTTAATTATTCCTAAATTTCTTTTTACAACCATAAGTAAATACATAATATATTATTTCTTTTTTTCCCCCACATAAATAGTAGCATAATACACCCCCACATACACATACCACTCTCTTGTATTTTTCTTTTTATTACCCTAAACTCCAGTAACTTTATAGGTTTTTTCTTTAGTAAGGTGAATAGCACAAATTTTAAATTCCTTTTCCTCTAGTTCAGATTACAAAATCATCCAATTACAGAAAATTCAAAGGTGTTTTTTAAACCTTATGGAATATTCAAAGAGTTATTTTTAATACGTAATATCCCTTCAATGCCCTGGCACAAAAAGAAAGGGAGTTTTACCTAAATATTAAAATTCTATTTGAATGCTTTTAAGTGACCATGGCAATATTTTCTCTTCTGGGTGACTTTAGTTGGTTCTACATTTCTGGAAAGCTGGTTGACAATTGCTTTAGGATCTTTCTTCCACCCTCTCTTCAACCAATAAAAGCTAACTTCACAAGTTCTAAATGACCTCCCAGGGGGGTGGCCGGTGGCGCAAGCAGTTAAGTGCGCGCGCTCCACTGCAGCGGCGCGGGGTTCGCAGGTTCAGATCCCGGGCACGCACCGATGCACCGCTTGGCAAGCCATGCTGCGGTGGCATCCCATACAAAGTGGAGGAAGATGGGCATGGATGTTAGCCCAGGGCCAGTCTTCCTCAGCAAAAAGAGGAGGATTGGCAGATGTTAGCTCAGGGCTGATCTTCCTCACAGAAAAAATTTTAAAAAAATAATAAATAAATAAATAAATAAATAAATGACCTCCTATGTTCCCCTAACCCATCTCCTCCAAACCTGAAGAAGAAATAGTGAGCAGCTGATTGTAGAAGTGTGTTAAAACAAACCTAAGGACAGTGAATGGGAAGTAAAACATGAAAACAGAGACAGGACCTGAGTAAAGGAGAAGACAAACCAGCTTCTATTTGTCTCCATTTGAAATGCTCAAAATATTTTTATGTTTACAAAATAAAATTAAAAGTGATCATGGCAAGTTCTAGGCATCTAATACTGGGTGCAAGAAACTTTTTAAAAGAATAATTATGAAACAGCAATCCCTGGAAACATTAAAGGTCTGCCTAAAGCAATAGATTGGACCAGATAATCTCTCTGGTGTATCTTTTAGTTCTAAATTCTAAGACCAACATCATCCTTCTCCATCTATTCCCATCTCTCCCTTTCCACCTCTCTTTCTTCTTTATATCTAAATCGTGTATCTTCCTGTTGACACTGTATCACTACTTCTAAACCAGTTTCGACTATGACACGCTGGTCAGCAGCAAGAAATTCAGCAGACTGGATTTGGCACTTTCAGGTGAACTTACACTTCAGCAGAAGCTGAGGTCAGACAGGCAAATGAGGTACATAATCGAACTTTATATACTATTCCCTATCAAATTTGGACCACACTCCTCAGCTTGGCATTCCTATATTCATGGGATCTCTACATTCTGACTCTATCCCAACTTTCACTGCTCTCTACTAAGAAACACTATAACCAACTGTTTCCTAAGAGCTATTAAAACCACCTCTCCAAAGCTTATTCTTCAAAATACAGCTCAATTCCATCTCCTCAATAGTTTCCTAATGATTCTCCCTTCCTTGTACTCTCACAGCACTTAGTCTTTGTGCTACTCACTTTAGAACCTCATCACAATTCCCATAAGCTCCTCTAAACTCTCACAGCACTTATTAATTGCACCCTTTATTTAACCCTTTTTAATAGGCCACATATACATTGGATATTTTTATAGCTGAGACATAGCAGGTATGCCCAATTAGTCAACTCTTCTTAGCACAGCACTCTATACTTCTCTATTACACAGCTTTTTACATAGCATCATAATCATTTGTTTATATGTATCCCCCTCATCCAATAAAGAATATAAGCCTCCCTAGGGGGCCCTGTGTTAAGTTTCTTAGTACTGCCAAAGGCTAACATACTGCTCACAAGAGTATATAGTAAATAAATCCTTTTCAAATTAGTGAATGAAAGACTAAATTAGCTGAAAACAAGAGAACATGATCTAGACCAGAGACTGAAAATTAGTCATCCATAGGCTGATCTAGCCAACAGACTTAACTTTGGCCTGCACAATATTTAAGAAAATTGGAATTAGTTAACAACATTTAGAAATTGGGAAATTGCACACAAAATCCAGATTTCTGACTTTTCTTAGGGGGAAAAAATTGTTAAGATCTGCCATATGCCCTAAAAGGCAAAAAGTGACTAGAGCACAGTTGCTTCCTTTACATTCGACATGCACTCTTCAGTTAGGCACCTTCTTTGCTTTACTTGTTTATGTCACCTCTCTGGCCCTTGCAGGTATGTAGGTTTACAATCAATGATATAGACCCATGAATTTCTGGCAGACTTTCTAAGCCACTTATTCAAATTTGGGGCATTTCTAATCCCTAGCCACCATGTTTCTCCAATGCTAAACAGGTTTATTAAAATCTCCTAGCCTTCTCTCATTCCAAATCTTGACAAAAGGAGTCTACTGAACAGTAGTGCCCAGTGGTAAAGCCAGAAAACACAGTTTAGATGGATCACTAGTACTTGATTAGAATGATGGTTTTTGGTTCATAGCTCAAATTTTATTATGTATTTCTTCCAGTGAAATATTCTATTAGAGTGGACTCTTATTCAAAGTATACTGTTAACAATCACTTCTCATACTAAGTCAGCCAGTTAAGAGAGAGTTTATCTTGGCAAATTAAATTCAATAAATATTTATGCAGTACTTGCAAAATTACAGGCTCTGTGGAATGGTTAAGACACGAGCTTTGAAATCTCCAAATCTACCAAGTCTGGTACCAAATCTGGGCTCCATTCTTTAGCTAAAAAACTCTTGAAAGTTACTTCTTTAAGCCTCCGTTTTCTTACTTTTAAAATCTGGACAATAACAGTACTTATTTCACAAGACTGTAGCATGGCTTAAGGAGACAATGATATAAGGCACTTTAGTATATAGTACCTAGCACATAGAAAATAATAAAAGCAGCTATCATTTGAGTATTTGAGTACAGAAACAAAAACTACAAACTTCCTAGCTACCAAAAGGATCAGAGACAAATAAAAGTATTACTTTATAGTAATGCAAAAAAAACAAAAAACAAAAACTAACAAAACAAGATCTCTGAGCAAAAGTCTTTAAGTTCTATAACAGTGTTATTAATAAAGCATATGGAAACACAAAAGAGAGTAATCCTATAGGGGGTAGAGAGGTAACATATGAGCTGAAATAATAAACAGGATAATGCCAACAGGAAAAAGGGCAAAACAGACAAAGTCCAAAGACAAGTAAGAGAAAAACAAAAGCAATAAAGAAATTGAAGTGTTTCTTCCCAGGGACAGTTAGTAGGCTGGAATAGGCAGAAGAAGAAAAAGTACATGAGAGGGAACTAGCAAAAACAAAAGCTAGGAAAGAAGGCTGGGATCAGGATTCAGGCTTTCAAATCGCATTATTGAGGCTTACTAAATGGAAGCACCATGCTAGGGCATGGAATAGAGGAAAAGATACAAAAAAAATCCCTTCCCTAAGAAACTTGATTATCTGGCATGGTGCACATCATTGGTGCACAATAAATCAGTAAATGTCCTTAATAAATCTAGTCAAACGGAAAAGAGAAAGGTGTTGCAACAGGAAGGTTTAAGAGAAATAAGAGTTGACCACCACCTGATGGCAGACCTAAAACTCTATAAACCCTCTTCCTCCACGTGCACTCACACATACACACATCCCTCATAGCACACAACTGGCTAATTCCTAAACAAGAATACGAACGTAACATGTGCAGACACAAATAAGTTCAATTATTTGTTGTATAACATAAACTAGGGAGGTAACTAATTTGATGGCACATCACTTAGATAAGGAACTAGGGCTTCTTATTTCTTATTTTTTTTGGTGAGGAAGATTGGCCCTGAGCTAACATCTGTTGCCAGTCTTCTTCCGTTTTTGCTTGAGGAAGACTGTTGCTGAGCTAACATCTGTACCAAACTTCCTCTATTTTGTACGTGGATTGCCACCACAGCATGGCTGATGAGCAGTTTGTAGGTCCATGCCCGGGATCCAAACCCATGAACCCCAGGCCACCGAAGCGGAGCGTGCAAACTTAACTACTATGCCACCAGGCCAGGCCCAATTTTTGTTTTTTGGTGTTTTTTTTGTTTTTTGTGTGTTTTTTTTGGTGAGGAAGATTGGCCCTGAGCTAACATCTGTGCCAATCTTCCTCCACTTTGTATGTACAATGCCACCACAGCATGGCTTGATGAGCAGAGCATAGGTCCACACCTGGGATCCAAATCAGCAAACTACAGGCCGCTGAGGCAGAGCATGTGAACTTAACCACTATGCAACTGGGCCGGCCCCACTAGGCGTTCTTAAAAAAGTGGCTGATTCTAGGGCTGGGGCAGGGAAGGTACAAAATGAGCCTGGACCATCTTGTGGTGCCAGAAAGTTAAAAAGTGCTAAACAAACAAAAGAACGGGGCCACATCAAAAGGGTACAGGAGCAAACTGCAAGAGCTCCCAATGGCCAAAGCTTCAATAATTTGAGTGACAAATAACAACAGCACAAAGAATAAAATAAATATCCAGGAGTGCATACTATTACAAATAAATGATTGAATAAATGATTAAATAAATAAATAAATAAAAGAAGAAGGGATAAGTCTTCCTTACAAAAAAATCCCAATTAATAAATACAGAAGGAATGAAGAAAAAGAGAAAATCACCACTAGAAAACAATAAACCCTGCTACAGTTATGCTCTACCAATGAATGCTAAAATTAATAAGCAAAAGTTTAAGAAGAAACAGGGTACTTGTATGCCCTCAAAGTATCTCCCCAAAACATTTTATAATTTACAAAGCAATACATAGTACTTTATAGTGGAGAAACCTGGCAAATATCACCTTAACCAAAGAACCAAGGTTAATATTACCAACAATAAGACATACTGACATCAAGTACCCCTGATATGATATACAGAGAAGGGCACATCACCTCTGCATTATTCTTCCCCAAAATGCACTACCTCAACCTAATCATGAAAAAACATTAGACATATCCAAAGTAAGGAACATTCTACAAAATACCTGACAAGTCCTCTTCAAAAGTGTCAAGGTCATAAAAGACAAGAAAAGATTGAGGAACTGTTACAGACTGGAGGAGACTAAGGAGACATGACAATTAAATGCAATGTGGGATCCTAGATTGGATCCTGAATTGGATTCTGGAACATAAAAAGAAAAACTGATGAAATCCGAATTAAGTCTATAATTTACTTAGTAGTTAACAGTACTGTTTAGTCAAAAGTATTGCACCAACATTAATTTCTTAGTTTTCATAATTGTGTTATGGTTATATAACATGTTAACATAGAGGAAGTGATTGAAGGACATATGGGAACCCTTTGTACTATTTATGTGACTCTTCTATAAATCTAAAATTCTTTCAAATTAGAGTTAAAAAAAATCTTTGATGATAAAAACAGTACTACTTGCAATACTATGCTGTTTTTTAACCTTAGACTCACTATCAATTTACCTGAACTGTGGGTATTGTTTTCCAGTGAATGCTACGTTATCTCTGCTCTTACTTTATGTTATGTTAGTCTTATAATATAATAAAGCTCTAGCAAACTAATATTCTACCAAAAATATTCACCTAATTAAAAATACTTATTTCCTTTTCTGACATCCTAAAAAACTACTAGTAATCAGAATTTCATCTTTAATTATATAAGCCTCCACAAAGCTTTATCTTCAATAGAAGCCAACATTGTTATTGCTTACAGCATAAAAATAATAATTTAAATAAAATCCTTACCTTCCAACCACTGCCAGCCTCTCTATAATATGGGAAGTTATCACAAATCCACTGGTAAATCTCACTTAGAGTCATTTTCTTTTTGGGTGAGCTATTAATTGCAAATGTAATGAGGCTGGCATAACTGTATGGAGGTTTCCCATCTTTGTGCTGTTGGACTTCTTCCTGGTCCAGGGTTGTATTTGGGTCAAGGAGTGCACTCTTCTTGGAAATTCCTGTTCCATGTGCATTTTGAGTAGCATCAGATTTTTGGATGGCTGCTCTCATCGTGAGCTGTGGTAACCAGTCCATAGATGTTAAGCTGCTCTCCAGTTCAGACGTCATCCTGAAGGTAAATAGACTCCTTAGTCAATATCAAGGAAAGAACCCCTGCTTCTGAAAATATCCAATATTCACAAATCTAGGAGTTCCAAAGTGAGGGAAAGCCTGAGTTAAATCTGGAGGAAAAAGATTGAGTATGTTAATGATCAAACCAAATATTTAAGGGATCAACATTTCCAATCTTTTTTCTTAATTTTTTCCTCTCCAAAACACAACAAATTCGGTTTTAAAATGTTTAAAACACAGAACAATACATACACACAAAGTGATTCTGACGCCAATCTTACTAAAAAAGACCGTCTGTCACTTTAAATAGGGCAACAGGATCACTGTATCCTTTACTCCCCAACACCACAGGCCCTTTAAAAACTTAAGACTGTACATCTGGCCTTTCTTTTACAAAAATTTTAGGGGAGAATACAAACAAAAGAATCCCAAAAGTAAAGTGGAAGCAAGAGGTCAGAGAAGTAACTGAAAAACAGGCACAGGAATTTGCATGGAGGAAAGAAGGTAGAGTTGAGCAGGTGGGAGGTAGGAAGAGTAAAGCAGGGTAGACAAGAATAGCAAGGAGACAAGCTAGCTGGGGGAATTGACCGAAAAGAGGAATGCAAACTCAAGGACACTGATGAACAACAGAAAAGGAGGATAGGCAGTACCAGGCAGTTAAAAAAAAAAAAAAAAAAAGTCAAGGAACAAGTTTAAGAAAACTAAAGATCTGGGAGTGTAGGATACAAGAGATTCAATCACATAAATGGACAGCAAGAAAAGCATTAAAAGCTTGAGGACAGGCTTACACAAACATCCAGTGATATGGATTCTGTAATGTATTTCTCTCCAAGGCTGAAAAATTCAGACCATTACCACCCAAAGAAAAAAAGAAAAACAAAATCTGCCAGGTTAACACGTATTCTGAAGAAGGGAGGAAGCTTCTCTAAGAATTGAAGATAAAAATATAAAAATAAAGCTTGACTCTTCATACTGGAATTGCTAGCTTTCAGCAGAGGGTACAAACCTTTCTATCCTGGGATCAAAGAAGCCTGACAATAAAGTAGAGAAGAATGAAAGACTTCTAAATGATATCAAAATAAAGCAAGAAAAAGAAAACAAAATAAGAAATTTAAAGTACCTCAGTCGAAAGAAAAAATTTGTGGTTAAGAAAATCCTATATAGGCCCCTCATCCCAAATGACTGCAGGCAAAAAGTAACCTGCAGTATGTGCTCAGGATCTGAATTTCTGGGAGGCAATAAAGAAATGACAAAGAAAACAGGCTCTTGAGACAGGCAGACCAGAGTTCAAGTACTGATTCTACCAGTTACTAGTTATGGGACTATGAAAATGTTAATTAATCTCTCTAACCTTCAGCTTTCTCATCTGTACAATGAAACAACAGTAGTACCTACACTTAAAATATTATTTTGGAATGAAATGTGATAACATACACACAGAAGAAACATTCAATAGTGTTAGTTAATAACATTACTCTAGGAGTATCTCGGGAGGGTACCAATGTACTATCAAGTAAACCAGATTAAGCAATAGCAATTATAAATCATGAGAGAGCCATGAGGATTCTGTCTGTATTGCCAGTGGAATCCTATTATCTTGTTTTTCATATATTTTAATCCACAGTTTTACCTTTCTCATTTTCTCAAATTCCATCCATCTCTATTGTATGCATTCCTCTGAAACCTGACCTTTAAATTCCTCTATACAGCACCTTCAGAGATCTAAAAAAACCTTACCATCCTGCTCTACAATCTCAGCCAGAAATGCTTGTTCCCAGCACAAAATAAATTATAGGAACTTGTGGAATAAGGAGACAAGATAATTTAGAGATCACAGAATATCAAAAGAGCGGGCAAAGTACCCTAGAGATTAGAGACCAATCTCTTCAATCTAAAGATGAAAATTCAGGTCTACTGAAGTTAAAGACCTGCCCAAATTCACATAGGTAGTTAACAGCAGAAATAAAATCAGAGCCCAGATCTCCTCATGCCCAACCCAGTAGTTTTTCTCCCATACCTCATCTGTAAAATGAGCATCATAATAGTACCTACCTCACTGATGTAAAGTATTTAAAACAGTGACCGGCAAATAGTAACTATTCAATAAATGTTAGCCGTTGGTGGTGGTGGTGATAATAATAGTAGCTGCTGTTATTACTATTCACATTTCATTCTATAAACATTGGCTATTATTATACCATATTGTCATCCTATTTGCCTCAACTAAGTCTCCACTGAGTAGCTTTATTTTGTTCAAATTCCCAAAGCAGCCAGTCACACATTTTCAAACTTAATATAAAAGCATGTTCCAAATTGGAATATAATTGATATTGCAGATGCCCCCTATTGAGAACCATCTTTAACTTCTGTTTTCCTTCCACCGGTGCCACTAATTAAGACTTTATGAGAGTCTCAGTAATATAAACATACAATAAGTAGGTACTTAATACGCATTATAGCATTTAGCAAGAATTTATAATTACACGTGTACATGGCTATGCTAGAGTGAGATGTTACACACACACACACACACACACACACACACACACAGAGGAAGTATAATAAAATTCCTGTCCTCCAGGAACCTGTAGTTCAATTAGAAAAGTGAAACACAAGAAAAAGCTGAAAAAGAGTGCAAGGCTGAGTTCTGGGTGCTCTAATGGTTCAGAAAAGAAAAGAAAGAACATGGACTGCAGCCTTGAGAGGTAGAGAAGAACAAACTTCAGCTAAGACTTGAAGAAAGTCAAGATCTAAACGGACTGGAAAGAAAATGGTCCCTAGTCATCAAAGGTATCATGAGTGAGAATTATTCCATTGTGTGCTTATTTTCATCAGTTCTGCTAGAGCAGATTTAAAGTACACCATAAAATATCTCTCAAGTTTAAGCTCTAAAAAAGTGGGGCTTCTCTTTTGTTTGCAATTTATTAAATTTTATATATTCTTAGTCATTGCAGTGGTTCTCCATTAAGCACTAAGAACAGAAAAAAACGGGGCCAGTGGTTAAGTGCGCACGCTCCGCTACTGGCGGCCCGGGTTCGGATCCCAGGCGCGCACCGACACATCGCTTCTCCAGCCACGCTGAGGCCACGTCCCACATACAGCAACTAGAAGGATGTGCAACTCTGACATACAACTATCTACTGGGGCTTTGGGGAAAAAAAAGGAAGAGGATTGGCAATAGATGTTAGCTCAGAGCCGGTCTTCCTCAGCAAAAAGAGGAGGATTAGCAGGGATGTTAGCTCAGGGCTGAACTTTTTCACAAAAAAAAAAAAGAACAGAAAAAAACGACCATTAGATGCAACTAGATTATCAGTAACTTGAGAAAGAAATCTCTTAGTGAAATGGTGATGACAGAAGTCTACTTGTATAAGAGAACAGATGGTGGTCAATTTAAAAACAGCATGGGAGGCTCTGAGGAATCTGGTTATGGAAATCCAGTTAAGAAATGTCAGGCCCTCATTACCTCACCTCATACCAAAAGCTTCTTAGCTGGCCTTCTAGACTCTGATTTCTCACCACTCCTCCCTGCTAACCACCTCCAGAGTCCACACAGACTCCAAGAGAAGTCTGTCAGCATTGTTTTCATGTCATTGTGCCCCAAAACTTTCAATGGTTCCCTTTCTCCTAAATACTAAATCTAAACTTCTCATTTTCAACTACTTTAGCTTTTATTTTTTATTAATCTTTCTCTAAATT
Organism: Ceratotherium simum simum; assembly: GCF_057802395.1. NCBI lineage: Eukaryota > Metazoa > Chordata > Mammalia > Perissodactyla > Rhinocerotidae > Ceratotherium > Ceratotherium simum. The sequence continues at coordinate 16,817,542 of NC_141921.1, read as the reverse complement.
CCTAGAGCAATTATAACCTCAGTTTGGCATTTACCATGCTGTTTTATATGAATAATTAACTGCATCATATGTCTAAGCTTTCCTCCTCCCTCTGCCCTCACCTCCTCACTGAGGATAGTGACCATATACTAGTACTTCAGATGCTACCTAACACCATGCCAGGTACACATTATCTGAAAAATAACATAGTATTTGGATAAGAAATAAGTCTTCCTTTCTAGAATGTCTTTTCCTTCTTACTCTGCCTAGCTAACTTCTACTTTTTCTTCAAGACTCAGACCAAACATCTCCCCCTCCAGAAAGCCTGGGCAATCCACTCCTCCCATCTTCCAAATCCTAAACTGAACTGGATCCTGCTCCCAGACTAGAATATAAATACCTCTATCACAGGACTTGTACAGAATTAACTAACTTTATCTATCTCTCTCCCATGAGACCATGAGCTCCTTGGAAGAAAGAACTTGCTTATTCTTTTCTGTCTCCCCAGTGCCTAGGAATATAGTAGGTAAAGGGTCAATAAATGGTGGTTAAATGATTGAAATAGTGACTATCCAATGAAGGTGTGGGTATGCTCCTCCACAAACAAGTGAGACCACACAAGTTTAAAAGCTAAAAGGAGGAGGTGAAAGAAAAGAAGCTTCAATACCATGAGGTAAAGATAATCACAGGATTGAAGTCCTTTATGAATTAGAAAAAAGTATGACTTAAAGAAGAGATTGACAAGCAGCACTACACAGGAACAGAGACAGTTCTACTGAAATAGCAAAGCAAAATGCGAAGATGGAAGCAAACATAAAAAGATAATGTTATTTGTGGGAGAAAGCAAGGCATGGAGAACTTATGTCTGAAGTTCTTAAATCTATGATGGTTATATGTCGCTTAAAAGAAGTCTCATGAGGAATTCTTCCTGCATAAAATGAAAAGGTAAAGAGCATCAAGATATAACAACTCAATACTAAGTCACAAGACGGCAGGAGGAGAGGGAGGTTCTTATCCTACTTTATAAAACACTGCTACTGATATGATCTCAAATATGCTTTTGCACATTGCTTGGCCTGCCTCTACAACTTCCCTAACTCCCATGGAGTAGCCAAAGCTTACTCAGAAAGTTTTCAAGTTTTCAACGGTATCAAAAAGGGAGGAAATGGGTAGAGATATTGTAGGCTCCCTAAATGGAGGTAAGAGGAAGACATCAAGGAAAATAAAATGACTAAGAATAATGAGGGTAATGATGTTGTGACCTAGATATTCCTGAATCCTCCCACTCCACTCCTGGCACTTGGCATTTCATCTTAAGACTTGGCAGCATGTGAAAAATTGAGCAACTGAGAACTCAAAAGAAATTCTTGTAATTACCACAGCAGTATTTCTGATCACATGCATCTCAGGGGGTCTATAGACATCCATTTTTTTAATACATATATATTTTATATAACATATAACTCCTATTACAGCATCTCAGCACCCAAGGCAACCAGAAGCAAGGTCTATGCCAAAGACCACTAAATGCCACCTAATATGTTTTTACCTTCCTCCTTAGGAATACAACCCCAATTTTGTTCTGGATGGCACTGCGCCTTTTGCCCTTCCTGTGTCTGGAATGTGAACACAATAGCTGTTGCTCCAGGCATTATCTTGGATCATAAGGTGATCTCTGAGAATGGAAGCCACACACTGAGGATATGGGAGCAGAGAGAAGGAATCTGGATCCCTGATTTTTTGTGAAGCAATTGTGAAACTGCCATCCTAGCCCTGAACTGCCTATCTTCCAGACTTTCTATGTGTTTAACTACTATAAGATCTCTACCAGCAGGTGAATGCAATTCCTAACAAACATGGAATCTGGGACATGGAAGTGGGGTGATAAAATAGAACCTAAAATGAGACACTCTTTTTGTTTGTTTGTTTGTTGCTGGGAAAGATTTGCCCTGAGCTAACATCTCTTGCCAATCTCCCTCTTTTTTTTTTCCTCCCCAAAGCCCCAGTACATAGTGGTACATCCTAGTTGTAAGTCCTTCCAGTTCTTCTATGTGAGCTGCTGCCACAGCATGGCTATTGACAGACAAGTGGTGTGGTTCCGTGCTCCAGAACCGAACCTGGGACGCCGAAGTGGAGCACGCCAAACTTAAACCACTAGGCCATCAGGGCTGGCTCAAGACACTTTCTTAAAGAAGGAGTTGATAAGGCAAACATTAAGAACTCTGATACTGCAGGTTGGAAAGCTGGACACTTATTAAAGAGTGACAAAGGATTTGATAAAACCATCATCTGTAGACGTTGGAAAGCAAACCATATGCCAACTGAGGTTACAGCAAGGAAAGAAATATAGAAAAAAATCAGAATGTTGGCATGTGTTGGCTCCTTCTTGCCACTTAAAGTCCTAAGAGAGAAATAAACTACCATTAGAGTTGCAAGCAGAGATGGAGAAAATGCAGATATGCTACGGGAGGTACTCCCTGCCTATGGTCTGCAATTCAAGCTAAGAGTCATATGATTTAAGCCTTGCGAGGCTGGAAAAACACCAACTGCTTCTGAAGTAGCAAACTGAAGTAAATGAGTAGTAGCCGCAAAACTGCAGCCTTAGCAGGAGAGAAGACGGATGCCTTGCCAGACAAAAGCAATGTTGTAAGGGTGTTGTCCTTCCACCCAAGGCTACTGTTTTAAATGGCCTCACCAGAGCCATCATTCCCTCAGGAGCCAAAACAGGTCAATAAACTTGGATGGGGGAAAATATATTCTTTATTTTCACTAACTTATAACTGAAATTGAGCATTTTCTTTAATTCTAAAAGTAGACAACAAATCATAGTAGCTTTAACAATACCTGCAACTTTGCCACCAACAAAAATCACAAATATATTCATATCATGTGACAAATGCTGCAGAATCTCAAATTTTTATTCAAACTCCTCAACCATTCAAAGTTATGATAGTGTCTTAGACTTGCCACTAGATCTTTTATTTAATGTGTTAATTTAAAGGCACACATATTACTAGGTTACAAAGCTAATATTTTGCTAACCGTATTTCAATATAATTAATTGACTTTCTTTGTAATCCTAAGTATTTTATGAATTTTGAGACATTATTCTGAGAAGAGTCCACAGGTTTCATCAGACTGTTGAAGGGATTCCATGGCACCAAACAAGGTTAGAAATCTCTGGGGAAGGCAGAGCACAAAGGTGAGAGTTTTCACATTTAAACATTCTGTCTGGGCAGGTTCTTTAGCTCAAAGCAATAAAAAGTCTAGAAACTAGGGGCTGGCCCGGTGGCGCAGTGGTTAAGTGCTCGCGCTCCACTTCAGCGGCCCGGGGTTCACAGGTTCAGATCCCAGGCGCGCCCGGATGCACCACTTGTCAAGACTGTGGCGACGTCCCACATAAAGTGGAGGAAGATGGGCATGGATGTTAGCCCAAGGCCAATCTTCCTCAGCAAAAAAGAGGAGGACTGGCCTTAGCCAGATCCTAGCTCAGGGCTGATCTTCCTCACAAAAAAAAAAAAAAAAAAAGTCTAGAAACTAAGTTTCTTGGTCTTTTGTTTTTGTTTTTGTTTTTTTTTTTTTGCTGAGGAAGATTTGCCCTGAGCTAACATCTGTGCCAGTCTTCCTCTATTTTGTATGTGGGTCGCTGCCACAGCATGGTCACCAACAACTGGTGTAGGTTTGCACCTGGGAACCGAACCCGGACCGCCGAAGCAGAGCACGCCAAACTTAACCACTAGGCCACAGGGCCAGCCCCAAAACTAAGTTTTTTAAGATAACTGTATGTGGGGGTAGGAAACAGAAAGAGTCTAGATTGCAAAAGTCTCTTAAGCTTTCAAAATAATACTCAAGCTCATTAATAAGAAGTGAGCTGTAAAAGCTGTGCATTTCCCAGAAAGGGCACCTTCACCAATATCCATCTCAGATGCGGCCATGGAGGATACTGGACAAGGTAAGACCTCTCAGAGGGCATAGGGGACAATGGAGACCCCACTAAAGAGCAGAACCAAGAACGTTATTACACTGCCAGGGAGTCTCTGCCACTCCTACCCAGGAAGACATTATACTCAATATGGACTAGTGACTACTGAGTGTGTCCCATTATCCCCTTTTCTGAATAACAGCTTGTATTGCTATTATCCTATTCCTTCTCCACTCCTATATACTAGGTATGTAGAGTACAGATTACTCATCTTTGGTTTACAGGTCTTTGAACCACAAGAAGCCACTCTGGAATCTGATGAAACGGACTGTACCCAGAGAGCTTGGATTTTCAGCTAGATATAATAACTGGATGAAACTCTGGGTTGTCTCCCTTGGGAAAAGGATGAGCGAGTTCCATATATAAGAAAAAGAGTAGATGTGGATATTTGAGTACCCAAAGGAGCAGAGCAAGGCAGAAACCTAAAAAGAAATAAAATCTACTACAGATTGACTTTACATTTTATAACTATGTAACATATTTTTAAATTTATAAATGAATAATTTAAGCTATTTCCAAGCAAAAGTAGCTGGTGTTTTTTTTTTCAAAATTAGTTATCATATACCAGCAAAATCAAAGTTTCTATTTTTAGTTCAATTTCAGCAAAATAACACAGTCAATGTCCTACATTTAAAAAGATATGGCTTGGTGATTAGGAACACAGGCTCTGGACTAAGACTGCCTGGATTGGAATCCAAGCTCTTCCACTTTTAGCTATGTGACCTTAAACAAGTAAATTAACCTCTTTATGCCTCAGTTTCCTCATTTGTAAGATGAGGATAAAAACAGTACCCATCTCAAAGAATTGTTGTGAGGATTAAATGAGTTAATACATACAAAGCACTAAGAATAGTTTCTAATACATAGTAAATAAGCACTCAATAAATGTTAGCTATTAATATTTTTATCAAAGTCACACTCTTCAGAATTTTCTAAATTTTAAGTGATTGTCATTCTTACTCAGTGGTTTTAGACTTACATGCCCTAAATCACACAATAATCATTTAGCAAACTCAATGGAAATAAGCCCCTCATGAGTTCAATTATTTATTCTAAAGAAGTGACTCAGAAGGGATTGTTTTAAAATTTTGTTGTAGATTGCATATGAGAATTGAGAACATTTTTTCCCATAGAAATAAGACCATATGATGATGATTCCTGAAACAGCCAACAAAATGCTATTTATTCTGTAAAGGAGTTCTAAGTCCACAGTTGTAAGAATGTAAAAGCCCCAGGTGGATATCTTGTAGCAGAGAGACAAAGGTGTAACAAGGAAAAGAAAGAAATAACATTTTTCCATTTTCCTGGTGCAGGACTAGCTTGCTCCTGACAAAACTTCAATATAGTTTGTATCTACCATACTTCTCACTACCTTCTATACCTTGGATCTCCCATCTCACATTGCCCTAAACCCCCAATGTTGGAGTTATAAACTCCAAAATTAATTACTTGCTCTTCTCCTCCCATAAAAACGCCCATTTTTTCAAAGTACTTGATGTCTGCTCCACTTAAGGGGAAAGCGTACAGCATCAACCTAATCTCCACTAAGGTATGAACAACTGAGCCTTTTTGTGTGTGTGAGGAAGATTAGACCTGAGCTAACATCTGCCAATCCTCCTCTTTTTGCTCAGGAAAATTGGCCCTGGACTAACATCCATGCCCATCTTCCTCTACTTTACATGAGACGCCGCCACAGCATGGCTTGACAAGCAGTGCACGTGGGCGCACCTGGAATCTGAACCTGCAAACCCCGGGCCACTGAAGCGGAGTGTGAGCACTTAACCACTGTGCCACCGGGCCGGCCCCTAACTGAGCCTTTAAACTTCCTACGAGCAATGACCTTTTTTAAAAGATAAACTGAAAAAATCCTCACTGGTTTCAAGTGAAAATACAGGTGGAGGAACCACAATTTAGGATATAGAATCTAATACACAAATAGTAGAAGGTAATTCTTCAAAACTCGAGGCAACTTTTCTTTCACCCCTAAAATTCCAAGTATATTCACAATACCGCTTATGCAAAAATTTGGAGGATTTAGTGAGACAACTGCCATTTGTACACACAGTTGTGATTGCAGAGCTATTTACCATAAAATCAGAGATGAAAAAGAACCTAATTAGGTCATTTCTAAAAGTCCTAGTATTACTTATTTTGCAGACCAACAATATTCTTTAAGATCTCCAAGTCAAGAAAAGTTCACAACTTATTTCATCTGTTCTAAGGTATGTAATTCATTGTGGTTTTTAAAAAAAGTTTAACAGGCTAATCTCTATCTCCCTTGCTATAGAAGAAAATTTTTTTAAATTCTATCTTGGAAAATGAGAAATGGTCAGTTCTCTTCATAACGACACTTCATATATTTTATAATATTAACACCATTTGGGTTCCTTTTTTTTTTTTTTGGTGAGGAGATCAGCCCTGTTCTAACATCCGCCAATCCTCCTCCTCCGTTGTTTTTTTTTTTTTTTTTTTTTTTTGCTGAGGAAGACTGGCCCTGAGCTAACATCCGTGCCCATCTTCCTCCACTCTACATGGGACGCTGCCACAGCATGGCTTGCCAAGCAGTGCGTCGGTGCACGCCCAGGATCCAAACCGGCGAACCCTGGGCCGCCACAGCAGAGCGCACGCACTTAACCGCTTATGCCACCGGGCCCGCCCCTGGGTTTCTTCCTTAAGTTTAAAGTTCAGAACTTCTCCAACAGGATCTGATTTAAGAACCATTATAGGGCTGGCCCCGTGGCTTGGCGGTTAGGTGCGCGCTCCGCTACTGGCAGCCCGGGTTCGGATCCTGGGTGCGCACCTATGCACTGCTTCTCCAGCCATGCTGAGACTGCGTCCCACATACAGCAACTAGAAGGATGTGCAACTATGACATACAACTATTTACTGGGGCTTTGGGGAAAAAGAGGAGGAGGACTGGCAATAGATGTTAGCTCAGAGCCAGTCTTCCTCAGCAAAAAGAAGAGGATTAGCATGGATGTTAGCTCAGGGCTGATCTTCCTCACTAAAAAAAAAAAAGAACCATTATATAGTCATTGCTCTTCTCTAGATTCTCTCCAAATTACTCCACAAATATATAATCTTAGATTCATAAAACCATATTCTAAATTCATACAAGCCAACTCACAGTTAGAACTCCATTTGGGGTACAAACTTACAGATCATATGGTCAAAAGCTATTTTTATGCTATATGTGTAACTCTAATCTTAATATTTTACACTACAATTTAGAGAGTAAAAATAAATATTTTTGGACATTAACCACTGACCTACATTCTGTCATTAAGTAAATACTGTATTTTGCAATTAAATCTCACTCTACCTACTGGAATCTCTGCCTCTGAGTAGCTGGAAAGACTGATGAATACTAGTCTCTTTGACACAAGAAGACTTAAAGCCATCTTTGCAGCTGTTATTTAAAAACCCAGACAGAATCTGCTATTAATACTTTTTATACTTTGTTTAAAAAAAATTATATATATAAGTATAATAAAATTCTTCTGAGTAACATGTGTCCACTGGTTCATTTGTCTCATTAAAGTGTTTATCCTGACCCGTTTACAACCATACTGCTTCAACTCACCACACAACATTTACTGGATATCCTACATCAGTTTTATCTCCACACATTCTGCCTCCCTGGCATTACACCAATAATATGGCTCAGTACCAGCAGAGAGCTAACACTGTGAAAGGTGATCCTGTCTTATCTTTTAGTGTTAATATGATGTGCAGAAAATGCTAGAGAAACAGCTTAAGCTGCTACATATGATGTCTATGGTTCACTGGTCCTCAAAGTGTGGTCAAGAGAGCCTTTCAGGGGATCCGAAGGGTCAAAACAATTTTCATAGTAAGATGTTATCTGACTTTTTCACTCTCATCCTCTCATAAGTGTATAGTGGAGCTTTTCGGATGCTATGTGATGAATGATATCACAACAGACTGAATGCAGAGTCAGAGATGAGAATCCAAATGTCTTCTATTAAGCCGGATATTTTAAAAATTTGCAAAAATGGAAGGCAATGCCAATCTTCTCACTCATTTTTTTTGTTTTGGAAAATAGTTATTTTTCATAAAACATGTTATCTATGTTAACATATAGTGGGTTTATTGTTATTTCTATGTAAATTAATAAATATTTTAATTTTTTCTTAGTTTTAATTCCTAATACAATAAATTTTGATAGATATAGTTCACATGAATGCTCTTTGAATACTAAATAATTTTTGAGACTAAAAAGTTTAAGAACCATGTAATAATAAGTCAATCATCTCAAAGACTGAAGATCACCACTGTTTCTAACATAATATATAATGTAACAGAAATACTAAGGGCTTTGAAGTCACTCAAAAGGGCTTGAATTCTTACTCTTCCACTGCATCCTTGGACAAGTCAAACAAACTTCTAAGCCTCACAGAACTACTCTGAGGAATAAATGACAAAATATATATGGAACACCCTAGTACACGGTTAATGCTTGGCACATAGTAGGCATTCAACAAATGACAACTATTAGAAACACTTTAAAAAAAAAAAGACATGCTTGCTTATTTTCTGCTTTGCCGATATAGTCTCCATAGTGTACAGCATACAACAAATATAGTTGAATTCAGTTCTACATTGTGGATCTTAAAAAATATTTGGCATCATATAAGTTTCCCTGGCCATGACAAGTAGTTAACATCAGGCTTTTCATGAATAGAACCTGAAAAGGCCAAAAATCAATCTCTAAATTACTTGTAAGTCTTCTTAGATAGGCAATCTGACATACAGCTTTTTAACTATACAGAATATAGAGGCTGGCCTGGTGGCATAGTGGTTAAGTTCGCATGCTCCGCTGCGGCTGTCTGGAGTTCACAGGTTTGGATCCCGGGCATGGACCGATGCACCACTTGTCAAGCCAGGCTGTGGCAGCGTCCCATATAAAGTAGAGGTAGATGGGCACGGGTGTTGGCCCAGGGCCAACCTCCCTCAGAAAAAAGAGGAGGATTGGCCTCAGATCTTAGCTCAGGGCTGATCCTCCTCACCACAAAAAAAAAAAAAAACCAATATGCAATATCTACAATATGTATAGATTACTTGAGTTGGAGCTGTTCCCAGATTATCACAAATGCATTCTAATATCTACTTTTAGATTCCTAGCAACTAGACATCCTTCTAGTTGCTGTATGTGGGATGCAGCCTCAGCATGGCCAGACAAGCGGTGCGTCGGTGCGCGCCCGGGATCCGAACCCCGAGCCGCCAGCAGCGGAGCGCGCTCACTTAACTGCTAAGCCACGGGGCCGGCCCTCAAATGATTTTCGATAAAGATGCCAAGACAAGTTAGTGGGGAAGGGAAAGGAAAAACTTTTCAAAAAACGATGCTGAAACAACTGGCTATCAGTCTGGGGAAAAAGTTAACAATGACCCTTACTTCACGTCATAAACAAAAACTTGAAAAATGAATCACAGAACTGAACATAAAAGCCAAAATTATAAAACTTCTAGAAGAAATCATAAAAGAAAATCTTTGTAACATTTGGTTAGGCAAATATTTCTTAGATATGACATCAAAAATCCCAATTTTTAAAAATGGGCAAAAGATTTGAACAGATACTTCAACAAAGAAGATATGTGATGGGGGACCAGCCCGGCGGCGTAGTGGTTAAGTCCACACGCTCTGCTTCGGCAGCCCAGGGCTCGCACGTTCAGATCCCAGGCGCAGACCTACACACCGCTTATCAAGCCATCTGTGGCAGGGGTTCCACATATAAAGTGGAGGAAGATGGGCACGGATGTTAGCTCAGAGCCAATCTTCCTCAGCAAAAACAGGAGGACTGTCATCGGATGTTAGCTCAGGGCTGATCTTCCTCACCAAAAAAAAAAAAAAGAAGATATGTGATGGCAAAGAAGCACATCAAAAGATGCTCAACGTCATTAGTCATTACGGAACTGCAAATTAAAACTACACTGAGGTGTCACCATACACCTACAAGAAGGGCTAAAATTAAAAAGACTGACCATACCAAGTGTTGACAAAGATATGGAGCAACTGGAACTCGCATACAAGGCTAGTGGGAATGTAAAATGGTACTACCACTTTCGAAAACAGTTTGACAGCTTCTTAAAAAATTAAATATACACCTAGCATATGATCTTGTCATTTCACTCTTAGGTATTTATCCAAAATAAACCATATGTCCACACAAAGACATATACACAAATGTTCATAGCATTTTTATTTTTAATAGCCAAAACTAAAAACAATCCAAACATCCATCAACAGGTAAATGAATACACAAATTGTTGTACATATACCCAATGGAACAAAAAGGAATGAACTATTGATGCATGCAGTGACAGAGATAAATCTCAAAATAATTATGCAGAATGAAAGAAGCCAGACACGAAAAAAGAATAAAGACTGGATGAGTCCATTTCTACAAAACTCTAGAAAATGCAAACAAAAGTACAGGGACAGAAAAGCAGATCAATTGATACCTTGCAGAGAGAGGGACAAGAGGGAAGAATCACACAGCGACACTAGGAAACTTTTGTGAGCGATGGATATGTTGTGATAATGAGTTTATGGGTGTATATATGTGTCAAACTTACAGAATTGTACTACGTCAATTATATCTCAATAGATGTTTTTAAAAAAAGAAAAAAATATGTGTGATTTGGAGTAGGTAAGGATTTCTCAGCTAAGAAATAAAAAGAAAAAACCATAAAAGAAAAAATTGGTAAACTGGATGTTATCAAAGTTTAAAATTTTTGCTCTAACAAAAAATTTGCATCCAGAATATTTAACGAACCCTTACAATGCAATAACAAGAAGACAAACTACCCAGTTTAAAAATGTGCAAAAGATCTGAACGAAGATAAAGTGGCCAATAAGCATATGAAAAGATGTTCAACATCATTAGTCATCAGGTAAACGCAAATTAAAATCACAATGAGACAGGGGCCAGCCCCATGGCCTAGTGGTTAAGCACTCCACTTCAGCGGCCTGGGTTTGGTTTCCAGGCATGGACCTATACCACTCTCAGTGGCCATGCTGTGGCGGGGACCCACATACAAAATAGAGGAAAACTGGCACAGATGTTAGCTCAGGGTGAATCGTCTTCAAGCAAAAAAAAGAGGAAGACTGGCAACAGATGTTAGCTTAGGGCGAATCTTCCTCAGGCGGAAAAAAAAAAATCACAATGAGATACCACTCCATACCCACTGGAAGGTCTAAAATCAATTTGAAAAGCAGTAATAATCTACCTTCATGATTTTAGTTTAAGCCCCATTGGTTTCTTCTTGATATCAATAACAAAAATAAATATATTTGTGCTGTAAGGTAAAGCATGAATGATTATTCCCATTTTATGGCTTCCAATTCAGTGCTCCTTCTCATTATACTACATGGGCTTCTCTTCTTGGTTTTCTATTTCTTGAATTATCTATAGACCTACCTGCAATATATTAAGAAACACTATCTTTTTCTCAGCCTCTATTTACTTAAGTAGTTTCATTTTTCCATAACCTCCATGAATTGTACTTTTTTACATAGCTAATATATCACTTTGTGAGTTCTAAAAATACGTGGGAGGTGAGGAGGAAGCGTGTTAATTGTGAGGAAAGTGTTCCTTTGCTTTTAATCTCCACTCAGTACCATAACCTTCGACGAAGACCTGTCCATAGCACCTGTTCCTCAGGCTCTCAAGTAAGTACTAGTATGGGGCAGAATAATCGTTTATTTTCCTTTTATTTTGTTGCTTCTATGAGAATCTTGAACGCCACGTAAGCACATAACAGGTATTCAATATGTATCTGTCAAACTGAATAGAACTGAAGCAGGAGTCCAATTTCAAATCTACAATTCTAAGGATACCCTGTTCTGATACGAAGGTGCAACTTAAGTCTCCTATTCACTACCCACGTCACTATAAGGAAAGGGTTTTGTTTTTGTTTTGTGAGGAAGATCAGCCCTGAGCTAACATCCATGCTAATCCTCCTCTTTTTTTTTTGCTGAGGAAGACCGGCTCTGAGCTAACATCGATTGCCGATCCTCCTCCTTTTTTCCCCCAAAACCCCAGTAGACAGTTGTATGTCATAGTTGCACATCCTTCTAATTGCTGTACGTGGGACGCGGCCTCAGCATGGCCGGAGAAGCAGTGCGTCGGTGCGCACCCGGGATCCGAACCCGGGCCGCCAGTAGCGGAGCGCGTGCACTTAACCCCTAAGCCACTGGGCCGGCCCAAGGAAAGGGTTTGAATCCTGAAAGTATCCTCTCTTGAAATCCTAATCCTTCTCACCCAACACTGGACACATGCTGCTTTTAATCAGACACTTTCTATACTGTTTTGCCTAGTTCACCATGCCCTTTCTCAGAGTTGTCTCCATCCCTAGGGCCCTGAAAGTCATATCTATACCATGTCTGTATCAGTATTACAACAACCAATTAAAGGATGTGAACCAGGATGTGATACCTGACCTACACTGTTCACCTGAATTTTCTTCCTTAGGAATTTAGAATTAGGCCTGAAACAGTTTGCGCTGGGCTCCTAAATGAAGAAGCTATGAACTTGAGAGGTATGGGATGGCCATGTGCCAGAAAGGTAAAGAGAGTTGGTTTGTAGAAATGAAGAAATAAACTACAGGGGCCGGCACTGTGGCCTAGTGGTTAAGTTCGGCACGCTCCGCTTCAGCAGCCCAGGTTCAGTTCCTGGGCACAGGCCCGCACCACTTGTCGGTGCCCATGCTGTGGCAGCGACCCACATACAAAAAAGAGGAAGACTGGCACAGGTGTTAGCTCAGGGCAAATCTTCCTCAAGCAAAAAAAAGGAAGACTCGCAACAGATGTTAGCTCAGGGCGAATCTTCCTCAGAAAAAAAAAAAAAGAAACAAATTACATTCAGAGAAAAGCAACGAGAAGACAGTATACTGCCTATGTTCCTAAGAACCTAAGTTCTATTTCTGCAGGAGATCCAGCTATCTCTGGGTTCTGTGAAATCCTCCAATAATTCTGCAAATAAATTCCTTTTCTTTTTTTTCTGATATATCCAGTGCTGGTTTCCTTTACCTGCAACCAAGCAAAGCTTGACTAAAATAAGCTTACTTGGGCCAGCCCCGTGGCTTAGTGGTTAAGTGTGCACGCTCCGCTGCTGGCAACCCAGGTTCGGATCCCGGGCGCGCACCAACGCACCGCTTCTCTGGCCATGCTGAGGCCGCGTCCCACATACAGCAACTAGAAGGATGTGCAGCTATGACATACAACTATCTACTGGGGCTTTGGGGGAAAAATAAATAAAATAAAATTATAAAAAAAAAATAAAATAAGCTTACTATACTAAATCAAATCATATAATATCTTTTTTTTTTTGTGAGGAAGATCAGCCCTGAGGTAACATCCGTGCTAATTCTCCTCTTTGTGCTGAGGAAGACCGGCTCTGAGCTAACATCTATTGCCAATACTCCTCCTTTTTTTTTTTTCCCCAAAGCCGCAGTAGATAGTTGTATGTCATAGTTGCACATCCTTCTAGTCGCTGTATGTGGGACACGGCCTCAGCATGGCCGAAAAAGCAGTGCGTTGGTGTGTGCCCAGGATCCGAACCTGGGCCCCCAGTAGCGGAGCACGCGCACTTAACCGCTACGCCACAGGGCCGGCCCCTAATATCTTATGTTTTTATTTTTCAGTACTATTATTTTATACTATGTGCACTGTTGGTAGGCACAGATTTTACATTTAACTCCTCTTTTACTTTGCCAGGATATTCAGTGATTATTTTTATTCCCTATTACCTCTAATATTATTTCCCCCTACATATATGAATTCAGGACAACTCAAATTTCTCCACCACCTCCCCATAAAAAAACTGCTGCTGGGGCTGGCCAGGTAGCATAGCGGTTAAGTTCATGTGCTCTGCTTTGGTGGCCCGGGGTTCGCGGGCTCAGATCCTGGGTGCAGACCTACGGACCGCTCATCAAGCCATGCTGTGGCGGTATCCCACAAACAAAAAAACAGAGGAAAACTGGGACAGATGTTAGCTCAGAGCCAAGCTTCCTTAGCAAAAAGAGGAGGATTGGCAACAGATGTTACCTCAGGGCCAATCTTCCTCACAAAAAACAAAACAAAACAAAAAACAAAACTGCTGCCTTTCATAACAAGTTTTTTTTTCTTTCAATTGCACACAATGTATTTCAAAATCAGATAACTAGTTTTCTATCACTTTCTTCCAGTCTCCAGCATTGATATCTCCCTCATGCACTTATTTTTTTTATAGTATCCTCAATTAAGTGGAATATTTCTTGGCATCCTTCATTTAAGAAAAAAGCCTCAAACTATAATAAATACTGACAGAAAGAGGCAAAATTTAGTGATTAAGAGCAAGGGCACTGGAGCAAGACCTATGTATGAATCCCAGCTCTGTCCCTTACTCCCCTCATGTCCTTGAATTGCTTAACTTTATCTCAGTTTCCTCATTTGTGAAATGAGGATAATAATGGTACCAACCTCATAAAGTTGTTGAGGAAACTTAACTAACACACTTTAAAAATGCTTAAATAATGTCTGGTCTAGTAGTAAGAACACCATAAATGCTAACTATCAAAGTCAATATTTAATCACAAAAGTAACTTATACAATATGTCCTTAAGTTAATAAATAGGCAATGATACTCTTCAATACCTGATGTTCAAAAACGGAAGCCCTAGGGCATTAGGTCATCTTAGATCAAAGATTAAACTACATTTAGGATGATCTAGACCAGCAGTGTCCAACAGAACTTTCTGCAACAATGGAAATGTTTGAGTGCTATCCAATATGACAGCCCCCAGCCATCAGTAGCCATGGCTACTGAGCACTTAAAATGTGACTAGTGTGACTGAAGAACTAATTTTTTTTATTTTACTTATTTTTAATTAATTTAAATAGCCACATGAGGCTAGTGCTACCATAACAGACAGTAAAGCTTTAGAACAAGACAGAAAAGTTCAAAATACATCTTAGAAAAAGTTTCTGTAATGGTCAAAATTAAGAGGGTTTCTCATTACTCTTCATTTAATTGGAACATGCCATATCTAAACATGCAAATTAACAGATTTTATCAATTCCAAAAAAAGCCTGATAAAGATGAAAATAACGATAAGCTATGGTACGATAAAGCAAAGGCTATTTCTGCCACTGTGTGGGACAGACCTAAAAGCATAAAATTATATTAATTATAATAAACATATAATATTAAATGTCAGCAACATCCTTAGCCTGAAGACCAGTTGCAAACCTGAACACTACTGGTAGATACTCCAGAATCTAAGAATCTAAGGTAAAGGGGAAAAAGAAAGAAGAAAGAGAAATCCTCTTCTACCTCATGTTCTTGAGCTGACAGCAAAGGATACAAATCTGTCCTCTTTTGTCATAAAAATGATGATCCCTTTTGCTTCCTACTATTGGAAAAGAGAAAAGAGGAAAAAGTATACCAGATGCTTTATATGTATATTTCATCCCATAAATTCTACAAGATCAGTGAGGTAAGCAATAACAGCCCTATTACAGTAAAATTAGGAAAAGTGAAGTAACTTACCCAAGGTCACATGGGGTAACACATGGCAGAGATTTGAACCTTGTGTCTATCTGATTATAAGACTATATACCAGAGCTGCCTTATCAATACCAAGCCTGCTACTAGAAACACGGCAGCAAGAAGCCTTCAAATAAATCTAGCCTTCTCTGGTCATTCTAAATAGCAGGGTCATCGGGCCGGCCCCGTGGCTTAGCAGTTAAGTGCGCGCGCTCTGCTGCTGGCGGCCCGGGTTCAGATCCCGGGTGCGCACCGACGCACCGCTTCTCCGGCCATGCTGAGGCCGTGTCCCACATAGAGCAACTAGAAGGATGTGCAGCTATGACATACAACTATCTACTGGGGCTTTGGGGGGGAAAAAAATAAATAAATAAAATCTGTAAAAAAAATAAATAGCAGGGTCATCAATATCAAGAAGAGGGAATGAGGAAACAGATGAACATGAAATTCATCTGAGAAACTAACACATGAGCTTCTCTGGTGCTAAAATATCCCAATGTGTTCCCTAGCACATCCTAAACAGACAAACTGGATCAATGATAAAAGGCATCTTTAAGGGAGAAGACTAACAAAAAGGAAAAAACGAGTGCGAAAAAGGAGTGAAAATAGAAAACTTCTTAGGTAGAAACTAATGAATATTACCAGAAACTACTTACAGTGCTACTGATAACCCAGTGTCCCAGGCTGCATACATGTGTGAACAATAAAATTAATCCTCTAACAGGGCCGGCCCCGTGGCTTAGCGGTTAAGTGCGTGCGCTTCGCTGCCGGCGGCCCGGGTTCGGATCCCGGGTGCGCACTGAGGCAACACTCCTCCAGCCATGCTGAGGCCGCGTCCCACATACAGCAACTAGAAGGATGTGCAGCTATGACAGACAACTATGTACTGGGGCTTTGGGGGAAAAATAAATAAATAAAATCTTTAATCCTCTAACAAATGTTAGACAATTCAGAAATGTAGGAAGGGCCCCATTTAACAAGTCCAAAGAAATACTAAATTTTACTGTGCTTTGATCAAACTAAATTATAAAAATAGTCTACTGCTACAATATGTGAAAGAAGTATATGTGTTTACCTGTCTACATAAAGCAAATGTTCAAACAAAGTTTTTCCCTTTTCAGTAAGCTTTTGCTATTACTGAATCTGTACTTGGAAATAAAACACAGGTACACCTCAGGATTCAAATCCATCTTATGCAAACTCAGGAACCAAATAGATTCTGCTAAATTCTGAGGATTCTATTGTTTGACAGAAACTATATACATCGTTATCTGAGCTCTCACTCTTGCTATCCAAAACTGAGGATGCGAACAAATGTAGATGACCCAGTATTCACTATCCAGACTCTTACTATCCAAACTCAGGTCATGACTGCAGTAGATACAGACTGCAAGGAATACCTGTGAATCTTATAAAATTTTAAATATAATTTGACATGATTTACAAAATTAGGATTTTTTTTAGCAACATGCAAGTAGCCTACTAAAATCACATAAACACTGGCTGCAAAACAAATCTGAGAAAACATCTTTTTATGCCATATTTCTTAGTAGTTTGCTGGAACAAATTATTAAGTTATTGCTCCTCAGCTCCACACCCCCATCCCTTCTTCCCAATCTGCTTTAATGATGTTGGAACTGGGACTCTGCACACCACATTTCTGCTTTGCCTGCTGGTTTCCCATAAGGCTCTGCCAAGAGGGGGCACTAAAGATAGACTGTAAGCCTGGAGAAGGAAAAAGATACCTCAGCCTTCTTGTCTATTCTTTGGGCTTCATAAGAGAGTTACCCCAGCAAAGGCTTCTTCATCCCTACAGCAGCAGATCCCCCCCATAGTAATAAGTGAATCCAGTTTGCAGTGCTTTCAGCACTTGTGGAACTAGCTTCATCATACCCAACTCAAAGACACCAGCACCAACCAGCACCCTTTCCTCAGAGGTCTGGGTCTCAAACCATGAGACTTCTCTTCTGAGCTCAGACACTAGCAACAGCTATGTAGTGCCTTCTCTTTAGAGGTCCAAGTTTTGGTTCTACAGGGCCGTTCCTCTAAGTCTCTAGGTTTTCCCTTTGGTCCCAGCCTGAGCCCTTACGGCTGGTAGCTGTTTCCAGAAGTGTCTATCTCCATGAAACCTTAGAATTTTATTTTATCCTTTCCGTTACCTACTCAACAACTTCATATCTAGTTAATGATCCTATTAAAGTATCTCTGTTCAAATAACTGATGTGGTTTCTGCTTCCTGACAGAACCCTGACTGATAAGAATAAAACAATCTCATTATATAGAATATGATGTTGTTATAGTGACTTTTGTTAAAATGCAATTCTACCCCTACTAGCAAGTAAAGAAGAACAAAGTGTCAGTTAAGACCAATTTGGTTAAAATTAAAGAGTATACTTAGCTATTGCTACAAAATCTTTTCCAATCATTCTTTTAAAGAAAATCTGGGGGGCCTTTTTCCAATTCACACATAGTATCTACTGGTGTAAAATTACATGATATGAATATATTAACAATAGTTATCTCTGTCTTTCCAAATTTTCTACATAGTAAGCGTAATTTTAAAAATAATCCTAAAACATTCAGATTAAATAAGGATCCAATACCATCTATAAAAAACAATACTTAACTTGTTTACCCTAACTATTTAAAGGAAGAGGAGAAAGAGTTTTAATCCATTTACTAACTACCCTCTCCTACCCAACAAACTTTTAAAATATGTCACATACTTTCATTCTACCCCTCTACCTTTACTTACACATAACTGTCCACTCCCGCTCTTATCTATGCCAACAAACTCCTACCTGCCTACCAACTTTCTCATTCCCAGCCACATGCCAGTTCTTCTCCACCAACTCATATGCTTCCTGTCTTGAGGCTAGCCATTTTCTAGATCTACAGGTAGTATATACAAGACATAATGGTAGTAATGTATATAACAAGAGAGGTATGGCAAACAAGCAGTGTCAGTGGGTATGAGTTGCTTTACGAGTTCTGGCTCTATTCCTACTTGGATAGCGCAGTTGGGGAGCCTGTTTCTGGTTTGGGGAAGACTCTACGGGAAAGCAGACTAAAATTTATTGTGGGTTTTTTTGGTTGGTTTTTTTTTTTTTTTTTTTTTTGGTGAGGAAGACTGACCCTGAGCTAACATCTGTTGCCAATCCTCCTCTTTTTGCTTGAGGAAGATTGTCGCTGAGCTAACATCTGTGCCAGTCTTCTTCTACTTTATATATGGAACACCGCCATAGCATGGCTTGATGAGTGGTGCGTAGGTGCATGCCCGGGACCCAAACCTGCGAACCCCAGGCTACCAAAGCGAAGCGTTCCAACTCAACCACTACACCACCAGGCCGGCACCTATTGTGGTTTTAAGTAATCCAGTTTCTCTCTCTCTCACCAAAAAATAGTCGTTCTTTCCCTCTCCTCCTTATATCAACCCAATGCTGGCTTCCAATTAGAAAAATCAATGACAATGATCTTCTATCCATAAATCTGAGAATGAGAATTGTCTGCTTCACAGATGAACCATACAGAATATTACAGAAATGAAAGATACATATAAGGATACTAAATATCTCAACTCATGCCATAGAGTTTCTCAGTTTATTAATTAATGCTAAATTTATAGCTATATCCAAAAAAATTTTGATTCCAGAATACTGTGCACAGAATTATAACAGAGTGAGTAAATTATAAAATAACTCATGGTATCTCTTCTCTTTCATCATCCCTTCCAATTCTATAATTCTATCAGCAAAAAGTTAAGTATCTATTATTCCTAACCCAATGTCATATACAAGCTTAACCTAAACATAAATATTCAAATAAAGAGATTTAAAAGCTCAGTCAATGACTTTAAAATATGATTGTTTCAGCATATCCCACAACTAAAATACCTTTAAGGAAGTGGAATATCAAAGTATGCAAAATGTCCTAACATGACCATATCCAAAGTTTTAAATATTCAGAAAAGAGTAAAATGACTCCTCCCTCCCTTCATAGTAAGCAGAAATCACTGTTAAGTAAAATTAGTTCTATAACAGCTTTGGAGATTAAAGACGACAGTCTTTTTTAAAAAGTTCTTTTCAGGGCCGGCCCCGTGGCTTAGCGGTTAAGTGCGCGCGCTCCGCTGCTGGCGGCCCGGGTTCGGATCCCGGGCGCGCACCGACGCACTGCTTCTCTGGCCATGCTGAGGCTGCGTCCCACATACAGCAACTAGAAGGATGTGCAACTGTGACATACAACTATCTACTGGGGCTTTGGGGGAAAAATAAATAAATAAATAAAATTATATTTAAAAAAAAATGTTAAAAAGTCTCTTTTCAGAGCTATAGAGATGTCCCTTGTTTGGTGGGGCAAGGGGAGAAAGGACACATGGACTCCAGCAAAGTAGAAAAACACTCTCTCCATCTATATCCATCTCTTCCAGGTGCATTCTCAGGAAAAGAAATGCCATAATGGCACAGAGTAAAGCTTTTCTACTGAGGAAAAAGAACAGCCAGCCTCGGCCTGCTGAAAATTCAAGTATATAAAAACTAAAAACGCAACTTCATTTTTCTTTTGTGGCATTCTAAACAACCAGAATTTCTTGCAAGCCTAAGGATTCCTTAACTTCACATTCATGGCTCTCAACTATTTTGTATCCCTCCTTTCTCTCCTTCTGCCCTCCAAAGCTGGGCAATTCCAACTCTCTTCATCACTTACTCTGTTCCGGCCACACTGATCATGTCATTGTTGCTCCAACATACAAGGCAAGTCTCCTGTCTTGGCACTTCCTGGAGTCCCTCTACCTGGAATGCTCACCTTCCACATACCCAACATATAGCTCATTCCATCACTCTTTCAGGTCTTCACTCAAATGTCACCTTTTCAGTAAAGCTTTCCCTGGCTACTCTATCTAAAATAGCACACAGTCCTATATTTCCTATTCCCCTTCTCTATTTTATTTTTCACCGTAGCCCTTATCACTGTCACTGTCAGTATCTAACAGATACTTCTCACTTATCTTGTTTATTAATTGTTCCTTCACCAGAATGTAAGCTCCATGATTATAGGATTTTTATCTGTTATGTACAACACTGTAGCCCCAGCATTTAGAATAGTGTCTGACAACACATTAGGTGCTCAATATGCTGCATGAATAAATGATACAGCTAGCTGCAACACCACATGTAACTGAGCAGGCGCTACCATCAACACTTCATATTCTAGTCTGAAAGACTTCAATTAACAGATTAGATTTAGGTTATTTTTTTCAAACTGTGCTCTAGGAACTGCAGCAATCCCTTAGGGGCAACTGTGGAGTAGAACATAGAAGCCTAAGCAAGCAGAAAAGTCCCACATTTATGTGTTTTATTCATTGGCTTTCACATAAGATTTAATTTGTAGAAAAGATTTAGTAACATCAAAAAAATCTAAAATCACTGGGTTATATATAACAACTTAGTTCCTACGTTTTACATTTTACTTATTCACTGGAAATGAGGATAATCTAGGTATCATGTTTACATCATCCTTCAGAAAGAGGTTAAAATTAGCACCTAGTCTTATTTAATAATCTGCTACAGAGGCAATCAAAATTTACTATGTATTTTCTAATTAAAACAAGTAGAGAGCAAATTAGTTTGAAAAAAGGGAATGACAAAAAAGCGTACAATTATGTTATTTCATGTACAAGAATATATAAGTTCACTAAGTGGAGATTAAGAAAAGAGCCAAATCCCATTACCACAACATCTCTGTAAGCAAAACTATCTCCCAACCCCACCAAATAGCACTCTTTGACAAAACAAACTACAATACAGTCATGCGCTGCATAATGACATTCTGGTCAACGGATCGCATATACAATGGCAGTCCCAAAACACTAGTGCCATACAGCCTAGGTGTGTAGTAGGCTATACCATCTAGGTTTGTGTAAGTACACTCTACGATGTTCGTACAACAATGAAATCACCTAATGATGCATTTCTCAGGACGTAGCCCCATCATTAAGCAACACATGACTGTATTTCATTCTGAACCTCACCTTGAAATACATTCTAATATGACTTGACCAGCACAATTTTTAAAATGTTACATGTTCCAAAAAAGAAAAAGAATAGCACTCACCTTAATGAAGTTACAGATGGACAAGCCTGTCCATACAAACCCATCTGGCCACAAAGAGAATCTGAAAAGTAAAAAAAGTTAGTTATCAGATGCTTCAAAGTAAATCTAACTATGAATCACGCTACAATTCTAATTAAAACACTTTGAAAACAGAAATAAAAGGCTAAAAGAGTCATCATTATCTGAACACAGACCCACATGAATCAAAACACTACTGAGTAATAACAATAATTACAGAGGAAGGCAGACATACCAAGAAGTATAAGACAAACACGCAAACTATAACCGTAACATCCAAAGGAGCTGAAAACTCATAAAATTTAACAAATTGTTATGTTTATGTCATAGAGAGAGTGTGTCCAAATTGTTTAGTAGAATCCTAGGGATTCCAGGGAGGTGCCTAAAGGGTACCAAAAAGCTGAGCATGCAGGTTCCCATCCCCACATAATTGTCCCCCACCCCATCTACTCTTCAACCAAAGCAGTGCTATCTTCATTGGTTTTATACACTGGACTTCATTAAGACTTCATCTGAAGAACAGTTCCATTGCTTTAAAACAAAAAAAAAAAGCTAAGAATAGCACTAGAACAGAAGGAGCTTTCAATAAAACGTTCTAGGTTCAAATTATAGCTGTGACAATGAGACACTAAAGAATTTATATAACTTCACTGAACCTCAGTTTCTTCATCTGTAACTTGGGGATAATACCACCTATATAACTTTATTCATCACGGATACATCTGGAGGATTGCTGTTGGAATAAAATAGTCATGTGCCACATAATGGCATTTCAGTCAACAACGAACCGCATATACAACAGTGGTCCCATAAGATTAGAATCATGTAGCCCAGGTGTGTAGCATGCTATACCATCTAGGTTTGCATAAATACACTCTATGATGTTTGCACAATGATGAAATTGCCTAATGATGCATTTCTCAGAACTTATCCCCATTATTAAGCAATGCATGACTGTAAATCAATTTACGAATGTGAAATTGTCTATTAGCACTACCTGGCACGAGGATGATCCACAAATGTCTGTCATACAGGCAACACGAATGAGAGAAGTTGGAATGGGCATAAGTGTATACATATGCATACATTGTAGGAGTGGTGGAGATGGTGAGCAACTAAAGAAAACATGTTCACTTGGAAGGGATCAGCTGCTATTCTCAGTTCTAGCCAATTGCTGCTAAGCAAGAGTGCAAGCCCAGTATTGTAAGAACTTCTAATTTTTCAAGAGAAGATATCCAAAATTTTATTTGAAATCTCCTGATTCTTATTTTCTAAATACTACATGGGCCAAACAAAACATTGGATTTTGTCCCAAATTTATAACCTTTGATTTAGAGGATGACTGAATTCTCTGCATCTAATTGTCCCTGCATGCACTGAAGAGAGACAGACACTTCTATTTCTGCCAGAATGACAGAACAGATAGCTTGATCAACATGGCTACTGAAAATAACAAACAGGAAAAAATATTTTTAAATCTTCATAAATTAATCAATAACCCTAAAGAAAATAAGGTATGATCGAGACCAACAACAGTGAAAGAGGAAAACTAGAGAAGTATGCAGAGTACTGAAACCAGCGTTCATTCACTGTCAGGGCATTTTGCCAAACCCTATGAATTTCAGCTTGCAATTTCAAGGCCTATTGCAGCCCAAGGTACAAGAGGCAAAGTCCAGGTGTTACCCAAGAGAAGTGCAAAGAAAACCGCTCTTAACCTTGGCATTGAACACTGGTGAGGAGATGAGAGGCTATGATAGCAGTGCAATAGTACCTCCCCTGATATTCACAACCATAAGCTGACCTTCACCTAGATTACAGCTTAAAAAGCTTCATACCTAGAATTTTATTTAGGGTAGTCCTAGAATTACCATTCTAGGTGTCCTACACCCAACCTTTACAGAAGCAAATGCAAATCCTCTGAATCTATCTTTGATCTAGGCATGGAAGAATTCCCACAGATAAGGTTCCAAAATAAATAAATTCACAATCAAAAATCACAAAATTCAGAAGGAAACAAGCCACTCGGAATTAAGATAACAGCTGAAATATCAGTTGGCAGAATCAAAACCTCAAAGACTTCAGATATGGGAATTACTAGACACTTTACTATTTTACTTCATGGGTGATTTACCTACTCCTATATTTCAACTGTTCGTATGCAGATGAATCTCAAATCTACATCTCTAGCAGGGATCAATCTCCTGATCTCCAAACATAAATATCTAACGTTCCCTCCTAGAAATCCCAAATTTATTGTGTCCAAAACTGAATTCAGGGGCCAGCCTGGTGGCGCAAGCGGTTAAGTGCGTGCGCTCCGCTGCAGCGGCCCAGGGTTCGCCGGTTCAGATCCTGGGCGCGCACCGACGCACTGCTTGTCAAGCCACGCTGTGACAGCGTCCCATATAAAGTGGAGAAAGATGGGCATGGATGTTAGCCCAGGGCCAGTCTTCCTCAGCAAAAAAAAAAAAAAAAAACAAGAGGAAGATTGGCGGATGTTAGCTCAGGGCAGATCTTGCTCACAAACAAAACTGAATTCATCATCTTTCTTTAATGTATTTCCTATCTTGATAAAAATGGCACAGTCCTTTTATCTAAGAATGGCTTTCAGGCTTCCAGTCTAACTCCTTTCTTTTCCTTTGTTAGAGCAAAACACTTCTTTCCAACTCTTTATTTCTATGAGGAATGACTTCTCTAAACACTCCTGGGCTCTTAGCCCACTCTTCATCAAAGAGGTAAGTAATCTGGTTAGTGGGCAGAGCTAACTCCAGGACTCTACAAGGCAGTGATATGGGTGTGCCTGCTCTGTTGACCCTAACAATCTAGACATGAGGTGGGCTGTCCCCTGGTCTAGACTGGGTTCTGTTGGGTGGGGACAAGAGAATGTGGAGAGAGAGCCAGCCCATTGGGCTCTTAAACCTAAGGCACATTCTACAATATTCTACAATCAGCAGTTTTATCAAAAACAAAGGTAATTCCTCCAAAAGTTACCAGCATTTTACTCCTAGGCATGTGTGTACCAACGCACTGCTTGGCAAGCCGTGCTGGGGTGGCGTCCACATAAGGTGGAGGAAGATGGGCATGGATCTTAGGCCAGCCTTCCTCAGCAAAAAGAGGAGGATTGGCAAATGTTAGCTCAGGGCAGATCTTCCTCACAAAAAAAAAAAGAAAAAAAGACTAGTTTTAAAAACATAATATTGCATTTTTTGATCTGCTGACTCTTGTTTTGTTACTTCAGAATTCAAGAAAGGGAAAAGGCTCTTATATTTTGAATCCCCCAAACATCAACACCCTTAGGACCCCCAATTACTTACCTTTCACTACCAACTCTAGCTCCTAGACATCTTTCTAATCTGCTTTAGCCTCAATGCCTTAGTTTCAGTTTTCTCCATTTTAATCTAGATTATTGCTCCTAAATGGTGTCCTGAACCCCAGGCTGGTCAAGTGAAAGAACAAACATATACCAATCTTTTTCTCCCTATCCAGGCAAATGACCAGCAACATGGAAATCTCACAAAAGAATGCTAAGGTTCACAGCAAGTCAGGAAAATCTCAGTGTCTTCTAAATTACAAACTCACACCCCTGGAGCAAACTAAAGTTGAACAATTATATTAACTCATTCAATTACATCCATAATTTATACAGTTAAGTTGGTGCCAACAGCACCTAGCAGCACATTCTCCAAATCCTTTGAAAACCAATATGCAAGAAAGTTTGCATAGAATGCCACAACCAGAATATGGGTAGTAAAAACCTGTAATTCACTGATGGGTACTCCAATAGAAGCTAGAGTATTATAACCCATCATCAACAGAAGAACATGGAATTCCTTTTAATATAAGCAGTCTTCAAGTTTATATTAAACTGAGTTATAAACTATTCAAATTTAGGAAGCAGATGTTTAACAAACAGTTGTATAATAACGCTTTATCTGGGAGCAGGAGGTGAAATGGGACTAAGTATTTTGAAAAAGCTCCCAAATAATTCTTAGGAGCCCTTCACTCCTCTCTCCCACCCACACAGAGATATAATGCTTTATAGTTTACAAAGAACTTAGAACATTCAAGACTGAGTCAAGACCTAGACTGGAGGGCCGGCCCTGTGGCTTAGCAGTTAAGTGCGCGTGCTCCGCTACTGGCGGCTCGGGTTCAGACCCTGGGCGCGCACCAACACACCGCTTCTCCGGCCATGCTGAGGCTGCGTCCCACATACAGCAACTAGAAGGATGTACAACTATGACGTACAACTATCTACTGGGGCTTTGGGGAAAAAAAAGAAGGAGGACTGGCAATAGATGTTAGCTCAGAGCTGGTCTTCCTCAGCAAAAAGAGGAGGATTAGCACGGATGTTAGCTCAGGGCCGATCTTCCTCACACACACACAAAAAAAGACCTAGACTGGAATCCCAATTATGACCTTGGGTATATTGTTAACTTCTCTAAGGCTTAATTTCCTCCTCTACACAAGTGAAAATTCATGCCTCAGTTATTGTGACAGTAGCTCAAATGAAAGCACCAGCATAATACCAGACAAAAACAAGAATTAAAAGTTTGTTGAAAATAAATGCTACAGCACTGGAGGTCCAGAGATTATCCCTTCTTTTTTATCTCCTAACTCAGCCCTATCTTCCAAAAGACTTGAAAGTATAAGATTCACTAGCACCCAGGAAGGCATAAACTCTTTGATTCAGGTTGACTAAGCACTGCGAATTGTTATACCATTATTCACAGGTAACCATTAAAGCAGTCATGGAAATAACCTCTGTCATAATCAGCCTAAACAGGAGAAATCTGCCAGAGGAAGGCGTAAAGGGAAAAGAATCCTGCTGAGTGAGTAGCAATCAGCTGTTCATCTCAGCTCCACCGACTAAACCTGAAGGCAGTGGTGCAGCTTGAGCTACGAACTGAGATCTTGGAGTCATGTGCTCTCAGAAAGCAACTAAAATTAAATGAGAGGAGCCAGCCCGGTGGCGTGGTCATTAAGTTTGTGTGCTCTGCTTCAGCAGCCCAGGGTTCGCAGGTTCAGTGCCCAGGTGCAGACCTACACACCACTTATCAAGCCATGCTGTGGCAGGCGTCCCACATATAAAGTAGAGGAAAATGGGCACAGATGTTAGCCCAGGGCCAATCTTCCTCAGGAAAAAAAGAGGAGGATTGGCAAGGGATGTTAGCTCAGGGCTAATCTTCCTCACCAAAAAAAAAAAAAAAAAAAAAAAAATCATGTGAGAATGATCAATTCACCACAGGAGTATTTGAGGGAAAAGAGAGGCCAAAACTTAACTCTGGAGAACTCTAATAGATAATTTTTAATTATCTAGTTAACTAGTTTGTTTATCTAGTTAATTAGGAACTAGTTAAAAAAAAAACAGGAAAATTGTACTGGAGATAGCAAGTGATTTAATGCGGAGAAAGGCAGTAACATTACACATAGATCAAAATGAATATAAACTGAGACGAGAGGGCCAGCCCCGTGGCTTAGCGGTTAAGTGTGTGCGCTCCACTACTGGCGGCCCGGGGTTCGGATCCCGGGCACGCACCGACACACTGCTTCTCCGGCCACGCTGAGGCTGCGTCCCACATACAGCAACTAGAAGGATATGCAACTATGACATACAACTATCTACTGAGACTTTGGAGAAAAAAAAAAGGGAGGAGGATTGGCAATAGATGTTAGCTCAGAGCCGGTCTTCCTCAGCAAAAGAGGAGGATTAGCACGGATGTTAGCTCAGGGCTGATCTTCCTCACAAAAAAAAAAAAAAAAAAAAAAAAAGCAGGGCCGGCCCCGGCGCTTAGCGGTTAAGTGCGCGCGCTCCGCTGCTGGTGACCCGGGTTCAGATCCTGAGCGCGTACCAACGCACCGCTTCTCCGGCCACGCTGAGGCTGCATCCCACATACAGCAACTAGAAGGATGTGCAGCTATGACATACAACTATCTACTGGGGCTTTGGGGGAAAAAATAAATAAATAAAATTAAAAAAAAAAAAACAATAAACTGAGATGAGAATATTAGCTTTTAACAGATCATTAATATCATAGAGGGTAGGGCCGGCCCCGTGGCTTAGCGGTTAAGTGCGTGTGCTCCGCTGCTGGCGACCCGGGTTCGGATGCCGGGCGAGCACCGAGGCACCGCTTCTCTGGCCATGCTGAGGCCACGTCCTGCATACAGCAACTAGAAGGATGTGCAGCTATGACATACAACTATCTACTGGGGCTTTGGGGGAAAAATAAATAAATAAATAAAATCTTTAAAAAAAAATTATAGAGGGTTGCTTTTGTGGACTAGTGAGAGCAAAAACTAGACTGCAAGGAGGTTTAGAAGAGGAAAACAAAATTTAGCTACAAATTGTACAAAATGAAAATAAATGGTAAGTGCAATAAGGTCAAGCAGTCAGGGCAGAGAGGAATAGCTTAAGAAATCAGGAAAGGTGAAGAATATGCTAGAACGTTCATCACACTGTATCCCCATTACTCTGTTTTATTCTTCATAGCTCTCATCACCATCTGATATGACTTTTGTTTACTGTCTGTTTCTCCCCCAGTAGAATGCAAGCTCCACAAGAGCAGGAACTTTTATCTGTTTCATTCTGTCATATCCCCAAAACCTGGTATATAGTCAGCAGTCATATCTGTTCAATGAATGAATAAACCAGGTTCCTCAAGAGTTGGAAAAAGAGAGTAAACTTAAAATAAGAAAAACAAGATCTGATTGAAAACTCAACAGATCTTTTTAATATAGTCTTTGTATCCATCACTTCTCTCTGCCTCCACACAAGTAATTTAGGACGAATCCAGTTAGAAGAGCAAGTTAGGTATCCAGAATATAGAAAGAACTCTTACAACTCAATAATAAAACGACAACCCAATTAAAAAATGGGCAAAGACTCAAAGATATATGTCAGGGCCAGAGTATTGGACTGCAAAAAAGAAAAAGGGCAAAGATTTGAATAGAGATTTCTTTTTTTTTTTTTTTTGTGAGGAAGATGAGCCCTGAGCTAACATCCATGCTAATCCTCCTCTTTTTGCTGAGGAAGACCAGCTCTGAGCTAACATCTATTGCCAATCTTCCTCGTTTTTTTCCCCCCCAAAGCCCCAGTAGATAGTTGTATGTCATAGTTGCACATCCTTCTAGTTGCTGTATGTGGGACACGGCCTCGGCATGGCCGGAGAAGCGGTGCGTCGGTGCACGCCTGGGGTCCGAACTCGGGCCACCAGTAGCTGAGCGCACGCGCTTAACCACTAAGCCATGGGGCCGGCCCTGAATAGAGATTTCTACAAAGAAGATATATAAATGTCCAATAAGTACATGAAAAGATGTTCAATAACATTAGTCATTGAAGAAATACAAATCAAAACCATAATGAGATACCACTTCACACCCACTAGGAGGGCTGTAATCAAAAAGATAACAAGTGTTGCAAAGATGTGGAGAAATTGAAACTAGCATACATTGCTGGTGAAAATGAAAAATAGTACAGCCTCTTTGGAAAACAGTTTGGCAGTTCGTCAAAAAGTTAAACATAGACTTACCATATGACACAGCCATTCTACTCCTAGGGTATATACCCAAGAAATGAAACATACATCCACAGAAAAATCTGTAGGCAAATGTTCACAGCAGCATTAAATCATAATAGAAAAAAAGTGGAAACAATCCAAATGCCCATTAATTGATGAACGGATAAATAAGATGTTATATCCATAAAAGTGGAATATTATTTGGCAATAAAAAGGAATGATACATGCTACAACATGTATGACCCTTGAAAACATGCTAGGTGAAAGACACCAATCACAAGACTACATATTATATGATTCCATTTATATCAAATGTCCAAAACAGGCAAATTTATATTAGTAGTCTAATTGTTGGTTAGTACTTAGATTAGTAGTTTCTTAGAGCTTGGGAAGGGGGAAGAGGTAAAGGAGATTAACTGCTAATGGGTATGGGGTTTCTTTTAGAGGGAGAAAAATGTTCCAAAATTAGATTGCAGTGATGGTTATACAACCCTATGAAAAAACTAAAAAACACTGAAACCTATTTATAAAAATTTTACACTTTTGGGCCGGCCCCATGGCTTAGCTATCAAGTGCGCACGCTCCGCTGCTGGCGGCCTGGGTTCGGATCCCAGGCAGGCACCGACGCACTGCTTCTCTGGCCATGCTGAGGCCGCGTCCCACATAGAGCAATTAGAAGAATGTGCAGCTATGACATACAACTATCTACCGGGAATTTGGGGGCAAAAAAATAAATAAATAAATTTTACACTTTTTTTTTTTTTGTAAGGAAGATCAGCCCTGAGCTAACATCCATGCTAATCCTCCTCTTTTTTTGCTGAAGAAGACTGGCTCTGAGCTAACATCTATTGCCAATCCTCCTCCTTTTTTCCCCCAAAGCCCCAGTAGATAGTTGTATGTCATGGTTGCACATCCTTCCAGTTGCTCTATGTGGGACGTGGCCTCAGCATGGCCCGAGAAGTGGTGTGTCCGTGCGCGCCCAGGATCCGAACCTGGGCCGCCAGTAGCAGAGCGCGCACTTAACCGCTAAGCCATGGGGCCGGCCCCTAAATTTTACACTTTAAATAGATGAACTGTATGGTATGTGAAATTGTATCTCAACGAGGCTGGGGTTTTTTTTAAAAGCAAGTTGAGAACCATCACACACAAATGTTCTTGTTCTGTTAAGTTCCTGCTTCTTCCCTCACTAGTGCCACAGGAGCCACCCCCATCCCCGAAACTGGAACAGAAAGAGGAGAGTAAAAGTAATGACTTCACCAGAAAGCAACTCTATTACAGCAATTATTTTCAAATCTATAACCCTTTAAACTATTAGTGGTTCAGGAAAGTTTGTTTTCTGGTGGGCTCCACTATTTCCAAACCACACTGTTTATTAATTATGTTTAATGAAAATACACTTATGGTTCACAAAAAAGTTTTACACACCCTGAAAATATTCTACAGGAAACCACTCTACTACTACCTACAAATCAACTACTTAGGCTATACCTCTCTCCTAAAACAAAACCAGGGCCAGGTCTTATTATTCTCTAATAACCCATACTGAAAAAAAGCATACCAACCAACAATCAGCTTCAGCTTTTTAAGAGTAGGAGATGTAATTCTGAACTAACTGTCTCTTTACACTCCATAGGATAGGACCGGTGTCAACAACACAGGCGGTAAACGTGGGGGAGGGGAGCTTCTTGGCCAAACATCACAGAGCTATAACTTCTTCCAAACCCCAAACCTTACTTCCTGCAATTTATGTAAACAGATCACAGGCCACCCTCTTCAAACTAAATCATAACCCTAGCAAATAACACAGGATTCTATTTCTGGGTCTGTCATTAACTCACTGGATAATCCTGAAGCTTCAGTCGCTCTACTTTGCTCAATAACTTAACCACAACTTCTGGTTCCAATATCAAATCATGTAGACTAATAAAGAACTTTTTCCCAATTCATAGATTTATTTTTATAGAAAACCTAACAAAAGTATATGAAACTAAATCGCATTATATGTTTAAATTGCCTCTATTGAATATACATGAAATATGAAAAGTTCAAAAGATTATTCACTCCAAAGTGTTGAACCCTTCCATTTTAAACTTTTAAAGGTATTCACTAAACAGAGAGAGAATAAGCGTCCAGAGGGCTGAAAGATTTTGAGGCTTTAAATTTAAGCTCAGTTATATTTAGAAAACCAAGATGCCACCTCTCTGGATCCTGTATCTTTATCTCGGGCATTTGATTCATGTGCTTTGCCTGGTGTAATTCAAAGCAAGAGATCCTACCATATCCCTGAAAAGTAAACTTAACATATCAGAACATACTAATTGTCACAGGAATGACATGCCACTGTACTGCAACTGAGAAGATAGGAAGCTACACTCTCCACTACTAGAGCTCTCTAACAATATAAAAATTACATGGCTGGTCCCCAAAGCCAGTCTACAAACCACTGCCAACTTTATAAGAATCATTTCTAGGTGCCAGCCCAGTGGCACAGTGGTTAAGTGCGTACGCTCCGCTTCGGCAGCCCAGGGTTCACAGGTTCGGATCCCATAAGCACACCAACGCACCACTTGTCAAGCCATGCTATGGTGGCATCCCATATAAAGTAGAGGAAGATGGGCACCAATGTTAGCCCAGGGCCAATCTTCCTCAGCAAAAAAAAAAAAAAGAGAGATTGGCATCGAATCTTAGCTCAAGGCTAATCCTCTTTACGAAAAAAAAAAGAAGAATCATTTCTATTCCACTCCTGGGAATCCTGACTCAAGAGCCTAGGGTGAAACCTAGGGAATCTAATAATTAAAAGTATCTCAGGTGAGATGCCCTATGATCCAGCCATCCCACTACTGGGAATCTATCCAACGCACCTGAAATCACCAATCCAAAGAGGCTTACGCACCCCTATGTTCACTGCAGCATTATTCACCATAGCCAAGAAGTGGAAGCAACCTAAATGTCCCTCGACTGACGACTGGATTAAGAAAATGTGGTATATATATACAATGGAATACTACTCAGCCATAAAAAAAGACAAAATCGTCCCATTTGCAACAACATGGATGGGCCTGGAGCGTATTATGTTAAGTGAAATAAGCCAGAAAGAGAAAGACAAACACTGTATGATCTCACTCATATGTGGACTATAAACCAACACATGGACAGAGAAAACTGGACTGTGGTTACCAGGGGCAGTGAGGGTGGGGGGTGGGCACAAGGGGTGAAGGGAGTCATATATATGGTGATGGACAAACAAAAATGTACACCCCAAAATTTCACAATGTTAGAAACCATTAAAACATCAATTAAAAAAAAAAGTATCTCAGGTGATTTGGATTTACAGCTTAATTCAGGAACTACTGGTTTAGGACAAGGATAGCAGAAAGGTTTCCTATCATTTACCAATTATGCTCAATAGGTAGTAGCGGCCTAAAGTGCTAAACTGAGAAGGTCATGTCTAAACATAACCAGTAATTAGCAGTTTACCACGGACATGGTGATGGGGGAGTACAACATGCAAACCATGTTTTTGTCATCTGTGATTTAGACCACTGAATGAGCTTTTTTTAACGAGGTTTGTGGGGTAAGAGAAGAGAGCCAGATTTGGATTATTTACTTTTAACTGGCAGAAGCTCTGGCTGACTCTGGGAGGGTAGTAGGTAGCAAGAACAGGCCCACTGGCATATGTACCAAGATCTCCACAGTACTTATTAAGTTTCTCAGTATTATACAGAAAAAGAAGATAAGATTTCTACTCTGAAAATGTTTATAATTTTGTTTAAGAAATGAAATTCTAGGGGCTGGCCTGGTGGCGCAAGCAGTTAAGTATGCTCTCTCCACTGCGGCGGCCCGGGGTTCGCCGGTTCCGGTCCCGGGCGCGCACCGACGCACCACTTGTCAAGCCATGCTGTGGCGGCGTCCCATATAAAGTGGAGGAAGATGGGCATGGATGTTAGCCCAGGGCCAGTCTTCCTCAGCAAAAAGAGGAGGACTGGCAGATGTTAGCTCAGTGCCTATCTTCCTCACAAGAAAAAAAAAGAAGAAATGAAATTCTACACAATAATATAAATTTGGTTTGAAAAAAAGGATGTTTGTGCCTTGAGGGGTTCCACTTGAGTTTATAAGGTGGGAACTAGCAGGGACATTGAGTGCCAGGCAAAAAACAGTAGAGTTTGGATTGATTCAAGAGGAAATCAACTGTGGGTTCCTGATCAGGACATGATTAAAATAATGCATAGAGAGGATTCCACTGGCAGTATTTTCCAGGAAAAAAAAAAACGGAGGCTACATAATCAAGGCATGACCCACAGGAAGGCAAATAATCTGCTTCATATTGTTTCTGTATGTATTTGTCCCTACCATTGGATGGCTGGCTCCTAGTAGGCCAGGTGCATGTCAAACTAACCTTTCTATCTCCCACAATGCCTAGCACATGTTTTGTACATAATAAATACTCCAGAATGTTTGCTGAATTGCTGTAAAGAAAGAAAAAGTCTTATAGATATTTTCAAAAGGAACAGTAACAGAACTTGGTACAGAGACATCAAGGGTCAATGGAGTGGATGGAGTAAAATTATGCCAAAAAGGAGGGACTCTATTAGGTAAAAAGAGACAAGAAACATAACAACCAAATGTAATGTGCAGACCTTGGCTGGATCTTGATCAATTAAAAATCTACTATAGGGCCGGCTCTGTGGCTTGGCGGTTAAGTGCGCGCGCTCTGATGCTGGCGGCCCGGGTTCGGATCCCGGGAGCGCCCGGAGGCACCACTTCTCCGTCCAACGCGAGGCCGAGTCCCGCGTACAGCAACTAGAAGGATGTGAACCTATGACATACAACTGTCTACTGGGGCTTTGGGGAGAAAAAGCTGAATAAATAAAATCTTTAAAAAAAAAAAAAAAAATCTACTATAAAAAGACATCTTTAAACAACTGAGGACATTTTATTATGAATTGGATATTTATTAGATGACACCTAAGAAATACCGTCAATTTTGTTCAATATAATGATGGTACATGGTTATGTAAGAAAATGTCTACATGTTTTAGAGATGCATAGCAAAGTTTGTAGGGGTGAAAAGACAATGTCTATGATTTTCTTTAAAATACTTAGGCAAAAAAGAAAAAGAAAAAAAGACAGTTGAGATATATGTGGCAAATAGCTTAATGGTTGAATTTGTGATGGGTATATGGATTCATTATATTCTATCTACTTTTAAGTATACTCAGCAGTGCAATTGGACTTTCATGTTACTTGGTAATTCCAGCATTGTACAATTAATTCTTTTGCTTTTCTTTCTCAGATTTCGGGAAACTTAAGAATGACTAGTACTTCTGAGAAAACAGCCTAGACTCAATCAGAAGAAAACGAGCATTCATTTGTTAGCTCTACTAATAGGAAATCTCTCTCAATCTACTCAAAGAACTTCTTGGAAATTAATATGAGAACTGAATATGAGCCAAGAGAGTGACTCAGCTGCTAAAAAGAAACAAAATACAATCTTAGGCTTCATTAGAAGAATAGTATCCAGATCAAGGAGTGTAACAGTCCCATGCACTCTTCACTAGTTAGTTCACAACTGGAGTATTGTGTTCTGTTTTGAGCACCATATTTTAAGAACACTTACAAGCTAGAATGCTTGCAGGGAGGGGATATCAGACTAGTGAGGAGTTTAGAAGCCAAATGTCAAGAGAAGAATGACTGAAGAAACTGGGTGTGTTTAGCTTGGAGAAGAGAACACTTGCCAGCTTTCCATGTCATCTCTACCATAGAGACCCCAGTGTAATATTTTCCAAAGGATTTCAAGAGTTGTTAATATGCATTGCATAGTCAAATAAGTTTGAGATAAGCACTTTTTTTTCTCTAAAGGACTTACCAAAACGTTCAATATCCTAAAGTACTTTGTGACTCTTCAAGAAGAGGATGTTCAGTATTTCCTAAATGTGACCATTTATTATTCATTCAACAAATATTTACTGAGGATTCAACAATGAACATTTTTAATATCCTGGAGGACAGTCTGTGAAACAGCAGACCTGGGCCTCTTGCTACTCCTAACTTGCATTGTGCTTCCACATCTCTAGGTTTTTGATTATCCTCTCAGCCTAGAATGCACCATCACTAATCTCAACTCAAACATTATCTCCTCCATGAAGCGTTCCCAATCATCATAAGCAAAAACTCTCTCTTCAACAAACCCACGGCTCTTTCTCTGTATCAGTTCTTGGTGAATAGACTATGCCTCTTACTTAGCTTTTGTTTGCTCACAATGCCCAGGACAGTGTCTGGCATGCATAGGTGCTCAAGAAATATTTGCTGAATGAATAATCACGTTCAAATACTTGAATATTCTTGTTAAAGAAGGCAAACTAGGTCTCTACTGTTACTCACAGAAAGACTAGGAAAAACAGATGAAGTTAGAAGCAAATTTTGCCCCAGAGCTAACAACAAACAGACTACCTTATAGCTATCAGTGACTACAGATGTACTAAGAGTAACCAAAAGACTATATATCAAGTGTTTTAGTGGGATATCTCACTGGCCTGAACAACTCTTAAGATTCTAGGAACTGTTTTATATCTCATTATATTAGACAAAAGATAATTTTTTTTTTTTTAAAGATTTTATTTATTTATTTTTCCCCTCAAAGCCCCAGTAGATAGTTGTATGTCATAGCTGCACATCCTTCTAGTTGCTGTATGTGGGACTCGGCCTCAGGATGGACGGAGAAGTGGTGCCTCGGTGCGCGCCCGGGATCCGAACCCGGGCCACCAGCATCGGAGCGCGCGCACTTAACCACCAAGCCACGGGGCCGGCCCAAAAGATAATTTTTGATACAATATATTTGCATCAATATTAAAATTTTTTAAATTAAGCTTAAACACGAAATATCCTTTCATTTACTAGTATATTGAATACGTAATGATGCCTACTACGTGTCATGTACAGTGCTAAGTACAGAGGATAAAAGACAAAAAAAGACACTGCCTCTATTCTAGAAAAGTCAATACAAGGTTTCTTACTATGCTCCCAAAGCAAATCTGATACAAATCTGAATGCCTAGGTCATCTACCTCAATAAGAAATGCTCCTTAGATGAGGAAATTCTTTAGATCAATGATTTTCAATATTTTGCAGAGAAATAGCTACGAAGCCATCGGCTCCTCTTAAAGTCATACAAGCCACACTACTAAATGCATTAAGATCTTCAAACAAACAACCTAGTTATTCTGCCCTTCTCTGCTAAAAATTAGAAACAGAAGAAACCCCAGGATACCTCCATATGCCAAAGATACCTCTGTGATGTCTCTCCCAAACTAAAAGCGGTAGTCTTTGCTAGCAGAGACCCTTTTACTTGTGTACTCAGCATTTAGTACAGTGCCCAGGACACAGCAGATGGTGAATAAATGAGCAAACGAGTGAGAGAAATTAATGAGTCCAATATTTCTGGATGAAAACAGTACCTTAAAGAAGCACCAACAATTTGGTTTTTCTTATTAGAAACCTGCCAAAGAAATGGAAGCACATGAGTCGAGCCTTAAGTTCATCTTCATTATAAGTCACAGTGTGATTTTTAGGCCATTTACTGATAAGCACTTATTGTAAGTAAATCGAAGGTCTTGGTTGCTTCTGGGGGACTAATAAATTAACTTATTGATCAGCAGAGCTAATAACCAAATCCTAACTCAAAGAAAAAACTGAAACACTTAATACATCCACAACTTGAACCATAAGATTTATAACCAAATAATTTATCAAACCAATTTACTAACATAACTACCTAGAAAGCAAAATACTTTGATAGCACCAAGTGTTTAAACTGTTCTTCAAAAGTGCTGATTCAGGGCTGGCCCTGTGGCTTGGTGGTTAAGTGCGCGCGCTGCGATGCTGGTGGCCCGGGTTCGGATCCCGGGTGCGCATCGAGGCACCACTTCTCCGTTCATCCTGAGGCTGAGTCCCACATACAGCAACTAGAAGGATGTGCAGCTACGACATACAACTATCCACTGGGGCTTTGGGGGGAAAAAATAAAATAAATAAAATCTTTAAAAAAAAAAAAAAAAAGTGCTGATTCATGTTCTTCCAAATTCTCATTTGAACCATAAAAATCAGACATATGTTTATTATAGAGAACTTAGAAAATATAAACAGGTTCAAAGGAGAAAATAAAGACTACCCACTGTGATGCTTTCTTTCCCAGTCTTTTGTTCCACAGTTATAACTTCTTCATAAACTGTCACTCTTCCTATCCACTTTGCAAGAGACAAGAGATTCACACTACAGCAATAACCCACACACCCTCAGCAGAATCATGTTCCAGGTATAATTTCTCGATGTCTAAATTTTATAGATGTGTACCTCCACAAAATAAGACCAAATCTGCTATGTAGTAATCCTTAAAAGTTTCCCTTCTGATTCTACCTCCTCTTTACCTCCAGAATTCTACAAGGAATGCAGGCTCAAGTAAAAATATATCCAATGACTGGAAATGAACCCAAATTTAACAAAAAAAAAATAATTTGTTCCCAATAGTTTTATGTCCCCTTGTCTGACATTTATCTCAAGACAAATTTCTGCTCCAAGTAGCCCCAGTCCTTTGGGGTCCATAACCTTTAATTTCTAGCTCAAAAATCCAAAGTATGTTCTTCATAAAAACTGTCAGTTTTCTACTAAAGAGTACAAGACTAGGGGCCAGCCCAGTGGCACAAGTCGTTAAGTGTGGGCGCTCCGCTGCGATGGCCCGGGGTTCACCGGTTCGGATCCCGGGCGCACACCGACGCACCGCTTGTCGAGCCATGCTGTGGTGGCGTCCCATATAAAGCAGAGGAGGATGGGCATGGATGTCAGCCCAGGGCCAGTCTTCATCAGCAAAAAAAAAAAAAGAGGAGAGGATTGGCAGATGTTAGCTCAGGGCCAATCTTCCTCACCAAAAAAAAAAAAAAAAAGAGTACAGGACTAGAAACAGAATGCAGGATTTGAATTCCTGTCTCTGTTCTACTACTAAATAACTGAGTGACGCTAAGTCAGTCTTAGCTTGTGTCTCATTTTCGCTATTTGTCAATAGGAATATTACTTGCCCTACCTATATTACAGGGCTGTTGTGAGGCTCCAAAAATCCAATAGATCAGAGAAAATGCTTCTCAAAAAGCATAATTCAAATGTAAGGTGGAAATCCTTCCAAAACACATATGCCCTATAATAAACAATATAAACCATGACTTCCTCTGATATGCAAAAGATGCCATTTCTGATGGTGATTAGGGTCTACGTATATACATGGTGGGACAATACCATCAATAGCTCCTTACACAAGGTAGACAGGTAAAGCATGTCATAGATTCACAGACCCAACCACACTACCTCCTGCCATTGACAGTCTGGTCCATCTTCATTCAGAAGAGTCAACCTGTTCCTGACTGCAGGAACTGTTGTGTCTGTAATTAATTTCTCAAAGCTCCACAGACAAGCCACAAAAACTTTTTATTTTTAATAAGCACCCATGCACCCACTAGCCAAAACCTAAGACCTTACCAATAACTTATTTCCACCATATTGCACTTCTCTCCCAATCCCACATTTCTATAAGCACAGAGAATTTGAAACTTTTATTAGTGAGTTCTAGCAGTCTTCCCCCTTCATCCATTCCTCTCACAAATCTTTCAATACACAGTAAAGTCAGGTCTCAACCTTAGGAAAAAGGTGATTACAATTTCCAAGATCTTTAATAAGGTCACATCAGCAACATACTCTACCAATTAGAAGACCAATCGTATTTTCTTGATACCCCTATATCACTGGGCATGACTGTGTCTAGGTAGGAGAATTCAGTTACAACTTTTAGCTTTGTACTCTAGATGAAAACTGTAGCTAAAAGTCAGTTTACTGGGTAAAGTCTCCTTCAAACACAGGGTCATCCAGGAATAATCAGCCAACTCTTCAATGAAATCCATGACCCTCTCTACATGACTCAAAGATAATGAAAAAACAACCAATGCTTTGGTTTGAAATGTTTCTGTTCCCCCACAATTCATGTTGAGATCCTAACTCCCAAAGATGATGGTATTAGGAGGTGGGGTCTTTGAGCTCAAAGCGCTCCAGAGGGATCCCTTGCCCCTTCCACCACATGAGGACACAGCAAGATGGTGCTGGCTATGAACTAGAAAGGAGGCCCTCATCAGAAGGCGATCATGCTGGTAAGCTCATCTTAGACTTTCCAGCCTCCAGAACTGTGAACAATAAATTTCTGTTATTTTTAAGCTACCCAGTCTGTGGTATTTTGTTATAGCAGCTCAAAAGGACTAAGACAGCCAACATGCAGGGTTTCTAGAGACTCGCGCTAAAAGTTCCCACCCAAGGAGCTTCCCCACCCCCAAACTGTTAGCGTTCAACTCAGAAGAGAGTTCTCTAAGACTATGTTCTAACAACAGTTCCTCTTACTGCATTCCATAAGTTTGAGTCCATTACAGACTACTTCATCCATTGATGATGCGAAATGAGTCAGGCCACTGTTAATGTAGGTCTGATTATACTAAAATGAAATCACTTTAGATTTGTGGTAAAATTCTTAGAGTAACCAGAGTGGATTAGTAATTATTAGCAACTAGGCTTAGGGCCGGCCCCGTGGCTTAGTGGTTAAGTGCGTGCGCTCCCCTGGTGGCAGCCCAGGTTCGGATCCCGGGCGCGCACCAACGCACGGCTTCTCCGGCCATGCTGAGGCCGCGTCCCACATACAGCAACTAGAAGGATGTGCAGCTATGACATACAACTATCTACTGGGGCTTTGGGGGAAAAAATAAAAAAAATAAAAAAACAGAAACTAGGCTTATTAACGGTGTCAAAGTAAGAGTTCTTATTGAATATGGTCCTAATGATCTTATATCAGATTCATATTTATTCTATACTTTATCTTGTTACAGTTTTAAAGTTTGACACCACATATAAGTCTCACTTGCTTTGTTCCAGTTTTCTCTCAATTCCATAGAAAACAGAATTTTTTTTTTTTTTTTGGTGAGGAAGATCAGCCCTGAGCTAACACCCGTGCTAATCCTCCTCTTTTTGCTGAGGAAGACCGGCTCTGAGCTAATATCTATTGCCAATCCTCCTCCCTTTTTTCCCCCAAAGCCCCAGTAGATAGTTGTATGTCATAGTTGCACATCCATCTAGTTGCTGTATGTGGGACGCGGCCTCAGCATGGCCAGAGAAGCGGTGCGTCAGTGCAAGCCCGGGGTTCCGAACCTGGGCCGCCAGTAGCGGAGCGCGTGCACTTAACCGCTAAGCCACAGGGCCGCCCGAAAACAGAATTATTTTCTATAGAAAATATAGAAGCTATAGAAAAGTATAGAAAGCTATAGAAAAGTAATAGCTATAGAAAAGTAAAGCTAGGGCCAGCCCTGTGGCTTAGCGGTTAAGTGCGTGCGTTCCGATGCAGGCGGCCCGGGTTCGGATCCCGGGCGCGCATGGACGCACTGCTTCTCCAGCCATGCTGAGGCCGCGTCCCACATACAGCAACTAGAAGAATGTGCAACTATGACTTACAACTATCGCCTGGGGCTTTAGGGGAAAAATAAATAAATAAATAAATAAATAAATAAATAAATAAATAAATAAGCTACAGAAAAGTAATAACCACTCTGAAAGACATTGCATTCTCAGGCTATCAGCTGATATGTCAAGTAGAATAGAGGCCAAAGGTACCTAACTCCAAAAGGTTACTTAAAATAAGCAGAATGCCATTGTTATAAATATAAATACAACATCTGATTCCATATAACAAAGCTATTTCCATATCCCAACAGATGGCCCATAGTAATAACGCTTTGCTGATCTGGTTATAACAAATTCTATTAAATCCAAAATCCTGTATAGCAGATGCCTTTTCCAGTTTCAGTATAAGTCTCTATCTTTAACCAAAACACTGTGCTGTGGTTCTTGTTATTTGTGCACTAAAATCCATTTATGCCAATTAAGACAGTCAAATTCTTTGAAAGTTGTCATAGGGCCGGCCCCGTGGCTTAGCGGTTAAGTGCGCGCACTCCATTACTGGTGGCCCGGGGTTCGGATCCCGGGCCCGTACCGACGCACCGATTCTCCGGCCATGCTGGGGCCACGTCCCACATACAGCAACTAGAAGGATGTACAACTGTGACATACAACTATCCACTGGGGCTTTGGGGAAAAAAAAGGAGGAGGATTGGCAATAG
Source organism: Ceratotherium simum simum (assembly GCF_057802395.1). Classification (NCBI taxonomy): domain Eukaryota; kingdom Metazoa; phylum Chordata; class Mammalia; order Perissodactyla; family Rhinocerotidae; genus Ceratotherium; species Ceratotherium simum. The sequence continues at coordinate 16,776,208 of NC_141921.1, read as the reverse complement.
ATGTTAGCTCAGAGCCGGTCTTCTTCAGCAAAAAGAGGAGGATTAGCATGGATGTTAGCTCAGGGCTGATCTTCCTCACAATAAAAAAAAAAAAAAAAGCCTCAGAAAATGTTAGCTATTAATAACATCACTACCAATATCACCATCAGCACATTAATCCCCACTAAAGTTCTGAAAGAAAAGGGAGAAATATGAAATGACTTACCTAAATCACAGAGCAAACAAGTCACAGAATCTGGTAAGAAAAATCTCTTCATTTTAAGTCCTAAAGATTAAACACTAAAAATTACTGATTCCCTAATTAAGGGGATTTCTCAGCCCCTCTAATTTTCCAGGAATTCACATGGGGATCCTTTAAGTTAGAATAACGGCATAGAGTAGTGGAAATAGCAATGGACCTAGACTAAGAAGATCTAATTCTCCATCACTGACTTAAGTGTGCAATATTGGGCAAGTCACCTAATCTAAACTTCAAATTGCTCATCTTAAAAAATGCTTTGCTGGGCTGGCCCCGTGGCTTGGCGGTTGAGTGCGTGCGCTCTGCTACTGGCGGCCCGGGTTCGGGTCCCGGGCGCGCACCGACGCACCGCTTCTCCAGCCATGCTGGGGCCGCGCCCCACATGCAGCAACTAGAGGGATGTGCAGCTATGACACACAACTATCTACTGGGGCTTTGGGGGAAAAAATAAATAAATAAAATTATTAAAAAAAAAAATGCTTTGCTGAGGCCGGCCCAGTGGCGTAGCAGTTAAGTTTGCGCACTCTGCTTTGGCGGGCCTGGGTTTGCAGGTTCAGATCCCGGGCGCGCACTGACGCACCGCTTGTCAAGCCATGCTGTGGCAGCGTCCCATATAAAGTAGAGGAAGATGGGCACGGATGTTAGCCCAAGGCCAATCTTCTTAAGCAAAAAAGAGGAGGATTGGCAACGGATGTTAGCTCAGGGCTAACCTTCCTCACAAAAAAAAAAAAAAAAAAAAAAAATGCTTTGCCTACATCACAGGGTTGTCGTGAGCTCAAATGAGATAACGTATAAGAAAACGTTCGTAAACCATAAACACACTACAGTCACACACCACATAATGACATTTCTGTCAATGACGGACCACATATATGACGGCGGTCCCATAACATTAGTACCATATAGCCTAGGCGTGTAGGCTATACCATCTAGGTTTGTGTAAGTACACTCTATGATGTTCCCACAACAATAGAAATCAGCTAACGACGCCTTTTCTCAGAATGTATCCCCATCGTTAAACAGCACATGACTGTATATGAATGTTCAAGGGCCATGTCTTACTCATCTTTATATCCTCGATGCCTAGCAGAATGCACAGCAGAGGTTATAATCTAAAAGAAAAGCCATGGGAGGGGTAGAGTTGGCAGGGTGAGGATTAAGGTGAAGACAGGGAAGGGTTTTTAAAAAAGCAAGAAATCCAACTGTCCATCAACTGATGAATGGACACATAAAAGGTGGTACAGCCATACAGTGGAATATTATTCAGCAATAAAAAGAAGTGAGATACTGATATACTTTACAACACGGATGACCCTTGAAACATCATGCTAAGTGAAAGAAGCCAGGCACAGAAGACCATATGTTGTACGAGTCCATTTATATGAAATGTCCAGAATAGGCAAATCCACAGAAATGGTAAGGACATTAGTGGTCGCCTAAGACTGGGAGGGAGGGGAAAATAGCAAGTGACTGCTAATGGGTACAGACTTTCTTTGGGGGGGATTATGAAATGTCTAAAGATGACTGTGGTGATGGCTGCACAACTTGGTAAACATACTAAAAACCACTGAATTGTATACTTTAAATGGGTGAACTGTATAGTATGTGAATTATATGCTGATAAAACTGTTTAAAAAAAGAGTGAGAAGAAAAGTTTGTGAGAGCCGTAAAGTATAAAATCGCTGGCTTTAGAACACAAGTTTCGGGCCAGCCCCGTGGCTTAGCGGTTAAGTGCTTGCGCTCCGCTGCTGGCAGCCCGGGTTCGGATCCCGGGCGCGCACCGACGCACCGCTTCTCTGGCCACGCTGAGGCCACGTCCCACGTGCAGCGACTGGAGAGATGTGCAACTATGACATACAACAATCTGCTGGGGCTTTGGGGGGAAAAAATAAATAAATAAAATCTTTAAAAAAAAAAAAAAAGAACACAAGTTTCTTTCCTTTTTAAAGAAAAAAAGTGAGTTTTCTGATATTTGAGTAGCTCTGACATGTGGACCAGAATGAGACCAGAGGAAGCATTTGGAGAAGATACTAAGAATTACCACACCAGACCATAATGTCTCTACAAATCCTTCTGTGAAAAACAAATCTGGCATCTATTCTTATCCTTCCTTTCAAAATGCTCTCTAAGGTTACAAATTACATCCCAGTCCTAGTTCAATAGTCTTTTCATCATGATCATTGTTTTTGAACTTCAAGACTACATTAGATACTGTCAACCACACTATCTTTCCTATCCTTGGCTTCTGTGGCACTGATACACTTCCTGGTTCTTCTCAGAATGCTTTACCTACTAGCCTATAACGTCCAAAGTCCCAAACCTCAAAGCTCTTTCTCCATCATACTACTAACCTCCCTCACGTGTTTTTTTTACTACCATTTATAGCCCTAACGCACAATCTACATTTCATCTCTACTCATCATACAGCGATGTTATACAGACACTTCAGTATTATTCTCGTCAATTCTTGATTATCTTCACTAAGGCTAGGAAGCAGTGGTGTGGCTCAACCAAAATAAATAATTCCTAAGCTATTTCTACGTGGCTTTGCAATGTGGTATACAATTTTTTCCTTCTGAATAGATGTTTTTCTAACTGTTTTGCTTAGATTAATACTAAACTAGTCTGCATTTCCAGAGCTAAACCAGCAAGGAGAGAAGGCTATCAGGAGTGGCAGACTAGCCTGCTATTGAAAAACTGATTGTACACAATCTGGTGTTGCCCATAACCAATCTCAGCTCATTTTCCTTCACAGTGATACTCTCCTGATTTCCTCACTATTATCAGCCATCTTCCCAGGATTCTAGGCTTTAATCTTTTAATGTTTTATTTGCTCTCTTCCCTTTGCCCACATTCAGTCATCACTAAGTTCACATTAATTCTTACTCACACATACATCTTATATATTCTATACACTCTTTCTTAGGACAGTATAATTTAATGATTAAATGTGTAAGCTCAAAGGCCAGATTGCCTGGGTTCAAATCCCAGCTCTGCTGCTTACTCTCTAGGGGATTTGGGGCAAGTTACCCCACCTCTCTGTAACTCAGTTTCTTCGTAGGAATAAGAAGATCTTATTATGAAGATTTTATGAGTTAAATACATGTAAAGAGCTTAGAACAATGCCTGGCACACAGTAAGTACTCAATAAACATTAGCTATTATTTTATTCCCATAATCACTATCTTACGTCAGACCCTCATCATCTTATTCCTAAAATTATCCAAGAGCATTCCAGTCAGTCTCCCCACTCCAGGACACTCAGCTAATACAAAAACCTTCCTCAGGAACAATATGCATCATCTTACTCCCATTCTTGAGAACCCACTGTGGTACCCCATCAAACTAAACCATATATCCTTGATAGGTCCTCCACCAATACCCATTCACCAATCCTCAACTCATTTATTATTATTCACCAATACAGATTCCCTGTGCCAATCAAGCTGCTTAATATCTTTTGTACATTGTCACTTCTCTGTCTTTGCAAGTACCCTTTCACTCTCCTAGAATACATCTCTTCCCCTTTGAAATTCCTATCTTTATCAAATCTCACTTATACCTTTCACTTTGGTTACACTGTTATCCCAACCAGGAGTTTGATGTTGCTTGGTAATTATGAACGATGTATGTTACCTGCTGTTTCCCCAACTGAAGTTGAAGCCTTTGAAAAGACCACATATTTTATTTCTTGCGTCTCTTCATACAGACTACTTCACACATAGCACTGTTATTTTGCAGAAGGACACAAATGCTGACTGACTTACTAAAAAAACATGCCTCAGAATGTATCAGAACAACATTCTCTATTTTCCACTGCCCCACCCACACTTAGCATGATGAAAGCAGATAGAATCTGTATTTAAATATTTTTATTTTACATGGAGGGAAAATGTACTAACAACTGTACCAGATAAAAGGAAAAAAACATACTCAAAGAGAATGCACAATGCAAAAAGCAAATCAAGAAAAAGTGAGCATGCTGGCCATTCTGGAATCTAAAAAGTGGCTTCAAAACATTACGATTTTTTTATTTCACCCAAACTAACGAACCAAAAAGAGCCAAAATAAATGTGTCGTGACCCCATCCAAAAAATATCTAATAAAAGCATGAGAAAGTCCCCAGTCTCCTGAACAGCACAAAACCAAGACCAAGATTCACCTCAACTCCAAGAGACACAAAAAAGAAAACAGAAATCCTCAAGTTTATCTAAAAAACTTCAATCACATCTATATATGCTACCCAAATAGAAAAATGAAGAGGCGTTACTACTTTTCTACAAATATTTGCTAAAGTCTAGGAAGAATAAAAGGCTTCTCTCACTGCTACTGTGCCTGCTCCCTATTAAGGGAGCAATGTGTGGGCACAAAAGAGCAAAACACAGGAAGATGGAAACCTTAATTTGGAAGAGACATTAAGGAAAGAAACTCCTCAAAACACGTTTCAAAAAACAGAGCGCAACAATACTCAACAGAAAGAGAGGGAAAGTGTAATAAAAGAGCTCCCACGAAATAAGTGACTCAGTGAAACTACTGAGTGCTGCCTCGCAAGTGAAGAGCTATGCATGGAACACTTCTGCGACATGCACCGTTTCACTGGGAAACAACACAGAAGGAAAAAAATTAACGTCAGGAAAAGACAAAAAAGATGCCCACCAATCTCTGACGACCTGGCCAGCCCAACTCACCTCATTCGGGAGTCCAACCAGGAACAACAGAGACGTGGACTGCACAACACAGAAAAGAACAACTTTCGCCGACTACACACACAAAAAGCAGAACGGAGAAGTGAAAACCATACCCCTCGACGCTGCAGCAGCTAGAGCTTATTCTCTCCGTAGGACTACGCAGAAGAGAACAGCAGAAGAGCAGCTCCAGAGGAGAAAAGGCGTCAGTGAAGAAGCCCTGTTATGTCTCCTACTGGCCTCGATTGCAGAGAGCACAACTCCTGCTTCCTCCAGCTAACCACCGCCGGCCTCAGCAAGGCAAACTGACCCCGACGCCTTCCACGCCACCCGGAGGAAATCACAGAGGAAAACCACCCGCGGACCTCCCTCCTCACCAACTGCAAAAATGGAGGGGGTGGGGGAGAGACACCCTACCACGTGGGCAGGATGCAACACACACAGCACAGCAACACGTCCGCATGGAACGGCTGCCTCTGCCCTAACGCCGGCAGAGAACACGGCGACAGGATGGGTGGGAACGCAGGCCCCTCGCGCGGGCCTCCTCACCCCGCAGGGCATACCCGAGGCGCGAGGTCCGGCCCGCCTCACCGGCCGAAAACCACCCCCGCGCTCGGAGAGAAGAAGCTGCATCGGGCCGGCCAGGGGGCTAGCCCAGGCCGGGGGACAGGTCCCGGGAGGCGGCGGCGGCCGCGGTCGTCCGACGCAGCGCCCCAGGAACCCCGCTGGGGGAGGGGCGGGAGGCGCGAGCCGCCGCTTCCCGGCTGAGGGGCAGCGGCAGCTGAGGCGACGCCGCGGGGGAGGGGGGACGCAGCCCTCGCCGCCCGCCAGGCCCCGGCCGGGCCCGGGCCCCCGCCCCGCCCGCCCGCGCCGCAGCGCGGCCACGGCTGAGAGGAGGTAGAGGGCGTCTCGCGGAGAGCAGCGCCTGCCTCCGTCCCGGGAAATGCCTCGGCCCCGCCTCCTCGCCCGCCGCCCCGGCCCGGCCTTCCCGGCGGCGGGCGCTCACCTCAGGCTGTGCAGGCCGGGACGGCCCGGCCGAGCCCCCGGCCGCGGCGCGCGTCTCCCCGCCCCGGGAAAGGTCCCAACGGCGCCTGGTGCGAGCGGCCGAGGCCCGGGCAGCGCCGAGAGCGGCGGCAGCAGCAAGAGCAGCCAACATCCGGGGCCTCGCACCCGGAACTACTTCCCGATGCGCTCTCCCTCCCGCCCCTGCCGCCGCCGCCGCTGCCACCCCCGCCTCCCGCGACGTCGCTGCGCTACCGGCCCGGCGTCGGCGGCGTCACGGCGCCTCCGCGATCACGGCAGCGGCGGCGCGCGCGGAATCCCTCCGCTGGGACAAGTAGTGCCCCGGGACTCCGGGGGTTCTGCCTTGGCGTAGCCCGTGTCATCCAGCAGCCGGCAGCTCCGAGCGACTTAGGGGTCTCTGCGCCTCAGAGTAGCGACTGGGAAGTGGGGGCGGCGCGGCCGGCTCTGTAGTTGAGGACAGCAGGGACCTGCGGCCTTGGACCCTGCCCGCAGATTCCAGGAGCCTCATGCTCCCGGGGGAATGGCTCCTCGTGACCCTGCCCCCCCGCCAACGCCCGCCGCCTCACCGTAGCGACAGGCACCTTAGCCGCTCCGGGAAACCGGACGCCTTCTCCAGCTTGGCACACTGCGGATTCTACAGGCCCCAGCAAAGGCACCTTGGGCTTTCAGGCCAGCCTTCTTTCAGCAGTTCACAAGTGCCGGGTTCAGACCCATCTCTGCCGGGGCCTAGCCTGAGCTTCCTTCTCACAACAAAGGAGCTGGGACTCGAAAGGCCCTTCTGATTGAAGTAGCTCCCCAGGTTATGGTCCTTGCTATCAACAGGTGGAGCATTTAGAAGAGTAGTTCGGGCGACTTGTGAACTTTGGAATTTACTTCTACGTCAGTCTTCACTGGCTCTTCCTCTAAACTGTCGGCACTGCCAGTCTGCCCTGTAATTTCACACTTAATTACGTGCAGACGTATTATTTGCTATTGCGTCATTCGCGTTAGTCACCTATGTAGCACCAAGCATGCTTTTGAATTCACAGTAGGTGCTCAGTATTTGGTACTGAGATACGTGTTAGATGAATACTAGGCTGAGTGGATGAGAGGGAAGGAAGAGGCCTGAGTGAATTGGCCCTAGAAACCTTTTTGGGCGTAGTCTTCCAGGGGTCAGATAAAGACCTCTGGTGTTTAAAGAGCTGAGTACCCAATTGCTTCAGCGAACATTCAACTCCTACCATTTTCCAAGCATTTCTAGGCATTGAGGATTCAAAGCACTCCTATATTCCTTTTCTATATGACTCTAGCAAGATTCTGAAAATACAAAGATTCATTCACTTCTTCATCCGACAAATATTTGCCAATCACTACTAAGGCTGTCAGACACTGTTTTTGTGCTTGGGATGCGTCAGTGAACAGGAGAGAGAGGGGGAAAAAAATACCCTCCCCTCTTGGAGGTATCATTGTACAAGGAGAAAGATGATAAACATAAGAAAATTATTGGGTATGATAGGTGTTTAGTGGTATGGGAAAAAATAAACCAGGGTAAAGGGTATGAGGAAAACTGGAGGAGAGGGGGTTGGGATTTTTTTTTAACATCAATATTTATTCATTGATGATATGTTCATTTGCTCAACAAATACTTTAGCCGAACCATGTTTTAGGTGCTGACGCTTCAGCAGAGAGTAAGCCAGACAAAGTTGTGACCCGGTGGACTCCACCGCTAGTGAGGACCACATGCCAGCTGCTTTCACATGTCTTCTCATTCAATGCTTTCACCAAGTCCCTGAGACAGGACTCCTATGCTTATCTTCCCAGCTGATGAAATTGAGGCTCAGGAGAGTTAAAAACTTGAGCCAGAATTCAAACCCAAGGTCTTCTGAGTCCAAATTCCTTTCCAGCTTCACCTCAGCTGAGATCTCATATTTTTCTCTTTCATTATGCCTCACCTTTCATCACGTAAACTCATGCATTAATCTATTTTTTTTTTTTTTTTTGTGAGATCAGCCCTGTGCTAACATCCGCCAATCCTCCTCTTTTTTTGAGGAGGAAGACTGGCCCTGGGCTAGCATCCATGCCCATCTTCCTCCACTTTATACAGGACGCTGCCACAGTATGGCTTGCCAAGCAGTGCATCGGTGCGCGCCCGGGATCCAAACCAGCGAACCCCGGGCCGCCGCAGCAGAGTGCACACACTTAACCGCTTGCGCCACCAGGCAGGCCCCTCATGCATTAATCTAGGTGAATGGCCTTAAGCCTGCATTGGGGCAAAAGGGAGGGAGAAAGGAAAATATTTAGAGGAGGAGAGAGGGGACTTATCAAAAAATCTAGACATGTGGAGCAAAGTAATAGGCGTAGCAAAGAGGATTTTGTGGAAGAGAAATGAAAGTGGATTAACATCTTATTCCAATTACAGAATGGGATATTAAATAGAGCCATGGAGGAGAGCCCAATTCATAAGGTGACTTGAATGAGAAACCTGTAAGAGGTGAGGGAGTGAGCCATGCTGTTGTCTGGGAAAGAGTCAGAAGAAACAGCTAGTGGAAAGGCCCGGGGCGAAAGCATTCCTGGAAGTGTTAGCAATGGTGAGGAGGCCAGGACAGTTCCAGCAGGGTGAGCAAATGAGAGAGGAATGAGGAGATAAGTTCAGAGAATGGGATCCTGTAGGCCACTGTAAGGATCTTGGCAAAAATGGAGCCATCACATGGCTTTGAACAGAGGGGTGATATGATCTGTTTTGTGCTTTCAAGCCAGATCACTCTGGCTACTGTGCCAAGAGTAGACGGTGAGAGGAGAATGGTGGAAGTCAGAGGCTCCATCATCTAGGTGCAGGATGGCGGCTTGGACCAGACTGGTAGCAGTAAGGTAATAAGATACAGGCTCTATACTTGAAGAACTCACAGTCTAGTGGGAATCAAATAGATTAGATAATTACAATACACTGTGGTCAGGGAAATAGTGTCCTGAAGGAGAGGCCGCCCTTGCCAGCTTTCCTGAGAGAGGATAGAAGTTCCCTCTTCTACCAAGTTGCCAAGGGAATTGGAAGTTTCTGGTTCTTTGTTGGGCCGTTGGGTGGATCCTTGATAACACAGCTAACACTCCTCTTCTTCCCAGCCCTTTAGGTCTCAGCTGAGTGGGGCTATAGGCAGAAGAGTACTAAAGAACAGTCTAGGTCATGGGTTTAAGGAGATGGGCAAAACTGAGATTATTCCTATTTGTCAGAGGAAGAAACTGAGGGCAATAGTCACCAGGTTTCAACCTGAGGCTGGGATCAAGGTCATCAAAGTCCCAAACTAGGAATCTTTCTGAGCCACTTGAGTGGAGTCAGCCAGATAATGGAGTAAAGAAGTAGAAAGACTTGCTTCTGGATAGCTGCCAGAAATGAGTTTGGGGGGCGTGGGGATCAGCAGCCTTTGAGAAGGAAAGCACAGCCGCAGAATATCAAAGAATGAAGTAGGACACCTCCCCTACCCCCACAAAAAAAGTTGTAATGGCCATAGCAGCAGGGGGAGATTTGGGGGATGATGGGGAAGGGAGGGGTTGCTTAAAGCTCAGATTGGGAAAGCAGACCTAGGTTCAATCTCATGTTCCATAACTTGCTTCCTATGTGCCTACGTCAAGTTATTTAGTTCCCCTTAGTGTCTATTTCCTTGCCTATTAAATGGAAACAGTCATCACAGCTACCTAGCAAGAGATAATGCACATGCTGCCATAAAATAAAGGCCCCCAAAGACAATATAATTATGTACAAGGTCGAGTGTCAGCACAGAAAAGAGTAGTTCACAGTCATGGGAGATGAGAGCTGGCTGGCAGGGAAGGTGTGGGGCAGGAGAGCCCTTGAAGAGGAGATGGTATCCAACTCAGGGGACAGAGCCTTAAGAGAAAGAGATTGCTCACAGCAATGAGATAGAGGTGTTATTGTTTTGTGTTGTTTGCAATCTTTTCCCAGCCTCATTTGGATTACAAATTCCTTGAAAGAAACACAGCCCCGAGCTAGGCGGCAATATCCTGACAAAAACCTTGACTCTGCGGCATCAACAGAGTCAACAGCATTCAAGGTTTCACGTGACCCACAGCCACTTAGACAAATGAGGCTTTACCTGATCCTTTTCTCCCTCTATTGTAAGAGAAAGCAGAAAATGAGAAATGAATGTAAAATGAGCCAAGATCTGTAAGAGAAAGAGAGAAAAACATGAGACAGCCTCTCATCATTCCCAGCCCATTCCCAGCCTTCCAGATTCGCTGGATATCTTTATATAATACTTTATATTTCATGTATTAGATGGAAAAAAGTCTATACAAAGGCCACTGGGAGGCTCTCAGCACCACCAACTGCTACTTAATGACAACACTTGGTGTTGGGTGTTGGTCACTATGCATACTTAAACAGCAATCAATAATCGTTTATCGAGCACCTACCCTGTACCAGGCACTGGGCTAAATACCGGGCAGTCAAAAGGGAATCCATAGGGGCCGCCCCGTGGCGTAGCGGTTAAGTGCACGCGCTCCACTGCTGGCGGCCCGGGGTTCGGATCCCTGGCGCGCACCGATGCACTGCTTCTCCGGCCATGCTGTGGTGGTGTCCCATATAAAGTGGAGGAAGATGGGCACAGATGTTAGCCCAGGGCCAGTCTTCCTCAGCAAAAAAGAGGAGGATTGGCATGGATGTGAGCTCAGGGCTGATCCTCCTCACAAAAAACAAAAGGGAAGGGGAATCCATAGATTCTCTACCTTCAGTGTGCTCCTAGGCTTCTGGAGAAGCAGACACGTAAACAACCCCAAATTAGTAGAGATTTGTACTTGTTTCATGGCAACAGAGAAGAAGCAAGGCTTAACTCTGTCAGATTGGATGGGGATGGGTGCACCAAAGAAAGCTCCACCCTTAAAGGTGTAAGGTTCAGGCTAAGTCTGAATAAATGAGTAGGAGTTTGCCATGCAGAGACAGAAGCAAGGCTGCAAGTGGAGAAAGAAAATTTGAGGTAGAAGAGGACAGCTTGAACAAAGTCAAAGAGGTTGAGGAGATACGAGAAAAGTAGAGGCTACGGAGATTACAGTCTTATAAGTGGTCATCAAACACTAGTGGCTGATGGGAATGACTAACTCATGAAGCTGGACCGTGTCGCTCGATTTAAACCATCCACAAATTGTGTTCTTGCCCCCGGGAGCTTGGTGTGAACTTCAGCTTATATCAGCAAGGCAAACTGTTGTCCTTCCCAAACACTCTACTGCTTCATCATTCTCAGAAGAGAGGAGCAGCTTAGAGTATTCCTCCCAGTAGAAGGCAGTAGCCTATTTTTTTTTTCCTAGTTCTGGCAATGCATTTGCACTAGTGCACTCATACCACCTACCTCCTCCACCTGCCACCCCATCCATCTGCCTTGTGACCGCCTGGCTCAAACCTTGGCTTACCTCCACTCTCAGAATCAACTGAGGTAATTTAAAGCATAATGAATGACATGAGGGCACCAAGACAGCTGAACAAACGTTAACAAATGTGTAGATTAAATAAAGTATTTACATTATGTGCAAGCAATGGTGTCAATGAAACTTGGGTGGTGCTGGGAAGAGTGAGTCAGAAGATGTTCAAATAGAGTGGGATCAGAGGAAATCTCTCTTTCAGTTAGCAGTATCTTTTGGAATGATAGAATGAAAGGAACCTGGATAGCAGGAAAAAGCAGCCAAGGTTTGCAGCCCAAAGGAGCCTGAAACTCTGGGTACAAACATGGTGGTTAAGAAACAATTGTTTGGGCCGGCCCAGTGGCTTAGCGGTTAAGTGCGTGCGCTCCGCTACTGGCGGCCCGGGTTCAGGATCCCGGGCGTGCACCAACGCACCGCTTCTCCGGCCACGCTGAGGCTACATCCCACATACAGCAACTAGAAGGATGTGCAACTATGACATACAACTATCTACTGGGGCTTTGGGGAAAAAAACGAGGAGGATTGGCAATAGATGTTAGCTCAGAGCCAGTCTTCCTCAGCAAAAAGAGGAGGCTTAGCATGGATGTTAGCTCAGGGCTGATCTTCCTCAGAAAAAAATAAAAAATTAAAAAAATTAAAAATCACAGAAATCCTTGCAACTGAAATATTTAAGATGAACTGACGTAATGTCTGGGATTTGCTTTGAAATACTCCTGAAAAAAATCGGGGGGAGATCTATGAAACAAGACTGGTCAAATGTTGATGTCTATAGAAGTTCAGAGGAGGAAACAGTGGCTTCTGTGAGCGACAGGGAGTGGAAAAAGGAAATAATATTTTACCTTACTAAATCCCCATAATTATCCTAAAACTTGGAGATCATTGTCCCCATTTTACAGGCAAAGAAAACTGAGGTCACATTGCTAGTGAATGACAATGTAAAGACTTGAGCCTCAATCCTATGACTTCGAAATCGTTCTTTTTGCTACAACCCCACACTGATTATCTAAATATGTTTTCTCAGATTCTGATGTTTTAATGGAAATGGAGAAGAGTTACTTTTCTATATAATGGAAACTTATTTGTAATTCCTATATCTTCTACCTTTCCTTATAGATTCTCATCCACTTTTGGGCAGCTATTTTGAATACTTCATTCTTCATGAAGTTGTTTTAATTTCATTTAATCTGAATTCATGATCCACCTGTGGCTTGCTCCCGCTATTCAGCATAGTAGAATGAATGTGGGTTTGTTTGGTTTTTTGCAATGATTCTCAAAGCAAGAGATGCCAGAAGGCCTGCGTGCATGCAGTCACACATATAAACCCAAAGCTTATGTTTAAGTATCTAAGTACAGTTTTTCCTTTTTAGCCATTTAGCAGTTAATTTATGGCCTTCTATGCCCACTGCCCCCATCCAATCTCTTTTTCCACTATGTTAAATATAGCCAAGCTTAACCCTTCTAGTGGAGTTTCTTGTTCTTTGATACCACAAAATATGTCATCCTTGTGCCTATAAATTGCATCTGGATTTGATCTGTTTCTAAAATGGAATTTGCTAGAAATGCTGATGAGGTGGCTATCCATTCATTCAGTAAACATTTATTAAATGCTAACTCTAGGCTGGGTACTGTGCTCAGGGCTTGGAGCCCAAAGATAAAAGCAGTAGCTAGAGGGCAGTACAGCATAATAGTGACTAAGTAAGTCTGTGATAGTGATAAGTGAGGGAGAGTGACGTGAGTGAGGATGGGCCCCCTGGCTGGGGTTAAATCCCAGCCCTGCCACTCACTAGCTCAATGACTTTAGTTGGGCAAATGGCTTAATCTCTCTGAGACTCGATTTCCTCATCTGTAAATGGGGGTAATAATAGTATTTATTGCATAGGGGTGTTGTGAGTTAACTGAAACAACGTGCATGTAGAGTGCTTACCTAGTACTTAGCACGTGAGAAGTATTATAAATGAGAGCTCCTCCTATTCCCCTGTATGGTTCACAGAGAAAGAAGAGTGCAGGAAGGAATTTGATCTCACTGGAGATGGATGTTTCAAGGAAAAGTTCACAGACACAGAAACATTTGAGCTCAGCCTGGAAGGATGAGTTCAAGTTTGTTGGGGCAAGGTAGGCAGGAGGGTAATTCCAAGTATAAAGGCCTGGCCCCACTGCTCAAGGCGGGACAGATTTGAAGGGCCCTTCCATCTGCTGAGCTCCCTAGGGTTAGGGGCTGGATCACATGAGATCTGTTTGGCCACCGTATCACAGTTCAACTCCTTCCTCTGCCCATTCCTCTTTACTTCACTCCTCCACCAGGACTGATCACAAAAGCACACCTCTCCACCCCGCTAGAAAACTTCTTGCCCACAAACTCCCTCTCAGAGTCTGTTTTTTTTTCAAGGAATATAACCTGCGACATCATGAATGATACCAATTGTAATTTGAAATAGAGAAATACTATTGATGTGTACAATGTAGAAACCTCACTGTGGAGGACTAGCTAGGTGAAATATACATTAATTTGTTCATTAAACCATCACAATGCATTTGTCCAACACGGTGCTAAGGAATATTCTGTATTTCCTTACATCTAAGCATCTTTATTGTTTTTCTTTTTTTTTTTTTTAAAGATTTTATTTATTTATTTTTTCCCCCCAAAGCCCCAGTAGATAGTTGTGTGTCACAGCTGCACATCCTTCTAGTTGCTGTATGTGGGACGCGGCCTCAGCATGGCCAGAGAAGCAGCGCGTCGGTGCGCGCCCGGGATCCGAACCAGGGTCGCCAGCAGTGGAGCGCGCTCACTTAACCACCAAGCCACGGGGCCGGCCCAGCATCTTTATTGTTCATACAATCTTAGATAAATGCTTACGTGCATTTGTTTTAAATATGATTCCTTAATCTTTTTCACTTATTTTCTGTGAAAAACTTCAGATATGCAAATAGACAAATACTACAATGAATCCTGTATAGCCATCATCCAGCTTCCACAATTATCAAGTGGTAGCCAATCTTATTTCTTCTGGATCCCCACACTCACACTCACATTGCCCCTTCTGTTATTTTGAAGGAAATTCCAGACATCATACGTCATCAACACAGACCTATTTTAAAACCATATTTTCAAAAGATAAAAACTCTTATTTGAACAAAACATACCATTATCTTATCTAAAAGTTAATGAGAATTTCTGAAGTCATTGGTACTAAGATACATCTTTGATCTATCCTGTCAGTGTTTAAATTTCCAAACACATTGTGAATTTTAAAATTTTTGTTTGTTTGAATCAAGGCTCAAATAATGCGTGGAAATGGATGATATGTTCCTTAAACCTTTTTTAATTTATAAGTCCCTTCTCTGCTCTTTATTTCTTGCAGTGTATTTGTTGAAGAAACTACACTATTTTTCCTGTGGTATTTCCCACGATATGGATCTTGCTGATTGCTTCTCTGTGGTAGTTTTTTTTGTTTTGTTTTTTTGATGAGGAAGATTAGCCCTGAGCTAACATCTGTTGCCAATCCTCCTCTTTTTGCTGAGGAAAATTGGCCCTGAGCTGACATCCGTGCCCATCCTCTTCTACATTGTATGTGGGATACCTGCCACAGCGTGGTTTGATAAGCGGTGCATAGGTCTGCACCAGGGATCTGAACCTGCGAACCCCAGGCCACAAAGGCGGAGTGAGTGAACTTAACCATTACGCCACCAGGCCGGCGCCCCTGAGGTGGTCTTTAACATGTGCTTTGCCCTCTGTGTTTCTTATAAATCAGTAGTTGGGTCTAGAGGCTGAATCAGATTCACGTGTGATTTGATGCACAAAATACCTGGTTATTTCTCCTCTCATTTTTCCCAATTAAATACTTTAAAATTTTTCCTCCCAAGAAGTTACAATCAGTGTAACTTGGATTGCAAGTTAAGAATTGCAGCTGCTGGGGCTGGCCCGGTGGCATAGTGGTTAAGTGTGCGCGCTCTGCTGCTGGTGGCCCAGGTTCGGATCCAGGCACGCACCAAAAAACAAAATAATACACCATAGGACAACTGATCTTTAAGCACACCAAAGAGTAATAGTCCCACTGTTATCCTGTAATCTGTCATCATTTTCTTATTATTCGTACAGTATTACTAAGTGCTAATCATGGCATCCAGGACTGGGCTGGGCACCATGTTGTAATAGTTGGGTCCCTACTGTAGGCCAGCTACTTTATTTAAGTTATCTGTAATCCTCACAATAACCTCACAGTGCAAGTTTTATTATCCTCGTTTTACAGAAGAAAACTAAATCGCAAGAAGATAAAATGACTTTCCTAGGGCCACACAATTGGCAAGTGGCAGAGGCAGAGGTATGTAAACGCAGATCTGTCTGGCTCCCAAGGGTCTGCTTTTTTCCACTAACCTTCAGTCCTTTGAAATCACAACTGAATTATAAGAATGATCCCTGCCTTCAACAGGATTATATCTGTGAAGGAGAAAGAGATAAATTACTAAAACAATTAAAGACTACCAGATAAGAAAACACTATGTAGAATATGAGCAATGAAAATGTGTGCATTTTGCAAGCAGTGATTGCTATAAATGAACAGGAGAAAGTAGGGGGGACATCAATGTTGACTGAAATTCCTGGGGGAGGTTTCATCAAGCAATGCAGAAATTATTGCAAATATAAAAGCTTTGCCAATGAGCAAAGGGTCCTTTGCACAAGCATCCTCTCCCTTGGGATCTATGTCATACTGACACAAAGATTTCATCACCATGGCAACTGGTCATTGGACCAATGAAATAATCAGTTGTCATGGTAACATGATCTCCATCTTACTCCCACCAGGCACCTGTTCCAAATCATCACATCCTCCAACAACCTCATACCACCTCAATGCTCCTTTCTTCTTTCCCCTAGTCACCCTGTTATCCCCAGCCCCCTAGATCTGGGCTTCTAAATTTATGGCTCAAGGTATATATAAGACTATTAAAGCCAGAGCAAAAAAAGTGACTCCGTAGTGTAGAGCTTCACTACAGACAGGGGGAAGACCTCTAAAATGTAGGAGCTGAAGGAGCCAGAGCACTGAAGAAAGAGAGCATGTGATGCTTCCCTCCCTGTGTTTCCCTGAGTAAAATTTCTTTGGATTTTGAAACATGCATCATCCTGAATCTCCTCCTACCTTTCTCTATTCCTTCACTGGCTTCTTTTCCTCGGAGTCCTGTGTCCTAAATGCTGATGTCTCTTAAGGCTCCACCCTTTGTATCTGCTCTTTCTCTAAACTACACAGTCCGGTACAGTAGCCACCAGCCACATGATGGTTATAGAGCCCTTGAAAGTATTTATAGATGTGCTGAACTGAGCATAAAATGCACACCAGATTTGAAAGACTTCATACCAAAAAAAAGTAAAATATCTCATTAATAATTTGTATAGTGATTACATGTTGAAATGATAATAATTTGGATATGTTCAGTACAATAAAATATATTATTAGAATTTAACTCCGTCTTTTTCTTTTTTAATGTTTTTAATGTGGTTACTGAAGAATGTAATTGCAAATGTGGCTCACATTCATGGCTTATGTTATATTCTATGGGACAGCACTGCTCTAAACTTTCTGCCTAAGCCACCTCACCCTTACTCTAGGTGTCAAGTGTCTTCTCTATGAAATGATTCTAGAATCCCAAATCCCAACCTCTTTTCTGAGATCCAAACCCACATTTCCAGTGGCCTTCTCGCCCTTTCACAGATAACCACCAGCTCCTCAGCTCAGCACAAGCAAAGCCATGAGCTTTCCCTCAAAACCTGTTTTTTCTTCTGATCGGCTTCATTAACCTTTTGTGTTACTTTCTTATTGCTGCTGTAACAAATTATCACAAACTTAGTGGTTTAAAACAACACATTTATTGTCTTACAGTTCTGGAGATCAGAGGTCTGAAATGGATCCCACTGGGCTAAAATCAAGGTGTTGCAGGGCTGCATTCCTCTGAAGGCTCCAGAAGAGAGTCCATTTCCTTACCATTTCCAGCATCTAGAGGCTGCCAGCATTCTTTGGCTCATCACCCCCTTCTATCTTCAAAGCCAGCAATGACTGTTCAAGTCTTTCTCATGCTGCATCACTCTGGCACGGACTCTCCTACTTCCCTCTTGCACTTCTAATGACCCTTGTGATTACACTGGGCCCATGAGGATAATCCAGGATAATCTCCCCATTTTAAATTAAAGTTGCAGATTAGCAACTTTATTTCCATCTTCAATTTTAATTCTCCCTTGCCTGGTAACATAACATATTCACAGGTTCCAGGGATTGGGGTGTGGACATCTCATCTGAAAGGGCTAAGCAAAGAGGGAGAATCTGTGTGCAAGGCCAAGAAGAAAAGAAATGGTAATCGGAGAAGATCAGAGTATAGCTTTCATTGCTTTCAAGGCAACTGCTGACAGATAGGGAGCCGTTAAACGGATTGGCAGGTACGGACATCAATGGTCTAACACCTTTCATAGTTCACTGCAGAGTCCGCCTGTCCTAAGACTCCTTTCCTGATCACTCCTTTCCCCCATCCTCCCTCCATGATAGCTTGTGTGCCTCCTTAGACATCTGTCTTACTCTTTTTGTGTCATGATTACGTATGTAAGCACTTGGTCTTGACCTCTTTACTAGGTTGGAAAATGTTTTGTGAACAGGAACTATTGGCTTCACCTTCGTGTTTAACCATGATGCCTAACATGGTACTTAATGTATAGTAGCTTCTCAATAACTATTTCTTAAATTTAGTTGAATGGAGACAACTCACGTTGACTTATAGAGTGTGTGCTTTGTCACCACAGCTACTGATTTCCTTAAACAGTGAACACTTTCTTAATTGACTTCCACTTAACTGATAATCTCCATTCTATCTTAAAAGAACCATCAGTGTAATCCTTGTAGGTAATGGACTACTGTGCACTTGAGTTTTATGTTCATCCGGGGTCAGATGTATTTTATTTCATAACCTGTTGATGCCAGGTGTACTTGATATTATAATTATATAATTTAATTTAAAGTTATGTTAAGCAATGTAATATGAATGTCAAAAGAATGAGAACTGTCCAGTTTTTGTTATATTAGCTAGAGCTTTCAACTTTCATATATATATACAGGGAGACGTATGAAGGAATGATCACTGCAGTGTTGTTTGTAATAGAAAAAAATGGAAATACAGTGGTCCCCCCTTTTCCACAGGGGATACATTCCAAGACCCCCAGTGGATGCCCAAAACTGCGGATAGTACCAAACCCTATATATACTATGTTTTTTCCTATACATACACACCTATGATAAAGTTTAATTTACAAATTAGGCAAAGGAAGAGATTAACAACAATAACTAATAATAAAATAGAACAATTATAACAATATACAGTAATGAAAGTTACCATAGATCTTAACAATTTTAGCATACAATTTTTTTTCTTATCAAGTTGAGAACTTGCAACTTTTCACTTAAAGGAAGTGCTTTACAGCTTCTCTTTGGCATATCCGAATTGCCAGCATCACTACTCTTGCGCTTTGGGGCTGTTATTAAGTAAAATAAGCATTACTTGAGCGCAAGCACTGTGATACCGCAACAGTTGATCTGATAACCTAGATGGCTACTAATGACTAACGGGCAGGTAGCGTATACAGCATGGATACACTGGACAAAGGTTCACGTCCCAGGGTGGGACAGAGCTGGACGGCGCGAGATTTCACCACGCTACTCAGAATGCTGTGCAATTTAAAACTTATGAATTATTTCTGGAATTTTCCATTTAATATTTTCAGACCATGGTTGAGGGCAAGTAACTGAAACCACAGAAAGGAAAACCGAGGATAAGGGGGGACTACTGTAATTCAAATGTTCGACAAGAGAAAAAATAAAATAAATAAGTTTTAGAATATTTACAAAATACTATGCATCAGTTCAAATGAATTAACTAGAGCTACACATATCAACAAAGATAAATCTCAAGCACATAAAGATGAAAGAAACAATCGAGTTGAAGAGTAATACATACAGAATGATACCATTTACACGCAGATTCAAAACATGTAAAACAAAGCCATATATTTATTGGCACCCATGTGTAATAAGTGTAAAAACACATACGGTAAAGCTAAACATGGACTTCAGGATGGTTGTTATGGATGGAGAGGTGGGTGGGATAGAAACGAGATCAGCACGGAGAGTGCCAGAGCTTTCAACTCTATCTGTAGCGTTTAGAAAAATCTGAAGTATGGCAAAATGTTAGCACTCATACAGCTGAGTGTGGGAACAGGTGTCCATTCTGTTTTTCTCCTTGTGTGTTTGAAACATTTCATTAAATTGTTTTTTAAGCAAAGTGGAATGCTTTGAGAAGACTCAATAAGGACTGAGTTACTGAAAAACAAAAACAAAAAGTACTTTTGAAATAAGAGTGTGCAAGACAATTGTAAAAAGTTGGGTAAATAATTCTAATTTAAAGTCCTGACATAGATTTCTTTCCCAGGTTTTTTGTTTGTTTGTTTGTTTTTTGTGAGGAGGACTAGCCCTGAGCTAACATCTGTTGCCAATCCGCCCCCCTTTTTTTTTCTTGAGGAAGACTGGCCCTGGGCTAACATCCGTGCCCATCTTCCTCTACTTTATATGCGACACTGCCACAGCATAGGCCAGCAAGCGGCGCGTCGGTGCGCGCCCGGGATCCAAACCGGCGAACCGGTCCACCACAGCGGAGCGCGCACACTTAACCGCTGCGCCGCCGGGCTGGCCTCCCAGGTGTGTTTAAGTTCTTGATCCACTTTAAAGAAAAACAAACTGGAAATCATAAAAATGCGTATTGTGAGTGAGGTTTGTTCGAGAAAGACAATGCAGAGCTCCAATCGGTGGGCTCATTCTCAGCCTTGCTTTACATCAAAACACTGGTGAATGAATATATATAAATATGTTTCAAGTTCATATAAAATATTTAAAGTAAGTATAGATCACATTTTGCGATTTCCTATTTTAACTGAATTATTCCATTTCTGGTCCTGATCCTGCTTGATAAGAAGGCTTCTACTGTAATCATTCCAAGATCTGTTAACACACATTAAAGGCCTCCATGCTATGCACCGAAGTAGGTGCAGATGGTTGCCTAAAGGACTGAGTGAACGAAAGATGTGGGGGTGCAAGCATCCTGGGCAGAGGGTAAAGTGGCAGCAAATTCAGCAAAAGAAATAGACAGGAAATAGAGCATGGGTTTCTTCTACTGAAGGGTGTAGAAGGAGGGAGAGAGATAAGGTTGGGAAGATAGGTTATGGTAAGACTAAAGAAACAGGTACTTGGATTTTGTCTTAATCTCAATTTTAACATACTGTAGTTTCTAAATTGAAAGCATTTAGAGGCTGGCCCTGTGGCTTGGCTGTTAAGTGTGCGCGCTCCGCTGCTGGTGGCCCGAGTTCGACCCTGGGCGCGCCGACACACCGCTTCTCCGGCCACGCTGAGGCCGCGTCCCACGTGCAGCAACTAGAGGGATGTGCAGCTGTGGCGTGCAACTATCTACTGGGGCTTTGGGGGGAAAAAAATAAATAAATTATAAATTGAAAGCATTTATTCATCATATTTTAAGTTTTCACGTCAGAAAGTAGTCATCTGCAGTTTCCAAAGCACTCTGAAGAAGTTTATGATGATGTCATTTCTAAGAGTAACAAATTAAATGAGATCAGAGCTCTCTTTAACCTTCCATAATAAGAGGTAAATTGTCATATTTCTTTTCTAAATAAATTTTTATTGACACAAAAATTCACACACCTTTAAAAAAATAAAGATATTACAAATTGGGCCATGGTTGCCTTTGACCACCAACCCAATCCCAGTCTCCCCTCCCCGCATGTAACCAAAGTGAAGACCCATTGCTCTGGAGTTACACTGTGCAAGTTCAAATCTTTAAAGATTTTTTATTTATTTATTTTTTCCCCCAAAGCCCCAGTAGATAGCTGTGTGTCACAGCTGCACATCCCTCCAGTTGCTGTATGTGGGACGCGGCCTCAGCATGGCCGGAGAAGCAGCGCGTCGGTGCGAGCCCGGGATCCGAACCCGGGTCGCCAGCAATGGAGCGCGCTCACTTAACCACCAAGCCACGGGGCCGGCCCGCAAGTTCAAATCTTGATTCTACAACTTACTCATGACTTTGGACAAGTTATTCAACCTCGCTCAACTTCAGATCATCATCACAGGGATATTAGTACACATCTTACAGGGTTGTTGTAAGGCTTGAATGAGTTAAATCTTACAAGGGCTTAGAGCAATTTCTTTTACTAGAAAGCACTCAACATCATGTTAACTGCTATCATTAGCTATTATTTTCAGTCCAGCAGTATCTCAAAACTTTCTCTGATGTTTTAAATATACACATACCTGCAGACAACATTGTTTTGTGTGAGGCAGTTTTTACTAATGGTATCATACCAAACATGTTGTTCTGCAACTTTGTTTTGTCATCCAATGATAAATCCTGGAGGTTTAGAAATAGAAATCAACATGTTCTTTTAAATTTCGCATAGCCAGTCCACTTCTGATAGACCTTAGCCCTTTAAATTGTTCCCAATGTGTCCTGAGTGATGAGAAATGCTGCAATGAACATCGTTGTACAAGCGTTTCTTGCACATGGGGAGGTGTTTCACTACGGTGGATGCCTAGGTGGGGAATTTCTAGGTCATACTACACACACAGTTTAAATTTCAGTCTATGCTGCCAATTTGCCCTCCAAAGTGGCTGTACCAATTTATACTCCTCCCAGCAGCCTATGTAAAAATTACCCATTTCAACTTTGTGAAAGTTTTCAATATCCTTTCTATCACAATACAACAGTCTCTTAAATTCTTAACAATCTGATGATGGGTGAAATTTTTTATTTTAAATTAAATTTTCCTGATTCCTAGGAGAGTTGGTCAGATGTGTATTTTAATATATATATTGCCTATTATTTGTGTTTTCCCATTTGTAAATTGTCTGTTGGTATCCTATTTTCTTTTCTTTTTTTAATTACTTATAAGAGTTTACACATTATGAATCTTAAGTGTCTGATACATATATTTAAAATATTTTCTCTCAGTCTGTTACCTGCCTTTAGCTTTCTTTATGGTTTATATCTACTGTTTTACAGAAGTGGGGTTTTTTTTATTATTGTTATTTTTTTAGTGAGGAAGATTGGCCCTGAGCTAACATCTATTGCCAATCTTCTTCTTTTTTCTTTCTTTTTTTTTTTTTGCTGAGGAAGGTTGGCCCTAAGCTAACATCTGTGCCTGTCCCCCTTTATTTTGTACGTGGGATGCCACCACAGCATGGCTTGCTGAGCAGTGCGTAGGTCTGCGCCTGGGATCCAAACCTGTGAACCCCGGGCCACCGAAGCAGAGTATGTGAACCCAACCTCTATGCCACTGGGCCAGGCCCCAGAAGTTTGTTTTTTTTTTTAAATAATTTTATTTATTTATTTATTTTTTCCCCCAAAGCCCCAGTAGATACTTGTATATCATAGCTGCACATCCTTCTAGTTGCTATATGTGGGACGTGGCCTCAGCATGGCTGGAGAAGCGGTGCGTCAGTGCGCACCCGGGATCTGAACCCGGGCCACCAACAGCGTAGCGCGTGCACCTAACCACTAAGCCCCGGGGCCAGCCCCCCAGAAGTTTTTAATACGGATATAATCAAATGTATCACTTTTCTTTTAAACTTTTTTTTTTTGTGTATGAGGAAGATCAGCCCTGAGCTCACATCCATGCCAATCCTCCTCTTTTTGCTGAGGAAGACTGGCCCTGGGCTAACATCTGTGCCCATCTTCCTCCACTTTATATGGGACGCCGCCACAGCATGGCCTGACAAGCGGTGCATCGGTGCACGCCTGGGATCCAAACCCAGGCCACCAGCGGCGGAGCGCGCACACTTAACCGCTACACCATGGGGCTGGCCTCTCTTTTAAACTTTTTTTCTGTTTGAATCTTCTTCAACAAGATTTTACTTACTCCTAAGGCCATAAACATTTTTGTATAATTTTTTCTAATACTTTCAAAGCATTTCTTCATATTTAGATTTTTTTTTTTTGTAAGGAGATCAGCCCTGTGCTAACATCTGCCAATGCTCCTCTTTTTTGGCTGAGGAAGACTGGCCCTGGGCTAACATCCGTGCTCATCTTCCTCCACTTTATATGGGACGCCGCCACAGCATGGCTTGCCAAGCAGTGCGTCGGTGCGCGCCCGGGATCCGAACCTGTGAACCCGGGGACACCGCAGCAAAGCGTGGGCACTTAACTGCTTGCGCCACCGGGCCAGCCCCCATATTTAGGTTTTTAATTCACCAGAAATATGTATTTTTAATGGTATTGGTAAGAATCCAACTTGACTCTTTTCCCCAAAAGGATTTCCAGTTGTCTCCAACTACATTTTTTGGGTATCAGCTTTATTGAGAGAGAATTCACAGACCATACAATCCACCCATTTAAAATGTACAATTCAATGGTTTTAAGTACATTCACAGAGTAGTACAGTCATCACCACAGTCAATTCTGAAACATTTTCATCACCCTAAAAAGAAACCTCGTACCCTTTTTATACCAAACCTTTCCCCAGCCCTAGACAACCATTAATCTACTTACTGTCTCCACAGATTTGCCTTTTCTGGACATTTCATATAAATGGAGTCATACAACATGTGGTCTTCTGTGCCTGGCTTCTTTCACTTAGCATAATGTTTCAAGGGTCATCCATGTTGTAATGTGTATCAGTATCTCATTTCTTTTTATTACCAAATAATATTCGATTGTATGGATATACCACATTTTATTTATTCATGCCTCAGTTGATGGACATTTGAGTTGTTTCCATTTTTTGGCTATTATAATAATGCTGGATGAGCATCGTGGCCCCAGGCAATCACTGATCTGGTCCCTGTCAAAGTATTCCCTTTTCTAGAATTTATTATAAATGAAATCGTATAGTATGGATTCTTTTGTGTCTGGCTTTTTTCACTCAGCATATCGTTTTTACGATTCATCCATGTTATTGTACATATCAGTAGTTCATACCTCTTTATGGCTGAATAGCATTCCATTGTGTAGATATATACACTGAAATTTTGAAATTTTGATGAAATCCAGTTTACCAATTTTTTGAAATTTCATGCTTTTTGGATCTTATTCACAACTGTGCCTTTAAAATTTATTCATTGGGGAAGCTTTCCTCTCTGCTCCTGATGAATCTCAGGCATTCACATGACTCTGAGATAATAAAAGGTCCCCTGGTCACAATAAATGACAGTCTCAGTTCAGGCATTAGAATGCCCAATTCTACATCATAATCAAAATGTCAAACTTCATTTAGAGTGAAAAGTCCTCTCCTCCACTCACTTGGACCGTCTGTGTGAACACTTAGCGGTAGGAGCGAAGAGGAGGTGGGGCCGTGGCTGCACTCTCTTTCTCCACCTACAGTATCTCCTCCTCTTCCAGCTGGCTCTCTCAGGTTCGAGAGTCAAATAAGAAGTTTCTCTTAGGTTTGGAAGAGAAACACTCTTGTTAAATAGTTTCAATCTCTCTGGGATTGGCAAATATTCAAACCTGACTATTTCTCTCTTGAGGTATGTTTGCGGGTTCTGCAGACGCCCCCAGTAGGAACATTGTATTGTACACAACGCAGGTGACACCATTTCCCTTCCATTGGCTGCCCCTATCCTAGCTTTTGTTTTTTAGTGGTCCACTCTACATGGGGTCTTTCTGTTGGAGTCCCATGGCTCTTCAGGCAGTTCTCTTGGGCAAGATTTAAAAGAGTTTGATCCAGCTCTCCTTCCAAAAAATCTTCCACCTTGACTAACTCTTGGATTGCAGGCCACTTGACATAATCATTTCCCCTTCACCTCTGTGGTTGGAGCAGCTAGCCAGCCCATCTCTGCCTTTCACGTGTTCCAGGCATCAGTCAGACACTGGTCTACTACCTGGAAGAGTTATACATCAAGGTCTCCAGGTGGCCCCATTGAAACGGCACCCTCTTGACTTGTGGAAAATGGGAAAGTATCTTCTACCCCTGCTCATTGAGAGAGGGGAGAAGAGACATTCAGCATAGCTTTCTCCAGAAAAGTCCTCTTTACATAGTCCTGCACTAACAACCTTTACGCCCCTGAGGGTGAGAGGGTTGAGAATTTTGAAGCTAGTTTTTGGCTATCTACTTTGAAACTCCCACAAGATGGTCTGCTGACAACTTTATCTAATATATACTGCCTCAGGGTTTCTGGCTGAAACTTCCAATTTAAAATCCTATTACACTTGCGTTTGTGGGCTAAACACTACTTGGATGTGACGTATTATTCTTTTACTATCCTAATAGATTGAAATTGCAAATGTTTCATTTAAGATTATGGGATCTATGTTCAAAATGAAATTCACCTATGCTCGTGTTTTTTTTGTACTGACCTTGTAAGCGTCATGTAGCAGGATAGAAATTTGCATACTATGACTCAGATGTGCAAAAGAATATAATGTTCATTATTTTCTACAACTAATCCTGTCTTAGACTCAAGCCTCTACCTCCTGCTAATAGCAGGGGAAAAAAATTTTACTTGTGTTTATGTATCTGTCAGTTTAAATTGCATTTGGTCAATTCAGAATTCACATTCCCTCCCTGCTGGCTGTTTTTCCTCCTCATAACAGCAGGGGAGGAACCCCACACTATCCTGTGGCCTTCCCCAGCCCACTGTTGAAGCCACTGAGGGAAGGCTGGTCCACCTTACCTTTTGCAGGGTCATTCTGATGTCTACTACTGAAATTCAGCATCCTGCATTCTGTCCTTCCCTCCTGCCAACTTCAGGCAGGGAAATAATCCAAATTATAAGAAAATGCATCAGAAGGTATTTTCTAAATATTTTAACTAGTTATTTACATTTAAATCCAAGACATTTATTGTTCATATGCTTTTTTTGCCAATTCAAGGATCCAATCACACGTAATCTTCCACATACTGGTGGGGAAGCATGCTGCCTATTTCCCAGAATCCTCTCAGGAAACCTGTGCTAATAACTGTTACATACAATGGCTGTGGCCCAGGTGCTTGACTTACATTATTTCTAATTCTTGCAATAACCCAGTGGAGTACATAATTCCATTGCCATTTTACAGAAAAATAAATTGAGGCAAAGGAAGTTGGCTGCATTAGTTAGGATACAGGCTAACTTGTTGTAGCAAAGGGATACCAAAATACAGTGGCTTGAAGAAGGTGGAGGTTTATGTCTCTCTCACAAAACACAATAGAGGCAAGCAGAAAGTCCAGGGCGGCAGGTGGTTCTGCCTCTCGCAGTTATCCAGGGTCCCAGCACCTTCTGTCTCATTACTCCACCGTCATCCAGGGTGTTGCCCTCATCCATATGGTAAAAGCTGGCTCACCATTACACATGCACGTCCCAGCCTGCAGGAAGGAGGAAGAGAGAGGATGAAGGATAGGCAGTTCCCTTTTTAAGGAAATTGCACACAAACACTTCAGCTCACACCCCATTGTCCAGAAATATCACAGTCATATGGCCACAACTAACTACAAGGGAGGATGAAAAATGTAACCTCTACTCAATCGCCACATGCTAAGTTACAACTGGTGGTGGATGGGTATGGTGCTCTGGAACACTTGTACTGGGACATAAGACTTAGTACATAAACTGGGACTATCTCTTGGAAATGGTGGCATTCAGAAAGATTTCCTAAGCATTTCATATGTCTTGTCTGCAATCTCTGGGGATGTGATGTATATTGCCCAGACCTAGACTGAGCCTTTTCTCCTATAAGCTAGGGACCTCTCTCCTATTAGACAACCAAGGGGACATCTGGAACCTAAGCTGTTTCATCAACA
Organism: Ceratotherium simum simum; assembly: GCF_057802395.1. NCBI lineage: Eukaryota > Metazoa > Chordata > Mammalia > Perissodactyla > Rhinocerotidae > Ceratotherium > Ceratotherium simum. Next base: position 16,749,054 of record NC_141921.1, on the reverse strand, counting down.
AAGTACAGATCATATCTTATGAACATGAACAATACCATAGATCAAGCAAGGCCAGGAGGCAGCCAGTAACCTTTGGGCCACATTTTGGTACATCCAGAATGGCTACAACAACATAATTCTTTTTTTTTTTTTTTGGTGAGGATGATTGACCCTGAGCCCATCTGTGCCCATCCTCCTCTATTTTGTATACAGGATGCTGCCACAGCATGGCTCGATGAGCGGTGTGTAGGTCTGCACTTGGGATCCAAACCTGCGAACCCTGGGCTGCTGAAGTGGAGCGTGTGAACCTAACGACTATACCATTGGGCAGGCCCCACAACATAATTCTTTTTTTTTTTTTTTAATAATTTTACTTATTTATTTATTCCCCCCCCAAAGCCCCAGTAGATAGTTGCATGTCATAGCTGCACATCCCCCTAGTTGCTGTACGTGGGACGCGGCCTCAGCATGGCCGGAGAAGCGGTGCGTCGGTGCACGCCCGGGATCCGAACCCGGGCCGCCAGCAACGGAGCGCGTGCACCTAACTGCTAAGCCACGGGGCCGGCCCCCCACAACATAATTCTTTACTCTAGTGTTTCCACTGGTCTGTTTTGTTGTGCACAGCCTCTATAGGTACCACAAAGAACTTTACCATGTGAGTAAGTCTTTTTGAATGTATTTCCCTAGAGATATAACAGACCAAAAATAAAGCAAGTCATGAGGAACATTTAGATGTATCTCAAATCTCGCACATAGATTAAAAGTAGCATTTAGTGGACCCATGACTAAATGATTTTCCTGGTACTATCTGTCACTGCCCCTGCACCCCGCCATCACATGCTTTCTGGAAAACGAGTGCAGACTCTTCTGCTGCACCTCTGGTCTTCATCAGCTTGGGCATGTTTCCTCTTGGTAGTTGGCTCAGTTCGGCTAATTTGCTCTTGGCTCCTGGTGTTTGTCTATGAGTTTCTTGAACACCTAGTGACACTTCCAATGAGACTATGAAATTATCGTATTTTAGAGCAGGCCTTAGATGTTATTTTATTTAAACAATAGGTTATCTAATTTAAAATCCTTCATTTTACAGATAAGGCTAGTGAGGTTTAAACGACTTTCCTAATATCACATTGCTGGCTAGTTAGCAGTGCTAGCTTGACAGGACAAGAACTTGGGTCTGGAGTTCAGTGTTTTTTTCCTACTACCCATGCTGCCTCCTATATATTCCACCTACTCTCTGCTGTATAATACAGTACACTCTCTTCTACTGAACATGACTAAATTATCTGATGCTGTCAAATAACAACCATGCCTAGGAGCCTTTAGCTGGCTTCAGGATTAAAAAATAAACAAAATCTGAAGGTTTTAGCAAGGCATGACAAAATAACTACCAAACACTGATAGTATGTTGCCAGTTTCCCAGACAAGAAGGGACAGAACCAATTACTACTCATTTTTCCAAGTAAGGGGTGTGACTCATCTAACCTTTGCGTTTCACCAAGGATTTAGTTCAGTAGGTGCAGGACTGACTCTCAGTTGGCAGATCTATTGGAAAGTCGATTATTCAAAATTGTTTCGCTCCCATTGTTGAAATGATCTTTTCTTCACAATTTTCTATTTCCTTTAATCTGAGCAGTCAAATAGATCTAAACTCCTGTGACTAGGGCCGTCTACTTCACAGTTCTATGTCTAGATTAGGTTTTTCTAATCTTCTTTGATGTATTCAGTAACCACCTCAGGACACCTCCCTTCCACACCTCCCTCTTAACCTTGTCCTATCCTTGGCTAGAACCCCATCCAATCTAGTTTTATTGAGGATAACAAAAAGGAGAACCAGAGAATATCTCTGAGTGGCAGATTATGAAACACTCTACTTCTTCAATTTCATGCCCTTCTGCAGAAAAATAAAGTCAGAGGGCAGCAGTATCAGAGACACAGATTGAGAAACGTACACATATATTCGGTCAGCTTTGATCTTACTGAGGACACACGAGATGGCAACAGTGGTCGTATTCTCTTCTGCTCCTATTGGACGAAGTCCCCACTGGGATGAAACTGGGATTAGGATAATGCTGGAGTAAGGTGAGATGACACCTCTTCCAGTTCTCTACTGCACTCTGTCTTGCCTGCCTCTTGAGGAGCCTTTAGGAAAAGAACTCAAACCATATCCACGTATGGATATACTCACATATAGGTATGTCTGAGGAGCTAGGGGAAAGCAAGCAAGGGGAGGGTTGACAGGGGTAAATCACAGGCAGGGCTCCAGATTCCTATGAGAGCATTCATCACAAAGGAAAGGGTGAGGTGTGACCAGACACACCCAGCAGCAGAGGGGAGGACTGCTTAGCATGGTAGTTCTGGGACCAACATAGTGGTATCACCTAAATTTATCCAAACCGAGCTACTCCCCATCGGTGTCTTGCCTACAGTCTAGGAGGAGGGGGAGGGGCAAGTTTAGGATGCACGTAATACTAAAATACCTGCCTTTGATACGTCTGAGAGCCACCACAATCCAACCATGTGAATAAACGTGAACATGGGTTATTTGGGTATGGTAATGGTTGATATCTCCATGAGATGCTTCTTTTTTTTTTTTTTTTTTTTTTTTTTTTTTTTTTTTTAAAGATTTTATTTATTCAGTTTTTTCCCCCCAAAGCCCCAGCAGATAGTTGTATGTCACAGGTTCACATCCTTCTAGTTGCTGTACGTGGGACTCGGCCTCACGTTGGACGGAGAAGTGGTGCCTCGGGGCGCTCCCGGGATCCGAACCCGGGCCGCCAGCATCAGAGCGCGCGCACTTAACCGCTAAGCCACGGAGCCGGCCCACCATGAGATGCTTCTGATAGTTTTCTTAGCTTTTATTTTCTATCTTGATGAAAAATTCAGCAATTTCAGAAAACATAGAACCCAACAGGCTTTACAATGTACACAGCTGATTTCTGTATGCTTTGGACAGCTCTGCCACATTCATAACGGTTTTTGATTATTTTTTGCCCTGGCAGGTTTGGAGGGCATATGAAGACGTTCAAGATGGATGGGGAGTGAGGGGGAGCTGTGACCCCTGCTGCTCTCCCAGCATTATGTTTACAGTAGTGGCATCCCTCTGACACAATGGCAAACAGAGGAGAGGGAGGTTCCTATCCTTTTCAGAGGAAACAGCAAGAGCCACACTGCTGCTGCCCTTAGGGAACCTTCAGCTGATTAGAAAAAGTGGTCTCCTGGGGGCAGTCACAGCTCCTGGGGGCATGGCTTGGTACCCTTGTACAAATAGAAAAAGTGCTTCTTCCTTCTGGAGAACACATGTGGGCGGGTGTATAACTTAAGCTTAGTGAGTTGCATTTCATGCTAGACTTTAGTCCCCATGTGTCCCCTTGTGCACCAAACAACCTACACAACTGTGCATAACTGCACAACTGTATGCACTAGTCCCTGTCAGAGCATCTGAGAAGCACATGGGCACATCTCCAAATAGAGCACTGAGAGGAGGTCCAGGAATGAAACACGGCACAAGCGTTGGCCTGAGCAGCAGGGTGGCCAACAGTGGTCCAGCTAAGTGGTATCAGTGTTAAGTGGCAGTCCAAGGGAACCATGGAGCAAGGGTCCACACAGAAGGCAAGCAGTGGTCAGTATGGAACATTAAGAGGGGAAACAAGTAAAAGTATGAAATGAAGCCTGGGCTATTCGGTGGCAACACTTGAGATATCTCCTGGGGACTCTCAGGCATTAGAAAGGAGAGAGTGGTGGATATTTCCTGTTTTGTCTGCCCAAATTCACACAAACTGTGCGAGTGTGGTGAAGCTGCTAATTACAGCACTCCAAATCCCAGCCATAGGGCCCAGCCAACCAAGGTACCAGCCTTGGCCAGAATGATTGGTCCAGGGGTAGGCCAATCAAAGTTCTTCCTGGGGACTTTTTTCATTTAGAGGTAGAAGAAAAGCACTTGGCCTTCCAGATAAGGAGTGTTAAGAAATGTGAATGGGAGCCATCTTCCCTGCCATGTGGAGGAAGGGATCTCCTGTAGAAGAGAACAGGATCAACACAAAGAAAGCAGAGCAAGAGGGAGAGGGAGAGAGAACAAGAGAGACTGAGGGAGAAAGGAGGGGAGAGAGATCGAAAAAGTGAGAAAGACCAATCTGGAAAATATATTTTAGTCCCCAGAGCTAGTTGTGCCAGAAGTCCACTCCCAGACTTCCAAAGATTGTGAGCCAAAACATCCCCTTTTTGCTTAGTTTAAACTGGATTTCTGTCATTTATAAATGAATGACTTCTGCCTAATACAGGCAGGGAAACTTGGAAGGGTTCTGAGCACCTGAGCTACCCAGGAGGGACCTATCTCCAACTGTCAAGTGACCTTGTAGAGTTGGGAACCTTCAATTCTTTACAAGTTGACAATATATCTTCAGCTCATCAAGAATGGTGGAGTGGGGCCGGCCCCGTGGCTTAGCGGTTAAGTGCACGTACTCCGCTGCTGGCGGCCCGGGTTCGGATCCCGGGCGCACACCGACACACTGCTTCTCCGGCCATGCTGAGGCCGCATCCCACATACAGCAACTGGAAGGATGTGCAGCTATGACACACAACTATCTACTGGGGCTTTGGGGGGAAAATAAATAAGTAAATAAAATCTTAAAAAAAAAAAAAAAGAACGGTGGAGTTACTTGCCTCTCAGTTCCTTGGATACTGCCAAGGTCTTTGGACGATCTGACTAAATTCCTGACTTTTTAAGGTTAAATCTCCTTGCTTCTGACCCATGGTTTTGATATATAACAGGATAGATTATGTGGCTGACCAAATCATCCATCTGACCTGGGAATTCTGCCTCACTGAACAATTACTAAAGTTATACCAAAAGAGAAATTAACTCTTAAGATTTTACTGGTAAATCCTTTTGTAAAATAAAGAATATTTGCAATATGAGTAACCCTCTCAATATACTGGTTTTACATGCTCAAATATTCTTTTTTTCTTTTGCTGAGGAAGATTCACCCCGAGCTAACATCTGTTGCTAATCTTCCTCTTTTTCCATGAGGAAGATCACCCTGAGCTAACATCTGTGCCAGTCTTCCTCTATTTTGTACGTGGGTCGCTGCCACAGCATGCATGCCAATGAATGGTATAGGTCCGCGCCCAGGTCACCAAAGTGGAGTGCACCAAACTTAACCACTAGGCCATGGGACTGACCCCCTCAAATATTCATATTTTTAAGGTATATATATATATATATATATATATATATATTCATCCAAAAAAAGTCTATACAAATTGCATTTTGTGCTGGTGATGTGCCACAAAGCTAAGAATCCATTCCCATCTTGGACCAGTTAGCTTCAAACAGAAGGTACCAGTACTATTTATTAATCCAAAAATGGGCAAAGTCATTCACAAGTCAGGCATGATAGAGCCTTAGCATGATGAACCAGTGATGTGGGGAAAATGGCCAGAGCCCACTAGGAGCAGAATTGGGGGAAAGTGACCTAGCTAAAGGGTCATTTGTCAATGTCCTAAGACGAGGAGGAAGCCAGGACTGAGTTCCAGCTGGTCTCAGTATTCGGGAGATGCATAGCAGGTGAAGCCTTGCAACAGGAGGGTCCAAGATCAATGGCAGTAAATGGCAGTCATGCCCTCGTTCTGTGTTAGCAGCCAGCCCCTAGTGGGTAACAAAAACAGGTCTTGGGCTCCCCGGAGGCAGGAATTCACAAGAGTCAGCAAGAGAATCAGGATCCTAGATCAGAAAGGGTTTCAGGCTAGCGCTTCCATCCAAACAGGTAGAAGAATGCCCACTTACACAGCCTGGCCATTATGGATGAAAGCTACAACTCAGTGAGCAGGCAGGGGTTCAGACGATGATGCAACTTATTTCACCAGTTGGTGAGCAAAAGGAATTCATCTCAGTTTAGGTACTAAGGATACAAAGAGGACTAAGACATAGCATACTTGCTCTCAAGTTGCTCACAATCTAGATGGAGACAGAGCCATAACGAGATGATTTCAAATCTGTGCAGATAGTGGGGGAATTTGACAAGTGCCAAAGGAGAGGAAGGCATCATGTGCTATGAGAACACAAAGAAGGGTCACTTACCCCAAACTAAGGTTTAGGAAGACTTCTTGGAGAAGATGCTACTTGAGCTGATTTTAGCAGGCAAACAAAGATGAGAAAGATTTACCATGAACATCATGGAGGTGAGCCACAGAAAAGCACATTCAGGGCATTTCAAATAATTGGCTATTACTAGAGTGGAAAGGGGTCTCTACGCCATTAAGAGGTTTATCCCACAGGCTATAGGGAGGTATGGTGGAAACTGTTCATCATCCTTGGTTTTTCCTCTTCCTTTTAGTAATAGAAGCCTTTCTCTCCCCCACTAAGTTTTACCTGGGCATATACTTGTCCAATTAAGGAGTATACACATTCTCCAGCTTCCCTTGCAGTAGATGTGACCATGCGACCAAGTTCTTGGGATGTGATTGGAAGCTAGGAGTATAATGTTCATTATTAAAAGGAAGCCACTTGCCCTCACTTTCTCTTTCCTCTCTCTCCTTACAGAGGTCTGAAACACAGATATGGCCAAGAGATCCAGCCTCAAACATGCCAAAAATGACCACACTCTGGCGTAGGTGGCTCTCTAAGATGAAAGAAACCTGGGTCCCAGGATGAACAAGTGGAGCCGAGCTGCCTCTTCATCCTGGACATCCACCTCACTGGACTATTAAGTGAGAGAGAAATCAATTTCTTGTGAAGTCACAGTCTTTTGGGGTCTCTTTGTTATAGCAGCATAGCCTGTAACCTACATGGAAGGAAAGGATAGTGTTGAGGCTTCTAATATAATTCCTGACTGGGTCAGAATTGGCTAAGGAGTTAGGAAAGTCTGAGACAACAAACATCCACCTTTAATGATTCTAGCTAAGTGAGGCTAGGGCTGGCAGATAGTAAGATGAGATGAGAAATGATGCAGCCTTGTCTCAAGAGGGATAGGGAAAGCACCTTGAAAACTATAAACTTCTACCTGGTTCTGGGAGCCTAGTTCATCCAGAGCAGGACAGCAGCCAGCAACCACCTGAATGTCTTTCTTGCACTCTGCCCTGCAAAACTACATCCACTGTCATCTTCAAAAGCTGACTCCAACATGCTTCCGATGAAGACCTCATTGACTAATCCCACTTATCATTTTGTGTTAATCATGTTTGCAAAAGGGAAAAATTATTTCTAATCCCCCTCTATTTCCTGAAGAGGATGAATTCTCTAACTGGAAAACCTTTCGTTTTGCTAAACACAGTAATTCGTCAGGGATGCAAGTTTGGAAGTAGAAACTGGGATAAAATGCATTCCTCTAGTAGTGAAGGGTTGAGGAATCTGCATTGGGCTCTGAATGGGGAAGTAAAGAGCAGCAAGGCTGGAGGCTGAGGGGGCGGGATTGGGTGGGGGTGTTGAAAAACATCCCTAGTGGCAAAAGCAGAGATAGAGTACTCTGGAAAAAGAGGTGTGTTGTAGGGGGATTTTCAAGTGAATTGCTGCAGTCTACATGATGTAAATCCTGTCTCCCCTTCAGTAAATTCTGTCTTGTTCACTAAGACCCTAGTATGAGAGGTGTTAGGGGTGTGAGCTTGAATAAGAGGATGAGGGAAAAGCTGACATCTGAATACATACAGCATCTGTAGATAGAAGAAACTAGACCAAGGAAAGTGAGAGTCAGTGCCAGTGATTCACAATTCTAGAACTTCAGACACCTTCCTTTAGTTATTAATTCTATAATTTTGAAATTATGAGTACTGGATTGTCATAATTTGAGAGTTACTATTCACCCAATAATTAGAGTGCCCATTACTGAAATAATAGTTGTTAGCAGTTATTAATTGCTTAGAGAATTCAGAAATGGAGAGCTTTCTTCTAGCTGAGGGTAGGGTGAATTTTAGAGAAGGCAACGTGAAGGGGTTGTATTTGAGCTGGGTCTTGAAGAATGGATAGGAATTGGTCAGGCAAGGCTTTTCAGAGGAAGGGAACAGCATGGACGATCTGACCAAAGCCAAAGTCACACATTTATTTTCAATAAATATTTATCAATATCCGCTGTGTGTCAGGCACTTGCTAGGTCACAGGGATATGAAGATGAATTTGGCTTCATAGGCTTGTGTTAACATATCATGAAACTTTTCTATTCATTCTGTTATTGGTTTGCCACGTCTATCAGATCTTCCTTGGACATATTTCTGCACGGCCAGTTTTTCTTTCTTGAATCTATGTGTGTGATGCTTCTTTTGCTCATTAGATGTACTACTTTCCATTTATTCTAGTGCATTTTAACCTGCTGTTGATGACCATTTCTCTAATTTATTAAGGTCAATTGAATTTTGATCTTCTATATACTTGGCACACCCATCTGCTTGGGGTCATATGTAATATTTATAAAGACTTTCACTTTCTTTCCACTGTCCGGACCCACATCTCCATACCCTTTTGTGCCAATATATAGTGAAGTTTGGAAGTAAGGCAAGAAATGTGGCCCCAGAATCCCAGTATATCTGTAATTGACCACAGTTTGTCAACTGAAATTGCAACAATGTCTCTTAAATGACAGTCATAATTGTTACCAACAGGTACCTGAGTACCACTTGTAGCAACAGTGATGCACAACGCCTTGACCCCTTTTCTTAAAAGGCTTACAGACTTAGCTGAGTAAAGCTGGTCTGCTTTGCAGGTCTGATCATCTCCTCCTCTCTTTCTGTAGGCATGCCTATGCATGCTGGTCCCCAAATTTAAAGGGTGGAGGGAGAGCAGGGAATTGGGAAGCTTCACTTCAGCCTTAAACCTAAGCCATGTGAGTCAACTCAGACTTTTGGCAGAGTTCTGTTCTAGAGGTTATTGGGTGCTAGCTCAGCTATGAATAAAACGATCCTTTGGTTTCTATTGCAATATCTTTCTTGTGTATAGTTCCCTTGGGAACTCTAGGGAGAGGAGAAATGATCAGCAGAGCAGGGTTTAGCTATTTCTCATCCTTGAGCATGGCAGACTATATTGTTGGCCACAGTTTTCCAGAAACTTTTGCTGCCCTTCCCAGGGAAGTATTGTTAGCGCTGCTTAAATAGCTATGATAGATATGTAGTCACAGGTTAGCATAAGTTAGCATAAGGGAAGCCATCTTGTAGAAGGGAACCATGTTGGAGCTATAAATAACCCTGATCCACAAGGCACACCTTTGTTTAGTCTGCAATGCTTTACTTTGCAGGTAGCCTGGATAAGTCCTGGATATTGCTTGTGAGCAATATGCATGCTCTGCTACTTTCTCAGCGTTAGCTTATACATAGACCTCCCTATTGTGATAAGACAGTAACTTTTTGTTCTTTAAGTTTTCCCAGGAATGTAACGACCTTCAGAAAGGAGCCCTATACTGGTATCCATCGCCGGTGACAAGGAAAAGGGATGATGCGGCGCCTCAAGGACTGCACCACTGTAGGATCCCAAAAAGGAAACCCCAACTCCAGTCTCGGGAAGGCGCGGACCCACAGACACAGAAGACCGAGCTTGATGCAAATGCAAGAGGTTTTATTAAGCGGAGCTCCGGGTCGACACGTATCTCTCGCAGGAGACAGAGGAGTCGACCCCGGACCTTAAAGGGCAAACTCTTATATAGGGTTTGGAAGCACAAAGCGGGAAAAGGTTGGCGCGGTCTTATATGATTGGCTAATTTAAAACATTTAAACAGTTACATTTTATGGCGCGAATTGCTATGGCGCGAAGCGATTATCAGGTTACACACACGCGTCCCCATCTGGACCCCCTCCACCCCGTCCCTCCCAAACTTATCCCTCTGGAGCACTCTCTTGTTCTCAATTTTCCCCGAACAGTTTAGGGTGGGTCTTTTATGAATAGAGTCAGTCAGGATCGATAAACATTCCCTCCTATACCAGGAATCTTTAGGGCGTGGAGGTGCCTGTCTCTAAGGTAGTAACTTTTTAATTTTTAATATAATTTACTTCCTTCACCACCAGACGGTCACGTTCCGAACCGCCCCCCGCCTTTCAGCCCATTTGCCCTATATAACTGCTTCAAAAGTTTGTAGTTTTAAGATGGTTCTTTATAGACACTAGTCTGCCATCTTCCCCTTGCTAGCAAGCTATAATAATAAAAGACCCTTTCTCTCCTACCACCTTGCCTCTGGACTGTTGGCTTGTCTTTGCGGCAAGTAGAGGACCCCTATTTGGCGGTGACAGTATTATACTTCCCTACCCAATGACATCAGACTTGGCAAAGTGAACTTGTTCTAACCAAGAATATGTGAGCCGATCTAACATGTATAAGTTCCAGGCAGAAGCATTAAGAGCCAGTGTGTGATTCACTGTGATTGCTTTTCTCCTTCCCCGAGACAAAACATTGTTCCAGATAGAGTTTGCTCTATCAGCTTGGGTCTCAGTATAAAGACAACCTAGAATACAGCCAAGCTGACCTGCCATGAACACGTATGGTATTTCGAAGAACAAAACTTTGTTGTTGTAAACCACTTTGAAATCACTCGTTACGGCAGCCTAACCTAGTTTATCCTGACTGATGCATTTACCTTATTACCATCTGTATCAAACACCACTGTTTGTCCTCCCAACGTCTATTCTCCCTTCATTCCTCCTAACAGAACCCCAATTTTGCTCAGGTATTCACCTAACTCTCCATGTGTCTGGGGATGGGGATTCCATTTCCCAGCCACAGGGGGTGAATCATAATTTAAGCCATTCATGATGGTTTCTTACTCCTTGCTGATGACTGATTTAGATGTGGGAGAGTGTGGAAAGTCTGCTTGAGGGCTTCTGAGACAGGTTTTCCTTGTCAATAAAAAGAGACACATGGGAAAAACAATCTCTCTACTTCTGCTGGACATTGTGTGTATGTACCCATGTGTCAGCTGGAATTGTGGCAGCCATTTTGTAACTAGGAAGGGTACTGGCCTAAGGATGTTAGAGTGAAAAGATGGAAAGAATCTGAGTCCTTGATAATGTTACTGAGCTGCTAAATGAACTAACCCCAGAGCTGACCTATCCCTAGATTTCTTGTTACATAAGATAATACATTCTCCTTATTGTTTAAGACAGATGAATCTGGAATGGAGGGGAAAAGAATGAGTTTAGCTTTAGGGACACTGAGGTGATGGCAGGACAGCATCCTTTTATACTGCTGAAGCTCAGAAGATGTCAGGGTTAAAACTGAATTTGGGAGTCATCTATAGAGAAATATTACATAAAGTAATACATTTTAGAAAATAATCCTGTACCTGGGATAGTACCTCTGCACTCGAGAAATTTCGATAATATAACAAAACATTACACCTATATAAGTGTAGCCATCTCCTACCTGGATATGCCACTGTCCCACCTCCTCATTTATCACCCAATCTAGAAAAGAGAGATCACAGAGGTGGTAGCAACCTCCTAGTGAGAGGAGGCAAAGACAGTGAGGAAGTGATTACAACAGCTGGATCCTCAGGCCCTGCTCCCCTCAAACCTGGGTTTTGCGGATCTTGGTAGCCATTTGCGTTTGACTTAAACATTCTAGCGTTGTGTAGATAACTATGAAAATGGGTTAAAAGCAATTTCTAAATTTATTGACTCATATACAAATTCCTGTTCCAGGAAACTATGGTTCTGATCATCTCATTGACATCCTATGTATGATACTGCAGAAGCCCAGTAGGAAGCATCAGAGTCAACAAAATATACACATGGCACATCAAGGAAATGGGCACCGTAGAAGATAGAGTCTCTGTCACAGACTTGGTGCCTTCAGAAACTCAAAGGTGGGTTTGGAAGCAATTAACTGTTTTTCCAAGTTGTTCTTTTCCTTTTGTGTGTTAAGGAGATATAACCACCAGTCATCCTGAAACTGACCAAGCCTCACCACAAGAGCTATGCCCATGACATCTGCCTTATTTTTAATGCAAAGATCTCTCCAGGAGGAGCTTAGGCCTCATTATGTGGAAGCATGTTCTCCAACTGAGCCTGTGCAAGCTATTACCCGCCTCTCCCTTTTGAATATTCATTCCCCAACCAAATAAAAGTTCCTGCTTTCCTTTGTTCTGTGACACCATGACTTTAGAAATGATTCCTCATGGCTTCCTATTTGCTGCAAATACACTTTACTTTGTGAGACAACTTCCACTAGTGTAGAGTCTTATTTAACTCACTAGGAAGTGAGCCCACTTGGTTCGGTATCATCTCCAGTGTCCAAGCTGATCTGTGGTTAGAATACAGTTTTGAAAGTTACTAATCCATAGGGCACTCGGTTACTGTTACTTCAAGAAAATACATTTGGTGGTGGTGGGGGGCGTATTTTACAACACAAAAGGATTTACTTAACATTGCTTGAAATAGAATTAATTTTTGAATTCCATTAAGACAGAACTTTCCCAAAGGCACTTCTAGTGAGTAAATACACACACTTGCATAATATTTACAATGAAGCCTAGACCTTACCAGAGGCAGCTTACCCCATTTCTAAGTTGTCATTGCTGGGCCTGCCTTGAAATTACTCTTGCCAAAGAAAGGAGTTTTATTTTAATGAGCTGGAAGAGAAAAGCAATCTCCAGAGACTGCTAACTTCAGTCTTGCAGTTATTTAGAAAGGGAAATCTGGCTTCAAACATTATTGTCTGTAGGCAGAATTTGCAGCTGGCTAAGACCAAGGACGGTGTTTAAAGATGACTCAGTTGTATGGCCTGGGGGGCGGGGAGGGGAAAGACCAGTCAGTGGTCCTAATTAAAAGGAGTCTTAGATCCGTTTTCTTCACACTGAGGTTCTGCAGGCCCAGAACCGCTGCGGACTAGGATGGGGTGTGCAGTGTAAGAAAATCCGAAACCGTAAGAAACGCAGCCTCAAATTATCTGAACGGGAGGCGGCTAGAACCCAACTGCCCCTCACCCTCCACAGCCAGCTCCAGGATTCGGGCAGAGAACTCCAAGGCCAGGGCCCAACTGGGGGCCTAGGCGGGTGACCTTCGCCAGGCCCCGGAGTCCGCCTTGGGACGTCCCTGAGGCCCGGCCCCGCACTCTGTAGGGGCCTCGGGTGTCCCTAGCCGTCGTGAGGTCGAGACCGCCTTTGGGACGTCAGTCTGCAAGCCGGGATACCCAGGCCGTCCCCCGGGGCCGCCGCCGCACCCCGGCCGCAGTGCCCGCCGCCGGGGGCCGGGGCCGGGGCCGGGCACGCACGCCCTCCCTCGGCCCGGCCGTCGCCGCCGGCGGCTCCGGGATCCCCGCGGCTCCGAGCCCCGCCCGGCTCCCCTCCCCCGCCGCCGCAGGCCCCGCCCCCCGCCCCGCCCGGGCGCCGCCGCGCGCTGATTGGCTGGCCGGGCCGGCGGCGGCGCTGCGCGGCCGGGCAGATTCGCTGGGTCAGGGCTGCAGAGGCGCCTGGCGCACCGGCGGGAGCGGAGCCGTGGCGCTCGCCCGCCCGCCCGCTAGCCCGCCAGCCCGAGCGAGCGGCCCGGGGCGCCGGGCGCCGCCAGCCTGGCCGCCATGTGCTCCCAGCTCTGGTTCCTGACGGACCGGCGCATCCGCGAGGACTACCCGCAGGTGCAGATCCTGCGCGCCCTCCGGCAGCGCTGCTCCGAGCAGGACGTGCGCTTCCGGGCGGTGCTCATGGACCAGATCGCAGTCACCGTTGTCGGCGGCCACCTCGGTGAGCCAGGCGGGCCCCGGGAGGGTGGGGGGGCGCGCCGGCGTCCCCGAGAGCTGGCCGGGTGGGCGCGCGCACCTGGGCCTCCTCCAGCCGAGTCTCCTTCGGGCCCCCAAACCAGCCGCTCTCCCCCGCGAGACATCTCTAGGTTGGAGCAAGCCTCTAACCTTGAGAGCTTCCTTTGACCACCACCATCTGCCCTGAGGCCAAGATTTGAGAACGGGATTTAATTTACTTAGGGGACTTTGTTTTGGGAGGAACTCGAATTCACCTGAAGCCGCCTGCAGGTCCGAGGAAAATCAAGTGCTCACCTCAAATTTGATATTCTGCTTGCATCGATAGATACCCTGTCTGTTTAGATTTATAGAAAACCCCACTAAATTTACAAAATTGCCATTAAGATGAATGTTTTTAAAAGTTTTTCAGGCGTGTGTAAGCATCAGTAATGCACTACAGGGAATATTATTTCCCAAACTAGGAACCTGGATATGGGGAGAAATCGAAGAAAGATTGGAGTCACCTCTTGAGTGCAAAGTGCGAGAGTAGATCTTTGATGGGTTTTCTTTAACTAATCCTTCTCCCTAAAAGTGTTGAATTCTGATTCCAGAAAAGCCAAGATTTCAGGTACAGACCATTCTGGCCTCACTGATTTCTCCACTGCTGTGTTCAAGAGACTTTTTTGGGTAAGACATGGTTATCATCTGTGACCCTGACCTCAAAAGGTTAAATATGTTCTTAGATATTCTTAATTATCTTTAATACAAGTGGTCTCTGACTTAGGAATCTGTAGTTTAGGAGCCTCCCCCTGGCTCTTCACTTCAGGGGGATCCCGGATTCAAGGGGGTTTGGGCCCAGATGAGGGTGCCTCTTGGGATACCATTCATATTATTTCAGCCTGGTTAAATAAGGTCATAATTTGTTACTTTTCTCTGGCAGGGGGAAAGGGATTCCAAATTCTGAACAGGCTACTTACAAATGAGAATTTGAATATGAGCAGTTTCTAAGTGGAGTGTATCTGACATTAAGTGTCTTATATTTAGTCTAAAACAGTGTCTGTCAACCGTGAAGGGTACCCTCTCTCTCTCCTTGACTTGCTAAAACTCTCAAAGTTAGTAAATGTAGAACCAGATTCCTGAACAGGGAATCTGCAGACCTGGGTACTCGTTATGGCTCTGCTGCTAACAAGTATCTTGGCTTTGCCCTGGTCAAGTCACCTTATGTCTTTGAATCTCAGGTTTTCTGTTTATAAAACTAAGGGCCTCCACCAGCTCTAAAATTCTGTGTGTCAGTGCCATACTTAAATGGGATAATCTGTTGTATTTTGCTGATCTAGACCTAGTATATATGTCTTCCCACCCCCAGGGTCAGTTTGTTTGCTCTCCATTTTATTTATTTATTTTATAGCTTGTAAAAATGCCTTTTTTGAGATACAGTAAGCAAAATTCCACATCCTGTTCCTGCTGTAGACCCATCACACATTCTGTGAAAGAGTAGGGAAATACTCTCTATTTTGTATCTACAACTCCCTTTTTAAAGAATCAGTCCTGGAAAAAGAAAATTAAATGCTAGTACTGCAGGAAACATTTAAACCCCTTTGTTTAGTGTCTTAACATTTTACTGGAGTTCATGTGTGAATATATCTCAATCTATTCAGAAACCAGGAGTTACTTCTTTTTAAACTACAGGAAAATCTACATAGTTATTTTCGCCTGGTCGATGGAGAAATTGAAGACAGGTTTTTTTTTGATGCAGTTTTAATTATTTGCTAATGCCACACACAAACCACAACACATCACATGAACCTATTAGGTCACTATTTCTGCAGTCCAAAGCAGTTGAAAGATTTATTTTTTGTGGGGGTGGATTAATTAAAGCACAGTGAAGTGAGTTCTGTGAGAAAATTGAGCTCATTTGCTTTACTCAGTGCTGAATAGTGACTAGAATAGTGCCTCGCACATAGTAGGCACTCAGGAAATTTTTTTTTTTTTTTGTGCGGAAGATCAGCCCTGAGCTAACATCCATGCCAATCCTCCTCTTTTTGCCAAGGAAGACTGGCCCTGAGCTAACATCCGTGCCCATCTTCCTCCACTTTATGTGGGATGCTGCCACAGCATGGCCTGACAAGCAGTGCATTGGAGCGCGCTCGGGATCCGAACCAGGGTCGCCAGCAGCGGAGCACGCACACTTAACTGCAGGCTGTGGGGCCGGCCCTCAGGAAATATTTTTGAATGAATAAGATGTGCGCTCTATTTCCCAGTTTCTTCTGTAGTCAAACTGTAGAAAACTCTTGGCAATTTGCTGAGCCAAAGTATTCCTCTGAAAACAACTCTAAATTTCCTGGCTTTGAAATACAGAAATAGCTAATTATAGTGATATCAATGCTATTGCCATTTGAGAATTATTGAATGTGAGAGCTGGAAAGGACCTTGAGATCATCCATTCTAATCTCTTCGTTTTACAAATGAACCTGCTGCTCACAGAGGTGAAGTGACTTGCTCAATGCCGCTTAGCTAGTTAGCAGCAAACCCACAGTGGAAAGCCTGATCTCCTAATTCCAGCCCAGGGATATGGAGTAAGTTTGCTGAGGATGCCTGCCGCCCACAGTGCCTTTCTCAATAGATGTGGAATTGAACGGAACTTAATCAAATTGAGTCTAGACAGAGACTTTGCAAATAATTTTATAGTTTAGGAAGTTAAGGTGCCATCTTGACAAAGCCTTCACACCTTCACTCCTTTCCATTCTTCTTGAGAGGCGTGCAGGAGTAGATGGAGTCAGTTTGGGACAGACAGGGCCTCAGAAAGTTGCTTAAATTCATTCCTGAGTGTCCCTCTGTGCAGGCTAGTGGGAGCCCAAATCCAGAGATAAGAATTTCGGGTTATATCTGGAAATAGGTTTCAGATAAGAGATGAATAGTTCTGGATTTAAAGATTGCAGTTATTTTGGATAAGATAATACATGTAAGCTGAAAATGCTATGCAAATGCAAGGTTTTATGATTATTATTTTTAACCCAGTGATCTCCCTTACTGAGTGTAGATTTGGGTGGGAGACTCCCGGAAAGAGTGGAATGACCTTCAGGTCGCTGAAGCAAGCCTGGAGGAAACACCTTCCTTTCACTTTCTGCTGAGTGTAGCATTATGAGAATTGTATCCATCTCTGTCTCCTTTCTAGAAACTGCAAGTTCTTCATTCATTTAACAAATATTTATTAATTGTTCTGAACCCTGGGGATAAGATGGTGGTGAATGTGGCACCAAAATGCACATAATAATAGTCATAGCAAAATATATATATTGTTTATTGTGTGCCAGGCATGGTTCTTTTTACATATTAACTCTTATAAACATCAGTAAGGGCGTCTGGGCACATAGTACCAACTGGGAGTTAGGACCAATACTCGTTATTGGTCCTAACTAATAACTAATTAACACTAGTCTCAGCACTTTCTGTTTTCTCTCTTCCACTCCACCCCATGCATCAGCCTACACTGACCACTGTGCCCCTTGCACTGAAATTCCCTCTGCCTGAGATACCCATTTGGTCCAGCTCCCTCCCACATGATCACTTTTATTCATCCTTCAAATCCAGCTCAAGTCATCTCTATCAAGTCTTCCTTGAATTCCCTACCCTGCCCCCAAGCAGTCTCTCTCTTCCATCTGCTGCCAAATAGCATTGCACACACCTTTTAAAATAGCATTCATCGTATTTTATCTATTTACAAAGTTTATCTCCCCCATCTCCCTAAGTGACTAGAGATTCCTCAAGTGTGTGTTCCAGTAATGGTACACAGTATGCCTTCAGTTAATGTTTGTTAGTTGACTGAGTGAAGTGCCTTAAAGGCTAATTTGAAGTATATGAGACTTTTACTGTAATTAGTTTCTGTGTTTGAGAAATCAAGATTGGATGTGTAAATGTTTTTGTGATAAGCCATTATATGAGAACAGAGTCACTAATGTGAATTAAGTTCTTTGACCACCCGTTGGTCTTTATAATTAACTGTCTCAACAAACAAGTATAGTCACAAACTCAGGGACAGATACCAAGACAGAAAAAATAAATCTGACCTGGAAATGAGGGTTCATTACAATTTGTCCCTTAGGAGCAGAATGATTCAGCATTCCTTCTCTTACTTTCAGAGCTAAAAGCTTGGTGGCCACACAGCAATTTCTAGGTCAGGTTCTTTAAATTAAGTGTTCTGTAATACTTTTACTTGGTTCTTGATAGTAGTCAGGTGAGTAAGATTTAAATGTTTGGTTGGGGGTGTGGAATCCTAACTAAATTTGTATGAGGAAATGGTATATTGCAGCCTTACAAAAGACAACAGAGGCCTCATGGAGAAACGATGGCCTCCCGTTACTGTGCAAGAAGACACTGGCAGGAAAGGGGTCCGTGCTAACCCTTGTGCACAGAGGTTGATCTTTAACCTCAGTGGGTCCCTTCTAAAGGCCTGTGTCTGACACCTTGTAATCCGAATAAAGCACCATACAACACCAGTGGAAAGGTCAGAGAGTGAGTGGAAGCATCTACCATATTATGTCTCCAAACTGACCTGAATTCTGAATGGATACATTTTACCCATGGGTCCACGTTTATATCTGCGGGCTGACCTCCGGGACTGATGATGGGCTGGATGTTTAGTTTCTAACAGTGGTTTTTAGGGACTCCTCATGAGCTGTGTTGGGAAGAGTTCTCGGCACTGTAGATTAGGATCCTTAGTGGATCTTAAAGCCCTACTCATAGATTTCTGAACCACCTGTTGCTGCTACCATAACACTTCCTCCAAATCTGTTAGACTTGCCTGGTGGAAGAGGGTACAGCCATCATCAGAGAGGTCCATGTCATCCCCATCCCTCTGCACCTCCTTGTCACTCCCCTTACTAGCAGGGAGTCCACTGACATCCAGGTATGTCAATGCCAGCCTTACCTCACTCCAACCCCTTGCCTGGCCACCTTACCCACTTCACTGAGAGACTTCACCTTGTTAGGGGTTTGTATTGTTTTAATGCATACCTATAACATGATCTGAAATTCTCAGTCTGTCTCTATTTGATCTTTCACTATTAAAAAGTAACTCAAGATTCCACTATGAGAAAGTGATAAATTTAAGTTACTTTGCACTGAGAAACTAACAGGATTAATGGTTCTTCATTCTTGTAACTATTATTACTTTAATGTCTTTTATGTGTCTTAATCTTCCCAACAATCCTACTCATTCATTTATTTCACTCAACAAATATTAATTGAGTGCCCACTCTGTGCCAGGCATTGTGCTAGGGACTGGGGATACAATGGAGAGTAAGAACAGTCTCCTCTCTCATTATGATTTCATTCGTTCATTCATTCATTTGGTCAACAAATCTGTTGACCACCTACTATGTGTAAGGTATGGTTCTAGACACCAGAACAAAACAGGCAGAAATCCCCTGCCTCTCGAAGAGATTACATTCTAGGTGGGAGAGAGAGAGTACAAACAAGATAAGTAAAATATATAGTATGTTAGTGAAAAAAGGGCTAAGGAGAAAAAAAGGGAAGGGGGATAGCATGTTTCTGGAGGTGGGGGAGGGGACTGCATTTTTAAATAGGATGGCTGGGGTGGTCCCCATCCAGAAGATGATGTTCAAGTAAAGACCTGAAGGAGGTGAGGAAGCAAGCCATTTAGATATCTGGGAGTAGAGTAGTTTAGACAAGAGGGAATTGCAAGGAGACCAGTGTGGCCAGAGCAGAGTGAGCAAAGGGGTGAGTGTTAGGAGAGGAAGTCAGAGAGGTGGGGGTTGGGAGGGAGCAGATGTATAGGGCCTGTGGGTCGTGCAAAGGCTTTGACTTTGACTCTGGATGAGCTGGGAATCCACTGCAAGGTTTTGAGCAGAGAGTAATATGACCTGCCTTATGTTCACAGGGTTGTTCTGACCAGTGTTGAGAGTAGACTGATGGCAGCAAGGGCAGAAGCGGGAGATCACTTAGGGGTTATTGCTACTGTTCGGGTGAGAGATGATGATTGTTGGAGTAAATGATTTCAAGGGAGGAGGTGAAAAGTGACTGAATTTTGGATATACTTTGAAGACAGAGTTGTCAGGACTTGCCCAGTGGATCAGATGTTGGGCGTGTGGGACAGACTAGTCAAGGAGCACTCCAAGGTGTTTGCCTGAGCACTAGAAGAGGGAAGTTTTCCATTTACATATGGAAAAGATGTGGGAGGAGTTGGTGAGGATCAGGACTCAGTCTGATATGCCCATTAAACATGCAAGTGGAAATGTCTGGTAGGCCATTTGTCATGTTGATTGGGATTCAGGGGAAAGCCTTGAAGAGAGCAAATGTAGGAGCATCTCCATACACCTATCAAAGGAGTGACTATAGATAGGAGAGAGAAAAGGTCCAAGGACTGCGCTCTGGGGCACTGCCCTTAAAAGAAGAGATCAGAGAACTTGATCTCTCTGTCTCTGCCCTGTGAGGATATAGTAAGAAGGCAGCTGTCTGCAAGCCAGGAACAGGGTCCTCACCAGAACCCAGTCATGCACCCTGATATCAGACTTCCAGTGTCCAGAGCTGTGAGAAATAAATGTCTGTTGTTTAAGGCTCCCAGTCTATGGTGTTTTGTTATAGTAGCCTGAGATGACTAAGACATTGCTCAAAGGGGAGATGAGTTTGAGAGGCTTTTCTTAAAGAAGGGAGAAATAATGGCATGTTGTATGCTGGTGTGAATGATCCAACAGAGAGAGAAAAAATTGATTAGGAGAGAGAGGTGAATTGCTGGAGCAGTGCTGTAAGTGAATGGGAGGGGTTGGGGTCTGTTGCATATTTCAAGGAGCTGGCCTAAGCTAGGAGCAAGGACACTTCAGCCATTATAATAAGCGAGAGGGTAACCTATGTGGCACAGGTGCAGGTAGGTGGATAGATGTGAGCGTGGGAGCTTGTAGAGAAGTTCTTGTCTGATTGTCTGTTTTTCTCATTGAAATAGGAAGAGTGAGAATGAGAAGGAGGGGAAATAGTGAAGGTTTGAGGCGAGAAGGCAATGTGAATAGTTGTCTAGGTTTTAGGGAGAGTGAGTGGATGAGGGAAATCTAATACTTGCCAAGCAGCATTAAGGGTGCTCTTGAGCCCAGTCAGCAGGTGTGTATATTTTTTCTCCAGACATGTCCCATTGCACAGGAGGGCACACCAACCAGGCAGAGAGTTGGGTCAGTCTAATCAGGGTTGTGGTTTAGCCAAGCAAGAAACAGGTGCAAAGATTTGAGGGTCTATGCTATGGTGCTTGACTATGGAATGTAAATAGGGTGAGAGGGAAAGTGAGGGTATGAAGAGGGTGAGGGACAGTGAAAAGATAGGGGATCCATACATGGTAGTTCCTGGTGGGGTCAAAGTATGGCTGGAATTGGGGTACTAGACAGAGCAACCTGGAAAGATTGGAGACAGTGGTTGGAGACTGGAATTATGACAATTGCACAGAGTCTAGAATGTAACCGGGAATGGTGGCTGAGGTGGGATGGGGGACAAGATCCTTGGAGGAAAGGAGGTCAAGAAACTGAGGGGCCTGCGCATTGGAAGACTTCTCCATAGGGTTATTGAAATCACCAATAAATGTGACAGTGGGAGAGTGCGTGAGTCTGGAGCTAAAGCTTCAAAGATGGAGGGGGAGTGAGCGGGGTCTGTAGATGACTTGCACAAGTGGGGTGATGTGTCGTCTGCTGAGAGTCAAGCTGGGTGTTATAGGGGAAAGAAGGAGAATGGTCTGGAAGCTGCAATGAGGAGCAAGAGGCACATCTCTCCTGCCTCTAGGCCCAGTAATCTGAGTTGTAAGGGAGAAAAAACAGTCACAGCTTGGGAGGGCTGGGGAAGCAGTGTCATTGGGAGAGCCAGGGGTTGGTTGGACTCAGAAAAAGGAGGTGAAGGGAATGCTCACTCAAAAGATTGAGGACGAGGGATTTGCTGCCCATTGATTTGAGTCCCGGAGGGCACAGTGGAGACAGGAAGAGGGGAAGGTGGGATTAGAAAAGGCAGTGTCGGGGCCATGTGAAGTTTAGAGTCCAGGGAAATGACATGGCCTCCGACACTGGAGTCTTGGGTGACTGATAGGAAAGGGAGAAAGGGCTTGATGAGATTTGTCTTTGTGGTTGCAGGAAAGATCTTGTTGGTTAAGTAGCGCAGAGGAGGGAGGACAGTTTCCACATTCCGGGACCCTTCCATTTCACAGATGAGGAAACTGAGACTCAGAGAGATGTTTGTATCTTGCCAAGCTGTGAAATGACAGCAAGGAATTAAATCAAGTCTCTGACTTGGAGACCGGTACTTGGTCACTCTGCAGAATTCCTTTCATCTCATGAGTTCTCAACTCCTTGAAGTGCCTTGGCAAATATTTACATTATTCCTGAGATATCCCTGAACTCAGTGCTTATAAGATACCATAGCTTTACCACCGGTTTGTTTGTGAGAGGTAGACTTTATGCATTTGTTAGTGTTACACGTTTCTTCTGAGCCCAGAGGCACTGAGTCAACATCTCCTTTCTGAAATTTTCCTTGCTTCTCCCTCAGACGTAACCACCTACCTGTTCCCTCCTCCTCCTGTCATTGTACCCTGATGTGTATGCCAGCTAGAGCACTTCTCACTGTGTTACAATCAGTCGCCCGTCTCCCTACCCCCTGCCCAAACCAGACTCATGACCCTTCTGAATACTCAAGGCGCTCTGCACAGAGCATGAACAGCATTAATGACAGCTGGGTGTTGTCTTCTTCTTAAATTCCAGGGATGTTGCTTGTTTCACTCACACTCCTCAACCCTCATGCCCAGCCCTAAGCTGGTGCCTGTTCCTTATCTGTCGGTGGCCCTCGCATGTCCCTTTCGCCCTTACTGTTTGATAGCACCATGGCCGCACTTTTAACCACCAGCACCCAGATCTCTGTCTGAGGGCTTCCTCTGGTCACAGGAGCCCACTTTGCCCACGTGTGCATGGAAGCCAGAAGGGCCAAGGAATTAATACCATGCCCCTGGAGCAGCTCTCACCCGAAGACTGAGTTGGTGTATAAAAATGATAAATCGTCAGCTCCATCGGCCCTCGGGGGGGAGTAACTGAGGCGTGGGCACTAAACCATTTCCCAGAGCTGCCCAGGGTGGTCACTCACTTGATAACACACCCTCTTTTTGCTGCGTTCCCTTCTCTAAGCCCCACCAGTGTTTTCTGAAATTACCACCCTCATAAACCCCTTGCACTTAGGTCCTTGTCTCGGGGAGTGCTTCTGGGGAAACCCAAACTGACGCCAGCCTTGGCCAAAGTAGGTGCTAAGTGAATATTCGCTGAATGAATGAAACAGGAAATGTGTGGTGAGTGAATGAATGAATGGATATTAAGGTTGTGTCTGTCTCTTTCTCCATAAGGAGACCATAAGTTCCGGGTAGGCAGAGACCACCTGGTTCATCTTTGTATTCCTGCTTAGTGTGTCAGACTCATCCCAACAGTTCAATAAAGGTTGAATTGAATTAAATGACCTCAAAGTTGCAGTTGGTGGAAAGAGAAGGTGGCTACTTAATGACTGTGGGTGTTGATGAGGTGGATGTGAGATTCCTATGGGTATTGTGACACAGAACTTGAAAAGGGAATGAGGAGTGGCTGTAGCACCTCCTCATTAAGAATAATGAGGAAGTGCTGGGTCGGGTAGAAGGACCAGGGAGGACCTGGGGAGTGATTGAAATGGCCCTGTCATGTTTCGGATGACACATCCTCCTCAGAACGCAACAGGAAAAGATGAAGTGCTTAATGTATTATCCACTTTATTTAGGTTGTTGATTCCTTTCTGATAACTTGCAGAGCTCCCTACCAACCACTGTTTCATGATCCCACTAAAATAATGGTTCTGAAAGCTGCCCCAAGTGAGGTTCTTGTTTGCTGTCATGCTGCAGTGTCCTGCTATTTTCTTATTTCTGCTGCTTGCTTTGTACATGAGGGTGTTTTCTAGCATACTAGAAACCAGTTTAGTTTTGAAGCTTTCTTTTGTGAAGTCCAGGATGTATGTGTGTGTGCACATAAATGAGTGCTGTGTGCACATAGGTTGGGAGGCTGGTGACCCATTATGCATCACTTCTGTGTAAATGCAAAGACTTTTACAGTCAGATCTATTGCAGGGATTCATATTACAAGACACCGTTAGTTTAAATGAGATAATATATGTGAAAGTTCTTAGCAAAGCTCCTAAAACACAACAGATGCTCAATAAAAATGCTAACCAAATTCAAATCTGATGAATGCACCTTTTCTTTTTTTTTTTTTAAATTTTATTTATTTATTTTTCCCCCAAAGCGCCAGTAGATAGTTGTATGTCATAGCTGCACATCCTTCTAGTTGCTGTGTGTGGGACGCGGCCTCAGCATGGCCGGAGAAGCGGTGTGTCGGTGCGCGCCCAGGATCCGAACCCGGGCCGCCAGCATCAGAGCGCGAGCACTTAACCGCTAAGCCACGGGGCCGGCCCTGAATGCACCTTTTCTTATGCGTGCTGCTTCTTCCCCCTCTTG
This sequence comes from Ceratotherium simum simum, assembly GCF_057802395.1. Taxonomy (NCBI): domain Eukaryota; kingdom Metazoa; phylum Chordata; class Mammalia; order Perissodactyla; family Rhinocerotidae; genus Ceratotherium; species Ceratotherium simum. The sequence continues at coordinate 16,724,938 of NC_141921.1, read as the reverse complement.
GTATGCACGTTGAGAATGGTTTTAAATTTTTAGAGCTCTACTTTCCAATAATGATTTGCTTATTTCTAAAGCTACTACTTCTCTGTATTGTAAACTGCATTTCTTTGCTATGGCATATACAAATGTGAAAGTCTAGTTTTGTAGAATTAACTTAACTGGATATATAGGTTAGAAAAAAGCAGGTTCAATTCTTTGGGAAAAGTTATCCTATTCTATCTTGTTTTTATTATTTATTTATCTATCTATCTATCTATCTATCTATCTATCTATCTATCTATCTATCTATCTTTATTCCCCAAAGCCCCAGTAGATAGTTGTATGTCATAGCTGCACATCCTTCTACTTGCTGTATGTGGGACGCGGCCTCAGCGTGGCCGGAGAAGAGGTGCGTTAGTGCGTGCCCAGGATCCGAACCCGGGCCACCAGCAGCGGAGCGCGTGCACTTAACCGCTAAGCCACGGGGCCGGCCCTATCTTGTTTTTAATATGTTAAAATATTTCCAAATATAAATAATAGAGAGTTCAAGAGGAAATCAGAACACAATTACCCAGGAAAATAGATTATTCTTTTTAGAAGTAATAATATGGAGAAAATATTGTTGTGGTTTCAAAAAGTCAATTTAGACTAGGTTGGCTATTGGTTGTACTAACTAGTTTGGGGGTCTGATCTCTTCCACTATTTTGAGGACCTGTGTGGGGACAGAGTGATGTTTTTAGTTTAAAAAAAAAAAAAGTAGTTTGAGGCTTAACAGTAAATCTCAAGCCCAATGTAGGAGTCTGGGAGACCCCAAATATCCCTGAAGCAACTTGGCTTCCTTTGCCCAGCCCTGCTCCCCAGGTCAAGTGATGCCAAGAGCAGTAGGACACTTAATCCCATGAAATCCCTTGTTATTTGAGGGCACGAGCCTCTCACTGTTGAGGGCTTTCCTTCTACTCACTGGCAGCCAAGCAGAGCCCCGCCCTCCCTAATGTCCTGCACCAGCTCTTCATTCCCTTAGCTTGAGGCCTATAGATTGCAGTGGAGATATTGAGGATCCTGGGAAAGGTGACACATAAAGCTCCATCCCGTATTATCAGGTCCTGTCAGGAGAGGAGATATTAATGTGGAGAGGGAGAGAGATTACTAAGTTGGTTACAGGTCTCAGAATTCACTGACAGGTTTGCCAAGGGCCAGCCTTAAACCTGAGTTGTGGTTGGCTATGGCTGTGTGGAACTACCAAAGCCACGGTGAGTGGCGGCCCCTTGTCTCCTACTTCTAGAAATGGTGCTTTAGACTAGGTGTAGATGGCATGGGGAATGGGAATGAACAGGAGCAGGTGAAGGTGCCTGTGGCAAGGAAGCTGGAGCTATGCCATTGGGCAGAGAAGTAACTGGTTGTGCAGATGTATCCCTAACCCTGCCACGTCCCTCTCTGTACAGAGCTGGACAGCCAGCACAGTCAGAGACCAGACCTGTCAAACTGCTTGGGAGAGCCTTTTTGGCTACACTTTAACCCATTCCATTCTTCATTTATTAAAGGCTTCAGTTGGACTGAGCCAGGCCCAAAGATTTACCTTTGGAGGCGAGAGATGAAGTCCTGGTAAGACTTCCTAGGTCTGTGTGAATCTGCTTGTTGAGGCTGAGCTGTCTCTGTCCACTTGTGGTTAGTATTTCCAGAGATGGCTGAATTCTTTTCTTCCCATTTAGAAGTTTAACCGTTTGTCTGTGGTCTCATGTTGGGATTGAAAAGCCAGACGTTTCTGCTGCTTGTCATTTCTCTAGGTCACTTTTCAGTTGCAAACCCATTTTTCCCATCAGGTGCTACAAATCTCCATCAATTGTCTTACCTTGCTTAGTAGAATGTCTGTGCAATAATAACGCCAGCTCCTCACATGCGTATAGCATTTTATAGTTTTCAAAGCATTTTGCATATATTATCTCATTATTTAATGTTGTCCTGGGCTGTTGCTGTTTCCCTGAATGTTCTGTATTTACTCACCATTTTCACCCACTTGAATACTTTTCTTTCTTTCTTCTCTTACCAATTTTGAGGATACTATACAGGGTTTGCTTTTTTCCCCCTTTCATATTTTTTTGCAGGGGCTGTAAGTGGCAAAGGAAAAAGCATGTATAAATGGTCCTGTGTTCTGATGGCAAAGTGACAATAACCTGAATTCTTTCTGTAAACCATCCTGAGAATTGTGTTCAGCTCCTGGATTCACACTGTCGGCAGAAGCACTAGAAACAGTTTATCTGACTGATGGCAGCTGTCTGTCTACAGGGGTGAAACATCTCCTGGGGCAGGGGGACAGTGCAAGCTGGATCCGTAGAGTAGTTTTGTGTTTGGTTTTTTTGTTTGCTTGGTTTGGTTTTGTTTTGCTTTGCTTTTACAGTTTTTGTTTTGTTTTGTTTTTGGTGAGGAAGATCAGCCCTGAGCTAACATCTGTGCCAGTCTTCCTCTATTTTGTATGTGGGACGCCTCCACAGCATGGCTGACAAATGGAGTAGGTCCGCACCTGGGGTCTGAACCTGCGAACCCGAGCCGCCAAAGCAGAGCACGCCAAACTTAACCACTACACCACGGGCCTCGCCCTGCTTACAGTTTTTGTATTGGAATTATTCATCCCTGGATGGGGAAATAGTAACTTCATTAGCACCTTTTGTTTTCTTGGAATTATATGGTTGTGCCGTATGTCACTCATGAAATAGAAAGTGCTTTAGGTTAAAGCCTATACGGTGGTTCTGAAACTGTGTTTAAGAGGTTTTCTTTAGAGCATTTTAGAGACTCCTTTAAGATTTGCTAAGGCAGACCAAGTAATTCCCTGAACCCACTTCTCATTGCCCTACGCATCCCATTTCCTATCTCCATCATCCCATCCCCAGATGCTGAGTGCACCAGAGATGCTTAGGTAACTACTTAAAGTAATAAAACCATAGGATCTCAGGGTGGAAAGAGATCAAGGAGGTTGCTGTGAGCTTATCTGACCCCTGCATTGCCTCTGTGCCATCCTCGGGTGACCGATGAGCCTCGGCCCATTCCATCCTAAGGCAGTGGGAAAGTATCCTTTTGTTGAGCCCAAATCTATCTCCCTCTAGCTTCTGTACAATTTAACAAACATCGAGTGCCCATCATGCACCAGGCATTGTTCTAGGGCCTGGGGATACAGCCGTGAACAGCAACATAATGCTCATGGATAGCTCTATCTCTTGGGGTCATAGAAGACAAGCCAAATAGTTCTTCTGCATGGAAGCCCTGCAGATACTTGAAGACCACACTTCTGGTCCTCTGAGTCTTCACTTCCAGCTAATGTTCCCAGCTAACCCAGTGTCATACAGGTTCAAGTCCTTTTGCTGTATGGAGCAATTGTCTCTGGATGCATTCTAGTTTTGTTTAATATTGGATTAATTTTTAGTAGGTTGATTTTTGGTGTGTGTGTGAGGAAGATCAGCCCTGAGCTAACATCCATGCCAATCCTCCTTTTTGCAGAGGAAGACTGGCCCTGGGCTAACATCCGTGCCCATCTTCCTCCACTTTATATGGGACGCCGCCACAGCATGGCTTGACAAGCAGTGTGTCAGTCCGTGCCCAGGATCCAAACCTGCAAACCCTGGGCGGCCGCAGCGGAGCGCATGCACTTAATTGTTACGCCACTGGGCCGGCCCAGTAGGTTGATGTTTTTTAAGATTTTGTTATAAAGATAATATGCACTTGGAGACGTTTTGGAATATACAGATAAGTATAAAAAGGAAATCACCTATAATCCCATTACCCACTGTTAAAATGTTGGTATATTTCCTTCCAGCCTTTTCTAACTTGTATTTATAATTTTGTATGTTTTTTTTCCACTTAACATTGACATTTTTTGCATTCATTATGTTCATGAAAATCTTTTTTTTTCTTAATTTTTTTTTTGTGAGGAGGATTGGCCCTGAACTAACGTCTGTTGCCAAATCTTCCTCTTTTTGCTGAGGAAGATTGTCCCTGAGCTAACGTCTGTGCCAATCTTCCTCTATTTTATATACGGGACGCTGCCACAGCATGGCTTGATGAGTGGTGTAGGTCTGCACCCGGGTTCCGAACCTGTGAACCCTGGGCCGCTGAAGTGGAGCACAAGAAGTTAACCACCCATGTCACCAGGCCAGGCCCCATGAAAATCATTTAAATGGTTACATAATATTCCAGATAGACTTTTTAAGGTTAGGTCATAAAAGAGTAGTAAGGATTCCTTAAGTGAGCAACACTGCTCCCTTTTCATTACATCTCCGGTCTCCTAAGCCACTACACTTTGAGTGATACTAGTGCTATCTGGAGGGAAGGTGCTGGACTCCATGATCTCCTGTGGATTCTTCTAATTGGGAGTATTCTTGATACGCTGCCTTTGTTTTTTTCCGTTCATTCTTGTGCGTTTCCTCGTATTCGCACTCTGCCCATTGGTTTGGAGTATAGGGTTGACTGTAGCTTTCTCGTTACAACAGGAGATCCAAGTACCATTTTCAAGGCCAGCTCTTCTGGTGGGACCAGACTACAGCAAGCACAGAGCTCACTTTTGTCCTTCAATTGCAGGCCTGCAGCTGAACCAGAAGGCACTTACCACCTTCCCCGACGTGGTGCTCGTCCGGGTGCCCACGCCCTCAGTGCAGTCAGACAGCGACATCACGGTCTTGCGGCACCTGGAGAAGTTAGGCTGCCGCTTGGTCAACCGCCCACAGAGCATTTTAAACTGCATCAATAAATTCTGGACATTCCAAGAGCTGGCTGGACATGGGGTCCCCATGCCAGACACTTTCTCCTATGGTGAGTCTCCTGGAAATAGGGTTGGAACTTATCTTTCCAAACCACCTGCATCTCTGTGTTTTCTCTCCCCAGAAGCCCTGTGGTATCTTTTGTTGGTTTTCAATGTGAGTGAGTCTGTTTATTTTAGGTGATTCAACATCTTGAGTCTTTATCGTGGTCATTCCCTCTGTCTGGAATGCCTTTGCTTCTTTCTTTCTGTAATTCAGTCATTAAATATGTGTCTGGTGCACACTATGTGCCAACCACCATACTAGGCAGTGGGCTGTAGCAGTAAATGGAGAGTCCCTCCTCAAGCATTCCCAGTTCACCAGAGGCAGAGGACAGCAAGTATACAAGCAATTTCAGTGCACTCTGGTAAGTGCCATCATAAGAGTTAGTGCAAGGTGGTACAGGAATACATAGGAGAGCTCCTCATGCAGTTTGGAAGATAATTGAGGAGGCTTCCTGAGAGAGAGAACATCTAAACTAAGCTGAAGTTATCCAGGTAAAGCGAGGGATGCAGGGGAGTTGTCCAAGCAGAGTCGTCTATAGCAGAATGTAGAAAGACCCAGGGGTAAGAGAGAACATGACTGATTGGTGTAGAATTTTTTTTTTTTTTGTGAGGAAGATTAGCCCTGAGCTAACATCCATGCCAGTCCTCCTCTTTTTGCTGAGGAAGATTGGCCCTGAGCTAACATCCGTGCTCATCTTCCTCTACTTTATGTGGGACTCCACCACAGCATGGCCTGACAAGCGGTGCATTAGTGCGTGCCTGGGATCCGAGCCCGGGCCGCCAGCAGCAGAGCGTGCGCACTTAACCACTGCGCCACGGGGCTGGCCCCACGATTGGTGTAGATTGCGAGTAGTTTGTAGAATGTAAGGGAGATAGAGCTGGGATATAAGGCTAGAAAGACAAGAAGGAGCCATATACAGCATAGGAAGGAGATTAGGGATCATCCTGAGACTAACAGGAGGTTATTGGAAGTCTTTAAGCAAGGAGGCACCCTGATCAGAATTGAGAATATCACTTTGGCTACAGTATTGAGAAGGAATCGGACAGGGGCAAAATAGAGACAAGATATGTAGTGGTAGGCTTTTTAAACAATCCAAGTGAGCAATGATGGTCTAAACTAGGTGGCCATAGTTAGAATGAGGATTAGTGAACAGATTCAGGAACTATGAAGGAGATAGAAATAATAGGACATGATTGATTAGATATGAGGAGTATGGAGAGGAATCAAGAGTGACTCTGGCTTCTGGTTTGGGCAACCAAACGTGAAAGCAAACATTCATGAGACTAGAAACATGGGAGAGGAGAAACAGATTGGTGGGTAGAGAGGGCAGGGGATGGTTGGGGAGAGATGGTTTCAGTTTGGGACACGTTCTGTTTGAAGTGTCTGTAGTATATGCGAGTAAAAACACTCAGTAGGGGCAGATAAATGGATCTGGAGCTCTTGAGAGAGGTGTAGACTAGGGAAGTAGATTTGGGAACCTTCATTATATTAAGTGAAGTCACAAGAACGGATAAGATTACTCAGGGAGAATATGTAGAAGGAAGAGAAGTCTGAACTGTATACCTAAAAGGGTTAAAATGGTAAATTTTATGTTATGTATATTTTATCACAATAAAAAAATGAAATTTAGTAAACGAGGGTTCAAAAGCGAATCCTTTAGGGAATGGGTAAGGGAAGAGAAACCTATGCAAGAGACTAAGTAGGAGCAACTGGAGAGGTGAGAAGAGAGAGAAGAGAGATCACAGAAGCCAGTGGAAGAGCCTTCTAAGGGGACGGTGTCATTAGAAGTGTTGTTTGATTCGGAGACGACAGCCACCGTGAGCACTGACATGCGTGCTGGATTTAGCAGTGGGGAGTTGAGTGAATACAGCTTAAGTTTAGTGATGGGGAGAGAAGCCGAATTGTCAGGGGCGAGGAAATGAATGGCATGTGAGAAAATGGAAACCCTTTCGAGTAGCTTGATTGTAGGGACACGAAGTTGTAGTTAAGGGTGATGCAGGGTCAAGGAACAGGGGTTTTGTTGGTTTAAGATGGGAGAGAACTGAGCACGTTTAAAGTGCTGATGGAATTAGGACCTGGGAGGTTGAAGATACAGCAGAGAGGGGACACTGAGTGGCGCAAGACCCCTGACGAGGTGACTGGGGTGGATCCTAAGCATAGGTGTGGGACGGCTTTAGAGAAGAAGGACCCCTCTTTCCCTGTATTATAAGGGAAGGAGAAAAGGACGGCTAGAGAGGAGTTCAGTTGATCACTGATGTCAGGAAGTTGGGAGTTCTCTTATAAAACAGCCTCTTGAGGAAGATGCCCCTGATTATCTACCGCTTCATTTTTTTTTAAATCATTATTAACACTTTTGTGAACAAGACAGGTCTTATCAGTATTCCAGAGTATTTTGCTTTGCAAAAACTGACGAACTGCAGTACCACCTGTGGTAGGCAGGATAACGGTCCCCAAAGATGCAAATGTATAGGAAATCAAGGAAGTTTGTAAAACAATTTAGAAAGATTTTAATACGCATTATTCATAATTTTGAAATTAAAGCTTAAAGGAGTGTAGTGAAGCCAATTTAGGCTTCTGAGTCATGCCTTGACTTTGGGTGAGACAAGTCCCCAGGCTTGGTGTCTTGGGTGTAGGTTTTCTATTGCTGTACAACAAATGACTAAAAACTTAGTGGCTGTAAATAGCAGCATTTATTATCTCCCATTTTCTGTAGGTCAGAAGTTCAGCCACAGCATGGCTGGGTTCTCTGCTCCGGTCTCACGATGCTGGGTGGGACAGCCGGGCTGTGATCTCATCTGAGGTCTGGGCTCTTCCAAGCTCAGTGCTTGTTGGCATTCAGTTCCTTGCAGCTGTAGGACTGAGGTCCCCACTTTCTTGCTGGCTATCAACTGAGGGTCATTCTCAACTCCTAGAGGCTGCCCACTATCTCTGCCACATGGCCTTCTCTACAACATGGCAGTTTGCTCCTTCGGGGCCAGCAGGAGAGTCTCTCTGACGTTTCACCTTCTTTTCAAGGGTTCAACTGATTAGGTCAGGCCCACCAAGAATTATCTCCTTTTTGATTAACTCAAAGGCAACTGATTATTAGCCTAATCACAGGAATGATATTCCATCACATTCAATGGTCCCTCCCACACTCAAGAGAGGGGATTATACGGGGCATTTACACCAGTAGGTAGGAATCTTGGGGACCATCTTAGAATTCTGCCTACTCCAGCCATTATAAAAGAAAACATAACCTATCTGGCCTGTGGGACTGCTTTGAGGATTACGTGAACTGGAGTGTGTGCAGCCTTGGCCGCAGAGAGGTACTTGATAAATGCTGGTGTCCTTGTCTCTCCGCTCCCACCCTTTGTGTTACAGATGCACAGCGCAGGTCTGTCGGGTTGAATGGGTTCAAATTGCTTTGATTAGAAAGACATGAGGCCCTGAGTGAAGCTCCATGGAGGGGCAGCGCTGACTGCTCCCTGACCGTCAGCCTCACTTTCACTGACTTTCGTCTTTTCTTGGCAGGTGGGCATGAAGACTTTTCCAAAATGATTGATGAAGCTGAGCCGCTGGGCTACCCGGTTGTGGTGAAGAGCACGCGAGGACACCAGGGTCAGTGCTGCCCGGCCTGCGCGGGGGCTGTGGCCCTGCTGGACACCACCCGGCACAGGCCCGGCGGGAGCGCCGCTGGGGGACATGGAGCCCCTGGGAAGCTTGCGGTGCAGCCCCGCCCTCAGTCCCCTCCTCCCTGGCCCCGCCATCTTTGCTTCCGTGAGACCCTTCTCGTGCTGTCCCTGGGCTGTGGCGGCCGCCTCCTGACGGCCCTGGGTCCCGAGCGCCGCCAGTGCGTCCGCCGTTCTCCTCTGGGAGTAGTTTCTCTGAAACATAGGGCTATTCTTGTCACCCCCTTGCTGAAAAACCCTCCTAAGAGCCTGTGGCCTGTTAGACCAAGTCCGTAGTCCTCCTTGTGGCAGTGAAGGCCTAGACGAGCAGCCCTGCCCTCCCTTGGCAGCCTGCCCTGGCCACGTGGGCCCTCCGTGTCCCTTCCCGACTCCCGCTCTTTCAGAGCGAGGCCGTGTGTTCTCCTCCCTCAGCCTCTGCTCTCGTCCCTTTGCTGGGAAGGCCGTGCTCCTCTGCCCTCTGCTGAGCTTCTGCTCGCCCTTTAAGGCCACTCCAGGTGTCGCTTCTTTTTCTCTCCATATCCCTGGCCTCCCTCCCTCTCTTCCAGACAAAATTGATTCCTTTTTGCTTTGGGTTTCTGTAGCACCTTGTCAGTGCCTCCAGCGTAGTTCTACACCTGGTGACAGTTACAGGCTTATGTGCCTTTTCCCCTTCTTGACTGTGAGCTGCTCGGGGTGGGAACCAGGTCCTGCGCATCTGTCTGGGAGAGCTACCACGTGCTCAGTGCGTAGTAGGACTCAGTAACTGTTGAAGAGGACCCTGCAGCAGTATGTGAGCAGGTACCTCATGATGACGCCCAGATGGCGTACTTGGCATCTGGAGTGAGAGGAGGCACCCTAAACAGACATGCAGTGAGCACGTCCTCTGACGCAGGGACTGTGCATAGAAATGGACTGGATGCGATCACAGAGCTCCGGTGCGTAGCTAGTAGAGACAGTGCGTGGCAGGGTGGTGGCTACTGTGGCAGGCATCTGAGTGACCCTAAAGGAGGGGGAGGCCAGCCCTGCCATGGGGCAGGGGAGGCTCATTGGAAGGAAAGGAGACTTGAGTTGGAGTGTGGAGTTCGCATCGGAGGAAGTGAGTGAGCAAACTTACAGAGCAGGTGTGAGCAGAGCAGCCAGTGAGAGTGGAGGGCCTGTGGAGGAGTGGGAGAAAGGAGTTTGGGTGGCAAGGGGGGCTCTCATACTCTTCAGATATGTGAAAGTGCGAAAGGCCAGTGTCTCTCAGCCAGTGTTTTTATCGTGGGAAAACATGCATGACATAAAATTCACCTGATATTTACTGAGTGCCTACAGAGGGCCAGGCACCCTTCTAGGCTCTGGGGATACAGAAAGGAACAAAACAAAAATTGCTGCCGTCAAGGAGCTCACATTGTATAAGGTAAGACAGACGATAAATGGAAATTCAATAGAATATACACTTTTTAAAAACATTTTAAAATTTGAGATATAATTCAAAAATGTACCATTTTAAAGTGTACAATTCAGTGGATTTTAGAATAGTATTCACTATTGTGTACAATCATCATCTAATTTCAGAACATTTCCATCACCCCAAAAAGAAACCGTTTACTATAAAGAGTCAGTCCCAGTTGCCCCTTCCCTGGACCCTGGCACCACTAACCTACCCTCTGTTTCTGTGGATTTGCCTATTCTGGATATTTCTTATCAATGGAATCATATAATATGTGGCCTTTTGTGTCTGACTTCTTTCAGTTAGCATAGTCTTTTTAAGGGTCATCCATGTTATAGCATCTATCAGTACTTTATCCCTTTTTATGCTTCAGTAATATTCTACTGTATGGATATACCACATTTTGTTTATCCATTCATCAGTTGATGGACATCTGGGTTGTTTCTACTTTTTGCTATTATGAATAATGCTGCTATGAACATTCGTGTACAAGCTTTTGTGTGAACATATGTTTTCAGTTATCTTGGGTATATACCTAAGAGTGGAATTGCGAGGTCATATAGTAATTCAGAGGAACTGCCACACTGTTTTCCATAACGGTTATGCTATTTTACATTCCCACCAGCAATGTATGAGGGTTCCGATTTCTCCCCAACCTCCTCAACCCTTGTTTTATTTAGTATTCGTTCACTTATTTATTTATTTACTATTTATTTGTTTTTATTATAGTCATCCTAGTGGGTATAATGTGGCATCTTATTATGGTTTTGTGGTTTTGATTTGCATTTCCCTGATGACTAATGATGTTGAACGTCTTCTCATGTGATTATCGGCCATCTGTGTATCTTCTTTGGAGAAATGTCTATTCAGATCCTTTGCCCATTTTTCAGTTGGATTATTTGTCTTCTTGTTGAGTTTTTAAGAGTTCTTTAAATATTTTGGCTATTACACCCTTATCAGATATATAATTTGAATATATAATTTTTCCCACCCTGTAGGTTGTCTTTTCACTTTCTTGGTGGTGTGTTTTTTTTTTTTTTTTTTTTTCCCTTTTTCTCTCCAGTAGATAGCTGTATGTCATAGTTGCACATCCTTCTAGTTGCTGTATGTGGGACGCGGCCTCATCATGGCCGGACAAGCGGTGTGTCGGTGCGCGCCTGGGATCTGAACCCGGGCCGCCAGTAGCGGAGCGTGCGCACTTAACTGCTAAGCCACGGGGCCGGCCCAGGTAGTGTCCTTTGATGCAAAAAAGCTTTTTATTTTGATGAAGTCCGATTTATCTATTTTTTCTTTTGGTTACTTGTGCTTTTGATGTCATTTTGTGCTTGCCTAATCCAAGGTCACCCAGTTGTACACCTGTGTATCCTTCTAAGAGTTTTAGAGTTTTAGCCCTTACATTTGGGTCTTTGATCCATTTTGAGTTAATTTTTTTATATGGTGGGATGTAGGAGTCCAACTTCATTATTTTGCATGTGGATATCTAGTTTTCCCAGTATCGTCTGTTGAAGAGATTGTTCTTTCCCCGTTGAATGTTCTTGGAACTCTTGTCAAAAATCAATTGACCATATGTGTGAGGGTTTATTTCTAGGCTTTCCATTCTATTCCACTGATCTGTGTGTCTGTCCTTATGCCATGCCACACTGTCTTGATTACTCTAACTTTGTAGTTAGTTTTGAAATTGGGAAGTGTGAGTCCTTGAACTTTGTCTTTCTTCTTCAAGATTGTGTTGGCTACTTGGGTCCCTTGCATTTCCATGTGAATTTTAGGATCAACTTGTCAACTTCTGTAAAAAAGGAAGTTAGAATATTAGTAGGGATTGCATTGAATCTGTAGATCAACCTGAGGAGTATTGCCTTCTTAACAATACTGTCTTCCAATCCCTGAATGTAGGATGTCTTTCCATTTATTTAGATATTTAATTTCTTAAAACAAAAATGTTTTTTAGTTTTCAGTGTATAAGTCTTGTACTTCTTTGGTTAAATTTATTCCTGAATTTTTTTTATTCCTTTTGATGCTATTGTAAATGAAATTGTGTTCTTAATTTCATTTTCGGATTGTTCATTGCTGGTGTAACACATAGTATCTTAGGGAATAAACAAAGTTCCAGCAGTTAAGTTAGACTCTAGTATATGGAAATAAATCCAAAGAAGGCAGTGGACTGGTACAGGCGGTGCCTCTGAGAAAGTTACTAATCTTGTAGACCCTTATTTTCGTCATCTATAAAACAGAAATAACTGTCTTTGTCCTAGTGGCTCACAGGGCTCGTATGAAGTATGAAATAATGAAATAAGTGAAATAAAAACAATAGTGTTCAGCACATAGTAGATGATTAACTAATCTTAGTGTTCTTCCTCCTCTTTTTGTCCCTCCTTGCCTTGAAACTGTAGCTCCTTTATTAACCACAGATTAAGCCCCATATTAGAACTTCTGTGCCAGGAACCAAGGAACCAAGTCCCTATTCCTAGCCCCCTTCTCTGTTGAAGATCCTGCCTGATGTTCAGGGAACCCCCAGTGCCTATAACCAAATCCCAGCCATCTGTTGCCAGATGCCGGATCTCCTGTGCCAAGTGTCCAGTGATTGAGACATGTTTTGCAGGTTAGTTTTTAGTCTTATATGCCACTAGGGGCTGATGCCCATCACTCTTTAATCCTTTTCAGGTAGTGATACAGATCTTAGGAAAACCATCTCTTTGTTTCATATTTGCTAACAAGAATGCTCAGACTGGGTAAGCTCAGGTCAGATTTGCAGAGCAAACCTATCAGGAGCCTCTACACAGAAATCGAAATATAATGATGTACACTTGAAATTTATATAATGTTGTAAACCAATGTTACTGCAATAGAAAAGATAAATTAAAAAAATTAAGTAAAAAAAAAAAAAAGAAGTATAGACCATTCCTTTTAGAATTAACAGGTATAGCCAAAGAATAAGTTTCTTATGTGTAAAAGGAGGAGGGACGCCTGTCAGTGGCCCCCTCCCTGGACCCCCAGAGTGTTTTGCATAGACCTCTCTTAGTGCCATATCATGCTGTGTTATAATTATCTTTTTTGGATCTCTGTCCAGGTAGACTTGGAATTCCTCTAAAGTATTCCATTAATTATGTTCTGTAAACATTGATTGACAACTGCTTTGTGCACTGAGCCCAGTGTGAGGTTTGGGGGATTGAAAAAATGAGTTAGACATAGACCCTGCCTAATCAGCATCCTCGGGGTGATAGGAATTGCTGACTGTTTTTGGAACTGAATTGACTAGATCCTTAGAATTTTATTTTGACCCCTTCTCTCTATTTCTGGAATCATTATTATTTCATTTTGAAAAAAGAGTAGTGATGGAGGGAGAGGGACCTGAGGAAAATCAGGAGAGAATAAGGTTCAGTGGCCGTTTGATAAGAAGCAAGAGTCTAGTCAGAGAAATAGAAGGGGCCAAAGTGAGACGAGTTTGGAAAGAATTGTTGACTGTGCGGGACAGGGTTCAGAGGCTTCTCTAACTACTTCTTTTGCTCTTTGTCTTTCTTCTTAAAGGAAAAGCTGTTTTTCTTGCAAGAGATAAACATCACCTCTCAGACATCTGCCATCTGATCCGCCATGATGTGCCCTACCTGTTCCAGAAGTATGTGAAGGAGTCACACGGAAAAGATATCCGGGTGGTGGTGGTAGGGGGCCAGGTGATAGGCTCTATGCTTCGCTGCTCCACAGATGGACGGATGCAGAGCAACTGCTCTCTCGGTAAGGTACAAAAGCTCAGAGTCAGTTTGTGGGTCAAGGGAGGCCACCAGGATTTTTCATTAGGCTGTTGGGACCCCTTCAGTAAATGTGTATCGACCCCTCCTATCTTGTCAGACCCTCTGCTAGGCACCAGGATCACAGGTAAGAATTAGAAACAAGCAGCCAGCAGTCCAGGAGGGGGACAGACGGGTATAAGTACTGTGACAGACGTCAGGCAGGAGTGGCAGGACCCTGAGGTTTGAACCCTGTCCTGTAGGTGTTAGGACCTAGTGGTCAGGTTTAAACAGGGAGTGAAATGAGGATCAGTGTTGGAGTGACACTGACATCTGGGTGGAGGACGGATTGAAGGCATAAGATAGGAGGCCAGGAGATGAGTTTGGAAGCTGTTGCGACAGATCAGGCGAGAAATAACAAGGGCAGTGGCAGGAGGCATAAGCATATTCTGCTTTTGTGTTGTAATTGAAAGCTGTGTTTTTCTTACATGTGTGATGTTATTAGAAAGCTGCCATTTATGTTTGGGTCAGATGCATAAAACCCCATCCCATTGACCTATTGATAAAGCTTGTTTTCTGTTGTGAATGGAATGTTCCAGGAGGGATGTATATTCTTGACCCCATCACAGAAAGCTATCATCAATCTCATTAAATGAATTTGTATGTTGGGAACATGAAAAAAAAAACCTACGGTTATTATTTCCTAACTCGCCAGATGAGTGTACCAAGTCTAGTGACTAATAAAGAGGCTGAGACACCGATTTGGTCCTTGCTTCAGTGGTCGCGGTTGAGTGGTTCCCGTGAGCGGGCTCTGTGGTAGAGGTGGAGAGTGTAGCAATCAGTGAGGGAGTCCTTGCCCTCGGGCAGCTTATGGTCCAGTAAAGGAGAAGACACATGAACAGATCATTGTAAGATGCTGTGCTAGAGGCAAAGGCTCGGGTCAGGTTGACACTGTACTAAGTACCTAACATATTCTCTCATTCAGTTTTCATGATGATCATGTGTGGTGCCACAGTATTGAACCTTATGTGTTATCCCATCGTTTTTAGTCACCATTCTCGAACAAGGAACCACACGGCTTTGTAGTTTATCCATGTTACTTTTCTTGGTGAGCTGTTTTAACACTGTTTCATAGCCTTTTCCTTCTACAGTATAATCAGTGGGGAGGGGACCGTGTTAACGGTAAAGACATTAGTTACTGGACCTGAGAACACCAGCCGTTGTCTCTCCAGGAGACAAAGGGAGACCATTACGTCTGAGGGCGTAGCTCTTTACCAAGTTAGGGCAGTCAGACTGTCTCTGGTGGAGGATTTCAGCTCACAAGCCTCTCCATCTCTCTTCTTAAAAAAATAATATGTTAATTTTGTTTTTTCTAATTATAAAAGGAATTCATTCTGGGCTGGTCCTGTGGCTTAGCAGTTAAGTGCGCACGCTCTGCTGCTGGCGGCCCGGGTTCGGATCCCGGGCTCGCACCGACGCGCTGCTTCTCCAGCCATGCTGAGGCCGCGTCCCACATACAGCAACTAGAAGGATGTGCAACTATGACATACAACTATCTACTTAGGGCTTTGGGGGAAAAAATAAATAAAATTAAAAAAAAAAAAAAAAGCTTTAAAAAAAAAAGGAATTCATTCTGAGTGTAGAAAATCTGGAAAATGCAGCAAAATCAAATGAAAAAAGATATTTATCATTAATTCCACCATCTAGTGACAACCAATGTTCACATTTTGGTATGGTTCTTTCTGGTCTCTTTTTCTGGCAAGATCTTTTTGCATAGTTATGGTCATACTCTACAGTCCTTAATCCTTCTAAGTATTTTCCTGTGGGATCACCAACTCTCTAAGAGCATTATTAGTGTGTGTGTGTGTGTGTGTGTGTGTGTGTGTGTGAGGAATATCAGCCCTGAGCTAACATCCATGCCAATCCTCCTCTTTTTGCTGAGGAAGACTGGCCCTGGGCTAACATCTGTGCCCATCTTCCTCCGCTTTATATGGGACGCTGCCACAGCATGGCCTGACAAGCAGTGCATCCGTGCGTGCCCAGGATCCAAACCTGGGCCGCCAGCAGTGGAGCACGCGCACTTAACTGCTACGCCACGGGGCCAGCCCCTAAAAGCATTATTATTAATGGTTGTAAAATACGCTGTTTTCCTCTATTGTGAGATATTTAGACTATAATTTTTCATTTATTCATCAACAAATATTTATTGAGTGTCTACTATGTACCAGGCAATATGATTTTCCAGGGTTTTAAATAACTCTACCATCAACATCTTTCTACATAAAGCCTTTTTTCCATTACATAATACTATTTCCTTTGTGGTGGGATGACTGTGTCAGAGGATAGAAGCGTGTTTAAGACTCTAGATAAGAAATGACCATATTTTTTCCCCAAAGGGTGTCCTGATTTCCATCCAGACCTTTTGTGAGTAATGAAAATGCCCGTCTTGCTGCCCTCCTCAGCATGCCCGTCTCCTCCTTGGAGGATTATCTGACTGGTTAGTCAGTGTTGGATGTCACTCTTGTATCCCTGTGCTCTCCCCACAGGTGGCGTGGGGGTGATGTGCCCGCTGACAGAACAAGGCAAGCAGTTGGCTATTCAGGTGTCCAACATCCTGGGCATGGACTTCTGTGGCATTGATCTCCTCATCATGGACGATGGCTCTTTTGTGGTGTGTGAGGCAAACGCCAACGTCGGTTTCCTAGCCTTCGACCAGGCGTGCAACTTAGATGTAGGTGGGATCATCGCGGACTACACCATGTCCTTGCTGCCAAATAGGCAGACTGGGAAGCTGGCTGTCCTCCCAGGACTGTCCAGTCCCAGGGAGAAGAAAGAGCCAGATGGCTGTGCTTCAGCTCAGGGAGTTGCAGAGAGCGTCTACACCATCAACAGTGGGTCTACCTCTAGTGAGAGTGAGCCCGAACTGGGAGACATCCGAGATTCCTCAGCAAGCACAACGGGGGCCCCGCCCCCCATGCTGCCTGAACCTGGCTACAACATTAACAACAGGATTGCTTCGGAATTAAAACTTAAGTGAATTCCTACCTTTTGGCAGCATTTAAACCAAGTCCCGCTGCTTCCTTAGTAGTTTTGAATGAATAAAATCGGGACTAATGTGATTTCATTTGCACAGAAACTAGAAATCCCATCTGGGCACTCAGCATTCTTTCTAAGGATGATTTAAGCAAATGGCCTAGCTTTGTGGTTTTTATGATGACTAATGTAAAAACACCCACCAAGAACAACATCCCGACTGATCGATTCGGGACCGATGTCTGCTGCGAGCACTTGGATGTTATGGCTGACTTTCAGGCACTGACTCTGTGCTGCTGCTTCTGGCTTCTAGTGGTAGAGCCCACTCGCTCAGAACGGCTCCTGGAAATACTACATTCAAAAGCAACCCCTGGATGGGAACGTGTGCAGAAGAGGTGGAATGTGACTGTAGGTATGTGCTCTTCGTTGTGTGTATGTGCGATGCTTAGAGAATACTCATGAGAGGATCAATCTCTGCTCCCATCAATCGCCATCTTGACCATATTTCTCTGACACTCAGGATATGGTGTTTTAGGGAGCTTTCTCATTAGCACTTTCAATGAAGCACTTTGTAGCAAGTAAGATCAAACGTTCTTTGACTTCACTGGTCGGCCCATGTCCTGCTCGGTACCTGGGGCTCTCTCCAGACTGCTTTGCCACTCTGAATCTGCAGACCCTGCTCTGACTCAAGCCAGCCCCAGCAGCTTTGTGCACCTTTGCTGCCTTTGGCCTCAGCTGGAAATGCTCTTCAGTGAGCTGGTGGCCACACACTTTCTTTCTTACGTGTGCACTAGAATTGAACACCATGGACTTTCTTTTCAATGGACTCTGTTCAGATGTCATCCAGAAGCCAGTGGGTTTTTGTCATGGAAAGCTACTGGGAGATAATCATTTCCTCCTCCTCTGCTGAAACTTTGTGGACTGCTTAGCTCTAGGAGCTTTTCGTGTATGAGATGGTGTTGTGGGCCTGTTAGGTAGGTAGAGCCATTGGAAACACACTCCAACCCCCTTGACATTCTAATCTTATCCAGGTTCCAGAGACCTGTTCTTACCCACTTTTCCAAACCTGGGAGACTCAGGTATCAGGAATACTCATTGCACATGTGGGAGGAAGTTGGATAATGTAGACATGCCACCAAGTGCTTTTCATTTTAACTCTTCAAGCAGTAGATAATGATCCTTCCCTTGGGAGAAATCATGGAGATGGAGTGTTCCATTTCTGCTTACATGAAGTATGACTGAAATGAGCAAGGCTACCTTTTTAACCAAATACACTGAAACATATGCACTCAAGAGTTACCATAATCGGAGTTATTTCCTTGGGATACCATGCTCTTGAGCTATGATGTTGCATGTGCCAGCAACACACAGAATCCCTCTTTGGAGCCATCTTTGAAGCCATGCAAGGAAAGAGGCCTCACAACCTTATAGTCAGACCCTGTTTTTGACACCGCCCCTTCCCTGAGGTAGTCTGAAGCTCTGTCACGCATCATATTTATTGGACTTATCTTCTGATGCTCTTTGGCTGTTAAAAAAATCGTTCCTCAAAAAATACATCTACCCTTAAAGGACAAAGACCAAGATTAAGGAAGCTTACAAGTGGACAGTTTCCAAGGAAGGTTCTGGAAATGCTCTAAGGTCAGCTTCACTGGACTAAACATACATCTTCCCAAGGTGACTACTTGGAAGGCAACAACACCCATTTGGGTGTATAAATTCCTGCACTTATTCTGCTGTAAATGTAAAATGTGTATAAAGTCAGACTATTACATTTTTTCACAAAATGGCTTTTAAAATATTGTGGCTAAGATCAGATCTCACCAAGTAACAGTTGTACAGTTGGAAAATGTTCCGCACCATGTCATGGAGATGTCACACTGTACAGATGTAGTTTAAATGCAGTCCAACATAGGGTGCATGCCACTAAACTGTAACTCTAGTAATGTATCTTGTACAGTTGAAAAAGATAATACTTCACCTTTATACAGGTTAAGACATGTACCTTGTCTTTACCACTCAGGGTGGGTTTAGAAGGAGGATGTTCTGGGTCTGTTCTTGCTAGAATTGGCTAGATGCTTTATGTAAACATCTGAATCAAGTGATGACCTTCTGGAAGCTGCATTTACTCATCCCCACTGTTTCGTGTAAGCCCATTCTGCCCACTCTGTCTGCCAGTGGGCCCCATCCTGAGCAGAGCAGCTAGAGTGCTTCCAAATTTGTCAAAAGGGGCCCATTTTCCAGCCGCTAGTGACATCTGTGGTCATTGGCATCATCACTTGGAACTGAGCCCTGTCTAGAAGCAGAGAAAGCTGGATCCCTGCTGCGTTGTAGCCCCTCTCCAGGATTTCCCATACTGGCTGTGGACCCTGTGAGCCTCAGCCAGGGGACTCTGCCACACTGGCACAGCTGCCCACAAGGCCTGCTTGAAGCAACAGAGCCAGATCCTGGTCCTGGCTTTCCCCTTCAACAGCTGATTGAACTTGTACAATCAGGCAGACTCGGCCTCCATTTCTCCATTCTTCAGATAAGGGAGATGCCTATTCTCTTTACCTCTTGGGGCTGCTCTGAGGTTGAAGTGAGTTAATTAATGAGACTGTATTATGTGGGAGGTGGTGGAAGAACAATTCCCATACCTGGTTTTATAACAGTTGCTCATCACCCCTTCTCTGAGGAAGTTAAGACAGAGGCCGTGAAGTCTTGACATTAGTATAGTAACAGTGGTAGGGACCCTGAAAAGGATGCAGCTTCTCAGAGGACTCATGACCTGAAAGGAGTAAGGCTCTTAGTGTATTCAAACAGCTTTCTGGATGTATCATATATAATCTGAAACTCTTGACTCTCATATAGCAATTAACAGTCTTCCTTATGTAACATAAATTGCAGTGTCTCTATATGGTCTTCCGTTATCTGGTAGTAGCATCTTGAAACTGGTCAAAACTTGAATGCCAATAGTTCAGTCACTCAGAATATATATGATTCTGCACTTGGGAAAAATGTTTTCACGCTGTCTGTCTGCTGATGGGTAAGGGGTTGCCAGAATGTGGATTTGTAAGTGGATGACAAGCTATTAGTATCATAATTGCAGGCTCACTGCTTCCAGCTAAGAGGGGATTCCATGACAGTTGGGGATAGGGTGAGGAGGAAAGGGAAGGAGAAAGGTCTGGGATAGTTTTGCAACATTTTAGTTGAAGAAATAAGAAACTGGGGTCATCTGGAATTCTAGTGGGAAGGAGGAAGAAATGGCTCTGCTGTGAGTTATTTTAATGGAAAAATCATGAATATGTATTGATTAGAGGTAGGGGTCTTTGAAACTATTCTGTATAAAGATAATGAGATGGCATGGATTCCCATCCACCTCGGCGGAAGTGAAAGAGACACCCCTTCTTTAAGTCCTAATGAATGCTGATCTTGAGAACACTCTGAACATAAATCAGGAGGAGATTCAAGCAGTAGCTAGGGGTTCCAGGATCACCCAAGTAACAGCTGACCCTCCCGGAAGTTAATGGACCAGAATACTACGTGAGGGCAAGCCTAGGGCCACAGATCTCTGAGGTGGGTTTAAGGAACCATGTCGGAAAGTGAACCCCAAGTCAGTAAAACAGGGCATTTCAGCTTAACACATGCCTTTGCACCTGGAAATGAGGCTTCTGTTTGCTGTCAGTCTATGCAGATGTTTTGGGAAGAGCCCTGACAACAGCCATCTTGGTCACTGCCCTTGAAGGTAATGTTCTTAGATCTGGTGCTGTGGCCTAATAGAAAACCTGGTGCTGTTTTTGATGGGTTCTGTGACTCAAGATGGGATCGTGGCTTTCAAATGTTTTTACACCTATCTCAGGAATATATTGTTTTAATCCTTTCTTAAACCTGTATTATGCTTCCATTCCAAGTCTATGGCTAGACTCTGCAGCCCTCCTTCTAAAATTCACACAGCTAAGTACGAAATGTTCCTTGAAGCCTCTCAATTTTCTTGTCCAGGTGTGGTTCCCGTGCCAGCATGTGGCCATGTCCTGGGCCCTGTGCTGGCGTCCCGACCTGTGTGGTAGGCTCGCCCTGCCATTTCATGTTCACTGAGGCTGCGAGGCAACACTGAGAACCACCTTCAGAGCCAAAGCTGAGGCCACAGGAATCACAGCACTTTGGAGACCAGTTCACGCCTCTGTTTTATAGCTGGGGCATCTGAATCCCAGAGGCCAAGGTCACTTAGCTAGTCAGCAGCAGGGCTGGGACCCAGGCAGTCTGATTCTCCATCCAGTTTAGCATACCGTCAGAGCTGGCTCTGTTCTTCCGCGGCATCCTGCACTGGCTGCCATCCTGGACCCGCCCTCTGCCCGTTTCCCTTCTGCTGAGCCTCTGCTCTGGATCAACAGGGTGTTGGTGTTGGATTCAGCTCTTGGATGGCTTTTAGGTGAGAGCTCCAAAGGCAAATGTGAGACTTCCGTGGTGCAAGCTCGCTCATGGCCTGGGCCTTCTTTAGACCATTTAGCCCCACCTCATACCATCAGTGATGGGATATGGGAGAAGGCACCTGCCAAGATGACAGAAGGCTCCGTTGGCCCCAGTTTGGCTGATGTTCCCTCACTGTGGAATGTCTTGGATTTGTGGAGGCCTTTGTGGGCCTCCGCAGAGGCCAAGGGCTTGATGGCACACCTGAGTGGGGATCCTGACTGATACACCTGTTTCAGTTGCAGTCAGCTACAAAGGCAAAAGTCCCCTCCCACATGCAGTTCCACAGTGCATCCCCCTTGCAGCCAGCCACTAGGTGCAGATTCCTTCCTGTTGTGGCCCAGATGTCAGCTGAGGACCCGCCGCCCCTTTAGATCCAGGGAAGTCTGATAACTGGATCTTTGGATCTCTGTGATTTCTAAGGGACTTATATTTTGGCAGTCACTGCTGACTCCAGACTTCTGCAAACTCTTTCTAAGCAACAGTGTGTCCCATCCCTGCACTGCATCAGCGGAGACAGGCCCAGTTCCCTCCCCAGTTCCACACAAACCACGATTCACGTGGGTCTGTGTGTGTGTGTGCATGTTCATGCGTGCCTACACGTTTCAGTGATGTGGGAAGATAGAGAAGACACTGCAGCAGTGCAGACACGGCACCCCCTGTTCATAAACTGTTTGGATGCACTACAGAGGCATCCACTCACCACTCACCTTCCGCTGCATGTGCTACCTGTCTCCCTTCCTGGGACAAACCAAATCCATTTCTGTTCTCTAGTAGAGAACTAGTGGTATAGCCATTCCCTTTTTTTTGCAGGCAGAGAGTTACTGTGAGCTAACCTCTGTTGCCAGTCTTTTTTTTTCTCCCCAAAGCCCCAGTGCATGGTTGTATATCCTAGTTGTAAGTCCTAGTTCTCTGTGAGCTGCCATCACAGCATGGCTACTGACAGACAGGTTCCATGACTGGGAAACGAACCTGGGCTGCCAAAGCAGTGAGAGCGCTGAACCTCAACCACTAGGCCATCAGGGCTGGCTCGCCATTCCCTTTCTTAATTTGATTCCAACACCCTTACCTTCAAAATTCCACCTTCTACCACAGGTGGCTTATTAAAGGCATTTTTCTAAACAAAGATGGCTCCCTCCTCAAGAGGAACTCGAGGGCTGGCCCCGTGGCTTAGCGGTTAAGTGCGCGCACTCTGCTACTGGCGGCCTGGGTTCGGATCCCGGGCGCGCACCGACGCACCGCTTCTCCAGCCATGCTGAGGCTGCGTCCCACATACAGCAACTAGAAGGATGTGCAACTATGACATACAACTATCTACTGGAGCTTTGGGGGAAAAATAAATAAAATTTAAAAAAAAAAAAAAAAGGAACTCGAGCACCATCTCTTAGGATGATACACTTTTCATTCCCACCACACTAGCCAGGCATCACACCCACCATATTCAGCGCTAGCTGTCAGGATCGTCACGCTCAATGGAAAGCACCATGGACTAATGTAAATGGAGCCAGGTTGAGTTCGCCGTGGTTCAAATCCTGACTCGATGACTTACAGCTTGTGTGACCTCGGGAAAGTCACTTAATCTTGCTAAACCTTCATTTCATCCCCTGTAATGTGATAAATAAACACAATCTTGAATATGCAGCACTTAACCACATGTCTGGCTTTCAGCAGGTTCCTTTCCTCTTGCTTCCTTCACTGTCAGCAATCACAGCTCCTTCCCGGGGTCGTGGCTCAGTGCCAAGGGATAAAAGCTGGCAGACAGTGGCTTTACAGCTGGAAAGAGATGCTGGGGGGTGAGGGGTGGCAGCTGCTCAAGCATGCTGTGGTTTAGGCTTAATGATTAGAAGGTCCCATCTGTCCTTGAGATTCTATGATACTATAGTATAAGATATAGGGGGTGTATTTGGCTTAGAAAAATCCTGGAGGAAAGGCTGCCCCAGACAACTGGGAGGCTGGAAAGCTGATGAGCAGCCTGACCTTGGATGATTTAGCACCTGGTTTCTCTGGCTCTTCCTGTATTAGGTTTGCTGGCTTCACATCAAATGGAAGGAGAAGGTGCCAGGAACTTGAATTAAATCTGTCAAACAGAGGGTGAGGGGAGTACAGAAGGCCCGGGGGCTGTGCAGGGAACTCGGATAGCCTGTCAGTACCATCTGGACTTGGCGGGGATGACAGCTCTCAGATCAGATGGAAGCCAATGAAGCAGCTAGAATCGTGCTGTCTGGGCCTGTCCGGAGGGGGACTCCCAGAATCTATTTACAAGGAATGCTGATCTCCCACAAGGGGAGAGCTGGGCCTCTGAATCACTCTGTAGAACTAATAAAGGTCTTTGTAAAGACAGGACTAGGCAGCTGGCTGGTTGGTTCAGTCCCACCTGGAGCTCCCCAGAGCACCCGTGGTGTGCCGGAGCTGGCTTGTACCAGCCCATGATGGCGGATTGTTAACTTTTCAGAACTTTTGTGAGCTGGTTGTTAAACATAGCCATCATTAAAAATTATATAAATCTAAAATTAAAGTATATTAAAAATATAGGTAATAAATACCCCAAACTCATCACTTCCTAGTTGTTTTACTATTTTCTATGCTCTTGAGGTTATCGACATCTATTGTATTTTTACGGTGGAAATGCTATATAATGGTGTGCTACTGTGCATCTCTTCCCAGCTCTACCGTTCAGTGACATCACATTGGTAACTTGAAATCAGCCCTGGGGGGAATATCTACCCCACAGAGATGGGCAAACACTACGTATCAAGTTTTTGCTCCTGGAGAGCTGGCTGTTAAACATTTATCAGCACACCACTGCCACTGGGTGCCTGAGAAAGAAACTGATACACATAAGCATTGAAACATCTTAGTTCCAGGGAGGTAGCGTGTGTGATGTATTTCTCAGAAGCAAGTGTCCTGTCATAATGTGCAGAACTGGCATGAAGAAAAACACTGCTTCTCTGCTCGTTTTGGCTTGCCTCTGTTTCTCACACGAGACATCTGTTTCGTTTGCTCCTAAACTTACAGAGGGATTTGTGAGGTTCTGTCTCACCTGTGGGCTGTACTTCAGCTAAGTTCCCTCCAGGAAAGTGAAGTGTAGTTTTCCCTGCCTAACTGGTAAACTGAAAATGTGCTGTAAAGAATATATCTTAACTAGGCACCAAAAGAGCTCATTTCCAAGTGGTTTACACAGCAATAATGTTAACTTCTCCAACAGAGAAGAAATCATTTATAAATAATTGTTTTGCTGCTTTTGCTTTTTATCAAAATTATTACTGTGGAACAGAATTCTTTGTTTGCTTTTGTCCTCAAAATTCTGTGCCTTTTGGTTATTCTTTTTAAGTAAGAATCAATGCTGAATCTACATTTTATTATTTTCGTATCATAAAATGAAGAAAAAGCTTCATAGAAACTTCATCCTATTCACTTGCACACCAGCTGCATTCTGAAAAACCATCATTTTCCTTTCAAATGTAAAGTGCTGTCTGAATTGTAATATTGCCAGCTTGCAACTGTCAAAATGATGGAGGAAAATACTAATGCAGATGGTTTGAGCTTATCCTGGGCCTGCTCACTGTGCTTTGCTGGACTGACATTTGAATTAAGATTTAAATAGCAAGTGAAAGCTGAAAGCCATTAAAGATGGCTGTGGGGTACAGCAGGGGGCCAAGGGGACTGAAAGAATCGTGTACCCACCTGAAGAGCCACCGGACTTGTGTTTGCATGACGTTTCAAAAGGCTTCCTGGCAGAAACAGTGATAAGACCTTTAGGAACTAACTATCGTCAGCCCCAGGCCTGAGACCCTTGGACTAAGGCTGTTCCTCCACTTGTGAGGGTCGGGGAGCCCTGCCTGAGGTCAGAGAGTCCAGGGATGACGCCTGGTTGTTGCAGCCGAGGATGACACCATGTCGTGCCGCTCATAGTGTCCTTCACCCAAACCCTGGGGAATGTGACCTATATTTCTTTTTTATTTTTATATGAAAATCTTCAAACTACACAAAAGTACAGAGAATAGTAAACTCCTCAGATTTTAAATTATCAAAATTTTCTGTTTTTGTTGCATCTATTATTTTCCTTAAGCATTTTCTTATGTGTGTAAGGAAGATCAGCCCTGAGCTAACATCCATGCCGATCCTCTTTTTCTTTTTCTTTTTTTTTTGCGGAGGAAGACTGGCCCTAGGCTAACATCCGTGCCCATCTTCCTCCACTTTTATATGGGACGCCACCACAGCATGGCCTGACAAACGGTGCATCGGTGCGTGCCCAGGATCTGAACCCGGGCCGCCAGCAGTGGAGCGCACGCACTTAACCACTGTGCCACCGGGCCAGCATTTTAAAACAAATCCCACACACCATGTCTTTTCTCCTCTGCATACTTCAGCACGCATCTCTTTTTTTTTAAAGAGGACCTTTCCTTATGCCTTTACCACATATAAGAAAACTGACAATACTTCCTTGGTACTAATTCCCAGTCCATATTCAAATTTCCCCAGTTGTCTCAAAAAGAACTGCATTTAGCTGCATGGTAGAGCAGTGTATTTGGTGGGGCGGGAGGAACTCTGGAAAGGGTGGTGATTTTGCTTGCTTCCCCACCGTCCTGACTGTGGCTCTGGCAGAAACCCGTGCTGGAGGGGCACCAGTGGGGAGAGCTTGCCTTCCCAAGTTGTTGGGTCCTGGGATTTCCTCTCCTCAACGAATAAGCCTACGAACTTCCCCTTCTATCTTCCCACGTCCCGTGGTCGCCCTCTGAGACTCGCCCAGCTTCAGGCTGTTGACGCCCTCTGGCTGTCGTGCTGTTCCTGCAGCTCGTCCTCCCCGCAGGGCTCTCCGGAAGCAGGCAGGAGCCTTCTCCAGGCATTACGGCTCTTCCACCAGCCTCAGACCTGCTGTGAATCACAGCTCTGCAGATCTCCCAGAGCGCCTGGGCTTCTTCATTCCTTAGAAAACTCTGGCTGAATTTCTCATGATAAGCCAGAGAGCATGTAAGGAGCAGCATGTGGTGTCAGTCCTCTGACGACACAGACACGGCACCTGAACGCACTGCTTGCTCAGGGATTCTCTCTCCCTCTAAAGAATGTTATGAAGACAATTGGTGAAATCTGAGTAAGGTCTGTATTTTATTGTCTGATAGTATCCTATCAGTGTAGTCTCCTGATTTTGCCGATTGTACTGATGAGAATATGTAAGAGAGTGTCCTTGTTTTTAGAAAATACACATTAAATATTGAGGGATAAAGGGACATCAGGCCTGCAACTTACTTTCAAATGGTTCCAAAAATAATGGGTATCTATAGGAAGAAAACGATAAAGCAAATGTATAACGTTACCATTTGGGGACTCCGGGTGAAAGGTATACGGGACTTCTTTGTATGGATAGTCTGAACAAATCTGAAGTCCTGTCAGCCTCGTCTGCTGGCCTCGTCTCTTCTCTATTACATGTCTGGTCTCAGGGCGTAGGCTCTCTTCTCTTCCTTCTCTCTTCTCTTCCCTGGGGGCTCCTCCATTTCCATAGTATTAATTACCATCTACTTGATACTCTCAAATTCCTCTCCTGAGCCCAGGCTTCCTTTCTTAGTGTCAGACTGCATGTCCACTTGCCCACCTTTCCACGCCTCCTCAGATGTCACACAAGCAATTCAGACTCTCCTCGCCCTAGTCTGAACTCACGTCCTCTCTCCCTCCCAGACCCGCCCCTCCTCCAGGGCCTCCTCGCCTGAGTGCACAAGGCCAACTGCGTGCTCAAACCAGAGAAAGGCAAACACGACTCCAGGTGTCCCTTTGGCTGCTGTCTTCCTCATCTCCCACATCCAGTTTCGTTTCTTGTGGTGAAACTCGACTTTAAAACTCTGAATGATCTTTTTTCATGGAAAACTTTTTTCTTCCTTGTTCATTAAGATGTTCTGGGAGATCTACAATCCTTACAAAGGTTTGCAAGAAAGGGGCAACATTCATAATATATAATCCTGGTTTTATATCCTGGTCTCAATAGTAACCTTGTTTATATGCTTTTATAACTGCTGCTGCTGCTGTTTATTTAAGTATTAATCAACTATTGAAACTGTGTATGCATACTTGTCAAATAAGATATCTCCATCACATCGTCATCAATCTTGATGACTATCAGGAAAGACACTTTTTCTATCAAACAAAATGATAACAGGGTCTGTCATTCAAGTAATGCTCCATCATCATTTTTGAAGCATTTGCTTTGCCAATTGTTTGTTTTGTGTGACCTATTGTTCTTGAGAGATGTTGTACTTCATAGACCCATCGTGAATACAGAGACCCCTCACTTGCATGATACATATCCTTAGTGGGACCTGCTGGTGGTAGAGCAGTTTGATTCTGATCTTCGTCATCTGAGGACATACGGCACAGCACAGTCTGTAGCTATGCACTGATGAAATGTTATTTAGTGGGAATGCAGAGCACCTGCTCAAAGTGAAGTTTTGTTAAATGAAGGTCCACAGACAACACGGTGGAATCTATGCCGTGCACGTGTACTTGCTAGTAGACACCACTCAGCCAGGTCTTTCAGACATGACTCTTCAGCTCCAAACCTGCACAAACCTGAAGATGCTTAGGAAAGATGTGATTCCCTGCTGGGAAGATAAGAGACACTCTTATCTCCCCAGAACTTCTGCTCCTCTTCAACCTGCTTACACTTTTTTGGGTCAAGTAAACCACATTTCACAGAAATCTTTGGAAATGAGATTATGTCCTGCATCACTGTTATCATGTAGGAAAACGAAATACATTTTCATTGAAGAGTCAAAAAAATGAGGGCAAAATAAAACATTTTCAGATTAATGAAAGAAAGAAAATCTGAGAATTTGCCATCAGCAAACCCTCACTGTAGAAAATACTAAAGGATTTATCAGTAATGTGAGCCAGGATAGAAGGTGTGAAAAGCAAGCTTTATAAAATAATAATAATTTGACTTTATAAAATAATAATAATTATGACTTGTGGGTTTAAGATATATTTGAAATAAATAACAGTAATAATATATAAAGTTAGGGAGAAGTAAATGGAGTTAAAAGGTTTTAAAGACTTTGTATTGGGGCCAGTCCAGTGGCATAGCGGTTAAATTTGTGCGTTCCACTTCGGCGGCCTGGGGTTCGCTGGTTCAGATCCTGGGCGTGGACATACTCACCGCTCATCAAGCCATGCTGAGGTGACATCCCACACAGAAGAACTACAAGGACCTACAACTAGGATATACAACTATGTACTGGCGATATACAACTATGTACTGGGGCTTTGGGGAGAAAAAAGAAAAAGAGGAAGATTGGCAACAGATGTTAGCACAAGGTCAATCCTCCTCCTCCTCAAAAAAAAAGACTTTGTATTGTCCAGGGTAAGGGTCAATATTCTGACTTTGACCTGACCCATCCTAACTTTAGCCTTTGATAAGTTAGGAATGAATATTTGAATTTCTGGGGTAATCACTAAAAGAATATACACATGGTATATAACTGCACACTAGCAGAGGAAGGGAGAAAATGGAATGAGAAAAAATATATAATCAACCCAAAAGAACGAAAGGGGAAAATAGAATATGTAGGACAAATAGAAGGCAGAAAATAAGATCATAAATTTAAACTCAAATAATTTAGCATATAAACAAAATGTAAATTGACTAAATGATTCTTTAAAAATTACAGATATAAAAAAAATCTAATTATATTGTTTTTACATGAGATATATCCAAAACATAAGGATACAAATTGTCTGAAAGTAAAAGCTTGCAAGAAGATAAAGATACGTGTTTAGTCAGGGTATACTTGGGAAAACAGAGGCCTCTCTAGGCATTCTGAGTAGACAGATTTATTTAACACTGGGGGTTTGAGGCTCACGTCTGAAATGGCTGGGTGCTGAAGATCAGGGGACTTGCACAGGAAATTGCTTTCAGGAAGGCAAGAGCGGGTGATTCCCAGAGGACTGATGGCTGCTCCTTCTCATCCAGCTTCCAAATCTGATGCAGTTGCCCCTCATTGGCTGAATTTAACCCAGAATCATAAAAGGAAAGAGATACTGGGAACTGCAGTTCCAAGATTCCCCTTCAACGCAGAGGTAAGTACTGAAGCAGATGTAAGTGATGGTGCCAACTGATAACCAGCAACCAGGCCCCAAGGGAAATGGGTGTCGCTACGTTAATATCAGACCAAAACAGACTAGAGATAAAGAGAATCACTTCATAATACAGAAAATAAAGGTTCAATTCACCAGGAAAATACAATATTTGAATTTGTACTTGCCTAATAACAAAACCTCAAAATGTATAAAGCAAAAATTTCACATAACTACAAGGAGAAATAGATAAATCCATAATCATATTGGATGGATTTATATACCTCTCTCAGAAATAAAGAATTCAGCCAGGATGTGCAAGATATGAAAACATGAACAAATTTGACTTAATGGACACATTGTGCCCAATAACACCATTCTTTTCTAGCACACACAGAACATTTACAAATATTGACCACATCCTGGGCCATAAAGCAAATCTCAACCAATTTCTAAAAGTAAAATTGTACACAGCATATTTTATGACCTCAATAAAATTAAACTAGAAATCAACAACAAAGAAGTAATTAAAGTCACCATCACTTAGAAATTAAGAATCATACTTCTAAAAGACTCATGAGTCATAAAAAATTAAGAAATATTTAGAACAAAATAACTATAAAAATACTGCATTTCATAATATGTGGGATCAACTAAAGCAGTATTTAGAGGAAAACTTATAGCCTTAAATGCAAGTGTTAGAAAAGCAGAAGACTGAAAATTAAATTACTAGACATGTGAAAAAGCAGACAATTATGGCCCATAACCAAGAGGAAAATCAATCAATAGGAAAGATATATTTAAGCAATTTAATTTAAACAGTAATTTTATAAATATACTCAATGGGGAAAGATTCATGAACAATAATTCAGGGGTGGAGAGAAGAGAGAATAGATAAAGGACAGGAGGAAAAAGAGAAACGGGCCAATGAATATTAAAGAGAGAGCTAGAGTTTAATAAAATGGACTCTGAAGGACTTTTTTAGAATAGGGAAGTTCTAATATTTTCATTTAAATTATCTGCTAAAGAGTTGTTGATCCTCCTCCTCACCCCCCCAATCTTCGTTAAAAATCTATTTGAAAGAGCTGGCTCAGATTTGGGGTTAGGAGTGAGAATCAAGAAGAAAGGATTGTGTTGAATGCAATTGAAGCTGAAAATTGGGAGTGAGAGAAGTAAGACCCTGGGATTTCACAGCCATCTTGGAGAAGCATAAGAATGCCCAAAGGTATGGAATGGGGGTTCCAGCAGATTTTACCTAGACCTGAAGGGTGGCCCATCTGACATATTTTTATTCTATGTGTCAGAGTGAATTAATTTACAGTGAGGAACATAAAACTCTCCAACAGGTCCTTGACTTGCATATCTTCTCCCTGGGTGCAGATCTATGCAGGAAGCAGAGAGCTAAGCAGAGGGCAGGCTGCTCAGTGAGTCTGGAGATAAAAAGGATGTGCTAAATCACCAGAGTCTTCTATGGGACAAGCTGATACAGCCATGGCCACATCTGGGCCATTTTGCAACAATGATGAATGAGGTTATGGGGGGGATCAAGGTCACAAAGCTATTAAGCGAGAGCTGGGATTTGAACCCAGGCATGTCTGACTCCAAGGCCTGCACTCCATCCCTACATCACAGGGGGCCTTTCAGAGTGCTTCTCCCCTAGTCACGTCTGCTTCAAACCACTGTCTGAGAAAAGAAAGGCACTAACCTGGAATGGTATCTCAGCCAGTCCATACTGGGGCTCCTTGCAAGGCCCAGGGCCTTCTCTGGCAAAGACCTATGATTGACATCTGCATTTTGCTATTTGTTTTCTACATGCCTCATGTCCTTCTTGTTTCTTTATTCCTCCTTTACTGCCTTCTTTTGCATTAAGTGATCTTTACTAGTGTACCATGTTAATTCCTTTGTTGATTTTTAACTATTTTTTAGAGTCATTTTCTTAGTGATTGCTCTAGGAATTATAGTGGACCTTTTAATCACAATCTACTTCAGATTAATGCTTACTTAATTCCAGTAGAAGAGGGAAACTTTGCTCCAATATAGCTTTATTCCCGACCCCCTTCTCTGGCAAAGATCTATGAAATATGCATCACTGGGAGACTTCTGGGAAATATGATAAACTATTTGCAATTTAATTACAAATACCATGTTAGTGAGCTGACAGCACATTACTCAAAGTCATGCAAAGTCACGATAAACCAAGTGCAAAGGTCATGATAAATAACAGGTTTACTGATTTCTATGCCTAAAGCCCTATATTCCCTCCATATGCTATGTAAGAATAAAAACACAGCTATATGTGCAGTTGCAGGGGGAGAGGGTGGGAACTTCAGCGATTCAGGTACCTCAAAGCAGTTGTGCGAGGCTGGGCTATAGTAGATGTTCAGTAGCCCCTTGAACAGCCCCTGACGTGGAGCTCATGGGTCACTAAGTAACGGGATGAGTTTCTTCAGCTGAGATGAGACTTAGTAATTCTTGAATGGTGCTCTGTTCTTGGTCACTGAGCTGTTGTTCTCTGGATAGACTGAAGGCTCTCATGGCATATTCTTGTGCCTGGAATAGAATTGAGGTGGCAAAAGGAAGTTGTCTCAGGAAAGCATTACATTGGGAAGCCCCCTCTGTACTCAACCCCAGAAACATGGGGAAGGACCCATCAGCTTCTCACACCAGCCACCGAGCTCTTGTTGGAAACTTGTGAACACACACTTGGTCCTTACAGCCAGCCAAGTGGGGGGTGGGGTGGGGCAGGGAGCACCAGAAAAACCCATTTGGCTTGACAAACTAAGAACTAAGTACACTTTCCTAGCAAAGTGACATCTTGGTAGGATCTTAACCAGGGTCCTTTGAACCAACATTGGGAGGCACAGAGGTGACAGGTGCCACAAGCAAACTGCCACCCTGAGGGCCATGTGGCCCAGAGTTTAGTCTTGGACAGAGGCTTCACAGGACATCTTGGCACAGACTCTGGCTTGCCCGCCCTCCCACTCTCCCTCCCTCTTCTTTCCTTCCTTCTTTCCTCCCTCCTTCCTTTCTTTCAATAAGTATTTGAATAATAATTCAAATTAAAACATTCAAATGAATATTCAAATAATTTGAATAAATAAATAAATATTTATTGAATGGCTGCTACGTTCCAGGTACTCTGACTACAGGCAGAAATCCCTGCTCTTGTGGAACTTACAACATAGTAGCGGAGAGAGGCAATAAACAAGGCAAATCAGTAAAGCCCGATCATATCTTAAATAGTGATACACGCTAAGGGAAAAAAAGAAAGCAGGAAAGGGGGATAGGAAACATCAAGGGTGGTAGTGGGGTTTTGCAGTTTTTGATGGAAACTACAGGGAAAGCGTCACTGAAAAGAAGACGACTGAGTCAAAAGCTGAAGGAAGTGAGGTGCCAATCTTGAGGAGATGGATGTGTCCCTTTTCTCTAAGGGCCTCTTGTAGATCTAACACCTTGGGGTAATGACTGCCTTGAGTATACAGTAGAAAATTGAACTCTGAACTGTAGAAAAGAGGTTCTGTCCAATGTAAACTTGGGAATTCCATGGAGATGGTTCCCTAACCACTCCCACCCCATCACAGGTGGGGTTCGTGTCCCTGCTTTGTGCTCCCACAGTGCCCCGGGCTTCGCTATCACCTCCATTATAACCCACTGGCTGTGAGCTCCTCCAGGCCCTGGTACACAGTAGGTGCTTAGTAAGTTTGCTGAAGAAAGGAAAGAAGGAAGAAAGGAAGGCGGGGAAGGGAATCCTAAATTTTCCGTGACACCCACACAGAATCCAACTGGCCCTCCCTCTCTCTCTTTGCCTGCTTTATTTTCCTTTGTAGTGCTTTTTGCTATCTCAAATTATATCACACATTTATATGTTCACTTATTTACTGTGACTTCCCCTCCTCCCAAAATATGTAAGTTCCATGGAGATAGGGAACTTAGCTGGTAGTTCACCACTGTACCCCCAGTCCCTGGAACGGGGCCTTGCAAATGATAGATCCTCAATAAATACTTGAATGAATGAGTGAATCAGCTAATCAATAAACCAACAAACCTGAGATTTGCCACTTACTGTCTGTAAGAAATTGGGCAAATAATGGACCCTCTCTGTGCCTCAGTTTCCTTATCTATAAAATGGGAACAATAAAACACCTACTTCAAAAGGTTGGTATGAAAATTAAATATGATAATTCATGTAAAGTACTTAGACCAGTGACTGGCATGTAATAAGCACTCAAAAACGATTACCTTTTCAATTAGTTCAAGGCAATCCTTTTCTGCCTGGATCCCTCCAGCAACTGGGAACTCACTCACTGAGTGTGGTTAGAGCACTACTCCATTCCTCCAAGGACTCCCCTGAGCCCTCCTGTCCTGCAGGCTTCCTCGCACTGCCCCAGCCTCAGTTTCCCTGTGCAACCCTGGGAAGGACTCCTTGAGGGAAGAAGACAATCCCGTTTCCATTATGCAGGCTGGATTCAACAAATGAGAAATGTCATGAGCATCCGAACTTTTCCGGAGGGAGGGCTTACTCTGAGGGCAAAAGCTAGTGTGATTGGGCAAAACACAGCTGAATTCAACTAGAGGAATTTCTACCTCCATTTAAGACATGCTGCTTTTCTAGGGAAACTTGCCTTTGAAGAATTCATCATCAGGTGGTAAAGCATGACCAGAGTTTTCAGAACAAAGATAGTTTTCTGGGGGGCTGTGTCAGATGTCGATTCTCGAATGTTCAAGATTGAAGTCAAAATCCGAATGGCTTCTGCTTCCTGGGCTTCATCTGCAGGGAAAGGGAGGAAAGAAGAAACAGGCCCTGGGGGAGGCTGAGTCTCCCTCAGGGATAAGCACTGAGCTGTTCGCGCGCCTGGCCTCCCGAGGCCTCCTCACAGGGGCACTGGGGGAGGCAGCACAAGCCACCGCCAATTCCTCACCTGGGGGACTGCCGCCAGGTCCTGAGCAGGAGGCTGGATCGTTCTCCAGCTTTGCCTCGCATGTCATTATCAGAGTAACCTAAAAACATGCTCATTCCTACAGGTCCCAGAGGTGCTAAGGTGTCTTTCCTTCCGAGCCCTGAGCCGGATCTCACAGGCTCTCACTTAGCAGGCATTTGTCACAGCAGGACTCCGTGGTCCAGCCCAGCTTCCGCCCGACAGCGAGAGGAGGGAGCTGGGGCTTCCTGCAGCTGCAGCAGCTTAATCTTTCTCCTCCAAATCCAAAAATGCTTAAGCAACAGCGTTTCTGCTTCCCCCACGTGAGGCTGTTCACAGTTTCCCCAGCAGTCTTTGGTCCTACTTTAGTCACTATTTATTGATTTATTATGAGTTATTATGGGCCAGGTACTTAGTACTTTTTAAGTACTAGGCTTAGAGAAAAAGACAGAAAGGACATATACCACAATGTTAAGGTTGGATACCTATGATTTCCAAGTTTTCTGCTTTAACATGAACCACTTTTACAATGAGAGTAAACTCAATAAAGTTATTAATTTTTTAAACCTTAGTTCAAAACCTCTCCTCCAAAAAGTTTTCCCTCTTCAACACCATCCAACTATCCTCATCTCTTCATTCTGGGACTCATCTTGTAATATAATTTGTACTCATAGAAATTCTCTTTTTCTTTCTTTCTTTTTTTTTTTTTTTGCTGAGGAAGATTGGCCCTGAGCTAACATCTGTTGCCAATCTTCCTCCTTTTGCTTGGGGAAGACTGGCCCTGAGCTAACATCTGTGCTAATCTTCCCCTATTTTGTATGTGGGTCACCGCCACAGCATGGCCACCAACGAGTGGTGTAGGTCTGCGCCCAGGAACTGAACCCAGGCTGCCGAAGCGGAGCACACTGAACTTAACCACTATACCATGGGGCCAGCCCCTAGAAATTTTCTTTTGGTATTTCACATAGGTTCTGTCTCACCACCTACACTGTATGTCTCTTTTGAGCAGAAACTAGATTCTCTGATTCTTTTCATTATCTCAGAGGGAATGATGTTGTACAGTGCTACTCAACACTCAGCTCTTTGGGGAGCCTGGGGATGGAGAGATGAATCAAACTCAGCCCTGCCACTGAGAAGCTCACTGTCCCATAAAGGAAGAGCATAAGGCAGCAGAACAAATGAGGAATGTGACTTCTGCATGGAGTCTACCTTGGCTTATGTGCCCTGGAGGGATAACACATAAGAAATGGATGCTCTGCAGAAATCATAGGGGCTTTGGCAGGGTATTTTTTCCTCCAAATCTTTCCCTTATTAACCCCTTGAAGGGCTGTGAGTGATGCTAGGGATCTAATTCTTTCCAACACTGGTCAAATCCTTTTGATGCCTTGTCTCAGTTTCCCCATCAGCAAAATAGGGAAGATGGCACTGATGTGCTCCTCAACAGGGACCACTGCTCTCCCTCTTAAGGCAGGGCCTGTGGATGAGGAGGGACGAAGTCACTGCTCTGCTTCCTAGGGAGAACTGCCACTTACCCAAGCCGGTGTCAGTCTCAAATTGTTTGCCCAGTAAATCTATTTGTTGGATGCGAGCCTGCGAGAGAACTTGATAGCGATCGTCCAAATATTTATCCCAGATCTCAGAGACCTGTAGGGAAAGGAGATGGCAATCAGGCAAGCAGGCCAGACCTCAGCCACTGGACCAACCAGTGAGGAGTACAGCACCTCAGGCCAGGTTTCCTGTAAGTCTGCAGACTCCCTCTCTCATTGTGCCTGGAGGCAGGAGGAGCCTTAGGAGCCCAGTCTTGGCCAAAGTGAGTGTGACAAGTGTTGGGCAGCAAAGGGCACGTGGCAGGCTGATCTGGGGATAGTCCTGGTGAGGTCTAATAACAATGGCTACCATTTGTTGAGCACATACAACAAAAACTTTACATCCTCACAACATCTAAATTGAGGTCATATTCTTATTATTCCCATTTTATAGATAAGTAAACTGAGGCGCAGAGAAGTTAAGATCACAGTTGACTTTTGGTAAGAGATGCTATGTGGCACAGCCAGGATCTAAATTCAAGTCTGTCTGACTCCATAGCTCATTTTTTTTCAGCTATATCACAATGCTTCTTCCTCACAATTGGGCCTAAAATACAGATACACAGTCACAGGATGAGCGCCTACATCATACACAGAAATGGTTGCTTGCTAAGTGAAGTGTTACTGTATGAATATAACCAATATTTTAATATATTGGAAACAGTTTACATGTAAAGATGGAATCTTTTACATGTAAAGATGGAAATTGTAAAGTACTCTCATGTTCTTTGATCCCTCCATAGAACCTTTCAGTAATAATTTTCCCTTAAAACCTTGTCTCCTATCACACACTTCAATATGCCCACATGAGCTTGCTCCTATGGGTATGACAGAGCACAGGGCAGTCTATCTGGATGGGTTTGGTTCTTATTGACCTATCATTTATTATTTGTTAATTGCCCTATGGATACTAAGGACTGGTCTATTTTGGTAGTGGAGAAACAGGAAGAAAGAAAAGTGTAATATATCATGTATCAGGCTATGTGACCTTGGGCAAGTGACTTCATCTCTCCGTGCCTCAAATTTCTCATGAATGGTCTGATACTAGTTGTAAGATACAAGGCCTAAGTGTCAAGGCTCAGCTCCCACATTCCCCAGCTTACCTTGGTGTACAGCGTGTCTGCCAGGTCCGACTTTTTAAGGCCATAGAAGAGATTAGCCAGGTGGAAGTAGCCTCCTGAGGTCTTGATGTCCTCTGTTCCAAATGCACAACTGGCAAAATAAATCTATAGCAGAAGGAAGGAGAGTACTGGAGTTCTCTTTGTAAATCATATATCTGATAAAGGACTTGTATTCTGGATAGATAAAGAACTTTTACAACAATTAAAAAATGGGCAAAGGATCTGAATAGACATCTCCACAAAGATATCCCAATGGTTAATACACACTTGAAATGATGCTCAACATTATTAGTCATTAAGGAAGTGCCAAATAAAACCACAATGAGATACCACTTTACACACATTAGAAGGGCTATAATCAAAAAGGCAGAAAGTAACAAGTATTGGTGAGGGAGTAGGGAAGATAGAACCCTCATACATTGCTAGTGGGAATATAAAATGGTACAGGCTCTGTAGAAAACAGTTTGGCAGTCCTCAAAAAGTTAAACATAGAGTTATTATATGACCCAGCAATTCTATTCCTAGGTAGATACCCAAGAGAAATGAAAACGTGTCCACACAAAGACTTATACACAAATGTTCATAGCAGCATTATTCATAATAACCAAAAAGTGGAAACAACCCAAATGTCCATCAACTGATGAATGGATAAACAAATCATGGTATATCCAGATGATGAAATACTACTTGGCAATAAGAGGAATGAAGTATTGATACAACCGCATGGATGGATGGATCTCAAAATAATTATGGTAAGTGAAGGAGTTCAGATGCAAAAGACCACATATGATTCTGTTTATGTGAAATGTCCAGAAAAGACAAATCTAGAGAGAAAGAAAGTGTTTGCCTGGGGCTGGGAGTGGGAATAAGAAATTACTGTAAATAGATATGAGGGGTCTCTTTGGGGTGATGGAAATTTTCTAAAACTGGAATGTGCTGATGGTTGCAAAACTCTGCAAATTTACTAAAATCATTGAACTGTGCACTTAAAATGGGTAAATTTTACGGTATGTATCAATAAAGCTGTGTTCTGTTTTGTTTTTTTAAAAAGCTAGGCTAAGGGGCCGGCCCAGTGGCACAGCATTAAGTGTGCGCGCTCCACTTTGGTGGCCGGGGGTTTGCAGGTTTGGATCCTGGGTGCGCACCAACGCACTGCTTGTCAGGGCATGCTGTGGTGGCGTCCCATATAGAGTAGAGGAAGATGGGCACGGATGTTAGCCCAGGGCCAGTCTTCCTCAACAAAACGAGGAGGATTGGCATCAGATGTTAGCTCAGGGCTGATCTTTCTCACAAAAACAAACAAACAAACAAAAAAGCTAGGCTGAGGAATCTAGCTTGATCTAATTCTGTGTGACTCAGCTCAGGACAGAATGTACCTCTGCTTAATTTGTTGGAGGGGGTCGAGTATAGAGAGGAAACACAAATGAAGACGTGTATTAATCAGGCTGCAGGTGGAAATAGATGGCACCCTCAAAAGGATTACCTGAAGACAGCTGAATGAAAGGATTATTCAGAGGTGTGGAAGGGCTAAGGAGCCAGTGAGAGCTAGTGAAGCAGGATGTCAACAGCACGAAATTATTCCCATCCTGACTCCTGAAGAAGCCAGGGGAGAAGACAGACAGGGTTACTAGGACAGAGCTAGAGCAATGAAAAAGGCTACCTGACAGGGGCTGTGGCCACAGAGCAACACTGCCCCGGCCAGAAGTGAGCTGGGGCAGAAAGGCAGCAGAGAGAGTAAATACTCAACCTTTCTCTCCTCCCAACCTTCACTCCCCTGCCACACCTCTCACTCTCCAAACCCAACCAAAGACAGAGAGCAATGGAGTCCAGGTTGTGTACTCCATAGGGATCAGCCTCCCAGGGTCAAGTAGGGCAGGGAAAGGATTTGGGATGAGGGAATATGGAGAATAACCAGCACAAGAATGTTTCCAGTGAATTTAAGAGCATTGTGCAGTGGCAGGCAACCAGAGGGAGGGGTGCCAGTGGAGAGGCTGAAGAGACAAACATCCTGCATGGAGACTGCAGTCTGACTCTAACCTCAATGAGATTTCAGGCTCAGGAACTCCTCTCTGGTAATACAGTCCAATATTGAAATCTTAATTTCTATTAGGATCTAATAGATCACCTAGATCACCCTCATCATCCTGTCTAACATTTGTAGAGTTTTATAGTTTATAAACACTTTCATATACCTCAAGCTCATTTAAATTTAATAACCACATTCTAAAGTAGAGACAGTGATGTTATTTATAAAAATAATAGCCAAAGTGCTGCACATGTATTGTCCTGTTACTAATCATTGCAATGACCCAATGAGGCAGAGACTATTTTATGATTTCTGTCTTAAAGGTATTGAAAGAGGTTGAATAATTTGTCCAAGACTGTGGTGAAATGACAGAGCTGGAACTAGAAGTACAGCCCTTCTCCTAACCAGTATGCTGTTCTGCATCCCTTTATCCAGCAATCGATGTTTGGGGAAATGATGTGACCTGGCCAAGGTTGCATAGCCAAGCATGCAAAGGCTTGAACACAGGTTATCAGAGTTGTGTTCTTGCTAATGCCCCACCAAACAGTCAGGTGTAAACAGAAAGTTTTAGAGAAATGCTCAGTTTAAAAAAAACAACTAAAACTATACAGAGCTGTTCTCAGAAACATTCAGGTGTTATAATTTGGCTTGTTTACATCATTAGCCAGATGATAACGGGCTTCCTCATAGTTTTCCTTAGCCATATAGAGAAGTCCCAGGTTCCGATGCAGTAACGAGTGGGTGGCATGGGAGCATTCAGTTGATTTGAGGACTGTCCACTGGGCTTGGGATAGATATTCCTCAGCCTGGACAATCCGGCCTAGACCTGCCCAAAAGAAGTAAAGAAGGTTATAATTCGTATCCTGGCCAGAGAACACATGATGAAATATGAGTCATCACCCATTCACTCATTTATTGGTCACTCAAACATTTATTGACACAAAAACTTGTACATGAATTTTCATAGCAGCCTAGTCATAAGAGCCAAAATATAGAAACAACTTAAATGTCCATCAACTGATGAGTAGATACACACAGTGTGGTCTATCCAAATCCATGAGTGGAATATCACTCAGTCACAAAAAGGAATGGAGATGCTGCAACATGGATGAACCTGGAAAACATTATGCTAAGTGAAAGAAGCCAGACAGAAAAGGCCACAAATTGCATGATTCCACTTATATGAAATGTCCAGGATAGGTAAATCCATACAGACAGAAAGTAGATTAGTGATGGCCGGGGACTGTGGGTATGGGGAAATGGGGTGTGACTGCTAATTTGGTATGGACTTCCATTTGGGGGTGACTAAAATGTTCTAGAATTAGATGTGGTGATGGTTGCACAATCTTGTGAATATACTAAAACCATTGAATTGTACTTTAAAAGGGTGAATTTTATGGTAGATGAATTTATGTATGTCGCAATTAAAAAATATATGTATATGTATACTTAATTTCTTTTATGTACCAGGCCTTGTGTTGAGTGATGGGGATTCAAAGATGAATTAAAGCCATTACCCTTGAAAAATTTATAGCTGGGTTGGGGGACGTGTGGGGAACGCATGTGTGACATGAAAAGAAATATATTTATAACATAGTGTAAGTGCAATGATAGTAACATCATAAGGTTTGGAAGTGGCAGAGAGTAGGAAGTGTTTAATTCCATGGATGGGATGGAGAGGACAATGGAGTGGGGAGAGGCATGGTGAGTGCTATGGACTGAATGTTGTGTTCCCCCAGGATTCATATGTTGAAGTCCTAATCCCCAAAGTGATGTATTTGGAGGTGGGGCCTGTAGGAGGTAATTAGGTCATGAAAGTGGAGCCCTTATGAATGAGATTAGTGCCTTTATAAGAAGAGATGCAAGAGAGATAATCTCTCTTTTGACCATGCGAGGATACAGTGAGAAGGTAGCTATCTATAAGCCAGGAAGTGGGCCCTCACCAGATACTGAATTTGCTGGTACCCTCATCTTGGACTTCTAGCATCCAGAACTGTGAGAAATAACTTTCTTGTTTAAGCCACCGAGTCTATGGTATTTGTTATAGCAGCTGAGATGACTTGCATGATGAAGCTTGATACATGTGGATAAAAATCAGAGCATTTTCAGAAAGGGAGAGAGAATTGGATTTAGATTTAGAAGGATCCTCTGGAGCCAGTGTGGAGGAGGGAACAGAGGGGAGGAAGAAAAGTGGAAGGCTCACTAGAAGACTTCTGAAATAGTTCAGACAAGCCCTGATAAGAGCCTGAACTAAGGCAGTGAATGAAGATGGAGCAGACATGCAAGAGACTTTTAGGAGCTAGAACGGACAACACATGGTTACTAAGTGAAAGTCACCTTCATTTCTAATATTCAGATACTCTTGACACTTAAAATTTTTGTTTAGCTATAAAGATACATAACAGCTTCCTGCCTACTGCTTGCCTCCTAGGGAGGTTGTCAGAAATGAAGAGAAGACTACTCTGACAGCCTCCTGCAGAGGAGGTGGATGCTCTGGGCGTGAAAGACTTCCTGTGATGGATGCTGCAGCAGAAATGGCACCAGGAAAGGAGATGAGGTCACAAACCCCTCGTAAGTCATCCTTTGGTTCTTCTTTGTCCTTCCTCCCAGACCTAGTTCATATGTAAGCACTGTTTTATTCTAGTTGTAATCATATGTCACTGAGTTAAAGGAGGAGAGGTGAAGAAGAAGCAATCTACAGGAGGAAGCAAGTAGCTTTGCTTGATTGAAGCTCAAACTAAAATGGAAAAAATACTAGTTTAGAAGTAAGAAGCCTAGGCCCATGATCCTGGCTCATGTGAACATGGCAAGTCACATCTTCTATCTGGGTTTTGTCTATAAAATAAGAGTTTTAGACGGAGGTCCTCTCAAATTTAAAGAAGCAAGTGACTCTTAGCTAAGATTGTTTAGATGGGGAAAAAATTGGTAGAAGCCATTGACATACACTGGAAATTTTAAATTCTCATTGTCCAGTTCTCATTCAAAGAGGTCATGCCAAAGAAAGAAGGCCCAAGGCCAAGCTGAACCAGCAACTACAAGCATGAATCCCAAAGAAAAAGGCATACTTGGGAGAAAAAATTATGAGGCTGAAAATTCAGGGAATGGAAGAGAGTAACGTAAGAGGAATGGGCTGTTACAAACAGGTGAGAACTAAGATTGTGACCAGTGAGTGGTAAGTTCAGGCATGCCCTCTTATAGTGCTCACCTGGAGAGGTGTAGGGATGGAATGGAGGCAGTGGAGATGTCAAGTTGCCAAAGGAAGTGAGACTATCTTAAAGGGTGATTTTAATAGTACATGGAGTAGATAGAGAAAGGATAGCCACTGAAGGAGCAGTGGCACTGACACAGCCTTCCCCTGGGTTAGTGGCAGATCTGGGAGGCGGAATGGGGGAATATTTTGCAGGACTTGGTGATGAAAGGAAGGGAGCACAGAATAAAGCGGTCACAGATGATTCAAAGGTGTGGCTGTGAGCATCAGGGGAAGAGAAGGAAATCAGCATTTACTGAGGGCCCGCTTTTTTCTACACACTATGCTAGGCCATTGGCATCTGTGATTTAAGTCTGCCAACAACCCTGTGAAGGAAATGCCAGAGGAGGCATTTACAGGAGGAAACTGCATTCACTCACTCAACCATATACTCATCTTATCTGAGTCCCTCCCACCCTGCTAGAGGCTCAGTGCATGCTGCTGAATAAAACAGACATGACCCCTGACCTTAAGGAGCTTACAATCAAGTGAAGTAGGTAAACAATAAACAAATAAAAAAATGAAGTACTATGAAGGAAATGAACAGAGAACAGTGATCAAGAAAAAGCGGGGAGAAACCTACTTTGACTGGATGATTAGGGAACACCTCTCTGAGAAGGTGACATTTAAGTAGACACCTGAAGGTTGAAAAGAAGTCAGCCATGTATAAGGCAGAAAAGGACATTCCAGGCAGAAGGAAAAGCATGTGTGAGGGCCCCGAGGTAAGAAAGACCTTGATGCCTAGGGTCACCCAACCAGTAAAGAAGTGCTGACAACAGTGGGGGAAGATGCGTAAGGTGCCTCCTCTTTGAAGTGTTACTGAAAATATCATCTCTAGTTGATTAAAATTCCAAAGTTTTACTAAAAATAAAGGCTGAATATCTCCTATTTTTCCATTCAAGTCTGGAGGAATCTCTAAGATGGGAAAGAGGCATGTGCACCAGGGATGTGATTTATTCAGACTTTCCAAAAGGTTGGCAAGGTTTTAAATCAATGACTATGGGAGTTATAATGAAACCTTCCATTTAGACAGAACTTTCCACCTTGCAAAGCACTTTCACGTTCATTACATATGAACTCATTTAATCCTCAAAACAATCCTGTGAAGAGGACTCAGATTTAACAAATGCTTACATAGTACCCATTAGGTGTCAGGTACTGTAAGCGGAGATTTTGTGTACCTTCTCGCACTAAGTACTGTTCTGGGTGTGGAGACACTATGACAAGTAAGAACAGATATAGTTACAGTTCTCCCTGACCCTATGGTCTAGTGGAGGAGAGACTTTAATTAAATAATCTCATCAATGAATGTATAATTATTATTGAAGTAAGTGCCCAGAAAAAAGGAAGAGGTTTCTAAGTGGGTACATAAAAAGGGACCTGACCCAGTCTGGGGGCTTGGGAAAGGCTTCTAGACAAGGAGGTGGCAACTCTTGAGCTGAGACCTGAAGGATGAACAGGAGTCAGTTAGGTGAAGGGGAGGGGAGGAGAAGTGGGGAGAGTGTCTGGAGAAGAGCCTTCCAGAGCAAGGAAGCATCACAGTTGCCTCTGAGGAATCAAGAGACGGCCAGTATAACTAAAAAGGAGAGAGAAAAGAATGCGAGATGAGGTGAGAGAATTCATAAAGGCTTG
Organism: Ceratotherium simum simum; assembly: GCF_057802395.1. Classification (NCBI taxonomy): domain Eukaryota; kingdom Metazoa; phylum Chordata; class Mammalia; order Perissodactyla; family Rhinocerotidae; genus Ceratotherium; species Ceratotherium simum. Next base: position 16,681,306 of record NC_141921.1, on the reverse strand, counting down.
ACCAAGCAGCGTCTCATAGGTTGCTTTAGGAATTTGGTCTTTATTTAGTGAAGCAACTTGATCACATTTTGTGTGGAGGCCAGATTGGAGTGAGGCCAGAGAAGACCAGTTGACAGGCAATAGTCCAGATGAGAGATGATGAGACTTAGGCCAAGGTGACTTTTCTAAAATCCCATAGCTCGTCAGTGTCAGAAATAAATAGAACCTGGACTTTATTTCCTTGTCCAGTGCTCTTCCCAATAGTTTTGCAGGAGGGACAGTCTGGAATGGGGAATCAGACCTGAGCAGAATGAGGAGGGCGTTCTTGCAGTTAAGTGGCCTGGTACTGCCACACCAGAGCCCAAACCAGTGAGGAGGGGATCTATGTAGAAGGGGCAGCTCGGAATGAGGAGTCAGAGCCCACAGAGGGAGAGGAGGGCATCTGCAAGAGGAAAGGATACGGTTGGAGGTGGGAGATTGGTTCGTACAGGGGAAATGATAATATATAAATATATTAATGAAAATGGAAGCCAGCATTCTCACTGCAGGGAAGGGAGCAATGGCTATGAATGGGAGAAAATTAAATTGAACCCTGTGGTGGTGTTGGGCTGGATCTGGATGTACTGGTATGGGCCCATGGTCATATATCACTTCTGTGATATTCCTGCCAAAGAACATCACCTGAACCCAGTCATGAGGAAATGTCAGAGAAACCCAAATTGAGGGACATTTTATAAAATAATTGGCCTTTTGGGCCGGCCCCGTGGCTTAGCGGTTAAGTGCGCGTGCTCCGCTGCTGGCGGCCCGGGTTCAGATCGCTGGCACGCACCGATGCACCGCTTCTCTGGCCATGCTGAGGCCGCGTCCCACATACAGCAACTAGAAGAATGTGCAACTACGACATACAACTATCTACTGGGGCTTTGGGGGAAAAAAATAAATAAATAAATAAAATCTTTAAAAAATAATAATAATAATTGGCCTTTAATCTTTAAAAGTGTCCAAGTCATAAAAGTCAAGGAAAGATTGAGGATCTATTCCAGAATAAAGGAGACTAAAGACAAATGGCAACAAAATGAAAACCAGGATTCTGAACTGTATCCTTTTGCTATAAAGATGTTATTGGGACAACTGGAGAAACTTGACTAGGGTCTGCTCGGTAGCTGACGGTTGTATTCTGGTTGTGAAGGAGAACTGTGGGGAGTCTGTGGGAAACACACACTGAAGGATTTGAGGCACAGGGCATCAGGTAAGCAACTTTCAGGTAGCTCAGGGAAAAAGTTCTCTGTATTGTATTTCCAACAGCTTAACTTCTTTAAGAGTTTGTTTTTTAAAAGATAGTGGCTATTAAGATGTATGAAGTGGTAGTATAGTACCTAATACAGTATAGATGCTCAAAAATGTTAATTCCCCTCAAAAATGCTAATTCTCCTCTTACAGCAACCACCATGGGGGCTGCCTGCCAAGTCTGTGCTCCCCGCTCTAAGAACTGCCTCTCCCATCTACACGAGTGGGTTCCTATATTCCTGTTTGAACTATGGGACCCTGACACAGAGGTACGTAAAGGTAGATACCACCCTCAAGCTCAGTCAACACAGTCCTCTCTTCTAGGAATTTAAAATTGGCAATCAAATGCTAATTAGTTTCCTTTACCCACCTTGAACCTAGAAGACATAAATTCAACATAAATTCAGCTACATCTGACATTTAGGGGTAGCTGTCTTCTGCAGTAAGCATAAGGTAGAAAAATTTGGTCTGCAGAGATGGAAAATAAAGCAGATGCAGAGAGAGAAGCGGAGACAAGAGACAAGGCCTGAGAGAGAAACTGAGAGCACCAGCCTTCGTCACGGCATTCTGATTCCAGCACCTCATGAAGCCTCAATTCCCTTCGACACTCCAGCATCCTAATAAATTTCCTTCTTTTGCTTTGGTCAGCTAGAGTGGATTTCTGTCAGTTGTAGTCAAAAGTCCATGACGTCTCCTTCCCCACCTTGTGCAAACTTTACAGCAACCCGGCTCTTCCACAAAAGCGGTCCTGGTGCCATGGCCAAGGCTGGACTCTGGCCACTGATCTGACCCAATATAGCTCTTTAGGGCTCCAGGCAGTCTCGAGTTGGTTTCACTTACCAAGGCTCGCCTCGGCCAACAGCAGGTAAGCAGGCACAAGCTCTACTGAACTCAGGCCGTGCACATTCATGCGGAAGCGCAGAGAATGCAAAGCTGCCGGGACAGCATCTGCATGCTTTCCTTCAAAGAGATATTTCTGGGCTACAGTGTAGCAGAATTCAATCAAGTGCTTCTGCGGAAGAAAAACCAGATCATCTGAGACACTCTCATGCTAAGAGGCAATGCCAGATATAGAGGTACACCTGGAGATAAGGCCAACACCTAAGGAACCGGCTGAGGGCACACAGTGAGCCTGCCTGTATTAAGGTGGACACGAGACCCAAAATAGGTGATATAAAAGGCAAACTTTGATGTGAGTTCCTCAAGGTCCAGGAACAGCGTCTTTTCATCTTAGCTCAGTGCTCGGCATAAATGAGTGCTCAATATAAAATTATTAACTGCACGTTATTCTTATATTTATAACAACATTGTAGTTTAGCAAAGCTGTCATGTCTCAGGATGATCTAAAACTTTCTGCCTTTCTATTTGAGTTAATTTTGAGAGAAAAATCTTATTTTTCCTTCTGGAGTTATCCTTCTTAGCTAATATCAGAAACAACTTTAACTCTGCATCGTCCTAAGGCCACTCTCAAAGTGTCACAACACTAAAACTGATGAATCTGGTGTTTTGAGATTTATGGCTTTTAAAGCACTATTTTTTAAAGAATAATTGATATGCTATCAATGCTGTAATAATAGTTTTCCAATCTCCTTTATTTACTCACCAGTATATTCACACCTCAATCATGTTCTGAGCTCCTACTACCTGCCTAGGCTCTTATCACAGTACTTGGCATATATGGGTGTTATGGCTAAATTTTGTCCCCTACAAATTCCTATGTTGAAGCCACGACCTCCGTACCTCAGAATGTGACTGCATTTGGAGATAGGGCCTTTAAAGAGGTGATTAAGTTAAAATGAGGTCATTAGGGTGGGCACTTATCCAATCTGACTGGTCTCCTTATAAAGGAGGAAATTTGGAAACACAGAGACACCAGGGATGCGTGTGCGCAGAGGAAACCAAACCTGCTGACACCTATCGTTGATCTTAGACTTCCAGCCTTCAGAACTGTGATAAAATAAATTTCTGTTGTTTTCAAAATACCTAGTCTGTGGTATTTTGTTATGGCAGCCCCAGGAAACTAATTCAGAAGATATTTGTCAATATGTGGAGAACAACAGAAGGAATGGTATCGAGGACATAAAGACATAAAACAAAGGCTCTGCCCTCAAACAGGTTCCAGTTTAGTGACCTCACACAGTACACCCCTCCTCCTGGGAGTTTCGCTGCACCACGCATTAACCCTATAACAGTCCTGAGGAGCCACCTGCCGCTGCTGCAGCTGCCGCAGATCGTGCTGCCGCTCGTCCTCTGAGTTGTAGAAGGGCATGGAAGTGCGCAGCGGAATCAGGAGCTGACATATCTTCTCGTGGATGCTGCCCCAGTCAGCTCTTTGATGAACCACACCACTGGCAATAAAAACATGGACTTCATTAGCTTTACGTTTGGCCTGACCTATGATTCTACTGGCCATACTATTGGCCTAGCCCTAGAAACCAGAAAAATAAGCCCAACACAAATGAGGCCATTTCTGACACAAATCTCTTTTCTTTCATGTGGTAATTTGATGGTGTAAAAACTAGTGGGGTGGAGGTTGGGGGAGAATGCTGTTTCTGCAGGCACAAGTTCACATTCCGAAGACACATGGTGATGCTGTGGCTATTCTGCTTTTCTGCTTAATTAATAACAAAGACAACTTTAACTCTGCATTGTTCTAAGGTCATTTTCAAAATATCTGAACACTAAAGCTGATGTATTTGAAGGTCTTTTTCTTGGGAAGGGAAAGGAATTTACATTTGATGAGGCCCTTGGAGACACTTTCCTATAATCAGTGCCACCATGTTGCATGGCTCTGGAGAGCACCACTTGCATTGTCTCTGTGCTCCAGGGGGCCATCACATAGAACACACTGTGAATGCCCCTCAGTCCGAGTGGTGCAGCACAGGGTCTTGCATGTAACTATTTAACTTGTTGAAAACAAAACAAAATCTGTTATTATTGTTTTAAAGGTAAGGAAGCATAGGTGCAGAGAGTTTAAGTGGTTACTCTAAGCCTGTACTCCAAAGCCAGCTGTTTTTTAACTCTCCAGAGGGAGGCACTGTGACAGTTTGGTTTACAGCTTTTCTGACTGTTTTACATGCATATTCAGTAGTTTTAAACACTTAATTGGACAGCACAGATATAGAACATTTGCATCACTGCAGAAAATTCTATTGAATGGCACTTCTACAGAGAATCCACTCCCATCCCTTAAATAATTGCTTCCATAAATGATTCCCATATCTATTACCCAATTCTGACCCTTCCTCCAATTATGGTTTTTTTTTACATTTTTAAATTGATATAGGGCCGGCCCCGTGGCTTAGCAGTTAAGTGCACGCGCTCCGCTGCTGGCGGCCCGGTTCGGCTCCTCGGCGCACACCGACGCACCGCTTCTCCGGCCATGCTGAGGCCACGTCCCACATACAGCAACTAGAAGGATGTGCAACTATGACATACGACTATCTACTGGGGCTTTGGGGGAAAAAAAAAAAAAAAGGAGGAGGATTGGCAATAGACGTTAGCTCAGAGCCGGTCTTCCTCAGCAAAAAGAGGAGGATTAGCATGGATGTTAGCTCAGGGCTGATCTTCCTCACACACACACAAAAAAAATTTGGTAGACTTCATCAGTGAAGTCATCTTGTCCTGGGCTTTTCTTTGTGGAAAATTTTTTTATTACTAGCCAAATGTCTTTAGATATAGATCTACTCAGATATTCCATTTCTTCTCGCGTCAGTTTTAGTAGTTTGTGTCTTATTAGGAATATATTTCATTTAGGTTTTCTAATTTGTTGGCATACAATTAAACATAGTATTCTCTTTTATTTCTGCAAAGTTGGTAGCAATGTCCCCATTTCATTTCTGATTTTAATAATTTGAGTCTTCTTTTCTTGGTCAGTCTAGCTAAAGCTTTGTCAATTTTGTTGACCTTTTACAGAACTAACTAACTTTTGGTTTTGTTGATTCTCTTTACTGTTTTCCTATTCTCTATTTCATTTATCTCTGCTCTCATCTTTAATATTTCCTTCCTTCTGCTAGCTTTGGGTTGAGTTTGCTCTTCTTTCTCTAGTTTCTTAAAGTGGAAGCCTAGGTTATTGATTTGAGATCTTCCTCCTTTTTTTTTTTTTTATGAGGAGGATCAGCCCTGAGCTAACATCCAACACCAATCCTCCTCTTTTTGCTGAGGAACACTGGCCCTGGGCTAACATCCGTGCCCATCATCCTCTACTTTATATGGGACGCTGCCACAGCATGGCCTGACAAGTGGTGCGTCGGTGCACGCCTGGAATCTGAACCCTGGGCCGCTGCAGCAGAGTGCGCACACTTAACCGCTACACCACCGGGCTAGCCCTCTTCCTTCTTTTTTAATGTATGTGTTTACAGCTATAAATTTCCCTCTGAGTACTGCTTTCATTGCATCCCATAAGTTTTATATGTTGTGTTTTTGTTCTCATTTCATCTTGATGGGGTTCAGGGCAGGCCGCCCTGAAATAATGCAGATTATTTCAAGCTGAAGACAATTAAGGCTCAGAACGCTCAGGAAGAACCTTTGACCTTCCCCTAAACTGCCTAAAAGAATTTTATTTTATTTTTATTTATTTATTTATTTTAATAATTTTATTTATTTATTTTTTCCCCCAAAGCCCCAGTAGATAGTTGTATGTCATAGCTGCACATCTTTCTAGTTGCTGTATGTGGGACGCGGCCTCAGCATGGCCAGAGAAGCGGTGTGTTGGTGCGCGCCCGGGATCCGAACCCGGGTCGCCAGCAGCGGAGTGCGAGCACCTAACCGCTAAGCCACGCGGCCGGCCCAGCTAAAAGAATTTTAGATAGAAGGGCCTGTCCTAGGAAAGAACTATCACCATAGATAATTCTAGTATCTAATGAAGTAGGTGTGGTAGACAGGGAGGAATCTAGCAAGGCCCATTTGATCAAAGTCCTCTCTGGGTCCCATTGTCTCTAGATGGCCCAGAAAACATCTGTTTACCAAACATTAACTCTTTTCATCTCCCTATAAATTGCCTTCTTTCCCTTTGAAGTCCCAGACCTCTATCTCCTTCTCCTTAGTCCAGAATGACATATATACCTCATTTTGCCTTAGTCCAGAATGACATATATACCTCATTTTGCCTGACTGTCATTGGAACTCTTCATGCCTATGTGAATTCCCCATGTGCATGTATTAAACTTTGTTTGATTTTCTCCTGTTAACCTGCTTTACATCATTTTAATTATTCAACAAGCCATAAGAGCCAGAAGGAGAAGGGGGGGAATTTTCCCCTTCCCCACATTTTTGGCATAGTTGGCAGGATACTCACTGGTTGGCAAGATCTTCACTGGCTGAAAAAAACTGCGTTCTCTGGCTGAAAGAACTGCCTTCTCCCTAGGACTACTGCAGATGAAGAGATCCTGGGTCATCTGACAAGATGCAAGAATTAACATTTCTTACCACGTCAGCCTCCCAGAATCTCTATCTGCGAGGTCTGGTGGAAGCAAGTGGTGAGAATTTTTTTTCTCTCTCATTCTATATCTAGATTAGCAGAAGAAAATACTTGTGAAACTCGTTTCTTAGGCTTTTAGTGACTCTGGTAAATTTGGTAAAATACTCTTGGCTTTATTGATCCCTTTCCTCGCAGAGGTAGTCACTGTTTTCTTTCTTTATCTCTGTCTTTTGTGTCATTTGTCATAAGAAGGAAATACCATAGTGTAGGACACAAACCTAAGCCCTATAAGCCTGCTGTCTGAGCTGCCTCTAGAGACTGGTGAGTTTGTGGGTCTCACCAGACTGGTGTCTATTTAGATAAACTTTGATGTGGGTTAATATGCACATGAGGTAAAAGCTATTGCTAAGGGGGGCCAGCTCCATGGCGTAGCAGTTATGTGCGCACGCTCCGCTGCTGGCGGCCCGGGTTCGGATCCAGAGCGCGCACCAACGCACCACTTGTCAGGCCATGCTGTGGCAGCGTCCCACATAAACTGGAGGAAGATCAGCACGGATGTTAGCTCAGGGCCCGTCTTCCTCAGCAAAAAGAGGAGGACTGGCATGGATGTTAGCTCAGGGCTGATCTTCCTCACAAAAAAAAAAACAAACAAGCTATTGCTAAGGGACATCTTGGAGCCAAAGCCACAAAATTGGCGGACAAGGGTCAAACACTGAAGAGCCATTAGGGTGCTCGCCACATCAAGAAGGCTCCCATGATAGGGTAAATTGGTCATGGAATGGGTTAGATCAACACTTAGGTCACCTGCAACCTCAAGAAAATTTCCATGCAACGAAGTACTCTGTAAAACACACACAATCCTCAACCCCATGGCACATCCCTCTTAGGTATTAGCTTGGCTCCAAGATATTCAAGGCTGGGCTGGCCCCGTGGCTTAGCGGTTAAGTGCGTGCGCTTTGCTGCCAGTGGCCCGGGTTCGGATCCCGAGCGCGCACGGACGCACCGCTTCTCTGGTCATGCTGAGGCCGAGTCCCACATACAGCAACTAGAAGGATGTGCAGCTATGACATACAACTATCTACTGGGGCTTTGGGGGGGAAAATAAATAAATAAAGTTAAAAAAAAAAAAAAGAGAGACTCAAGGCTTAGCTAAAGCTGGTAATGTGCATATAAGAAAAACCAGATGAGGCTTTTCCTTCTTTCTTGTTCTGTCCTGAGAGCTCGGCTTTTTGACCAGTGAGAATATTCTCTCTGGTCTCCGCTACCCAGAAGGTGCATTTACCAGAGTGCACCTTGGTGGCTAGTTGAATAGACTGGGGTTCCAAGACACAAAATCACAAACAGCATGCTCTTTGTCTGGCTGTGCCACTCTCAGGGGAGTTTGTCATAAAGGGTCCCCATCCATAAGGGGCCTTTGTTGTCTCACCCTTCGTTGCTTGTTAGTGCTGGAAAAATCCCAGTCCAGTAGCACCTGCCCAGTGTCACAGATTAGTGGGTCTGTGACTGGAGGTGTCTCATGCGCGCATGGGAGACTGGAGACACCATTTTCAGTATACCATCCTTACTGCCTGTGCAACAAAGGTCTTTGCTTTCTCTGACTATTTTTGGGAGTGAACTTTTTGGATCATGGGGGCTACATCATCTGTGCCCTCTCCAGGGACTCCTCTTGCATCCACGGTAAAGATTTATTCTAAGCCCGGAAAGTTACCACTGGGTCTTTCCATAAGGCTTACTGGATTGAATTGCTATTGGGATAAATATACAAATGAGGATCCTTCTCATCAATGGCCAGACAATGGATCTTTTGAATTGGAAAAATTTCTGTATTTAAAAAATATTTTAGAGAGCCTTCATCACAAGCAGCTGCCTTATTGGTACTTATGGGAGTATCAAATTGAAAAGAAAACCCAAGAACAGTATAACAGCTAGCCTCAGGTAATCCCTTAATAAAATGAAAGAACAGAAGTCAGACTCAGAACAAAGATTAAAAACAAATCTAACAAAAATTCCCCTTCTCTTCCTTCCTGTACTCCCCTTTATCCCCAACTCCCTGACCCCCCAGACGATCTTGTGGATCTCTGGGTTCCTGGTTTAAATCCACCCCCTCTCAAGACTCAGCTCCTCACCCAGTTCCCTTAGATCCTAAAACTCCAACTTCTCCAGAAAACCTCCAGCTGCCTATTTTAACTTCCCTCTTAGAAGACTTACAGGGGGCACTTAGGTCTGACCTCCAAGCCAGGGGCTTACAGGTCGCTTGGGTAAATGCTGAAAGCCAGGAAGTGAATTTAGCAGAAGCAGCCAGGAAGGGCCAGAAGGCTCACTTTGCTGTCCCTCATGAGCCCTCCTACTGTCCAGGGCTCTGTAATCAGGCTCTGTCAGCTTCAGGCACTCCTATGCAGTGTCCATTATAGATGTATCCTGGACTTACACTGCAGAGAATTCATGTCCCCTGGAGAGCAGCCAATTTATTAAATTATAAAACCCTCCTGCCTCCATTGTCAGAAGATCCTACAAAATTTAGAGAGGAGTTAGAAATATTAGTGGCTATTCATAACCCCACTCACAGAGATCCTGACTGGCTGCTAAGGGGTTTCTTCCAGCCCATGATTATACAGTAGTTATCAAACAGGCCAGATGGCCCCCTGAAGAAAATCCCTCTCACAGGGGAAATAGACCGCCAGACCTTCTCCCAGGCCCTCCTGCAAGTGACTAGGAAACAGCTCTGCTAGAGGCCGATATTCAAGGTTTAATAGGAACGATTTTAGAGGCATTTCCTCCAAAAGTTAATTGATCAAAAATTGAATTATGCACTCAGAAAGAAGGGGAACATCCAAAGGCCTGTGTTGAATGTTTTATGCAAACTTTTCAAAGGCACACTGCATTAAACCTGGAAGCCCCAGAGCACAGGAATCTCCTAATTTCTGCTTTAGGAGGAAATTTTCTTCCTGATATTAAAAAACAAATTCAAAATAGTGTGGTTGGTTGGTCAGGGCAACTGTTAAGTGTGATAATGGAGGCTGCTGTACAGTTCTTTTTAAATAGTCTGCAGGAAAGCAGAAGGAAAAAAAAGAATTAAAAGCAACCGTTCTCGCTTTGCAACCTGAATCTTTAGAGAAGAAAAATGTGACTCTGAGAGTAAATTAAAGCCCACTCAGAGGCTTCCCTATTTGCCTCCAGACAACTGCAGGTATTGCAAGAAACCAGGACCTTGGGGAAAAACTGTCCCACACTTAAGAGAAGGGAAAGTTTAAGAAGCAGCCCCCTCGGCCCCAGCACCCCTAGAAGGTTCATTTTTCTCCTCCTGAGGGGCATTCACCCCTCAAATGATGATGTCAGCCAGTCCTCAGTCGCACCCCTGAGCCTACCATTAAACTTAAAATAGAGGATGGGGAACTGGATTTTCTAATTGACACTAGTGCGACTTTCTCTACTATCCATTCAGAGGATTTATCTCTACATGTCACCTCTGATTCTATTCAAGCTGTTGGAGTCTCTGGGCAGCCTATTTCATTGCCCATATCTCAGCCCACTCCAATGTCTTTAGGTCTTCTTAACCCATTATGCCTTTCTAGTCTCCAACTGTTCACCAGCAAACCTTTTTGGCAGAGATTTGTTATGTAAATTTAATGCCACTATAAATTGTAATGAGAAAGGTGTTTTTATCTCCTTCTGCTCTCAGATCAGACCCCAAATCTCCTACTTTCCTTGCTAGAAACTTGTCCTGATTTAAATCCTTCTGAAGAGGTTGACTCTTTAAAAGATGTTCCAATTAGTCTTTGGGCTACATATGAAAATGAAGTAGGATTATTACTGAGTGCAGAACCCGTGCACATTACTTGGAAAAAGAATAAACCGTTTCCATCAGTAGTCCAATACCCTCTCTTCAGGGATGCAGAACGAGGAATTGAACCCATAATAGACTCCCTTCTGCAATAGGGTGTACTAGTTTTTACTTCCTCACCATGTAACACTCCAGTCTTGCCAATGAAGAAAGAAGGCAAATTTGACCCAGACGGGAACCAAATCTATAGATTTGTACAAGACCTCAGAGCCATAAACTCTTTTGTAATTCCTCGGCATCCTGTGGTCCCTAATCCAGCTGTCATCCTGACCTCAATACCTGCTGATGCAGCCTGGTTCACAGTAGTTGACCTCTGCTCAGCTTTGTTTTCAATCCTGTTGCACCCTGACTTGCAATTTCTTTTCTCATTTACATTTAAAAGGAGACAGTTAACATGGACTTACATCCCTCAGGGATATTGAGTCCCCCTCAATATTTTCCCAAGTCCTTAAAGCTGACAGATTCTGTAGTCTTTACTTAAGGCTCCACGCTCACTCAGCATGTTGATGGCCATCTACCCCGTAATCAAACTAGGCAGCTCTTACAGACTCCCTCATTCTCCTGAAGGCACCAGCTGAACGAAGCCATAAAGCTTCCAGAGCTAAACTTCAGTGGGTGCAAACGACTGGTACCTACTTAGAACATGAGGTATCTCAAGGCATTCAAAAGCTGACCCCAAATGTCTTGAGTCATCCCTCTCTCCCAAATGAATGATATCATCCCAGAGCCTATTTCCTGGCCTTCACAGGCATTAACCTCCTTCGAAGCCTTAAAATTTGCTTTGTCCACACCTTCAGCTCTTGGCTTACCTAATTTTGACAAACCTTTTCATCTATACTGCCATGAAAATAACGGGATTGCTACAGGTAATCTAGGACCGTCTTTTGCCTCTCAGATATGTCCTATGGCATATTTCTCATGCCACCTAGACCCTGTGGCATCAGGTGTGCCCCCATGCTTGTGTGCGTGGCTGCAGCTGCCACCCTGATTGACAAAGCCAGTACTCTTACGTTAGGCTCTCCCACTCATCTCTATGTTCCCCACGCTATGTCTGCTATTTTACAAGTTCATGGGATGCAGCATCTCTCTACACAGCGACAGACCACCTATGAGCAGGCTCTTTTGACTAATTCTTCCGTCACCACACATTAGTGTAACACTTTAAATCCAGCTACTTTATTACCCCTCCCTGATAATGGACAGCTTTACTCTATTCCACATGACTGCCTTACAACTATAGAATTGGTCTCACAGCCACAAGAGGATCTCTCAGACATCCCTTTAGATAACCCAGACTTACCACTATTTTGTGATGGTGCCTGTAAATGAAATTTCTGTGGAAACATAATAACTGGTTATGCCATACTTTCCCCCTCATGAAACTTTTGAGGCATATTCTGTACCCACTGTAACATCAGACCAAGGGGCTGCACTCATAGCTCTTACTAAAGCTTGCACCTTAGCAAAAGGGAAAACCGCCACTATTTACACAGACCTCAGATATGTTTTTGGAGTATGACATGCTGTTGGCACAATTTAGAAATCCGTGGATTTTTGACTTCTGCAGGTACTTCTATTGCTAATGGGCATATATTTGCTGCCCTATTACAAGCTTTTCACATCTCTTCTAAAATTGCCATTGTTCATTGTTCAGCCCATACTAAGGAGACAGATGCTCTATCTTTAGGAAATGATAGAGCTGACAGAGCTGCTAAACATGTAGCTCAAAACAGACCTCCTTATCCTTTTTCCACCCAATTTTAAACCTGCCTTAATGCCTGACTCATATTATTAAGTATCAGGCAAATGCCCCACAATCTAAAAAGGACAATTCGATAAAAAAGGGTGCCAAACAATGATCAGGTGGATTATACATTAGGCCAAATGGACTTCCTGTACCTCCTTACTTTTGGCTTTTTGGCTTGCACTTATCTCCCACCAAATGGGACATACGTGCAGCAGGGGGATAGTTAAGGAACTAAAAGATAATTGGTTTTGCCCTGGCATCCACAAAATTTCTGAACAAATTATTTCCCAGTGCACTACTTGCAAATCTCACCAGATTTCTGGGAGAAATCAATATACCCCAGGACGTCCTCCTAGGCCCACGCTGCCCTTTGTGGCACTCCAAATGAATTTTATAGATTTGCCCCCAGCCTTAGGCTACTGTCTAAGGGTACTGGTTACTGTCAGCACAATTAGTGGATGGACTGAATGCTGTCTGACTAGACGTGCCGATGCCACAACAGTGGTAAAGAAATTAGTAACTGAAGTTATTCCTCGCTTTGGCATTCCTTTATGGACTGAATCAGACCAAGGAACTAATTTTATAGCAGACATAAACCACTTGCTTGCAAAAACTCTGGGGTACTCATTAAAACTTCATACACCATAACATCCTCAATCATCAGGGCAAGTAGAACATAAAAATCTTGACATACAAAAGACTTTAGAAAAGGTCTGTCAAGAAACTGGACTTAAATGGCCAGAAGCTGTGCCCTTGGCCCTTATAAAGATCATGGATTGACCCTACCCCTTTTTTTTTTTGGTGAGAAGATTGGCCCTGAGCTAACATCTGTTGCCAATCCTCCTCTTTTTGCTTGAGCAAGATTGTCCCTGAGCTAACATCTGTGCCAATCTTCCTCCACTTTGCACGTGGGACGCTGCCAGTGTGGCTTGATGACCGGTGTGTAGCACCGCACCTGGGATCTGAACCCACGAATCCCGCGCTGCCAAAGTGGAGTGTGTGAACTTAACCACTACACCACGGGGCCGGCCCCCATGGATTGACTCCTTTTAAAGTAGTTTTGGACACCTGATGCCTACTGGCATCTCTAAACCTTCCATTCCTGGGTTAAGTGAACACTACAGGAACTTAAGTGAACAATTTGATGCTATGACTAGCTATATACAAGAATTAACTAGCATACTTGAAGCACATGGTCAACAGGTAAAAGAGGCATGGCCCCCACCAACTGATAAGCCTTGCCATCTCTTTCTACCAGGAGAGCTCAAGGTGGTTAGAAGAAAACACGTGCCGTCACCTTCCTGGGAAGGAGCTTATAAAGTACCACTGACCACCTACACTGACATCAAAATAAAAGAGAAATTCTTCTGGATCCATGCAAGCCATGCCAAAATAGACCTAGTACACACCTCTTAAGGACACAGGACAATTGGGAGACAGTCTCCACAGGTGACCTTAAACTAAGGATTTCCAGGGCCAATTCCCAGGCCCCAGAAGCAGCTGGCACCATAAAGTAGACAGCTTTTCCCAACATCATGGATCAAGAAACTTTGCTTTCACCTTTCACCCCAGCTCCCCTCCTGCTTTTAAAACTCCCTATACACACACTTAAAAAAAATAACCCTTTCTTAGTAACGAATATTTTTTAAATCATCTATTAGAAGGCTGACTGGAAACTGCTGGTCTCTACCCACCCTACTTCCCCTCTTTAAGTTTCCACTACAGGCTCTTTTCCAGTCTGTGTCCTACTCTTACTATTCCTGTCTTTGTCAACAGGTCAAGCACAGACCAAACACCTCCTTATACCAGTTTACCAAACCCTGGCCACACTAACTAATCAATCTGACTGTTGGTTATGTCAACATCTAGATAGTGCAAAAGAACCTGAACTAGTCTTTGTTCCGGCTGAGGTGAACACCTGGTGGACCAATATGGAAGATGGATGAGCACAGGGTATGATATCCACAAGAAAAACATCATTCTGCCTCTTCTCCTAGTGAGTCATCTGGGCCCCAGAAAACCTCTAGAGAAGCTGAAAACAATCAAGACTCCAAAAGCTCAGGAAGAACCTTTGACCTTCCCCTAAACCGCCTAACAGAATTTTAGATAGAAGGGCCTGCCCCAGGAAGGAGCTATCACCACAGGTAACTCTAGTATCATATGAACTAGGTGTGGTAGACAGGGAGAAACCTAGCAAGGCCCATTTGATCCAAGTCCTCTCTGGGTCCCATTGTCTCTAGATGGCCCAGCAAACGTTTGTTTACCAGACATTAACTCTTTTCATCTCCCTATAAATTGCCTTCTTTCCATTTGAAGTCCCAGATCTCTATTTCCTTCTCCTTAGTCCAGAATGGCATATATACCTCATTTTGCCTGTCACTGGAATTCTTCTTCCTGCTGTGAATTCCCTGTGCACACGTACTAAACTTTGATTTTCTCCTGTTAACCTGCCTTATATCATTTTAATTATTTGACCAGCCATAAGAACCAGAAGAAGAAGGGGGGAATTTTCCCCTCCTCCACAATCTCAAAGCATTTCCTAATTTCCCCTGTGATTTCTTCTTTAACCCATTTGTTAAGAGTGTGTTATTTCCACACATTCATAAATTTCCCAAATTTTCTTGTTATTGATTACTAATTTCATTCCATTGTGGTTAGAGAAAATACTTTGTATGATTTCAATCCTTATAAATCTATTGAGACTTGTTTTATAGTCTACCATATGGTCTATCCTGGAGAATGTTCCATATGCACTTGAGAAGAATGTATATTCTACTGTTGTTGGGTAGTGTTCTACAGATGTCTGTTAGATCTAGTTGGTTTACAGTGTTGTTCAAATCTTACATTTCCTGCTGATCTTGTGTCTAGCTGTTCTATTTATTATTGAAAATGGGATATTAAAGGGTCCAACTATTATTCTTGAATAGTTTATTTCTCCTGTCACTTGTGACTGTTATTGCTTTATGTATTCTGACACTCTGTTGTTGGATGCACACAATCATGGGTTTTTTTAAATTTTTCTTTTTTTTTATTTTTCCCCCAAAGCCCCAGTAGATAGTTGTATGTCACAGCTGCACATCCTTCTAGTTGCTGTATGTGGGACGTGGCCTCAGCATGACCGGAGAAGCGGTGCATCAGTGCGCACCTGGGATCTGAAACCAGGCCACCAGTAGCGGAGCGCGCGCACTTAACCGCTAAGCCACAGGGCTGGCCCACAATCATGGGTTTTTGTATTTCTATTGCCAATTACATATTTTTACTTAAATGTGAGAAAGTTAACTGTTTCATTCCACTTATACATATTCCAAAACAGATAACAATAACCTAGGGCAGGGGTCAGCAAAGTTTTTCTGTGAAGGCCCAGATAGCAAATATTTTAGGCTTTGAGAGGTATATAGTCTCTGTGGCAACTACTAGACTCTGCTGTAGCACAAAGCAGTCACCGAGAACACACAGCTGGGTTCGAACACTCTCTCTCTTTCCTTCCTTCTGGGACAATAGAAACGCAACAAAGTATTTTCTTTATAAACTGCGACTGCTATTACAGAAATGACATAAAGCATTTTAAAAAGTGTTTTTGATAGAATATTACTGTAAACAAATCAATAAAAGCACTTAAAAGCCAGGATATAGAAGTAGTTGAGTTCCACAGGGTATTTATCAAATAGGGGCTTGTTGAATAATCGTGTGAGCAATGGAAATATTAACTTACTTAACTGACTGAACTTTTGTTCCACTGAGAGCATTTGACATATCTTGCCTTTCTAAATAAAGTGAGCATTATTTATATATTCGTGAGCTCTCTTATTCACCTGTCTCACTCCTAACACTCAACACAGGGCCATGCATAAAAGAGCTGAAAAATATGTTTTCAACCAGGGCTCACAATCAAGTAGCTTGTGAGCCAGACATGTTTTGTTTGGCCATTATCACATTTTTTAAACTGAATTCGAATGTCTTTAGGCAGGGCATTCATTCTCCAGTTCACCACAGATCCTACTGTTTCTAACTATTGAATACCACTTCACTGTTTTCTCTTCCTGCCTAGTGAAGGCATTTTAATTTGTGCCCCGTATGTTAAATAAAAGGAAAAATTATTGCAAAATACTCTTATCCATATGCCATGATTTTCTAACCTATGGTACTGAAGCCTCTTTTACCTGTCAGTAAGTTTTGAGTGTGTGCTTTAATAAAACTGCTGTTTCTTAAAAATGTTCTATTCCCTGGGAACATTCTCACAATCCAATACAGAATGATACGCACCAGATTACACAGCGTGTATAAAATAAATGTATTTACAAGAAAAGAATATAAGGAAATTCACCAAAATGTCAGGTTATTTTTTTGTGTGTGTGAGGAAGATCAGCCCTGAGCTAACATCCATGCCAATCCTCCTCTTTTTGCTGAGGAAGACCGGCTCTGAGCTAATATCTATTGCCAATCCTCCTCCTTTTTTTTCCCCCAAAGCCCCAGTAGATAGTTGTATGTCATAGCTGCACATCCTTCTAATTGCTGTATGTGGGACGCGGCCTCAGCATGGCCGGAGAAGCGGTGCGTCGGCGCACACCCGGGATCCAAACCCGGGCCGCCAGCAGCGGAGCGCGTGCACTCAACCGCTAAGCCACGGGGCCGGCCCATAAAATGTCAGGTTATTAATCTCTAGGTTATGAGTTTATGGATGATTTTTTTCCTTACTTTTTGTATTTCTAGTTTTCTGCAGTGAGCATAAATTATATTTATAATCAGGAAAAAAATCCTTTTGCAAAAAAATAAACTTTCATAAATTCAAATTGACTGCTCTTCATGCTCTTTAAATTTGGGATGAAGAAAAATATTTATTGAGTGCCAACTTGGTCCTAGGCATGGTGCTGGATGCTTTACATTCAATGACGAAAATCCTGAGAGGAAAGGATATTAATGTCCCCATTTTTGAGATACAGAACAATTACTTCTGTTTTATTTTATGGAAAAATCTTGAAATCTCTAGGACACAAGGATATAGAAATCTGGAGAAAAGATGGAGAAAAAAAGAGAAGACCTTAAAGAGAATTAAAGGCAGTGAAAGAAGATAATGGAGGATAGGGCATAGGAAATAATAATTTATTCAGGTACGTTCATCAAATATTTAGTTTCAACCATTTCAAGACACTTTGCTGGTGACCATGGGGTATACACAGATGGATGTGACAAAGATCAAAAGACAGCATACATATGACAGTTCTTCTACACACATTCAACATAACATCCTGCATTAATGGAGCAGAATAAAATTGAGACAACATGCTCCCCAACAACTAAAACGAAGAAGGGAAGTAAGAGTCGTCTGAGAGTACAGAGTAACTGCAAAGTGAGTTGAGAGGAAAAAGGAATTAATTCTGGCTGGAGGGATGAAGGGGACAGGGGAAGAGGGGGTGGGATGAAGGGGACAGGGGAAGAGGGGGTGGGATGAAGGGGACAGGGGAAGAGGTGGAGGGATGAATGAGACAGGGGAAGAGGTGTAGGGATGAAGGGGACAGGGAAGAGGGGGTGGGATGAAGGGGACAGGGGAAGAGGTGGAGGGATGAAGGGGACAGGGGAAGAGGTGTAGGGATGAAGGGGACAGGGGAAGAGGTGGAGGGATGAAGGGGACAGGGAAGAGGTGGAGGGATGAATGAGACAGGGAAGAGGTGGAGGGATGAAGGGACAGGGGAAGAGGTGGAGGGATGAAGGGGACAGGGAAGAGGTGGAGGGATGAAGGGGACAGGGAAGAGGTGGAGGGATGAATGAGACAGGGGAAGAGGTGGAGGGATAAAGGGGACAAGGGAAGAGGTGGAGGGATGAAGGGACAGGGGAAGAGGGGTAGGATGAAGGGGACAGGGGAAGACGTGGAGGGATGAAGGGGACAGGGAAGAGGTGGAGGGATGAAGGGGACAAGGGAAGACGTGGAGGGATGAAGGGGACAGGGGAAGAGGTGGAGGGATGAAGGGGACAGCGGAAGAGGTGGAGGGATGAAGGGGACAGGGGAAGAGGTGGATGCTCATATCAGGCAAAGGGGTCTAATCTCTCCCGAGTGCCAGGCCTGTACTTAAAGTTGTTTATTGGCCATCTCTACTAAGCAACCTGAAGGCCCCTCAAACTCTGTGTCCTTAATCCAACCTGTCACCCACCACTTCCTCCCTCTGTGTTCCTTGCCCCAGTTAATAGGTTTATTATCCATTCAGAAGTTCATTTATTCAACAAATGATCATCGAGTGTCTGGTATGTGCGGGCACTAGGCCTAGTAAAAGTCACACATATTTAACAAGTAAATACAAAAATATAAAAGTACAGGAAAAGTGAAGAAAAATGTGAGACAAAAATGAGAGACGAGTATTTAGATTGGGTTTTCCACAAAGACCTCTTTGAAGAAATAACATTTCTGAGAACCGCAGGATGACAGGGAGCTAAGAAGATTTGTGGTTGAAGGGGAGGTTCCCAGCAGAGGGAACAGCCTGGGCAAAGAAACTAGGGAGGAAAGGACTTAGCAAATTGGGACTGAAAGACAGCCTCTGCAACTACATCAAGGAAAAGAGGGGGTGAGTGTGGTGGGAAATGAAGGTAGAGCGGTAACCAGGGCTTTGTAGTTTCTGTTATAAGTTCTGAATTGTATTCTATGTGCAATGAAGAAACAGAAATGAAAACACCGATGCCGGCACTGCCCTCGTGGGGCAAACGGCCTAGTGAGGAATACAGACCATTAAACAATTGATTTCGGGGCCGGCCGGGTGGTGCAAGCGGTTGGGTGCGCACGTTCCGCTGCGGCGGCCCGGGGTTCGCCGGTTCGGATCCCGGCTGCGCAACGACGCACCGCTTGTTAAGCCATGCTGTGGCAGCGTCCCATATAAAACAGAGGAAGATGGGCATGGATGTTAGCCCAGGGCCGGTCTTCCTCAGCAAAAAAAGAGGAGGATTGGCATTGGATGTTAGCTCAGGGCTGGTCCTCCTCACAAAAAAAAAAAAAAAACGAAAAAAAAACAATTGATTTCAATCCAGGTCATAAGTGTTAAGATAGGGGACCTATGAAGTGCGATGAGAGCACTGAGGAGGGACAACTAATTCAGTCTGAGGCAGTAAGTTCACTCTCCACTGGGATCATCGCAACAAGTTCTTAACCAGTTATGCAGCCTTCACTGTCTACCTTCCAATCTATCTTCCACACTGCCACCTGTCATCTTTCCTTAACACAAACGAAAGCATGTCAAAACCATCATGGCCTTCCACAGGATAAATTCCAAACTCCTTGATCTTATGTCACCATTTGGCCCTAAAATGGGCCAAATCTTCTTGATTTAAATTTCTACTACCACCTATCACAACGAGTGCAAACTTTTTTTGACTCAACCCATAGTAAGAGACACATTTTACCAGTACAAACATACATATCCACATAAAACACTAAAACAAAAGTTTTAAGAAACAACTCAAGTAGGATTACTCTGATACTTTCTATTCTAGTCTATTTTTTTCTTAAAATGCTGGTTGTGGTTTATTCATGACCTGCTAATGGGTCCCAAACTGCAGTGTGAAAATCGACTGCTCCCCCCACTACCATCTTCCCCACCCAGCTCTGAACAAACTCGGTTCTTCACTCTTTACCCAAGCAGTCCTGGACGCCAGGAGGGCCCTACCCTTCCTTCTTCCTTGTTCCTTCACCTAGCAAGTTCCTACTGACCTTTCAAGACTCAGCTCAAATGTGACTTCTTCAGAGAAACCTTTCCAGATACTGTCCCAGTCACCACGCTTCCATCCTTACAGGGCCCAGGGAATAGCACATCCTGAGTGATAGTACTTGTCACTTGTCACGTAAGGTGTATTATAATGACTTTCTTTTTAAAACAAGTTAGTAGATTTCTGGACATCAGCAATCTAGATTTTTGTGTGTGTGTGTGAGGAAGATCAGCCCTGAGCTAACATCTGCCAATCCTCCTCTTTTTGCTGAGGAAGACTGGCCCTGGGTTAACATGTGCCCAACTTCCTCTACTTTACATGTGACTCCGCCACAGCATGGCCTGGCAAGCAGTGCGTGAGTGCGCGCCTGGGATCCGAACCCGCGAACCCCGGGCCACTGCAGCTGAGCGCACGCACTTCAGCGCTTGCGCCACCGGGACAGCCCCGTAGATGTTTTATCTCAGGCCCAAAAGAGAGTCTAATCTGCAGCAAAGGTCAGGGATTGTTATGCTGAATAAATGAAAACTGATCTCATCTTGTACTACCCTGCCCATACCCTCACCATCGTGGCTGTGCACTAGACAAACTAGCTTGATTTCTATTCCTCAAACGCATCAGTCCTTCCTCCCTCACAGCCTACATTGCCCCTCTTCCCCCAGCATTTCCACGGCGGGCTGCTCCTACTTGATCTTCAGATCAACAGTCTACCCTGAGACGGGCTGTCTGCCCAACCTCCCATCACATTTGTCTTTATAGCATTTATCACTCTCTGAAATCATCTTGTTTTCTGTTTGTTTACTTATCTGTCTTCCGCATTAGGATGTTAGATCTTTGAGGGACATGGTGTACCCAGTTTTCCCCAGAAACTTCCTCCAGTAGAACAGTGAAGGAGTGAGCAGGGGAGGGGGCAGACGAGGGCAGAGAAGTCTTATGGACCCGCGTGGAAGCCACCTTGATTCCTCGGCTACGGCTCACGCGAGGCACCGAGGCCCAGACCGGTGACCGGGAGAGAGGGAGGGAGGTGAGCGCTCAGGCGCCACGATTCCGGGCCTACCAGTAATAAGTGACTGTGCAGGCCGCGCACACCCTCTCGGCGGGGGCTTCGCACACCTCGCAGCAGAGCCGGCGGCCCCTGGGCACCGCCAGCGGGTAGATCACGCTCATCCCGCAGCCAGCCGGGTCGCTCTCTAGGACGGTTGCCCGGCGAGGACACGCTGGACGTCGCCGTCACGTGACCACCACGGGGCCGCCTCACTGCCATCATTTCAAGGGCAAGGGGGAGGGGCGTGACTCTACTGACCCCTAGAGTGTGTTTGTGGGGTTCAAAAACCCAAAAAACAGCCCCGCCCACAAGTCTCAAAGGTTAAACGGCCGGCAGCCTAAGTCCCCTGGAATCCGGAAATGCCTATACGGTGGCCGGTAAAAGTCAAACACGGCCAGTTCTTTGCCCAGCCCAGGAAACTAACAGGAGGGGACGAGACCCTTCCAGAAGCCTGCACAGCCGAGAACTGCCGTCGGCTCAGGGTCAATTCGAAGGGCCGCGCAGCAGCGTCAGCACACATTTCCAGACGCCGAGAACTCCGACGCCGGCGTCCAGCGTAGGGTAGCGACCCTCCCCGTCATTACTGCGGCTGCGCGTGGAACAGGCGTGGGGGTAGGGGGCGTGGCGCCGGCGGCCCTGGAGCGTGCGCAGCCGCGAGGGGTGCCCGGGACTGATGGCGGAAGTGGATCTGGTCGCCGAGTTCCCCCAGCCAGCCGGTGCTGCGCGCTGGGCCGAGGTTATGGCTCGCTTCGCCGCCAGGTTGGGCGAGCAGGGCCGACGAGTGGTGTTGGTGACGTCCGGAGGCACCAAGGTTCCACTGGAAGCCCGGCCAGTGCGCTTCCTGGACAACTTCAGCAGCGGGCGGCGCGGTGCAGCCTCGGCCGAGGCCTTCCTGGCCGCGGGCTACGGGGTTCTGTTCTTGTACCGCGCGCGGTCCGCCTTCCCCTTTGCCCACCGCTTCCCGCCCCAGACCTGGCTGGCGGCCCTGCGGCCCTCCGGCCCAGGCCCTTCGGGTTTGCTGAGCCTGGAGGCCGAGGAGAATGCACTCCCGGGCTTCGCTGCGGCTCTGCGGAGCTACCAGGAGGCTGCGGCTGCCGGCACCTTCCTGGCCGTAGAGTTCACCACTTTGGCGGACTATTTGCATCTGCTGCAGGCTGCGGCCCAGGCGCTCAATCCGCTAGGTGCGTGCCCTAGGAGTCTAGCGGTTGCCCAGAGGCAGAGCCTCTCTCCCCAGACGGTTATCCCCCACCCCCTCATTACCACGGGTCTCACAGCTAGGGAACCTGAGTTCAAAAGGAGCTGATCCCATACCCCTTTCTGATTTATTCCATCTTGTGCTTCTCTTTGCAGGCCCTTCTGCGATGTTTTACCTGGCTGCAGCCGTGTCAGATTTCTATGTTCCTGTCTCTGAAATGCCTCAACACAAGATCCAGTCATCTGGGGGCCCACTGCAGGTGATGGGCGCTTCTCTTCCAGAGATCTGATCCCCTATAACCAATCTTGGGTTAATTCCCTCTTGATCTGGAGATGGCCTTTCTGCGTTCCGTATGTGCTAGGCACTAGGCATAAAGAGATGAATAAGACACCGCCCTCCCTCAAGGACCTCACGATCTAGTGAGGGAGCTGGACACAGACATAATTACAATACAGAGTGATAAATGCTCTAGTAGAGGTACGTACAAAGCGAAGTCAGAGCATGGGGTGAGTGAATCTTGGGGAAGTCAAGAAAAGCTTTCTGGAGGAGATGACTTGAACTGGGCTTTAAAGATGAGCAGAGGGGGCCCGGCCCCGTGGCCTAAGCGGTTAAGTGCGCGCCCTCGGCTTTGGCGGTCCGGGATTGGTGGGTTCCACTCCGGGCGCGCATGGACGCACTGCTTGGTAAGCCATGCTGTGGCGGCGTCCCATATAAAGTAGAGGAAGATGGGCACGGCTGTTAACTCAGTGCCACTCTTCTTCAAGAAAAAAGGGGAGGATTGGCATCAGATGTTAGTTCAGGGCTAGTCCTCCTCACAAAAAAAAAAAAAAATTTGAGCAGAGGGTATACCAGACAAAGTAGGGAAGGGCTTTCCAGATGAGCTACACAATTAGAGTTTGGAAATGGGCAGTGTGCTGTGAACTGAAGTTGGTAAGGCTGGAGAATAGGGAGAGTGGTGGGAGTGGAGGACAGTCTGAAGAGACAGCTTACTTCATAGAAGACTTTGTATTCCTTCTTAAGAAGCTTGGACTTTGTCCTGTGAAGCGAGGGAAACATAAATAGGAGAATGAGATAAAAGTTTTTATTTGAGGAGAACATCTGGCATCCATATGAAAGGTGAATTCTGGGGGGTGGGGATTGGGGATAGATTGGATGGGGATTTAAGGAAGAGGGATGGGCAGGCTAGTGGTGTGGTTGAGATGTTCAGATGATCTGGCTTCTTGGAACCCAAGGGAATTCTTAGTCCTTTACTGGGTGATGGGAGTAGAATTTAAGTAGGAGAAACTCTACCTGTGGGGCACTTGCTGATTTTGTAGGATAGTTCATTTGTTCATTTCTTCAACAGATATTTATGGAGGATGTACTACATGCCAGGCATATTGTAGGACCTGGAGATAAGGCAGTGAAAAAACATGTACTGTGCCCTTGCCTTGCTTATGCTCTGTAGAGGAGACAGTAAATGAGTCAAATGCATACTATATTAGTGATAAATGCTAAGGAGAAAAATAAAGTGGAGGATGGGTATATGATCCCTATCACACTTGCCAACGTTTTGAGGGGAAATCCTGATGATTAGCTTAGTGATTTCACACTTTTTAAGTTCTGAGAGCTTTAGTTTATCCTGTGTTTTTTAGTTCTGTCTTGGAAGTACACAGAACATCTCAACATTCCCCTTAGAAGGGATCAAGAATGGTATAGAGGAGTTTTGACCAAGTGAAAGTAACATTAGTTCTGTTTCTTCAATGCTAAGATGTGTTACAAGTGACAATTTTTTTTTTTTGCTGAGAAAGATTGGCCCTAAGCCTAACACCTGTGCCCATCTTCCTCTGTTTTATATGTGGGATGCCTGCCACAGCATGGCTTGATGAGCGGTGCATAGGTCTGCGCCCGGGATCCAATCCTGTGAACTCCAGGCCGTGGAAGCGGAGTGCGTCGACCTAACCGTTGTGCCACCGGGCGTCCCCACAAGTGACGATTTTTAAAAGGAAGGATTCAGTCAGTGCAAGAAATATTTTAAGCTGAGAGGTTTAAAAACTATTTATAAGCCCACTTTATTTGAGCTTCTGCCAAAGTACCATTTGCATGAATAGATTATTTGCATTTGTTTATTTGAAGGTTTAGTTTAAAAAATAAAGGAGAATGTGTGAGAAAATGTAATGCTGTTCTTTAGAGTTCTATTAATGGTGATGAAGGTGGCAGACCAGGGCCGATTCATAAGACATGGTTTGCCCCAGAATATGTATGAAGCCTTGAAATTAGGCATCCTGATGAACACTATAGAGCCAAGGCTTTTAAGCTAAGCATTTAATATGCTTTGAAAAGTTTGATAAAGAGAAATCCCACTTAAATTGACGTAGCCAAAAATCTGAGTCCCTGCTTCCTTAGTTTCCCCATGAGATTGACCTGGTAGGTAGTGACCTTTGTTTGCTTATTAAGCTTTTCTTTTTCCAATACAGATAACAATGAAGATGGTGCCAAAAATGCTTTCTCCTTTGGTTAAAGACTGGGCTCCCAAAGCATTTATAATTTCCTTTAAGTTGGAGACTGACCCCTCCATCGTAATTGAGCGTGCACGGAATGCTTTGGAAATCTATCGACATCAAGTGGTGGTGGCTAATATCCTTGAGTCACGACGGTCCTTTGTGGTTATTATAACCAAAGACTCGGAAACCAAGTTATTGCTATCAGAAGAAGAAGTAGAAAGAGGCATAGAGATAGAAGAGAAGATAGTGGGTGATCTTCAGTCTCGACACACAGCTTTTATACATGACAAAAACTGAAGTAAAAAGTCCTTATAGGATCAAAAATTTTTCAGTGGACCAGGGCTCTCACAGCTGGTGAGAACTAGAATAAATCCTTTGCTTTCATAAAGACAGAGAAAATGAGGGGGAAAAAAGCAGTGAGTGGTGTGCAGGCGAATATGGTTTGGTATTTGTCTTTTAAAGATCATTTCATACTCACTGAAAATGAAAACAAAGGCAAAGTAGTTATGACCGAACCGCCTGACACACCTAAATGTCAACTTGATTTTGAAAATGAACAGGAGCCGTTTCTCACTTTTAAGTAAAAGAGCTTATTGGGAATTATATTCCTCAAAATATACATGTGGGGCCTGAAAATCAACCTCCTTCATACTGTAAAAAGGATTATGGATGCATGAATGGCCATGCTTTGAAGATCAAATGTTTGTTGAGGCCTACTATGAGGTAGGACCTGAGGATTAAAAAGATGAATAAACATGTCTAGTTTGGGAAATGGATATATAAAAAATTAAGTGCAATAAAGTGTGTGCCCAAAAGCCGACACAGTGGAAAAGATGTTTTTTTGGAAATTTATCAAAGATGGGAGTAGGAGAGAAGAATACCTCCCTGGAGATAGATTGCCTGTAGAATGATGAGCTTCCCACTACGTTTACGTTTGCATCTTTTCCTAGATTCAATTCATATTTGAGTTAACAATTTAGCTTTCGAATATTTTAGGACTGCTTTACAGGGAAATTTAACCCGGCTTCCACCTGGGGCCTGGCAGGGGTCAATTGGTGACCTCTGCCCTGAGGGAAGTATTACAATGTGGTGAATAGTTTTGGCTTTGGAGTCATTTTAGTCAGGTTTGACCCTTCCAGGTGTGCCACCTACTAGCTTTGTAAACTTAGACACGTGACTTAGTTTCCTTACCTATAAAATGGGGATAATAAATCTCTGCAAAATAATGCCATTTGTTGCAAGGATTAAATAAAACTGCACACTCAATAAATGATTGCAATTATTTTTCTCACTTAGCAAGGCAGTGTTATTCGGGTGCCCTGTTCGAGCCCTGAATCCTTGAGGTTCTCAAAGCTCCTCTCACTGTCCTGGGCTTTGGGTTAGGAGCGCACATGAAGTGTAGTCCAGAAAAATCCCTTAAATGACCTGTAGGATGGTCCAGAGTGCAATGTGAAAAACTACTATTAATAACTAGGTAGAAGCAGGTACTGTACTTCACATAAAAATTTGATTTAAAATACAATTTGTGATATTTCATGGAGTGAGTTGGGAAGGGTAGCCTGATGTGTCTGATGGATAATAGAGGTACAATAAATTTTAATTGAAAAGATTTGAACAGAAGTGCCAAGATGAACTGAAATACTTCATT
This sequence comes from Ceratotherium simum simum, assembly GCF_057802395.1. Taxonomy (NCBI): domain Eukaryota; kingdom Metazoa; phylum Chordata; class Mammalia; order Perissodactyla; family Rhinocerotidae; genus Ceratotherium; species Ceratotherium simum. The sequence goes on along the minus strand of NC_141921.1, from coordinate 16,654,979 downwards.
AATGAAGTCAGGTAACCTTGAGCAGAGGAAATAGAACTGCAGCAATCAGGACTGTTCTGGAAGCAGCAGTCCCATTGAACAAAAAATTTGAATTAACTTGAGGTGAAACCTCAAGTGCAACAAGCTCTGTCAGCAGTAGCTGCAGTGCTGAAGGGGCAGGAAGTGAAAGACTGATTTTCTTCCCTACATCTGTAGCTTCATGTGGATGATGACTATCATTATCATCTTTGAACGTACAATGAGGATAAATGGAGTTAAAGCTAGAAGTGATCCTAAGGTTTGTTTTTGCCATAATTCTTACTTCCCTTGGGAACTGTTTCCTATCCTGTTTTGTTAATGCTTGAAAACAACCACCACTACCCTACATGGAATTATTTAAAGTGTTTTCCAATTCAGTTTAGTTTCCATCGTGAACACTTAAACAGTATTTACACATGTAAAAATTCCAAGAGGTTTTGTTTTTTGTTTTAACCGCAAGTGGAGTGTGTAAAAAAAGAAAATGAAACAGGAGTCAATGAGAGTAAATAAGGAACTTGATCTAGACTGGAGGACCAAGGAATGTATCCCTGGGGAAGTGACACTTGAACTGATAAGTAGGAGTTAAGTGGCCTGGAGGTGATGGTGGTGAGTATTTTAGATCAGGGATAAAACACTTGCAAGGGCTCTGGTGCCAGAGGGAGAGATTGAAGCACTTCTAGAAAGTAAGGGGTAAGATCCGTCCAGATAATGCACGCGGAACCGGCAAAGCTTTGGGAAGGATCCTGTGTGGAACTAGAATAAGAGTTAAGAAAGGCAAGTAGGTGTTTGGAGTACCAGCAAAGCAAGGGCCTGAGTAAACATGAGTAAAATCCAGCTATGATGAACTACCTGGAGTCTTGCAATAAGGGCGTTTAAATGAAGATGATGTAAACCGAGCGTAGGTTACATTTTGTGTAATTTAGAATTTTTTATTTTGCATTACGTAGGTGGAGGATACGGTACGCCTAAACCGAATTTTTAGTGCTTAGGACTTCTAAAGGTCTTCAGCCTTAGGGATAAATTCTAGTCAAGCCCGGTTTCTTCGTTTTAAATGTATCCCCTCAGGTGCGAATGCGCGCCACGGCGTTACCATGGTTACTACAAAGCCAATGGAATGAGACGTTCCTTCGTTCCTGCCGAGGAGCCCCGCCCCACGGCCCCAAGGCCAATGGTGTGCGCCGCAACAGCGGTCAGCGCAGACAGAGCCGCCCCGGAGCCAATGGAGCGCGTCGTTTCTCGGGCGCCCGCCGGAAGGGCGCCTTGGCGGCTGCGCGGCGAGCGCGGTTGCTATGACGCCCGGGGCGCGGTGGCACCTGCGGCAGGGAGCCGGGCGGCGGGCTGGGAGCCACCGGGCCCTGGCCGCCGTCTCCGGGAGACAGTTTCCGGCCTGGCTCCTGAGGGTCCCGCCTCAGCCCGAAGAAGGAAGCCCCTGTTCTCCGCTCCGGGTCTTTCCCGCTTGCCTCCCCAGTGTGGCCCGAGACTCCGGGACGAGAGCCTCTCCCGGCTCGGCCTTCCTGGCCGCCGGCCGGAGTGACTCCGCCTGAAGAAGGGTTCGCGCTCTCCCGGGACGCAGCCGCCGCAGGCGTGTGCAGCTAGGCTGCCGCGCTTATGGAGAGAGGGCTCCGAACGCACGGGTCAGTTAGGTAGGCGGTCCTTTCCTCCCTTTCCAGGCCGAGACTCACCCCTGCGCAGACGAGCGCACCTGAAGGTCCAGGCCGGTACAAAGTCCACGAAGCCACGGCTCCCCCCGATTTTAGGCCTGAGAACAAAGAACTGCCATTTTTTGCTTCACCTTGAATGAAGCATTCATTCCCAATGAAGCTCCAGAGGCCCTTTGTATTCTTAGCATCAGGCGTCATCAAGTCAGTTACCTTCTGCCTTTCAAGCTACAACCTCATCCACTTGTCTCATCACCCTGAGCACCAGTTTTCTCATCCTGTCGTTCCACAGCCATTTCACCCTTTCTTGTCCACGCTGCACATTACTGAATGTCCATTCGTCACCACCTCTGTCATCTATAGACCACCCCCTTCCGCTTTCTTGCTACAGAGCTTTGGGTCGCTAAATATTTCACATTCTCCAGCCCTGGAATGATTTGGAAGATTTTCTCGGGTTCTCTGCACTATGGCAAGCTTTCTATATTGAATAAACTAAAGACTTGAATGGAGAAACGCACACTGGGGTAAATACAAACAGTAAATTACTACCAGCCTAGTGTGGCTTGAAAATGGAGGGGAAAAAATCAGAATGCATTTTTGGGCCCACTTTGGGCTTATCTAAAGAAAGAAGATTGTTCCTTGCTTAAGTGAATGCTGTGTCAGGCTTACGTTTTAGTGAGTGATGTATTCATGCCTATGAAAAGATCATTCAGAATGATCATGTAACAGGATTTCAACTTTAAGCCCATATGAACCCAACACCTTGATACGATAGAATTTTCTGGAAAGGAGATGCTTGAAACAGTTCTTGTGCCTCCTCTTCTTATCAGTTTCTTAATCAGAAAACTTTCTTTGTGATGTGAGCCAAGAAACAAAAACAATGAGGAGGAGTGATTGAAAATATTTTTGGCAAGGGAGCAGGTTTAATAGTCCTAAAAATACTGGAACAGAGAGCCTTAGAAATAGAATAAGATTCATTTAGATCCAGTGCAATTGTATTTTAGGTTGGAAAACTTTAATTTGTCTTAAAGTATGTGTTCTTTGTCAAGTCTTACTAGTCTTCAGTATGCAGATTTAAATGTAAACTTATTTTGAAAATATGGGAAGTGTACATTTTTAACCAGTATTTTTGGGACTAGGATCATTTGGATAGTGTTATTTCTCTGGCCCGTCACAGCAGTTGTGATGTCTCATGCTTAGAGCCAAGTCCAGTTTCCAAATACTGAGAAATTCAGCTTTCTCTTGGAAAAGAAAAGCAAGTTCTTCAGCTTTTTCAATTTTTCACGTTAAATGGGAACTCAATAAATTCTAACTCTTGAGAAAAGAGCCTGTTAGATGCTCTATTGTAAGGAGTTTTCCTTTCCCCTCTAAACATGTATTTATTGAACAAACATCATTATGGCAACGTTAACATAATTTTTAAAAATTATCCTTTTAGTCTAACACAGTAGTTCTAAGCCTGTGTTTAGAGACACTTGGCAATGTATGGAGACATTTTTAGTTCCCACAACTGAGGTTATGTTGCTGGCACCGAGTTGGTAGAGGACAAGGATCCTACTGCGGTACATCCTGCTATACACGAACATCCCCCACAACAAAGAATTAGCCAGCCCAAAATGTGAATAGTGCCGAGGTGGAGAAACCCTGTCCTAACGTATCCACGGTTCATTTTTCTCTTCTGTGTCAATCCGTGCTCATGTGTATACATTTTTACTAGTAATAATTATAGTGTATATTTTGTCTTTCTTGTTCACTTAATTTTATATGTTAAGCTTTTAAACATTGCTACTTTGTATTCAACTTTTTAAAAAAGTATTTTTCTCATTTTATTTGAGAATTGAAAAGGATAACTGTATACAAACATGGATTGTATTTAAGATGTCTCTAAGCTTTAAATTATATTTGTGTAGAAGGAAGAAAGAAAGATTAGAGTGAATGACCTGACTGGATATTTCGGTTTTCATGGCAATACTATTTAGTTTGTTCCCTAGTGTCACTCAGAGACCATGGGATCCAGAGCTCATCCTTTGCTCAGAGCCAGGAGATGTGCTGTGGCATGAGGTGTGGTCCTGGCCCTGCACTGTAGTGGCAGGAACAGGTGGGGCTGACTCTGCACCCATTCTTCTCGCTCTCTTCTCGTTTAAAATTCTTTGTCTCTGACTCACTTTGTTTTGACAGCTTTACCACCTTATTCTTTACATCTAGAAGTTTTTGGAAGCTCCACAACACTACAGGATGTGCTTCTTTCCAGAGAGTAAATTTTTAAGTTACTCAATGAACCTTTATTCAGTATCTACTTGTAGAGAATAGTATGCTTGTATGCTTTGTAATGTGGGTAATTTTTGACACAATTTAGATGTCAGAGCGTTTATAATTCAAAGAATAGATTTATATTACCTCAAGATTTGCTTTTTTAGAATTTTCAAATTATTCAACCATGGGGTCTCAATAAATCCACTGGAAAAATGTTTTTCCTGGGATGTCATAGCAGAACAGGTGGAGGGACCCAGGATGCCAGACAGAGGGACCCATATGTTCAAAGTCATGGAAATATAAGCAGCATGATGGGGATCAATAAATATACTGGCCTGAAGGGCTAATGTCAAGGTATGGCAGAAGATAAGACTAGAGAGACAGGCAGGAACCAGATTGTAAAGAAGCTGGTGCCAAGCTAAGGGGTTTGAACTCTCCCTGAAAGCAATGGGAATGTTAAGCAGCAAGTGATTTGTATTCAGAAGGATTAGTCTGAGAGCTTTGTGGAGTACAGATTGGATGAGGTCCAGCCTAGCAGCAGGGAAGTCAGTTAAGGATGCTGTTACACTAAACTGGGCAAATAGCAGAGCCTAAACCAAGGCAGCAACCTGAAACATGGAGAGGATGCATTAGAAAATGATAAAAGAGGTAGAATCTACAAATTCAGGGACTGGTTGTGCATACAAGTGGGATGAATAAGAAGGTTAGACCAAGGATGACTCCCAAGTTTCTGGCTTGGGAAACTATGTTGATGGAAACTGTGGAATACAGAAGGAGGAGCAGGTGTAAGAGAAGATGAATGGATTGTTCAAGCTGAGTTGTTCACTGGACAATTGGATATGCATTGGTCTTAAATAGTAGACTCATTTTATATTGGCTTCCTGGCCTGCATCCTCTTTTCTGGAACTTGTACCTCTCCACTGATCCTTACTTAAAGAGTAGGCTTTAGGGCCGGCCCCGTGGCTTAGCAGTTAAGTGCGCAAACTCCGCTACTGGCGGCCCGGATTCGGATCCCAGGCGTGCACCGACGCACCGCGTCTCCGGCCATGCTGAGGCCACGTCCCACATACAGCAACTAGAAGGATGTGCAACTATGACATACGACTATCTACTGGGGCTTTGGGGAAAATAAAAAAGGAGGAGGATTGGCAATAGATGTTAGCTCAGAGCCGGTCTTCTTCAGCAAAAAGAGGAGGATTAGCACGGATGTTAGCTCAGGGCTGATCTTCCTCACACACACAAAAAAAAGAGTAGGCTTTGGTGGCCGTATTTGTACCCCCACTTCCAACCTATTACAGCCACAGCTCACTGAATGAGGATTGTATAACTAACCTCAGAGAGGAGGGCACAATTCATTGGGTGAGCAACAAATAATTGTCTCTCTTTCATAAATTTGAACTAAGAGATAAAGAACAGAAATGACTTAATCTGAAAAGTCACATAGACTTAGGAATTGAATGGCTGTTTTCAGCCTTGCTGATGAGCAAGCAAAGTCCATCCATGTAGAGAAGCAAGTTAATGAGGGCAAATTTATAGGGAAACCCAGAGACAAAGGACCTTATAGGTGAGGATAGGCCAGTAATGGCTGTCCAGTTCCGTATCCAGTTCCAGTGTAGCCATGTTTAGTTTGCAGCATATGCCCTTGTATCTTATTCTTTCAGTAACCCTCCTGTAGTAGTTGGAATTGGTTGGCCATGAGGGACAGAAAGCTCAAAATAATAATGGCTTGAAAAAGATAGAAATTTATTTCTCTCACACAAAAGTCGAAAAGAAAGCAGTCCAGAACTGAGAGGGCAGCATCTTCAAATTGTCAGAGACTCAGATTTCTTCTCTCATGATAGTATATCATCCATGGCATGTGGCTTCCACCTCATGGTGTCCAGGATGGCTGCTCAGGCTTCAGCTATCTTGTCTGCATTCCAGCCAGTAGAAAGGAGGAAGGAGTGAGGGCATCTTTTTCCTTAAAGGACACTTCCTAGAGGTGGTACACAATTCCATTTACATCCTATTGGTCAGAACTTAGTCACATGGCTGTATCTAGCAGTAAGGCAGGCAGCCTCTGATCAGTCAAAAAATTGTATGTCTTATTTCTGTGGAAAAAGGAATGAATAAATATTGAAGGACAACTGCCAGTCACTACCGTATGCACTTGTATTTGTTCTAATTTCAGTGTTTCTGTTTCTTGCCACTTTTTCTAGATAGATCTGGAGCTTAGCCGAGATGGATTATTATTTAATCCTCCTAAAAACCCAATGAGGTAGGCATTACTGTTATATCCATTTTATTTTGGGGAAATCAAAGTTTAAAGAAGTTAGATGACTTGTCTAAGTCACACAGCTTGAAAGTGGTGGAGCCAGGGTTTGAACCAAGGTATGTCAGACTCCTACACCCAAGGTGTTAATCACCATGATAGTGAGAAGGGCAGAGAGCCAAAGGCAGGATTCTTAGGAATGGCAGCATTTGAAGGGTATGGAGAAAGAGGAGCTCAGGAAGAACACAGAGAAGGAAAGGCCAGAGAGGTAAGAGTTAAAACAGGAGAAAGTGACATCACAGAACAGAGAAAGGAAACACTTTCAAGAGAAGAGTAAGCAGATACTGCAGAGAGATCATATGTAAGAAGAACAGAAACATGTCCGGTTGGATTTGGCATTTTGAGGGTCATTGTCAACTTGAGTTTGAGTACCGTGGTAAGAGCAGGGGTCAAAACGCAGTGATTTGAGGAGTGAAAGACAAATTAGAAAGAGGACAGTAGCTTGAGGGGGATGTGGTGGCATCAAAGGAGGGTTATTTTTGTGTCTTTATTTTTAAGAACAGAGACTTCTTGAGCTAAAAACAAGACATCAGTACAGAGGGAGATAATGAGCTTAAAGATTAGAAAAAGCTTTCTTGAGAAAGCAATATGTGGTGGGATCTAGAACATAGGTAAAGGGATTAGCTTTGGTCAGGAGTATGGAGAGATCTTCCACTGAGAAGGGAAAGAGGACAGATGTCCAAAGATGAAGGTATTGGTGGTAGTGGAAGAAGCTGGCATGATGGTGACCTTAGTTTTACTAGTGCTGGGAGAAAAGGTCATCTGCTAGAAGAGGGCAGAGATGAAATTTGGAGTTTGGTGGGAGAGGTGGAAGTTCTGAATAGTTGCTGAGTGAAATGGTAGCGGAGGCTGGCAAAGAATGCGTAGAGTGACCTATGCAAGTACAGAAGCTGGGCTCAGGCTGCATATCAGGAATTTTTAGTGGCTCTAGTCTGCATGCTTGTTTTATTTTTCTCTACCAGCACTCAGCAAACTAAAATAGGTAGAGAATAGTCAAATGGTCAAACTTTTCCAGGGCTGGAATTTTCAAGGAAGGTGGGACAAGGAGCAAGATAATTGGGGAATTGATGAGAGATTGATTGAAATGATCAACAGTTGGGTCCAGGCTTGAGGGGGAAATAAGTGAAACCAAAGAGTATCTGGTAGTTTGAGAGAGGATGTAATGGTACAGGGACTGGACAACTCACTGTCATTGTAGAATAACTATAGTTTAAGAGAGCAGCCACTTCATACCCATTAGTATGGCTATTATTTACATTTTTATGGTACTTCCTCAAAAAGTTAACATAGAATTATATATCCAACAATTCCATTCCTAGGTATATAACCAAAACGATTGAAAGCAGGGATTCAAACAGATACTTGTACACCAGTATTCATGGCAGTGTTATTCATAGTAGTCAAAAGGTAGAAGCAACCTAAATGTCCATCAACAGATGAATGGATAAACAAAATACATGCAATGGAATATTATTCAACTTAAAAAGGAAGGAAATTCTAATACATGCTATAAAATAGATGAAACTTGAAGACATTATGCTAAGTGAAATAAGCCAGAAACAAAAGGACAAATATTGTATGATTCCACCTATATGAGGTACCTAAAATAGGCAGATTTTTATACAGACAGAAAGTAGAATAGAGGTTACCAGTGGCTGGAGGAAGAGGGAAATTAGGAGCTGTTGCTTAATGGATACAGAGTTCATGTTTGGAATAATGAAAAAGTTCTGAAAATGGATAGTGGTGGTACTTGTGCAATATTGTGAATGTAGTTAATGTCACTGAATTCTACACTTAAGAATGGTTAAGATGGTAAATTTTAGATTTCATATATTTACCATACACAGAAGGAGAGCAGGAAGTATAGAAGTTAGTGGTCAGAGTGGGACATTTGGAGTTTAGGATTTCAGGATTGCAGGGTTTCAGCAGTCGTACAGGTTATGGCAAAGCCTCAGTTGCAGCCATGGAGATGGATGGCTAAGCAGAGTGGAGATTAAAGATCACTGGCTTTGGGAGGGTGGTCAAGTCTAGAGGCTTGGATGAGTCATGCACTTGGATATTGACCTGCAGCCTACACTGTCCTCCTAACCAGCAAGCCCCCTCTTCCTATATCCCTGCTTACCCTCCGATGTCCCCAAATCTCCCAGAAGCCGAGGATCCAAAGGTATCCTCAATATCTCCCATCCCCTTTTCCTTCCAACTTCCTCCAACCTAAGGCTCTCCCACTCCACCCCTACAACATGGGGGGATTATGCTACTCTCTGGGGGCAAGCAACCCACAGTACAGGAGTTGTAATAATTCAGACATTTATTTTCTAATTACAATCTCTTCAGTTTATCAAAACTGTGTTTTAACATTTTGATGTAATGCTTTTGCATTCTGCTTTTTCTCTTACCATTATAACATAAGCCAAATTTTTTCCATATTGCCAAATAGGCCTCATAGGATGCTATGTATTCCTGGTGTCTTGGGTTCTCTGATACCCAGGACTAAAACCACAAACAACTGAAGAGTGCTCAGAGATTTTGTAGGGAGAAGGAGGATATGAGTGGAGAGGAGAGGGTGGAGTGGGGCGGGGAGGAACATGAGAAGATTTATAGCTATAAGTCATACAGAGGACACATGGGGTGCAAAGGTTCAGACCTGGGTCCCTTTTTCTTTCAGTATGAGTATCAGATGGTAATTAAAATTGTATATATCATCTACAAAAACTGTTAATATGAAAATGATGAGACTCTGGAAAACTTACCAAGAAAGGAGAAAAATAATAAAAATAGTTTTGCTGTTAAAAAAGCAAAACTGAATATAATTATCTGGACTAGATGTGGTACAATAATAATTATGCTTATCCCTACAATTTGGATCAGATTAACTTGGTTAAAAGTTGTGTTTGATTATAACAGCAAGTCTCATTCATAGTTAGTGGTTCTGGCAACACAGCCACCACTTCATCAATCAGCAGACATTTATCTTTCACCTACTGGGTAGTGCAAGCTGTTATGTAGCATGACTACTTTCAACTTAAAAAAATTAAAGACAATATTGATAGCAGGCTTAGATCAAGAAGTTTAGAAGAGAGCTGAATGACTTAGAAGTCAACAAACATTATAAGACGTATTCTGTGAGCAAAATAACTCCTTGATAGTCTAGAATTAGTGGCTTCTCTAGCTTCCAGAGGAGTCCTTTTATTTCTAAATATTCAGTAGAGGGAACAAAGGCTTTTTTTGCGTTTATGACATTGCAAGGGGCCTTTGGGAGATTTTCAAATTATTAAACTGCAAACTTCAGAACTAGGCAGACAGAAAAGCTTGTATTTTTTTAAACACTCTACTATATATTTGCATTATATATATCCTGTCATTTCTTATTTTAAAAGATGTACAGCTGTTCAAAGCTTTAATTTTTTTTGTAAGCTATTTTATGTAAGTGCCCATTATAACTGGATAACATAACCATTAATTAATAGGAAAACTAAACTGTACTTTTTAGAGAGTCTAACTCTAGGCATATATACATATTAGATATCTTGTATACTCAGTTGTGTGTGTATTTGTGTCCATACATATATGCTTATCTCTTCTATCAAGGGAAAAGTTCAATTAGGAGACGTACTTCACCATCTTGAGAAAGAAGGGGTTGAACCCCTTGCTACTACAGAAGAACAACTCTATTTTATCTGGTGCTTATTCTAGCACAGTGAAGACAGGCTGAGGGCTGCTACCAGAAATCTAGAAGAGATTTCAGTGAAGCACATGGAAGAAATGAAAGAAGTAAGACTAATAACGTCAAGTTTTAAGATATCTGTGGTTTTGTTCATTGTCCTTCATTAAATTAACACATTAAAAACCAACATTTGACTATCACTGTATAGTTTGCAAAGCACTCACATGTACATTTTTTTTCTTGAAACACATCAACAGTCTATTGTTTTCCAATAGAGTACACGTACAGGAGGTTGCCCAGAGATGACTAGTTGAATATCCAAATATGTCTGCTCACGGTTGCCCAGAGATGACTAGTTGAATATCCAAATATGTCTGCTCACGGTGGCTTCTGTTATCTTGGTAAATTCCTCCTCGTCTCAATAACTAGCCCCCTAGCTGACTTTCTTGCTTGTCACCTTAGAAACCTGATTAGTCGGCGTACTGTGGGTTGATCTCCTTCTCAAAGGCGAGCTTGTATTAACCAAACTCACAGAGAAGTTTGTGGAAAAATAGACATCGACTTATTAATTGACAATAAGAAGTGTAAATGCCAGAGGAACCAGTCACATATACCCTGTGGCTGATGCATTCTCTCCCTACAGGCACACTACATGGGAAGCCAAATTTTAATCAGATGTTTTCTTGGTGAACAAAGGGTTCTAAATTTTTAGAGCACTGGCTGAGATAGCCAGATTTCCATAATAGGGCTATCTATACCTGCCCTTATTTCTGGACCTATTATATCTAGGACCAGGGTACTTAGCCCTTAGATGGATAGATAATGGCATCTTTTGACTCTCTTCACTCTTTTTTGATGTTTCCAGTACTAATCAACCTATTTTCTGACGTATTCTTTCTTTAAATTAGTTAATTCTCTCAGGTTGCTTGGGAATCACTCTACGGTGTTCCTAAATCTCAGTTCAGATAGGTAACTTGTTGATTTTTAAATTTAACTCTTAGAAGGCAATCTGGTTTCCAAACTCTTAAAGAAGAATGAAGCTCCTTTAGAACAAAAGCAGTACAGTGTAATAGACCGTGAATTTTAGCATTAGGCAGATGGAGGTGAAAAATGGCCTTTAGCACTCTCTCTGTCTATAACCTTGGGCAAGTAACTTCTTTGAGGATGATAATAGTTTCTTCAAAGGGATTTGTGAGGTTTACACAAGGGAATGTGTATAAAACATTTCACACACATACTTGATACCTAATAAGTAGTCAATAAATTGTAGCTATTATTATTAGAAATAGGTATTATTGTTCCTGCCATTTTAAAGAGGAGGAAGCTGAAACTTACCAGAAAGTTATAAAGTTGGACTGCAATCCTGTGTTCCTTCTACTAGACCATTCAGCTTTTTGTTCATTTTCTGAGGAGTTGTACAATAGGCTTCAAAACAGCTCACCACCTCATGTACTTCAGTGATTTCGGTAGTCTAATTCTAAGCAATTTGGCACAGTAAGTAAGAGCTCTCAGTCTCTGGTTCTGGCCCAGCTGTGTGTGAAGTGTAGCTCCTTCCCTTGTGCCTGTGTGACAGGACAAGTCCCTTAGCCTCTCTCAGCCTGCTTCCTCACCTTTAAAGTGGGAGGATAATGGTCGCAAGGTTGTGGTGAAAATTAAATACTTGATGTCCTTAACATAGTGCCTGGAGCATATAGCTAGTTCTCAATCTATTTTTATTAGCCACGTAAGAGTGAGGCTGTCATATTAACCAGAAACTGTTTTTAAAGAATACCCAACAATTTATTTTAATACAATCTCCTATTAACATTTCCTACATCTTAATCATCAGTTTTGGCATAGGAGTATAAACATAATTATTGTTTAGATTGTTCTCTGTTCATGGGTATCATGATCATATTTCTTAAACCATAGATAAAGAGATTTGATTTGAAAACTGATATGTTAATGGAAAAAAATATCAGAGATTGTGGCTGTCTCATGAAATTTGTGGTTACGTGTCATCGTATCTATGGAAAACAATGTCTGTTAACATAAGACAGCTGGAATAAAGTTTAGAGAGAGAGACCCACATGTAAGGAAAGGTGAGTTTTCTGCTTATTTCTCAGATTATAGACATGATAGTATGGTGATCTCTTAATGTCTCTTTCACTTAATAGACTTGTAATGTGAGTTAAAATATGCACCATAGACCAAGAGTAAGAAAATGGGGCTGGCCCCGTGGCTTAGCAGTTAAGTGTGCGCGCTCTGCTACTGGCGGCCCGGGTTCGATCCCGGGCGCGCACCGACGCACCGCTTCTCCGGCCATGCTGAGGCTGCGTCACACATACAGCAACTAGAAGGATGTGCAACTATGACGTACAACTATCTACTGGGGCTTTAGGGGGAAAAAAAAGAGTAAGAAAATGTATTATTTTCTTTTTAGGTGGAAAATTATGCAAACCATGACTGTAACAGAGGAAAGAAAAGCCTTTTCTCATGGTTATGAAAAGGAAAACAAACAGCTTAGAGATGAGTTTAAAGAGCTCCAACTCAAACAAGGTAATTTTTCTTTTTGTAAAAATGTAAATTTTAATTTTTTTCTAATTCTAAAAATTAATATGTGACAATTATAGAAAATTTGGGAAATGTATTAAAGTAGGAGGAAGGGAAAAAATTACTATATATCCTCCACCCTGAGATAGTGCTTGTAGTGTTTTAGATGTACTTTTTGTCTTTTTAAAGTATATATTCTGAAATATTCTGAAACGTGTGAAAGAGTGTGGAATGGTTACTTCCTTCAATGTCTGTTACAGCACTTCCCACACCGTGTCATAATTCCCCGTGTCAGCTGGCGGCAGAGATCGTGTCCTGGTCTTGGTGGTTTGTGGGTTCCCCACAGCACCTGCCTTGTAAAGTACCTAGCATGTTAAGGACTCAGGAAAGCTGTAAAGGAAGTTACAGATAGGACCCCTTTACAATATTCTACTTCGTTTAGCTCCACAAATTAGATATTATTATATGTGGTCAATCATTATCTATATTTACCACACATTTCTGATTTCCTTTGCTCAGAATTTTTCCTTGCATCTTAGATATTCCGTTTGGGATCATTTTCCTTTTAGAACTTCCTTTTATGAGGGTCTGTTGATGGAAAAGTGTTTTTCTTTGTTTTGAATCTCAGGTGCAGAGAAGATTGAGTTAATCGTAGGACATGTTTCACATATTTCTACGCTCTGGTTTCTTTTTTTTTTTTCCTCCTTGTTTTCCATTGGATATATTGAGTTTTCTTCTACTGGTTTAAAAGTTTGCGTTCTATTTTTGTTCATATAGGGGTTGCATTTTAAGAGTTTTCCCTAATTTTTTCCAGCATTTTTAGTTACTCTCAGCAGGAGAGTGGTTCAGAGCTCTAATCTGCCACACTGCAGAAGATACTGTATGTCTTGCTGCCAACATAAATTAGTTCACAAAGGATTGGTAAATAGGGGAATGATGTCATTATAATGTGGAAGTTCATATACAGTGTTTGCAGCATGTTAATGATTTGGGCTACCAGCAAGCCTTAGAGTTTGTACATGAAGCCCATTCATCCCACATTCTTCTTCTGGGCTCAGTTTAGCCACATATTTTGCCTCAGAAGTGCTTATTGCAAAGATATCCCTAATCTTTGTGCATTTTGCCTTTGTTTCCATAACTCTGTAGACTCCTACTTTAGCTCACCTGTATAGCAAACTTGATTTTTTTTTTTAAAAGTCCTATATTTACTATAGTGTTCTTTTATTTTTTAGGAATTTGACATATCTCTTTAAATGTACCAGTAGAATTATTAGGATTGGCAATATGTTTTCTAGCACTCTACACAATGACAAAGGTTTTGAGTGATCTATACCAATCTGTATCTTCAGTAAGCTCTCTTTTTTTTTTTTTTTGGTGAGGAAGATTAGCCCTGAGCTAACGTCTGTTGCCAAACCTCTTTTTTTGCTGAGGAAGATTTGCCCTGGGCTAACATCCACGCCCATCTTCCTCTACTTTTTTATATGTGGGACGCCTGCCACAGCATGGCTTGATGGTCCATGCCCGGGATCTGAGCCTGCAAACCCTGGGCTGCCGAAACGGAGCTCGAGAACTTAACCACTATACCCCCCGGCTGATGCTCCTGGGGTGGCCCCTAAGCTCTATTATTTTTAGTGAGCAATTTTGCAAAATACAATTTGTTTTTTTTTAGCAATACATATGTCAATCACATCAGAAATGCTTAAATAATTAAAGGATATCTTTTGAAAGTAGAGCTAACGTGATTCGATAATGGATTTAAGGTTGGGTGGGAGAAAAGCAAAGAAGTCACTGGTGACCCAAAGCTTCTTGGCCTGAGCAGTCAGAATAGTGGAGTTCCTGACTGCTCAGGTGGGGAAAACTGTGGGAGGCCCCATTTGGGGGAGACAGTGAAGAGTTTGCTTTTGGACATGTAAATTTTGAGGTATCTATTAGACATCCAAGTGGAAATGTCAGGTAGGCAATTGTGTATGTATCTGGAATGCAGCAGTCAAGATGTAAATTTGGGAGTCATCAGATTAGAGTTAATACATAGGAGACTGTAGGAGATAACAGGGGTGAAAAGAAGATTCAGGGCTGAGTCATTCTAGTGTCTAAAGGTTGGAAAGGTGAGAAATTAGCAAAGAAATGTGAGGAGTGGCATATGAGGTAGGAGGAAAAACAGCAGAGTGTGGTGTCCCAGAAGAGAAATGAGGGAAATGTTTTAAGAAAGGGATGTAAACAACTAGGGGGTGGCCTGGTGGCGCAAGTGGTTAAGTGCGCGCCCTGCTGCAGCAGCCCGGGGTTCACCAGTTCGGATCCCGGGCGCACACCGACGCACCACTCTGCAAGCCATGCTGTGACAGTGTCCCATATAAAGTGGAGAAAGATGGACACGGATGTTAGCCCAGGGCCAGTCTTCCTGTGCTAAAAAAGAGGAGGATTGGCAGCTGTTAGCACAGGGCTGATCTTCCTCACAAAAAAGAAAAAAAAAAGAAAAGGATGTAAACAACTAGGTCGGATACCACTGACAAGCTATGTGGAATGACGACACGTAATTGACCATTGGATTTGGTCACATGGAGGTCATTAGTGACTTTGATGAAAGCTGTTTCTGTGGGGTGGTGGATAAGAAAGCCTGATGGGAGTGAATTCCGGAAAGAGTCGTAGGAGAGGAAGAGGGTGCGTGGCAGTGGTTGACGCTTTCTTGAAGTTGTGCTGTAGAGGGAAATGAAGAGATGATGCAGAAGCTAGAGGGGGACATGAGGTTGAAAGAAGATTTTGTTGTTGTTTTCATCGTCATTGTATTTAATGGGAGATATTATAGCATGTCTCTAAGATGAGTATAATGCTTAGTTAGGAAGAAAGCTTGTTGAGGTGATAGAGGAGTCAACTGCAAGAGTGTTGTCTTTGAGATAAGAGGGAACAGGATCCAGTGCATGAGGGGAGGGGCTATCCGTGGAGCAAGGATAGTTTGTTAAATCTCACAAGAGGAAAGAGTATGTGGGAGTTGGCATGTTTGTTAAGGGGAACTTGTGAGAGTTGTCTTCAGAGTGCTTCTCTTATCTCAGTGAAATAAGAAGCAGGATATTGAGCTCTGAGTGAGGGTGGGGAAAAGAGATGTTGGAGATTTGAGGAGAGAGAGGAATGAAGTAATGATCTAGACCTCTAGAAAATGAGAGAGAGGTGACCAGGGAAATGTAGAGGGATTGCTGGGCGGCAGTAAGGGCTCACTTCAGTCAGTACTGGCTGTGCAGTTTTCTCCAGCCACATTCAGCTTCTGGAATGAGGTGGAGAAGAGGTGAAGAGTTGGATTTAAACAGGGTGGCGTTTTGCCAACCAAGTATAATGGAAGAAAAGAGAGACAAGGGAGTAGTGAAGGTTTTTGAGGGAGCAATTATAATGATGGATGATAGAATCCAAGCTGGGTAAGAAAATAAATGAGAACAGGAGTGGGGTGAGAAACAGTGAAAAGTGTTTCAAGTCAGTAGATCATAGTTTCGAATATGGTCGAAAGCTTGTTGAAATTGAGCCACTACATAGCAAGGGATGATTGGAGAATAGGATGCTTGAAATTGAGACTGGGGAGAGGATACAGTTATTGCTAATGACAAAGTCTAGGGAATTACTGTGGAGTAGGTGGCTGAGATGGGGTAAAGGGCTAGATCTTCAGAAGTTAGCTGGTGAAAGGACTCAGAAGCCAGGGCATTAGAATTATCATCTACCTGAATATTGAAATCACCAAGAACTTTGGCAGCATTAGTTGAATGACCTTGGATAAGTTATTTGGCTTCTTGGTGCCTGAGTCCTCATCTCATAAAAAGGATAATCATGGTTCCTACCTCATTGAGGAGTTGTAAGGATTAAATGAGATAAATGTATCTCAAATGCTTAGTACAATACCTGCTACATGGGAAGCACTTAATAAAACAACAATTAATTTTAAAGTTATTCAAGAGCAAATTTTAAACTTATGAAAGTAGTAAGAGTATCTACTGCTTTTGCAACCCTTTTTCCACTACTTTTTTGGCTATAATTTTGAAAGTTTGCAAACACCCTGGAGAGATGGGGAAAAGAGTGGTATAGCTTTTTTTTTTCTTGTGAGGAAGATTGGCCCTGAGCTAACATCCGTGCCCATCTTCCTCTACTTTATATATGGGACACCGCCACAGCATGGCTTGATTAGTCGTGCATAGGTCCATGCCTGGTGTCCAAACCTGTAATCCCCAGGCCGCTGAAGCAGAGCGTGCAAACATAACCACTACATCACCAGGCCAACCCCTAGCTTACTTTTTTTTAATTAATTTGTTATCTAATTAAGAACTCATTTAACATCTTATAGAATAGTTATTTGCCTGCATTTCTTTTAACAGTTTTGTTTCTATTATTTCTTCCTAATAGAAGTGCAAATAAAGGAGATTGAAGCAATGTTGTATCGAGAAGGCTTGTCTGATATAGCTCTAAGCAGCCCCAGTGAACAGATTGCATACTTACTCGTGGAAAGAAGTGCACTCTTGAGGAAACTGGAACTTGGGGACCCCAAGCCAGAGTCACAAAGATGTATGAGCAGTAACCTACAGAAAGAATTTCCCCAGGTATTCCAAAATTAACTAGATAATTGAATGAGACAGGCCAGTTTTTAAATGCATTTGTTCATTTCATCATTCATTCATTAAAATATCAGGAGGCCAGTTTAATAGTACTTAAGAACACAGGCTTTGGGTTTGGGTGGACTTCCTCTGCCACTTGTCAGCAGCATGTCCTTGAGCAAGGTAGTTAACTTTTGTGAGCCTTGGTCTTCTCATCTGTAAAATCTGGGATCAACTTAGCTACTCCACAAGATGATCATGAAAATGAAATAACTTGGGCTGCCCCTTGGCTTAGCCGGTTAGGTGCATGCGCTCCGCTGCTGGCGGCCCGGGTTGGGATCCCCAGCGCGCACCAACGCACTGCTTCTCTGGCCATGCTGAGGCCGTGTCCCACATGCAGCAACTAGAAGGATGTGCAGCTATGACATACAACTATCTACTGGGGCTTTGGGGGAAAAAAATAAATAAAAAAAAATAAAATAAAAAAGAAAATGAAATAACAATGTATAGAAGCTCTAGAATAGTACCTCACACATTAATTGGCATTATTTTTTTTATAAAGATTTTATTTATTTGTTTTTTCCCCCCAAAGCCCCAGTAGATAGTTGTGTGTCATAGCTGCACATCCTTCTAGTTGCTGTATGTGGGACGCGGCCTCAGCGTGGCCGGAGAAGCAGTGTGCGCCC
Source organism: Ceratotherium simum simum (assembly GCF_057802395.1). Lineage (NCBI taxonomy): Eukaryota > Metazoa > Chordata > Mammalia > Perissodactyla > Rhinocerotidae > Ceratotherium > Ceratotherium simum. The sequence continues at coordinate 16,637,292 of NC_141921.1, read as the reverse complement.
GGGATCCGAACCCGGGCCGCTAGCAGCGGAGCGCTCGCACTTAACCGCCAAGCCACAGGGCCGGCCCTACATTATTATTATTATTTATTGAGTACCAGGCTTTGTGCTAGTGGATGTAGAAGCAAAGTCAAATTAGACATGATCTGGACTTGCAAGGAACTTACAAGCTAACGAAGAAAAGGAATAAATCAGTGGTTATAGTTCAGTGTGGAAAGTTCTATGATAAAGGAAGGCACAGAAGACTAGGAAAGCTCAGGAGAGGGGCTAAGTCAGGATGGGTAGAAAAGACTTACAGAGGAGGTGATGTTGAGTAGTAGTTTGAAAGCTGAGGAGGTGTTTGCAGGATGAAGAAGCTGGGAAAGGCATTCCTGGCAGAGGAAACAGTGTATAATACATAGCGGTTTGTGTGAGTGAATGCTGAGAAATGTGGCTGGAGATATTTTCAGGAACCACGTCACGGTGAGACTCCTATGCTAAGCTAACAAGTTTGGACTCAGCACCCAGCAATGTTCCTGGACCATACTAGAGGCATAAAAGTATTTTGAGTGTACAAATGATTGACTTTGATGTAGAAGGTCTGGAGAGTCACTAAATGATTTTAAGAGGAGAGTAACATGATCTGATTGTGTTTTAGAAAGATCACTCTGGCCACAGTGGAAGGATGGATTGGATAGGGGCCAGACTGGAAGCAAGGATTTCAGGGGATTATATAGTAATTAATTAAAGAATGAGAACCAAAAACAAGGCTCAGAGTGTAAATAGAGAAGAGAAGGTGAACTAAGGAGTTATGAAGGAGATGGAATCTATAAAACAAACTGGACATGGTGGGGGTGAAGTCTTGGATGACCCTAAGGCTATCTACCCAGTCACTGTTAGGTCATAGTTTTGCCACTAATAGAAAGAATTAAAACAGATACTCTAAAGGTTTTTTATTATAAAATGTAACTCATAAAATTTCTGTAGCATCCCAGTTATATTTTAAGCTAGTGTTGTAATTTACCTGAGCATTAAGTAATTAGCAGAGTCACTTTTTTTGTAGAAATTGACAAGCTGAGTCTAAAATTGATATGGAAATGCAAAGGACCTAGAATAGCCAAAACAACTTTAAAAAAGAAAAACAAAGTTGGAAGACACACACTCCCTGCTTTTAAGACTTAGCATAAAGCTGCACTAATCAAGAAAGTGTAGTATTGGCATAAAGATAGATATGCAGATCAATGGAACAAAATAAAGAATCCAGAAATAGGCCCACACCTATATGGTCAATTGATTTTCAACAAAGGCATCAAGGTAATTCAGTGGCAAAAAGATAATCTTTTCAACAAATTATGCTGGAACAATTGGATAGACATATGCAAAAAAAAAAGAACCCTCAGCTCTGTTGAAGTTCCCTTTCCTGTTGATGAAGGAAAGATTCCTTACCCTAAATACTAAGAGATGGCCAAACACATGACACCCCACATTGGACAGATAAGATTGTTAGTTTATTAGCCACATATACTGACAGCCCAGGGGAGGAGGACACCACCTGCCGTGCAGGGCCACAGGGGGTTGTATTCAGGAATAGAAGTGAACTCATAGGGGCTGTGGGAGGCGGACCTTGTAGTAACAATAGGGTGAGGTGCCCCCTCGTTCCCATGGGTGGATATAAATGGCTTGTTTGAGAAATTCCATGTGCTGGCAGGGAAGTGAAACCCATTAGACTGAGGACTGAGTGGAGTATAGCTGGTCTGGCTGATATGGGAACTAGCTGGGTGGGGAATCTTTCCCACTGGATGGAGGCATATCTGGCAAGGGCAGAGGAATTCATGATTAGGCCTTTGGTGCACTGTGAGGCTCAAGGATGTTAAGGCAGCACATGAAATTTTAGGCCTTACAATACACTTATCTAACACCATATACAAAAATTAACTCAAAATGGTTCATAGATCATGTAGGAGATAAAATTCATGAAGGAAAAATGGTTCATAGATCATTTAGGAGATAAAATTCACGGAAGAAAATCTTAGTGAGCTTGGATTTGGCAAGATTTTCATAAGACAGGGAAAGCATGAAGTATAAAAGAAAAAAATAAATTGAACTTCATAAAAATTCAGAACATTTGATCTTCAAAAGACACGGTTACAGGGGCCGGCCCAGTGGCGTAGTGGTTAAGTGCGCGTGCTCCGCTTCGGCGGCCCGGGGTTCGTTGGTTCAGATCTTGGGCATGCACTGACGCACCGCTTGTCAAGCCATGCTGTGGTGGTGTCCCATAGATAAAGTAGAGGAAGATGGGCACGGATGTTAGCCCAGGGCCGTTCTTCCTCAGCAAAAAGAGGAGGATTGGCATCAGATGTTAGCTCAGGGCTAATCTTCCTCACACACACAAAAAAGACACTGTTACAAAAATGAAAGAGCAAGCCACAGACTGGGAGACAATATTTAAAAAATATATATATCCAGCAAAAGCTTTGTATCTAAATATATAAATAACTTTTATAACTAAATAACATATACAACCCAATTAAAAAATGGATAAAAGACTTAGACACTGTACCAAAGAAGATAAACAAATGGCAAATAAATACATGAAAAGATACTTAACTTCACTTATCATTAGGAAAACACAAATTAAAAATCACAATGAGATACCACAGTATATGTACTAGAATGGCTAAAATTAAAAAAGACTTAACCATATCAGGTGTTGGTGAGAATGAGAAGCAACTGGAATTCTCGTATTCTACTGATAGGAATATAACATGATCCAACCACTTTGGAAACTAGATTGGCATTTTCTTAAAAAGTTAAAGATACACATGTCGTACAACCCTGCCATTCCATTCCTAGGAATATACCCAGGAGATATAGAAGCATGTGCCCACATCAACATTTATACATGTAATAGCAACTTTAATTGTAATTGCCCCAAACTAGAATCAACTGAAATGTTCATCAACAGGTGAAGGTATAGATCCATACAATGGAATATTACTTAGTAATAAAAAAGAATAAACATACAATAAAATGGATAAATCTCAAAATAATTATCTGAGTGAAATAAGCCAGACAAGAAAGAGTACGTAGTCTATGATTTCATTTACGTAAAGTAGTAGAAACTGCAAACTAATATATAGTAATAGAAACAACAGATCACTGGTTGCCTGGGGACAGTGATGGGGGAGGAATGGATTACAAGGAAGCAAAGGAAACTTTGGGGGTGGTGGATATTTTCATCAGCTTGATTGTGGTGTTGGTTTCTTTTTTTGTGTGTGTGAGGAAGATCAGCCCTGAGCTAACATCCATGCTAATCCTCCTCTTTTTGCTGAGGAAGACCGGCTCTGAGCTAACATCTATTGCCAATCCTCCTCCTTTTTTTTTGCCCCCCAAAGCCCCAGTAGATAGTTGTATGTCATAGTTGCACATCCTTCTAGTTGCTGTATGTGGGACGCGGCCTCAGCATGGCCGGAGAAGCGGTGCGTCGGTGCGAGCCCGGGATCCGAGCCCGGGATCTGAACCCGGGCCGCCAGTAGCGGAGCGTGCACACTTAACCGCTAAGCCACGGAGCCGGCCCCTGTGGTGTTGGTTTCATGGATATTTATTTAACAAAAAAATTGTACACCGTAAATATGTGCAGGTTATTGTATGTCAATTATACCTTTAAAAAGCTTTTAAAAAAGATTTTCCAAAGATGATCTTGTTACTATGAAATGTAACGTGTAAAAATTTCATTGCCTCCCTAGTTATATTTTGTATAGACTAATGTTGACTTAACCTGTGCATTTAGTTGAGAGGGCCATTCCAACCAAAATGGGGTCGCATATGATGACTTGGAAGCCCAAAGAATTTTGAAAGTCCTGATCTATATACTAATTACATTTTACTTAATATTTGTTTTTGTTTTGTTGGTTTTCTAACTTAATATAGGCACATAGTAAAAAAAGATTCAAGCAGTATAAACTTGAATGAAAAATGAGTTATTTTCTCACCCCAAATCCTCAGGTCCATGCTCCTAGGCTACCACTGCCAATAATTTTTTATTTATCCTTCCCGAAAATTTCTGTCATTTAAAATACAAATTATATTCCATTATGCATACTGTTTTCACTTTCTATATAGTACATATAGACTTGCCGTAGTCTTTTTGACAACTTATATATTCTTTTGAATGGATGTATCAAAATTTATTTAACCACTTTATTGTTGGATGGCAGAGGATGAAGGGATGACATTTAACGCCAAGAATAATCAAAGATTTTAAAAAATTTTATTATGGAATATAATAACATATTTGTGGAAAAATGATAAAACTTTAAAAGTACAGTTTTTTTTTTCTTTTTGTGAGGAAGATCAGCCCTGAGCTAACATCCGTGTTAATCCTCCTTTTTTTTTTGCTGAGGAAGACTGGCCCTGAGCTAACATCTATTGCCAATCCTCCTCCTTTTTTTCCCCCAAAGCTCCAGTAGATAGTTGTGTCATAGTTGCACATCCTTCTAGTTGCTGTATGTGGGACACGGCCTCAGCATGGCCGGAGAAGCGGTTAGTCGGTGCGCGCCTGGGATCTGAACCCGGGCTGCCAGTAGCGGAGCGCACGCACTTAACCGCTAAGCCACGGGTCCGGCCCTAATTTTTTAGTGTTAAATCTATCTTGCATTCCTAGGATAAATCCAACTTGTTCATATGTTATCCTTTCTAAGTACTACTAGGTTAGGTTTCATAAAACTTTAAGATTTTTGCATCTATGTTTGTGAAATTGCACTGTGATTTTTCTTTATTGTATTATCTTTGTCAGTTTTAACATCAAGGTTTGTCTAGCTAGTGTTAGCCAACCGTTTTTTCGTTATTGCCTCCATAACGAGATTTTTCAGATATTTATTAATCGCTCCCCCATGAAATTTTAATACTACCGATATAATGTATTTCTATTTATGTATTGTAGGCAAAGCTGCACTTTGTACATAAAAAGAGTCATTTCCCCCCGCAGGAACCAATTTTCATGCCCTTGGGGGCGATCTTGTCTCATTGGGAATGCATGGTCTAGGTTCATAAAGGGGATTGGACTATGCTCCCTCTTTTTCTAGCTGGTTATTTTTTTTAATTTAAATGACATTTTTATTCATGAAGACCAATTGATGTAAGTTTCATTTATCTCTTGATATTTATTTAGGGGAAATTTGAACAAATCCACCAGCCACTGCAAAGAGAACATCAGAAACATCAAGAACCTGTGCATCAGTCTAAAAAAAATCTGAGTGAGGTAAAAACAATTATAATTCTTTACTTAATAATAGTAGCTAATTACAAGTTAGCTTTTACCTTGGAAGTATTTTGTTTGAATATATTAAAATATATAGGGCCGGCCCTGTGGCGTTGGTGTAGTGGTTAACTGCGCGGGCTCCGCTGCTGGTGGCCCGGGTTCGGATCCTGAGTGTGCACCAACGCACCGCTTGTCAGGCCATGCTGTAGGGGCATCCCACATAAAGTGGAGGAAGATGGGCACGGATGTTAGCCCAGGGCTGGTCTTCCTCAGCAAAAAGACGAGGATTGGCAAGGATGTTAGCTCAGGACTGATCTTCCTCACACACACACACACACACACACACACACACTAAATAAATAAATTAATTAATTAAATTGTATAGATCTATGCTATAAAAGTTATCAAATTGTGCATAAAATATTATAAACGCATCACAAATATTGGGGAAGAAGAAAAAAAATCAATCATCTATTTAACACAATAGCTGATTTTTATTGACTGTATCAAAATGTAAACAGTCAGTGTGTGTTCTGTCCTTTGAGAAACCCCCTTGGGTCAGCACATACTTCTTCCTTAGTATGTTTGGAGCTCCTTTCTGGGGAGTCCTTTAGAATGTATACCACATTATTTTAAATATAATCAATTCTCTTCATGGGATTTAATCTTTTGATCTGGGGAAATGTTATTAAGAGCTAAATCCAGTGAATAAAGTATATATTGGGAATTTAACCATGGGAAGTGACCCAAGATAAATACATATAGATGAAACTATATATCATAGTATTATTTTCAATAGCAAAAATTAGAAACTACCAAAATACTTAAATGATCATGTAAATTATGTTGTACCCACTCTGAAATCTTATTTGGCCTTTAAAAATTATCATCATTGGGGCCGGCCCCATGGCGTGGTGGTTGACTGCGTGGGCTCCGCTGCTGGGGGCCCGGGTTTGGATCCCGGGTGCACACCAACGCACGGCTTGTCAGGCCATGCTGTAGTGGCATCCCAGGTAAAGTGGAGGAAGATGGGCACGGATACTAGCCCGGGGCCAGTCTTCCTCAGCAAAAAGAGGAGAATTGGGATGGATGTTAGCTCAGGGTTGATCTTCCTCACACACACAAAAAATCATTATAGAATCTGTACTGCTATGTGGAAAAACGTTCCTCATATAATGTTAAATGAAAAAGCCAGACAGAAACTTGCATGTAGATTGGGATTATGACTATGTAAAAATGTATGTGAATAAAAATACTGCGGGGAAATATACCAATATGCTAAAAGTGATTTTGTTATGCAGATGGTATTTTGGTTGTTTTCTTTGGAAAATTTTGTATAATGATTATATTTATATAAAATTCGTACATATTTTGGGGCTCAAAAGCAAAATATAACTGAGTCTGAATTTCTTAGTTAGCTTTTAAAATGCCTTGAAAATAATTGTAGAAAAGGATCTAAACATGATTTGAGCCTTGTTAAGTGTGTGCATGCCTTGAAATTAAATGAAATACTTTATGTGAAAGCATTTTATAAACTGTTTTTAACGTACCATATAAGTGAGGAGTATTTTCTCTCTTTTTTCCCAGATAATACTAATTTTTATGATTAAATTTCTATTTTTTATAATCATTTGTGTAATCTCTCATATATTAAGTTGAACCATATGAAATTGCATGTTCATAGGTCACAAACAATCAAATATCACCAATTTTATATGGTTCAACCTAATAAAAGCATTGCACATAAGTGAAATAGTCTTTTGCTGCTTTTCTTTATTGGCTTTCAAACTTGTATAGAAAATAGCACAATGTCATAAGAGTATATTTACATTTTGTTGTACTACTAATAATAGTTTTATTTCAGTCCCATAATGAAGACCTGGAAAAAGATGAGGTATCACAGAACTGCCTAGAGAGAGATGTGGAACAGGTAGCACAGAGGTTAGAAATGGCCCGTGAAGAGATCCAAAGGCTCACTGACGCGCTAGAAGGGAAGGAGAAAGAACAGAGTAAACTGGGTAAGCTGTGGTTACGGATCAATGTTTCCAACCATTTTTTAAGTGTAATGATCTTTCCTCAGGGTGGAACATGAGGACATTGAGAAAAAAATCTTTTAAGATAAACACATCAAAATCTGATAAACAGCTTCATTTTCTACAGTGTCCAGAAATTTTTATTGAAGCATAAGCATAACGTACCTACCAAAAAGTGTACACCTCCTATGTGTACACCTCCCAGCACCCCGGGAGCCCCCTTCATTCCTTCTCCCTGTGTCTACACTCTCTCCTCCCAAGAGTAACCACTCTCCTGACTTGTAGCACTCTTTCTGTCTTTGTCAGGCAATGTGCATGTTTAGTTCAGTGTTTCTCTCGTTCAGTCTTACGTTTGTGAGATTCATTCACGTTGTTGCATACAGCAGGAGTTTGGTCACTTTTGCTGTTTGCATAGTATTCCACTGAATAAACATACTACAGCTTATTTTATTTATCCGTGCCGCTGTTGATAGACATTTATGTTGTTTCCTGTGGTGGTCTATTCTGAACAGGGCTGCTATGAATTTCCTGGTCCTTCTCGACACATTTCTGTTGTGATAGACCTCAGAGTAGAATTATGGATCAAAGGGTTGTGGGTATGTTCTACTTTGGTGGATTACTGCCATACAGTCTTCCAAATAGTGGTATTAGTTTAACCTCTCCTCAGTTGTATAGGAGATTTTGCTTGCTCCATATTCTTTGTCAACACTTGGTATTGTCAGTCTTATTAACTTTACCTTTTCTGGTGAGTACGTAATAGTATTTAATTGTGGCTTTTATTTGCATTTCCCTGATGGCTAATGAAGTTGAAAACCTTTTCATATATTTGTTGTTGTTGTTGCTCATTTGGATATACTATTTTGTGAAGTTCCTGCTTAAGTCTTGTATATATTTTTCTATTGGATTGTATCTTTATGTTTTATTAATTTGTAGGAGTTCTTTATATATTCTGGATATGAACCTTTTGTTGGTTATAAACGTTATGTTGGTTTTTTTTTGCCATATAGAATTGCTAATATTTATCAAGTTGGGTTTAACATAGTTCTTTATGACTTCTGGGTTTTCATGTGTAAAGCCGTTTCTTTTTTTTAAAGATTTTATTTATTTATTTATTTATTTTCCCCCCAAAGCCCCAGTAGATAGTTGTATGTCGTAGTTGCACATCCTTCTAGTTGCTGTATGTGGGACGCGGCCTCAGCATGGCCGGAGAAGCGGTGCGTCGGTGCGTGCCCGGGATCCGAACCTGGGCTGCCAGCAGCAGAGTGCGCGCACTTAACCGCTAAGCCATGAGGCCGGCCCTGTAAAGCCTTTTCTACATCACTGCAAGGCTATTGAAAATTTTCACCTTGGGTTTTTTTTGTTTTTTTTTTTTTTACTGCTTTTATGGTTTCATTATTTATATTTCAATCTTTGCTTTATCTATAAATTATTTTAGTATAAAGCTTAAAATTTTTGTTATCCCCTTTCTTTTTTTTTTTTTTTTTTTTTTTTTATTTTATTTTTTCCCCCCAAAGCCCCAGTAGATAGTTGTATGTCATAGCTGCACATCCTTCTAGTTGCTGTATGTGGGACTCGGCCTCAGGATGGATGGAGAAGTGGTGCCTCGATGCGCACCCGGGATCCGAACCCAGGCCACCAGCATTGCAGCGCGTGCACTTAACCACCAAGCCACAGGGCCGGCCATGTTATCCCCTTTCTATATTTACATTCTGTGTAATGAATAAAGAAATTAGGCTGATTCTTTTTTCTTTTTTTTTTTTAATTTTTTATTTATTTATTTTTCCTCCAAAGCCGCAGTAGATAGCTGTGTGTCATAGCTGCACATCCCTCTAGTTGCTGCATGTGGGATGCGGCCTCAGCATGGCCAGAGAAGCGGCGCGACAGTGCGCGCCCGGGATCCGAACCCGGGCCGCCAGTAGCGGAGCGTGCACACTTAACCGCTAAGCCACGGGGCCAGCCCAGACTGATTCTTTTTCAAATGCAGTATATAGGTTACTTTAGGGACATATCTAAAAAATGTTACATTTAAAACAATAATGATTTTGCCAAATTGATTGTGAGATTAAAAACAAAGAGAGATGAGATTTTGTTATTAATGCATTTTTTTTTCTTTTTTTTTTTGTGAGGAAGATCAGCCCTGAGCTAACATCCATGCCAATCCTCCTCTTCGTTTTGCTGAGGAAGACTGGCCCTGGGCTAACATCTGTGCCCATCTTCCTCCACTTTATATGGGATGCCACCATAGCATGGCCTGACAAGTGGTGCATCGGTGCTCGCTCTGGATCCGAACGCGGGCCACCAGCTGCAGAGCGCTCACACTTAACTGCTATGCCACGGTGCCGGCCCCCATATTAATGCATTTTAAACAGTGAACACAAATGAACTTTTTGGAATGATGGAATTGTTCTACATCCCGATTGAGTTAGTCAGTACATAATTGTATACATTTGTTAAAATTCATCAAACTATATACTTAAAAGGATGAATTTTGCTGTACGCAAATCATATCTCAATAAACCCAATTAGAAAAAAAAAAAGAAATGTGGCCATGTGAGCATGATGAGAAGCAGTCTTTGCTACTTGCAATACAGAAGGAGAAAGGAAAAGCAGGACACCCATTACTCTTAGTCACATTTGGATACAACAGAACGCAGTCACATAGCAGCCTGTTTCGTCAGCAGTTGGTTGGTCTGGTACATCCTAACTATTAACAGAAAGGCCGTCTCCACAGTGAGTACACTAGGGGACTGTCGGGAAGCTGAATTAGCAAGTCCTTTTAAAATATCATATGTAGTATCCATGTGTACCCTGTGTGTGACTTCTTGAATCATTAATTTATAGCCAGAATTTATTTCCAGGTATATGTGTTATATGGTAGTGTTTCTCAAGTATTATCCTACTGTTTTCAACAAACTGACTCTCTTAAATGAAGGGCTTTATTTTAGTTTATTCTCTAGCTCTCTGTCTATCACATCCAAAAATTTGGATGAGAATGAAAAATTGTGGACAATAATAAGAATATTTTTCAAAAATAAAAAAGAATTCATGTCTAATATTTAGAGTATTCTTCAATAAATAAATTGCAAGAAAAAGATGAATTGTAAAAGATTTAAGGGAATTATTTACCAAATATAATGTATGGCCTTTACTAGATTCTGATTCGAACAAATTTTTAATATTTATGAAACGATTGGAAGTTTGAATACTTATTGGATATTTGTATTAAGGAATTATTGTTAAATTTCCTTATTCACACATAGTGGTATTGAATTGATGTTTAAAAGGATCCTTTTCTTTTAGAGATATATAGTGAAATATTTATGGATGGGGCCGGCCCCGTTGGTTAGCGGTTAAGTGCACGTGCTCTGCTGCTGGCGGCCTGGGTTCGGATCCCGGGCACGCACTGATGCACCGCTTCTCCGGCCATGCTGAGGCCACGTCCCACATACAGCAACTAGAAGGATGTGCAGCTATGACATACAACTATCTACTGGGGCTTTGGGGAAAATAAATAAATTAAAAAAAAAAAAATTGTGGATGAATGATATGAGGTCTGGGATTTGCTTCAAAATAATACAAGCCCATACCTCACACTTACACAAAATTAACTCAAAATGGATGCCAGAGCTAAATGTAAGAGTTAAAACTATAAAGCTCTTAGAAGAAAATATAGGAGTAAATCTTGATGATCTTGAGTTAGGCAATGATATGTTAGATACAACACCAAAAGCAAAAGTGATAAGAGAAAAATTAATAAGTTGGACTTAGTCAAAATTTAAAACTCCTATACTTCAAAAGACACCATCAAGAAAGTGAAAAGAGGGGCTGGCCCTGTGGTGTAGCAGTTAAGTGGGTTCGGATCCCGGGTGTGTACCGATGCACCACTTGTCAGGTGATGCTGTGGCGGCGTTCCATATGAAAAAGTGGAGGAAGATGGGCACAGATGTTAGCCCAGGGCCAGTCTTCCTCAGCAAAAAGAGGAGGATTGGGGGCCGGCCCAGTGGCGCAGGTGGTTAAGTGTGCGCGCTCCGCTGCGGTGGCCTGGGTCCGCAGGTTGGGATCCCGGGCGTGCACCGACGCACCGCTTGTCAAACCATGCTGTGGCAGCGTCAGATATAAAGTGGAGGAAGATGGGCATGGATGTTGGCCTAGGGCCAGTCTAACTCGGCAAAAAGAGGAGGATTGGCAGATGTTAGCTCAGGGCTGATCTTCCTCCCCCCCCAAAAAAAAAACAAGAGGAAGATTGGCGTGGATGTTAGCTCAGGGCTGATCTTCCTCAAAAAAAAAAAAAAAAAAAGACAACCCACAGACTGGGAGAAAATATTTGCAAATCATATGTTTGATACAGGACTTATGTCCAGAATATGTAAAGAATTCTTACATTTTCTTTTATATTATTATAAGAATTCTTTTATAATATTATAAAAAGACAGCCCCATTTAAAAATGAACAAAATATTTGAGTAGACATTTCCTTGAAGAAGATATATGAATAGCCAATAGGCACATGAAAAGATGCTCTACATCATGAGTCAGTAGGGAAGTGCAAATTAAAACTACACTGAGATACCACTTCACACTCAGTAGAATGGCTATAATGAAAAAGACAATGACAAGTGTTGGCAAGGATGTGCAGAAATTGGAACCCTCATACGTTGCTGATGGGAATGTAAAATGATGCAGACACTTTGGAAAACAACTTGGCAGTTTCTTAAGATGTTAAATGTAAAATTATCATGTGATCCAGCGATTCCACTTCGAACTATCTACCCAGGAGAAATGAAAATGCCTGTCCACACGAAGACTTGTATGTGAATGTTCAGAGCACTATTATTTACAGTAGCCAAAAGGTAGAAACGACCCAAGTGTCCATCAACTGGTGAATGGATAAACAAAATGTGGTGTAGCCATTCTGTGCAGAGAATAGTTAACATAGACAACCCGACACTGCTATCCTTAGAAAGTCCTGCCTATAGGGTTAGCCCTTGGCCAGCATCTGTGAACTTGGATTTTGGGAGGGTTCCTACCATTCCGAACTTATAATAGTGGTTCAGTGTGCCTAAACTATTTGTACAAACGATGTGGTTTATGCTAGAAACCTGCTTTCCTTCTGAGAGTCTGGAATTTTGGTACGTCCTAGACAGAAAGTGGTGTATATGTGACCAGCCCCCAATAAGAACTGTTGGCTCTGAGTCTCTAATAAACTTCCCTGCTAGACAACTTTTCATGTGTATTGTCAGATTGTTGCTGGAGAAAGGTGTGACTCTGCTGGGAGAAGACTCTTGGAAGCTCGAGCCTGATTTCCTCCGGACTTTGCCCCATGTACCTTTTCTGTGTGATTAGGAACAATCTCATATAAGATTCATGTTAGTCTCTTACTTCAGGGAGATTCCTCATCCTGACATTATAGGAGGCCTGCCAGGCCCGTGATGAGTAGACCACAGGAGGCAAAGTGATAAAACCTGGATTGGAGAACCCAAATCCAATCGACTCCAGTACCCCGTGTTCTTTCCCTATACCATTTTGCCTGATACAATTCTTGAATAGTACTGAAAGCTATTTCCTGAAATTTTACTATTTTGCTATTTCTAGCAACTACTGGCAAAATTTTAAATATTACTAATTGCAGGAATTACTTTTAAGTATTTCTGAGTGTAATTTCTTTTTACTAAACTGGTAGTACCATCCTTAGAAACTTCCAGCTGTTCCTGTTGTTTACATTGGTCCAAACTCTTCAGCATAGAGTCTGGTTAGGGAGACAGGGAAGGATTACAAGAAAGATTACGAGATCAGATGATCAGGGATAAGGATAAGTCTAGGGTGCAGTAGGAACACTAAGAGGGCAGTCTGGAAAAGCTTCCTGGAGGAGGTGACATTTATGCAGACACTCAAAAGGACAGCCATTAGAAAGAGAGTCATTTGAAATTTGATTATTAATCATCTGTTCCTTACACAAATATTTTGTTTCTTTTTTTTTTTAGATTCTGCACTTGAGAAGGCTCAACTAGAAATTGAGAAATTGAAAGAAAATTTGATAAAGCTGAAAGAAAATGGTGAGTCATTTTAGCAGATATAATGTTTAATAATAATACATTAAATAATAATAGATTCAATAATATTTGAAAATAATAACATTATTTAATAATTATGATACTACTACTACTACTGCTATTAATACTATTTCTACTACTATTACTACCACTTGTTGCTTACTGAGTAGTAGGTACTCTGCCAGGCACTTTATGTGCATTATCTCTAATTCTCACAACACTCCCAAATAATAAGTATTATTATTCCTATTTCATAGATAAAGAAACTGAGTCATGGCAAGGTTAAGTGAATTATCCAATAGCTATAAAACCTATATGTGTCTGACTCCAAAACCTGTGGTCAACACAAATAATACATATTTTACTGGGACCACCGAGATCAAGACACCTTATAATGCATTTAACCACACCTCACACGTTTGTTCACTGGGAAACCAATAGGCTTGGAATCAGTGGTGAATTAGTTAATCTGATTCTAGCTTGACTATGTAAAAATGCTACCAGTTTATAAATAATACAGTGAAATTTGAGTGTTGTAATGGTAGCAACTACAAAAATAATTTAAAATGTGTTTACTGGTTTTAAATAATTTTAAAATTAGATTTACCCTGTGATGTTGTGATTTATAACAAGAAATATGTATTTGGTCTTAGTCCAGTTCCTGGCACCAAGCTCCTAAAACTCTTGCAATTTCCTAAGTGATGAGAGAGATAAAGTTGTCTTTTGTTATGTTAATGAGGACTTTTGGAGAGCCCCTCGGTAACCAAAGGATGGCAGCTGGTTGCCAGGGGAGCCAACCATGTAATTAGAGGGTTGGAACTTTCAGTCCCACCCCCAACCTCCTCAACCCCCGCTCTCCCAACCCCCACTCTCCCACTCCCACCTCCACCTCCTGGGAAGGGAGAGGGCCTGGAAATTAAGTTTAGTCATCAATGGCCAATGATTTAATCAGTCATGCGTACGTAATGAAGCCTCCATAAAAACCCGAAAGGAGAGGGTTCAGAGAGCTTCCGGGTTGGTGAACACATGGAGATTTGGGGAGAGTGGTGCACTCAGGGAGGATGTGGAAGCTCTGCACCCCTTTCCCCATACCTTACCCTTATGCATCTCTTCCATCTAGCTGTTCCTGAGTTATATCCTTTTATAATAAACCTGTAATTTAGTAAGTAAAATGTTTCTCTGAGTTCTGTGAACTGCTCTAACAAGTTAATCGAACAAGGAGGGGGTCATGGGAACCTCTTGTGCTTGGCATCTGAAGTGGAGGGTAGTCTTGTTGGACTGAGCCCATAGCCTCTGGAATCTGATGCTATCTCCAGGTAGATAGTATCAGAATTTAGTTACATTGGAGGACACCTAGACCCCCACACATTATGATTGATGATCAGGATTTTTAACCCTCTTTTCAAAATTATATGAATACAATTATAAAATGAACACAGCTTTCTTGGCAATTGATAGAGCAAGTAAACAAAATCAGTAAGGATATAGAAGATCTAATAACACTACCAACCAACATGACCTAATTGATAATTACAGAAAACTCCACCAGAAGTATTACATTCTTTTCAAGTACTCATGGAAAGTTCACCAAGAGAGACCATCTGGGCCATAAAACAGATTTCTGCAGAAGAACTGAAATCATACAAATTATGTTCTCTGATCATAATAGAGTTAAACTAGAAAGCAATAACAGAAGTATGTTTAGAAAATCCCCAACTATTTTAAAAGATACTTCTAAATTGCCATGCTTTCAGAGAAAAAATTACAAGGGATATTACAAAATATTTTCTATGAATTTAACTTGAATGAAAATGAAAACACAACATATCAGTATTTGTGGGATGCAACTAAGTCAGTGCTTAGAGGGAAATTTATACCATTTAAAGCTTATGCCAGAAGTCAAGAAAGAACTCAAAATAATCTAAGATTCTACCTTGAAAACCGAGAGCAAATTAAATCCAAAGCAAGCAAAAAAAAAAAAAAAAAAAGGAGATATTAAAAATAAGAGTTGAAGTCAATAAAATTAAAAACAGAACCACAATAAATTAGTGGAACCAAGAGTTGGTTCTTTGGAAGGATCAAAAACATTGGTGAACTTCTAAATAGATTGTTTGTGAAAAAATGAGAGAAGATGCAAATTACTAATATAAGAAATGACAGAGAGAACCTTTCTATAGATCAAAAATATAATAAGGGAATATTTTGAGCAGCTTTATGACAATAAATTTGATGTCCTGGATGAGATGGATGCGTTCCTCGAAAGATACAAACCAGCAAACCTCACTCAAGAAAAATAGATAGCCCTAAATCTACCAAAGACACTGAATTTGTAGTTAAAAATCTTCCCACAAAGAAAATTCCAGGCTCAGATGGCTCTACTGGTGAATTCTAATGAAGTTTTAAGAAATAAATAATACTGATTTTACATAAACTCTTCCAGAAAATTGAAGAGTGAATACTTCCCAACTTTTAGGTGGTCAACATTACTTTGATAACAAAACCAAAGACATTACATTATCCTAATGACCATAGAAGAACTTGTAAAAGTACAGGGAGTAAGGAGTAACGTGTTGGGTGGTAAAATTAAATTCTGTTTATCTACAATTAATTGGCTAAATAAGCTACTGCACAGTGGATGCCTTGCATCTATTGATAAGAATGACATTAATTTACAGGCACTGACAGGAATAGATGTGGGTGATATGTTATCAAGTGAAAAAAGGAGGCTGTTGAGTAATACATGTGCTGTGAAGTCATTTTGGTTTTTATTTCCATGAGGGGTGTGTGTGTGTGTGTGTGTGTGTGTGTGTGTGTGTGTCCCCATGAGATTGCTGTGAGGTAGTACACACCCATATGGCAGTGAAGTTGTGAAGACACTGGAATAATTCTGTGTAAATTGTAAATAGCTGGTGCCCTGAGTCTTCCAAGTGTCTCCTTCCTACCCTGACTGTCCTAGCTCCTTCCAGCCCCTGGTCTTTGCAGCCACTGAAGGGATAATACTTGGCACAGCAAGATGTTCTCTAGAACTCGGCTCTAGAGCTATGTTCTAATAGGTGAGGGCCCGTGCTTCGCCAGTTGTTAAATACTTTTAATACAACACTTGTCTGTATGTTAGAATATGCATATGAAATTTTTTGAAGAATATTTACCAAGTATTATGTTATTTTGGGTCAGGATTGTGGATAAGGCTTGGATGAGAATATCCACTTTGAACATAAGTGTATACCTTGATGTTTTTTTTTAACAAAAAGCCTATATTCCATTTGTGACAAGCAAAACAATCCTGATTTTAGCGACCTATTTAAAATAAGCCACTATTCAACTGTATTTTTAAGATTTGTGAAAATTAAAAATACTGGCAACATCCAGTATGGGAAAATGGGCGGTATCACTGTGAGAATGTAACTTTGTACAATCTTTTTTATTTTTTTTTTCCTGAGGAAGATTTGCCCTGAGCTATCATCTGTGCCAGTATTCCTCTATTTTGTACATGAGTTGCCATCACAGCACGGCTGCAGATGAGTTGTGTAGGTCCGCGCCAGGAACCAAACCTGAGCTGCCAGAGCAGAGCATGCCGAATTTAACCACTAGGCCACGGGGCTGGCCCCTGTACAATCTTTTTGAAGGCTAATTTGGCAGTATCTATTAAATTTTTTAAATGCACATGTCCTCTGATCCAGCTATGCCATTTCTGGGAATTTATTTTTTGGAAAAAAGGTCATAAGTACCTAAAGATTGATGAACAAGGATAATGATTTTAGAATTGTTTACAAGAGTAAACATTGGCAGCAAACCTAAACCTTCATCTTTAGGGGAAAAGTGACACAAATTATGGCACATTTGGACAGTGACATACTGTGCAGAATAGAATGAGAGAATGGATTAAAAAATAGTTGTATATTAGTAAGATGGATTAAAGAGTAGAGAGGAACAAATTATTGATACAATGCAGATGAATCCCAAAAATATATATTGAGCAAAAGAAGCCTGACACAAAAAACATGTACATTGTAAGATTCCATTTATGTGAAAACCAAGAATAAGCAAAACTAGTCTATGACTAGTGATATCACTATGGTGATAAAAGTTAGAAAGTGGTTGTAGGGTGGGTGGGAGTGGAGAACTTACTGAAAAGGACGTGAGGGAACTTGATGGGGTGCTAGACGTGTTCTATATCTTTTTGGGGGGAAGTTCACAGGTATATAAAATAGTCAAAGTTTGTTGAACACTTAAGATATGTACATTATATTGTATATAAATTATTGTATTATTATTGTATATAAATTATTATATTGTACATAATTTGTACCTCAACTGAAAAATAGTTCCAAATGAGAAATGGAAAATGACTATAAGGGTTGTGCTATAAGGATATCTATGATATATTCACAAGTGGTAGAGTTGCAGTCAGTATTGTACAGCATTGTTTAAATTTTTAAAAAATTGCATAGGCAAAATGTAGAACAAATCTTGCCCTCCATGTGTGTGTATATATATATATATATATATATATGTGTGTGTGTGTGTGTGTGTGTGTGTGTATACATTGTGAATGATTTTTTTTCTCTTTGGTGTGTTTTCAGCGTTTTTCAAATTTAAAAAATTTATATACTAAGAAGGGAAAAAGAAGAGGGTAGTAAGGGAGAAAAAAGAAAAAATTAACACAAGTTAAAACAACATGCAGTGAAGAAGGAAAACAAAGGAGACTGTAAAGCAGCAAAAGAAAAATAAGAGAAACATAAGTGAAAAATGGCTAAAAAGAAACAGCTACAAATTCAGGAAAGTTACAGGCAGCAGGTTTGCACTATGGAAACTTTGATGAGTGCTAGAAAGAGCAGGTCTTAACGTGAGGTGCTGAACTGAGAGTGGATTGACATTCTATGGGCAGTAGTGCTACAGGCAGAAAGATGGTTTTGATGAATTAACTTGATTTCACTTGGAAAATCTGTCCATTCACTGCTCCTAGTCAGTACTTCAGTCATCCATGGGGGCCCTGCTGTTAATGAGTGGGAGAGAATATCTAGGAGTATATGAGGTGTGTAAGATAGATGGGACCACAAGGAAGCCAGGAAAATAATTTTCTCAGTCATTTAACTTTTAGAAGGTAGAGTCAACTGTTTTAAAATTCCAGGTCCTGGAAGAACTTCTATTGCTGGAAACACTGCACTCAAAAAGTCCAACTCATTAGTCTGGCATGAGAAATAAGAAACATTCCATTCTGTTTCGTTAGGTTGGTAGAATATTCTAGGGCTGGACTTCAGAGTCCAGCAGCTCTCCTTTGCAGAGAATTACATATACAGAGACAAGGTAGGACAAACAAGAAGGGCAGAAAATAGCATTTCCTTAGTTTTTAGAGTTAGTGCCCTCAAATTAAAACTTTGATTCAGTTGAGTAAACTGTGTTCCTCTCTCTGTTTTAGATTCGATTGACTTACAGAAAGCAAACGACCATAATCAGAGACTGGATGAGCAAATTCTGGCTTTAAGAAATCGGGTTCGATCACTTGACTCAGAAAAAAAAGTGCTTGGAGAAGTGGTAAGTTGTTTAGTTTAGTTTGTTCTTAGAATTTATTTAAATGTGCGTAGAATAACAATCAGCAGTAGAGCAACATAGAAATACATCACCCATTGGTCATTAGTGAGGACTGATACTGGTGGCGATAGCCTCCCAGGTGGATGCCGTACTTTGACCTGGATGCATTTTATCAGTATTTACATCTTATACATTTTAACTACCTTTGCTAAGTAGTAATGTTACTGCTATTGTGTCAATTTAGTATCTTTTCTTTTTTTAATTTAATTAATTAATTTATTTATTTTTCCCCCCAAAGCCCCAGTAGATACTTGTATGTCATAGCTGCACATCCTTCTAGTTGCTGTATGTGGGACGCGGCCTCAGCATGGCCAGAGAAGCCGTGCGTCGGTACACGCTCGGGATCCGAACCCGGGCCGCCAGCAGCGGAGTGCGTGCACTTAACCACTAAGCCACCGGGCCAGCCCTAGGATCTTTTCCTTTTAATACAGATTTAAATAATAGTTTATACTTAACACATTTACCAAATAGAAATTATTACTCTATTATATTGGATAAGTTTGAGATTATTAATACTAAACTCTTAGCTGTGTTACATTTTTGAACCATTTATTCTTAGCAATATATTGATTTTTAATATGTACTTCCAAGTTCTAGGTATATTATATGTCTCTTCAATTTTACTTTATATTCATTTCACAATCATATCTCTAGTGTCTAACAATGCTGGCATGTATGCTAAGTGCTCAAGAAATTTTGTTGCAAGAATGAATAAATACCCATTGGGATAGCTATTATCAAAAAATAGAAAATAACAAATGTTGATGAGGGTGTGGAGAAATTGAAACCCTTGTGCATTGTTGGTGAGAATGTAAAATGGTACAGCCACTGTGGAAAACAGTATGGCACTTCCTTAAAAAAGTAAGCATAGAATTACCTTATGATCCAGCAATTCTGCTTCTGGGTATATACTCAAAAGAATTAAAGCAGGGACGCTAAGGGATATTTGTATGTTTAGGTTCATAGCAGTGTTATTCACAATAGCCAAAAGGTTGAAGCAACCCAAGTATCCATTGATGAATGAATGGATAAACAAAATGTATATATATACAATGGAATATTATTCGCCCTTGAAAAGAAAAGAAATTCTGACATATGCTGCAACATGGATGAAGCTTGAAGACATTATGCTAATTGAATAAGCAAGTCACGAAAAGACAAATAGTATATGATTCCACTTAAATGAGGTACCTAAGGTAGTCAAAATCTTAGAGACAAAAAGTAGAATGGTGGTTGCCTGGGGCTGGGTTGAAGAGCAGAATGAGGAGTTATTGTTTAATGGATGTAGAGTTTGAATTTTGCAAGATGCAAAGAATTCTGGAGATGGATGGTGGTGATGGTTGCACAATAGTGTGAATGTGCTTAATGCTACTGAACTGTACACTTAAAAATGGTTAACATGGTAAATTTTGTTATGTGTATTTTATCCTAATTTAAAAAATGCAATCATAAGAATGAATAAACAAATAAGGACTGTTCAAGTTGTTTTAGTCTTTGTAAATTTATGTATCTAATACTGATATGTATTTATATGTTCAATATATATGTATATATAAGTGTATGTATACGTATATATATGTTTTTTTGTGTGTGTGTGAGGAAGATCAGCCCTGAGCTAACATCCGTGATAATCCTCCTCTTTTTGCTGAGGAAGACCGGCTCTGAGCTAACGTCTATTGCCAATCCTCCTTTTTTTTTCTTCCCCAAAGCCCCAGTAGATAGCTGTATGTCATAGTTGCACATCCTTCTAGTTGCTGTACGTGGGATGCGGCCTCAGTATGGCTGGAGAAGCGGTGCGTTGGTGCGCACCCGGGATCCGAACCCGGGCTGCCAGCAGCAGAGTGCGTGCACTTAACCGCTAAGCCACGGGCCGGCCCACATATATATATGTTTATGCAAGATAAAGTTCAGGACGGATACATCCCAAACAGTGTTATTTCTGAAAAGGAGAAAAGGATTGTGGGGTAAGGTTATGGGAAGGAAAATATCACTTTTTACTCTATATTCCTGTGTGGTGTTTGAATTTTTTACATGAAGAATGTATTCATGTATTATGTGTATATTTTAAAAACAAAGCAACGCGCCCCCCAATAACTTTTGTATTTAAAATACTTTTGTATTTAAGGTTGAGAGACTTAAAGGAGAGATTAGTGAATCTCAAAAGAATAAGCAAGCTGGAAACCTCTCCCCTGGAAAAACGGTGGGTGCTGAACAGAGAGTACAGGTATGGTTCAAGTTCTGTTCTTTCTGATTTCTCATTTTTAAGTGAGTCGTGTTTGTACAGAGTACACCAGAGCAGTGAGTGCTGATCATCTGCTCCTCTCTTCTTATTGTCTGTATGTTTCTATGGCTCACCAGTTAGAGTGGAGGAAGAAATTGGGGTACGTGGGATGTGTTTCTGTTCGCTTCTTCTCCACAGGGAGCAATTAATATGAAGAATATAATGGATTGTATCCTTAAAGAAAAAGAGAATCGGGGGCCGGCCTGGTGGCGCAGCCGTTAAGTGCGCGCACTCCACTGCAGCGGCCTGGGCACGGATGTTAGCCCAGGGCCAATCTTCCTCAAGAAAAAAGGGGAGGATTGGCAGCGGATATTAGCTCAGGGCTAGTCCTCCTCACACACACACACAAAAATTACATAAAAAAAAAGAAAAAGAGGGCCGGCTCCGTGGCTTAGCGGTTAGGTGCGCGTGCTCTGATGCTGGCGGCCCGGGTTCGGATCCCAGGCACGCCCCAAGGCACCACTTCTCCGTCCAACCCGAGGCCGAGTCCCACGTACAGCAACTAGAAGGATGTGAACCTACGACATACAACTATCTACTGGGGCTTTGGGGGGAAAAAATGAATAAATAAAATCTTTAAAAAAAAAAAAAAAAAAAAGAAAAAGAGAATCTTACAAAGATAGAACCAATTAGAGCATTTTTAATCATCAGAATGGAGTTGATTTATAGAATCAATCAATGGTGGGGGAGTGGGGAGTAAGAACCACACTGAATGTAATAAAATATCGTAGAGAACAAGTATGGTTCAGGCTCCAGTGTGTACAGTGTCCAGTCTTTTCAGCATGATCAGCCTCTGAAGTAGTGAGCAAAGTGATCAAACACAAGACAGATGGAAGCAACAGCCGTGTGTTTTAGATAGGGCTGTTTCAGACATTCAGGTCAAGGAGCTAGACTGCTTTGGGGTAGCCTTTCCTCTCACACACCTAAGATGAGTGACATCCCTTGTTGCTGAGGGCTCTCCTTCACCAGAGCTTTTTTTACTTTTAACTCCTTGGGCCCTATGCCCCAGACCTCTTAGACCTCAAGGAAACTAGAGCCACTGGATTTCCTGGCTCTCCACCCAAGGAACTAGTATCCTTCTTGTCTTCCAAAACCACTTGTAGGTAAATAATGTATTTCTGTGGGAAGGAAGGAAGGAAGGAAAGAAAGAAGGAATTTCCAGGCAGGACTTCAGTAACTTTTACCAAAATTATTCCCAAAGAACCTAGTGGTGCTCTAATTTAAAGGAAGTTGATTTATTAATACCCATTTTTATTAGTTGCTTATTTATCCTTTCAGTATTTCTTTACTCTAATACAAGCAATTTGAATATTTATTCAGATTTCCTCCTTTCTTAGTTTCTTTTTTTTTTTTTTTTTAACTAAAATGTTCATGGAGATCTTTGCATAACATACAGAGAGATCTTCCTCATTCTTTAGAGCAGTCTAGCATTCTATTGTGTGGATGCATTGTAATTTATTTAACCAGGCTCCTGTTGATGGACACTTGGGTTGTTTCCAGTCTTGTACGTATATATATAGGTGTTTCTGTAGGATAGAGTCACAGAAATGGGATTGTGGGGTTAGAAGGTAGATGCATTTATAATTTTGGTAGATATTGCCAGATACTACTCAGTGGAAATTGTACCATATTCCTCTCCCATCGGCCATGTATGAGAAAGCCAGTTTCTTAAAAAATTCACCAACTGAATGTATTGGCAAACTTTTGTATTTTTACTAAATGATAGGTGAGAGTCAGTATCTCAGTGTAGTTTTTTTTTTTTTTAATTTTTTGTTTATTGCAGTAACATTGGTTTATAACATTGTATAAATTTCAGGTGTACATCATTATACTTTTATTTCTGCATAGATTACATCATGTTCACCACCCAAATACTAATTACAACCCATCACCACGCACATGTGCCGAATTATCCCTTTCACCCTCCTCCCTCCCCCCTTCCCCTCTGGTAACCACCAATCCAATCTCTGTCCCTATGTGTTTGTTTATTGTTGTTGTTATCTACTACTTAATGAAGGAAATCATACGGTATTTGACCTTCTCCCTCTGACTTATTTCACTTTGTATAATACCCTCAATGTCCATCCATGTTGTCACAAATGGCTGGATTTCATCATTTCTTATGGCTGAGTAGTATTCCATTGTGTATATATACCACATCTTCTTTATCCATTCGTCCCTTGATGGGCACTTAGGTGGCTTCCAAGTCTTGGCTATTGTGAATAACGCTGCAGTGAACACAGGGGTGCATGTATCTTTACGCATTGGTGTTTTCATGTTCTTTGGATAAATACCCAGCATTGGAATAGCTGGATCATATGGTAGTTCTATCCTTGATTTTTTGAGGAATCTCCATACTGTTTTCCATAGTGGCTGCACCAGTTTGCACTCCCACCAGCAGTGTATGAGAGTCTCCTTCTCTCCACATCCTCTCCAACACATGTTGTTTCCTGTCTTGTTAATTATAGCCATTCTGATGGACGTGAGGTGATATCTCATTGTAGTTTTGATTTGCATTTCCCTGATAGTTAATGATTTTGAACATCTTTTCATGTGTCTGTTGGCCATCTGTATATCCTCTTTGAAGAAATGTCTGTTCAGGTCTTTTGCCCATTTTTTAATTGGGTTGGTAGTTTTTTTGTTGTTGAGATGCATGAGTTCTTTATATCTTTTGGAGATTAAGCCCTTATCAGATGTATGGTTTGCAAATATCTTCTCCAAATTGCTAGGTTGTCTTTTCGTTTTGTTGATGGTTTCCTTTTCTGTGCAAAAGCTTTTTAGTTTGATGTAGTCCCATTTGTTTATTTTTTCTCTTGTTTCTCCTGCCTGGTCAGACATGGTGCTTGAAAATATGTTGCTAAGACCGATGTCGAAGAGCGTACTGCCTATGTTTTCTTCTAGAAGTTTCATAGTTTCAGGTCTTACATTCAAGTCTTGAATCCATTTGGAGTTAATTTTTGTGTATGGTGTAAGGTAAGGGTCTACTTTCATTTTTTTGCATGTGGCTATCCAGTTTTCCCAACACCATTTGTTGAAGAGACTTTCTTTTCTCCATTGTATGTCCTTGGCTCCTTTGTCAAAGATTAGCTGTCCATAGATGTGTGGGTTTATTTCTGGGCTTTTGATTCTATTCCATTGATCTGTGTGTCTGTTCTTATGCCAGTACCATGCTGTTTTGGTTACTATAGCTTTGTAGTCTATTTTGAAATCAGGGAGTGTGATACCTCCAGCTTTGTTCTTTTTTCTCAGGATTCCTTTAGCTATTCGGGGTCTTTTGTTGTTCCATATAAATTTTAGGATTCTTTGTTCTATTTCTGTGAAAAATGTTGTGGGAACTTTGATAGGGATTGCATTGAATCTATAGATTGCTTTAGGAAGTATGGACATCTTAACTATGTTAATTCTTCCAATCCAAGAGCACGGAATATCTTTCCATTTCTTTGTTACTTCTTCAATTTATTTCAGCAGTGTTTTATAGTTTTCCATGTACAGCTCTTTCACCTCTTTGGTTAAGTTTATTCCTAGATATTTTATTCTTTTTGTTGCAATCGTAAATGGGATGGTATTCTTTTTTTTTTTTTTTTTTTTATAATTTTATTTATTTTTTTTCCCCCCCAAAGCCCCAGTCGATAGTTGTATGTCATAGCTGCACATCCTTCTAGTTGCCGTATGTGGGACGCGGCTTCAGCATGGCCGGAGAAGCGGTGCGTCAGTGCGCGCCCGGGATCCGAACCCGGGCTGCCAGCAGCGGAGCGCGCGCACTTAACCGCTAAGCCACGGGGCCGGCCCTGGGATGGTATTCTTAATTTCTCTTTTTGCTACTTCATTGTTAGTGTATAGAAATGCAACTGATTTTTGTATGTTGATTTTGTATCCTGCAACTTTACCGTATTCGTTTATTACTTCTAAAAGTTTTCTGGTGTATTCTTTAGGGTTTTCTATATATAAAATCATGTCATCTGCAAACAGTGACAGTTTCACTTCTTCCTTTCCAATTTGGATCCCTTTTATTTCTTTCTCTTGCCTGATTGCTCTGGCTAGGACTTCCAGTACTATGTTAGATAGGAGTGGTGACAGTGGGCATCCTTGTCTGGTTCCTGTTCTTAGAGGGATAGCTTTCAGTTTTTCACCATTGAGGATGATATTAGCTGTGGGTTTCTCATATATGGCCTTTATTATGTTGAGGTACTTTCCTTCTATACCCATTTTATTCAGAGTTTTTATCATAAATGGATGCTGTATCTTGTCAAATGCTTTCTCTGCATGTATTGAGATGATCATGTGATTTTTATTCTTCATTTTATTAATGTGGTGTATTATGTTGATTGATTTGCGAATGTGGAACCATCCCTGCATACCTGGAATAAATCCCACTTGATCATGGTGTATAATCTTTTTAACATATTGTTGTATGCGATTTGCTGGTATTTTGTTGAGGATTTTTGCATCAATGTTCATCAGTGATATTTGCCTGTAATTTTCTTTTTGTGTGTTGTCCTTGTCTGGTTTTGGTATCAGGGTAATGTCAGCTTTGTAGAATGAGTTAGGGAGCTTCCCCCCCCCCTCAATTTTTTGGAAGAGTTTGAGAAGGATAGGTATTAAGTCTTCTTTGAATGTTTGGTAGAATTCACCAGGGAAGCCGTCTGGTCCTGGACATTTATTTTTGGGGATGTTTTTGATTACTGTTTTGATCTCCTTACTGGTGATTGGTCTATTCAAATTCTCTACTTCTTCTTGATCCAGTTTTGGAAGGTTGTATGATTCTAAGAATTTATCCATTTCTTCCAGATTGTCGAATTGGTTGGCATATAGCTTTTCATAGTATTCTCTTATAATCTTGTGTATTTCTGAGGTGTCTGTTGTAATTTCTCCTCTTTCATTTCTGATTTTACTTATTTGTGCCTTCTCTCTTTTTTTCTTGGTGAGTCTAGCTAAAGGTTTGTCAATTTTGTTGATCTTTTCAAAGAACCAGCTCTTGGTTTTATTAATTTTTCTATTGTTTATTTAGTCTCTATTTCATTTCTTTCTGCTCTAATTTTTATTATTTCCCTTCTACTGATTTTGAGCTTTGTTTGTTCTTCTTTTTCCAGTTCCTTTAGGTGCATTGTTAGATTGTTTATTTGAGATTTTTCTTGTTTGTTGAGATAGGCCTGTATTGCTATAGACTTCACTCTTAGAACCGCTTTTGCTGTATCCCATAAATTCTGGCATGTTGTATTTTCATTTTCATTTGTCTCCAGGTATTTTTTGATTTCTTCTTTGATTTCTTCGTTGACCCAGTCGTTGTTCAGTAGCATTTTGTTTAATCTCTACGTATTTGTGGCTTTTCTGATTTTCTTCATATAGTTGATTTCTAGTTTCATACTGTTGTGGTCAGAAAAGATGCTTGGTATTATTTCAGTCTTCTTAAATTTATGAAGGCTTGTTTTGTGGCCTAATATGTGATCAATCCTGGAGAATGTTCCATGTGCATTTGAAAAGAACGTGTATTCTTCGGTTTTTGGATGGAATGCTCTGTATATATCTGCTAGGTCCATCTGTTCTAGTGTGTCATTTAAGGCCAGTGTTTCCTTATTGATCTTCTGTTTGGATGATCTATCCGTTGGTGTGAGTGGAGTGTTAAAGTCCCCTACTATTATTGTGTTACTGTCTATTTCTCTTTTTATGTCTGTTAATAATTGCTTTATATATTTAGGTGCACCTACATTGGGTGTGTAGATATTTACAAGTGTTATATCCTCTTGTTGGATTGTTCCCTTGATCATTATGTAATGCCCTTCTTTGTCTCTTTTTACAGTTTTTGTTTTAAAGTCTATTTTGTCTGATATGAGTAATGCTACCCCAGCTTTCTTTTCATTGCCATTTGCATGGAGTACCTTTTTCCATCCCTTCACTTTCAGTTTGTGAGTGTCTTTAGGTCTGAAGTGTGTCTCTTGTATGCAGCATATATGTGGGTCTTGTTGTTTTATCCAATCAGCCACCCTATGCCTTTTAATTGGAGCATTTAGTCCATTGACGTTTAAAGTAGCTATTGATAAGTATGTACTTACTGCCATTTTTTAACTTTTTTTTTCTCAGTGTTTTAGTAGTCCTTTTCTGTTCCTTTCTTCTTCTATGCAGAATTGATGGTCTCTTTAGTTTGACCTCTGTCTGAAAGCTCTACTCTTTAACTCCCCTCCTCCCTCCTTTTATGTTTTTGATATCATATCTAACCTCTTTTTTGTGCATTTGTATCCATTACCCTCATATCACGGAAATAGATAATTTTTCGTATTTGTGGTCTTCTCTTTTCCCCTTAAATCAGTTCCTTTAATGTTTCTTGTAGCACTGGTTTCTTGGTGACAAACTCCTTTAATTTTTGCTTGTCTGGGAAATTTTTGAGCTCTCCTTCCATTTTGAATGATAACCTTGCTGGGTAGAGTATTCTTGGCTGTAAGTTTTTTCCTTTTAGCACTTTAAATATATCGTGCCACTCTCTTCTAGCCTGTAAGGTTTCTGCTGAGAAGTCAGCTGATAGCCTTATGGGGTTTCCTTTGTATGTAACTTGACTTTCTCTTGCGGCTTTTAGGATTCTCTCTTTATCTTTAATTCTGGACATTTTGATTATGATGTGTCTTGGTGTGGGCCTCTTTGGGTTTATCTTGTTTGGGGCTCTCTGTGCTTCCTGTACCTGGGTGTCTGTTTCCTTCCTTAGGTTAGGGAAGTTTTCATCTATTATTTCTTGAAATAGATTCTCTGCCCCTTTGTCTCGCTCTTCTCCTTCCAGGATATCTATAACATGGATGTTAGTGCTCTTGATGTTGTCTCAGAGGTCCCTCAGACTGTCCTCACTCTTTTTAATTCTTTTCTCTTTTACCTGTTCAGCTTGGGTAATTTCTTCTAGTCTTTCGTCCAGCTCGCAGATCCGTTCTTCTGTATCCTCTACTCTGCTTTTGAGTCCCTCTAGTGAATTTTTCATTTCCAGTATTGTATTCTTCATTTCTGATTGGTTCTTTTTTATATCTTCCATTTCTTTGTTGACATTCTCACTGAGTTCATCTGTTCTTCTCCCCAGATCGGTGAGCATCCTTAACGCTCTTTGTTTGAACTCTCTGTTGGGTAGGTTGCTCATTTCTGTTTCACTTAGTTCCTTTTCTGGGGTTTTGTCCTGTTCCCTTACTTGGAATGTATTCCTTTGCCTACTCATTTTACCTCTTTCCCTGTGCTTGTGTCTACATATTAGGTAGGTCAGCTACGTCTCCTGCTCTTGGATAGGTGACCTTATGTAAGTGATGCCTTAGGAGGCCTGCAGTGTGCTTCCCTCAGTTCTCAATGTTCCAGCGGTGACCCCTATGTGGGCTACGTGTGTCCTTCTGTTATGGCTTGTTTACTCTCCCTGTAGGTGCCCAGGGAGGCCGAGTTATGTTCCTGGCTAGCTGTTGTAATGTTCAGCTGTTTGTAGTTGTTGTGGGCCCTTCAGTCTCTTTATCAGGTGTGGGGAGCCCCAGCGCATTTGGCTGCAAGTTCTAATACCACATTTGTCTTCCAGTATTTCTTATAAGTGAGTAGGCCCCCAGCATGGCAGGTTGTTAGGCTCAGGGGCTTGCAATTGCTATAAGCCTCCAGCCTTTAGGTCTCTTGTCAGCTGTCTGAGGATTGCAGCTGGGTGGGGCTGGTCTCAGGCTCAGGAACATCCAATTGTTTCAGGCTTTGGAAGGTCGGGCAAACCTCCTATGTGGGTCTTTGAGAAGCACAAGTCTTCTGCAGCTGACAAGCCCTGGCGCCCACAGGTCCACACACACAGTCAACACAGTCCTGCCCCGTGTGCGAGACCCGACCTCCTGAAGCAGACCCAGTCTCTCCACTGTGGGAGCCCCACACACTCCACCACCGCCCCACACTCTCCACTCACTCCTTGTGCACACCCTGCCCCACTGAAGTCGGCTCAGTTGCCAGGCTGCAGAGAATCCAGTCACCAATCTATGTAGGCCCACAAGTTGCCTGAGGGCTTGTTGTTGGCTGGGGCCAGTCTCTAGGGTGGGTTGCCTGCCCTGGCTGAGCTGGATTAAATCCATGCTCTAGTGGGTGAGGCAGACCCTGGGCTAGCAGGCCTCAGGGAGAACTCCAATGGCGTCTGTGTCAGCACGCCCACACCAGGCCACAACAATGGCTGCTGCTGATGTCCCAGTCCCTGGAGAGGTCTCACCTTTCACCCAGATGCGCTCAGGGCCTATTAGGTGAGTCTCTTTTCACTAAAGCACTGTGCACCTTTCTTTCTGGTGATTTTAGGTTGCTTTGTGAAATGGGTGAGTTTGCGCGTGGGCCCTGTAAGAGCCGGTTTTAATTTCTTTGTGAACCAGCTTTTCTGGGGGTACTCCCCAATGTTTTAGTAGCAGGCAAAGTCAGATATTATGCCACTCGTCTCCATTGTGCTGGGTCCACAAAATGCCCCCAGCAGGGGTGCTCCCTAGCTCAGGGCCCCGCTCCTCCAGGGAGGGCTGCGTACCTTTGGGCTGCTCCTGGGCAGCGGTGAGGCGCTGTGGCTTGTGAAGGCGGCGTTTTTCCTCTCCAGAAGGGAGTTTCTGCCTCTTCTACCTCAGTTAGGATTGTCCGTTGTTGCAGGAGTTCCTCTTATCCAGTTTTCAGTTCTGTGTCAGGTGTAATTTTTCCATGAGTAGTTGTAAATTGGCTGTGTCAGCAGAAGGAGGTGAGTTCAGAGTCTGCCTAAGCCGCCATCTTGACTTCCTCCTCATACAACATTCCTCAGCGTGGTTTTAATTTTCATGTATCTATTTATAGTGAGATTGAATATTTTTCATATGTTTAAAAGTTATTTGTATTTCTTTCATAAAATTAACTTCATTGAAATATTTAGTACAATGCAAGCATACATATTTTAGGAGTGGAGTTCAATGAGCTTTGACAAATCCATACATCTGTACAAGCACAATCACTGCAATCAAGAAAGAAAACATATTCATGGGCCGGCCCCGTGGCTTAGCGGTTAAGTGCGCGTGCTCCGCTGCTGGCGGCCCGGGTTCAGATCCCAGGCGCGCACCGACGCACCGCTTCTCCGGCCATGCTGAGGCCGCGTCCCACATACAGTGACTAGAAGGATGTGCAGCTATGACGTACAACTACCTACTGGGGCTTTCGGGGGAAAAATATATAAATAAATAAAATTATAAAAAAAAAAAAGAGAACGTATTCGTTAGCCAGAAAGTTCCCTCCCTCTTTGCTATCAATTTCCCCTCCTCCACCACTTTCTATTACCATACCTTTTCTGGAATTTCAAATGAATAGAGTCATCTAGTATATACTCTTTTGTGTTTGACTTTTTTCAGTTAGAATAATTCTTTTGAGATTTATCCATGTTGTTGCCGGTATCAGTAGTTCATTTTTTATATCGCTGAGTCATATTTCTGTGTATGGATATACCATAAATTGTTTATCCACCCACTGGTTGATAGACAATCAGGTTCTTTCCAGATTTGGGCTGTTATGGATAAAGCTGTCACTAGTATTCACATACCAGTCTTCGTTTTTTTTTCCTCTTGGATAAATACCTAGCAATGAAATTACTGAGTCATACAGTAAGTGTATGTTTCATTTTATAAGAAACTGCCAGACTGTTTTCCAAAGTAGTTGTACAATTTTACATTCCTACCAACAATGGAGTGGAAGTTTCAGTTGCTCCTTAACTTCACCAACATTGTTATTGTCAGTCTTTTTAATTCTAGCTATTCTAGTAGCCATGTAGTGGTATCTCATTGTAGTTTTAATTTGACTTTTGAGAGTGTCGAATGACAGTGAGTATGTTTTGATGTGCCCATTGGCAATTTGCATATGTTCTTTTGTAAAACAGCTGTTCAAATATTTTGCTCATTTTTAATTGTTATATATATACATTATTGCATTGTAAGAATTCTTTATTTATTTTAGATACCAGTCCTTCATTAAATATATGTATTTCAAATATTTTCTCTCAGTCTATGGCTTGTCTTTTCATTTTCTTAACAGTGTTTTTTGTAGAGTGGTTGTTTTTAAAATTTGGTGGAGCCTAATTCCTCAATGTTTTCTTTTATAATTTTATGATAGGACACAAAAAGAAATGTTTAGCTAATATCCAAGAAATCTGTGTCTACACCAAGGTCACAAAATATTTCTCCTGGGGGGCCGGCCCGGTGGTGCAGGCGGTTAAGTGTGCGTGCTCCGCTGCAGCGGCCTGAAGTTCGCCGGTTCAGATCCCGGTGTGCACCGACCCACCACTTGGCAAGCCATGCTGTGGCAGCGTCCCATATAAAGTGGAGGAAGATGGGCACGAATGTTAACACAGGGCCAGTCTTTCTCAGCAAAAAAAGAAGAGGATTGGCAGATGTTATCTCAGGGCTCATGTTCCTCATACACAAAAAAAATTTCTCCTATCTTGTCTTCTGAAGATTTTATGGTTTTAACTTCTACGTTTACGTTTATGATCTGTCAGAAATAATTTTTGTATATATATGGTGTGAGGTGAGGGTTGAGTTTCATCTATCTCCAAATGAATATCCAGTTATTCTAGAACAATTTATTGAAAGTACAGTTATTTCTTTATTAAATTACTTTGACACCTTTATTAAAAATCAATTATACAGGACTATTTATGGACTCTATTCTGTTCCATTAATCTATGTGTTCTTAGAATAATACCATGCTGTCCTTTTATTATAAGTCTTGAAATCAGAAAGAAAACATCTCCAATTTTGTTTTTCAAAGTTGTTTTGGCTATTCCAGGTCCTTTGCATTTCCGTGTACATTTTAGAATAGACTTCTCAATTTTGACAAAAATGCCTGCTAAGGTTTTGATTGGGATTGCATTGAATCTTCAGATCAATTTAGGGAGAATTTGTATTTTAGCAGTATTGAGTGCTCCAGTGTGTAAACGTGGTCTATCTTTCCATTTATTTGGATCTTCTTTAATGTATCTCAGCAACATTTTGTAGTTTTCAGCACAGAGATTTTACACATATTTAATTAAATTTATTCTTTTTAATAACTGAAATATAATTTATACGCCATAAAATTCACCCTTTTAAAGTCTACGATTCATTGGTTTTTAGTATATTTACCAAGTTGTGCAATTATCACCACTAATTCCAGAAGATTTTCATCACCCCAGAAAGAGGCCCAATACCCATTATTAGTCATTCGCCAATCCCCTAGCCTCCCAGCCCCTTGGCAACCACTAATCTACTTTTTATCTCTGTGAATTTGCCTCTCCTATACATTTCATATAAATGGAATCATACAATAAGTGGCCTCTTGCATCTGGCTTCTTTCACTTAGCATAGTGTTTTCAAGATTCAACCATATTGTAGCTTGAATCAGTACTCTATCCCTTTCTATGGCAGAATAGTATTCCATTGTATGGATATACCACATTTTGGTTTTCCATTCATCAATTGATGGACATTTAGTAGTTTCCACTTTGTGGCTATTATCAATAATGCTGCTGTGAACATTCCTGTGCAAATTTTTGTGTGGCCATGTTCTCATTTCTCTTGAGTATGTACCTGGGAGTGGAATAGCTGGATCATATCTTAACTCTATGTTTAACCTTTTGAAGAACTGCCAGACTATTTTCTTTTTTTTTTTTTTAAATGTTTATTTATTTATTTTTTCCCCCAAAGCCCCAGTAGATAGTTGTATGTCATAGCTGCACATCCTTCTAGTTGCTGTATGTGGGACGTGGCCTCAGCAGGGCCGGAGAGGCGGTGCGTCCGTGCACGCCCGGGATCCGAACCCGCGCTGCCAGCAGCGGAGCGCGCGCACTTAACCACTAAGCCATGGGGCCGGCCCTGCCAGACTATTTTCCAAAGCACCTGCACCATTTAACATTTTCATCAGCAGTGTATGAAAGTTCCCGTTGCTCCACATTTTTACCAACATTTCTTATATTCTGTCTTTTTTATTATAGCCATCCAAGTGAGTGTGAAGTAGCATCTCAATGTAGTTTTGATTTGCGTTTCCTGAATGACTAATGATATTGAGCATCTTTTCATGTGCTTATTGGCCATTTGTATATCTTCTTTGGAAAATGTCTATTCAAATCCTTTGCCAATTTTTAATGGAGTTATTTATCTTTTTATTGTTAAGTTGCAAGAGCTCTTTATATATTTTGTTTATTGTCTCTGTTATGGACTGAATTGTGCACCACCCAAAATATGTTAAAGTTGTAACCCCCAGTACCTGTGAATGTAATCTCATCTGGAAATAGGGTCTTTGTAAATGTAATTAAGTTAAGATGAGGTCATTAGGATAGGATATGCTCTAATCCAATGTGACTGGTGTACTTATAAGAGGCAATGCCATGTGAAGACAGACACACAGGGAGTGCCATGTGATGACAGAGGCAGAGATTGGAGTGATGTGGCTGAAAGCCAAGAACACCAAGAATTTGTGGCTACCACTAGCAGCTAGGAAGAGACAAGGAAAGATTCTACCCAGAGTCTCAGAAGGAATATGGACCTCCTGACACCTTGATTTCAGAGTTTAGCCTCAAGAACTATGAGAGAATAAATTACTGTTGTTTTAAGCCACCTAGTTTGTGGTACTTTGTTATCGCAGCCCTAGGAAACTCACAGATTTTGGCACCAGAAACTGAGATGCTTGGTACAAATACTAAAACTGTAGAGATGGCTTTGGAATTGTGTTATGTGTAGAGGCTGAAATAATTTTGAGTTGCTAGAGATAGAAAAAGCCTAAATTGCCTTGAAGAGACTGTTGGTGTAAATATGGACCTTAAAGGCGATTCTGTTGACAGTTCAGAAAGAAGTGAAAACTATAGGGAAAGCTTCTGTCATCTTAGAGAATTCATAGATTGCTGTGAACAGAATGTTTCTAGAAATATACACATTAAAGGTGCTTCTGGTGAGTCCTCAGACAGCAATAAGAAACATGTCATTGGACTCTGGAGAAAAGGTGATCCGTGTTACAAAGGAGCAGAGAGCTTGGTTGAATTATCTTCTGCCTTTGGGTGGAGGGTAAGATCTGTAAGTGATGAACTTGGATATTTAGCTCAGGTGATTTCCAAACAAAACATGAAAGGTGTGGCCTCATTTTGCCTTGTTGCTTGTAGTAAAATGTGAGAGGAAAGAGATAAATTGAGGAATGAACTGTTAATAAAAAAGAATGAACACTTGATGTTATAAGCCCCATAATACATTGTTATTATTTTTGCTTTAGTCTATTATCTTCTAAGGAGATTTTTTAATGCAAAAAAAACTTTCATATTTAACCACATATTAATCATTTCTAGAGCTCATCATTACTTTGTATGGATCCATGTTCCCTTCTGGTACTGTACTTCTTCAGAGTAAAGAACATTATTTAATATTTCTTTTAGTGCAGATCTACTAGTGGTAAACTCTCTGGTTTTGTTTATCTGCAAAGTCTTTCTTTTACTTTCTTCCTTTCTTCCTTTTTTTTAACTGTGGTAAAATACATGTAATAGAAAATTTACCATGTTAACTATTTTTAAGTGTACAGTTCAGTGATATTAAGCACATTAATGTTGTTGTGTGACCATTAACACCATCCACGTTCAGAACTCTCTTCACCTTGTAAAACTGAAACTCTAAAGCCATTAAACAATAACTCCTCATTCTGCTTTTCTCCCCCATCCCCTGCCAACCCCCATTCTACTTTCTGTCTCTATGATTTTGATTACTCTAGGTACCTCATAGAAGTGGAATAATACACTATTTGTCCTTTTGTGATTTGCTTATTTCAATTAGCATAAAGTCTTCAAGTTTCATCCATGTTGCAGCATATGTGAGAATTTCCTTCCTTTTCAAGGCTGAATAATATTCCATTGTATGTATATGCCACATTTTACTTATCTATTCATCCATCAATGGACATTTGGGTTGCTTTCACATTTCGGCTATTGTGAATAATGCTTCTAGAAACACGAGTGTACAAATATCTGTTCAAGTTCCTGCTTTCATTTCTTTTGGGTATATACCTAGATGTGGAATTGCTGGATCATATGGTAGTTCTCTGTTTAATTTTGTTGAGAAACCGCCATACTATTTTCCACAGTAACTACAACATTTTACATTCCCACCAACAGTGCACAAGTATTCCAGTTTCTCCACATCCTCACAACATTTGTTATTTTCTGTTTTTTAATGGTAGCTATGCTAATGAGTATGAGGTTGTATCTCTTTGTGCTCTTGATTTGCATTTCCTAATAATTAATGATGTTGAGCATCTTTTCGTATGCCTGTTGACCATTTAGATACCTTTGTTGGAGAAATATCTATTCACATCCTTTGGCCATTTTTTAATTAGGTCATTTGTTTTTGTGTTGTTGAGTGTTAGGAATTCTCTATATAGTCTGATTATAATAATCCCTTATCAGATATATAATTTTTTTTAAATAATTTTATTTATTTATTTTTCCTCCAAAGCCCCAGTAGATAGTTGTATGTCATAGCTGCACATCCTTCTAGTTGCTGTATGTGGGACGCGGCCTCAGCATGGCTGGAGAAGTGGTGCGTCGGTGCGTGTCCGGGATCCGAACCCAGGCCGCCAGCAGGAGAGCGCCCGCACTTAACCACTAAGCCACGGGGCCGGTCCCAGATACATAATTTACAAATATTTTTTCCCATTCCATAGGTTGCCTTTCACTCTGATGATAGTATTCTTTTTTTTTTTTTTTAAAGATTTTATTTATTCATTTTTTTCCCCCCAAAGCCCCAGTAGATAGTTGTATGTCATAGGTTCACATCCTTCTAGTTGCTGTACGTGGGACTCGGCCTCGGGTTGGACGGAGAAGTGGTGCCTTGGGGCGCGCCCGGGATCCGAACCCGGGCCGCCAGCATCAGAGCGCGCGCACTTAACCGCTAAACCATGGAGCCGGCCCATGATGATAGTATTCTTTGATGCACAAAAAATTTAAATTTTCATGAAGTCCAGTTTGTCTAATTTTTCTTTTGTTGCCTGTGCCTTTGATGTCATATCCAAGAAATCATTGCCAAATCCAATGTCGTGAAGCTTTTCCCCTGTTTTCTTCTAGGAATTTCATGGTTTTAGGTTTTACATTTAAGTCTTTGATACATTTTGAGTTAATTTTTGTATATGCTGTTAGGTAAGGGTCCAACTTCATTCTTTTGCCTGTGGATGTCCAGTTATCCCAGCACCATTTTTTGAAAAGACTGTTGTTTTCCCGTTGAGTGATCTTGACACACTTGTCAAAAGTCATTTGACCATATATGCAAAGATTTATTTCTGGGCTCTGTACTCTATTCCATTGGTCTATACATCTGTCTTTATGCCAGTACCACACTCTTTTGACTGCTGTAGCTTTGCAGTAAGTTTTAAAATCAGAAAGAGTCCTCCAGCTTTCTTCTTCTTTTTCAAGGTTTTGAAATTTGGCATTTGGTTTTGGATATTTGGCATCCCTTGAGGTTCCATATGAATTTTAGGATGAGTTTTTCTATTTCTGGAAAAAACATCATTGGGATTTTGATAGGGATTGCATTGAATGTGTAGATTGCTTTGGGTAGTATTGACATCTTAACAACATTATTTTAATTCATGAACACGGGATGTGTTTCCATTTATTTACGTCGTCTTTAATTTCTTTCAGCAATGTTTTGTAGTTTTCCTTGAACAAGTCTTTCACCTCCTTGGTTAAGTTAATTCCTAAATATTTTGTTCTTTTTGATGCTACTATAAATAGAACTGTTTTTATAATTTGCTTTTCAGATTGTTCTTTGTCAGTGTATTGAAGTGCAACTGATTTTTTTGTGTGTTTACTTTGTATCCTGCTACTTGGCTAAATTTATTTATTATTTCTAACAGTTTATGGAATCTTTTAGGTTTTCTACATATAAAGTCATATCATCTACAAACAGAGATAGTTTTACTTCTTCCTTTCCAACTTGGATGCCTTTTATTTATTTTCCCTTGCTTAATTGCTCTGGCTGGAACTTTTAGTACTATATAAAGTGGGGCATCCTTGCCTTGTTCCTGTTCTTAGAAGAAAAGCTTTCAGTCTTTCATCATTGAGTATGAGGTTTGCTGTAGGTTTTTCATAAATCTTTTATTATGTTGAGGTAGTTTCCTTCTATTCTAATTGGCTGTCTCTTTAATCATGAGAGGGTGTTGAATTTTGTCAAATGCTTTTCCTGCATCAATTGAGATGATTGTGTGGCTTTTCCTTTATTCTGTTAGTGTGGTGTATTACATTGATCAATTTTCTTATGTTGAACCATCCTTGCATGCCAGGAGTAAATCTCACTTGGTCATGGTGTATAATCCTAATATGGTGTTGAATTTCTTTTGCTGGTATTTTGTTGAGGATTTTTGCATCAGTGCTCATAAGGGATATTGGTCGGTAGTTTTCTTATAGTATGTTTGTCTGGCTTTGGTGTCAAGGTACTGCTCGCTTCATAGGATGAGTTAGAATTATTTCTTCCCTTTCAAGTTTTGGGAAAAGTTTGAGAAGGATTGGTGTTAGTTATTCTTTAAATATTTGGTCCAGGACTTAAATATCAGGTCTAGGACTTTTCTTTGTACAGGAGATTTTTGATTACTGATTCAATATCTTTGCTAGTTTATAGGTCTGTTCAAAACTTCTGTTTCTTTGTGATTCACTCTTTGTTGGTTTTCTGTTTCTAGGAGTTTGTCCATTTCATGTAGGTTTTTTAGTTTTTTGGTGTAAAATTGTTCAGAGTACTCTCTTATAATATTTTTTATTTCTATAGAATCAGTGGTAACGTCCCCACTTTCAATTCTTATTTTAGTTATTTGAGTCTTCTCTCTTTTTTCTTAGTCATTTTAGCTAAAAGTTTGTCAATTTTATTGGTCTTTTCAAAGAACCAACTTTTGGTTTCACTGATTTTCCGGTTTTCTATTCTCTATTTTGTTTATCTCTGCTCTAACCTTTATTATTTCTTTCTGTTACTTTTGAATTTAGTTTGTTGTTCCTTTTTTTTTTTTTTTTTTTTTTTTTGTGCGGAGATCAGCCCTGTGCTAACATCTGCCAATCTTCCTCTTTTTTTTTTTTTGCCAAGGAAGACTAGCCAAGGGCTAACATCCGTGCCC
The DNA here is from genome assembly GCF_057802395.1 of Ceratotherium simum simum. Lineage (NCBI taxonomy): Eukaryota > Metazoa > Chordata > Mammalia > Perissodactyla > Rhinocerotidae > Ceratotherium > Ceratotherium simum. The sequence goes on along the minus strand of NC_141921.1, from coordinate 16,599,028 downwards.
ATCTTCCTCCACTTTATATGGGACCCCGCCACAGCATGGCTTGCCAAGCAGTGCGTCGATGTGTGCCCGGGATCCGAACCGGCGAACCCTGGGCCGGCTGCTGCAGCAGAGCCTGTGCACTTAACAGGCCACCGGGCCGTCCCCTGTTGTTCTTTTTATAGTTTCTTAAATTGTAAAGTTAGGCTGTTGATTTGAGATCTTTCTTGTTCTTTAATGTAAGCATTTCTAGCTATAAATTTTCTCCTTGGCACTGCTTTCATTGCATCCCATAAGTTTTGGTATGTTGTGCTTTCAATTTCATTCATCTCTAAGTATTTCCTAATTCCTCTTATGATTTCTACTTTGATCCATTGGTTGTTTAAGAGTGTGTTGTTTAAATTTCCACAAAATATGAATTTTTCAGTTTTCCTTATGTTATTAATTTCTAACTCCATCCCATTGTGGTTGGAGAAGATACTTTGTATGATATCTGACTTTTTAAATCTATTAAGACAGTTTGTGGCTTAAGATCTGGTCTATTCTAGAGAATGTCCTGTGTGTACTTGAGAAGAATGAGTATTCTGTTGTTGTTGAGTACAGTGTCCTATATATGTCTGTTAGAACTTACTGGTTTATTGTGTTGTTCAAGTCCTCTGTTTGCTTACTTATCTTATATCTGGTTGTTCTATCCATTATTGAGAGTAGCGTATTGAAGTCTTCAACTCTTACTGTAAAAATGTCTATTTCTTCTTTCAATTCTGCCAATTTTTGCCTTATATATTTTTATTGGTTATTAGGTACTTAAATATTTCTAATTATATCTTGTTGCTATATTGAACCATTTGTTAATATCTAATGTCCTTCTTTTTCTCCTGTAACCCTTTTTGATTTAAAATCTATTTCATCTGATGTTAGTTTAGTCATCCCTGTTCTCTTTTGGTTACTATTTGCATGGAAAAAATTTTTTTATCTTTTCACTTTCAATTCTTTGTGTCTTTGGATCTAAAGTGAATCTCTTGTAGCCAGTATATAGTTGGAGCCTGTTTTGTTTTTATCCATTCTGCCAGTCTTTGTCTTTTGATTGGAGAGATTAATCCCTTTACATTTAAAGTAATTATTAAAGTAGGGCTTACTTCTGTCATTTTGCCATGTGTTTCTATGTACCTTATAGTTTTTTGACCATCATTTCCTGCATTACTGTTTTTCTTGTATGTATTTGACTTTGTAATGAAACATTTTAATTCCCTTTTCATTTCCTTTTGAGTACATTTTATAACTTTTCTTTGTGGTTACCGTAGGGATTACATTTAACATGCTAAAGTTATAACACTCTCATTTGAATTTATGCCAACTTAACTTCAATAACATGCAAAGAATCTGCTCATTTACAGCTCTATCCCCATCCCTTTCAGTTATTGATGTCAGAAAATTACATCTTTGTATATTGTGTGTTGAAAAACATGAATTAATAATTGCTTTTTAAAATGTATTAGTCTCTTAAATTATGTAGAAACCAAAATGTGGAATTAGAAACCAAAGTTACAATAATACTAGCTTTTAGACTAATAATAATTTTTTAAAACATATTAGTCTCTTAAATCATGTAGAAAATAAAGAGTTTCAAACCATTGTTACAATAATACTGGCTTCTATAGTTGCCCATGTATTTACCTTTACAAGATCTTTATCTCTTCATATGGCTTTGAGTTACTTTCTAGTATCTTTTCATTTCACCCTGCAGGACTCCCTTTAGGATTTCTCACAGGGCAGTTCAAGTGGTAACAAACTCCCTCGGCTTCTGTTTATCTGTGAATGTCTTAATTTCTTCCTCTCTCTCTCTTTTTCTTTTTTTGGTGAGAAAGATTGGCCCTGAGCTAACATCTGTTGCCAATCTTCCTCTTTTTTATGTGTGGGATGCCACCATAGCATGGCTTGGTGAGCAGTGTCTAGGTCCACGCCCGGGAACCGAACCTGCAAACCCCAGGCCGCTGAAGCGGAACATGCAAACTCAACCACTATGCCACTGCACCAGTCCCCTCTTCCTCTCTCTTGAAAGGACAGTTTTGCCAGATACAGGATTCTTGGTTGACAATTTTTTGTCTTCTAGCATTTTGAATATATTAGCCTTTTAGCCTTCTAGCCTCCAAAGTTGCTGATGAGAAATCTTCTGATAATCTTATTGAGGACCCCCTGTATATGATGAGTCACTTCTCTCTTGCTGCATTCAAGATGATTTCTTTGCCTTTGGTTTTCAATGGTTTGATTACAATGTGTCTCAGGTGGGTCTCTTTGAATTCATCCTTCTTGCAGTTCACTGAGCTTCTTGGATGTTTATACTCATGTCTTTAATCAAATAGTCATTTTCTTTTGTTTTTGACAGTGACTATGATTGTGTACCATTCCTTGTTCTGTCATCCATATATCCACCTGAAGGAGCCTGCTCTGGGAAGCAGGCACCAAGACGAACTTAGAATTGCAAGAGAGTTATTGAGGGTGATACCTGAGAAGCATAAAAGGAAGGAGCAGACATGGGCAGACAGAGCCTTCAGATTGTGATGCAGGTCTGACATCTGTTAAAGGAGAGAGGGGAGGAAGGAAGATTGGTTAGGAAGAGCCTCGGACTGTAGTGCGGCTCTGAGAAGTCTCACCCAGCCCAGCAGGGGGCTTGGGCACAATGATAACCTGTACAGGAATTCCACGTTAACCAGAAATGGCCAGGCCTTGATCCCCACCATACTCAGTTGTTCACTGGAGGCTGCCTGGGGAGAGTGTGTCAAGTTCTTTCTTGAAGGGAGACATGACACCTCGTTGCCCTTTGTATCACAGAATTCTTGACAATAGAGAAGATCTTGGAGAATAACTGGTTAATCTACCTCCCTCTTTGATAGATATTATCTATGACATTCCAGATAAATAAACATCTTATTTTAAAAGGTCTTCAGTAAAGATCATACAGTTCCCTAATGTTTAATATTAAGTGTCAGAAATTTTTTCTGTGTCTAATCTCAATCCTCTAGGCTGTGGTATAAACCAGTTTTCTTTTCCTTGTCATCAAGACTTGAAATATGTGTGGATTTCTGAAATAATAAAGCTTTATACTGACTCTCAATGATCCTTTCACTTACTTCATCCCACATAGAGCCAGCAGGAATGGACTGATGAGGAACGTTGTAAGTAAATGTTTCTTCTCTTTAAAGCTGTTTACAAGTAGCAATCTTTAAAACTAGAAAAGGTACTCAGTGAATAAGTAATCAGTTATAGTTAAATGACCTTTTAAAGTTATTTCCTGAGGAAAGAGGACAAAACTAAATAGATTTTTGCCTTCAGAGTTCTCTCTTATCTTTCACACAGAAAAAACCTCAAGTTTCCTTGATTGTATTTAGCAGCTGGGCGATGGTGATATCACTAAATTAGGTATTAATTAAGTATTCACTAAAGGATGATTCTCAGCAGAGGAGTTAAGTGAAATGATTGGTGTAATCAGTAGGTAAGGAGTACAGTCCTTGCCCATGAGCTTGTTTCCAGATCTTGACCTAGTGCCATTCTTTCCTTGGCATGGATCTTCAGCTTTTAGAAGGGAACTCGAGTGCCTAAGGCAGTCATTCCTGATCTCTGACTACTTTATCTTCTGTTTCCTATGAAAACAAAGTAAAAGGATGGGAACTAAGATTTCAGTGCCCATAATGTTGTACTGACTGTGCTAGGTGTTTAAGTAACTCATTTAATGTTAACAGAAGGTAGAGGAGGTAGGTATTGTTCACTGTGATTTACAGATGAGGAAACCAAGGTCACAAATTCATAAATGTGGAAGTGAAGATTTCAAATTTCAAGTGACTACAAAACCCATGTTCTTGCTACTGTGATTTTCAGACCGTGTTTCATGGATCCTGCTGTTCCACAGATGCAAATCTCTAGATCTTCTACCTCCACGTAAACCGGAGAAGCCTCCATTTCTGGGCACTCTGTAGACAGTTTCCTCATAAGAATTCTTTTGAAAATAAAAGAGAGAGGAGAGTCCTGTGCCTTGAATAGGACAAATAATTTAGAAAACCACTCCCTTAAATCAAGCAGGCTCCTCAAGATATGACTGTATTCCTTACCCATTTCTATGTGCAGACAGATTTACCACTAGACAGACCATCTTAGTGCTGCTAGTCTGCATGTTCTCAGAGAAAATGCTTAAAATAGAAGAAGTGTTAGGTATCTGGCAGGAATAATAATAGCCATGATATAGTGAGCGTCCATCGCGTGCCGTGATTTGTTGTAGTGTTTTACAAACATAATCGTGTGTGATCCCTAGTACAGCCTCCCCAAGGTAAGTAGGACTATTCCCATTTCCTATTTGCAAGAACTTAAAGGAATTTGACCAAAGTAAGAGGCAGAGCCAGGAGTTGATCCAGGTTTGTCTGCCCTAGAGCTCATTTTCTACATAACACCAACTCTTGTGAGGATTATAAGGATTTATATAGGGGATTTATTATAACTCATGGAGGTTACAGCATGCCCAGCTCTGAACACATGAACTGTCTCTACCTGGAGGTGATGACTAGGCAGTGTTTTATTCTCTACTATGCCTGCATCCGCCATCTCATTCGACTATACCTGTGAGAGGGCACTGTGCAATGCAAGACATAGAGGGGATAGCAGTAAAACTTGTCATTCTGTGGCTGGGAGGTACAGTTTGGTTCAGAGTGTTAGGTGATCCCCACCTTTCAGATAGTAGAACGTTGAAAGTGGAAAATTCTGAGCTGTTACACCGTTCTCCAGAGTCGTTGGTGGCTCCCTGGTGCCCGTGAGGCATTTCCCTAGCAGGTCCGTTAGTCCTCTCTGTTTACTGCTGGCTGACGCATGAGGTAGGCTCCCTTCAGCTGCCCAGAGGTCTCCATATCCCATTGCTCATTTCTCTCATTATTTTCTGCCCCTTTCCTGTCTTTTTCTGCTTTAAACTTTGGTCGCCAGTCTCATAAAGTACATAAATTGCCAAAATGCATAACTATATTTGGTATGCCACAAATTATGGTAAATTTCAAATATATATTCTTCTGAAAAGCTATCTTTTAAAAGTTATAGCATTAAAATACATGACATTCTTCTACTAAGGAGACACGAAGGAGATGAGGGGAGTTTCAATTTCAAGAGTTGAAATGTTTCCTGTACTTTGTACTGAGGCATCTCATGTGGTGTAAGGGTGGGGCTAAGATGACTCTTGCCTTGAGTGCTGAATGTGTCAGCATGTCATGTGTGGATGTGCGAGAATGATTGCCAGTGCAGATGGTGGCTGATGAAAAGAGAGAAGCTGCTCTGGAGAAAAAATATATCCTTCTCTGTATCCTCGTACATGACTGCTAAGAAGGCAACGTGATTCTTAACTTGGTCTTTTGTCCGTACCACTGCCCAGGAGGATTTGTAAAAGTTACACTTGGGTTTTAGCATCCATTTTTCCAGTAGCGTTCCCCATTCTTTCCAACTCATCAGTTTGGGATTGCTATTCCTGTTTTGTTAACATTAAACATGAGAAAGGTAAATTACTGATAATCAACTTTACTAAACAAATGAATGAATTTTTTTAAAAATCTGTATGTTAAATTAATACATATCTGGCAGTAAGTTATAAATCTAGAAATACAAGCAAAGCTCCAGAATACTTTCCCCAAGATTCAATTAGACAAAACTGTTTGATGAATCAACCCTTTCCTTTCTTTAGCCTAAGTAAATGAGCATTTTTTTCTCTGAATTAAACTAAAAACTTAATTGAAATTTCTGTTGAAACCTAATTCTTAATAAAAGTAATATTAATGTTGCTGTCTTCTGTTTCCAAATTACATCTCAATACTCATAAACTTCCTTTATATATAATTTTGTTATTGGGCCAATCAACAATAAAAAGATACGTTTGAAAAGTTTTTAAAAAAAGGTAAATTATCAGCTTGATTAATTCAGAACAATCAGGATTCTCTAGTATGTTTTTCTAATACTTGTTCCCTTTGGTTCAGCTGCCAAACTGCAGCAAGGGCTCAAATGCATAAGAAAGCAGCTCTCCAAAGGATCGAAGACCAGATAAGAGGGGAAACTTGTTGGTAGGGGGAGATTTCTGTTGTGGAGCCTCTGGGAAAGACACTTAAGAAATGTAGCTTGTCTTTTCAGTATTTTTTAAAAATAACCACATGTATGTATTTTAACTGGTGATTTATTTGGATTAAGATTTCCATTTTAGAGTCTGAATTATCAGTAATATAGGAAGACAGAAGAGAAACCAGTATGAAAGGTCAAGAGACAGTGAAAGTACAAGATCTGAATGAGGTAAGAAATAAAAAGATATTCTCAGGGGCCGGCCCAGTGGCGTAGCAGTTAAGTTCGCACGCTCTGCTTCAGTGGCCCAGGGTTTGCAGGTTCGGATCCTGGGCGCGCACTGACGTACTGCTCGTCAGGCCGTGCTGTGGTGGCATCCCATATCAAGTAGAGGAAGATGGGCACGGATGTTAGCCCAGGGCCAATCTTCCTCAGCAAAAAGAAGAGGATTGGCAATGGATGTTATCTTAGGGCTAATCTTCCTCACACACAAACAAAAAAAGATATTTTCAGTTACATTTTCTAATACAGGTGAGGCAAACTCCATAAGGATGTTTAAGAATTACTGGAAATAGGCAAAAGGAGAAAATACACTCCCAGGAAGCTTAAATCTACATCCTATGATTGTGATCAGTGGTTACAGAAAGCCTTCCAGGAGTAGTCAGTCAGGAAGGAGCCCACTAAAAATGTCTTTAGGATAAACTAGTGTGTTGAAATTGTAAGGATGATTTAAAGGTATTTTCTGGCTAAAGAATAAATGTGAAAATTCAGAACAATCCAATAATATAAACAACCATTTAGAGATACTTTCTATACTCAAGGTGCCCATATATGCCTAGGCATCATTATCCCTATTTTTCAGATAAGGAAATTGAGGCTAATAAAAGTTACATAACTGGCTCAGAGTCCCACTGTTGGTAAATAGTAGGACAGGACTGGTAGGACTCTTTTCCGACGCATCATTCTGTGGTTCCCAGGTTACAGAGTATAGACGTATCAATTTCCTGCTGTTCCCTGAATGGCCGATCCAAATATGCATTTAGTTCACTTGACAGGTTAGCTCTGCCAATGGAGAAGGGTCTGCAGCTTGATGGCAGTATTAAGGAGATTGACTCGCTTCTCACTCTGTATTGACTAAGCTGCATTTTGACCTCAATTTAATTTCCTAATAGGTTTTTGTACACAAGACCAAATACCCTTTGGCAAGTCTGAATAGAGTAGACATTAAAATAAGGCCTAGATGACTCCTCTGGTGAATTTATTAAAATAAGGGCTAGATGGCTTCGCTGGTGAATTCTACCAAACATTCAAAGAAGAATTGATACCAATCCTTCTCAAAGTCTTCCAAAAAATAGAAGAAGGAACACTTCCAAACTCATTTTATGAGGCCAGCATTACCCTGTTACCAAAACCAGACAAGACACCAGAAGAAAATTACAGACCAATATCCCTAATAAACATAGATGCAAAAATCCTCAACAAAAAATATTAGCAAACCTAATTCAACAATGCATTAAAAAGGATCATACACCATAATCAAGTGAATTTATTCCAGAGATGCAAGAATGCTTCACCATCCTCTAATCGATCAATGTGATACACTACATTAGTCAAATGAAGGACAAAAATCGTGTGATCATCTCAATAGATGCAGAAAAAGCATTTGACAAAATTTAACATCTATTTATCCATTAAAAACTCACAACAATAGGGGCCGGCCCAGTGGTGCAAGTGGTTAAGTGCGCACGCTCCGCTGTGGTGGCCCGGGGTTCGCCGATTCGGATCCCGGGCGTGCACCGATGCACCACTTGTCAGGCCATGCTGTGGCAGGCGTCTCATATAAAGTGGAGGAAGATGGGCATGGATGTTAGTCCAGGGCCAGTCTTCCTCAGCAAAAAGAGAAAGATTGGCAGATGTTAGCTCAGGGCTGATCTTCCTCAAAAAAAAAAACAAAACTCTCAACAATAAAGGCCATGTATACAAGCCCACAGCTAACATCATACTCAATGGTGAAAAGCTGAAAGCTTTTCCTCTAAGATCAGGAACAAGACAAGGATGCCCCCTTGCCACTTTTATTCAACATAATATTGGAAGTCCTAGATGAGCAATTAGGCAAGAAAAAGAAATAAAAGACATCCAAGTTGGAAAGGAAGAAGTAAAACTGTCACTATTTGCAGATAACACAATATTTTACATAGAAAACCCTAAAGACTCCACCAAAAAACTGTTAGAACTAATAAATTCAGTAAAGTTGCAGGAAACAAAATCAATATACAAAAACCTATTGCATTTCTATACACTAATAACCAACTATCAGAAAGAGAAATTAAGAAAGCAATCCCATTTACAATTGAATCAAAAAGAATAAAATCCTAGGAATAAATGTAACCAAGGAAGTGAAAGAGCTGTACACTGAAAACTATGACATTAATGAAAGAAATTGAAGAAGACACAAATAAATGGAAAGATATTCCGTGCTCATGGATTGGAAGAATTAATACTGCTAAAATGTCCACACTACCCAAAGCAATCTACAGATTCAACGCAGTCCCTATCAAAATTCCAATGGCACTTTTCACAGAAATAGAGCAAACCATCCTAAAATTTGTATGGAACTACAAAAGACCTGAATAGCCAAAGCAATCTTGAGAAAGAAGAAAGCTGGAGGCATCATACTTCCTGATTTCAAACTATATTACAAAGCTATAGTAATCAAAACAGTATGGTATGGGCATAAAACAGACACAGAACAATGGAACAGAATAGAGAGCCCAGAAATAAACCCACACATATATGGTCAATTAATTTATGACAAATGAACCAAAAATATACAAGGGGGAAAGGACAGTCTCTTCAGTAAATGGTGTTGGGAAAACTAGACAGCCACATGCAAAAGAATAAAACTCAACCACTATCTTACAAGATACAAAAAAATCAACTGAAAATGGGTTAAAGACTTGAATGTAAGACCTGAAATCATAAAACCCCTAGAAGAAAACATAGGCAGTAAGCTCCTTGATGTCTGTCTTGTTGATGATATTTTTGGATCTGACATCAAGAATAAACTAGTGAGGGGCCGGCCCTGTGGCTTGGTGGTTAAGTGCACGCGCTGCAATGCTGGTGGCCCGGGTTCGGATCCCGGGTGCGCATCGAGGCACCACTTCTCCGTCCATCCTGGGGCCAAGTCCCACGTACAGCAACTAGAGGGATGTGCAGCTATGACATACAACTATCCACTGGGGCTTTGGGGGGAAAAAAATAAAATAAAATCTTTAAAAAAAAAAAAAAAAAAGAATAAACTAGTGAGACTACATCAAACCAAAAAGCTTCTGCACAACAATGGAAGCCATCACTAAAATGAAAAGGCAACCTAATGAATGTAAGACAATATTTGCAAACCATATATCTGATAAGGGGTTAATGTCCAAAATATATAAAGAATTCATACAACTCAATAGCAAAAAAATAAACAATCTGATTAAAAAATGGGCAGAGAGGGGCTGCCCCAGTGGCGTACTGGTTAACTTTGCGCGCTCTGCTTTGGCGGCTCGGGGTTCACAAGTTCGGATCCTGGGTGTGGACCTGTGCACCACTTATCAGGCCATGCTGTGGCGGGCATCCCACATACAAAACAGAGGAAGATGGGCACAGATGTTAGCCCAGGGCCAATCTTCCTCAGCAAAAAGAGGAGGATAGGCAATGGACGTTAGCTCAGGGCTAATCTTCCTCACAGACAGAAAAAAAAATGGGCAGAGGATCTAAATAGACATTTTTCCAAAGAAGACACACAGATGGCCAACAGGTACATGAAAAGGTGCTCAATATCACTAATCATCAGGGAAATGCAAACATAAACCACAATGAGGTATCGCTTCACACCTGTTAGAATGGCTGTTATTGAAAAGACGAGATAACAAATGTTGGCAAGGATGTGGAGAAAAGGGAACCCTTAGGAACTGTTGGTGAGAATGTAATTGGCGCAGCCACTATGGAAAACAGTGTAGAGGTTCCTCAAAAAATTAAAAATAGAACTACCAGCAATTCCACTGCTGGGTATTTATCCAAAGAAAATGAAAACACTAATTCTAAAAGATATATACACCCCTATGTTCGTGGCAGCATTATTTACAATAGCCAAGACATGGAAACAACCTAAATGTCCATCGATGGATGAATGGATAAAGAAAATGTGGTATACATACACAATAGAATATTACACAGCTATAAAAAAAAGAATGAAACCTTGCCATTTGTGACAACATGGATGGACCCTGAGGGCATTATGCTAAGTGAAATAAGTGAGATAGAAAAAGATAAATACCATATGATCTCACTTACATGTGGAATCTATTAAAAAAATAACAGCAACAGCAAAGCAAGCTTATGGATATAGAGAACGGATTGGTGGTTGCCTGAGGTGAGGAGTGGCTGATGGGCAAAATGGGTGAAGGGGGGGTCAAAAGGTACAAATTTCCAGTTATAAAATGAATAACTCATGGGGATGTAATGTACAGCATGGTGACTATAGTTAATAATACTATACTGTATGTTGGAAAGTAGCTAGGAGAGTGGATCTTGAAAGTTCTCACCACAAAGAAAAAAATGTAACTATGTATAGTGACAGATGTTAACTGTACTATTGTGATCATTTTGTGAAATATACAAATATCGAATCATTATGTTGTATACCTGAAAATAATATAATGTTATATGTCAATTATACCTCAATAAAAAAAATAAAACGTAAAAGTAAGGGCTTATAAGATAGAGCTGGTTTGAATCCCAGTGCTGACTGTGTGCCCTTGGGCAAATTACCTAATATATCTGAGCCTCACCTGGGTTCTCTGTAAAAAGAATATAATAATAGTTCCAATCTCACAGGGGTCCTGGGGAAACAAGATGAGATAATGCATGTAAAGCATTTACCATACTGTGTAACACGTGGTAAGCACTAAATAAATAGTAGCTGCTATCATTATTTTTGCAATTATTATTATTATTAATTAATTTGGTAAGATTTCAGCAATACCTTATATTTGGTAGGTGCTTAAAATTTAAAACAAAATACTTTCAAAATCACATTTTACTCCTACTCTGATGGCTATACTGTATGTAGGACAAGTATTAGCTCCATTTTACAGTTGAGAAAACAGGCTTAGAGAGAAAAAATGTATCTTATGAGCTATGGTACTGTAAACTAGTTTTCCCAGGTTCATATCTCCCCTAGATGACTTTATAACTGTTAGGCAGAAAATTATTATCATCAGAATTTATAGGAAACATTGTACATAGAATTAATTGTGTAACATACTTTTTGCAGATATTGAAAATGAGCCAAGAAAAAATTGAAATATTTGAAAGTGAGTTGTCAGAAGAGGGAGAAAGGAGAAAGCAATTGACGTCTGATTTTAATACTGTACACAAGGCTTTGAAAGTTGACAGTGAGGTATTTTGCCATTTAGGATGTTGTTTTCCTCTTTTTGCATTCCCAATTTAGGGATTTCATGTTATCATTTATTTTTATTTTAACATAAATTGTAGCTATAGAATATGTGTTTCGGTTAGTAGTAATGGGGTGACTGTTGTTTCCCTGGGCTGAGCTCCAGCACTAGCCAAAAAGAGTCCTTTAAGTAGCAGGTGTTTGATTGTTCTGGTGGTAGTGGAGTCATAGACTTGTCTCTGCTTTTAACTGCTTGTCCTACCATCTTGGAAAGGTCTATCAGGAGACATAACCAGCCTATATTTGGAAGGGAGACCTGGAAGTGAGTTCATGGAAGTCTAGATCCACCAGTTTAGAGGACTTAGTCAGTTTGCAGGATAGGTGAAAGCCAGTGCAATGCCCCAAATCCCATCCTGATGCCCTACAGGAATTTTCCATGAAATGAGATAGGAAATTGATACCACCTGCCCTCTTGCTGTGGTTCTGGGTGGCCATTCCCTACCTTCTCTCCTTTTTGCCCAATGCCTTCCTCATCAACATTCTCCTCCCTCTCTGATCTCAAGGCTTTGGGAATACACCAAGTAGCTCCTCTCCTAATGTAAATTTTATATCAGCGGTTCCCTTCATAGGGCACCACAGATTGACCCTCAAGCGCCAGTGATCCACCAGTCAGACACTGCGTATTCCATGTCAGCAATGTAGAAATTTGATAAAAATCTATGTCTAACTAAATTGTTTTCTCCCATGGATATGAAAAAAACATCAGGATTAGGGGAAACCCTAGTTGACGAAGTCACTGAATATACATTGTCAGGCAGTATAATATGTGATTAAGAACACAAAGTCTGAAGTCAGATGGTTGAATCCCAGCTTCACTTCCTGGCTGTGTGAATGTAGGCAGATCACTTAAGTTCTCTGAACCTCAGTTTCCATAAATCTACCTCATGAAGTTGTCACAAGATTAAAGGTAAACCATGTAACATTATTCTATAAAATGTAACTTTTAAAAAAGATACCTTTTAAAACAGGTAATATAACTAATGCAGGAGTTACTGAAGAATTGACCTCTATACAAGCCTTGTGTAAAGTAGGAATGACTCTAGAAACCCCGTCTTTCAAGCTGTAAATGATAGAAACTAAGAATGCTCAGTTTAATTAATTGATTTAAGTAACCTTTGTTTTAACTACAAAGAAAAGAGTCTGTCAGCCAGAAGAATAGGTTGAAATATTTCAAACAAAAAAATTGTCAGAATCATTTCAAAGATTCCTTTTTAGAAATATTATACCTTCTATGGGGAAAGTCTTAATTTATTCTACTAAATATCTTCATTTCTTAATCAGGAATTGCAAAAATCAAAGTCAGAACTTACATGCCTGTATAATGAAATTCAGAGTCTTCCAGGGGCAGCAGAAGACAGAGACCGTTTTTTAATAGCATATGACCTGCTACAAAGAGAGAATTCTGAATTAAAAACAAAGGTGAGACTGAATTGTTAAGTATTTAAATGTTCAATGTATGGCATATCTTTTATGAAGATAAGATAAAAGGAAATTAATTATCAGCAAGAGATGACTTGGAAATTGAAGTTTCTTTTATTATTAGAGAATAGATTGCCATGTACTGTGGGTTATAAGTCAAGCTATATTTCAGGATAAATATTCAGACTTCAGCTAGTACTTCATTTTTAGGATTAATCTATGAATTTTTTGTTTTAAATCAACTTCCCAATGGCTTAGTTTTTGGAGTATATATTATAAAGTAAAAGGTTTACTTAAAATCACCATATGATCCACAATTCCACTTCTGGGTATATATCCAAAAGAATTGAAAGCAGGGTTTTGAAGAGGTATTTGTACTCCTGTGTTCATAGCAGCATTATTCACAATAGCTAAAATGTGGAAGCAACCCAAGTATCCATTGATGGATGAATGGATAAGCAAATCATGATATATACATACAATGGAATATTATTCAGCCTTAAAAAGGAAAGGAAATTCTGCAATATGCTACAACATGGATGAACCTTAAGGACATTATGCTAAATGAAATAAGGCAATCACAAAAAGACAAATACTGTATGATTCCACTTATATGAGGTACTTAGAGTAGTCAAATTCATAAAGACAGAAAATATAGTGGTAGTTGTCCGGGAGAGGGAGAGGGAAGAATAGGGAGTGATTGTTTAGTAGGTATAGAGTTTGTTTACAAGATGAAAAGAGTTATGGGGATGGATGATGGTTGCACAACAATGTGAATATATTTAATACTACTGAACTGTGCACTTTATAATGGTTAAGATGGCAAATTTTATGTTATGTGTATTTTACCACAATAAAATGCAAAAACAAACCAAAAAGTTTACTTAAATGTTTTCAACTTTTAAACTTAGATTCAAAGCTTCTTTCTCAGTTATGCTGAAAATTAGGCTCATTCTTAGAATTAGGAAAATGTGTGAATGTCCTGACCCAATTGGTTCCCCAGGTATAAAAATGGCTGGCAGACCAGAGTTAATCCCACACTAGGTAGAGAGGTTGCGTATGGTGTAATTTCTAGAGTCCCACCTATTAGGTTATCACCAACCTCTAGCCAAAAATTCCCTTCCTCAGTCACTCTCTTGATCTTGATTAAAATGGTGGGAAAGAATGAAGACTTGAACACAGCAGTTAAAATATATTGGGTTCTATTTTAACACCTCACGTTAAGTGCAGGACTACACCAAGGCCTCATTTACCCTCCATGACGTTGCTCCCCTGAAGCAGGGAGCAAGCTGCTGAGGGACTGAGACATAGATGAAATAGTTGTGCCCTAGGGAGGGAAAGGTCCAGGACACCGAGTTTGCTGCCCGGGAGGGTGGATATGTAGAGCACAGCCTACATCTAAGCTTTGTTTGTGGGACCTTGTCAGCAAGGTGAGTTATCATCACACTGTACAACTAAAGGATCTTGTCTTTTGAAATGTCATGGGAAAATTTAATACAGAGGATGAACTGAGGCAAGACGAATATATAAAAGCAAGAGATTCAGATCACTATCCTGGTAATCTGGCTTTCTCTCTCTCTCTTTTAAAAAACTTTTTATTTTGAAATAATTTCAAACTTAAAGAAAAGTTGCAAAAATAGTACCAAGAATTCCCATATGCCTTCACTCCTCCAAATGTTAACATAGTATCATGTTTGCTTTATTATTCTCTCTCTCTGCATGTGTGCGCACGCACACGCACACAGACACTTTCATTTCTGAACCCTTTGCGAGCAAGTTGGAGAGAGAATACTCTTTTACTACTAAATATTTCCATGTATGCTTGCTAAATTGATGTCTCTTTATCACAGTACGAGTCTCAAAATCAAGAAATTAACATTAATATACTACTATTATCTATAGCTCAAATTCAAGTTTCACCAATTGTTCCTCCCCATAGCAAAAGAAGAACAATTTTTTTCTAGTCCAGGATCCAATTCAGAATCATACATTGCGTTTAATTGTCTCTGTGTAGCGCCTTTAATCTGCAGCAGTTCCTCAGTCTTTCTTTTGTTCATGGGTTTGATATTTTTGAAGAGTATAGATCATTTATTTTGAAGAATGCCCCTCAATTTGGATTTGTCTGATGTTTCCTCACAATATAATTCAGTTACATATTTTTGGCAGGAATACTACAGAAGTAATGTTGTATCCTTCTCAGTGCATTATATCAGGAGACACGTGGTATCTTTTTGTTCTATTACTAGTGATGTTAACTGATCATTTGGTTAAGGTACTATCTGCCAGATTTCTCCACTGTAAAGTTATTATTGTCCCCTTTGCAATTGATAAATATCTTGTGGGGAGATACTTTGAAACTATATGTATTCTGTTTCCTATCAAACTTTTACTGATTAATAAGTTTCTGTTTTGAATCTTTGATTCTTCAATTATATTCCAGTTTCTCTTCAGAACATAGAGTGCTTTAGACTTAAACGTAGTCTTGCTAAGAGTGGCTAAAAAATTGAATCTTATGTATTTACTAAAGCCCCTGTTTTTTAGGCTGTCGTTTTGTCTGGGTCACAATACCTAGATGCATAGTAATGGAATTTTAGAGCTGGAAGGGGTATGATCACGTAGGCCAGCTCCCTCAATTTACAGATAAGAACACCAGGCTCAGGGATATTAAAGAACTGCCAAGTTGCCTGGTGATTCTCACCTAAACTCTGTCCTCCTACCCTAGGGCCTCAAGTGGAAAGTGAAGCAATCAATTTCGTACTTGATGGTACTTAAGCATGGCTGATTATCAGCTTGAGCTGTGTCCCTAAGATAAAATTTTTGTAGGGAAGAGTCTGTGGAACAGAGTTGGTCCTGTTCCACAGCATCTGTGTCATAAAGGCCCTGTGGATTTAACTTTCTTCGTGATGAAGAGCAAAGCTGCCTGCTTAGGATGTATACCAACTTTGTCATGTGAGAAGCCAGAATACCTAGAAGACACTCGGTATTAACATCACCATCCTCTTCAGAAACCCTCAGCAGTTCTCCATTTGCTGTAACATCAAGTCTAAGTTATGTTTGGCTTTCTTTCTTTCTTTTTTTTTTTTGAGGAAGATCAGCCCTGAGCTAACATCTGCCAATCCTCCTCTTTTTTTTTTGCTGAGGAAGACTGGCCCTGGGCTAACATCCATGCCCATCTTCCTCCACTTTATATGGGACGCCGCCACAGCATGGCTTGCCAAGCGGTGTGTTGGTGTGCACCCGGGATCCGAACCGGTGAACCTCGGGCCACTGCAGCGGAGCACACGCACTTAACCACTTGCGCCACCGGGCCAGCCCCTCTTTACTTCTTAAGAAACTAACATTTATTATCTGTAACGTTTAAATTTTTACAGTGACCATAAAAATCAGCGATTAAGTAGCATTTTGGAATCTGTTTTCCTGCTTCCACAAGTAATGCAAGCTCATTAAGAAAATTCTTGTCTTTCAAGTCCCTTCATAATCTGACCCCTCCCCTCAATCTTGCCTTATTTCCTCAGCTCCTCATCTTGTAGCCTCTACTCCAGAAAGACCATCCTCCTCACTTCTGCACAAATACCGTGTGCAGGTCCATATTTGTGCCTTTGACAGTATTGCTCGTGCTTAAAATGTGCTATAATCTCTTCTTCACCTGTCCATATCTTCTCATTCCCTAAGGCCCTTCTCATTCCCTAATTCCCCAAGACTAACCTGCTTTGGAGAGGTTATAGTGTGTAAAAGATTAAATGGATTTATGAGATTATAATCCATATCACATACTGTAGTTTTTCTTCAGAGCATTGAAAAGGCCTAGGAAACCAAACAAAGGGATCTCTTGAAGTTGGTCTCTTAAATTGTTAATTTAAAGAGATCTTAAATCTCTTAAATTGATCTTTAGAATTAAAGCCATTGTGTTCTTAGAATCAAACATAGTAAGTAAAGAAACTTTGCATTTTTAGGCAAGCTCAGAAGGGGAGTCAGACAGGTTGTTGTCTATCTTAGTGCAATACTTTGATGGATATCCATCTTCCATTCTTAGAAGTATCCCCCACCCACCCTTTATTCTGCCTTCTGGAGGTGTTTTTTCATTTTATGTGAAGATATAAAGAGCAACCTTTGAGGAAAGGAATCTATTTGTCAAAAAAAAAAAAACCCTAAACAGGGCTGGCCCCGTGGCTTAGCGGTTAAGTGCGCGCGCTCTGTTGCTGGCGGCCTGGGTTCGGATCCCTGGTGCGCACCGATGCACCACTTCTCCGGCCATGCTGAGGCTGCGTCCCACATACAGCAACTAGAAGGATGTGCAGCTATGACATACAACTATCTACTGGGGCTTTGGGGGAAAAATAAATAAATAAATAAACCCTAAACAAATGTTTTACGAAGTCACACAACAGAGCAGTGACTCTCAAAACGTCTTCTTGCATCAGAATGACCTGGGAGACTTACTTAAAGTGAAAATCCCCAGCCCCAGCCCGGACCACTGATTCTGAACCTCAGGGGTGAGGTGGTGATGTGAGACTGCATTTTTAAACTCCTCCGTTGATGCTCTCACACGCTAAAGTTTGAGAATCACTGTGATAGTCTGGGAGCCTTTACATGTGCCAGAGTCTCCAAACAAATAGAATCAGACTGGAAGAAATTTGTCCTCTGTAATGTATATCTATTATTCTGTCTAGTGCTTTCCTGCAGCAATATGTTGCTTTTATGAATCAATGAAGTACACTCAAAACTTGAAAACAAAAATGTGTGATAATAGTGTGAAACTCTATAGATCTCATCTTTTGCTTGTTAAAGGTAGAACA
Source organism: Ceratotherium simum simum (assembly GCF_057802395.1). Lineage (NCBI taxonomy): Eukaryota > Metazoa > Chordata > Mammalia > Perissodactyla > Rhinocerotidae > Ceratotherium > Ceratotherium simum. The sequence continues at coordinate 16,581,265 of NC_141921.1, read as the reverse complement.
AAACTCTGAACAGCGCTTTTAGAAGACAACCCCAGGGGCCAGCCCCGTGGCTTAGCGGTTAAGTTTGCGCGCTCCGCTGCTGGATGCCCGGGTTCGGATCCCGGGCACGCACCATTGCACCGCTTCTCCGGCCATGCTGAGGCCGCGTCCCACATACAGCAACTCGAAGGATGTGCAACTATGACATACAACTATCTACTGGGGCTTTGGGGGGAAAAAAGGAGGAGGATTGGCAATAGATGTTAGCTCAGAGCCGGTCTTCCTCAGCAAAAAGAGGAGGATTAGCATGGCTGTTAGCTCAGGGCTGATCTTCCTCACAAAAAAAAAAACCCCAGAGACCAAAAATACTCTTTTTTTTTTTTAAACCAGGAACTTACACACCCTTATGCCTATGGTAAAAATGGATTAAATTATGTAATAACTGCAAAGTATTAAATTAAATTGGAAACAGACTTTAATTTGATGTCAGTTTATATTATTTAAGCATTTAATAGAATCAATGCGCTTTCTTCATAGTCATACATAAGAGTACACAAAATGGAACATTTGTCTTTTCACTTAACTTTACAGGTCTTGAAGCTGTCACAAGAGTTCGAACAATTAAATCATTTTACTGTAGGGAGAAAGACTACAGTTGATAGTTTAATTACAAGTGAAAATATCTGTAAAGATCTGGTGTCTAAAGTACCAATTTTGGAAGTAGAGATTCAAAGCCCAAAGGAAGAGAGAGTGGAACTCTGGTAAATTGAGAAAATCCATATCACATTAATTATTTGGGGGGTACATTTTATTTGGCTTGATCATTACAAGTATTTGACATTCAGTTCCAAATGATGTGCATGGAAAAATTAGTTATAAGCATTCACCAAAGAGTTTGTTTTTTATATGTTATTACATTTTTAAACTTTTTCTCCTGCTTTTAAAGATAAATATATGCTTTTTATAGATAATTTGGAAAGCAGGGAAAAGTATAAGGAGATTATAATAACTCATAATTCCCACCAGGAAGAGATATTAACGTCCTAATTTTTCTTTCTTGTCTTTTGTCTGTACACATACATATATATGTATTTTTTTACGTAATTAAGCCTATACTCTGCAGAGAGTTTTATTTTTTGCTCTTTTTATTTAACATTGTATCTTGTAATTGTTTTTCTTTTTCTTTCTTTCTCTCTTTCCCTCCCTCCCTCCCTTTCGCCCTCTCTCTCTCCCTCCTCCCCCTCTTTCTTTTTCTCTCTCTTTCTTTCATCTTGCCCTTTAACTCTTGTATTTCTACTTTTTCACCAAAAATATCCTTCACAGAAACTTTTGAGGCTTGGGCAAATGTATGACTCTGTTTTGGCATAAAACCGAACAAATGCAATCAAATTTTGTCTGGGCAAAAGCCTAGAACTAGATCATTAAAAGGAAACAATAGATGTCAGTTTTGACTTATCTACCATACTAAAGGATACATCATCAATAAACTGGGAAAATACGGTCTGGGTGGAGCCACATTTATATCTTTGCAGATGTTCTAAGATAGAAGGATATTGTTTTGCCAGTTTGAGGCCCCTGAATTTTATGTCCACTTAAAAGTTGCTTTTAACTTTAGAGTGAGCTCTGAGTCCAAGATTCACAATCATGAAACCTAGTTGCAGAAGTGGAAAGAGCATATTGGAGAGATGGTGGGGAACAGGTGTGATAGTGGTCAGAAGACCAAAGAGCCAAGAAGCTAGGTCACAGCATCTAGGTTTGCTGGGAAAAAAGGAAGTCTAGTTCTTGGGCAGTGGAACAGTGTATTACAGGATTTTTGAGGGAGATTGTTCTAGTATCTCTATATTAGATGAATTGGAGAGGAAAGACAGACCAATTAATCCAGATATGAGCCACAGATGAAGAGACAGGGGCCTAGATTGACTAAATGGCAATGGAGATGAAATGGCCAATTTGAACGCTTTTCAGAGAAGGAGTTGACATTAATGATCAAAGCTGACAAAAATCTATCCAGCTGATTTGGGATTACTGGCAGGAATACTTGCCACAGGAAGCAAGGCTGTGGCCTTAATTCGTTTGGAGATGGGGAACCTTGCCCTGAAAAAGATACTGGGCTTCTCTATAAAGAGCTTCTTACTGTCACCTGACTCTGTGACTTGGTTCAAACTGCTTACCATTGCTGGGGCTGTGAGAAGTCCCCATGTCTACCTTATACTTCCCTTTCTTCTCTTCTCATTATGTTTCCCTGCTTGCTTCTCTCCTGTGCCCCACTTCACAGCCTCCACTTATCTCAGATCCATCACACAATCACATCCAACAATAATTTGCTTATCTACCATATGCCAGGTACTGTAGGCAGATACTGAGAATACAAAATAAGTCACAGTTCCTACCCTTATGGTCCATAAAGCCTAATGGGGGGAGATAGGCAGTTAAATGAGGGAATACTGGATACGCTAGGAGCACTAAGGAGGGGCCCTGGCCCAGGCTAATAAACCAGAAAATATTCTTAAAGGAAGTAACAAATTTAGCCCTGAAGTGTGAGTAATCAGGGGCCAAGAAAAAGATGGGAGAGTAATTTTTGGGAGGGATATGACATGTGCAAGAGAAAGCATGATTTGTTTGAGGAACTAAAAGTGACCTCAAGCCTGCTATATAGCACAGAAAGTGAAGAGAGGAAATGAGAAAGGAGATGATGAGAATGAAGAGGTAGTCAGGGACTCCATCATGAAGGAACATGCATGTCTGCATTAGGGAGTTTGGACAATAGGAAACTACTGCAGGGTGTAGCAACACAGAAGAGACAAAAACAGATTTGTGCTTTAGAAAAATCACTCTGGCTGCTGCATGGGAAATTGATTGTTGGTACAAGAACGAGGATAGCAAGATCAGTTAAGAGGCTGTTATTGTAATCTAGGTGAAAGATGATGGTGTTTGTGGGGATGCAGAAAAGTAGAAGGAATTGAGAGGAGGTAGAATCCACAGGACTTAGGGATTAATGAGTATAGGAAGCGAGGGAGAAGGTCTGGTAGCAGGGGCTTGAGTATAGGAACAGGTTAAGGAAGACTTGTAAGTTTCTGATTTGATGGTATCATTTGCTGAGTTAGGGAACATAGTTTTGAGGGAGGAGGGAATGGAGTTCAGCTTTTTACACATTGACTTATGTCTTTGGAACAGCCATGTGGTGATGTTCAATAAACAGGTAGATTTATGGGTTTGGAGCTCAGGAGAGAAACCTGGGCTGGAGATAAATTTGAGAATTATCAATAAGTAGATGGTAGCAAAAGTCATGTGATGGATGAGATGGTCCTGTATGTTGCTTAATAAAAGCACCTGAAGGCAGAAACCTAAGGAAAACCTCTGTATAAGAGACAAAAAGAGTACTCCCAAAGGTAGCTGAGACAAAACAGCCAGAGAAGTAGAGGAAATGTCAGGAAAGTATGTATCACAGAAGCCAGATTAGAGAGTATTTCAGGAAGAAAGGAGTAGTCAATAGTGTCATATACTATCAAGAAGTCAAATAAAATAAGGGAGAAAAAGTGACTACTGAATTTAGCAATAAGAAGGTGGTTGAGGACTTTAATAAGAGTAGTGCCAATGAAGGGCAGAAAACAGATTGCTTCCTAGATCCCATCCCATGGGATGGTGAATGGCAGTGAACTGAGGAAGGCATGGGGGATGAGGAAGGGAAAATGCTGAGTGTAGATAATGCTTACCCAAAATTTTGGTTATGAAGAGGAGAAGAGAATATGGAGCTGAGGTAAGAGGAAATTTGTTTACTGGTGGGAAAGAGTCCCAAAATGGACGGTTTAGGATTCAGAACACCAGAGGAGAGACTAGCCTTAGGAGGTAGGCTGCCTTGTCCATTGTAACAGGAGGAAGAAAGGGAAGATGGACAGAGGTCCAAGTGAGTTTTTAACTTGAGAGGAAATCAGAGGACTTGTTCAATGATTTCTGTGTGCTCTGTGAAGTAGGAAACAAAGTCATCTGCTGAAAGTGAGGGAGGAATAGAACTATCAGAGTTTATCAGAGAGTGAAAAAAGTTTGAAATAATCACTGTGGAGAATGGAAAAGAAAGCTGACTGGGGAGAGCAGGTATTGTTGAGGGCCCAGTTAAGACCAGAAACCCTGAATTTGTATGGCATTTATCTTTGGGAATATGTGATATGCTTTAGCAACGTTTAGTATAGACGTGAGAAGACAGTTGGATTTATCCAGAGTTGAGGTTTTGCCACATGAGTGCAATGGAAGGACAATGGGGCAAGAGAGTGGAACATTTTATTTAGACAGTGATTGAAATAATGAACTCTAGACTGTGCGTTGGATAAAGGAGCAAGTAAAGGGAGCTGATAGAAAAAGAGACAAGAAATTGAAGGTACTTATGATTGCACTGAGACCAAATTACATAAAAAGAAAAAGCTGGAATCCAGATATCTAATTTTAGTGTTTCAGAAGTGAATCAGTTACTGATGATACAACCCATAGTGATGTTATGCAAGTAGTTGGCAAAGTGGGAGAAATGAGAAGGTAGTTGGAGATCAGGAGACTGAGGAAGTGAGATGCCAATTGGTGGGTGATCTCTATGGACCTTGGATTCTTCCAGGATGATGGCAGGACTTGGGATGAAGAAGACATCGGAGAGCCATGAGCCAAAAATCTTCAATTGAAGAGAAGTAGACAGTGTTACAGCACACCTAACGTGGTCCTGTGCACATAGAAGCCACTCACTAAGCCAAATTGATTGATTCTTGTAGTACATGTCTTCTACTAGATTTTAAGCTACTTTAAGATAATGGACTGTGTCTTGATTTTCTGTTGTTTATAGTGTTTTTGTTATAGAGTAATGGAATCTTAGAATAGGAGGGACCTGCAGGAGATCTTCTAACCTAGTGGTTTTCAAACTCTACCTTCCAAAACCTTCGGAGCTCTACAGAGGGAGCTCAGAAACTACCTTGGGAGATGAAGAGAGACTAATGAGTGAGACTGTGAGCCCTCTGCTCTCATTTCAGCCAGAGAAGATCCACTTTATCTGTTTCATATGTGGAGTTCTATGTAAGATTTTACATCAAGAAAGGGTCCACAGCTGAAATAAGTTTGAAAACCACTGATATTTAGCTAAGTCTCCTCTTTTCACAGAAGATGTCTCTGAGACCAAGAGAACTGAGATGGCTATTTCAGTCACAATCACATACTTAGCAAGTTATTAGCAGGACTGGGTGAGGTCCCAAGTCTAACTCTGAGTCAGAAGTTACCACTTTATTATCTGCCTTGGAGAGAACATAGTCACAATTATCCCAAGGCCAAGAAGGTGCTGGGACACTTGTGTTCTAGGTCAGTTGCTATGAAAATGAGCTTTATGGTGTTAAAAAATTTCTCAGGACTGGCTTAGTCTCTGTATATGCACAACATGGGGGTGGGATGGGAGGAAGAATGAAGTCCAGTCTGTATTGTTCTGGGCTATCTCCAGTGTCTAGAACAATGCCTGACACATAGTAGGTACTCAAAAAATATTTGAATGAATGGAATTTTTGCCCTACTCCCACTGTGTACTTGCAGCTGAACCCAAAGTTGAACTTCCAATAGCAGTCCCAAGCTTACAGAGCCCAGCTGATCTCAGCCTGGATTTGCTTTATTAGGAAGCTTGAGCCAAAACAGCTGGTAGCTTACCTTGACCTTAACGCCTAATGAGCTTTATTTTTTCTAACACGCTCTCATTCACCATCCCATTGCATCCTTACTACCTTTATCAAGAATTGTTTGATAAATGTTCAAGTGGACTTTCATTTCCAGTTCAACTTGACAGTGAATTTGTATCCATTTCACAGACTGAGGTATTTTTCCTCTTCCTCCAAATTATTCCTCCTTCGGTTCAATCCATTCAGTGAATAGTCCCTCCATTTACATAGTTGATCAAGCCAAAACTAGGAGTCACCATTGGTTCCTCCCCATCTCTAACCCATCAACAAATCCTGTCAGGTGTACCAGGAAAATATAAAACATTTAATCTGTCTATTTGTATCTATATCTTTACTGCTACTACCTTACTCCGTGACACTGGTATCACTCACTCGGACTCACAATATCTTCCTAACTGGCTTCTCTGCTTCCATGCCTCTTTCCCAATCCATTCTCCATGGAGCAACCAAAATGGTCTTTTAAGAAAGCAAATTGAGGGCCGGCCCCGTGGCTTAGCGGTTAAGTGGTTAAGTGCGTGCACTCTGCTACTGGTGGCCCAGGTTTGGATCCCAGGCGCGCACCGACGCACCACTTCTCCGGCCATGCTCAGGCCGCGTCCCACATACAGCAACTAGAGGGATGTGCAACTATGACATACAACTATCTACCCGGGCTTTGGGGGAGAAATAAATAAATAAAATTAAAAAAAACTGCAAATTGAATAACAACACTCACTCTCTTAAAAATCTCTCACTGGCTTGCCATTGCACTTAAAATCTGAACCCTGACCATGACCAATAAGGCCCTCTGTGACTTGGCCTCTGCAGCCTTTCAGATCCTCTAACCCTTAAAGCACTTTCCAGCTTCAGGAACTTTGCACTGAAAAGCTCCCCCTGCGCGGAATGCTCCTCCCACAGCTTTTCATGTGGCTAACTCCTGCACACCTTCTCAGGGAGGTAATCAGTAACAACCATGGTAGGGGGAATCCTACCTCCTGCTCTACCATGTCACTTTGTTTGTGACTTACCATAATCTGTAATTATTTTGTTTACTTGTGTATTGTTTGTCCTCATATTCCTCCTCCAGATGTGTGCTCTATGAGAGCATGGACTTGGCTGTTTTGATCACGACTGAGTCTTTAGCATGTAGAACAGTGCTTGGTATATAATTGATATTCAGTAAATATTTAATAAATGAATGAATTAATCTTTTCCTCCCTCTCTGAAAACATTTCTATCTCTAGCCACCTCTATTCTGTTCTACTAGGCTTTAGTTCATTTTAATTATACCTCGTACTTGTAGGTTTCCAAAGTGCTTTCACATTTTGCTTCATAAGATCCCAACAATCTTATGAGTATGACAAGGCCACTTTACAAATGAAGAGACTGCGACTCGGAGAGATTGTGCGTTGCCAAAGGTGACATAAATAGTAGGTGGAAGATCTGGGATTAGAACCCATGGCTTCTACTGCTACAGTCTCTTTCTTGAATCTCTGCGTGTTCAAGACTGCTGTGTGTGTAGGCTACTAGAAAAGGAACAGGATGGGGATGCTGCCTAGGTACCTCCTACCAGCTGAAGACTAGTGACAATTGCAAAATCATAGAATTATATAAAAATAACAGAAGGGGTGAGTTTCAGTCAGAACTAGGTAATGAATCCTTTCAAATAAAGATTAAGAACTGCTTTAGAGGAGAGGAGAAATTTGAGGGTCATGGAGGGTTTTCCAATCCCTAAGGTGCAGGTGTGCTGACTGCAGAACATGTTCTCAACTCCATGTCATTTTTGGCTGGTAGTCTTCTTTTGCCCACACAACTTTTACATACTACTTATGATTATTATTATATAAAAGTAATAATAAAGTAATACATAGTAGTATGTATTTCTTTTTAAAATCTGTTCAGTTTGCCTTTGGTTTCTAAGTTTCACATTTTCTCTTGTGCCTTTTTTTTTTTTTTTCGGTGAGGAAGATTAGCCCTGAGCTAACATCTATTGCCAATCTTCCTCTTTTTGCTGAGGAAGATTAGCCCTGAGCTAACACCTGTTCCCATCTTCCTCTATCTTTGTATATGGGATGCCACCATAGCATGGCTTGATGAGCAGTGTGTAGGGCCGCGCCCGGGATTTGAACCTGTGAACCCCGGACTGCTGAAGCGGAGTGTGTGAACTTAACCACTGTGCCACTAGGCCGGCCCCTTCTCTTATGCCTTTTTTTTTTTTTTTGTGAGGAAGATCAGCTAACATCCGATGCCAATCTTCCTCTTTTTTTCGCTGAGGAAGATTGGCCCTGGGCTAACATCTGTGCCCATCTTCCTCTACTTTATATGGGACACTGCCACAGCATGGCTTGACAAGCGGTGCGTCAGTGCATACTCAGGACCGAACCCGCAAACGCCGGGCCTCCGAAGCGGAGCATGGGCACCCAACTGCTTGCGCCACCGGGCTGGCCCCTCTTACGCCTTTTGAAAGGATAAAGCCTATTCTTTTTGGAGGGCATTTATTTTGATGAATCCTTGTCCTAATATTTCAAGATCACTTTAAATTAAATTCCCATATTCAAAGATATTTGTAATTCTTCTTAATTAACTAATTCATGTGAATGCAGTTCATTTATCCAGACCGTTAATGAAGATATAAAATGGTATTAGCCCAGGATTGTACCCTGGAGAGCAGCGCTCATCATTCCCTCCAAGTCAGAGAAGAATCATTGACTGTCCTGCTCTGAATATGGCTTTACAGGCACGTCTCATGGACCCACCTAGGAGGAGGACCATTTAAACTTCATTTTTAAACAATGGAAATGTAACGAAGGCTACTTCTCTTCTTCCATGTTTATGTGGCCACTATGCAGTTATAGAAGGAATTTGTGTTGTCTGTCTAAGTTTATCTTTATAAAGTCATGCACCCTTCTAAATGACAAATCAAGCACCTTCATAGATATTAAAATTAAATGACAAATTCATAGATTTTCCATTTTTTAAAGTAAAATTTTATTTTGAGATAATTGTAGATTCATATGCAATTGTAAGAAATAATGGCGAGATCTCATTGTATCCTTTACTAGTTTCCCCTAATGGTAACATCTTGTAAAACTAGTACAGTTTTGTAACCTGGATATTGACAATGATACAGTCAAGACAGAGAACATTTCCATCACTGCAAGGACCCCTCTTATTGTCCTTTTATAGCCACTCCACTTCCCTCCCACTTCATCTCCTTCTTAATCCCTGGCCCTATTTCTGTTCTAATTCTAACTAGGTCTATTCTCCATTTCTATAAGCTTTTCATTTCAAGAATGTTATATAAATGTAACCACACAGTATGTAATCTTTTGGGGTTGGCTTTTTTCGCTCAACCTAATTCTTTAGAGATTCATCTAGGTTATTGTGTGTATCAATAGTTGGATCCTTTTGATTGCTGAGTAGTATTCCATGGTGTAGGTGTACCACAGTTTGTTTAATCATTCATCTGTTGAGGGACATCTGGATTATTTCCAGTTTGCTATTATGAATAAAGCTGTTATAAATATTCAAGTTTTTATGTGAACATAATTGTTCATTTCTCTGGGATAAATCCCCAGGGGTGCAATTTCTGGGTCACATGGTAGTTGCATGTTTAGTTTTTGGGTTTTTTTTAAAGAGACATTGCCACACTGTTCCAGAGTGGCTGTATCATTTTACATTCCCACTCACAATGTGTGAGTGATTCAGTTTCTCTGTATCCTCACTAGCATTTGGTGTTTGGTGTTGTCACTTTTATTTATTTTTTTTTATAATTTTATTTATTTATTTTTTCCCCCAAAGCCCCAGTAGACAGTTGAATGTCACAGCTGCACATCCTTCTAGTTGCTGTATGTGGGATGCGGCCTCAGTGTGGCCGGAGAAGCGGTGCGTCGGTGCGTACCCAGGATCCAACCCGGGCTGCCAGCAGCGGAGCATGTGCGCTCAACTGCTAAGCCACGGGGCCGGCCCTGGTGTGGTTACTTTTAAATTTTAGCCATTCTAATAGGTGTATAGTGATATCCCATTGTAGTTTTTTTTTTTTTTTTGTGAGGAAGATCAGCCCTGAGCTAACATCTGCCAATCCTCCTCTTTTTTTTGATGAGAAAGACTGGCCCTGGGCTAACATCCATGCCCATCTTCCTCCACTTTATATGGGACGCCGCCACAGCATGGCTTGCCAAGTGGTACGTCGGTCGCGCCCAGGATCTGAACCGGAGAACCCCGGGCCACCGCAGCGGAGCACACGTACTTAACCGCTTGCGCCAGTGGGCCGGCCCCTTCCATTGTAGTTTTAATTTGCATTTGCTAATGGCTAATGATGTTGAACATCTTTTCACGTGTTTTTTTGCATCTGAATATCCTCTTTAGCGAAATCTCCTTTCATATCTTTGCCTTTTTTCTAACTAGATTTGTTTTTTTAATGTTAAGTTTTGAGAGTTCTTTATAAATTCTAGATACTAGTCCTTTGTCGGATATGTGACTTGCAAATATCTTTCCCAGTCTATAGCTTGTCTTTTTATCCTCTTAACAAGATTTTCTCAGAGCCAAAGTTGTTAATTTTGATGAAGTATCAATTTTTCCTTTTTATAGATCATACTTTTTGGTGTTAAGTCTAAGAATTCTTTCCTTAACTTTAAATCTTGGATATTTTTTCCTAAGTTTCATAGTTTTACATTTAAGTCCATGATCCATTTTAAGTTAATTTTTGTATAGATGTGAGACTTAGATTGAGATTCTTTTTTTGTTTCCCTATAGATATTCAATTCCTTTAGCACCATTTTTTGAAAAGGCTATCTTTCTTCCATTGAATTGCTTTTTCATCTTTGACAAAAATGAGTTGGACATATTTGTGAGGTTCTATTTCTGGGTTCTCTATTCTATTCAATTGACCTATGTGTCTATCCCTCCACTAGTACCACTCAATCTTGATTACTATAGCTGTATAATAAGTTTTGAAATTGGATAGACTGATTCTACTTTATTCTTCTTCAAAATTGTTTATTCTAGTTCCTTTGCTTTTTCATATAAATGTTAGAATAATCTTGTCTGTAGCTGCAAAAAATCTTGCTGGAATTTTACTAGGAATTGTTTTAAACCTGTATATCAATTTAGGGAGAATTGACATCTTTACTATGTAGAATCTTCCAATCCATGAACACAGTATATCCTCCATTTATTTAGATCTTCTTCGCTTTCTTTCATCAGCATATTATAGTTTTTAGCAAATAAGTCCTATACATATTTTATTGATATACACTTTAAGTATTTCATTGTTCTGAGCAATTGTAAATGCTATTATATTTTTAATTTCAGTGTCCATGTGTTCATTGCTAGTATACAGAAATATAATTGATTTGTATAGGTTTATCTTATATCCTATGACCTTGCTGAACTTGCTTATTAGTTCTAGGCTTTTCTTTTTTTTAAGATTCTTTGAGATTTTCTACATAGACAATCATGTCATCTGAAAATAATGACAATTTAATTTTATCTTTTCCAATATGTATGTTTTTTATTTCCTTTTCTTGCCTAATTGCACTAGCTAGAACTTCCAGCAATATGTTGAATAAAAGTAGTGAATGTGAACATCTATGTCTTGTTCCCAATCTTAGCAGGAAAGCATTGAGTCTTCACCATTAGTATAATGTTAGCTGTCCAGTCTTTGTCAAATTGAAGACGTTTCTCTTTTTTCCTGTTTTTCTGAGGTTTTATCATAAATGGGTGTTGCATTTTATCAAATGCTTTTTCTGAATCAGTTGATTTAGCTGATTTTCTGTCTAGTTGTTCTATCAATTTTTGAGAGAGAGTTGTTGAAGTCTTTAACTATAATTGTGGATTTGTCTATTTCTCCTTTCAGTTATATCAGGATTTACTTCACATATTTTTGCAACTCTGTAGTGTGGTGCATACACATTTAGGATTGCTATGTCTTCTTGGTGGATTGACCCTTTTATCCTTATGTAATGTCCCTCTCTTTTTTTCTTTTAATTTTCTTATATCTGATGTCTACTTTATTTGATACTAATATAGATTCTCCTGATTTCTTTTTATTAATATTTGCAGGATATATCTTTTTCCTATCCTTTTACCTTCAAACTGCTTATATCATTATATTTGAAGTGAGTTTTTATAGACAGCATATAGTTAGGTCTTATTTTTTAATCCACTTTGCCAGTATCTGTCTTTTAATTCGTGTATTTAGACCTTTTACATGTAATGTAATTATTGATATGTTAGGGCTTAAGTCTGCCATTTTTTCCTTTTTGGTTTTCTATTTGTTCTCTCTGTTGTTTGTATCTGTTTTCTATTTTGTGGCTTCCTGTGGGTTACTGGAACATTTTTTAGCATTCCATTTGGATTTATCTATAGTGTTTTTGAGTGTACCTCTGTATAGCTTTATAGGTTGATCTAGGTATTACATTTTACACACATGCACAAAACATCATTTTACCAGTTTGAGTGAAATGTAGAAACCTTACCTCCCTTTCTGTCCCTTTACCCTCTCCCATTTATAATATAATTGTCTTAAAATTTTTCTCTGCATACAGTTAGAACTACATCAGACAGCTTCAATCATTATACAGAATTTAGGAAATTCAAAAGGAGAAGGAAAATGTATTTATCCATATTTTTACTCTTTCTGTACTTTCTTTCCTCCTGATGTTCCAAGATTCCTTCTTTTATCATTTCCTTTGTGTATGGAGAATTTCCTTTAGCCATTCTTTTAGAGTAAGTCTACTGGTGCCAAAGTCTCTTTCCCTTCATCTGAGAATGTCTTGATTTCCTCTTCTTTCCTGACGGATGTTTTCAGTGTGTATAAGATCCGGGGTGGACAGTTCTTTTTCTTTAGCACTTGAGAAATGTTATGCCACTTCCTGCTGGTCTCTGTAGTTTCTGATGAGAAGTCTGCTGTCTTATGAATTGTTTTTCCCTATGGATAAGGTAGTGTATCTCTCTTGCTGCTTTCAAGATTTTTTTTTCCTTTGTCTTTAGTTTTGAAAAATTTGACTATGATGTGTTTTGGTATGGATTTCTTTAGGTTTATCCTGTTGAGCTTCTTGAATCTGTATGTTTATGTCTTTTGGAAAGTTTGTAGCCATTATTTCTTCAAGTATTTTTTCAGCCCTGCCTTATTCTCCTCTCCTTCCAGGATCCAATGACACAAGTATTAGATCTTTTGTTATAGCCCCACAGTTCCCAGAGGCACTGTTTTTTTTTTTTTTTCCAGTCCATTTCCTCTCTGTTGTTCAGATTGGGTAATTTCTATTGTTCTGGCTTCAAGTTCACTGATTCTTTTCTCTTTCTCCTCCATTTTGCTGTTGATTCCATCCATTGAGTTTTTAAATTTTGGTTATTGAATTTCTCACTTCAAAAATTTCCATTTGGTTCTTCCTTTTTTTTTTTAAATTTTTTTTTACTTTATTTATTTCCCCCAAAGCCCCACTAGATAGTTGTATGTCACAGCTGCACATCCTTCCAGTTGCTGCATGTGGGACGTGGCCTCAGCATGGCCGGAGAAGCGGTGCATCGGTGCACGCCCAGGATCCAAACCTGGGCCACCAGCAGCGGAGCGCTCGCACTTAACCGCTAAGCCACAGGGCCAGCCCTGGTTCTTCCTTATATCTTCTATTTGTTTGCTGAGACTTTCTAGTTCTTTTCTGAGACTGTTCTTTCATTTGTTTCAAGTATGTTCATAATTGCTCCTTGAAGCATTTTTATGATGGCTGATTTAAAATATTTGTCAGATAATTCTGACATCTTGGTTTTGTCATCAATTGTTGCCATTTATCATTCAAGTTGAGATTTTCCTGGTTCTTGGTATGATGAGTAATTTTAGATTGAAATATGAATATTTGGGTATTATCTTAGGAGGCTGTAGATCTTATTTAAACCTACTGTTTATCTGGCTTCTTCTGATACCACTCTAGTAGAGGGAGGAGGGTGCTCTCTCATTGCTACCCCAGGTAGGGTAGAAGTCCAGGTTCCCACTCAGTCTCCATGGACAACCAAGGAAAGAGGGGCTCCTCATTACTGCTGAAGAGGGTGGGAGTTCCTATTCCCCACTAGGCCTCTGCTTACAGACTGTGAGGGGGAGGAATGCCTTGTTACTGCTCTCTACTTGGACTCCGTGATATCATGACTAGGGTCAGTAGAGGTGGTCTTGTTATGCTGGGTGGTAGTGAAAGTCCTGACTCTCCAATAGGCCTCCTCTGACACCACCTCAGTGGAAAGGGAGAAGGGTGCCTCCTTCCTGCCAGGTAGGGGTGAAAGTCCAGACTCCCCCTGTCTGTTACTACCTGGCAGGAGTGAAAGTCCCTGCTCCTTATTGGCCTCTGACACTACCCTAGTGGGGGAGTTGGGGTGCCTCATTATAGCCTGGCGAAGGTGGAAGTATAGGTTCCCAACTTGACCTTTACTGACATAGGTGGGGGTGGGGACCACAATTTTTTCTGTGGTGTTTGGCTGGAGTAAAGTGGGTATTGTCCAAAAGGTTTTTTTCTTCCTTGGCTGTCCTTTTCATGGTCTTCTATCTAGAAAGAATAGGCTTTTGTCTATGCTTGTTGGTGTTTTCTGGGTTGCCAGCTTTTTCAGCTCCAAGTCCAGGACATATGAGGCAAAAAGAAAACCCAGGAAACTCACAGCCATGTCATTCCTCAGGCCCCGAGTTCCCTAGCTGGTCTAACTTCTTTCCACCTTTCGGAGTCTTCTTATGTTTGTTTTATATATATTGTCCAGAGTTTTTAGTTGCACTTGGTGGGAGAAATAGAGAAAATATGTCTACTCCATCTTCCTGGAAGCAGAAGTCAGTTTTTCCATTTTAAAAAATATGAGATATTTGTTTGCATTTTCCCAGTCTTCAAGTATATCTAGCTAACATTGGATTAAGAAAAGCAAAAGGGTTTATGGAGGGTGGGAAAAATCATTGTCATTTTATCAAAAATTTATTTTTAAAATATTTCACTCTTTATCTCCTATTGTTTTGAATCATTTGACTATATTATCTTTAAAAAACTGCTGAGTTCAAAATAAGATATTTAATTCTTTTTTTATACAGTGTTAAAGGAATTTTAAAAGAAAAAAAACTCCCTAGACACATTTTTTCCCCTGTTCCTTTCCGGTTTTTATATATATACGTTTCCCATAGTATGTATTATGTTTATACGTATATACATACATATATATATTGTTTATTATTCTACCATTTTACTTTAATAGGTATTTTTCATGTTGAATAGACTCTATACCACTTTCAAGTTGATTTAACTTTAATTCTCTTAGCCATTTCCATGTCTCCCTTTAATCACTATTTTAAATAGCATGGCTATGAGCATTATTATACATTCAGCTTTTTTCTTCTTATGAGTTATTTTATTGCAATAAGTTCATTGGTATGCAATTATTCAGTCAAAGGATCTGAACATTTTTATGGCTCTTGATCTGCATTGCCAAATTACTTTCTTGAAGAATTTGAGCACCAACTATAATTTGTGAAGCATGTTGTACTAGGTTCTGAGGTACCTGAAACAAACTTAAGATTAAGGGAGTAAAAATAAAAGTCCATTTCACTCTGCTTTTCATCCACTCTCTCCAATGCACCATCGAAGGTACATTCCTCCTCTTGGTGTACGTGGCTCACAATCTCTTAGTTTTCCTCCTCCCTCGCTGGCTTCTCAGCCTCCTCTTCAGGCTCCCATTCCTCTGCTTGTTTTCCTTACAAGTCTTTAGGCTTCTGTCTGGAATGATCCTCCTCTTCTCACTTTCTCCCTTCTCGCTGGCTCATCTTATCCAATCCTAAGGTTTCTGTTTACGTTCTTCCGTACCTGTGACTTCACCACAGGCATCTCACCAATCTGCATCCACTCCCCCTTCTTGGTCTACTATCCTCTTGCCCGTTTGCCCCAGTCAGAAATCCAGGTGTCGGGCTGGCCCCGTGGCTTAGTGGTTAAGTGCGTGAGCTCAGCTACTGGCGGCCCAGGTTGCGATCCCGGGCGTGCACTGACTCACTGCTTCTCTGGCCATGCTGAGGCTGCGTCCCACATACAGCAACTAGAAGGATGTGCAACTATGACGTACAACTATCTACTGGGGCTATGGGGGAAAAAAAGGAGGAGGATTGGCAATAGATGTTAGCTCAGAGCCGGTCTTCCTCAGCAAAAAGAGGAGGATTAGCAAGGATGTTAGCTCAGGGCTGATCTTCCTCACCAAAAAAAAAAAGAAATCCAGGTGTCATCCATTATTCCTTTTTCTCCCTTATCTGCCACATCTAATAAATGACAAATCTTATCAATATTTTCTTTTAAATATCTCTAGAATCCATTGCTTCTTTCCATCTCCACCATCGTATTCTGTCACTGTTGTTTATTTCATGGATCACTACAGGAGTCTCTCAACTGGATTCCCTGCCACATGGCATCCAAATGATCTTTCTAATGCACATTCTCTCTTTGGCCTCTGGGCTTCTACCTCTCTTGTTTATTAAGTCATCCTGGAGTGCCTTTATTTTTCCCTGTTCTCATCTATATCAACACCCCCCACCAACATACATATACGCATGCAAGTGTACACATACCTCCACCTTTACGTTTGCCCAGCTTGTGCCTACTCATCCATCAGACCTCAGATTACTCACTACTAGTTTAATCTAATCACTTGTTTACTTATCCTTATTTCTCATTAAATTGTAAGCTCCTTGGGGCAGGAGTTATGTCCTATTGTAGCCCTAGTACCTGCCGAAGTGCCTGGTGCTTATTGAGTGATTTTTTTCTTAATCTTTATAAGCTGTGTCTGCCCAATGCTATACTAAAAGTTGAAAAACTCACTTAAACTGGTGGTTCAGGTGTAGACAAAAATCTATGATGGGTCATATTCCTGAATGTGAGTGAAAAAATATGACTCGTTTGTTTTAAAAGTTTATTTATAAGAGTAAGATAACTGCTCTGCTATAGAGTTCAAGTTGAAAATCTTGCAGTACTTGACTGGTAGATTTTTTTCTCCATATTCTGCTACTATAGTGAGCATTTTGATAGTTTTTTATTATTATATTTGCATCAAGTCCTGAACTAGGAGAAAGCAAGCAGAAGGAAATACCAGAGGAGTCAGTAAAGGAGGACAATTTTCCAAGAGAGGGGCAGAAGGAGGCGAACTCACAACAGAACCGAGATATGAAAGGTGAAGAACAGCAGTTGACCCTGAAGCCTGAGGAAGTTGTGAGGCTTAGAGAAGAGCTGAGCCGTATAAATCAGAGCCTCCTTCAGTCTCAGAGCTCTGGGGATAGTTCAGATGACACTAGCGCTCAGGTAGGTGCTATAAACTCATGCTCTGACTGGGTCCATTTCCATAGATCAGCTGTGGACATAAGCATAATTTTTATATCATCCATTAATGTTTATTTATTGAGCAATATCATACCCACGGTCTGAATGGTAATAAAATAGCAACCAAAATCTGAACTAAGGCCATCAGTTGATGCACTTTATTATACAAGGTTCTTAGGCTCCATCTAGCTCAGCAGGAAAAACTGCTGATTGATTGTCAATGTCTGCCCTGGGCAGGTGGGATGGAGAATGGCAGGATTTGTGCCACATTTTCTATTCCTGATACCTAGCTTCAATGTACAAAATACCTTGTTTGGGTGGGGAAAAGACCACAGACTTGGAATTGTTTTAAATATGGCTTTTGCTATTTACTAGAGGTCTGCCTGCAGGAGAGACTACCAGCCACACCTCAGTTCTCATACCTCAATCTTACAGGGTCCCTCTTGTACAGATTAAGATTTCCCTGCACACAGCTTTCTAGGAATTCTTCCGAGATCCACAGAGGGAAGCCTTTGTACTCATAAGTAAACCAACTTCAAAAGACTGATGTATTTGAAAAGTGATTCCAGTATACATTTAGGAAAAAAAGGAAGAATAACAGTAAAGGATGTCAAATATAAATTTGAAGGTGCAGATATAGCGTTTGAAAACTAGGCAAGTCACAGTGAACAAGGAAACTATATACCTGAAAGGAAATTCAGATACATTTGAAAGAAAAGGGAGTCAGTCACTGGATTTGTTCAGAACACCAAAAGGAAGTATGACATCAGATATTCAAAATGAGGTTAATTTTCCATGTCCCAGACAGGCCCTTTATTGGGCAGTGGGCCAGAGTAGGAGGTTTGGCCAGAGGCTGAACACTGAGGTCACAAGGATTGTAAAATCTTTGCTTATGAGCTTAAAATGATCCGTGTACTTTTAGAATAATGAAATTTAGAGTATGAGAAGTAACACTCTGATTAATTTATTAATTTTCTTTACCCTTTCCCATTATTTGAAGAATGATTTCTCAATACCTAGGAAGGAGGTGAAAACTATTCTATGGGAACCTGGGAGAACAGCCACTTTGTGCAAGGACAAATAGTCCTATATACCACGTAGCCTCTTAGGGTTTCACTGAATTCTTGCATATTTCAGTAATTTTTTTCATAATAATGACTTTGAATTATTGAAAGAAGTGTAAGTGCTCTTATTCACTTATTCAACCAATATTAATTGCATATCTATGATGTGCCAGGCCCTGTGTTAAGGCACGTACAGCAGTAAACAGATATGGGCCTAAGGGGAAAAAATAACATACTTGTATTTTGAATTTTATATTTCCCAAGGCACCGTCACACACACTGTTTCATTTCCTTCTTTAAGCAGGCCAGGAAGAAAATACATTGTGGACAGATTTTTTTTTTTCTGTAGTGTGTTGTGCAGTGATAATTTCAGAACCTCTTTCTGTATATAGGGTTCTTTGACCTACTGATGGCTATAGATTGTTCTACTCTTTATTTCTTGTGTGTGTGCAGTTTTTTGGTCTTCACCCCTGTGGTCAGATTAGTATCTAGTACCTAGCTGCTATCCATGTGTGCTGTGTCTTCCTCATCTCATAATGTGCAAATCAGCAACTATAGGCTGAGACCAGATATCAAACTTGAAAGAATGCTTATAAGTGGTAAATACATAGAGAAAAAAACTGTGAGAGCCTCTCTTATGAGTGAGAGTTCTATTGTTTATATGTATTTGTGACATCATTTGGGCTACTGATGGGCTTTGGGGGCTTAATTTCTGTATTCCAGATGAGGTTGTGATAGGTGATTTCGAGGTATTACTTTCCCACTATTCTTGAAACAAGCTGGAACGACCATTAATTATTTCAACTTGATACGTTTAAAACCTAGCTTCATGTTTTTCCATAACATTATTGAATATTTACTTTGCTCTAGGCACTATACTAAATACCCTGTGTATATTAAGCAATACACAGAGGCAGGAATATTATTGTTGCCGATTTATAGATGAGGAAACTGAGGCTTTAGAGAGGTTAAATGATTTGCCCAGAGTGACACGTTGTGGTGGAACCTGGGTCTGTCTGCTTTAGAGCTTGACTTTTTAACTGGTATGTCATTTGCTTCCAATTGCTGAAAAATTCAAAGAAAGCATACAGTTCTCATGTCAGGCTAATTTCCTAAGGAAGGATGGCAAGCTAGCTCCTGGAAGCTCTCCCAGGGTGTCTGTCATAGATTATCTTGGTGAATTTATCCTGAGTTGGGCCTTGAGGCTTGCAGGCTCCAAAACTTGATGTATCAGCCCCCCTAGAACATACCTGTGTCTCGTGGGTAAACTCACATTAAACCAAACTTTCAAGGCTACTGGGTAAAATCAGAATGTCCATTAGTTATTATTCTGTAATAATTAATTATAAATATCACTTGAACATGTTTAAATGAACAGTTGCATTTACCTGTAGAGAGCTAAGAAAGACAAATCAAAATCTGAAGGATGTTTGATGAATAGGGAGTCAGAACAAGTGGACTTAGTTCGATGATTGACATATTCACAGATTTTGATAGCCTGTTCCATCTACATTCACCAGATGAGACTATTTAAAGCCAGTAGTCTTTTTTTTTTTTTTAATTTTTTTGTGTGTATGTGAGGAAGATTAGCCCTGAGCTAACATCTGTTGCCAATCTTCCTCTTTTTGCTGGGGAAGATTGGCCCTGAGCTAACATCCGTGCCCATCTTCCTCTACTTTATATGGGACGCCACCACAGCATGCCTTGACAAGCGGCATCGGTGCATGCCCTGGATCCAAACCTGCAAACCCCGGGCCGCCGTAGCGGAGTGTGCGCACTTAACCGCTACCGGCCGTCCCCTAAAGCCAGTAGTCTTTACCTCTGTTTCCACAATAGGAATGATCTTGTCTTTGGGACCAGCATATGAACTTGGTTCGTATTGAATTTTTATTTTATTAAGATAATATTTTGAAATATTAAAAGCTAGATGTTAAGCCTATAAAATTAAGATAATTAATGCTGGTTTCAACTTTAATTCTTAAGGAATTATAAATTCCTTAGGATGGAAGAGACGTTAGGCATTATCTGGTCTTATGCCTTTAATTTGCAGATGAGTAAACTGAGACTCAGAGAGGATAATTGGCTTAACAAATCTGTTGACTGACAAGAAAGGACCCCTGTGTACTTCACTTTGCACTCTTAGTAGCCTGAATGGGCCCTTATGCCTCTGCAGTCACTTTCTACCAGGAAGTAGTTTACATGTTGGATGCCTGACTGGCTGCCTGGTAGCTTCTTTAATAGTTGCCTTCCTTGAAAATAATTTGCATTTCTACTCTGGCAAAGTGACTTGACCAGAAAATGTGGGCAGGAGGAACTACTGTTCTGGCTTTTCTCTTCTTCAAAACAGGCTGAAAACTTCTGTACCTTTGTCCCATTGGTATAAATGGGGTGCTTCTTTCGTGTATCTGTGTTTTGGTATGGTAAGTGGCTATATAGGCTGATGATTACTAACTAATTGTTAAAAGCTTCTGTATAATGGTTGAATAAGAAGATGGGTGGTGATCAAGGCTCTCCAGGCTTAAGGAGAACTCTTGTTTTCAGATGGAAGAAGAAGGCAGTTAAAGTAAAGTTAGGCAGCATCAACAGTAATGGGTAATGTTATTGAGTGCTGGCTATGTGCTAGGCATCGTGCTGACTGCTTGTGTGCATTATCTCACTTAGCCTTTACTCCGTCTAGCATTTATCTTTATTATCCCCATTTTAAGATGAGGAAAATGAAATGTAGAAAGACTAAGTAACTTTTCCCAAATCGCCCAATTAGTTAAGTGGTAGTGTCAGGATTGAAACCCAGATGTATCTAATTCCAAAGTTAGGGTTCTTAATAATTACATTATAATTCCATTAAAGAATTTTCTGTAGGGAGGCTGGCCCAGTGATGTAGTGGTTAGGTTTGGCACATTCCACTTCGGAAGCCTGGGTTTGTGGGTTCAGATCCCAGGCGTGGACCTACACCACTTGTCAGCCATGCTATGGCGGTGACCCACATATACAGTATAGTAAGATTGGCACAGATGTTAGCTCAGGGCTAATCTTCCTCAGTGAAAAAAAAAAAAATTTAAATAAAAAATAAAAGAATTTTCTCTAGGGATCTTAGACACTTGCAGCTCCAAAACAAGCAAATTGGATTTAGATTGCCTTTCTGACTAAACCAAGATAGGAATTGAAGGGCTAACAGGACTTGGGGAATTCTGTGTTGCAATTCTGTTGTAAGCAAGATAGAACTAGAATAATGACCTGGGCTTTTCAGAAAGTCGTAGACAGGAAGCATAGTGGACCAGGACTCAGGGAACTCTAAGTATATCTTATCTGTTAAATTGGATAAGGTTGCATGTGTCATCTGTTCAGCACACCTGTGTGTGCCCACCTTTTAGAAAACCCAAATGACTGCTCCTTTGCTTAAGGTAGTTTTCTTGCACTGGAGAGACCTGACAGCAGAGAGTGCTGTTGTTAAGTAGTGACTGAAGAATCATCAGGTGGTAAAAAGGAAGTCATGAGAAAGGCTAGGAATTTAATTGCTAAATATGCTCTCTCCTTTTGCCAACAGACACGACACACATGCCACACATGCCACACACACAGAGTCACTCTGCTTCCTCACATATTGGCTCTCTGAACTCCTCATTTAAAGCGTGTCCCCAGTTGTCCGTGCTTCTGTTCCCCTTCATTGATGTGCAAAATAAGAAAGTTGATTGTCTATGCTTAACTGCTTTTGTTCACATAATTTCTTTGATGTTTTCACCCTAATATAGCAGTAGTTAAATTATATGAACATGTACCAACTAGCCATAAATGTACAAGAGTAATTTGTTGTAGGTAAGCAAACTCCAAAAACATTTACATGTGAATAATCACATTCTGACAATTCTGGTTCTGGAAGGTGGAACCCATGTTTTATCAATATTCTTTCAAATTGGCCATGTTTCTCTTTTAAAATGTTTGCTTTAGCATCCATCACCTGGAGAAAAACTGAAACACCAGCAGCAAGAGGAACTACAACAACTTCGCCAGAATTTGCACCGGCTCCAGATTCTATGCAACTCAGCTGAAAAAGAGCTTCGATATGAGCGAGGAAAGAACTTGGACTTAAAGCAACATAATAGCTTACTTCAGGAAGAAAGCATTAAGGTAACTCTAGTGGGCGCATCCTTTATTGAAGGGTCTGAATTGCTCAACTGGCCCTGGGAATAAACAAATCAAAATTCCTCAACTTTATAACGCATGATAGGGTCCACAGGTGGGGGACAATGTGAGCTATCTGGTAATTCACTCATTTAACTTTTCCCTACCAAGCAGGCACACAGCTCAGTTGTTTCTCTGCTGCTGAAGACGTATGTATGCTGTCAACCTGTAAATATAAAAAAGTTTTAAGTTACACAATCTTTTGAAATTATTACCTAAAACTTCTAGTTTTACTAAATTTCAGTGACTTAGTCCAAACCCTGGTTGTCCTGCCCTAGTTCTATCTCTAGACTTATTTATCCCTAATAGATGTATCCATTATTATTGGTTGAATCAAATATCAACTGAACCAAGGCACAATTCATGGGAGGGCAAAGTTGTTCTTCCTGACAGAGTGTATCAAAAAGTTCTGGGGACATCCCCCAGACGTGCTTGTTTTAAAATAATCTATGTAGAGCTGCCATCCACAGATTCATCTAAATTTTATGAACCACATAAATGTTCAAACTGAACCACCATGTAAAATAGTACTTCCTTTTAATTGTGGTTCAATTGTGTAAATATATGTTAGGGACCTAGCTTCTGTAAGCCCCTGTCTAAGGTTCTGGAATTCAACATCCAACAAGTGTTTATTGAGCATCAGTCATCGCTGGGCAGGCAACCTTGTCGCTACCAAGGGTTTAATGGTAGGCAAAACAGACATAATCCTTATCCCCTGGTGCAGGGGTCAGCAAACTTTGGCCCATGGATCACAGCCTGCCTGCCTTCTGTTTTTGTAAATAAAGTTTTATTGGCACACAGCCATACCTGTTTTTTTCATGTATTATTGATGGCTGCTTTTGCGCTATAATAGCACATTTAAATAGTTCTAACAAAGACCATATGGCCCACAAAGGCTAAAATATTTACTATCTGGCCCTTTATAGGAAAAGTTTGCCCACCCCTAGTGCAGCGCGATCAATGGACTTTATTTGAAAAGTGACATAAAAATGGATTAAGAAAGGTCCCTACTTTTCAGGAGCTCACAGTCTAATAGGAGAGAGATAGGAAAAAACAATAGCATTTCTCTCAAACTTCAATGGAAGCCTTTTTAGGAGTTCTAGTATTCCCTGATTATTTGAAGAAACCTCTTCCCTATCCTCACCCCTGATTTTTTTTGAATATTGATCATATTCCCTCAAGCCTTTGTAGTTTTAAATTAAATTCCAAATCTTTATCACATTTCTTTGTAAGACAGCCTTTTACCTTTTCCTTCAAACATATTTCTTAGATCATTTTAACTGTCCAACTCTGAACATAGTCAGGCAATACTACATCTTTCTCAAGATGCGATGACCAGAACAACACGGATCATGATGTCTTATATGTGATTGGCACCCTGTAATATTTGTTGAATTGATGAACGAGTGCTTCAGAGATGGGTAAATGATAACTTGGTAAAAAGAAAGGATATTTTTTGTTCTGTTTTAAATCTCCTTCGTGGTAGGGTAAAATATTGGCCATTTTAGTAATGAGACATCAGTCTTTTGGCTGGTCCCCTAGGCCAGGCACCTAAGCAGAGTCATATACAATAACCAACTACCTTTTATTGGCAGTTTGTCCACTTTATCTCTTATAAACCTCCCCACAACCCTGAAGGGTCAGCATTTTATAGATGAGAAAACTGAAAGGCTGCAAAGCTAACAAATTGGAGAGTCAGAACTTAAACCCAGTCCTGTTTCTCTCTTTTCTGTGTACAGCTGTCTTTCCATATTATACCTCTCCTCAACTTGGGGTCATTTTGGGACTTCAGCTTTGCAAACTCAGAGCTCACTTTTTAAAATCCACTCAGAGGTGATCAAACCTCTGATCTCTGGCTACCATTAGACATACTCATAAGACTGATTAAGAAACCAGAATATTAATTTATTGCTTTTAAACCATTTTATGTGATGGGGCTTTGGGGGAAAAAATAAATAAATAAAAATTATTAAAAAAAAGGGCCGGCCCCGTGGCTTGGTGGTTGAGTGTGCGTGCTCCGCTGCTGGCGGCCTGGGTTCGATCCCAGGCGCGCACCGACGCACTGCTTCTCCGGCCATGCTGAGGCTGCGTCCCACATACAGCAACTAGAAGGATGTGCAACTATGACATACAGCTATCTACTGGGGCTTTGGGGGAAAAAATAAATAAATAAAAATTATTAAACCATTTTATGTGAAATATAACACTGAGAAGGTACATAAAACATAAATATATAGTTTAACAAATTGTTGTAAAGTGATCACTTATGTAGCCACCACCCAGGACAAGAAATAGCACATTGGCTGTATACCAGTGTCCCCTGAGAGCCTCTTTCCCATCATAGTCTCATCGCCTTCTCACTTGAGCAGTGACCACTAATTTTGGTAATTACTCTCTTGCTTTACTTTATGGTTTTACCACTTACATATGAATCCCACACAATATAGTTCAGTTTTGCCTATTTTGAATATTTTACAAACATAGTCAATCATTATATGCACCTTATGTCTGTCTTCTTATGATCTACTTTGTTTGGAAGATTCATCCATGTGTGTATAGCCGTTGTTCATTTATTTTCTTTGCAGTATAGTATTCTACCATAAGAAAATGCCATAATTTATTTATTGTTTCTATGGTTTATGGGCATCTTGCATGTTTTCAGCTTTTGGCTATTAAGAAGAATGCTATGGGCTTACAAAGCTTCAAGCAGAGAGCTGTTCTGCTACCACCAACATTGAGACACTTTGCTGGATCCTCTTCCTGACACTTGAATGTCCCAACCTAAAGCTGAAGAAGCCGCCCTAGATGCACGTATCATTGGCCATAACAGTGTTTTCTCCAGTGTTGTTGTCTCATTTCATCATCACCAACATTACCGCAATGCTGAGTGTTGGCTCTATGACTAATGAACACAGGTCCCAGAGGTTTTTAGCTTTCTTGGCCTATGGAGTAAGTGAACAATATATTATGAAAGAACTTGTACCCTTTCTATTTACAATAAAAGGTTTAGGTTTCATAATCTTGAATGAATCCAATGCACTAAATAGTCCAACACTCGATTTCTTCTTTTCTTTGATGTCTCTGTTTCTTCTGTTCATTGGATCTGGATCTTACTGAGTTTTTCGTGGTTACATTGTTCTTGAAAAATGAAACTTCCAGGCTATCTAATAGGTTAGAGTACCTTGTGAGAAGAAATCAACAGTTAATAGATTTGTTCCTGTTAATGAAGTTTCAAAAGCTGTACCAATCCTCAAAAATAAAATGAGAAAATGAAAAAAAAAAATGAGAGAAGTTGAACTGGTTTAGAATGGCAGAGGGAATAAAGGGGATTTTCGCTGGAAAAATAGGAAGCTTGTTAAAGTTTAACCTAGATTTCTCTGGGGGAATACTAAAGAGACAAGCTTATTACAGTATTTTTTCCTGTTGACCTACATTGACCCACCAATGATATCAAGGCATTTTATTCTAAGGGTTTAATTTCTTCATTTCTACATGCATTCATTTCTATTCTGTTTAATAAACTATTTTGATGATTTTTACATGTCTGTAAACATTTTTGGAGACAGCATTTCTGGTTTTCAGAAGTTAAAGCAAAAGGAGGTATCATAAACTCAGCACTCTGGGCACTTTGAACAGCTTTTCCCTAAGGAGCTTTACCTTTAAACAGAGAGCATAAGAGAACATTGTTCAGATACACTCATTTAATGAATGTAAGACTCTTTTCTGAATAGTGAGATGTGTGAAAGGATCTGAGTCATGCCTCTACTTTTTAACAACTGCTGCTATGAATATTCATGTACATGTGTCCTGATGTTCATAAGTGTGTATTTCTCTAGGAAGAGAGAGTGGAATTATTGCATCATAGGGTTTATATGACTTCAACCCTTTTCTAAAGTTTTATACTCCCACCAGCCGGGTATGAAGGTTCTCGTGGCTCTGCATCCTCATCAACTCTGGATACTGTCAGACTTTAAAATTTTTGCTAATCTAGTATAAGGGTTTACTGGTAGCTCCTTGCAGTTTTAATATGTATTTCCGTTTATAAAGATTTTTTATTTATTCATTTTTTTTTCCCCCCAAAGCCCCAGCAGATAGTTGTATGTCATAGGTTCACATCCTTCTAGTTGCTGTACGTGGGACTCGGCCTCGCGCTGGACGGAGAAGTGGTGCCTTGGGGCGCGCCCGGGATCCGAACCCGGGCCGCCAGCATCAGAGCGCGCGCACTTAACCGCTAAGCCATGGAGCCGGCCCGTATTTCCGTTTATAAATGAGGTTGAGCAGCTTCATATATGTTTATTTGGCATTTGAGTTCCTATTTTGTGAAATGCCTGTTCAAGATTTTGTTCAGTTTTCTTTTGGCCTTCTGTCCTTTTAATTTTTCTCTAAATTTATAGGGGTTCTTTATAGATGAACCCTTGATCAAGTATGTGTTACAAATATCTTCTACTCTGGCTTGTATTTTTACTCTCTAAATATGATATCTTTTGATGAATCAAAGTTTGTAAGTTTAATCTAATCAGTGTTTACCTTTATAATTGGTGATTTGGGGATCTGATTTAAGAAATCTTTGTCTACCTCAAAGTCATGAAGATATTCTCCTACATTACTCTATTGTCACTTGAGTCAAAAAATATTGGTATATGTGTGTTATGTTTCTGAGCTCTCTATTCTATTCCATTATTCTATTTGTCTATTCTTGTGCCAATAACATGCTATCTTAATTACTTTAGCTTTATGTAAATCTTAATATTTGACAGAGAAAATCCTTCACCTTATTCTTCTTGATCTAGGATGTCTTGACTATTCTTGGCCATTTGAAGTTCTATATAAATTTTATCATCGCTTGTCAAGTAACACGCACAACCTACATACACTCACACACAACACACATACACTCACAACATTTTGAGATTTTAGTTGGAATTACACTGAATCTATAGATAAATTTGGGCAGAATTTAGATCTTTACAATATTGATTTCTCTAATTTATGAAATATGTGTGTGTAGTACATTTAGGTCTTCTTTAATTTCTCTCAATATCATAATTTTGTTTGTGGAGGTCTTACATATCTTTTGTTAGACTTATTCCTAGGGGCTGATATTTTCCATACTATTATAAATGGTAACTTGTAAAATTTTTCATTTTCTAACTATTGCTAATATATAAAAATGCAATTAATATTTTCTAATAAAAAGGGTTTAATTAATAAAAGGTTTTATTAATAATTTCTAATTTATTTTTTAATTTACTCATTTCTTATCTAATTTATTGATAATTTCTAATAATTTTCTAGTAAAAGGGTTTAATTAATAAAGGTTTAATTAATAAAAACCTTGCTGTACTTTTAAATTAATTCTTATAATTTATGTTTATATTATTTTGGATTTTCTATGCAAGAAATCATATCTGAGCATGATTTCACTCATACGTGGACGATAAACTAACACACAGACAGAACAGTTTGGTGGTTACCAGGGGGAAGGGGGTTGGGCGGTGGGCACAAGGGGTGAAGGGACACATTTATATGGTGACTGACAAACAATAATGTACAACTAAAACTTCACAATGTTATAAACTATTATGACATCAATAAACAATAGAAATCATATCTGAGAATAAATATAATTTTCTTTCTTCACTTCTAAATGTTAGACCTTTTGGAGTCAATTGTATGGTGATAGATGGAAACTAGGTTTTTGTAGTGAGTGCACCGTAGTATATAGAGAAGTCGAATTATAATGTTGTACACCTGAAACTTAATGTTATAAACCAGTGTTACCTTGATAAAAAAAAAAGAAAGAAAGATGCATTCAGCACAGTGTTATTTCAGTGAATGGAAGTGATACCTATTCTGTAATGCATGTAGTGAAGTGTTTAAGAATACATTTACTAATAATTTTTTTAACAAACTAAAAAAAATAACAAATGTTACAACTTTCATTCTTTTTTTCTTGTTCTATGCAGTGGCTAGTACAATGCTGGATAGAACTGGTGATAGTGGGTGTCCTTTTCTCATTCCCAATCTCAAAGGACAAACTCTCAAATTTCACCATTTAGTATGTTTTTGTAGAGGTTTTAAATATACATTCTTGATCACATTAAGGAAATTCTTTTATAGTGTTAGTTTGTTCAATGTTTTATGATAAGTACGTATTGAATTTCATCAAATTCTTTTTCTGCATATTTTGAAAAGATAAAATTTTTAAAGCTTAAATCTCTTAATATGGTGAATTGCATTGGCTGCTCTTCTAATGTTAATCCAACTTTGCATTCCTGGGATAAACGCAACGTCATCATAAATTATGATCCCTTTTCTACGTTGCTGATTTTGGCTTGCTTACATTTCTTTGGAATGTTTGCATCTGAGCCATGAGTGAGACTGGCCTGTCATTTTCTCTCCCCCAGTTTCCAGGTCAGATTTTGGTATTACGGTTATCCCAGCCTCTTAACATAAGATGGTGATTTACTCTCTCTTTCTGTTCTCTGGGAAAGTTTCTGTAAGATTACAATTATTTCTTAAATAATTATAAGAACTCTGAATTCTTCTGATTCTAGAGTTTTCTTTTGGGAAGATTTCCAATTACTGATTCAGTTTCTTAATAGTTATGAGAAGTCACATTTTTTTATTTCTTCTTTTATCAACTTTGGTATATTTTATTTTTTCTAGAAATTTTTCCTTTGCATTTAAATTTTTAAAATTTTTACATAAACTTATCCATTTTTTGGTATAACAATGTTCCTTTTTATTTTCATGATACTAGTCACTTATGCTTTGTTGCTTTTCTCTTGTTCAGTCTCATAGAAGTTTACCCATTTTATTAGCCTTTTTAAAGAACCAACTTTTAGCCTTGTTGATCCACTCTACTGTATTCTTTTTAGATAAATAACAAATGCAGGTATTTCACAATTTAGAGACAGTATAGTGTAGAGTACTGGATTAGAATCAGAAAATCTGTATTCAGACCTTGGCTCTATCATTTGCCAACTATATTTGAGGCTCAACTTTTTCATTTCTAAAATGGAATAAAATACCAGTCTCAGCTACTTCATAGATATGAAAACCTAACCAATGTAAAATAGTTATATTAGTATCTGCCTCGGTTCTATCCTTCAAATACAATAGATTTTCTATAAGTGGTTCTTGAAGAACAACAGTTAACCTGTATTAGGTGGTACCTATGTGTCTGGCTCTATTCTTTTTTTGTGTTTGTGAGGAAGATCAGCCCTGAGCTAGAATCCAATGCTAATCCTCCTCTTTTTGCTGAGGAAGATTGGCCCTGGGCTAACATTAGTGCCCATCTTCCTCTACTTTATATGTTGGACGCCTGCCACAGCATGGCTTGACAAGCGGTGCATCAGTGTGCGCCCGGCATCCAAACCTGCGAACCCTCGGGCCACTGAAGCGGAGCACGTGCACTTAACCGCTACACCACCTGGCCAGCCCCAAGTCTGGATCTATTCTTGATGCTTTCATTGCCTTTTTTTTTTTTTTTGTGAGGAAGATCAGCCCTGAGCCAACATCCGTGCCAATCCTCCTCTTTTTGCTGAGGAAGACCGGCTCTGAGCTAACATCTATTGCCAGTCCTCCTCCTTTTTTTTTTGGCCCTGAAGCCCCAGTAGATAGTTGTATGTCATAGCTGCACATCCTTCTACTTGCTGTATGTGGGACGCGGCCTCAGCATGGCCGGAGAAGCGGTGCGTCGGTGCACGCCCGGGATCCGAACCCAGGCCGCCAGAAGCAGAGCGCGTGCACTTAACCGCTAAGCCACGGGGCCGGCCCTTCATTGCTTTGTTTTATTTAATGTAGCCTCGGAACTGTCCTATGAGGTACGTAGTTATTATGCCCGTATTACAGATGAAGAAACTGATGCTCAGAGAGGTTGAATGTTATTAACTTTTAGGTTCACTTCATAAATCTGATTGGTTAATACACAGAAGTCACAAGTGGAAGAAATTATAGTTACAATCTCTATTAATTCAATTAAAAAGCTTTGAGTCCAGGAAATCATTTTATAGGAGGAAAAATAAATTCTCTTTCAGCATTTTTGTCTGTGAGCCCTGCCTAGTATATATATTCACCAGGTTCTAATATTCCTTAGACTATCATTCATTTATTTGTTCAGTAAATACTGATTAATCATCTACTCTTAGGCACTTTGGTGGGCCTTGGATACCAAGAAGTGAATAGAACACATGGTCCCTGGTCTCTTGGAATTTACAGTAGGAAAAAAGGATGATAAACAAGTAGATAAATACATGTTTAATTATAAATTGTGATAAGTTCCATGAAGGAAATAAATGTGGCACAGTAAGTAATCCTGTTTGGATTAAATGATCATGAAAGTTTTCTCCTACAAAGTTACGTTTAAGCTAAGACCTGAAGAAGTGTCAGGACCAGTGTTGAGGCTATTGCTACGTCCCAGGCTAGAGATGATGATGATCTAGACTAGGGTGGTGACACAAACAACACAAATGGATTCATGCAAGATATGCTGTGGAGGCAGAGTGACAGCATATGCTGAATTGGCTCATGGTGGAAAAGGAAGACTCAAGGATGACTCTCAGGTTACTAGCCTGGTGGCATCATTTACTGAAATCAGGAAGACTGAGAGAAAAATGATTTTGGAGATATGGGAAGAATCAAGGAGTTTCATTTTGGCAGTTATTGGCTTAACGGTGGTATTTTAAGTCATGAGAATGAACCTAGAAAATGATCCACTCTCATGGCCTACGATAGTCCAGTAATATTTAGAAGTTGGGTAGCATTAGAACAGTCTACAAAAGAGACCAAGAAGGAACAGCAGAGAAGTAAGTGAAAACCAGGAGAGTTAGGTATCACAGACTCCAAGAGAGGAGAACTTTCTGAGATAGAGGGAGGGCACATTACTGAGAGGTAATTGTCCACTGGATTTATTCTGGCAGTGGGGAGGTCAGTAGTGCCCTCGGCAACAACGGTTTCATGGAGCAGTGGGAATGAAAGCCAGCTTGGGGTGGATGGAAAAATGGATGGAAAATGTTTAGACCATGCATATATAGACACTCTTAAGAAAATTCCTTTGTCCAGCTGCCATCTGGTTGGATAGACTTTGGCAAACCTTACTAACACATGGCAACTCCAGAGAGGTAACCAAGCATGTGCCGTTGGTGTGTGTCAGCTCTTGGGGGACTGCACTCCTCTGAAAGCTGCTTCTTCTGCCTCACATTCACATTCATTCCATGCTGATTTTCATCACTCTTATTTATTCCCCACCTCTAGATCAAAATTGAACTAAAGCAGGCCCAGCAGAAGTTATTAGACAGTGCAAAGATGTGCTCATCACTCACGGCAGAGTGGAAGCACTGTCAGCAGAAAATCAGAGAACTGGAGCTGGAAGTACTTAACCAGGCTCAGTGCATTAAATCACAGAACAGCCTACAGGAAAAGCTGGCTCAGGAGAAATCTAAAGTTGCTGATGCAGAGGAAAAGGTAATTATCCTCACGCTTAATAAATAGCATGCAGTGGATACTGCTACTGAAATCCTGTTTCTCCAAGGATTTTAAGAAGTAGATGTGGTGCAAACTTGATAGAATTCTAGGATTTTTCTTTACTCTCCCATGCTTTCCTCTCTTTTGACTTCACTTGCTCCTATAGTTCCAGTAAATCTTGTATGTTTATTTAAACTGTGTGAACTTAGAAAGGTAAGTTTCATTAAAGCTATAACATGAGCTTAAAGAACTGACTGAGACCATATGACTGTTGTTTTATACTTTCATATTTTAAGAGACTTATTCTCTCATTTGGATTGGCTATTTATATGATTTTTTTTTTAAAGATTTTATTTATTTATTTTTTCCCCCAAAGCCACAGCAGATAGTTGCATGTCATAGCTGCACATCCCTCCAGTTGCTGCAT
The DNA here is from genome assembly GCF_057802395.1 of Ceratotherium simum simum. NCBI lineage: Eukaryota > Metazoa > Chordata > Mammalia > Perissodactyla > Rhinocerotidae > Ceratotherium > Ceratotherium simum. Next base: position 16,549,161 of record NC_141921.1, on the reverse strand, counting down.
GTGGGACGCGGCCCCAGCATGGCCGGAGAAGCGGTGCGTCGGTGCACGCCCGGGATCCGAACCCGGGCCGCCAGCAGCGGAGCGCGTGCACTTAACCGCTAAGCCACCGGGCCGGCCCTATATGATTTTTATTTTATAATTTTTGGAGGGATTTGTGTAGTGAAATGGATCATTTTGAAATATTGCCCCTGCATTTTAGATTCCGTGGCACTAGGTGGCAGTAGTATGTAACAGCTGCACATTTTGATCTGTGGGTTTGTCTGAGAGTCAGATCTTACATAAAAAATGTCATTTCATCAAACCATATAAATATAAAACAGACATCAAAAAGTTGAAGACAGCAATCTGAATTAAACTCAAAAGCTAATGTTGAATTACAGAAGCCAGCACAAAAGAGTTCTTAGTGTAATTTCATGGATATGAGGTTCAAGAACAGACAAAACTACGCCATGGTGACAGGACAGTGGTTGTCTGCACGAGGGGCATTAACTGACCTCTCAGTTAATGAGAGGGACGTGAGGGAATCTTCTGTGGTCCTAGAAGGATTCTGTGTCTTCGTCTGGGAGATAGTTATATAAGTAAAACTTTACTGAGTATGAGTGAGATGTGTCCACTTTACCATATGTATGTTATTATTCCATTAAAAAAGGAATTGGTAAAATTGATAAAGATTGGTAAAATTTTTAAATTTAGACAATACTAAATATTAGTACTGGATTTTGTGCAACAGGAACTCTTATATTCTGATTGTAGTTGGAAGAGTAAATAGCATAAACACTTTGGAAAGCAATTTGGCATTAGTATCTAGTTAAGTTACAGATATATATACCATACAACCCAACATTTCTACTACTAAGCGTAAACACTAGAGAAACTATTATACTGCACATATGTATCAGGAGACAGGAATACAATCATTTTCATAGTAACATTGTTCCAAATAGCAGAAAATTGGAAACCCAAATATCCACTGACATGAGATCAAATAAATTGTATATTTACACAGTAGCATACAACAGTGAAAATGAACGACCTGCAGGTACCTGCTGTAGTTCGATACAATATTGAATAAAAATCAAGTCACCAAAACCACAGTGTGATTCCATTGCTATAACGGTCAAAATAGTACAAAATAAAAACTATGTCATATAGAGATATATGTTATTAAAAGAAAAAGCAAGATGGGCCGGCCCTGTGGCTTGGTGGTTAAGTGCGCGCGCTGCAATGCTGGCGGCCCGGGGTTCGGATCCCGGGTGCGCATCGAGGTGCCACTTCTCCGTCCATCCTGAGGCCGAGTCCCACATGCCGCAACTAGAAGGATGTGCAGCTATGACATACAACTATCTGCTGGGGCTTTGGGGGGAAAAAATAAAATAAATAAAGAAAAAGCAAGAAAGTGATTAACACAAAATTCAAGATATTGGTTTTCTGAGCTGAAGAGAGAAGGATAATCAAAAAGGGTCATAGAGTGGACTTCAAAAGTATTGGAAATGTTCTCTGTCTTAAATTGGGTGGTGGGTTCAAAAGTTTGGCATATGTCCTCGACAGAGAAGCCAACGGCATGAGACTTTCATCTGTGGAATTAAGACTGAATATCTTGGGCTGGCCCCATGGCTTAGTGGTTAAGTGCGCGTGCTCTGTGCCCCGGGTTCGGATCCCAGGCGTGCACCAACACACCACTTGTCCAGCCATGCTGAGGCGGCGTCCCACATACAGCAGCTAGAAGGATGTGCAACTATGACATACAACTATCTACTGGGGCTTTGGGGAGAAAAAGGGGGAAAAAAAAAAGACAATATCTTTATTTTTTTTATTTTTTATTTTTTTTGTGAGGAGATCAGCCCTGTGCTAGCATCTGCCATTCCTCCTCTTTTTTTTGCTGAGGAAGACTTGCCCCGGGCTAACATCTGTGCCCCTCTTCCTCCACTTTATATGGGACGCCGCCACAGCATGGCTTGCCAAGCAGTGCGTCGGTACGCGCCCAGGATCCGAACTGGCGAACCCCGGGCCACCGCAGTGGAGCGCACACACTTAACCACTTGCGCCACCGGGCTGGCCCCTGAATATTTTTATGCAAAGCATTTTCCCTAGGCAGAACTGAATGGGGCAGCTCAAAGGAACTTGACCTGGCCTCAGATGACCTGGCTGCCCACTGCCATTGCCCTTGAATCATTCTGCATCTCCACCACCCCTATGATGTGGGCTTTGCAGGGACCTAGGGCTGATGCAGAAAGCCTTCTCTTAGAAAAGGACTGCCATCCACTGGCATTCACTGAATGTTTGTGGAGAATCTGGTGCCAAACCATTGTAAAGGATTCATTGTTGCAACAGGAGTACAATAGAGGGAGAACAGCTGTTCTGCTGAAAACTATTCATTCAGCAAATATTTACTGAGCACCTACTATATACCAGTCACAATTTTGGGTGAAAATTTTTAATGACACTTTTTTTTTTTTTTTTTTGGTGAGGAAGATTAGCCCTGAACTAACATCTGTTGCCAATCCTCCTCTTTTTTTTGCTGAGGAAGACTGGCCCTGGGCTAACATCCGTGCCCATCTTCCTCTACTTTGTATGTGGGACACCTGGCACAGCATGGCTTGATAAGTGGTACATATGTCCGCGCCCAAGATCTGAACCTGCGAACCCTGGGCCGCCAAAGTGGGGTGCGTGAACTTAACCACTACACCATCAGGCTGGCCCCTTAATGACACTTTTAATCTAACATAAATTCTAAAATAAAATTATATATCTCTTTTCCAATTCATAAATCCTATTTTTAGTTCTGTGAGGGCATTAAAGAATATATGACTGGTGCTAGGCAATATGCTAATAGTCCTTGATTTATAAGAGGCTTCTACTTTGTTTTGAGATACTATTCATGAATCTAGCCACACTGGAGAAACTAGACACTCGCACACATTGCTGTTGGAAGTGTGAATTGGTCTAATACCTATGGAGACAGTTTGACATTATCTGCTAAACAAACAAATAATAATAACCTTTGCCCTAGCAAATCCACATCTCATAAGTTTTTCTAGAGACATTGTTTGTAAGTGTATTGTTTGTTATAGCAAAAGATTGGAATCAACCTAAATGTCTATCAGTAGGGGGCTAGTTAAGTTGTGGTATATCCTTACAGTGGAATGGTATGCAGCTGTAAAAGAGAAGACAATGCTATATATATGTATAATATGAAAAAATCACAGAGTGTATTGTTATAAAAGAAAGCAAGGTGCATAGGTATATATAATGTGTCATTATTTGAGTAAAAAAATGTGTGTATGGGGGAAAACTATACAATATTTGTTTATATGCATAAATAAATTTCTGGAAGGCTACACAAGACACTAACACCAGTGATTACCTATTTGGTGGTGGACAGGGATGGGAAGGAGACTTTTCACTATGTAGCTTAGTTTACACACACACACACACACACACAAAACTATGCAAATGTATTACATGTGGCAAAACTTAAGTAATTTATTTTAAAATAAGGGGTACATATGTAGGTGACAGATGGAAACTAGACTTTTGGTGGCAAACAGAAGCCAAAATATAATGATGTACACCTGAAATTTACATAATGCTATAAGCCAATGTGATGTCAATGAAATTAAAAAAAAGAGAGAGAAAAAAATAAAAATAAATCTAGCCACACTCTCTACTTTCGATGAGATTTGTGTGTTAGCACTACTGTTTGCTATGTGTACTGTATTTCCCTAATTGGAAAATAGGTCACACGCTTCTTAAAGTTTTATTTGTAAACTTTTTTCATTCAAGATCTTGGATCTGCAGCAGAAATTAAAACATGCTCATAAAGTCTGTCTCACAGACACTTGTATTCTGGGGAAGAAGCAACTAGAGGAAAGGATAAAAGAAGCCATAGAAAATGAAGCTAAAATAAAGCACCAGTATCAGGAGGAACAGCAGAAGAGGTAAGAGGAGCAAAAATGTCAGTCCCCGTGACCGAGTTTAGCACTGTGTCCCTGTGCCCCCACTGAAGTAAACGCAGTCACACAACTGCTTATGTACAGCACTTATCACGCTGTATGCTAATGGTTTATTTTCTTATTTGCTTTCCACACTAGAGTGTGGGGTCCTTAAGGAAAGGAATTATTTCTTGTTGTCCTTAAACACACTGGACGCACCAGTAAATTGTGTTGAATGACTGGATTGCCTATGGAATACGATGCTCTGGGATTTGCTTTTCCAGCTCTAACATGATTGGCACAAAATGCAGACTAGAACGAAGTTGGTGTTTTGTATTTATCAGCTGATTTTCTTCAAAGAAGTTTCAAGTACTTTATGCCATCTTAATCATCAACAAGCTGCTACCAGATAGGAGCTGTCATGTTTTTTTTCTAAAATTACGATTAGGGCCCAGCCTGGTGGCATAGCAGTTAAGTTCGCGTGCTCTGCTGTGGCACCCAGGGTTTGCGGGTTTGGATCCTAGGTACAGACCTACGCACTGCTCATCAAGCCATGCTGTGGCAGCATCCCACATACAAAATAGAGGAAGATGGGCACAGCTGTTAGCTCAGGTACAATTTTCCTCAAACAAAAAGAGGAAGATCAGCAACAGATGTTAGCTCAGAGCCAATCTTCCTCACCAAAGAAAAAAAAATATTATGATATTGTTAGGATTCTTACTTAAATGATCTTCTTGGATGCCCTAAACTTCAGTAACTGATGCTTCTTATTCTGTGACACTCAGAGTGATTCACATCTATTTTAAGAAAAATATGATTTTAGCTACTAAAAATATATTCAGACAATTCACATATCCTATGAAGCTCAGAACCTCTCTTTCAGCTCTAGTTAAAAGCTCTAGCATAGGCACTGGCACTCAGTAAATATTTAGTGAATGAATGAATGTGCGAATGAATGATGAAGTCACCCAGTGAAGTACAGTAGAAAAACACTTGTCTCCCTGCCACTTCTAGCAGGATGGCAGACTATCCTCCTGTTATAATACAACTAGACTCTGAATAAACTACAATAAGCATACCTTTTATTTTTTATTTATTTATTTTTTATTATTATTTTTTTTAAAGATTTTATTTATTCAGTTTTTCCCCCCAAAGCCCCAGTAGATAGTTGTACGTCATAGGTTCACATCCTTCTAGTTGCTGTACGTGGGACTCGGCCTCGCGTTGGACGGAGAAGTGGTGCCTCGGGGCGCTCCCGGGATCCGAACCCGGGCCGCCAGCATCAGAGCGCGCGCACTTAACCGCTAAGCCACGGGGCCGGCCCAATAAGCATACCTTTTAAAGCATTGTTCACAAAGCAAGAGAAAGCCCTAAAGGCAAACATACAATGAGATAAAACAAAAACAATGAATGGTAAAGAAACTTCTAAATCAAGGGGAAATAACAGTCTCAGCCCCAAGTTCAGGAGAAGCAGCTGGGGACATTTGCCACAGGCTAGGGGAGCTGAACTGGAAGCTCCGGTGTGAAGCTGGGGACCCTGAGGGGCGAAGGTGTTCCTCAACAGGCAGCCCCTGGCTTCCTAACTAAGAAAATCCAAATGATCTCTGGAGGAAAGCAACCCCAATTTAGATGTTAAGGATTCCCGTACATTAAGTTTAGTCAAATATAAGCTTAGAATCATAAATAACACTAGGAAACTGGCTACCATGAATGAAAGTCAGCAGAAACAACAAACAATGGATTTATAACCCCCAAGAACCTCAGCAATTGGAATTACGAAGAACAGATTGTAAAACAACTGTATGAAGTTTTTAAAGAAACAAAAGATATAATCAAAGAATTGAACAAGGAAAAAGGCTATTTAATTTTCCTGAAACTTGATTTCTTATCACTAAAGTGGCAATAGTAATGCCAGTTCTATACATCTTTTGTGAAAATTGACTGAGGAAAATATGTGGAAGTAATATTTAAACTAAGTATAGGAAAATGAAATATGTAGGGAAATTCTTTTCCACAAAAAGGGGACTATTGAGTATGTATTGTTTTGTAACCAGAGGAAAGCAACCCCAATTTAGATATGTGTAGGTTGTAACCTACATTTTTCACTTAAAATTTATGAACTGTATACCTGCCATTAAATTTTCTTCTAGAAGGTTATTTTAATAATATACCATAATTTATTTAATCAATCCTTTATTATTGGACATTTACATTTTTCCCAGTTTCTTGCTATAGCAAACAATGACATAATATATATCCTTGCAGCCAAGTTTTTGTGCATATCCTTTATTATTTCCTTGATATAAATTCTGGCAAGTACAATTGTAATTATAACTGCTCATTATAAAATTTCAAATACTAAAGAGCTATCTAAAATAAAAACCATAAGTTCTTCAGAATTCCATCCTTTAGCCACAGCCACTTTAAGTATTTGCTACGTATTTCTCAGATTTTTTTCTGTGCAAACACATATATTTTTTATTATTCTTGTTTTGTTAACAAAAGTTGAATCATTTTAAGTATACTGCTTTGGGATTTGCATTTAACTTGGACGTCTTCTTAGCCATTTAGTAGCTGCATCATCTTGGGCGAGTTTCTTATCCTCTCAGTACCTACCTCATGGGATCATTGTGTGGACTGAATGAGTTACTAGCAATTGGCTTGTATCAGTGACTGGCACATAGTAAGTACTTGTATCAGTCAGGGTTCAATCAGAGAAGCAGAACCAGTAGGAGGAATATATATTTAATAAGAGATTTGTTACAGGGGTTTGGTCTTATGCAGTTGTGGGAGCAGGTAACACAGTCTGCAAGGCTGTGGTCTTTGCATCTTATGCTGGAGCTTGAAGTCTGCAGGGCAAACAGTTCAGAAAGTGTAGATGGAGAGCAATGACAAGCAGGAACCCATGAGCACAAGCTGAACCCACAAGGATGGACTGGAACCTGTGTCAGTTCTCACTGCCTCCAGCCTTGATAAAGTAGGTGTCCTGCAGGAGAAGCTGGTCCCTCCTCATCGAGGAGCTAAACAGACACCTGGCCCAGGAGATGCAGAAGGTGAAAGAGGATCTGAAGGAAGGTGGAACAATTGCAGGCCTGCCTGTTGCCTCACGCCAAGGTGAGCAACAGATAAGCAGCAACATGTATGAGCTACAAAAGTGCCTGCTCTGACTTTCCAAGTGTAAAAAACAAAATGCTTCACTTCCACCCTCCAAATCTTGCACAGATATATCTCTTGTAGACCACTCTAACCAGAACATATGTGGAAGGAATTCCTAGCCAAGTTGACACATTTTATAAAGCCACTACTAAAAAGGTGTTATTGTTGCAATATTTGATGTTATTGTTACTGTTGTCATAATCATCATCATCTTCTTCAGTGAAGTGAAAAATGTTCATTTTTATTAGAACAAAATATTTGGGGATAAGGGAAGTGGCAAAAAAAATGAGGCTAGAAAGGTAAGCTAGGCCTGGTCATCCTGAGCCTGACCAGCCACATGAAGGAGTTTGGACATGGTCATGGGAGATATTGGTCTACAGTTTTCCTTTCTTGTAATATCTTTATCTGGTTTTGGTATTAGGGTAATGCTGGCCTCATAGAATTAGTTAGGAAGTGTCCCCTCTTCTTCAAGTTTTCTGGAAGAGATTGTAGAGAATTGGTATCGTTTCTTCCTTAAATGTTTGGTAGAATTTATCACTGAAACCCTCTGGGCCTAGGGCTTTATTTGGAAGGTTATTAAATATTGATTCAATTTCTTTAATTAGATATAGGCCTATTCAGATTGTCTGTTTCTCCTTGTGTAAGTTTTAGTAGATTGTGTCTTTTGAGGAATTAGTCCATTTCATCTAAGTTATCAAATTTGTGGGCATAGAGTTGTTTATAATATTTTTTATTGTCCTTTTAATGGCCATGGGGTCTGTAGTGATGATCCCTCTTTCATTTCAGATGTTAGTAATTTGTGTCTTCTCTGTTTCTTGGTTAGTCTGGATAGAGGTTTATCAATTTTATTGATCTTTTCAAAGAACCAGCTTTGGTTTCATTGTTTTTCTCTATTGTTTTCCTATTTTCATTGATTTCTGCTCTAATTTTTATTGTTTCTTCTTTTCTGCTTTATTTAGGCTTATATTGGTCTTCTTTTTCTAGTTTCCTAAGGTGGATGCTTAGGCTTTTGATGTTATTGGTTTTTGATCTTTCTTCATTTGTAATATTTGCATTTAATGCTATAAGTTTCTCTCTAAGCACTGCTTTTGCTGTATTTTCATTTTCATGTAAAATCATGTAATTCAAAATATTTTTAAAATTTCTCTTGAGACTTCTTTGATCCATGTGTTATTTAGAAGTGTGTTTGTTTAGTCTCCAAATATTTGGGAATTTTCCATCTATCTTTCTGTTATTAATTTATAGTTTCATAATATTATTATTAGCACGGACCCACCCAGATACCCGGAGATGTCTATGGTAATGGCCTGTTCTAGAGGCTGGCCTCCCATCCCAAATTCCTTTGCTTAGTTAGTTGGGGTGGGGAAAAGTGTCTTTCAGGCAGAGATGTATTTGGAGGTGGACAATTCCAATCCCCCATAGTTGCTAGCTGCTTAACCATCAATGGCTATAACTGTTCACTGGTTTCAGTAATAACAGGGAATTGCTCAGGTATATATTGAATTAGGTTATATATATATTGAAATAGAGCTGAAAGGGAGGATGTTGGTGCAGGGGTGCATGCTGTTGCTGCAAAATAACCAATAACCATTCTATAGATGAGAGATAAGGTGAGTTTTACTTGAGCCAGGGTGAGGACTATAATTTGGGAAGGCAGTTTCTACAAAGGAAGAAAGTGTTCTGGAGAAGTCTGGTTTTCAGTAGTTTTACACCTTTTTAGAACAAAGAACATGCATTAAACACACCCAGGATACGTATTCAACAAAGTTTCAAAGAGGTGTTCAGTTGCAAATTAGCAGGGCAACATGACCCTGGTGTCAGGAAAGGAACTTCTCTTCAGGAGGACTAATAATGGGCATTACCAATAGGGCGTTACTGAGAACTGGCATCATAGGAGGGGAAAAATGCATTATCTTAAGAGAGTGTGTTCTTTTACTTTGAGTTAATGTTTGATGCACTCTTTTTATGGTTAAAGCAGATCTACAATGTATCTTTTTTTTTTTTAATTTTATTTATTTATTTTTTTCCCCCAAAGCCCCAGTAGGTAGTTGTTTATGTCATAGCTGCACATCCTTCTAGTTGCTGTATGTGGGTCGCGGCCCCAGCATGGTCGGAGAAGCAGTGCATTGGTGCGCGCCCGGGATCCAAGCCCGGGCCACCAGCAGCGGAGCGCGCGCACTTAACTGCTAAGCCACGGGGCCGGACCTACAATGTATCTTTGATAGGCCATAAATCAGGCTTCTTTAGTTCAAGCCGAATCAGTTTTGAACCAGAAAGCTACCCTATATTCCTCAATATGTGAACATATCTTGTCAATGTGAATGGTCGAAGGTAAGCTATGACTATCCTTGAAGAGCCTACACTTACATCCAGAAACATGAGAAGAAATAGCCCCATGTCTCAAATATAAATCTTTCCCAATAATCCATTGATTTCCGAGAAAACCGAAGTTAGAGAAAGCAAATTTATTTGTCCAATACAGTATTTTTTCTTTCTTTTTTGGTGAGGAAGATTGGCCCTGAGCTCACATCCGTGCCAATCCTCCTCTACTTTGTATGTGGGACGCTGCCACAGTGTGGCTTAACGAGTGGTGTGTAGGTCTGTACCTGGGATCTGAACCCGTGAACCCCAGGCTGCCAAAGCAAAGCATGTGAACTTAACCACTATGCCACCAGGCCAGCCCCATCCAATACAGTATTTTAGTGACCTCGCACATAGGTGAGAATTTTGCCCACCAGTGCCATTTCATCATCATCCTCATCATATTCTTGTACATGAATCTCCTAAGTCCGAAGAACCTTGTCTGAAATCCTCAGAAACTCTTTCCACAAACTATAGTCTGATGAGACTCCCTTGGAAAGAGTTAAGTACTTATGGCCCTTTTGGAAAAGGGTGAATTTCCTCATGAAACACAGGCTTGTTCACGATTCAGCTGCAGTACCGTTAACATGTGTGCATTAATATCAATAGTGGTTGTAACTAACAACACTATATTGAGCAAAGAGGATGAAGGGACTACACTTGTAAAGCAGAAGAGTGGAAAGAATATGGGATCCCGGATTAGAGCCCTACCTCCATCTTGTCCTAGCTGTGTGACATTAAGCAAGTTAATTAAACCTCTCTGTGCTACAGCTTCCTCTCTGAAATAAGGGAAGTTATTTCTTCTTCTTTGTAGGGTTGTTTTGAGGAGTGAGAGAGAGAAGAAGAGCTTCTGTCATAAAGGAGGCTCCTTGTGTTGGTACCTTTATCTTATGGACACATACCTTCTCATTGAACCAAAAAAATCCCCTGTGATGGTATAACAATTTTAGGTCAAACAGTTTCATTTGCAAAGCTTTGCAATTCACAGTGTGATTTAATGTACATTGATTGCCTTCAGGAAACTCCTAGATCAGATTATAAGTGAGCTACAAAAGCAAGTGAAAATCTTACAGGACAAAGAGAATCAACTGGAAATGACCAGTTCTCAGCAACAAAACAGAATTCAGCAACAAGAGGCCCAACTTAAACAACTGGAAAATGAAAACAGAAAATCTGATGAGGTAAGAAAGTAAATGGATATGCCTCTCAGTTTTGCTGTTCCCATAAGCCTGAGTAATAGCTAATAGTAGCTAATAATTATTGAGTGCCTAGCATTTTACCCATTAGGTTTGGTCAGGGTTCAATCAGGAAAGCAGAATCTACTCTAGGTATTTCAGGCAAGAGGGGATTTAACACAGGGAATAACGTGCTTACAAAACTGTTGGAAGGGAGAGGTGAGGGTGAGTCGAAGGTCAGGAAGAACTGGAGCTGCTTTCAGTGTATCCAGAAGTTCAGAAACCACAGGGCAGCCAACTCCTAGAGCTCTTAAGTAGGGGATTTGCAGAAACTCTCCCTGAAGGCCCTACAAACATCTCATCTGTGTCTGCTCATTCATCTGCCTGCTGGTATTAGAGAAGAACAATGGCTCCTCCTCCCACCAGTGCTTTCCAAACCGTGTGCAAGTGCCTCTCATTTGCAGAAACTAAACTGGAACTCTACTGTCAAGGGAGTCTGAGAAATGTAGCTTCCAAACTTCCAACCTTGCAGCACAGGGGAGAGCTTAGAAAAGTGAGGATCCTGTTGAGCAACAGCGCAGTCCACTCTGGCTAGTCAGCGTCCATACAAACCCTTCTACCCATATTTAACCTAATAAACAAGAAGAATATTATGCTTCTACCTGTATGATGCACTGTCACTCATATAAATGAAGACACACTTAACTTCTCAAAAGTCCCATCAGTATCTGTGATCATTTTTGGTTAATGTTAATTTCTACTTCTTCAGTCTCAATCCACATGGATATACTGTAACTTTAAAACTTAATTATAAAGTTAACTGCCAATGCTACAGTAACACATATTTTGCCAGTGGGGTGTTGGTGTGGAGAAGCCACTTCCATCTTTTGGTCCCTTTCCACGTGTTCTGGCTGTGAGAGAAACGGCATCATATATTAATCATTGGTTAAAAGTTTATACATCATCTTACAGGACATCACCTAACCCCAAAGATGTTGTCACCTAGCCAGCATCATAACTACATCTTCCATAGGTCTTTCCACTGTTTTGTCAGGTTGTTTTTTTCTGGATGATGGGATTTATGGTGAGACCAATGACTCATATTTATGAACCTTTGTTTCACTTCTGTTACTGTAAAATGCTTTTCTTGGTCAGAAGCAATGTTGAGTAATATATCATGACAAGAAATAAGGAATTTGTAAGTTCACAGATGGTGGTCCTGGCAAAAGCATTATGTACGGAGAAAGCAAATCTGTATCTAAAATGAGTATCTAGTCCACTAGGGACAAATTGCGGTTCTCTCCATGGTGGAAGGGGTCCAGTGTAATAAACCTGCCTATAATAAAGCCCCGGTGGACGGTGTCATAACAGTTGCTCAGCACTGATCTTCGCTTTTGGCAAGTTGAATGGATTAGCCTTGGTGACCCCTTGTAAAACATATTCCTGCCACCATGAACTTTGTACATGAGCCCATTGGGCAAGCAAATAGGTGCTGGAAAAAGAGGCTAAGTGACATCTGCAGAATGTACTCTTTTTTCCACCTTATTATTGAGAGCCACTTCTCCTGTGGATGCCCTCTGGTGAGCAAAAACACATGAAAGGCATATGTTTTCACACTCGGGCCTGTGCTGTCCGATATTGTGTCAACTAGCCACACGTGGCTATATAAATTTAAATTAATTAAAATTAAATAAAATTTAAAATCCAGTTCCTCAGACACACTAGCCACATTTCAGGTGCTCAGTTGCCACTTGTGGCTAGTGACTACCATATTGGAGAGTGCAGATGTAGAATATCTCCATCATTGCAGAAAATCCTATTGGACAGCATTTCTAGCCTTAGGCCCCTTTCCCAGAACTCTTTTTCACCAGTCCTCCAATATTATTCTTTGCAAATTCCTGATCATCTGGCCAAACTATTAGAAACTTTCTATGAATTAATAAAGCTCCATGCCTCTGGCCATCTCTCTTTCCAGGCAAAGTGAACACAAGCTTTGCCCACTGAGATTTCCCTTCCCGCTGTTCTTGAGGCCCCCCTCAGTAGGGCTGTACTGCTGCAGCAGCCCTGTTTCAAGTGGTTGCAGCATATTGTACAGGACCGTATGTAAATTAGGCCTAAATATATTCTGTCTGAGTTCACTGGTCATAGGGGACTCCCCACGAGGCCATAGGTCTGGGTTGAAAGAGATAGTAATACAGTAGAAGTAAGTACCACTTGCTCATGCAACTTTGTACCTTTAGGACCTGCTCAGGCTCAGTAACTATCACAGTGCTTCCACTTGAGGGTGGAGTACCACTGCACGTGCCCAACTTAATGGCTTGGTGAATCAGGTAATACCTAGTTTTAGGAAAAGCAGCTCAGGTTACTCGATCACTTGATTTCTCATGGCCAAGTATTCAGTCTCCACCAGAGCCCAGTCATAAGCAAGGACCTTCCCCAAAAGGTGAATAGTTATTATGGGAGGAGGGATGGCTTCGCTCACAAATCCTAAGGTTAAACTATCTTACTAAAGCTTACCAGAGGTCCCACATAGCGTCCTCATCTACCACCAAAACGTGGAGCATCTCTGGATCCGCTGGGTCACAAAGCCCAAGCAGCAGAGCGGTCTGCACTGCAGCCTGACACAGCTGCAGGCCTTTGTCTTGCTTGGGCCCCACTAAAATCTTACAGCCTTGAAGGTTACTTGATACATAGGTTGAAGGAGTAAATGTGGTATAGGTTAATTCTAGAATCTGAAGAGGCAGTCCAAGAACTTGGCCTTTTCTACCATCAATAGCCCTCACTCCTCGGGTCAGAAAGCCAACATGGAAAATCTGCTATTCAGATGGTCTCTTCTGACAATGCATTCAAGAATTGGGAAACTAATCACTGGGGTGATTCACAACCCTCCTAGGCCCACTGTGAAACATGTACTGAGCCAATGAATCACTGCAGACATACTCTAAGATACACTCTGAGTTTAAACTCCATTTTTCACCTTACTTCTTTAAGCCCCCACTCTGAATTGTGAACCTCAGTGGCATTTTGAGTTCCAAAGTATTAGTATTGACTCAGAACCACTGTACTATAATTCCCCCAAAAGTCTATATAATTCCCTTTTTCCAATGCCCAGTCACCTTGATAAAAGGGCATAGGTCTCTGTGAGGAAGACTTGGGAGAAGATCACATACTTAGGACAGTGTCACAGGGTTTTTCCTGAAGACAACCTGGCATTCCCATCATTCAAAGGACTCTGGGTCTCTGAACTGGCTCAGGTCTGGGGATTGAGTAAAAGCCCGTTATTCTCCATTGTTATCATTCAGATTGGGCCTCTGTTCACCACACCCAGGAGGTTTTATTTATTTACTTATATATTTTTAAAAATGCAACTCAAGGGGCTGGCCCAGTGGCGCAAGCGGTTAAGTGCACGCACTCCGCTGCGGTGGCCCAGCGTTTGCCGGTTCAGATCCTGGGCACACATCGACGCACTGCCTGTCAAGCCATGCTGTGGTAGTGTCCCATATAGAGTAGAGGAAGATGGGCATGGATGTTAGCCCAGGGCCAGTCTTCCTCAGCAAAAAAAAAAAAAAAAAAAAAAAAGAGGAGGATTGGCAGATGTTAGCTCAGGGCCAATCTTCCTCACAAAATAAATAAATAAATAAAAAAGAAAAAAATGCAACTCAAGTAAGACTTGAATAGGTTGCTCATCTGTTTTAGTCCTACAATCACTGTGATCAATTACCACAACCAAAGATTGCTACAAGTCAAACCATTTGGTTATATCTCTGGCCCTATTGTCTAATAAGAGTAATAATGCCTACTTTGTATCTGGGGGTTAAATATTGCCACTTGACCTCCGACACTGTAGTACTATCATCCCCAATAAAATCAGGGATCCATTTTAATGTTGGCACCTCCCACGATCATCCTCAATTGGATAGCATTGTAGAGCATTTCAAGAAATCTGGTGCTCCCCTCACCTATGTATTTGGCAAAGCTTTGGTGAAGAGAGTGTCTTGTGAGTGATGTATGAGTCATGGTGATGAGGTGGGTGAGCAGGTCACCCATAATAAATCTACTCCAAATTTCCTTTCCTAAGCCTTTGGATTTCTTCCTTTCTATGTCAAGGAAGTATGGCATCTTAATGTCATTTAATATAGGCCATTGTTGAGTCCAAATTTCAGTCAACCAACCAAGCAAACTGTTGAAGTCACTTTAGATGTTCCAAAAACACATTAAATCCTGAATCTCTAGTCAGGGCATCCCTATCAATAAATTTGTCCTATTCACCATTATATTCATTTCTTCCTAGTATAACACATTATGAATACATTCTTACATATATTTCTCAGGCTTCTGCCAATTTAAGTTGGCAAAATTTTTTCATTCTTTCAATATAGCAGTCCTCCCAGGTCAATCCCTGTACTTAATCCCCACTCCCCAGTATGTGCTTGGATCTGACTCTAGTTATAGGATTGGTGGCAATGAGAAGTAGTGGTGTAGAGGTGGGTCTTGAGAACAACGGGTATCCTCTTACAGAATAACTGCCTCAAGTGAAGTCAATACAGAGTCTTCAAGACAAGAGTGGTTAATCTCCTGAGACAGCAGAGGAGGGACTGCTTATGCCGAAAGAGAAGCTCACTAGAATTTGGAGGTCCAGCGTGCTCACCACAGTCATTGGAATCCTGTCAGATGTACTCATTCCCAATTCTCAGATTTCCATACATTCCCAAACAAAGCATTATTTTTCACATAAGAGGCCTGGCAAGGTTATGAAATCAACTCGTGGAATTTTGGATTTGGTTTCTGTATACATTGACCTGTTGCTTATAAGAGCGAAGAGTTTCTTTCAGGGCACTCATAGAAACTCTCTGGGTCTCTGACTGTGTCTTCTTCCAATAATTAAATCCCCAAGTTGAACATATTCTCCTTGTAAGCTCATTAACATGGTCAGATGTGGCTAGCCCACCCCACAGTCCTTGCAGTTCTCAATTCTGCTATTACATTCTTTGTAGCAGTCATGTCATCTCCCAAAGCACTTCATCACAGGCAACTATAAGTTATAATTTAATCAACTCTTAATGTCACGGATTACTAGTACTAGTGACAAGATCATACTGCCTTTAACTCTAACCAGGTCATATAACCAATCCCAGGTTCCCATCTTTGAGGATCTGTTCACTGGATCCACTTCTAGAACCAAATACTTTATTAGTCAGGGTTAGGTCAGGAAAACAGCTTTCACTTTATGTACTTCAAGCTGGAAGCCTTTTCTGTGTAGGAAATTAGATGCTTGCAAAACTATTAAAAAGGATGGGGGAGCAAAAGTCAAGGAGAAGAGCTGCTGGCTTTCAGGAGATCTGGAAGTGCGGAAATCACAGGGAGCGACTGTGGTCCAGAAGCTGGAGTCACTATAAGCCTTTTTCAGCAGAAAGGCTTTGCCAGTTTGCATTCCCTCAATATCATACCTTTAACCAGCACAGAGTATTCTCATTTTTTAAAAAAAATGTTTTTCAGCATCTCAAGAGCAACTGGGAATTGTCAGAGAAGCTGTCTGGGTTGCAGCAGGAGAAGGAAGCTCTGTGTGAAGAATATGGGCAATTTTTGAAGCAGCTTGATGTCCATGTGAGGTAAACAAAATCAGCTTCCTTTGGAAGAACGCTGTGTAGAGCAGCTGCTGCTTGCTGAGCCAGCTCCAGGGTAAGCAGGGATGCGCACTGAAGTGAGCTTGCCAGAGGGCCAGCACAGCTCTCCTTGGTTCCTGGAACTTCTAGCCCTATAGCTTTTCCTCAAGAGATATGGGGCCCAGTTTCTTCCCAAGAGAGGGAGGGAGAAGGAAATTACTATTTATTGAGCTCTGATGGTATCTAACTTGCTTTTCTCCAGATGCACCTTCTCACTTGCTTTCAGGTTTTTTCTCCCCTCACATACTTTCCTCAGCCTGGACACCCTCTCCCCATTTCAACTCTTCATTTCAACTCATAATTCTTAGACTCAAAAGTCACCTTCTCTAAGAAGCCTTTCTTGACCCCCTAGCCTAAGTTGGGTAAGGTACTCATTCTTTGTGCCCCTATAGCCCTTTGTATGTGCCTCTCTGGACTATTTCAGAACTTGCCACGTTGTTTTGAATAAGGTGATTCACTACCTATCTTCCTCACCAGAATGTAGGCTTTTCTTTTTTTTTTTTTTTCCAGTGACTACTACTTTTTTTCCAGATTAAAATTTTTTTTTTTTGCTTGACGAAGATTAGCCTTGAGCTAACATCTGTGCCAGTCTTCCTCTACTTTACATGTGGGATGCCACCACAGCACGGCTGATGAGTGGTGTAGGTCCACGCCTGGGATCCAAACCGGCGAACTTGGGCTGCTGAAGTGGAGCACGCTCACTTAACCACTATGCCACGGGGCTGGCCCCACAACTGTAGGCTTTTCAAGGGCATGGGCCACAGTCTTACTCATCTTTATATCCATAGTCCCTGGTATATAGTAGGGACTGTATATCTAAATAGTAGGGACTAAATTTGTGTTCCTGAACTCCCTTCTCTTTTTTCCACTCCCTGCTCATTCCACCTGATTCCTCCTGCTCTCCTCTTCTCTGCAGTGTAGCATAGTATTTCAGAGTATGGACTCTGCAGCCATACTGCCTGGGTACCCATAATGGCTGGGGTGTGTGTGGGGGGGTGTGTGTGTGTGTGTATCCACACACCAGGTAAATATCAGTTTCCAGAGGTAAAATGACATTTGGTCTTTAGGCAGCTAAATTTTTTTTTTCATTTCACAGATAATGAAACAATGCAGATTTTTGAATGAAAGAAAACTTACCCAGAATGCCTCCCATGTTCACTCCTAGTCTCTATCAACAAACATAGTTTTATGATTTTACTATCAAAGCTTAGATAAAGTTTTATATTCTCTTTCTCTTAATATCATCTCATAAGCATTGTGCTTTGTTGCTACAGTCTTTGAATTTGCTTATTTTGATAAAACATAATATTTCATACAGTTGGTATGCCCTTGTACTAACAGAGTTCAGTTGCTAAAGAAGACTAACGGAACTCCAGTGACAATGCTTACAGATGTACAGCTCATTGCAGGAGAAGGATACAATATCGTAACAGAATTAGGATCAGGACATGCTTGGCAGCCCATGGCTGTCTCACAGCAGGCAGTCCAGAGGGGTCAGGCAGGGGACCTAGAGGTCCTCCCTATGTAAGGGCTGTGCCTGGGTGCACCTTCTCTCTCGGGTCAGGAACCACCCACATGTGCACTGAACACCTCACAACCAGGGATCCCAAAATGGAGTCTCGGCAGAGATTTTTTTATATTCTTCTGGCCATGGAAGCATATTTCTGCTATGAATGACCAGCCTCATGAGCAGAGCCTGCTTGGGGGTCTCACTGAGACCAGGTGCAAAGCGTCAATCTTACTGTTATCAATAAATGATGCTGACAAGCTGGTGCAAACCCACCGTGAAACTCCTCAGACCTGTGGTTACAAAGCAACACTATTTTAATCAGTATATTTCATTCCTTGACCAGTGGTTAGTGCCAAGCAAGAAATTTAGGAAAACAGCTCAGGTCAATTCTAGGCCTGCTGGAACAACACAGACCTAATTTAGTTAAGAATTACTCACTGGTCCTATGATTGATATTTTTATTCAAAATAACACTGGAAAAAAAAGTTTTGATATATATTTTTTTCATTTTAAAAATTATTTTTATAGACTGTGGAATTACTGGTCAAAAAGCTGGAACTCTGGGTCTTAAAATGTATTGACAAACATTCAGAAGCATCCTACCAAAAATTTCTGGCATCATTATATAAAAGTGGCAATTTCACCCCATCCTCATTAGCGTTGGGTGATCCTATGGCAGGGAGGGCTGTGATGAAATTTTCCCCAATATTCTTTGTTTTGATTGAAGTATGATTTACATATAATATATGCACAGATTTTAAATGTACAATTTGATGAGTTTGCACAAATGTATATGCCCACATAACCACTATCCTAATCAAGATACAGAACATTTCTGTTATCACTTAAAGTTCTCTCCTACCTTTCCGCAGTCAGTCTGTACCCCTGCTTCCCTTACCTCCTCCCAGGCATCCGCTCTTCTGATCTCTGTACTTCCTAGAATTTCATCTACATGGAATCATACTGCATGTAAGTCAGACAGACTTTTGTGTCTGACTTCTTTTGCTCAACATATTCTACAATTTTTAATGCTCGTTTATAGTCATAAATTACGTAATTGTCATTTTATTTTTAATTTCTTTGGTGGCTAGTGAGGCTGAAAGTTTTTCCATGTTATTTGTCCATAGCCCTTACGACGGTCAATCCTAACCCTTGCTGCACATGCCTGGGCCCCAACATGGATTAATAAGTCAGAATCTGTGGGGCTAGGGCTTGGGGATCAGTGGTTTTCTAAAAGCTTCCCCGGGCCAGCCTGGTGGTATAGTGGTCAAGTTCCCGTGCTCCACTTCGGTGGCCTGGGGTTCTCGGGTTTGAATCCAGGGTGCGGACCAACACACCACTCATCAAGCCATGCCGTGGCAGCATCCCACATACAAAATGATACAAAATGGAGGAAGATGGGCACAGATGTTAGCTCAGAGCCAATCTTCCTCAGGAAAAAAAAAAGCTTCTCCATGTGATTCTGATGTGCATTGAGGGTTGAAAACTGCAACTTTAGGAAAGAAAATGGAAGTAAGTGTCAACACTCTACGTTCATTTTTGTTTTCATTCCCCTGATTCCAGGCCTGACCTTTCAGACAATGCGTATTTTTTCCATGTTTTCCCAACCACTCTTCCAGACAAACAAATTCCTTGCCTTTTTGAAATAAAAATAATGGAAAGACCATCTGGTTTTACTTAAACCTAAGCAAAAAGTTGTCCCTAAATTTTAGAACATGAGTATTGTGCTGCCTCATAGTGCTAGTAGCTAACAAAGTCAAAAATAAACTTAGAAAATCCGCATGTTCTTTGGGCAAGTTGGCCAACAGAACTTCTGACCAAACTGATAAGTGTGCCAAATAACCAGCCAGCGATGGCAAGGGAGGGCTCTAAGATCTCACCAGCTGTGCTGCATCATCGTACTCTTCAAACCATGCATAACACAACAGGAAGAAGCCTGCATATCAAACAGCAGGAGCTAGTGAGGTCAAGTACAACACATTCACTTGACAGAACATGATACAACTGTGAAAGATGGTGGCTATGAAGACTAGATAATAGCAGGGGGAAAGGCGTATGATATAATAAATGAAAAGAACATAGGATAAAAATTTTAATGTAGACAATGTTTAAACAAAAGATGCTTATAAAGGATAGGAAGGAAGTATAACCTAATCATATTGGGAGTTGGATTTCCCCCCCAAATTTTCTGTAATTTATCATCTTACTTTAAAAAACAAATTTATTTATTTATTTTTATTTTATTACTTTTTTGTGAGGAAGATTGGCCATCAGCTAACATCCGTTGCCAATCTTCCTCTCTGTCTCTCTCTTTTTTTTTTTTTTTTGCTGAGGAAGATTGGTTCTGAGCTAACATCTGTGCCCATCTTCCTCTATTTTGTATGTGGGATGCCACCGAGTGGTGTGTAGGTCCACGCTCAGGATCCGAACCTGCGAACCCTGGGTCACCAAAGCAGAGCGCGCTAACTTAACCACTATGCCACTGGGCAAGCCCCAACAAATTTATTTATTTATTTTTTTTGTGTGTGTAAGGAAGATAAGCCCTGAGCTAACATCCGTGCCCATATTCCTCTACTTTCTATGGGACATGGCCACAGCATGGCTTGACAAGCGATGTGTAGGTCCGTGCCCGGGATCCGAACTGGTGAAACCTGGGCCACTAAAGTGGAGTGTGTGCACTTAACCGCCACGCCACCAGGCTGGCCCTCAACAAATTTATTTTTTAATAGTCCAAATGGCAGAATAAGAGAGACAGCAGCTGTCTGGCATGGGAAGCTTAGAGACTTGGGTTTTAATATCCCAGGGCAGAGTGGGTAGGAGAAATTCCAGAAATAACATGTCTTTCAAATGATGTCAAAATGTCAGAGTAACTGAATAGCTGGGCAACCCAGAGGACACCTGGACAACCCAGGTAGGTTGTGTGTACACCGCTGGATGTTACACGGCCGAAGCTGTGGGCCAGAGGATGCTGAAGCCCAGTGATGTCTTTTACCGAGCTATTCCTAGTAAAAGGAAAATGAGAACATTTATGAGATGGAAATGTCTCCCCGTAAAGAATCTAAGTCACAGCAGTGGTAATTGTGAACACAGTCTGCAAAAATGTGTACCTCATATTATGTAATGGGTCCTGCAAGGGCCACGGAACTGACCGTGCTTGAGGCAGTTTTATGAACCCAGGTATCTAGACCAATTCTATTAATGAGGATGTAGGTTGAGTTGCTGTAGCAGAGACCCTGAATAAAAGTGGCTTAAAAAGGGGAGAGGTTTCTCTCTTACCTAACTGTGCAGACATAAGCAGTCCAGGATGGGTATGGTGGCTCAATGTGTCAGAAGCCTAGACGCCTCCTATCTTCTTGCTCCAGCATCTTGAACATGTTGCCCTGATCCACATAGTTCAAGATGGTTCACTACCATATCCACATTCTAGCCAACAAGAAGGAAGAAAGAGGGGAAGGCAAGGGTATTCCATTTTCCCTTAAGGCACACTACTTCCACTCACTTTTCTATTGGCCAGAACTTACTCACATGGCCTCATCTAGCTACAAGGAAATCCAGAAAATGTAGTTCATTTATTGAGCAACCAAGTGCCCCGCTAAAAATCAGGGGGTCTACAATGACAGAAGAAGGAGAAAATGGACTGGGGACAACCTCAGCAATCAGTCACTGCAACATACACTGACAAGCTGTATCTAGCCTGGTATGCATGTCTCTAGCCTATAGCCTGGTATCTGGCTAACAGATAAATTAATCTTCTAAAGGAAAAACATGCAAAATGATTCTTTTATGTATAATCAGCAAGTAGGAGAGAGAGGGGCACTATTTTGGAAAATGGAAGAGTCTTACAAAAACACATTTAGGGTTAAGATAACTTACAAGAACGTAAGAGTCTCTTGGAATAGTTCTTCCATAACAGTTTGACTAGAATTAGCATCTAGATAAGTCTGCTTTGCTTTTCCCCTCCCATCTGGTTCCTAATTCTCGTATAAAACAAAATATCTTGTTGGGAGAAATCAGCAATATCTGGTTTGCCTGGATTTGCTGTATTATAGCATTGGGGTATAGTGGGAGATCACAGGCTCTGGGGTCAGATTCTTCTCTATAAAAGTAACTTCCCTCTGTGGCAGGAGTCCCCCAGACCACCCTCAGGTTTGGTGATTCATTTGAAGGACTCACAGAACTCAGAAAAGCTGTTATACTCCTAGTTATGGTTTATTACAGTGAAAGGATTTTATTTATTTATTTATTTTCCCCCCAAAGCCCCAGTAGACAGTTGTATGTCATAGCTGCACATCCTTCTAGTTGCTGTATGTGGGACATGGCCTCAGCATGGCCGGAGAAGCAGTGTGTCGGTGCGCGCCCGGGATCCGAACCCGGGCCGCCAGCAGCGGAGCGCCCTCACTTAACTGCTAAGCCATGGGGCCAGCCCACAGTGAAAGGATACAGATTAAAATCAGCAAAGGAAAAAGGCACATAGGGCAGAGTCCAGGAGAGACAAGATACAAGCAAGCTTCCCGTTGTCCTCTCCCAGTGTAGTAGTACAGATAATACTTAATTCCCCCAGCAACAATGTGTGACAACATGTATGGAGTATTCCCAACCAGGGAAATGCACCTGAGCCTTGACATCCAGTGATTTTATTGGAGGTCAGTCACAGACATGGAGTGCCCCAGTGATAGACCCATTAACTACTCAGTCTGTAGTCCCCCAGCTCCCCAAATGTCAAACGGATACAGCATGGCCCAGGGTTCTAGCTGAACAAAACTGCATTCACCGTAAATCATATTGTTAGCATGAACTCTCTGGTGAGGCCAAGGCCACAGATGTACAAAGGCATTATTATCGGGCAGGATATTCCAAGGGCTTCAAGGTTGTCTCCCAGGAGCCAGTCAAGGAACCTGAAGGGTCTGCATACCCCAGTCCTGCTGAGTTAACTCTACCACACAGCCTCCATCTCCTGATTCCTAGAGTGAGGAGATAGTGTTCACAAGTTTGCTTTCAAGTCAAATGAGGTGCCTCGTGAAAAGCCTGGAGCACATGTCAGTCCCCCTCACTTAGTTGGGCTTCCTCCAGTCTGAGTGTCAGAGCCCCAGTTGAGAGCAGATGGGTGACACAGGCAAACTGCCCAGCAGCATGGGTCTGAAAGACTGTGCCCTCAAGTGCCTACAGTCACAAAGAGCAGATTCCTCCTTAAACATTTTTTGTTTCAGTTAAAAAGGCATTAATCCATATTTCTAGGCATTCAGGGAAGTCAGGGGCTATAAAGACCATTAGAATAGTCTTTTGTTTTAGAGTAGTTTTTGTTTTTAAGGTATCAGGATGGAATTGACCACAAATAACAAAAAACCTAATACATTTAGAAAAAAATATTTGTTCTTATGTAACAAGAAATCTAGAGGAAAGTGACTGTGGAGGTTGATTCAGCTGCTCAGTAGTGTCATTAAGGACCAGGCTCTTTCCTTCTGCTCTGCCGTGCCTGATGGGTGGCGTTCTTGTCTTTAGGCTTGTCACCTCGTGGTTACAAGGCAGTGGCTGCAGCTGCAGGTAGCACAACCTCAGCAGGAGGGCAGCCAGGGCAGAGAGAGATGGTTTCTCAAGTTCTCACCTTTTCTAGAAGTGTCCAGCAGGACTTACCTGTTTGACATGCCCATCCCTCTGCCCCACACACACACACCTGGGGCCCACTCACCTTCCTTGAGATCAAGGGGTCTCTGTGGACACCTAAATGAAATCTGGGTTCTGTTAGCAGGAAAGAAGAAAAGCCATACCTGCACCTTATAGCCTGCCACAAGTAGTCTGTTTATAATGCAGAAGTGGTGAGGGGGTCCCTCCCAAATATGCCTGGGGCTTTCTCTCTAACTCTAGCCTGCATCAGAACCTCTTGGAGGACTTGATAAAACACAGGTCCACCCCTAGATTTTCTTTTTTTTTATAATTTTTATTTATTTATTTATTTTTGCCCCAAAGCCCCAGTAGATAGTTGTATGTCATAGTTGCACATCCTTTTCTAGTTGCTGTATGTGGGATGCAGCCTCAGCATGGCTGGAGAAGCAGTGTGTCGGTGCGCGCCCGGGATCCGAACCTGGGCCGCCAGCATTGGAGTGCGAGCACTTAACCGCTAAGCCACAGGGCCGGCCCTCCCCCTAGATTTTCTGATTCTGTAGTTCTGGGGTGGAGCCTGAGACTTTGCATTTCTAACAAGTTCCCAGGTGATGCTGCTGTTGCTCATCAGAACACAGTTTGGGAACCACTGCTGTTGGCTTAGAGAAAACCTAGTTTAGGAAGTTAGCTAGAGCAATGGTTCTCAGCAGGGGATAGTTTGCCTCACAGGACGAGGGGACATTTGGCCATGTCTGGAGACATTTTGGATTGTCACACTGTAGAAGGTGCTACTGGTATCTAATGTAGAGGCCAAGGATGCTGCTAAGCATTCTATAAAGCATAGTACAGCCTTCTACAACAAAAAATTATCTGGCCCAAAATGTCAATAGTGCAGAGGTTGAGAAATCCTAGTTTAGAGTGATTTTGTGTTATCAGACGTAATAGGTTCAAAGTGAAACTTCTTAATTTTTAATTTGAAGAAGCACTTTCTGAATAACAATATTCTTATTTGGACAGCACAGTCACCTTCACCTTCATACATCACCTAGTGATGGTGTGGAGGCTTTAATTTATTTTCTTCTTTATTCAAATTAGCTGTTATAGAAGCTTGAAATGGTAACTAGATATTTGTTTATTCTGTTTTCTTCCCCCCCCCCCCAAAGCCCCAGTAGATAGTTGTATGTCATAGCTGCACATCCTTCTAGTTGATGTATGTGGGACGCGGCCTCAGCATGGCTGGAGAAGCGGTCCGTCGGTGCGCGCCCGGGATCCGAACCCAGGCCGCCAGCAGCAGAGCGCGCGCACTTAACCGCCAAGACACGGGGCCGGCCCTATTCTGTTTTCTTAATACAGATTCCCAGGCTTCTGATTCCTTGCTCTGCATTTTTTTTTTTTTTTTTTGCTGAGAAATTCACTCTGCTCTAACATCTGTTGCCAATCTTCCTCTTTTGTTTTTCTTTTTCTCCGCAAAGCCCCAGTACATAGTTGTATATGCTAGTTGTATGTTCTTCTGATTCTTCTTTGTGAGCCACCACCACAGCATGGCTACTGACAGATGATTGGTGTGGTCCTGCACCCTGGAACCAAACCTGGGACGCCAAAGTGGAGCGTGCTGAATTTTAACCACTAGGCTATCAGGGCTGGCTCTTATTCTGTTTTTTAAACATGTTTATTGAGATATAATTCACATACCATACAATTCACTCATTGAAAGGGTACAATTCAATGGCTTTTAGCTATATACCCATCACCACAATCAATTTTAGAACATTTCATTACCCCAAAAAGAAACCCTTTAGCTATCACTCCTCTGTCCCCAATTTCTCTCCCCACCCCCACCCCTAGGCAACCACTAATCTACTTTCTTTCTCTCTATATTTGCATATTTTGGACATTTCATATAAATGGAATCATATAATGTATGGTCCTTTGTGACTGGCTTCTTTCACGGAGCATAATGCTCTCAAGGTTCATTCCTGTTGTAGCATGGATCATTCATTCCTTTTTATGGCTGAATAATGTTCCATTGTACAGATATTCCATATTTTCCATCTATTATATTCCATCTATATTCCATCTTATATTCCATCTGTTCACCAGTTGATGGAAATTTGGGTTGTTTCCACCTTTCGGCTATTGTGAATAGTGCTACTATGAACATTCGTGTACAAGTTTTTGTGTAGACATATGTTTCATTTCTCTTGGGTATATATCTAGGAGTGGAGTTGCTGGTCATATGCTTTATATTTAACCATCTGAGGAACTGCCAGGCTTTTTCCAATGAGGTGGCACCATTTGACATTCCTACATTGTATGAGAGTTCCAATTTCTCTACATCCTAGCCAGTACTTATTATCTTTCTTTTTGATTTTAGTCATCCTATGGGTGCAAAGTGGTATCTCATTGGTATCTCCTAGTTTTGATTTGCACTTCTAATGATGTTGAACATCTTTTCATGTCCTTTTTGGAGGTAAGTCAGATTTATGTCAGAATCGGAGTAAGAGTCTTAAGCAGACACCTGTATAGAACTGGCATTTAGAAGTCCAGACGCAAGGCAAGGACTGAGAGCAGACCCAGTTATCTGGAAAATAGAGAAGACTAAAGTGGGTTATATCACTGTCCAAAGGTATAGCCAAGAACTAGAAAATTTTAAATTAATGACTGAATCAGTGGAGCCAGATTCAGAAGTTAGATGTTGGAGATCAGAAGTCAAGGAATTTCTTGAGTTGGGGATGACTAAAGCTGGCGTTATTTAGGAGGTTGTCTTTGGTCCATTCCCCAACTTGGGGGCAAGAAGTCCTACAGATGTGAGGCAGGACAAGTGTCCGCATCTGGTGCCAGGCCCAAAGCAAGAAGAAGAAACCCACGAAAGGTAATATTGAGGCGGCGAAATAAATTTTCACTGTATTCAGGTGTGCCCATATTTAAATTTACTTTCATAGAAACTATAATGAGAAACATCACCACTACAGGACCAAGCTTCGCAGAGTCAAGGATCGCTTAGTTCATGAAGTAGAACTACGAGATGAGAGAATCAAAGGACTTGAAAATGAAATTGGAACACTGCAGCAGCAAGTGGAAACGGTGAGAAAAAAAGGCAAAGAGCTCACTGATTATGCTGGTGGTTGATTGTTTAGAGAAAGCCCACTCATTTTTTAATTTATCTATGGCCTCTTCATAGCCCTTGTTTTCATTTCTTTGCACATTCTTTCACTGTGAGTAATTGTTTAAGCCCTGCCAAAAAGTACATAAGACTCATAGTGTTGCTAAACCAAATTGGACACTGAAAATATTCTGCACTTCCAGCTTATGATTAGTGTCTTTCCTTCAAATGAAAATATATTTTCTTAAATACCCTTCAGCAGAGACTTCCAAACCACCATCAGTAATTCGTTCCTACTTTATGTAGCCTCAAACTTCTGTCAGTTTTAAATGGCAGTGAAAGTAGGTGATCCCTGTTCCTCTATCAATCATTGATGAGTCCTTCAAGCTTTTTTCTAAATATCCATAGTTGCTTTATGTTTGTCTTATTGCCCTTATGACTTATGGGTGTGTGGGTAAGAAGAAAATGGGACAGATGAATGGAATCCAACGCAGAATGGGTCTTGAGATCCTTAAACTACATAAATTCAAAATGGAGAGCAACTGACTTGGCCAGTAGTGTTTTCACTTCTTGAGATCCCTAACCCATTTCAGAATTTTGAAAACTCTGTCCTCGCTCCTAAAATACTCATTTCTGCACCCGACAAATTTTTATTGTACCACCACTGGGTGCCAAGGATACCAAAACAATTCGTGTAATTTCAGTTATCCCATGGGCTATTATGGGACTCCAGGTTAAGAATCTCTAGACTACACACAGTAAAACATTTGAAGATTATTACAGATGGGTCACCAGTGTTGTATTCCTAGTTAAAAGAAGTCCTCTTGATACTCTAAACTGTAGTGAGAGAGGAAAATAAGTTAGATTTTGCAGTATCCTTCTATTTTATCGCTAATTGGTTAAACTTTGAAAGAATCACATCCAAGTTAGACTCACAACTGGGAAAACAATGTGGAAAGTATACAGAAGAAAGTAGCCACCCTGGTTTATGGATCCACCAGAAATATCATCAGCCTACTTCTGCATCACCAATTCTTTCTTGTAGTGCCTGCCTTCCACTTCTAGGCTTACATGGCAAAAATAGCTTCCTCCTGGGGCTGGTCTGGTGGTGCAGTGGTTAAGTGCGTGCGCTCTGCTTTGGCGGCCCTGGGGTTTGCAGGTTCGGATCCCGGGCGCGCACCGACACACCGCTTGTCAGGCCATGCAGTGGCAGCATCTCATATAAAGTGGAGGAAGATGGGCACAGATGTTAGCCCAGGGCCAGTCTTCCTCAGCAATAAGAGGATTGGCATCAGATGTTAGCTCAGGGTTGATCTGCCTCACAAAAAATAAATACATAAAAACAGCCTCCTCCTTTCAGCAGGTGTGTTTTCTTTCTTTCTGACTGTACTGTGTTGAATAGTGTCCCCCGCAAAATTCATGTCTACCTGGAACCTCAGAATGTGACCTAATTTGGAAATAAGGTCTCTACAGGTATAATTAGTTAAAAGGAGGTCATATTGGGCTAGAGTGAACCCTAAATCCAATATGACTAGTGCCCTTGTAGGAAGGCAGAAAACACCTACACAAACATACACAGGGGAAGAAGTCCACGTGACGCTGGAGGCAGAGATTGGAGTGATGAAGCTGCAAGCCAAGGAGCACCAAGGACTGCTGGCCACCACCAGCTAGGAGAGAGACATGGAACAGATCTTCCCTCAGAGCTCCCAGAAGGAACTAACCCTGTCAACACCTTCATTTTAGACTTCTAGCCTCCAGAACTGTGAGAAAATAAATTCCTGTTGTTTTACGCCACCCGGTTTGTGGTAATTTGTTATGGCAGTCCTAGGAAACTAATACATCTACGCAAAGAACCACAGGTCCCATGAAATATCCTGGAGGTGGCACAGAAGCAGAGGCTGAGAAAGAGTCGTTGCACCTTTGCTCACCACCCGTGAAGGGTGCTGTGGGCTGTGGCCTTAGACAGACTTAGATGCGAGTCTAGCCCTGCCACTTACTAGCTCTGTGACCTTGCACAAGGCCCTGTCTGTCATTTTCCTCATCTGTAAAATGAGAGAAATAATCCCTACTTTACAAGGCTTTTGTGAGGATTAAAATATGAAATGCCTAAAGTGGTACCTGGCACATATAAATTTTCATAGATGTTATTTTCTTCTTTTTAGTGTAAAATCTCTTAGAAATATGTTAATCGGTGGATGCATAATTCACAAGAGAAATTGTTAACAGAATTGGAAATACTTAGCCTGGAGAAAACTGACGTGAGGTCTTTAATGTACAGTGGTACAAACCTGGAGGTCCTGATTTTACTATTTTAGGGCCCATGAACAAAGCCTTAGCATAAAAAGTCTGGTCTTTCTAAGCACTAAGTCGCCAGAAAATAATGCTGCTTTTTTGGGTTTCATTCCTTCAGCCTTCTCTTTATACAGTGAGCCAGCTGAGTCCTCTGACTGTTGTGACCATCCAAACTAGATTTCCCCAAATATTTTATCCTATTATTAGGGCTGGTCTCCTGATATTTTGGTTCAGAAAAATACAGTATTTCCGAAGGACAGGGTGTCAGTAGCCTGCCCCATTCAATTTCTTTCTAATCCAGTTATAACTGCATAGAGCACTGTTTGTGGGACGGCTGCCTCTACTTTCAATCCTTACCATAAATATATTCAAATTATAGCAGGGGAGACTATTGTTAGACATTGAAGGGTCCTGGAATGGTTTAAAATCTTTAAAATCTGGAATGGTTTGTTTCAGAACGTAATGTAATCTCCTTCCTTATAATTCTTTAATAATAGATGGACAGTCGTTTCTCTTTCTTTTTTTGAGATATAATTGACATATAATGTTATATTAGTTTCAGATATACAACATGATGATTTGATATTTGTATATATTGTGAAATGATCACCATAATAAGTCTAGTTAATATCCGTTACCATACATAGTTACAAATTTTTTTCTTGTGATGAGAACTTTTAAGATCTACTTTCTTAGCAACTTTCAAATATGCAGTACACTATTATTAACTATAGTCACGATACTGGTACATTATATCCCCATGACTTGTTTTATAACTGAAAGTTTCTACCTTTTGACCCACTTCACTTATTTTGCCCACCCTACCACCCCCTGCCTCCGGCAACCACCAATCTGTTCTCTGTCTTTTTTTTTTTTAGATTACATATATATAGACAGTCTTTTCTGAATGATCTATATTAGTACCTTATTTAAAAGAAAGAAAGCAAGTTGCCCCTCTTAACCCTGTAATCCACCCATCTGCCAGAGGGTGAATTGTTCTTCTCCCACCCCCACTGATTCCCACCATTGGCAGGTGACGAAAAAACACAAATAGGTGAAGGCACATGCCTGTTACCATTGGCAGGTCATTGGTGAAGTGAGAAGGGCAATTCTACACTTTGGAGATTCTAAACTCCTCACCAACAGTGAGATTTACTAATATCTACTGACTCAATGTAAGAATTAGTGTTTTTTCACAAGATACACTCCTTTATCATTTTAGCTCTAACTTCACTAACTGTTGCTTTTGAAACATGGTGTCAACCTCGAAATCACTGCAGCATCATCACTACAAGGATATTCTCAGTACCTGGCTTACATGCTTGACTTGCCAAGCCAACTGAGATGCTGACAGTGGTTGCCAAGTGAGGTGGCTAAATACCCATCTTCCTCCCTTTGCCTTAAAAAGACTATAAGTCCAAAGCAGATGGAAATGTATTATATGGAAAAATTTTTTCAATCTGGAGAATTCAGTTGTATTTGTTAGTGATTTGATACTTATGGAATTAGAATACAGATGAGAGCATTGGGACCTTATTGGAAGTTGAGTGCTCAGATATTTTTAAATGTTACCCCAAAAGAATGAGTAAATATCCAAACAAATTACATGACATAAAATAACCAAAATAAATAGAAGAACAATCTAGCGGACAATGTCAGCAAACAGCTGAAAACAGACCAGAGGAGGGGAGAGAAAAAATGAACAAGGGAAATTTGCTGTCAGAGTTTAGAAACAGGCTGATGCTCTTACATTTATAATCCTTTCTCCTACTGTGGTAATTAGGGGGCTTTTATCCCTAGGAGAAGGCATTCCAGGACCAGATCACTGCCCAAAATAATATCCTGCTCCTAGAAAATAGGAAGCTTCTGGAGGAACTCACAGAGCAAGAAGAATTGATCCACAGCAACAAATGGATAATATCTTCAGTCCAGAGCAGGTGGGTGCTGTCGGGCCCGAGTTGCCAGTGAACCCCACAAAGAGGATGCGTCTCCCTTAACAAAGCAATCGTTCCGGAGACTGTCCTTTGAGGTTGTGGCCTGTCATAGCTGTTACTGTGCCATCTGCTGTTTTCAGCAGGTCATACAAGTGGCAGAAGTTGTGAAATTAAAGAGAGAAATATCATGGCTGACCATTCAGATAGGCTCTTTCACGGTGGCATTGCCTCCCTGAGGACCTGGCTGTGCTCATTCTGGCCTGTCACTTTGTGTGTGTTGACACTCATCTTTATCATTTGATACCTATGGAATCAAGGTAGACCAAGAGAGAGCCAGGCTCATACGAGTGACTTCAATTCATGAAACCCACAAGATATCAATATATTAATTTCTAATGAGAAATATGCCCAAAAGATAAAAATTCATATATCAGCCAGCCCAAGCATTCTCTTCTCTATAAGAAAATTTAGTTACAATCCAAGGTTTCTTGGAGTGTAGAATTAGAGCAAAGAGAGTGGGTTGATCTTAACAGATAGTGTCACCAATCATAACTATAGTGATTAACATTTTTTTGAGCACTTACTCCATGCTAGTCACTGTTCTAAGCTCGCTCTCTCTATTCATTCAATCCTCACGCCAATCCCAGAAGGGAGGCGCTATTATAGCCATACTTTATGGATGAGAAGCTAAGGTCAGCGAGTTTAGGGAACTCACCCAGCCTGGTCCGTGGTAGAGCAGCGTGTGAGCGTCAGCAGCCTGGCCTGAGACCCCACAGCACTGCAGTCTGGGGAGGGATCTGCCAAGCAGACAGGAGCTCTCCTTTCCGCCACTGTGGGAGAGTCTCTGATTATCTTTTACTGTCTGTGTCTCCCTTTTGTATATTCTGTATAATCCATTGACCTTCTCAAATGATGTCATTGCTTCTGACATCCCAACACAATTGACTTGTTACCCCTGCCTTAACATTAATAATTTCCCCTCCTGCCCTCCTGAAGACCCACTCTGGTGACCCAGAGTGGACGTGGATGTTTTCCTTACAGTAAGTTTCTTCTGCAGCATGTTTACTCCTTTTACAGATGAGGTAACTGAGGCTCAGATTTAGTAATTTACCAGGGGTCACACAGCTAGTAAGTGGCAGAATCAGAACTCAAACACAAATCTCTGATCAAAACCATGGTACTGTCATGTGTCCTAGATAAACTGTGGCCCTGGAGAGTGAGCCTGGTGTAGTGGTTAAGAGCCAGGCTGAGAAGTCGGAAAGATCTGCATTGGCATCCCAGCTCTACAATGTCCTGGTTTTACCTTCTTCAACAAGTTACTCTCCCCTCTCTGAGCCTCAGTTTCCTCATCTGTAAAATAGGCTTCATAACACTATCTATTTCATGGGGTTGTTGTGAGGATTAAATGAGCTAATACATGAAAAGTTTTAAGTGCTTACTGTGTGGATAGGTCAGTGCCGAAGTCCATGGTAGTACTTGGTAAATGGATGCAGCTGCTACTATTACTAGTACTACTAGTACTACTGCCGAAGTACGGGATGACTGAGATCAGAACCAGATGCAGGCTGTGTAACTACAGTGTCTGAAGGGATGCAGTCTCTTGTTTCAGCCCCACTCCTAAATGGGCTCATTTCCTTCCTGAAGTTTCTCAAGGGCTGGAAGTGTGCCTTTCATATTCTTGCATATAGTATGTCTCTGTTCTCAGTATGTATTTAATGACTATGTACAGGCCAGAAGCTAATTAATTTTTACTTGATCATGGAATATGATGGGAATTAGTCTGCCAAAGTTGGTTCTAAAATCTAGGCTAAGACCCAGAACTAGTGGGAAGTGGGACATAGTTTTGTGTTTTTAGTAATGACACAGAAATTGTTAGTGATGCCTCTGATTTATCCCATTTTTAGAGTACTTGTCCTGGATAAAGAAAATAAACAATTACAGGAAAACAGTCTCCGGCTCACACAGCAGGTTGGCCTCTTAGAGCGCATTATAAGGAGCATCCAGATTCGCAGAGGAGAGGTAACACGTGTGCTTCCTGTCAGGTCCTTAGTGTGAAGTTTGGGTTGCCAAGGACGCTGCACCCTCTCTTCCCTTCTCTTCTTCGTACTGTAGTCTGCACGTGGCTCATGCTGGGCTGTGGCAAACAGGCTCAATGGCTGCACCCCAGGCCAGCAGACCCCGAGACTGCTCTTGGCCAGCATTGCTCTTCACTGGGTCAGCTTTTATTGAACTCTCTCCTCCCATGTGATCCCAAAGCAATTTGTGCATGCCTCATAGCTCCTTCCTTAATACACTACATTGTCATTGCCTTTTTACTTCTGTCTGTCATCGACTCAGCAGCAATCCTGCGGGGCAAGGGTTGTGTCTCATATGTCATTGTATCTATGGACAGGTGCTCCACAAATATTTGAGAATGAATGAATGTTAAATGTTTTCACATGTATGCCTCATTCTCAACAACCCTGTTTGCCATGTATTAGACTCCTCTGAGAGATGAGCACATCTAAGGCTCAGAGAGGTAAAGTGAAGCTAGTCCAGTCTGGCAAGGAGTCAAGCCTAAGGAGAACATCTGAGTCAGAGAACAGCAATTATGCTACAAAAATCCAAGCAGACAAGGAGCCAAGTCCAGAGAGATGCGGCAAACAGTGTAGGTTCAGACAAGGTCCAGAGTCTGGCTGGTGAGCAAGTCAGAAGAGGGACTTCAGTGAGCAGAGTTGCATTCTGAATCCAGGATAGAGGCTGCTTGCTTTCTTCCCTGGCTTGTATCACCTGCTAGACATTTCTTCCCAGGATGCTTCACAGTAGATCCTGTTTGTCGGGTACCATTGCTATGAGCGTAAGACCTGCATCTTGTTTGCTCTCAGAAAGGTGATTATTTCCAAGCCATATGAGTTGTTTTGCAACTTTTGTCAAAAGTAGAACCGCTAGATTATATGGCCTAATTTCCAATAGTTTATGTCTTTGCTTGAGCTACAACTGTTCTCAATTGTCTAGTTGTTTACTGTTTTACTTTAATCATTCATTAAACAAACATTCATCAATTCCAGGAGCGTTGCTAGGTCCTAGGAATATGAAGATAGACCCTGTTTTCAGAGGCTTTCAGTCTAGTAGAGAAGGACAGACATACATGAATAAGTACTATAGAAGCCTTAATGGAGTATACACTAGGACCAATGGCTTTGAGATCCATAATATTATCCTCAAATCAAGATAAGAAATGTCACACGGGTCAGGACTGTAGTACCTCAAGTTCAATGTTCCATGTGTGACAAAGGTACCAACTTGTAACATCTTGATACCTATTGGAAACAACTCCAAAATTTTTTTTAAACTTAGAATCTTAAGGATCCTTCACTTCAATCCTCTCATTTTATACAGGAGGGAGATAAAACCCAGGGGGGTTAAATGATAAGTCTGAGGTCACACAGCTACTGCTTACCCTGCCCAGATCTCCCGGTTCTCAGTAGTTGAGTATCACATACTGTCAAAAGATCAGTATATAGATCCTCGAGATCAGACATATCCTAGATCTCTTCCTTCCTTGTAACAACTCAGGGGCTAAAATGGTGACAGCTTGACATTTGTTGAGTGCACACTATGTGCCTGGTACAGTGCTAAACATTTTATGTATATTATCTCATTTAATCCATCAAATAATCTTACCTGATGTCTGTCATTCCATTTTCACAGCTGAAGAAACTAAGATCTAGAGAGGTGACATGACATCATTGCCCAAGGCACATAACTAATAAGTAGAAGAGCAAGGACTGAAGCCAACTCTCTCTAGTCCCTTGTTCTTAGCCACTATGTCATAATACCCTAAGTTGGCTGTTTCCCTTTCAGGGGCATTGGAGTAACCAGGGACATGGCCTTGTAATAGGCATATTGCTTCCTGTAATATGCTTCCTGTAATTCCGTCTTTCTTCCCTATTGGATTATGAACTGCATGAGAGCAGGAACAATGTCCATCTTGTTACCCACTGTGTCCCAAGCACTTAGCACCTGGGTTACTGCAACAAGTTCTTAACTCATCTCCTCTCAGTCTTGCCTCCTCTTCTAATCTGTCCTGCCCATGCATCTAGACTGATCTTCATGAAGCACTGCTTGATTTCAAAGTGCTTCATCTCAAAGAGCTTCAGAGAATTCCTTTTCTATAAGATCAAGTTCATTCATTCAACAAATGTTTATTGAGCACATACAGTGTGCCAGGCCTCATACTGTTCCCTCTATGGTTTGTATATGATGATGAACAAGATACAGTGTCTGCCCTCACAGAACTCGGGCCTAGTGTGAATGACAGTCATATGACTGGCCACTACCATACATTGTGATAAGTTCTACAATAGCAGTAGGCCCAGAATGCTGTGGAAGCAAAAGGAGTGATATCTAGATCTGTCTGGGGGTTGTTAAGGAAGGCTTCGGGAGTTGTTGATATCTAAGCCAGAAGAACTGAAGCCACATAGGAACTTTCCATATTCCAAATACCTTTCTGACATCAAACAAGCCTGATCAAATGGGACTAATCTATTCACTGTTTCCCCAAAAGCTCTGACCTTTCCTCCCTCTGCATTGTGTATTTCCTTTACTTGGAAAGACACATCCCATCTCCTCTCCTCCATCTTCCCAGCTTTTGTCTTTTGAAGTCCTATTGTTCTTACAGCCTGTAGCCAGAGAAGTCTTTAGAAAGTACAATCTGAGCATATGATGCAAAACCATGCAATGACTTACCACAGTCTAAAGGATAAAACCCAAATTTTCCAACATGGTCTTCATATTCTCCATGACCTGGCCTCTGTCAATCATACCCATCTCATCTCTCGTTGGTTCCCTTCTCCACTCTGCTGCACACTGTCCAGGTCCCTGAATCCTACACGCATCAGCTCCCTCCATTGCCTTCTCCCATGACTTCCCTCCCCCAGATTTTCTCTTGGCTGGTTTCTACTGTCCCTTAGAATTCAACCTAAATACCTTCTCTTTCATAAAGCTTTTTCTGAATCCTCCCCTCTCAAAATCTTGCTTTGTGTCCTTGATAGTTTTTCTCATTTCACCTTATATGTCAAATCCCAGCTCAGCATTTTACTAGTTGTGTGAAGAAGGGAGACCTTATTTACCTTCCAGTTCCCTCATCTGGGAAAATGAAGTAATAACACTCAAAGGTGGCTGTTCCCCACAAAAGTCTGTACACGAATGTTCATAGCAGCATTATTTGTAATAGCCAAGAGGTATAAACAACCCAAATGTCTATCAACTGATGAATCGATAAATAAAATGTGGTATATTCATACAATGGAATATTATTTAGCCATAAAAAGGTATGAAGTATTGATCCATTCTATAACATAGACGAACTTTAAAAATATTATGTGAAGTAAAAAAGAAGCCAGTCACAAAAGACCACAAATTGTATCATTCCATTTATATTAAATGTCCAGAATAGGCAAATCTATAGACATAGAAAGTAGATTAGTAGTTGCCTAGGGCTGACGGCTTGAGGGATAGTGGGTTGTAGTTAAAAGGTATTGAGTTTATATTGAGGGTGATGAAAATGGTCTAAAATTGATCATTGTAATGATTGTTCAACTCTGTGAATATACTAAAAACCATTGAATTATGCACTTTAAATGAGTAAACTGTGTGGTATGTGCATTATATCCCATAAAGCTATTACAAGAATAAATAAATGTATATGTATATGTGTGTATATATATATACATATGTGTATATTTTTTTTTTACAAAGATGGTCATTGGGGATAAAGTAGAATACTGCACATAAATTACCTAGTATATTGCTTGGCAAGTAGTTGGCATTCAATAAATGATGGCTCCTTTTTCTCAGTGCATATGCATCACTTATTCTTATATTGAACATTTATTGAGTTCCTCCTATAGGTTAGGAATGCTTATATTACTTAATTTTCACAACAACCCTGAAAGATTAGGCATTAATTGTTATCTTACATTTTAGATGTAGGGAACAAAACTCAGAGTGGTGAAGGGGTTGCCAGAGTCTAACTGGTAGAGCCAAGATTCAAGCCTTGGTCTCCTAACTCCCAGTCCAGGAAAATTTCCAATACATTATAGCTTTCTCTCCTCCTTATATAAGCTTCTCATTTCTTTCAGGATAACTAAGAATTTCTCACAGAAACTGGTTGGTCTATATCAAAGGTTAAACTGAGGTCCAAGTTCAGGGGAATCAGTAAACCCCTGTAATTGTATGTAAAATTTGGTCTATGTTGATCTGTTTTTCTGAAGAAGTGTATTTGGTTTTTAAAGTCAAACATATCCTTTTTCCCCCCCATGATTTAAAGGGACAGAAAATGTTTACCATAGTATTAAGTAAAAACCTACCTAAGTAAATAAAATAGAATGATTATATCAACTAATACAAGGTAATTCATGTAGGAAAGTAGATATAAAAAGCAACGTAGTAGTGAAAGTACTAATATAAAAAGTATGACATTTATTATTACCAAATATTCTGTAGGTATTAGGGATTAAATTTTTTCCAGTTTTATTGAGATATAATTTACATATAATATTGTATAAGTTTAAGGTGTACAATATAATGATTTTTTTTGTGTGAGGAAGATTTGCCCTGAGCTAACATCTGTCACCAATCCTCCTCTTTTTACTGAGGAAGACTGGCCCTGGGCTAATATCCATGCCCATCTTCCTCCACTTTATATGGGATGCTGCCACAGCATGGCTTGACAAGCCATGGGTCGGTGTGCGCCCAGGATCCGAACCCCGGGCCGCCGCAGCGGAGCATGCACACTTAACTGCTATGCCACCGGCCCCCATAATGATTTGATATATGTATATATTGCAAAATGGTTACCCCATAAGATTAGTTAACATCAATCATGTCATGTAGTTACAATTTTTTCCCTTGTGATGAGAACTTTTAAGATCTACTCTCTTAGCAACTTTGAAATACACAATACAGTATTGTTAACTATAGTCATCACATCATAGATTACATCCCCAGAACTTATTTATCTCATAACTGGAAGTTTGCACCTTCTGATCACCTTCACCTAATTCCCCCACCCTCCTCCTCACCCCCACCTCTGGCAACCACAAGTCTGATCTCTGGTTCTATGAATTTGGTTTTCTTTTTAGATTCCACATATAAGTGAGATCATACAGTATTTGTCGTTTTCTGTCTGACTTACTTCACTTAGCATGTGCCCTCAAGGTCCATCCATGTTGTCACAAATGGCAGGATTTCATTCTCTTTTTTTATGGCAGAATAATATTCCACTGTGTATACACACCACAATTTCTTTATCCATTCATCTGTCGATGGGCACTTGGGTTGCTTCCATGTCTCTGCTGTTGTAAATAATGCTGCAGTGAACATGAGGTACAGATATCTTCAGGGCAGTGATTTCATTTTCTTTGGATATATATCCAGAAGTGGAACTGCTGGATCATATGGTATTTCTATTTTTAACTCTTTGAGGAACCTCTGTACTATTTTCCATAGTGGCTGCACCAGTTTCCATTCCCACCAACAGTGCACAAGGGTCCCCTTTTCTCCACATCCTCTCCAGCATTTCTCTCGTCTTTTTGATGATAGCCATTCTAAGAGGTGTGAGGTGAGGGGATTACATTTTTAACCAAAAATATATATAAAGCATAAGTTCTAGGATCATATTGCCAATGGTTTATCATTATAATTTTTAATATTCATCTTTTCTTTCCCTTTAGGAAACGACAATTAGTGACATCCCTGAATTTGAAGCATTGAATAAAATCTTGCCGTTACCAAACTCCAGGTTAGTAAAGTCAAGACAATCATCTGCATGCCTGAGAGTCATGGCTGCCTAACTAGTCCTGAGTTGCTGGCTTGAGAGAGCATAGCATGGGATAGTTTTCTCTATATTTAGTAATTAAATCTTCTTCTAATGCCTTCTTCCCTCACCACTGCTTCACCCCTACACCTGACAGAATCCCGACTTAAGGTAGAAAATAACCCATAAACATAAGTTTAAAGTAAATTTTATTTGGTTTTCTTGTGTTTGACTGTTGTAAAAAACTGAAATCCTATTGATGCCTTATCCCCGTGACTGCAGAGTGCTACCACGAGATCCTATCTGCATGAAGTCCTCATATGTGGCCTTTTTTAGTTTATCAGAAACAGGTTTGGTAGAGTCAGTTGGAAGTCTTCAAGAGACTGAAGAACATAAGACAGAAGAAGCCATGGCAAACCCCAACTCCCTTGAGTCTTTTTCGTGTTCACAGAATTCCAAAGCTGGATACGTAAATGTGGCTTCTTTGAAAGAGACACATTGCATCCAAGAACAAGACCAAAAGTCAGAACTATAAAATCACTGATGTCTAAAACTAGACCGATCAAAACTGCTAACTTAAAGCTTGAGCGTGAAGGTGGAACATGACATGGAGAAGGGTTACCACAGATCCCCATTGGACATCAACTAGGAGTCTTCAAAATTGCTGATAAATTCATTAAACCAGTTCTAAAAATGGATTTCTCAAGTTTGTTTGATATCTTCAAATGCCTTGTATTGATCAATGTCATGACTTAAGTTCAAGTTCAATGGCTTAATTAGGTTCCTATTTAGCAGAGCACATATATGGCTAATTCAGCATCCTTTACTATTATCATGAGTATTTTCTTATTTATTTTTTAAAAGTAAAATAAAGCAAACACTTTAAAAAGAAAAAAAACCCTCCTATAATCCCACATGCTTTTTTTTTTTTTTTAAAGATTTTATTTAGTTATTTTTCCCCCCAAAGCCCCAGTAGATAGCTATATGTCACAGCTGCACATCCTTCTAGTTGCTGTATGTGGGACGCGGCCTGAGCATGGCCGGAGAAGCGGTGCGTCGGTGCGCGCCCAGGATCCGAACCTGGGCCGCCAGTAGCAGAGCGCGCACACTTAACCACTAAGCCATGGGGCCGGCCCTAATCCCACATTCTTAACACAACTATTTTCATTTTGGAGTTATTCCCTTCTGGTTCTTATTCAAATGCATATATTTTAAATGGTCATCATATTGTATATTCATTTTCATAGTCTGATTTTTGATTTAATATATCATAAAACATTTTCTTACATTTCAACAGTCTTCATAACTATTCTTTCATAGCCACGTGGTATTCTATCTATCACGTTGACATTGTATAAATTCTCTTGTCGTGTGACATTTAAGTTGTTTCTACTTTTTAAGTATTTAAGATTATGCTGTGGTGAAAGTCTTGGTGAATGTAGCTCTTTTCTTCTCTTGAATTATTCCAGAAAACAAATTCACAAGATTGGCATAATTGGGTCAGAGGATATAAATGTTATATAGTTTTGGTACATCACTTGTTGAATTGCTTTAAAAAAAGGTTGTGCATACTGTTTCCATAGTCAAGTTAGTCAACCTGTTTAGGCCTCACTTTCTTGATCCCCAAAATGGGAACAATAATAGTTCCTATCCCTTGGGGTTGTGAGGACTAAATGAAATGAAGCGTGTATTTAGCACTTAGTAACTGCTTAATAAATGCTAAATATCATTTATTTTCACTAGCAGT
This sequence comes from Ceratotherium simum simum, assembly GCF_057802395.1. Taxonomy (NCBI): domain Eukaryota; kingdom Metazoa; phylum Chordata; class Mammalia; order Perissodactyla; family Rhinocerotidae; genus Ceratotherium; species Ceratotherium simum. Next base: position 16,508,892 of record NC_141921.1, on the reverse strand, counting down.
TTATGAGTATACTAGTTTTTCCACAACCTCATCAACATTGGATATTATCAATTTTAAAAATTTATTCTAAAATAGTTGGTACAAAATTAAACTGAAGGGTGATTCCTGCTGCTACTTCTTTCCCTTCCTCCCCTTTCCCTCCTTTTTTTTTTTTTATAATTTATTTTCTCCCCAAAAACCCCAGTAGATAGTTGTATGTCATAGCTGCACATCTAGAACTTCTAGTTGCTGTATGTGGGACGCAGCCTCAGCATGGCTGGAGAAGCAGTGCGTTGGTGCACGCCCGGGATCCAAACCCGGGCCGCCAGCAGCAGAGTGCGCGCACTTAACCGCTAAGCCACAGGCTGGCCCCTTCCTTTCCCTCCTTATTCTCTTCCTCTTCAGTTGGAGATAGGGAGGGAGACCAAGGGGAGAGGGAAAGTAACCAGAAATAAAAAGGACCCCTTGAGTTGAGACACACTGAATTTTATGTGTAACTCTTCCTTCCACAGACCACTGAATTAGATGATCAAAGGATATAGGAAATAATAGCTGTGATATCGAATACATGCTCTGACTCCAAGCCTTGTCCAAGGTCACCTTCTTTCACTCAATTCTTGAATCTGCTGAATCTCTGCTATGTGCTATTCAGTAGTAGGCACTGTAGCTACACTTGTTTTTTTTTTTTTTTTAAAGATTTTTTTTTTTTTTTTTTTTTAATTTATTTTATTTTTTCCCCCCAAAGCCCCAGTAGATAGTTGTATGTCATAGCTGCACATCCTTCTAGTTGCTGTATGTGGGACTCGGCCTCAGGATGGACGGAGAAGTGGTGCCTCGATGCGCACCCGGGATCTGAACCCGGGCCACCAGCATTGCAGCGCGCGCACTTAACCACCAAGCCACAGGGCCGGCCCTGTAGCTACACTTGTGAAGCAGACAAGGAGAGTCTCTGCTTTCGCGAAGTTCTGCTGTTATTTTGGAAGGTATATGCGTGTGCAGCAGGGGGTGAGGTGGGGAGACCAATGATATAATTTTGGATGCTGAGTGGCAGGAAGAAAATAAACCAGTGATGTATCTGAAAGAGGGGTGGAGGGCTGTTTTAGATTGGGTGCAATGTTCCCATCTGAGTGGCATCTGAGCTGAGACCTGAACTATAAGGAGCATTCTCCACTCCCATTAAGATCTAGAAGAGTATTAAAGACAATTAACAGCTAGTACCAAGGCCCTAGAAAGAGTATCGATCTCCGTAGCCTCGAGGAAGAGAGAGGCCAGAGCAGAGTAACAGAGAGCAAGTGATACAAAATGAGGCCAGGTAGGTGGCTGCCGATAATGAAACGTAATGTAGGCTTTCGTATGTAAGGAATTGGATTTTACTCTAAATAGGGGAAGCCAGGAGTGACTTATAAGCAAATTCATTTTAAAGCTCTAGCTGCTCTGCAGAAAATCAATCGGAGGTGACAAAAGTGGAAGCTTCTCGCAGAACCAGAACTAAAATTCTAGTGTCCTGACTTCAAGGCAGGGCTGCGAATTTACTGAGCAAGCCTAACATGCCCGGCTGTAAGCGCTGAGGATGAGCAGAGCTCCTGCCTTCGTGGGGCTCAGACTGGCGGGCAGGGGTAAGAAACGGCATGTGTGGCGGCGCAAGGGCTGACCAGGGCCCTGGAGACTGCGGAGCCCGGAGCCCCTAGCCTGAGCACGAATAATTTGTACCGCACTCGGTGTAGGCATTGAGTGGGATGCCTGCTTACCTTGAGCAAAGAAGTGCCCACGCTTTTCTCTACCCTCCCTGTTCCACCTACCTCTCCCCAACCACATGCGGGGGAGACGCCAAGAAGCTACAGCTTGCTGACCCCTTCACGGTCAGCACTGAAAGAACGGCCCGCCACGCGCACACCGCCCACTTCCGGCGAGGGAGGCAGAGCGCGCTGCGCGGGGGGCAGGGCTTCCGGGGGCGGGGCCGCGGGCGGCTCTTCCCGCGCCTGCGTTGGAGAACACACCCGCCGAGCGGGGCTTCCGTTCGCCGGTACTGCGCCCTCTCGTCTTCTGCTTCCGGGTCGGAGCCATGGCGGTGGCAAATTCAAGCCCTGTCAATCCCGTGGTGTTCTTTGATGTCAGCATTGGCGGCCAGGTGAGGCCTGGGCGGCCAGCCAGCCCTGCGCCGAAGGGAGGCTGCAGGGGGTCGGGCAGGCAGATCTCACCCACCCAGGGCTGCGGACTCGGGGAGCCAGAAAGTGAAATGGGACCAGAAGCCGTCGACCTGCGGGGCGGCAGGAGGGGAGGAGGACTCTTGGCGGTCCCGGCGCTCAGCTGGTGGAGCAGCTGCGCGGAGCCGAGCGGAGGCTGTGGAGGCGGGCGTGGGAGGCCGAGCGGCGCGGGCAGGGACCCCGGGCTCGCACTGGGCCTTCTGACCGTCTCCCCGTTGCAGGAAGTGGGCCGCATGAAGATCGAGCTCTTTGCAGACGTTGTGCCTAAGACGGCCGAGAATTTTAGGTAAGGAGATGCTGCGGCTCTGCCGGGTTAACCGAGCCAGAAGCTGGGCCCCGGTCTGCGGGATGGTCCGCCTGCCTCTCTCCGTCCACTCCCTGCCCTTGAGGTCTGATTCCTCTGGGTATCGCTCTGTCTGTATAGTCACCGTTTTCACTGTTCCCCTGTCAATTTATGTTGCTAATATGTATGCTTGGGTGTCTGGACGCTGGGTGGCGGCTTGGTGGGCTTGCTGGCGCCAATGTCTGTGCCCTGCCCTCTGGAGATTAGGGGTGCTTGGAACTGTGATGTCATGGTGACCGAATCGTTCACTCTTCCCTTTCAGGCAGTTCTGCACTGGAGAATTCAGGTCAGTCTCTGACGTGGTTGGCTTCTCTGCTCCTGAGGGGTGTCTTGAGGCCGCAGCGAGGGTATTGGGGAACCACTGTCAGGCCTTGAATGATTGCTGGTGACAGTGATAGAAGGCGATACCCCAAGGGTATATCCTCAGTTCATTTGCCTTCGTTATCTCTCTTCTCCCGACCATCTTTAGGAGAGTACCTTTGGCTCCAGTGTGTGGTAGACTGGAAAGGCCTATGATTACCTGTCATCATTCCAAGTTTCTTTTTTTTTGGTTATAGAAAAGATGGGGTTCCTATAGGATACAAAGGGAGCACTTTCCACAGGTAAGGCCTTTGGAGAGCCATCCTGGGGGCTTTTAGAATGACTTCCTTGGGGGATTAGACTTTTTAGAGGAAGATAGAACTGTCCGGTACTGATTTGAAGATTTGTTAAAAGCCAAAGTGATAAACATTGTGTTTTGAAGTCAATATTAATGTAAACTACAATGACTAAGGGAATATTTTTCTAAAACACAGAGTCTTCTTTCAGGATCCTCTGTTTTCTGTTTCAGGGTCATAAAGGATTTCATGATTCAGGGTGGGGATTTTGTTAACGTAAGTATTGTTCCTTTCCTGTCAAAGACCTATGAGTTTGTTTGTTGTTGTTATTGCTGCTGCTACTGTTTTTACTACAGGGACCCAGTCTTAAGGCTTGAGAACAATAGCCAAAGTAGATGAGGCGAGGGGCCAGGGAGAGACTGTCCTTTAGTACTCACTGTACCACTAAATGACAGGCATCAGCACTTTGAATGAATCACTAACTTCCAAATCTCAGCCTTTCACAGCCAGAAACTGAACTTTCCCAGCATACCTATAGAGGATCCATGACAGACTCAAATTACTCACATGAAACTTAGCTAGAAATCAGATGCAATTTGTTTCTCCTAAATGGTGGTAAGTTCCTTTCCACTGAGCTAAATGCTTATGCCCCATTTTCCCTTCCACTTCTGGTATCACAGTGCCTGGAAAGCTGAGTTTTTAATCAGAAGTTGATTGGTGGACAAAGAGTCAGAGCAAGAGAGGCAGATAGTTCGGCGGGGGGTGGGGGGCGGGGGTTCCTCTGTTCTCTGGGGAAGCCCAGTGGAATAGTCCTTCTCTACTAAGCATAGCTTTCTTGTGACTGGACTGTATGTGTCCCCAATATCAAGCCTCCTCTCCCCCTGATCTTGGAGAGTGCCATATAAACCACATTTTGTTCTTAAATCTTTTGTCTTTACCCACCCACGTCTGTGCATGGTCTTTGTTATTATCATTTGGTTAGTCATAGTGCTATTTTCTTGGATCTGGGAGACATTCTTTCTCCTTCATATGTATGTTTATTTAGTTTGACTCTTATGAGGTTTTTTTTTTTCTTTGGTGAGGAAGATTTGCCCTGAACTAACATCTGTTACCAATCTTCCTCTATTTTCTATGTGGGTCACCACCACAACATGGCCACCAAGGAGTGGTGTAGGTCCATGCCTGGGAACTGAACCCAGGCAGCAAAGCAGAGCACGCCAAACTTAACCACTAGGCCACAGAGCTGGCCCCTTATGAGTTTTTTAGACCTCGCTCTTTCCTATGTAAGTAAGGTTACAAAGTGGCAGATTCTAGGCCAAATCAGGCTTTCAGGTGTTTTGTTTCACCTGTATGATGTTGTAAAACTGGGAAATTTCACCTGAAAATTCCGGAGTTTTGTTTTCTCTCTAAAAAATGGAAAATAGGAGTGCACTAGGCCTGTGTTTCTCATGCAGAGACAATTGGTTGGAATCAAGTAACTGCTCCCTTTAGACAGTGTGTCGTTGCCATTTCACCACAGTCCCCACCACCTGCTTCCCTTATTTATGTCATCTGCCCTGTAGGCATTTAAGTTTGCACACAGTTGATGGTAGTAGGGCTTGGGGTGACCATATACTTTTTTGTTAGCTGGTAAGGAGGGCTGAGAAGCTTTCTCTGCCCTCTTTCCTTTCTTCCCATAGACTCCTGTATTGCCATGTTGTCTTAGCAGGGACAGGACCAGCTTCTTGCTGGTCATTGCCAGGCACATCCAATCACTTGCTCATAGCCCCAGTGTTAGGCAATAGTGATCAGCCAGAAGGCTGAGTGTCAGAGAGAAGCAACTGCTCAGAGCTACCCTTAGGGAAGAAAAAATAGAATGAGCAAGAGGCAGAAAAAGCAGAATTTGAGCCCTTCTATAAGTTGGGTGAAGAATATTTGTTTGGATATTTGTTTTTTGTTTTCTTCTGGTTGCAAAAGAAAAGTGCAAAAAAGAAAATGAATCATCTCTCAAGGAATCTTGCCTCTCAAGGAATATACTCTTGGCATTTTAGTTTACAGCTGCCGTTCTTCTCGTTGCATATGTATGTATGTCAAATATAATTTTTAACAGACTTAAGATCATACGTATGTTTTATTTTTTTGTACTTAATGGTTGTCTACATTTCTTGTCATTAAGTCTTCCTCCAAAACATTCTTTCTAATAGTACCTAATATTCCATTATGAATAGACGATGAATTTATGTGATCAATCCACTATTGTTGAAGATTTAAGTTGCTTTCTATTATTTGCTTTGAACATTAGTTTTGTCCTCTTCTTTGCTCTGTCTTCTGGAGAGCAATAGATACTGTGACTATAGAGAATGATGTAGTAACTGATTTGTCTCCTAGGTTTATTGGGAAATTGGAAATGACCTTCTTTTTTTTTTTTTTTTTAATTTACTTTTTTTCCCCCAAAGCCCCAGTAGATAGTTGTATGTCATAGTTGCACCTCCTTCTAGTTGCTGTATGTGGGACGCCGCCTCAACGTGGCTGGAGAAGTGGCGTATCAGTGCGCGCCCGGGATCAAACCCGGGCCGCCAGCAGCGGAGCGCGCACACTTAACCACTAAGCCACGGGGCCGGCCCTGGAAATGACCTTCTTATCTCTTCCTTCTGTCTATATGTATTTACGTGGAGTTAAAGCTATGATAGCTCACATTTATACAGTGCCATATCTATTGCAAAGTGCCTTTCTCAGACACTATCTAATTGGATCTTCATGGATCTTCATGGCAATGTTGGAAAGAGTAGGTGATTTCATCCTCACTTGATAGTTGAGGAAACTGAGGCTCAGAGATAGGAAGTGGCGTCCCCAGCTCATAATGATAGATCTGGAACTCAAATCCAGGTCTTTCCACTATACAGAGTTTGGTTTTATTGATAATTTTTAGTTAAGTAAAGGTTTGAATTTGATAGTTTTCCTTTCTTCCCTGGCTTATGTTAATCCCTTGGTGGTAGCCTTTGCCCCAAAAAGGGACCTTTGATTCTGCACTAGGTCACTGTTTTCCCTTTCTACTATGCACCCTGTATTATTTTCCTTTACTGACTGGCTGGGAGAGGTTGGTCTTTGGCAGCCTCTCAACATTACCTTTAAATCTCAGGGATTCTGTTTCAGCTTCTGCAGATAATGGCCTTCGTCAAGTTGCTTTATTACCCTGACTTAAGTTTGCTTACCTGAAAAATGGAGAAGATGATAATGCTTATTCCACAGGGTTGTTGGAAGAGCAAAGAGATAATGCAAATAAAGCTTGATTTAAGCATAAATTGAGGATTTATGATCAGGTGTTTCATGGAACTCAAAGTATGAAATAGAACTATGAACTGGAAAGCCACATAGAACCAAAGTAGTCCTTTCTCTCTATTTCGCTAGTGGTCTCTACATACATGTGTTGCATTTTCTTTCTGTTCTCCAATCCACCTTGCTGAAGATAGTCACATCCACCTTCAGGTTTACATGACACAAGCTCACCCTCAAAGAGAACATCTGTCCTGCTTCGTGATCCTCAGAGAGCGAACTCTAGTTGGCCCTGCGTGAGTTAGGCGTTCTCCCCTGAACCAATCAACTTTGGCCAGGAGGGTGGCATCATGTTATACACACTAGACTTCCAAGAGCCCACCCACCCACATAGTTTGGGGGAGTGGGGCAGTAGTCAGTAAGTGGGTACTTTTCTAGGATTGCAGGCCTGAGAGTGTTTGGGAATGGGAAGGATTATGTATATGATCACTGTACTGTTGTTCCCTACTTTGTGTCTTAACCTGTTTTTCTAGAGGCCCAGCTGTGACCTGTTTTACCTAATCTGTGAGATATCCTGGCCAGTTTGTGGGCTGCAGGTGCCTTGCTTGGGGCTTGCTTTGATTGCAGGGTAGGATCAAAGAGACGTGGATGCCTACATGACCTACAAGAGTAAGAGTGGACTTGAACGAAGCCAGGCTTTAGGTGCAGCAGTGTTCCTCCAGGCTCCAGGGGGCCCAGCACTCACAAATTACTAACACTTCCCTTCTTTCTGCTCAGGGTGATGGTACTGGAGTCGCCAGTATTTACCGGGGGCCATTTGCAGATGAAAATTTTAAACTTAGACACTCAGCTCCAGGCCTACTTTCCATGGTAAGTGAGGTCCAATCAAGGTTTTGGGTTAGATTTAAAGCCAGCTGGTTTCTGGACCCCTCTTGAGGCCCGGTGCTGTTTCTTGGGATGGAAGCAAATGCTTTCCTTCTCTTCCTTGGCCCAGGACTCACCTCGGTCACGCCCACCTCCTCCCTCAGTCTGGTTTGATTTTGTTGGGCTGGCCCCACCAGCAGGCTGCAGAACCAGAATTGGACTCTGATGTCTGTTTTCTTACCTTTGTTTGAGCCAGGATCTGTGGCTGGGCATTTAGCCTTGCTGCTCAGAATGTAGCTGGTTGTGCTTTCAAGACCCAACGTTCACTTGCTCATTGCTCGACTCACCAGGACTCACACAGCACCCATTCACTCACTCTGCCTCCTGGCTGCTCACCCGCTTTTGCTCCTCACCATTCCTTGCCCCTCCCTATTTATAACCTCTACTCACACATCTCCCTTTCATGGTCCCCCTGCCTGCCTCATTTAAACCCCCTCATCTACCCACCCCTGCTCATTCACCTCTGTGCTCCCTCCCCCTTCACTTCTCTTTATTCTCCCCTCACTCCTCATTTTCCGTTACCCTCCCCACTTGCCTCCCTGTCACTCTTCAACCTGCCCTCCCTCCCCCTGGTTACCCATTTCCCTCTGTCAGTGCTCCAACTCTCACTCCCCCAGATCCAGTATTAACAGGCACGTTGTCTGTCCTGCTCGGCCACTCTTCCAGTCATCTATTCAGGCATTCATCCAGGAAAGATTTGTTGACACCCACTCTGTTTCAGGCCTCATGATAAGGCATAAGGATACAGACCTGATCCCTGTCCTCATCACACTTAACATCTAATGGGGTCATCACACATGCACAATGACAAGTCCCAGATTCCATCAGTGCGTGAAGTGTATGTAAAAGTATTGTGAGGGGCCCAAGGAGTGAGGATAATGGCTGTCAGGGGCCAGGCAAGGCTTCACAGAGGAGAGGACATGTGAGTTCTTGAAGGAATTCTATACCAAATGACATTTCAAGTCAAGTAAACAGCCTTTGCAAAAATATGTGACCATGAAATAGCAGGGTGGCATAGAAGGAACAGAAAGTGATGAAGGTGATGAAAACATAGGATGTGAGTGGGGGAGGGAATGGCCAGTAGAGACAACTAGAGAGGCAGTGGGTCTAGCTCCTGAAGGGCTTTAAATGCCAAAATAAGGCTGAGGTGTGTGGACATTGTTTCATAGGTTATGGAGAGCCATACACTTTTTTGAGCAGCGTTGATCAACTTTGTGTTTTTGGACAAAGACCCTGGCTGCAGTGTGAGTGGCAGAGGGGAATGGAGTGGCTGGGGCAGAGGGGCCAGCTAGGAGGCTGCCATAATAATTGGGCAAGACTAGCACAACAAACAGTGTGCAAGCCCCCTTGTAGGAAAGCCAGCCTGGGCAAGTGCAGGTAAAGAGTGCAGAAGCGGCTTAGGTGAGCTCGGATCTTCACCACGAGGATTGGAACCCCTCTAGGTATATGGCCCTGTGTTAGCATCTGTGGAGGAGTCGGTGAAATCGAAGGAAGCCTTGGCTCTGCTTGCTCCAGGCCGACGCTGGTTGAGTTGTACTGTCACATATCTTGTGGCATAATTGTTTCTGCTTCTATCCTCCACTAAATCATGAGTTCTTCAAGGGCAGGGACTGGGTCTCATTGATCTCCAGGCCTTACTACCGGACACAGTAAGAAGCTGAGCAGATGCTGATGAGTGACTGAAAGATAATCAGAACCATGGCTAACATTTATTGAGCACTTACTCAACAAGTGCCTTATCTGCATTAATTCATTGTATGAATGAATTCATGTTAATTCTCTCAACATCCTTTGGGATACGTACAAATGAGGAAACTGAGGCACAGAGAGGTTATGTGACTAAACTAAGGGCACACAGTGAGTTGTGGAGCTAGGATTCACGCTAGGTCACCTGGCTCCAGAGCTTATCCTCTAAACCAGTAAGCTCCACTGCCTGGAAGGATGCATAAATGAGTGCCTGAGGACAGGGAGTGTTCCCTGAACTATGAAACATGTTGTCTGACTGTTTTCCTACCTGCTTGCTAATAAATGTTTATACATTGAGAGTAAGATAGGAAGGAGGGAGGGAGGGAGAGAGGAAGAAAAGAATTAGGACCCTTGGGAAGTCCATCCCTGGTCCCAGCCTTCTCTGACATGTGGAATATTCCAGAGTCAGTGAAATCTATCCCTCGTTCCAAAGCGTAGGTCTACTTTGACTGGCTTGGGCAGTGCCTTACTCTCATATCTGAAATGTTGCTGAATAAATGTACAAAAAACAAAAATAGCCTCATCTTACATAGGGAATTTCTAAAGTATAATATAAAATCCCTAATTAGGGCTTGATCCTAGACAATATCTTTAATGTATTTCATGCACATTTTTATTCCTTCACAGTTGAACACAGAATCAATCAATTTAAATCCATTAAGCATCCCATTAAGGCTAGGGACCTATCTAATAATTTCCAGTTTTGCCTCAGTGGTATTAATTTTATGAGACCTGTCGTTTTAATAGTACCAGTCCTTTTAGTTTTCCATTTTCTACCCATTTTTCCCCAAAATAAGGGAAGTATACAAGAAAACATTCACATAGTTACACAGACACCGTTTTAAGGCAGTGCTGCTGAAACTTAATGTGGGTTTGCTGATAACCAAAAGTCTGATTTTAGCATTTTAAAGGTCGTTTAGGAATATCAGTTGTATAATGTAGAAAAGTACAATTTGTATGAAGGTCAGATGTCTCTTTACAAAGTATATTACTGCATTGTAATTATAGCCTGTTTTTTTATAATGCATTATCAAATTTAATGATGTGAAAACAATTTCAAGGGAGGAAAAGGGAAAGGATATGGCTAGAGAGTTTCAGGTTTTCAATTTAAAAAAATACTTTTTTCCTGTAAAATTTGATAATAAAGCATTTTGGGTGTAGCTGTAAAAAGCAAATATTGATTAAATTAGTCTTTTTTCCTAGCATAGCAACTTCTTTCACCTTCTTAAATTTTTTTTTAATGCCATTGTTATGATATAGTACAAAGCCATTCAGACAAAACAGCTTATGGCGTAGGTAGCAGTCCTTTGCTCAGCTGGTAGCTAATTTGTAGCTATAATCCAGTTATAAACAGTATTGGGCTAATAAATGCAGTTCCCATCAACAATTGTTCTCATTATAAAAATTCACACTATAAGAGAGATGTATATTTACTCAAGAATAGCTCCTTGAGGGCAAAGATTGCGTGTCCTGTTCATCTCTGTATCCTTGGCTTGTAGCTTGGGCCCTGGCTCATAATAGATGCTCAGTAAGGTTTGCTGAAAGAAAGCATGGAGGAATCTTTTGGGAATCTTGCCCTCCAGCTAGCATGGCCAGGAAAACTCACTGCATGTATATTTGGTTTCCGTCAGGCCAACAGTGGTCCCAGCACAAATGGCTGCCAGTTCTTCATCACCTGCTCTAAGTGTGATTGGCTGGACGGGAAGCATGTAGTGTTTGGTGAGTCCTGCTCCTGTCCCATAGTCCAGGCCCCCTTCGCCTGGAGTGGGACTGCCAGAGGAGCCAGCCCCCGAATTCTCATGCCAAGAGTGCATAACTGCTTTGGGTAATAGTAGGGAAGGTGAAAGTGGTGGGAAGTGGGGAGCATGTATGGTTAGAGAACTGGAGGAAAGGATGAAGGGCCCATGTGATATAGTGTCACCACTTGGGTAATAAGTATGTCTGGGTGGAAACCTGGATGGTAGCACTGAAGAAATTCCACACAGAGGCAGGTGGTACAGTGGGGCTTTGAGATCTCTCAGACCTGGGTTTGAGCCCTGACTCTGCTACTTACTACCTGTGACCTTGGGCAAGCCATTTCACTTAGACTCAATCTGAATTTCCTGACATTAGTGCAAGGATCAAATGGGATAATGGCTAAGAATGGGCATTGGAAGTTAGAAAATGCTCTGCACATGAGAATAGTAAAGTCTAGCTCATACTCTTCCTACAGGGAAAATCATTGATGGACTTCTAGTGATGAGAAAAATTGAGGTGAGTCCTATTTTGATTGTCTCTTTCTCAGCCATTTGGTCTCGTATTACCTGACTAGTGTCCAGGAGCTGGAGAACCATGAGTGGGCTCCAGTTTGTTAGGCCCAGTCTTCACTGCCTCCAGTGACATGGCCTCCCTCAGGAAAAGGGAGGGGAGACCACATGCCTCCCACGTTTTCTTTGCCTGTAAGTTAGCCTCTCTAGCACACACTGAGGTGTGGCCTCTGGTGGCTCCTTTACCTGCGTGGTCAAATCCCACTCAGCATTGCAGTTAGGGTCCTTCATGGCCCAGTCCACTGTCTCCTCCATGTTCCAGTTGCATTGGGCTGCTAGCTCTTTTCTAAATATGCCATACATGTCCCCACCTCTTGCTCCTTCAGCCCCTGAGCCTTTGCTCATGCTCTTTCCTCTCCCTGGCATGCTCTTCTCCTTTCTTTTCCTCTTGATGGGATCCCATTCATCCTTCTAGGCCTAGCTCAAATAATCCCCTGTTCTGTAAATCCTTCCCTGACCTCTTTGAGCAGCAGGTTAAATGCTTCTTCTGCCCTATGTACACTCTTTCTTATAACTTATTACATTGTTACATTTCACAGGTTTGATATTTTTTAAGTGTTGTATATCTTCTCTTTGATCTGTATTATGTGCTTTACCTGTCTGCTAGGACATGGACTGTTGTCACATCGGTCTCTGTGTCCTCAGTCCTTACACGGAGGCTGGCAGGCATCAGTAAATATTTGGTGAGTGTGTGTCTCAGTGGGTGAATCTCCACGGTGCTTTCTCTCCTAGAATGTTCCCACAGGCCCCAACAATAAGCCCAAGCTGCCAGTGGTGATCTCACAGTGTGGGGAGATGTAGTCCAGAGCAAGACTGAATCAGGTAAGTGTCTTCCTCTCCTGGTTAGGAGTCAGACCCCAGAGAAGGCAGCATGGTCTCGTGGAAAGAACTTGAGACTTGAAGTCATGGGATTGAGTTCATTTACTCTCTGTGTGACTTTGGAGAAGTCACTTCCCTTCTGAGCCTGTTTCCTCATTTGTCAAACGGAGATAATACTTTTATCTCCTAGGGTCATCATAAGGATCAAAAGGAAAGGGGTTATTAGGGCCTTTTACTTTCTACGACTTGGTAGTTTACACAGTATCAACCTGAAAACCATTAGGCATTTTCTGACAGCACTCTCAGACTATAATTCCATTCAGCAGTGCCACTAGAAAGACCTGGCTGCAGCCCTGGGTGACTTCCTGCTGGGACCAGCCTGAGCAGCCAGGAGACACACCTGTCATACTTCTCATCAGAACGGGTGCTGCAGTTCCAGGCCCTGGCTTTGTATCTGCCAGCCTTGTAAGCGAATGTGACACACTTCTCAGCCTACGTGGACTCACTTCCTGCCAATACTTGCCACTGCCTGCTCTGTGCTGGGCATCATGTGAGGCATGGAGATGGGGGCAAAGAATTGACAGATGCCTCTACCTTTCAGGAGCTTATGGGGAATATGTCACTTTCTCAGAGGTGATCGCTAGTACTATGAGTGCCATTGTTAACTATTGTAAGAGTTCAAGGGAGAAACTGATCCCTTCCAGCTAAGGTGGGGGGGAGGCGTGTTTTGCCCACCTTTCTTTCTTTCCCTTCTTTTTTTTTTTTTTTTTTAACCTGCATAAAAATTGGAAGAATAGTACATTGATCACCCATATACCTTTCATCTAGATTCACCAGTGATTAACATTCTTGTTTTATCATTTTACTTTAACATGTTTTTTTCTTTGCCTTCTTCCCTCTCCTCCCATTCCCATCCCCTTTCCTCCTCTCTCCTGCTCTCCTTCCTCCCTTCCTTCCTTCTTTCCTCTCTTCCTTCCTTCCTTCCTCCCTTCCTTTCATCCTTTCCCATTTGAAAGTTGAAGACTTCTTAACACTTTACCCCTAAATACTTCAGCAAGCAACTCCTAAAAATAAAAATATCCTATATAACCACAATGATATTATCTAACATACACGTTCAGATTTCCCCAGTTGTCCACAAAGTAACCATTACAGCTCTTAAAATGTTCTAATCAAGGTCTGCACATTTCATTTTGTTGTTTATTTTTAATTATAAAAGTAACATGATATAATCTGGTGACAATTTTCACCCAAAACAGTTAAAGTGAAAGTCTCCCCACTTTGACATTCCCCCCCAATCCCACACCTCTCCCCAGAGGTAACTTCTTTATCAGTTTGGTGTACGTCCATCAGGGCTTCTCATTTGGGGAGGTTTTGTTTTTCCTAAATGGCATCATACTATATTATTCATCATTTTTTTTCCACGTGCCATTATGTTGAAGACTTTTCCCCCTCTATCCATGTAAAACTACCTCATATTAAAAAAAACCTGATACATGCAATAAGATGTTTGTAGCATGTAATTTATTTTACCTTTCTCTTAATGATTTGAATAGTTATACATTGAGTCTTAGTTCTTTCTTTTACATGTTGTGACTATATTCTCCAGAATATATATTTTTTTAAAAAATTGGCAGTGTGTTGCTTATCTTAACTTTCGTGATATCCTTTGTTGAACAGCAGTTCTAAATTTTGATGAGGTCATAATTATCAGTCTTTTTTCCCTTAATGGCTTTTGTGTTTTGTCTTGTTTAACAAAGTCCTTACTACCTCAGATCATAATGTCTTCTGTATTTTTTCTAATATTTCTATAGTTTTATTTGTGTACTTACAAAATTATCTAGAATTTGTTTTTCTGTACTCTGCCTTTTTTGCCAAATAGAAATCTAGTCAAATACCAGACCATTTTAATGATTATACATACCTCTATCTGTGACTGACTTTGTGTTCACAGCATCTGGCACTTATAGGCCTTCAGTATAAATTTATTACAAGAGTTAATAGAGAGAATGTCAGGCATTTTAGGCAGGGAACTGGTGTGAGCACATGCTGAGGCAGGAATGCACAAGTGTGTGCTGGAAGCTACACGTGGCCCTCTCTCTTGTCCAGCCAGATGGTCCCATCTCAGGCCCAGTTGACACCCTGAGCTTTCCTTTCTGCCAGTATTGGGGGACCCGATGGCTCAACCTGCTCTCCTCCCTCTCCCACTCATTTCTTTGCTGTAACTAAAGTTGAGCTCATAGGTCCTTTTCCTTCTAAAGATTGAACACTGATCGCTACTGGAGGACAGAAGATAATAAAAAGAATAAAATTTAGAAATTCTTTGGGGCCTCTTTTCTGTATTTTTCTAAGTCCCTTACAGAAGGTTACTGGAAATCCTTGTTGGGGGTTTGATTTGTGAGGGTGGTGATCGTCAGCCTTCCCCGCCTCACCCACCAGCAAAGGTCACGTAAACCTTTGCCCCCAGGAAAGCCCCTCTTCTCAGCCTGCAACTCAAGCAGGACAGATTCCACAGGGGCCATTTGACATTGCAGAGGCCCTCTAGACCAGAACTGTCCAGTAGTCGGTCCTTTCTGTGATGGTGGGAATGTTCTATATCTGTGCTGTCCAATATGGTAGCTTCCAGCCACGTGTGACAATTGAGTACTTGAAATGCAGCTGGTGTGACTAAAGGACTGAATTTTTATTTTATTTTATTTTATTATCTTATTTTATTTTATTTTAATTAAATTTAAAGAGCCACATGTAGTCTCCTAACCCTGACTTGCTCAGAATTGAATCTCTCATAGCTAATACATAGGGACAATATAATAAAAGCAGTTATGTATTGAATACTTCTGGTGCTCAAATATTGAGCTAAGAATTTTACTTGAATTATCTCATTTAACTCTACCAAAAATTTCTATCATAGGTTTTAAGGTGTTAGGGAATCTAGGTAGCAGTCTGACATCAAGGGGTTCCACCGATAGGTGCCCTACTTTGGGTTTCTGAGTACTGGGACTGGGGAGAAAGTAAGACAAAGAGTAGATTCAGTCCTCTGGGGAGCAGGAGAATTTATCCCATCATTTTTCTTCCCACCTATAAAGTTACAAGTATCTCTAATTCTTACAAGAACACTTCAGATCCCTCAGGTTGTTTGGGGCAGAATAATGGTTGACGTCCTCTACAGATGATATTTTCAAGCCCTATTGGGCAGTAGTTCTCAAACTTGAATGTGCATATGCATCATCAAGAGATCTTGTTAAAATGCTGGTTCTGATTCAGTGGGTCTGGATATGGAACCTGAGATTTTGCATTTCTAACCAGCTCTCAGGTGATGCTGATGCTGACTTTGAGTGGCAAGGCTACAGGGGAATATCACAGTCTTTTAATTGAGAACCTGCTATATTCCAATCAGAAAAGACCCAGGAGGAGATAATCTCTTGGTGGCACTGGTCCAGCAGGAATCTACTGCATTCAAATAAAGAAATCACCTGCTCATGCATCTGAGGCCTCAGTCCGAGGCACTGGAAACAGAAGACGACAGGAAGGAGATAGAAGACCGGTGGGGTCACTTGGTCAACTGTACCTTCCTGGGAAGCACTTTCTTCCAGAACTCTTTTATGTTTTGCCTCAGGTCCTGACTGGTTTGAGTGAAGACAAAGTTATCTGTACAGCTCTAGATGTAGAAACCATGGTTTATCTCAGTGGACCCTGTGAAAGTTTTTTATGATGAATTTGGTTAGGTATAGGTAAACAAGCCTTGGCCCTCAGGATTCTGCTGTAGTCTGAACTGGGTTCTTTGCTGCTTACAACCACATGGGGGCTGGTGGAACCTCTGTTTTGAAAGTCTGAGAGTCTCATTGAACAGGGAGTGGCTGTGAGCTCTGGCAGCCCCACTAGTCTGAATTGCTGCTCCTCTCTGTGATCCCCAAACCTGGTGCTTGTCTCAAACAGTAGGAGGCTTTCTTTCGTTCATTGTTTCCCAAATTTCCCTAAAGATAAGAATCATTTGGGGCATTTGTTAAACCTACTAATTCCCAGATCCCTCCCCTGGAGAGTTTGATTGAGTTTGAGGTAGGACCCAGGATGCTCTGTTTGCAAGAAGAATCTCTGATGCTGCTTATTAGAGAAATGTGGGTAGCACTGCCTCTGGGTGGGGGTGGGGGGGTGTTGGATGAATATCTTTTAACATTTGCATCTTAGGAACAAATAAATAATTAACGCAACACATAATTTTACAGTTGTTATAGCTTACAGTGAGGCATTATTGAAGTACGAATAGTGATTAGGTTAAAAATTGTGCCTGTGGATGGTGGCTACAGTAACAGTTAGGAAACACTGTCCCGCATTCTGGGATTACCTGTAGATGTGGTACATTCCTGTAGAGGAAGATTATGAAAGATATGTTGGCATGTGGGCTGGTCCTTCATTCATTCTACAACTAAGCACTAGTTAAGATAGGTCCCGTGCTGCATATGAGGCTACAGATTGGAAAAACCCAGTTCCTGCCTTCAAAGAACTCACAGTCTTTTGGGGAAACTGACAGTTACAGTACAATAAAGCACTGGACTGCAGGGTTTCAGACCACATAAGGAAAGAGTGAATGCCTGTGTCTGCCTGGAGTGGTTTGGGAAGACTGCAGGATAGAGGATGCTTCAGCTGAGTACATGAAAGGATAGAACTTACTAGGTGGCTAAAAGTGGGGAGGACATTCCAGGCAGAGGGAGCAGCATGAACAAAGGCACAAAAGGAAGAAACAGCAGGAAGTATAAGGGAGACTGCAAATAATCCCATATGGCCAAAGCAGGAAGGTATGAAAGGCAAATGGTAAGAGGCAAGGCTGGAGGAGGCCAGGGCCAGGGGTGAGAACCAGTGCACGCTGAGGTTCGGATGTTATCTTGACGGTGGGGATGGGCTTCAGGCAGTATGTACATTTTTCCCCCTGGGGCGAGAGTCCACTGTTCTCCTGGGATTCTCAAAAGGGGACCTGACCCACCAAAAAGAACCAGGCCAGTAGGAGCCACTAAAGAGTTTTGAGCAGGAGAATATTGTGATTGAATTTTTTTGTTCAGAAGCTGATTGTGGCAGCAGTGTGGAGGAGGGGCTGGAGGCCGGTGAGGTGTCCAGGCAGAGTCCAGGCAAGAGAAAAGAGGTTCCCGTGAAATATGGGTCTAGGGAGCACCAGAGGTTTGGCAGCAAAAATCTCCATGCCTGCTGGGTGTGTGACACTGTTTGTCCCCTGCCCTCAGAGTCACAGGCCCTGCCAGCTAAAAAGGGAGGGGGCAGGGGAGAATATCTGGCTTCATTCCAGTACGGTCCAGTGCAAAGGCACAGCTCCCAGTGTTGTAACCAGGTCTTACTCGTCGAGGTACATCGTGTCAATGGAATACTATATTGCCTTAGAAAGAACAAAGTAGATCTGTATGTGCCGGCAGGATCTCTAAGGTAAATCAGGTGACCAAGTCAAGATGTAGTACATCGTGTAAGCATGATGCTATTTATTTTGAATAACTATTTCAGAAATTACGGTGGTGATCTATAGCCGACTGTTAATAATGGTTACCTCTGTGGAGTAGAGATTGCAAAGAGACTCTTTCCAGTTTATATTGCCCTGTATATGCTTAATTTTCTACATTGAGCGTGTATCTTATAACAGAAATACATACTGTATATATAGTTTTAATTTTTTTTTTAAATTTTTTCCCCCAAAGCCCCAGTAGATAGTTGTATGTCATAGCTGCACATTCTTCTAGTTGCTGTATGTGGGACGCGGCCTCAGCATGGCCGGAGAAGCGGTGCGTCGGTGCGCGCCCGGGATCCGAACCCGGGCCGCCAGTAGCGGAGCGCATGCACTTAACCGCTAAGCCACAGGGCCGGCCCTATATAGTTTTAATTAATCCTAGTTCCCTCCCAGCCCCTCTGAGGAGCATGTGGTTAACATCAGTTTGTGAATCATTCCCTGGTCCCTCTATCTTCTCCTCCCAGGTGTAGGCACACTCAGTGGTCCCCTCCTGGGTGCTCCCACAGTACTTGGTTCATCTCTCTATTAGAGCATTTAACACAGTGTATCACAAATGTGTTGGTCTGGTTTTCTCTAGACTGAGAACGCTTTGAGGCAGGGACCATGCTGACTATCACAGTGCCTGGTCTATGACAGAGCTTATGGAGCACCGTGCAACTTATAAAGGGCATTTATACATTTTTATACATTCTGCTCGAGGCCCAGGGCTAAACTTCTGTCTGAGCCTGCAGTGCAACACCAGGACTCACTGTCCTCTGGAGGAAGGGTGTGGCCACGTTTGGGGGGAGGGGACAGTACTATCTGAGTGTGCGCACCCTGTTCTTTTAGTACAGCTAACTCCAAGGCCATAACAGAGGGTGTGGCCTTTCCCTTCTCTGTAACCCTGGAACCAAAACCTGCAAGGAAGAAGGATTGCTCTTTATTCTAGAGCGCCACAGAGAGCCATCTTAAGGTCTGGCAAAAAGCACACATACTTTGGAACCAAATAGACCAGAAAGTCCCATCACTGTCAAGCCTTTAAATCCCTTGGGTCCCTAGTTTTCTCCTTTGCATAATTACAGATAATATATACTACACGGAATTGTGAAGGGTAAATAATAAATGAGATAATAGGCTTAGCCATAAATGTTAGTTTCTTTCTTAGTTCTTGTGTTATATGCCTGTCACCTTTGCTCTGGGGAACCAAAAGTCTGGCCTATGGCAAGAAACAGACTGGTTCTGCTCTTTTGGGAAAAGAAGATCAGGAGGGTAGAAAATAGCAGGAGTATTGTCTCTCGGGAAATGTCCCTTTCCAGTTCCTCAGAGCTGATTCTCTCTGTCATCCCTCACTGACTTCCCCGTCTCTGCCATTGTAGGCTTTCCCTTCTCTGGGTGATGCTCTTGAGTAAGATAATCTGGACTGGCCTGGCCCCTGTGTTTGCTTCCCTGCCTGCTGCTGCCCTCTTTGATCAAGAGACTCTCGAAGTGTCACAGATCCAGAACCCAAGATTTTCTAAGTTTTCAACTGTAAATAAAGTTTGTTTTTTGGTTTTGTATGTGTGTTGTTTGTAAATGGTTGTAACGCTAGCCTCGTCTCCTCACGCCTTAGCTTCGGCCAGGAGGACTGGCTCTCCCCAGAGGCCAGCATGGACCAGAGCCAGGCCCTGCTGTGTATCTGTGATGCTTCAGATGTACAAGCAGCTGTAGCAGTCCCCTCTCAGGTTCAGCTGATTGGGTAAGAAGTGGAAGCCCCAGGGTCTTAGAGCACTATTTATTCCAAGGATGTTGCTATTAGGTTCAGTTTTGTTGGTTCTGGAGGCTGGGGGAAAAGGGTCACTAACTTGGGATATTTTTAAGACCATTTGGTAGAATGTATCTTGATCATGATGAAGTGGGAATAATTTAGTCAAAAGTCTTGGTTTGAATCTGGGGTCATTTTTTAAACTAAACAGCTGAGGTCTTGAGAAGTTCACTTCCCCTTTCAAAGCCCCAGTTTCCTCATCTATAAAATGGCGATAATAATACCTGTCTACTTCATAGCATTGTTGAAAGAGTCAAATAAGAGAATGTAAATGAAGGTAACTTGTAAACAGTAACATGCCTTGGAAAGTGCTTGTTTTGAAAGGAAATAACCCAACATGAAAAGATCCCAGTGAGTATAGTGTTTAAGAGTTACGTAAAGAGAGTTCTCTGGTATTTTTTTCATGAAGCAGTTTCTGTGTTATCCCATTTCTACTTTCTTTCTCCTGACTCATGGACGACAGGGATGACTCCTAACTACTGGCTGCAGGCAACTGCAGCGGCAGAGGTAGCAGAGAGCTAAATCCTATGACAGAATGGAACCTGGTTAAAGGTGCCATTTCAGTGTATTGGGGGACAAGGGAGATGGCAAGACATACAAGGGCCCTACAGTATAGATAATTGCAACTCTGTAGCTAAGTAAACTGGGTTCAGGGGACACAGTGAAGAAAGGACTGTGATCTAGTGGAGCAGAGATCTTCAGGTGACTAGACAGGGTGGAATTATAAAAAGAGAGGAAGGAGGATGAGCAGCTAGGATCTGAGCTGACATTCTTGTGATGGGCCATTTTAATTGAATTCAGTTACACTTGGCATCTGCATTCTATGCCAGTCTCTATCCCTGGGTACTGGAGCTGCAAAGATGGGTAAGATGTGGCCCATGCTTGTAACAGGAGATAGGCACAGTTTCAATTCAATGTGGTGAGTAATAGAATGGGAGCCCTTGTGAGGGCAGGAAATTTTTTTGTTGTTGTTTTTCTGCTGTGTCCCCAGCACCTGGAAGAGGTAAGTATCCAGTCCCTAGTAAGTGCTCAATAAATATTTGTTGCATGGTATGTGCAAGATGCTATAGGAGCGGAGTGGAGAGACTGGGAGTGAGAGGAAGAGGTAACATTTCAGGTAAGTATTGACAGATCGGTTGGAATTAGCCAGGAGATAAGGGTGGGGAGGGCTTTCCAGGAAGAGGGAACTATGTTCTTGGGCCAGAGTCTATTAGAGATGGGGGACGAGGTGAAAGTTATTTTGCAAAGGAGATATGGGAATGAACCTCCTTGCCTTTCACATCACTTAAAGGCAGGCACTGGAGTTGTCTTATTATTCTGGGCAGTGTGAGCTCTCAGGGTGGCAGGGGGACTAGCAGAACTATGGAGTGGAGAGCTCCCATCTTGGAACAGGAGATGAATTTTGACATGAACTGTTTCTCCTCTAGTGCTTCAGTGCCGTCACTGCAGTGGTACAGATGTGGTTACAAGGAAACTCTACATTCCCCCCCCCCTTTTTTTTTGTGAGGAAGATCAGCCCTGAGCTAACATCCGTGCTAATCCTCCTCTTTTTGCTGAGGAAGACCGGCTCTGAGCTAACATCTATTGCCAATCCTCCTCCTTTTTTTTCCCCAAAGCCCCAGTAGATAGTCGTATGTCATGGTTGCACATCCTTCTAGTTGCTGTATGTGGGACACGGCCTCAGCATGGCCGGAGAAGCGGTGCGTCGCTGCGCGCCCGGGATCCGAACCCCGGGCCGCCAGTCGCGGAGCGTGTACACTTAATCGCTAAGCCACAGGGCCGGCCCTGGAAACTAGTTTCTTAAATGGCTCATCTTCATGCTCACTGAGCATGGAGAGGTTAGTGAAGTAATTGGATGAGTAGGCAATGATACTTTTAAGTAACATTTTAAAAACAAATGTTACAGAATTTATATTTCTGCTTGAGAAGCCATCCCTTCAAAGCAGTTCCTTAGGGAAGGTTGCTCACTTATTCTCAGAGGTGCTGCTGCTATTGTTCTCTGTCTTTGTGACTCCACTTTGGGAAAAAGCTCTCAAGCCTATAGGGGCACGTGTTTAAATGTCCTCAGTGTTAGCAGAACTGCCTTTTTTTTTTTTTTTGGTGAGGAAGATGAGCCCTGAGCTAACATCCGTGCCAATCCTCCTCTTCTTGCTGAGGAAGACCGGCCCTGAGCTAACATCTATTGCCAGTCCTCCTCCTTTTTTTCCCTTTTTCTCCCCAAAGCCCCAGGAGATAGATGTATGTCATTGTTGCACATTCTTCTAGTTGCTGTATGTGGGACGCTGCCCCCGCATGGCCGGACAAGCGGTGCATCGGTGCGCGCCTGGGATCGGAAGCCGGGCTGCCAGCAGCGGAGCGCGCGCACCCAACCGCTAAGCCGTGGGGCCGGCCCAGAAGTGCCTTTTGAGGAAACATTTTCTTCACAGTCAAAAGTCATTTGGAGCTGGAGCAGATGAATAGCAGCTCTAGAATCTACCTATTTCTCTCCATACACACTGTTGCTGCAAGCATTTTTCACCTGAATTACTGGTGCAGCTGCCCAGATGACCTCTCTGCTGCCAGTACTTTCTTCTCCAATCCATTTTCTACACCGTCATTCATTTAATAAATGTATTAAGATATTGTGTGTCAGGTACTATGCTAGATGCTGCAGGAACTCATAGCCCGGCAGGGAAGATTTAATTAGTGCAATACAGTGTGTTAGGATAGGAGGGTCTCCTGGCCTAGTAACATCTGAGACCGGACCGAAAGGATGAAGAGTCAAGCAGGAGAAGAAGGGAGGAAGGAGAGTGTTCTAAGTAGAGGGAGTACGAGGTGATACCCAAAGGAAGCAATGGCTAAAAGATCACCTGGAAGGTTGGACAAGGAATGGGAAAGAAGAATGGGAGGTAAGCATAGAGAAGTCACATAGTCCTATAAAGCAGGTTAAGGAATTTGGACAATCCTAAGGGTAGTGGTAGTCACTGAAAGATTTTAACAAAGACAGTGTCATGATCAGATTTTTTCAAAGGAACACTCTGGGTGTTATGGTGGGGAATATTAGAGTAAGAGGTAGAGAGACTGGCTAGGTGGCCACAGCAAACTACATTTGGCAGGCCAGATCTCACTCCCAGTTTTTCTTTTTTTTTTTTTTTTTTAAAGATTTTATTTATTTATTTTTTCCCCCCAAAGCCCCAGTAGATAGTTGTATGTCATAGCTGCACATCCTTCTAGTTGCTGTATGTGGGACTCGGCCTCAGGATGAACGGAGAAGCGGTGCCTCGGTGCGCACCCGGGATCCGAACCGGGGCCACCAGCATCGGAGCGCGCGCACTTAACCACCAAGCCACGGGGCCGGCCCTCACTCCCAGTTTTTCAATGGCTCAAGAACTAAGAATAAGAATGGTTTCTAAATGTTTATAGTTGAGAAAAATCTAAAGAAGAGTATTTTGTGACATGTAAAAATTACATGAAATTCAAATTTCAGTGTCCATAAATAAAAATTTTTGGAACACAGGTGCACTTGTTTACTGATTGTGTGTGGCTGCTTTCAGGCTCTAAAGTTGAGTGGTTGAGACAGAATCATCTGGCCTGCAAAGCTTAAAATGTTTACTCTGTAGTCAGTACAGAGGTGTGCTCTAAGCCATAGCTGATGATAGCCTACACTAGAGTAGTGGCAGTGGGAATGGAGAGGCTCTGGATTGGCAGTTAGAGATTTTTAGGACTGATTCCGAGGGACTTTAGGAGGTGGAATTGACAGACCTAGATGATACTGATAGGGTAAGGACTACTGCACTCGCCTCCGTTTTTCCCTACTTCTGTTTTTGCTCCTCTACAACCCATTCACCACTCTGTAGCCATTAAAAAAAAAAAAAAAAAAGCCACTCCCTACTTACAACTCTACCCTTCTCACTATTGCCCTTAGGATAAGGGCATATTTCAAATAAAATGTTCCTAATCGGACCCTGCCTACCTCTATAATCCAGTGTCTTCATTCTCGTTTTATTGGATTACGTTACCTGCATTGCCCACCTCTTGCTTCTAGCCTTTGCATAAACCCGCAAGTGCCTGGAGTCAGCACTCCACCTTCCACCCGCCTCCACTCCCAAAATACTTTGTGCTTTTGCAGCGCTGGAGTGTTTAGAGTGTTTGGTTTTTAAATTTCGGCCTTCATCTCTAGACTGAATTTAAGAAGGCAGAAACTACTGGCGAACTAGTCCATTCCCAGCAGATAGTAGAGCTTAGTAAAGACGAATGAAGGTGGAGGACTTCAGCTACATCAGGTGGCAGCCTCAATTATAAATCGTTTGTGAGACGTGGACAGTAATCCCTATTTCACAGGGTTGTTGTAAGGATAAAATGCAAGAAAAATGCCTCAATTGCTCAGTAAATGTGAGCTGAAATTAAATCTGATTTGTGGGCAATACAAAAGGAGATGAATACTTAGCTAGAAGTCCTTATATGCCTGGTAAGATGGATCCGAAGGCAGGCCCCCATGGAGTACACCCCAGCCCTCCACCCTAAATACGCTGAGCAGCGGCGGCCTGAGAGCCTGCGTAGTCCCTCCGTGGTGACTGCTCCGCCGAAAACGGACGCTCTTTGAACGCATACGGTTAAGTCTGTTCCAGAAACCCTCGGCTGTGCCGCGAGTACACGGCCATTGTAGAAAAGGCGGCTCTATCCGCAGTAATGGTCTGAGGTCACAAGGACCATATTTGGAGCAGGGAGGGAGGCCTTCTCTCCACATGGGCCTGAGGGGTCGTCGGGCCCCCTTCCAAGCGCCCGGGTCAGGCCGGGTAGTCGCGGCTCAGGTGTCTGGCCGTGCCTTTCTTTCGGCCAGGGCACAACCCTGGACGGGGGACCCTCCCTCCCAGGCTGCAGCCTCGTGAAAGTCACGTTCTCTCTACCCGTCCTCTCGGGCACTCTATGGTTCTCGTGGTGACTCTACTCTAATTCTAGTTCCGGTCTCTATGGCGGCGGCGGAGGCAGGAACGGTTGTAGGTCGGCCGAATTAGCCGCCTAAGGGCCAATGAGAGTGGAGGAGTGATAAAGTATCAGCCAATAGGAGTCAGGAATTGGGGTCAGGTGGTGAGACTGACAGTACTGTTGGCCAGTGAACGATGATTAGGGCGGGTCGATCGCAGGGCTTATCCCGCCCGTCCCGCCATTCTCGCTAGTTCGATCGGTAGCGGGAGCGGAGAGCGGACCCCAGAGAGCCCTGAGCAGCCCCACCGCCGCCGCCGGCCTAGTTACCATCACACCCCGGGAGGAGCCGCAGCTGCCGCAGCCGGCCCCAGTCACCATCACCGCAACCATGAGCAGCGAGGCCGAGACCCAGCAGCCGCCCGCCGCCCCCCCCGCCGCCCCCGCCCTCAGCGCTGCCGACACCAAGCCCGGCACCACGGGCAGCGGCGCAGGGAGCGGCGGCCCGGGCGGCCTCACATCGGCGGCGCCTGCCGGCGGGGACAAGAAGGTCATCGGTGAGGGCCGCGCGGGGACGGGGGTGGGGCCGGAGGGCCGCCTGGCGGCGGAACCGTTACCCGAGCGGGGCGAGCCGGCGCGCGGCCGGGGACCGAGTCGGCGGCGCGCGGCCGCCCCTCCCCCAGCCCCCCGCGCCCTCGCGGACGCCGGCCCTCCCGCCCGGTCCGCGTGCCCGGCGGCCGCGCGCCGCCCCGCGCCCCCGCCCCTCCCCGGGCGGCCGCGCGCCCGGCCGCGTGTGCGGCGGGGTCCGCCGCTGGGCGCCCGCCGGCCGCGTGCACTCGGCCAGCTCGCCGTTGTTCGTCCCCACCCGCTGCTTCCGCGTGCGCCCGGAGGGCGCGGCGCCGCCTACGCAGGCCGGGTGGGCCGGGCCGCTTCCCCTTCCTCACTTGCCCCGCGCCCGCCCCGGGCTGCCGGCCGCGCGGCCTCGGCTCACCCACGTGCGCGGGGCCGGCGCGCCCCGAGCGGAGCAGGCTGTCGGGCGGCGGGGAGCGAGGGAGGGACCGGATGCCGAAGCGTGGCGGTTCAAAAAAAGGCTGCCTGGTAATCGTCGGGTTTTTTCTTTCCCTCCTCTCTCCAGCAACGAAGGTTTTGGGAACAGTAAAATGGTTCAATGTAAGGAACGGATATGGTTTCATCAACAGGTGAGCTGACGGCCGCTGAAGCCTCGGTCCTCCATCTGCATGCTGTGCCCCGTCTGGAGGCTTTGCGGGCTGGGGATGGTGAGCAGGCGTGAGGTTGCCACCTCTGGTGTAGTTAGTGTGATTTTTGTTTCCTTTGATGACTGAAGGTATTAGTGATCTGGAGATTGTCTTTGTTTTGCAGCTAAGTGCTTATCTGTAGCTTAAAAGGCTTCTTATGGTACAAAGCAATTTAAAAGGCGAGCGGAGTGAGTGAGCCTTCCAACAGGGCAAACGGAGGAAACGAAGATTTAGTATAATTCTGTTAGGCCTGGGCCCACCCCGTTTTTATCTTTGTCATCGTTTTATGCGTTATTGAAATTGGTGTTAGAAAATGTGACTCACTAATTAGTATATAGGTTGATTACAGCCTGTTCCCCTTTGGAGGTAACGTGATTTGACGGTACAAGTATGTGGAATCTCGTCACCGTGACCATCAAGTTACACTGCCTTTGTTTTAACGTTTGTGTATATGCTGTCTTGAATGCCTCAGATAAATTTCATGTTAGGACTACTTTGACAACAGAGTTGTTTTTATTTCCTCGTAGAGTAAGTATTACATCTGGAAGAAAATGGCCTTTTTTTCTCTCAATTTTTATTTTTTCTAATTCTTGTTTTAAAGTCCTGTTACGTGAATTTTAAAGCTTTGGTTGTAGATTATTAGAGTGGCCTTACTCCGTGATAACGTCGTTCTTCGTGTATGAATGCGAAGCTACAGCTACGTGTGTGGGATTAATCCTTAGAACTGGTTGTAGCAGTGATGGCGATGCGCAGCAGACTCCCAGTACTCCTCGGTGTGTCCCCTGTGAGCCGGGCACCGTTTTCAAGATGGCTGCCAGGGCTGGTAGCAGTTACACGGTGCAGAGCACCGTGTGTGCTGGTAGTAACACTGTGGGCCCTACAGGTGTGATACCGCCGTGTCAGCGTTTTCCTTCTTCTGTCCTTACTTTAGAAGGCATTAAACAACTAGATGTTTGAAAGAACAAGGCTAAGTAGTAATACCAAATGTTTGTGAAATGCATAAGTGCTGCAGGAAACCAAATGGGCAAGATCATGCTTAAAGACAGGCATAATTGGCTGATGAGAACTGTTCGTTACTCAACCATGAAGTATTAAAGGAAAAGCAATTGTAAGCATTTGATGGCCTGTTTTCCGCGTTTACAGTTATGGGGAAACATTTTGTTTCTTCCAGAATCTTTAGGAATTTTCCATCTCTTCTTCCAGTGTCTACTTTTGTGACAAGCCCAAAGCTACGTTTTTCATGATTTTTGATAATGAGTTGTTAGTTGGGAACGAAAGGAACACTTTGGTGCTTATATTTGGCCACTTTTTAGTTGATTGATGGTTAGTGTCAGTTAGTATTACCATCTTACTCCGATTCTCCTTCCTGGCCTAACCCTTAAACCAGTGGTTTTCAAATTTAAGTGTGCTTACCTCAAAAAGATGTTAAAAGTGCAAATTCCTGAATTCTTCCTTCCTAGCTTGGATTCATTGGGTTTGGGGTACATTTTTAACAAGAATTCCAGGTGATTATGACTTGTGAACCATACTTTGAAAACCATTGCATTTAATCCTTGACCCAATATGATAGGATGTTGCTGGTCTGCACGTTAGAAGGGTCTGTAAGTTGCAGCTTTTTCAGTGGTTAGATTGCAGTTTATTTATGATTTAAAAAGTGTAGTATGTGCCTTCTGTTTTGCTGCATTTAGTTAAATGGACATAGGTTATAATATTTTTGAAGCGAACAGTTGATGATATTCCTGATAAGAATAGTTCCTTACGTATTCTATTTTTATTCTGTGAGGTACCATTCCTTGAATATCTCTGTTCTGGCTTGCAATCAACTCAGTTGGTCATCTTCCAGGGCAAGTTAAACTTAAATTGGCTTTTGATGATCCTTTGTTCTGACTGTCCTAACCTCAACTGTTTTGTCACATTTACTTGTTCAGATGTGCTTTATATTTCTAAACTGGTCGTTTCAGTAATCTTGAGAGTTTTTGAATTAAGATACAGTAAAATCTGATGGCAATTAAGTCCAGGAGAAGTTTGCCTTGATTAAGGGAAAATGTATTGATTCCCTTGATTAAGGAAAAAGAACTACAGTTCCGGAAGCTAGCAGTTGGTTCAGTATGGAGACAGGGCTGGAGGCACCTAGCTCTCCTGAAAGGGGGGTGGCTGGGAAGGGGGGTGGGTATGTCTCTTATAAAGGAGAAGATGCAATGTTTGGGATGATTACTGTGACACTAATTTTAAGGTTGTGATTCTATGAGTTATATATTCTAGGTTTTTAAGAGTTTTTTAATTAAAGTAGATTTTTTAATGTAAATTTCTTGCCTTCACAGAAATGTATTTTCATTGTAAACATTTATTTCAGTCTAAATTATTACCTGTAATAATTGTTACAGCCCTGGTAGAATTATTTTTTAAAGAATTTTCTTTTGGTAGTTTTATTGTGCAAAAGGTGCTAAATAAGAGCATAGAGCTTTTTAAAACAGCGAAAATTTTGGCTTTATTTTCTTAGGCTATGTAATCTAGGAATTTTAAGAAATTCATTGTCATTCCTTTGTGTCCTGCATCTGCAAAAGGTAATTGGATTATGTGACTAGAGGGGGTTTATTAGCACCCCCCCCCCCAAATTACTATTGAATATGTCACTGGAAGGATGCCACAGGGGTTAGTGGTTTGGGAGTTTGATTCTCTGCTTTTTAAACCTGGAAACCGGATTTTGTCTTTTGCTTCCAGCTGTTGAGGATTAATCCATGCTCACCAGATTCATGAAAGGTTGGCATGAATCAGTAACAACTTCACATTTCAATGGGGCATGTATCTTTTATAGTGACCAGAAGAGGAGTACTTTTCTGTTCTCCAGAGTACTTAAAATGCTAAATTAATCATTCTAAGGTTTTGGGGGGGGCCAAGGAATTTGGAGCAAAGAGACTCAAATAGAGCAGAGATCACAAACTGGTGACCTACTAGTTAAATCTACCCCCAGGTGTTTTGTTTGGACAATACAATGTGTTAAAAAGAATAGGAATTGGTCACTAACGCTTAAAATTCAGGAGATAACACCAAAAATATCCAGATTATCTTTTTTTTTTTTTTTAAGGTCTGACATTTAGCTTTGGGGCCTGTAGTCCCATCTAAATAAACATCAGCTGGCCATGAGTATTATTACCACTTCTAAATGGGTCACACATTCTCTTTTTTACCACAGTTTGTCAGGCTTAGTGTTCTCCTGTTGTTGACTTCTCTTCCTGCTTGACCTCTGTATATGCATTTGAGTTTATTACCCATGGTTTAGGAAGATGTGTAATAAGCCAAGCCAGGGAAAGGCTTAGCTATCCCTCGTTACAAAAATACTTAGTCATGGCTGTCAAGTTCAGTCTCCCTTTCAGGGGAGGCTGCCCTTTTGGGGATTCCATGTGTATATAACTGATAAAGGTGACTTCCTTTCACACATGGTGGTAAAAGTAGCTAATGTTAATCAAGTACGTGTGCCAGGCATTGTTGTAAATGCTCTAAGTGAACGAATTCACGTAATCCTCAAGACCTTATGTGTAGGTGCTGGTCTGAGGCACTGAGAGGTTGGGTAAGCTTGCCCCAGGAAGCGTAGTGAGTGCCTTGCGGAGGTAAGGTTTGAACTCGGTTTTCTGACTCGGGAGTTTGTGTTCACTACCTGATATTATACTGTCTCTGAAAGTAGACCCTGGTCATCTTCAAATTGATTGTTGTCCACATTGTTACGGATAATTTCTTAGGGTGGATAGTCTTAGCTGTTGAAAGAGTTCCAGCATGTCACTGAAGCTCTTATGTGCTGACTGCTAGTTCCCCAGATTTGAAAAGCTTTCTACTTCTCACTGCCTATTTCACGTAGTTAGGGGTTGCTCTGATAGTTCCAGTTCATTGTCTAGAGTGGCTTTACTAATTAAAGGACTTGCTTAATAGCTAATATTGGGAGGCAATTAAAGAATTAAAGGAGGAGGGAACCTTAGACCTTTATCTCACTTCTGAATCTTTTTACTTCTGTTTTTATGTGGCTTGTGATTTGAGAATGGGTTTTGCCTTTTTAAAGAGTTGTTAAAAAAAAGAATATGCAAAGCCTAAAATACTATCTGGTTCTTTAAAAGTTTGTAGACCTGTGGAAAGATGATCGCCGAGTCTCTTGGGCTGTTAAAGTCAGACTGATCTAAGTCATAGATGTCATGGGTCGTCTACAACGTAATTGACTAAATGCTGTCACACTGGGGAAGGCTTAAAGACTCGGTGGTGTAGTACTAAGGAAGGAATGGGGGAGGAGGGAGGCATAAAAAGGTACTTTAGTAGTCCCCAAGTCATGATGTGTCACTGGCAGTCTTAAAAAAGCACTGTATTGGTTGGCTTTTTCAGAACTGGGTCCAAGTCTTAAGACAATGACTTGGGCACTTTAGGATTGAATTTATATGCTGGTTATGTTAGCCACTGATCGTAAGTTGGCTGGAAGTCATCTATGTTCACCAAATCACTGATATGTAAAATCTTTTCATCTTAAAATCTCCTAGAATAGAGAACTAGTGTGTTCACCTTCTGTTTCCCTAGTACTGGGGCAGTGGTTGCTGAGTTTCCTATGCTCCAGTCTTGGCCTTTGGAACTGTCTACAGTCTAGTTCATCTAAGGCAGAATGGTAGGAAAGAATGTAAGAAATGAGAGTATGTCTGGTGGGTGTGAGGAGTGTTTAATAGAGAAAAAAAGGTAAGCGGATTTTGTGATCTTAGAGCCATCTTCCGGACTTGGTGTATGGATGCCTTGGGTTCTGGAGCCTATAGATAGTAAATCCTGGAATTTGTTTTTATAATTATAGGATCATACATTTATGCAGTTGGGCAAGGTAGCCTGTTAGAATGGCTTGGTGTGGCAGTCTGCAACAAGGTAATAGCGTAAGAGCACTCAGTTGTGGATGGATGAGCCTACGTGTGGTAGGTCTCGCTTGAGGCAATGCTGTGGATTGGCTAAGAACTTATCCTAAAATTTAAGGATATCTTTTTAGTCTGGATATATTTAGTAATAGAGGAGGTCAGTGCTGGCTACATGTTTTTACCTTCTTTGTACTAGATTAGGAACTCTTGAAGAGATGTCCATTTTCTTTAAATCCCAGCAGGGTTTCTTCCTCTTTCTTTAACAGTATCCCCTTTTTTCTTCAGCCCCTTGCTATGTGATTCCTTTTTCCTTGAAGTCAGAACTGTGTCCTCATTGGCTGAATAAGAACGATGCCATATTTCTAGGTAGGTGAGAAAACCTGCCAAGTGTGGGGTTTTTTTTTGTTTTTTGTTTTTTTTTTGAGGAAGATCAGCCCTGAGCTAACATCCGTGCAATCCTCCTCTTTGCCGAGGAAGACGGGCCCTGAGCTAACATCTATTCCCAGTCCTCCTCCTTTTTTTCCCCAAAGCCCCAGTAGATAGTTGTATGTCATAGTTGCACATCCTTCTAGTTGCTGCATGTGGGACGCCACCTCAGCACGGCCAGACAAGCGGTGTGTCAGTGTGCGCCCAGGATCTGAACCTGGGCCACCAGTAGTGGAGCGAGCACACTTAACTGCTAAGCCACAGGGCTGGCCCCCCCAGTGTGTTTTTCCTTAAAAAATTGACAGTAGTATAATGTCCTTATTAACAAGAGGTAGAGTAGAGTACAGCAGGAAGAGTACACTTGGCTGCAGGAGACTGGGAGGACTGGTGTGTGATACATGGAATGACACGGGATATTGTAGACCCATGCTGTCCAACATAGTAGCCATCAGACACATGTCTGAGCGCTTGAAATTTGGCCAGTGCACCTGAAAAACTGAATTTTTAATTCTAATTAGTATCTTAAAACTGATACTCAATTTAGTGTTTGTTTTGAACCACTTTTTGAACAGCTTGAGTATGTGAATCTAATTTTCAGAAATGTAAAATACTTCAGTTTTAATATTATAGATGTTGAAATAATTTTACCTGTTTTTACTTATTATGGCTACTAGAAAATGAGCTTAGATATGTGGCTTGTATTTTATTTCTATTGGACAGCTGTTCTGGACATCACACTGCAAGTAAAATAATTGTTTGAAGTGGCAGCAGTATGGATAGGCTTAGATTGGATTATAGTGTGGCCTTCACTGGGTTTAAAAAAAATAATTAGTGAACATTTCATAGGTAAGTGCTGTTAGCCCCACTTAACAAGTAAGGCAACTTGCCTAAGATCATGTAAGTACTAATGGGATAGCGAGGATTCCAATTTTGGCTCCAGTGGTTCTAGTAAGAAGTGCTAAACCACTGCTTTATATACCACCTGCCCCCCCCTTCTCTCTCTGATTAGTATGGCTTAACATAATATGATATGCAGAAAACCATATTTAGTAATTCAGCTGCTGCACTGGGTTGAATGGTGGTGGCCTTCTAGATTGAAATCCTTGGGGATAGGTCATGTCTTATTTTTATTTCTGGTGCTTAGCATAGTGGCTAGCTAGCTAGCACAAGTAAATAACAGTGATATGTCGCTTAAGACAGGGATACGTTCTGAGAAATGCATCATTAAGGTGATTTCGTCGTTGTGTGAACATAGAGTGTACTTACACAAACCTAGGTGGTATTGCCTACTACACGCCTAGGCTGTATGGTCCTAATCTTATGGGACCACTGTCGTATATGTGGTTGTGTATGCAGTCCATCGTTGACTGAAATGTTGTTATGCCACACATGACTGTATTCAGCTTTATTAAAGGAATGAATGAGGTCTTTGGATGTGTCATCCTTTCATTATAGGCCCAGCGGCTTGTGGCAGATTTTGGAAGAACTCATAAGATGGAATAATATGAAAGAATAGATTTTAGGAAAGTAAGAAGTGACAATTTTAATTTGAAAAGCTGGCCTAGTAGTAAGTGAATAGTGGGCACTCAGTAAATATTTTAAAAATTTAATTGATGGGCCGGCCCTGTGGCTTAGCGGTTAAGTGCGCACGCTCCGCTACTGGCGGCCCGGGTTCGGATCCCGGGTGCGCACCGACGCACCGCTTCTCCGGCCGTGCTGAGGTGGCGTCCCACGTACAGCAACCAGAAGGATGTGCAACTATGACATACAACTATCTACTGGGGCTTTGGGGGAAAAAGAAAGAGGAGGAGGATTGGCAATAGATGTTAGCTCAGGGCTGATCTTCCTCTCACACACACACACACACACACACACACAAAACAATAATAATAAAAATTTAATCGAGCACCCACCATGTTCCTACAAAATGCTGGGTGCTAGATGAAAGAGTGACAGTTGTCTGTCCTTGATGACTTGCTTGCGTCCAGTGGGAAGGTGCTCATAAACTAGTCTGCCCTGTCTGTAACCTTCTACCCTCAGTAAAGTATGGTGGAGGCAGAATTGTGCCTCTTGGTTCTCAGGATGTACCACAGAAGGTGAGGTGCAGTGCTAGGACTGCCTCTATTCCCTCCCATTGCATGCATAATAGCTAAAGGTTCCAACTTGCTGCTTTGTGTGTGTGTGTGTGTGTGTGTGTGTGTGTGTGAGAGAGAGAGAGAGAGAGAGGAAGATTAGCCCTGAGCTAACATCTGATGCCAATCCTCCCCTTTTTGCTGAGGAAGACTGGCTCTGGGCTAACATCCGTGCTCACCTTCCTCTACTTTATATGGGACGCCGCCACAGCATGGCCTGGCAAGCAGTGCGTCAGTGCGCGCCCGGGGTCCAAACCTGCAAACCCCCCGGCCGCTGAAGCGGAGTGCGCGCACTTAACCGCTACACCACTGGGCCGGCCCCCCAACTTGCTTCTTGATGAACTGTTTTGGTCAGCCTATTTTAATTGCTACTTTTCCCTGTTTGGTAAGATCTCTAGTGACCATGGCGTGCATTGTTTCCAGTATTAACTATAGATCAGGGGTCAACAAACTACCGCTTACGGCTGGTTTTGTATGGCTTGTGAGCTGAGAATGGTTTTTACATTTTTAATGGGTTGTGTGGAGAGATATGTAGCAGAGCCCTGTGGTCTGATTATGGAATAACTGTGTGTACTGCAGGCAAGGATAGGGATGCTTGTTCTTTGTGGTTGTCTTCACATATTGGAGAGACCATATGCTGTGATCTACCTCTAAAGCTAAAATGTAAAGATTTCCAAACTGGTCCCTTTTTGAGCCTGTAGAGTCAAACTCTAACACTGTGAGCAAATGACCACACACTTCATTTTCCTAGTTTGTAGAATGGGGGCTTAATAATAACACCTGCCTCAGGATTGTGAGGATTGAGTGATATAGATAAAGCACCCAGCACAGTAGCTGGGACTTAAACCCTCAATAACATAAGCGGCTGTGTTTAGTTTTTCCCATTTTGCAGATGAAGAAAAAGATCCAGTGAGGAGGAGGCAGCTTCGCAGGGTTACACAGCTGTTAGCAGTAGAATGAGGACTAAAAATTGGGTTTTATGTTAGCAGTGCCTTGAGTTTCTGGGTAGTCATTTAATAAGTTGCAACTAGATCAGTGTAATGCATCCAAAGCATAGTATTTTATCTTGGCTAACACTGCATTTTTTGAGTTGTCAAATTTCTTCCTAAAATTGATATACATTTTGGCTGTGATATTCCCTAGTAGGCTGGTTTAGTGTTAACAGAATAAATGAGTACTGTGTTGTCTGGTGTGACGTCATTAGTGAGCCTGTGTTGGTTTCCATGTGTCTGTGTCCTACAAAACATCTCCCTAAGCTGTTTTCCAGGGAGTGGCATTATCTTGTGTATTGCCTACTTTGTACTATTTTTAAGATTGTCCTGACTAGATAAGTAGTTTGGTAACATTTTCTAATATTCCTTTTATAACCCTGAAGTACAATGCTTGCCACATGAATGATGTGGGTATTGGTGGTGTCCGTGTTTGTACTTCATTATGGTCTTTTCTTTCTTTCTTTTTATAAATTAGTACTTTATTTTTAAGAGCAGTTTTAGGTTCATGGCAAAATTGAGCAGAAGATAAGAGTTCCCATATACCCCATGCCCCCACCCACATGGTGTCCCCTATGATCCTACACCAAAGTGATAGGTTTGTTGCAATCTAAATTGACATGTCATTATCACCCAAAGTCTGTAGTTTACATTAGGGCTCACTCCTGGTGTTGTACATTCTATAGGGTTTTTTAGTGGTCACTTTTATGATCTCATGAAGAGTTGGGAATTGAAAATGGTGATGAGGAAATGCTTGAGGATGAAATGAAGAAGAAGGAAGCTAGTAATTAATGGAAGGAAATAAAAAGATAAGGAGTGACAAAATAATATGTTGCTAGTCGCTTTTACCCTCCTAATGGCTGTTAGGTCACACTTTTGATATCTTAGACTTTTTTTTATCCTTCTATAGGTAGTAAGGTTACAACTGTTGACAACAGTTTAGTCTTTAAAGCAGAAATCCTGATGGCTTACTAGTTTTGTTTTTGTTGTTTTGTTTAATTTTGTGATTTCCTAAATCCTGGTTGGCAGCCAGAAAGTCTGTATAACAGTAGGAAAAATAGGGGGGAAATGCACAAAGGACCAAGTGTATTCTTAATCTTTGGCAGCATGAAATATATTCCATTTTCTAACTTGTTCAACTTGGTTCTGTCTTGCAGGAATGACACCAAGGAAGATGTATTTGTACACCAGGTGAGTGTTTGTGTGGATGTTTACACTTCTGGCTCAAGGCTTGTGAGAAGAAAAGGGTGGTTGTGTTCTCAACTATTATTCCTGGCAGAAATGTTTTTAAGTCCACCTCCCAAGCAGTTTATTTAGTTCCTACAGGAAGAGTGGTAGCATGCTTAAATGTATACATTGAAACATTGTATTGGCGGTTTACTTAATTAAAATAGGTGTTTCAAATTGGTATTTTATTAATAGTTTTAGCTTTTTAAAATGTTGAATCTGCTTAACTCATTGGACTAAATTTTCAAACCTAATTTCAGATGAACAGAAAACTTCCATTAACCTAAACTTGAACTATTGCTATAAATACACAGAAACTTTGACAAGATGTTTTCAAATGCTGTTAGGTTTACCTCTATAGTAAGGACAAATCACAGTAACCATGGAGGAAATAGGACAAAGCCACAAAACATCAATTTGAAATGAATGCTAGAAAACCAGCAAAGTAGCATAGGTTCTTCTCTTTATTTTAAAGCACTTTTTTTTTTGTAAGGAAGATCAGCCCTGAGCTAACATCCGTGCTAATCCTCCTCTTTTTTTGCTGGAAGACCGGCTCTGAGCCAACATCTATTGCCAATCCTCCTTTTTTTTTCCCCCCAAAGCCCCAGTAGATAGATGTATGTCATAGTTGCACATCCTTCTAGTTGCTGTATGTGAGACACGGCCTCAGCATGGCCGGAGAAGCGGTGCATCAGTGCACGCCCGAGATCCGAACCCGGGCTGCCAGTAGCGGAGCGCGCACACTTAACTGCTAAGCCACGGGGCCAGCCCTCTAAAGCACTTTGAATGGGTAAGATATTTTTACCTTTGGAGAATTTCGGCTGGCTTGGAAAATTAGAAATCCTCGCCAGTTTATGGTTAAGTGAAAAGGCAGTGTATCAAAGTTGGCAGTTACTCCTTAAATAATTTTTAGATTGGCTTTAGTGTTTTGAGAGGAAGAAACTAACATAGGATAGTTACTACTTGCTGAACTTTCTCCTCAAGTACCATTTAAGGAAAATATTTTGAAAAATGCTTGAGTGTTAAGGAATTTATTGTTAAAGTAAGCCATTGCCAAATGAACGCTAATATCTCAAACTTATTATCTTAGGCCCCCTTGGACTTAATTACCTTCACAGATATGCAGTGGGTAGGAAAAACACGTCTGTATGTGTGTACTTCTGTGCTCTGCGGTTTTTTTAATAAGACTGTTGAAATATTGTCAACTTGTAGTGAAAATTACAACTTTTTGACCACTTTTTTAATACTGTAATCCAGACATCAGAAGACATAAAGGCAATGTCCACACTGTGCCTTTATTCAGGCAGGTGTGAACTTGGATGACAGCATACTTCTTAGGAAGGGCTATCTTGGGTTGGTGCTTTGTAGCTCTCTCAAGTGTCCTACACAGTGCTCAGTGGCAGTCGAGGGGGAAGCCAGGTCAATTTCTAGTATATACAAAACCCTAGCAGATAATCACAGGGACAGATATAAGTATGGGAACATTTAAATCCTAAACATAATTATAGGGCTGCTCAGACAAGGTTATTTTAAGACAAATGTTTGTTTTATAAAATTGAATACCAGTTTTTGCCTGTTTCTTACTTCCAGATTTTCAAAGGTATATGCAGACCTAGGAACAAGAGACAGCAAGGCTTGTCAGTCTTGCTGCCTGTCAGCAACACTAAAGGATTTGGGGGATTTGGGGGAGGGCATTGTAGATGCTGACTGAAATAAGAGTTTGGGGATTTTGATTATCCATCCTTCTGCTATCCCCTATGACTGCAGGTAATTGAGAGTTGGCCGTATATGAAAGGTATGAAAACTTTGTGACGGTTTAGATGACAGATGAGATCAATTATTTGGCTAAACGCATGTCACACACTTGTACTGACCCACAAGGTGTCACCAATATGCTTTCCTCTTTATTTTGGGAGTGGTTTCAACATATAGTTGTTTCTTGGGACTTTGGATGCTCAGGTCTTAGTGGTGTAACAAGGAGACTGGAGTTCTGGGCAACTTAGCTTAATTGGCTTCAGATTTGTTGGTTGTCCTGCCCCCTCTGGAATGGAAATGCATGAGTGATCCTGTAATGAATACTGCTGAGATGTAGTAGAATGAACATGGGATTTGAAGTCCCAAGACCTGGATTTAGAGAAGTCCATACTCGGCCGCTTACTAGCTGTGTGACCTTGGGCAAGTCACCTAACTTTTAAAAGCCTGTTTTATTATCAGTAAAAAAGGAGTAATAATACCTCACATCATCTGTCATAATGAGATGGAATAGTAATGTATGGAAGAACTTAGCAGAAGTATTACACACAGATGTGAGGTGTTATTCTTCCGCTTTTACTCTGTTGTAGCAGTCTAGAGAACAAGTAACAATGAGATTTATTGTATTTTGGGGAGGTAATAACCAACCGTCCCGTGCAGTTAGAAGATATAAAACGTGACATAGTTAATACACGTGAATTGCACTTCCATTGAAGTATTATCACAGACAGGTTGGAAGGGATTTTGGTTGACATTTGTAATTGAGTTTGATATGGTACCACAGGGACAAAGTTGGTTTGGTCAGCTTTGAAGCATGCAAACCTAAACTCGCCTGTCATCTAAACTGGCCCTGTGTGGGGCTAGCTTCTACTATTAAGTGCAGTCTTTGGGGGATAAATGGATATCCTCGTTTTGTTCAAAGCTACACATAATGCTTTTGCAAAAAGCAGTTTTTAAAAATATATATTGTTGTGTCTGTGTTGAGCATTAAATTACTTGTTTTAGTTTGGAAAATAGTGGTAAAATGCTGGGGCCTTGTAAGATTGGAGTATTTTGGTTGAGGTTGGGGGTAGCATTGGTCCCTGTTTTCCTAAATTTATTGACAATTTGGTCTTATTTAAAGCTAATTTTAAGTGTATATCCAAGCTAAAATAATATTGACTCTGGTACATTTTAAATGAAAAAGCACATTATTCTCCCCTGTTAATCTGTTTTTGGAATGTGATATTACTAGACTGCCATAAAGAAGAATAACCCCAGGAAGTACCTTCGCAGTGTAGGAGATGGAGAGACTGTGGAGTTTGATGTTGTTGAAGGAGAAAAGGTGAGGATGCTTTTTGTGTAAAGGTTTGACTTCAGTATGGAAATATTGTGGAGATCTCATCCATGAGGATGGTGGCTCTAATGTGGATGGATGGGTCAGGTGACTACATGAACACAGGTGCATCAAACCTAATGCGCAGGCTGCAGTTAGAGGGCAATCTCTTCAGAACAGTGAGGAACTGATAGTTAATCATTTCTATGCACCCCTGGCCACATAGACTCTTTGATTTGTGTAAATTTTAAGTGTACTTAATTCGCTTGTCACTGGCAGTATGTGATGGCTTTTGTAGGGTGCGGAGGCAGCAAATGTTACAGGCCCTGGTGGAGTTCCAGTGCAAGGCAGTAAATATGCAGCAGACCGTAACCATTATAGACGCTATCCACGTCGCAGGGGTCCTCCACGCAATTACCAGCAGAATTACCAGAACAGTGAGAGTGGGGAAAAGAATGAGGGATCAGAGAGTGCTCCCGAAGGCCAGGCCCAACAGCGCCGGCCCTACCGCAGGCGACGGTTCCCACCTTACTACATGCGGAGACCCTACGGGCGTCGACCACAGTATTCCAACCCTCCTGTGCAAGGAGAAGTGATGGAGGTAAGTTTCACCAAAAAGTATAAGGATCAACAACAGCATGTGATAACTTTTGATAGGACTGCATTTTTAAACATTTTCTAGGTACCTTCCTCTGTGTGGAGCTATTAATCATAACTAGAAGCACTTTTTGGTTTTTAATAAAACCCAGAAAATTAATAATTTATAGTATAATCACAGTTATTAGATGGATCTGTTTATTTACTTTTAACTCCTGTATTTTGACTTTGGATTTGTCTGGTTGGGTTTTTACTCTAATGTTCTGATCCAGTTGGCTGGATGTCCATTGTCTTTTCAGGGTGCTGACAACCAGGGTGCAGGAGAACAAGGTAGACCAGTGAGGCAGAATATGTATCGAGGTTATAGACCACGATTCCGCAGGTATGGTTTTTATTAAAAGATTTCTCAAGCATATGTTAGGACTCAGCAGCATCACGCTTCTCCTGCAGTCTTTTTGAGTCATTTATCTGTTAACACACATTTTCTTTAGTCAGGTGCCTAAGGTGAACCTGAAGTCAGTTATCTTTGAGACTTTGTTCTTTGCAACATCTTTGCTGGCACTGGTTAAAAACAGCTTGTGTAGATGAGGTCTACTTTATACAGTTGTTGTTTTTTTTCCCCCTCCCCCCTCCCTCTGATGAGGGTATGGAATTTCAAATTTTCTGTCCTTGGAACAGGTAAGAGAATTGGTTAAACCGTATTATATTTAAGACCTGCTTCATTGCGAGGGGAAAGATAAAAGTAATCTTTTAAGCATTAGGAGTATCTGAACTGCACTATATCATAAATGAAGAATCAACGTTTTTATCTCTGTGATGGCATAATTTTTCGTTAAACATTTCTCAATGTAAGTATGTCCTTTTTCTTTGACACCCTAAAGTTGCTTAATGAAATCACTCGGTTAGGAATTTACATTTTGGAAAAAAGAAACTCAGTTCCAGATTAGCCTTAAACAGCCAGCCTACGTGCTTGGGTATTAGAGAATCCTTTTTAACAGAAGGTGTTTAATTTAAAATTAGAGTATAGAGTAGTTGGGGAAGAGCTCCATGAGGCAGACATGTTTAGTACATAAATGTAGTACACCTTGAGGCAGTGTTCCCAGTCCCACACTGATAGGATAGAATAGTGTGACAATTACTTCCTTTAAGGGTCTTATGTCAGAGCATTGAGGCTCCAGGTGTGATCCCTAACGTTAACAGATAGTATATTCAAGAATCCATTACAGGAATAACTCTTCTTAGCTGATAATCGCTTACATAGCAGCCTTCACTGTAGATACCCAAATAAGGTTTAAGAAACGAGTTCCTTTAACTATAAAAGTAACTCAAATACAACACAGAAGTCTTCAAAATTTGTTGATGAAGAGAGAAGGTTTCTAACTACAAGTGCTGTATACTTTACCAAAAATGAGCAGTCACTGAAGCTTTAGGAATTAGGGAACCCAATCGAGATTATATTACTTACATCAGTATATGTGTGTGGAGTTTTGCAGTAGCTGGTGTCTAGAATGTATTTTTTCTTATTTTCGTTGATGTGTACGTTCTGTCTTAAGTTTTTAATTCATGAAAAGGAGCTGGAGTCCTAGCTGGTGTTCAGTAAAATTGGAGCCTAATTGTCATGCCACCAGGAGATTGTGTTAGCTGTTTGCTGGATGTTGAGATAGATGCAGTCTTCCCTGTTCAGTAAGGAAGATTATTTTTGATGCTGACAGATTGTTGGGCTTTGTTGATCTTGAGCTGAACTGTGGTTCAAACTGTTTTAAACATAGACATAGATACCTTGTTGAAGTATTGCAAACAATACCATTTTTTAAACAGTGCCAAATGTTTTTAAAGTTTAGCTTTCATGGCAGTTTATCCATTACATCCATGGATGCCAACAGCAGAATCCTTAGTTTACCTTTTTGTTACACTGTAGAGCTGCTTAAATTTTCTGCCTAGTAGTTTCCTTGGTGTTCTTAAAAATAGCACATGAGTTTTTGTTGTTGAGTGTTTCAGGTTTACTGTTGCCTTTTGGTTTAAGTTAGACTTAATACTTTTCATTTGAATGGATAGAATTGACAGTGCCAGGTAATTCCTACGGTGACATATAATTGCCTTAAAATTTACAATGATTCTATCAATGAATGCAGGGGTTTCCAAACTTTAGCCAGGAATTGTTTGGTCAGATGAGTAGTAGATGACACATACTGCCTCTGATGTGTGGGGTGAAATCCTGATTGGTATAGGTCCAAGAGCAAATTGAGAGATCTGTGACAGGCAGAGCAGGAGTTTTGCTGAAAAGGAGACGAATGAGATGCCATAACGGAAAAGTGGCGTCAAGAAAGGGTTCTTGTTTATGGGAAATGAGGGTATATTTGTAGGCTGAAAAATGCAGTATAAGAGGACGGTTGGCAGGAAAGTGACTGCTGGAACTATCTTCAGTTGGGGTGGGGTTCTGTCCACAAGTAGGGGTTGGCCTTTTGCTAGGAACCATGGGCGTTTCATATGTAAGAAGCCAGAGTGTATGTGCCACTGGTGTGTTAGTGCAGTCAAAAGGAGAGGTAAGAGAGGGAGTTTGGGACAAAGACATGAAATTATTTCTGGAAGAAAGATAGGGAGGCCGGCCCTGTGGCTTAGCGGTTAAGTGCGTGCTCTCTGATGCTGGCGGCCCGGGTTCAGATCCCGGGCGCACACCGACGCACCGCTTCTCCGGCCACGCTGAGGCCGCGTCCCACATACGGCAACTAGAAGGCTGTGCAACTATGACATACAACTATCTGCTGGGGCTTTGGGGAGAAAATAAATAAATAAATCTTTAAAAAAAAAAAGAAAGATAGGGAAAATCAAATAATAGAGTAGTAATCACAAATTTAAAGTGCGTCCACTCAGCATGGTTGTGTTTTTCCAGCCATTTTGAGTAGCAGGCTCCAATTGGGGAGAGAGTTGGATTTGACCAGCAGTTGTTGGTCCAGATGAAGATACCAGGTTTGGGGTTGGTTATAATGATTAAAGGTGGACTTTATACTTGGGTAAGGAGTGGAGGAAAGGGTAAAGGAAGAATGAGGGACCAGCTAGGTGATAGGATCGCTGGATTATAGGTCCTAGTGGAAATAAAGAAAAATAGGAAGGGCTGAGTGGAGAGTGGAATGCTTGAAATTGAGAAAACTCGGGTAGGAAACAAGAACTGGATGGGAGGTCAAGAATCTAAAAGCCCAGGTTATTTGGGGCTGTCATGATAACTACAACAGGGCAAGGATGGTAAACGGAACATAGCCTCACGTGAGATTTGCAAGCTTGGGGTTTACAAAGAAATGAGGAGAATTGACTAAGAAGCCACAGTGATGGGGATGGGGCAG
The DNA here is from genome assembly GCF_057802395.1 of Ceratotherium simum simum. Taxonomy (NCBI): domain Eukaryota; kingdom Metazoa; phylum Chordata; class Mammalia; order Perissodactyla; family Rhinocerotidae; genus Ceratotherium; species Ceratotherium simum. Next base: position 16,466,635 of record NC_141921.1, on the reverse strand, counting down.
CTACCGCTTGAAGTCTGCAGGAGAAAGCCAGAGCAATTTTGCCAAAGCTTGGCTGTGAGTTCCCAAAAATGTGGGGAAGGGATTTCAGGAGGAGGGGAGGGGTTGGGATGAGTAGTTGGGAGATTGGAAAATTTGAAGGTGAAAAATAGGATGTACAGATCTAAATGGGAGTTAGAGCCTGTGATGACTGGTAGGTATAAAAGGCATGATATTAATCTTGGTGTTCCTGGGGCTTTCTGGGGTGTTGTGACTATGGATAGAGGATGTTTTCTGACATAATCACCAGAAAAAGAAATCCTAGTGTCTTTTTCTTGGTGGTTAGAAGTCATGATACTTTCTTTGGTCCTGATATCTTTAATTTCAGGCCATTGAAGATAATATATTGCTGGAATGTAACGCTTAAACTTTTTTAAGTGTGCGACTCAGTGGTTTTTAGTATATTCACAAAGTTATGCAACCATTACCACTAATTCTAGACATTTTCCTCACCCCCCCCCCCCCCTCTTATCCATTAGCAGTCACTTTCTGTTCCACTCTACCCCAGCCCCGTGCTTACACTAATCTACTTTCTGTCTCGGGATGTGCCGTTTTTGGACATACCATATAAAAGGAATCATAAAATACGCAGCTTCTTTATGTGTCTGGCTTCTTTCACTTAGCATATTTTTAAGGTTCATCCATGTTGTAGCATATATTGGTACTTGATTTCTTATTATGGCCAAATCATGTTCTGTTGTATGATTATCACATTTTGTTCATTTATCAGTTGATGGACATTTGGATTGTTTCCACTTTCTGTTGTGAGGAAGATCAGCCCTGAGCTAACATCCATGCCAATCCTCCTCCTTTTTTTCCCCATTTTCTCCCCAAAGCCCCAGTAGATAGTTGTATGTCATAGTTGCACATCCTTCTAGTTGCTGTATGTGGGACACCACCTCAGCATGGCCGGACAAGTGGTGCGTCGGTGCGTGCCTGGGATCTGAACCTGGGCCGCCAGTAGCAGAGCATGCACACTTAACCACTAAGCCATGGGGCCGGCCCCATCCACTTTTTTGTTGTTATAAATATTATAGTGATTCACAAAACAGATATTCTCTCGGGTGTAGATCTAGGAGTGGAATTGCTGGGTTACAGAGTAACTCTAACGTTTTGAGGAGTTGCCAAACTGTTTTCCAAAGCTGCTCTGCCATTCTATATTCCTGCAAGCAATGTATGAGGAATTCCAGTTTCTCCACATCCTCGCCAACACTGGTTATTTCCCAGCCTTTTGGTTATGGCCATCCTAGTAGATAATGAAGTTATATCTGATGGTTTTTGATGTGCATTTCCCTAATGACTTAATGGTTGCCCTGTACTTTCATTCATATGAAGAGGGCATCTTTTCTTTGGTCTTGATTTTCTGCCTTTTTAGCAAGTGTTCCTCTGTAAAGGTTAGCACTTGTTCCCAAGTGTGGTTACCATAAAGCCCATTTTAAAATGTTTAAAGATGACATCAAAGTGTTGATGGCTTTTATAGTCATTTCATGATTAGCTTCATAATAGATTATACTATGAGTAAAAGTTTGCTAGTTCATTAAAACCAGTTTTGTTTTTTTCTGTTTTTTTTCTGTTTTTATTTATTTATCTTTTTCCCCCCAAAGCCCCAGTAGATAGTTGTATGTCATAGCTGCACATCCTTCTAGTTGATGTATGGGATGCGGCCTCAGCATGGCCGGAGAGGCGGTGCGTCGGTGCGCGCCCAGGATCCGAACCCGGGCCACCAGCAGCGGAGCGCGCGCACTTAACCGCTGAGCCACAGGGCCGGCCCTAAAACCAGTTTTAAATGCTCATCTTCCAGTTCACACTTCAAATCCTTGTACAAAATCACAGTTTGTGAAAGATGAACCAAGCCTCGTCTGTCATTTCTGCTAATTTGCTTGCTGACCACTTGATTAAAACGAAAGGTCAGATATGGTGTTTACTTAAGTAAACCAAGTGTTAACACTGGTGGGTGGGTTAAAGAAAGAAGATTTTATCGTTGCAAGTTTGCGCAATGTTCATTCCAGGGGCCCTCCTCGCCAAAGACAGCCTAGAGAGGATGGCAATGAAGAAGATAAGGAAAATCAAGGAGATGAGACCCAAGGTCAGCAGCCCCCTCAACGTCGGTACCGCCGCAACTTCAACTACCGACGCAGACGCCCGGAAAACCCTAAACCACAAGATGGCAAAGAGACTAAAGCAGCCGATCCACCAGCTGAGAATTCGTCCGCTCCCGAGGCTGAGCAGGGCGGGGCTGAGTAAATGCCGGCTTACCATCTCTACCATCATCCGGGTGAGTAAACCTAGGTGGCCTTTAGGCCTCTGAGCGGTTATGAGTGGTATCCATTAATGCGAGAGAAAAAGGCCAGTTCATCAGGTAAGGTAAGCCATTTTTACTTTCAGTGACTGCCACCCAAATTAATTTTACAATCGTCTAAATATTACATCTTGGTAATGGCAAGTATCAGAGCCGTGCTTTGCCTCTCAGTCACCTCAATTCTGACACCTGGAGGCCTAGCTTCACATCATATCTTGAGTATTAGAGCCTTGTGTCAACTTTTCTGAGTGAATTTTGTGATTTCACCAGTAAGCTGAGGAAAGGCTTGGTAACCTTACCCTAATAAGTATGTTAATTACATTTTGTTATTCTTCATTTTCAAAGAGAAGTAGGGTAGCTACTAGAATTAATAACCTGGATTGATGATGACCCACATAGTCTCTTTGGGGAAAGTGGCAGCTTTGACATCCGTATCATCAGTTCCAAAATTAAGGGATTCCTTTGCTGTCAGCCTTTTACTTGATACTGAGAGACATGTACTTGTCTCTTAGGCTCTTGAATTATCATTTTCAGCCAGTAATACTTTAAGTTTTTTCCCTCTAGTATTTTGTGGGTGGCAGAAGGTCATCCAGAACGTACAGGTAAACCATGCTTGTTACATAGCAGTGTCCACTCATTTTGTAAATCACTGTCAGGATAAACCAGTGTGAGATTCGTTAGTGCCTGCCCTACTTAGCTAATGTGATTTGGAGCAATTTAGTATACTAAAAGAACATTGCAGTGAGTTGTGCAAGATAATCTTTATTTTTTCTTTACAGTTTAGTCATCCAACAAGAAGAAATGAATATGAAATTCCAGCAATAAGAAATGAACAAAAGATTGGAGCTGAAGACCTTAAGTGCTTGCTTTTTGCCTGTTGACCAGATAACTAGAACTATCTGCATTATCTATGCAGCATGGGGTTTTTATTATTTTTACCTAAAGATGTCTCTTTTTGGTAATGACAAACGTGTTTTTTAAAAAAAAAAAAGCCTGGTTTTTCTCAATACACCTGTAAAGGTTTTTAAATTGTTTCATATCTGGTCAAGTTGAGATTTTTAAGAACCTCATTTTTAATTTGTAATAAAAGTTTACAACTTGATTTTTTCAAAAAAGTCAACAAACTGCAAGCACCTGTTAATAAAGGTCTTAAATAATTGTCTTTGTGTATATTTTTGTCTTCAGTTTGTAAGTCCTTAGCTGGTGATAGGACCCTTAGCTTAAACCTATCTGCAAATAGATGGAACTCACTGGTAATGACTCAGAGAAGTTTTCTTAAAACGTGTAATTCTTGACTGAGTCACATAACTGGGCTCGTGCTAAAAATTAATAAATATTGGGGCCAGCCTGATGGCATAGTGGTTAAGTTTGCGCACTGTGCTTCAGGGGCCTGGGGTTTGCAGGTGCAGACCTACACACCACTTATCAAGTCATGCAGTGGCAGGCATCCCACATATAAAGTAGAGGAAGATGGGCACAAGTGTTAGCTCAGGGCCAATCTTCCTCATCAAAAAAAAAAAAATTAGCAAATATTTACTGTGATAATCTAACCATTTTCCTTTCTGTACATTCCTTTTTGGTGGGAGGCAGTGGTAAAGGGCAGAGGACATGCTCCAGCAGAGACCAACTGGGTTCTAATCCCTGGAAGCCACTTATTTCTGTCCCTGTGGGAGAGTTATTTCAGCCTGCCAAAAGAAGGTACCCACTTCAGAGTTATCAGATGCCTGCCACAGAGCCTGGTGTCATGGTCAGTAGAAAACAACAAGCAATGTGACGCCTGTGGAAAGGCTGCTGAGATCATGGAGATTGGTGAGATTAGTTTTGTGGTCTCAACTCCCTTCTAACCTAAGCCTGTTTTGGCTATTCTTTTAAAATGTCTTATTAGATGCTCTTTGATTTCTTTATGGAATAATCTGGCTGTTGTCCAGAGACTTATTCTGGATCATTTTGGCCAGCTTTCGTGGCCCAGGGGAAAAGACGGTAGAGTATGCTACAGTTGCACATCCAGGATTCCTGCAGTGCTGTGTAAGTCCAGATGGTGCCGCTTTTCAGAATGTGCTCAGAATTCACAGAACCAAGATTGCATTGCACCGGTAATTTCAATTCTAGGAGACTGGTGAATAAAGTGGGAAAGAATACACAAGTAGACTAATATCAGTCAACAGTCTTTGAAACTACTCTTCCTAATTTGGGACCAACTCTCTGCCTTTCATGAAAACACTCAACATTGATAAGAGTACAATGGAGCAGGCACTTGCACACTGCTGGTGGTGTGTAAAATGTAGTGATTTTGATAATTACATACATTAGGGTATATATCATGGAAATGACAATGCCAACAGTATTGGTTAAATATCCAATAGTGTTAAGATGTGATTTTGAAAACCATGGCAAGGAGGAAAGGTTTTGTTACACAGTCTTGCTAATGTTGCATACAAAACTACTTATGCATTTTTTCCTATGTATTTGTGCTCTGTTGCTCAGCACTTTATGAATTCCTTCACCATGTGTAAGGATTAGATAGCCTACAATCTTTGTAAGACAATCCAGAGAATGCATTCTTTCTTGCAGCCAGGTTGCAGGTTGAGAACCTGGTCGGCCAGTCAGATGCACCAGCATGCAACTATGGGGAAGTCACCACTTTGTTAGAGGGGAGGATGGAAGCAGTGCTTTCTAGCCACAACGGCTATGGGCTATGGTCTATGGTTTCCTCATCAGGCAACTCTGCCTCTCAGTTTGACACTTAGCCTTGACCCTGGTTTTCCAGCCTTAACAATTACGAATACCTAATATCCTTTTAGAAGAAGACCTATGTGGCTGGAGCAGAGAGCATGGGAGAGTGGGAAGGAATTAGGTGCCATATCGCATCAGGCATGTGTATGCTCTGTTCCCTTTAAAATGAGGAACAAGGTCAGGATGCTTGCTGTCATGTTTTCTGTTGAACACTGCAAGAGAGCCTAGGACATGCAGTGAGGTGGGAGTAAGGATTGGAAAGGAAACAGAACGTCATCCATAGGTGATGCTGGTAACAGAAAACCCAAGAGCTTGCAGTTAATGGATAATTTATTGGTAAATGGCTAAAACTTCTGTATAATAGTAGCTGGTAAAAAAATGTCTACTTTATGGTAGTATTAAGGAAATGTATTTAGGACTAACCTTTTCAAAACCTTTATGGGAGGAAGCAAAACTATTGAAAGACGTTAAAGAAAAATGGAGGTTTTCGTGTTCATGGATATTGAGGTTCAATGATGTCAATTTGTCTATTGATTCAAATTAAGTTCAGTAAACAATTCAAAAGGACTTTTTTTGGGTGGATCTTAGAAAAGGGAGAAGAGATGTTGGAGGTCTGAAGAGAGGAAAAGATAAAATAGTTGTCTTGGAGAATGGGAAAATAAATATACTAGGGAAATAGAATTGCCAGCAGGAGGGGTTGGGTTTCACCAGGGCTTTGCCAGCTGAATTCAGCAAAGGAAGAAAAGAGCAAAGCTGTTGAAAGTGAATGCATGCCAGGTTATAGTTGACAGTAATGTTCCCAGCACCCACATCCCTGGATGCAAGCATGGAACCTGATGAGGCAAAACCAGTAAGAGCTGAGCATTCTCTGGTGACTGGGATCGATCCGTGAGTTGGCAAGTATTCCAAATTGACTCAATGGAGTGGGAGTACTAATTTAAGGGAGCTGGAAGAATATGGGTTGGCGGTCCCAGACTGGCATGCTTAACCTTGAGATGTGGTGCAGTTATTGGTAATGACCGAGTTTAGGGTATGGTCATGTGAGTGGAAGGTAGGAGGAGGAAGAGACGTTACTGGACCAAAGAGGTAAAAAATAGACCATAGTGTTCAAAGGATCGCTGTGGGTCTTGAAATTACCACAAGTGATGGTAGAAGTAGTGGGTGTGGAGAAGGCAATGATGGTGACCCTGGAATTAACATCTTAAAGGAATGCTGCTGGATAATTGAGTCTGAAGGCATGGGCTTAAAGGAAGTTGGGGTTTTTGAGGGCTTACAAGGGAGAAAAAATGGTTTAGAAGTGGCGATGGTGTAACAGGAGACCTAGCCCACCACCAGGCACCATGGTACTTGGGACTTAGGAGAAGAAAAGAAGCTATCACTGAAAGGGCTCCAAGGGAAGTAGTGTCCTGGGGGCGAGTCAGGTTAGAGGTGGAGTAAGAAACTTCAGAGAAGAGGCTGGTGACAATTCCAGAGGGCACAGGGGAAGATTTGGGAAGGGAGCAATATTGGGTTATAGAGCTAAAGGGAATTGAGGTTGTGACAGCTGACGGGGAGGCTTGAACATCTGGTAGAGATTGAGGTGAACAGAAGTATAGCACATGACAGGCTTCGTCCTGAGGTTCTCATGGAAGGATTAGTCTGCCGCTTGATAGTGGTGAGGCTGGTTTGTGGCTGGGGAAAGCAGTTCTATTAGGAACTTGGCCCTCCCTGCTCTGAGTGGTGCCCCAGGTAGTGGAGAGGCTGCTTACATCCCTTCAATCTGGCTGCCTGTTTATAAAGGCTGTAAACGATTCAGGAGAAGGGGTAGACTGTTAACTTGCACCATATTTATATATCCAAGTGATGTTTTAGCTCTTAAGCCTTAGGCAGCTAGTTGTACAGCCCTCTTGCACTTGAATTCTGTCTGGGCTGAGGAGCTAGTGGTAGGGAAATCTGGATTATTTTAAATAGAATGATTTTCATTTTAGATTACTGTGGGGCAAAAGAAAAAGCTTTGATCAGAAAAGAAGTGACCAATTTGGACATTCTTGCAGAAGTCCAGATAAATGTTGAGACCTGGACCATAGATAAGGCAGTAGGACAGAGGGGGTCATATTTGAGATGTTTTCAGAAATGGGGTTGACGGGTCTAGGTGATTAGCTGAATGTAAGGATGAGGAAGAGGGAGGAATACAGCATGACTGCAGGATGTTGACACAGATAGTGTCCTTTGCTGGAATAGAGAGTGCACAGAGGGGAGGGGTCTGCTCAGTTTTGGATACATGAAGTTTGAGAAGCCTGTGGGGCATCCGTGGGGAGTGTGCAGGAAGCAGATTTGAAGTTGAAGGAGTAAGGTATAGGCTGAAGCTGAGTTTTTGACACTCGCCATGTGGCTGTTGAAAGCTGTGGTCATAGATGAAATCACATCACTTGAGTATCTGTGGAGAGCAGAGGGTGAAGACTCAGACTTCTGGAAGAAGGACAAGAACATGAAAGTGATGGCCAGGAAAAGATCTGGAAAATCCAGGGGGGACATTACAGAATCCTAGAGAACTAAATAGGAGATGGTTCAGTCGGCATCGTAGTCAAGAGATCAGAGTCAATCCTGACTCTTCACTTTTTCTCACAATCCACGTCCAATGAGTCTGCAAATCCTGTTGATTCTGCTTTTGAAACATCCAGAATCTGACCAGTTCTCACCACTTCCAACCACCTGGGTCCATGCTCCATCACCTCTCACCTGGGTTATTGTAGGAGCCTCCTAGGTGAGCTCCTTGCTACTTCCTTCCCACCCCCAACCCCTCTCCTGCACTCAGTTCTCAACATAGCAGCCAGGGTATCGTCTTAAAACTTTGTCCGACTTGAGGTCACTTCTCTGCTCAAAACCCTGCAGAGGCTTCCAGTCTCAGTTTTGAGCAGATGCCAGCGTCCTACAGGAGGCTTCACAATGTGCCCGCACCTATCGCACTCCCACTTTGTCCTGCTCTCCCCCCGCCCTGCCCGGTTTACTCCAACCTCACAGGCCTCCTTTTCCTCCACTGTGCCAGGCATACTCCCACCTCAAGGCCTTCAACTTGCTTTTCCCTCTTGACAGGAAGACAGTTTCCCCGGATAACTAAATGGCTTTCTCCTCAGTTCTTACAGGTCTTCGGCTAGGAAGTCAGAGACCTCCTTCCCCTACTACTCTTAATGGCAGCCCTCCTCATGCCCAGACCTCCCAACCTCCTTACCCTGCTTGATTTTTCTTCATGGTGCATATCATCATCTGTCAATCTCTATTTACTTATGTATTCTCTGTCTTGGCTAGAAAGTAGGCTCCAGAAGGTGGGGATTTTTGTCTGTTTTGTTCGTGGCTGCTATATCCCAGCATCTACAACAGAGCAAAAGAGTCCAGAGTAACAACTCAGTAGAAATGATGAGGTGGGATGAAGGAAGCAAGGGTTGCCTCTGGAAGGGCAGATACATTTGTGTGACCATATAATTTGTGTGTTAGCCAAATACGATGCTCTTGAGAGAGAAAGGGAAGTGGTTGTCAATTACATGGGGGTGAAAGGACGGCCCGGGGCAATGTGGGAGTTCTGGCCATTCTAGAGATAGGTCTGTTTGAGGGAAGGGTTTTTTAGGACGAGGAGACCTGTTTATAAGGAGGGGAAGAAGGAGCCAACCAAGAAGATAGCTTTATGACTGTGGTACAACCAAATGCCTCATTTTACCTGCTGCATAAGATCTAATTTTTGCAAATCATTTTGAGACACCAGGAGGGAAAGTAAAAGTCCTGCCAATGAAACTTCACCTTCTAGAGCCTCAGTATGGAGCTACCACATAAAAGTCAGTACTTAACATTGAAGAGTTTCTCAAGGTCTGTGGACTATCCACAAGAAAATCAAGATTCCTAGATCCCACCATCAAACTGCCTGATCCAAACGCAGGAGAGGAGCCTCAGAATGATCATTTTAAATAATCTTTGAAATAGAGATGCAGCTAGCACTGACTTCCAAAGTTCTTGTGCAGGTTAAGTGAGAATAATACCTGATATTTTGTTAGTGCTCAATAAATGTTGGCTGTTATTATTACAGGAATGTTGTAAGGATCACCTGAGGTAACAGCTCTGAGAATTGTAAACTGACAGTGTGGTGGCCGTGAGAATGTGACTTGCACACCTTTAACTACAGGGCACATAATTCACAGATTCCTTGCTCTGAAATATACCTACATGTTTGCCCTGAACCGGTGCTTCCAGAGTGCTGCCAAGCCAATGAGTGAGCGGGGCAGAGATTCTAAAGCAGTTAGTTCCTGGGAGACATGAGATTCCACTGACAGCTGACTTTGGCAAGGACTCCCCTGATGGCCTTGCCAAACTTTCCTTAGACTGCCTGGTAGTCTAGGATGCTTCCACTCAATATTCCTTCACTCGGGCACTGTCTGATGCTCTCACAGCTCCCTCCCTGTTTTCTCTCACAGGTGTTTCCCTAATAAAATCCTTGCACGTTTAATCCTATTTGGGGGTCGACTGGAGGACCAGACTAACAAGAAGCATCGTAAAAAAAGTAAGGAGGTGAGAAAGGATCCTGGGAAGATAGCTGAGTAGGAAGACCCAGGACTCTAGTCCCCCCTCAGATAACATGTACCCTGGCGGAATCGGTCTGATGTAACTGTTGGAACTCTGGAGTCTTGAAGGCTTGTGACATTCAGGGAAGGCTTATATGGTAAATTGAGGTTAATTTTGGCTCTTAGCTGAGCAGCAGCTACCCACCCCCTGGCCCAACCCCGTGGCATGCAGTTGTGCACTGGTTCCTGGAGCAGCTTGCACATAGCTTGCAGGATCCAGAATGGGCAAAAAGGACCCTGTCCTCTGAATATGAGGGACCTGCATTCTGATTGTTGATTGCTGCTTCTGATCAAGGAGGTGCAGACCCAGAGGCAGCAGCCATTGTTGTACCTCCCTCACATTGTTATAAGCCCCTCCCCTCCAGCTGAAGTGACTTCCAGGGTATATAAAGCACTGGTGCCTCCCCCACTCTCATTCATTTTAGTCTTTTTCCCCCTCTTGAGAGCCAGACATTAAAGACTAGGGGAAAATCAAAAGCAACTATATATATGAGGAAAATTAGAAAGTCACTGCACATGCCCAGGGGAAGACACAGGCTCAGAGAAGACCTGAAAAGACCTTAAATTTACACCTCAGGCTGATCCTTGGCATAGAGACAGCCTAGAGCAAGAAAAACAAAAAACAGCAATAACAAATACAACAAACTTTGGGGAAGAGAGAGAATCTGATTTCCAGAGTTACCACATTATTAGATCCAAATGTCCAGTCTTTAATAACAAGAAAAAAATCACAAGACATACAAAGAAAAAGGGAAATATGCCCCATTCAAAGGAAAGAAAATAAACCAACAGAACCTGTCCCTGAGAAAGACCTGATGGCTGATCTACTAGACAAAATAAAACAACTGTCTTAAAAATGCTCATAGGGGGCTCACTCAGTGACGTAGTGGTTAAGTTCACGCGCTCTGCTGCGGCAGCCTGGGATTTGCAGGTTCAACCCCGGGCGTGCATCGACGCACTGCTCATCAAGCCATGCTGTGGCGGCATCCCATATAAAGTAGAGGAGGATTGGGGGTGGCCCCGTGGCTTAGCGGTTAAGTGCATGTGCTCCACTACTGGTGGCCCGGGTTCAGATTCCCGGCACACACCGATGCACCGCTTCTGTGTCCATGCTGAGGCTGTGTCCCACATACAGCAACTAGAAGGATGTGCAACTATGATGGGGAAAAAAAGAGGAGGATTGGCAATAGATGTTAGCTCAGAGCCGGTCTTCCTCAGCAAAAAGAGGAGGATTAGCATGGATGTTAGCTCAGGGCAGATATTCCTCATAAAAAAATAAAGTAGAGGAGGATGGGCACGGATGTTAGCCCAGGGCCAGTCTTCCTCAGCAAAAAGAGGAGGATTGGCATCGGATCTGAGCTCAGGGCTGATCTTCCTCACAAAAAAACAAACAAAAATGCGCGTAGAACTAAAGGAAGATGTGGAGAAAGCCAAGAAAATGATCTGTGAACAAAATGGAAATATCAATAGAGAACCTAAAAAAAAATCAGAAGGAAATTCTACAGCTGTAAAGTATAATAATTGAAATGTGAAATTAACTAGAAGGATTCAAAGGTAGATTTGAGCAGGCAGAAGAAAGAATCAGTGAACCTAAAGATAAGACCATTATTATTGAGTCTGAGGAACAGAAAGAAAAAAGATGGAAGAAAAGTGAACAGAGCCTAAAGGACCTGTGGGACACCATCAAGCAGACCAACACATGCATTGTGGGAGTCCCAGAAGGAGAAGAGAGAGAGAAAGAGGCAGAAAGGGGCATATTTCTATATGAAGAAATAATGTAATGGCTGAAAATGTCCCAAATTTGATGCAAAGACATGACTATAACCATACAAGACGCTCAACAAACTCCAAGTAGGATGAGCTAAAAAAGACCCACACCAAGACACATTATGATCAAACTGTCAAAAGCCAAAGACAGAGAATCTTGAAATCAGCAAGAAAGAAGCAATTCATCACTTACAAAATATCCTCAATAAGATTATCAGATTTGTCATCAGAAACTTTGGAAGCCAGAAGGCAATGGGCTGGTGTATTTAAAGTGCTAAAACAAAAAACTGTCAACCAAAAATCCTATATCTGAAAAATCACAAAAGATAAATTCTGTATGATTCCACTTATATGAGGTACTTAGATTAGTCGAAATCATAGAGATGGAAAAGAGAATGGTGGTAATGGGGAGTTAATCTTTAATGGATATAGAGTGTCAGTTTTGCAAGATGAAAGGAGTTTTGTAGATGGGTAATGGTGATGGTTGCATAGCAGTATGAATATACTTAATACCACTGAACTGTACACTTTAAAATAGTTAAGATGGTAAATGTTACGTGTATTTTGCTACAATAAAAAAGTTGAAAAGTGATGAGAAAGATGTTGAGGAAAGATGTAGGGAAGAGTAGACTGGAAACAGAAAACAGATTTTGGGGTCTTGCAGTGATTGTCAGATTTTGTAGAAAGAGAAGTTAAATGACCTAACCAAGGAAGAAAAACTTTAGTGGAAACAACGAATATTTAAAGGCCATTTTATGAGGATTTGTTATTTGTATATTATCTTTCTTTCCCATTCTTGTAAAAATATCATAAGGCAAGATTTATGTGCTCATTATATAATTTTTGGAATGCATATTTAAATTAAAACTTAAAATTTTTAAAAATGAAGTGATATAATTTTAAACCAACTCTGTGGTATTTTAATATCTAATAATTATTTTGTTAATTTGGATTGTCGTGAACAATCACTTTCACAGAATAGGAAATAATAAACAGGGCCGGCCCCGTGGCTTAGCGGTTAAGTGCGTGCACTCTGCTGCTGGCGGCCCGGGTTCAGATCTCCGGCGCACACCGACGCACCGCTTCTCCGGCCATGCTGAGGTCGCGTCCCACATACAGCAACTAGAAGGATGTGCAGCTATGACATACAACTATCTACTGGGGCTTTGGGGGGGAAAAATAAATAAATAAAATTATTTAAAAATAAATAAATAAAAATGTTCTACTTGAGTAATAATTTTAAAATGTATTCTAAAATTATATGATGGCATTTTGAAAAGATGACTCTTGACATCCACTTCTGATAATGTTGGACCAACTCTTCTGCTGAAGACAGTTAAGAACAGGGGCTGGCCTGGTGGCGCAAGTGGTTAAGCGTGCGCACTCTGCTGCGGTGGCCCGGGGTTTGCCGGTTCGGATCCCGGGTGCGCACTGACGCCCTGCTGGGCAAGCCATGCTGTGGCGGCGTGCCATATAATGTGGAGGAAGATGGGCACGGATGTTAGCCCAGGGCCAGTCTTCCTCAGCAAAAAATGAGGAGGATTGGCAGATGTTAGCACAGGGCTGATCCCCTCACCAAAAAAAAAAAAAGACAGTTAAGAACATTAGACAAAATACTTTTAAAAATCTTTCTAAAATCAACAAAATACTGAGAGATTTCCATGCTAGGTCCAGGAGAGGATGGTAATGTGGAAAAGTGAATTTGATGCTCAGGGCTACTTTTTCCCTGGATATGTTTGCTGATCTGGAAGAGGCAGCCGAGAAGCTGAGTGCTGATCTGGAAGGGACAATTATACAGTGCTAGAGGGAAAAATTTAGAGTCCAAGCCCACCAAGTGTGGCCATCCTTGTAAACTACCCATGCTTTGAGCCGGGAACCTTGAATAGTTGTACCATAGTAGTAAATTAAATCAACCCTCACGTGGATTGCAACCTGACGTGGAGTCATATGGGGACCCAGAAATCTCAAGCCCTGAACTTGAATAAAGGTGATCCAAAATTGCTAGGGCCCCAAGCTAAAGCAAATAAAATGTTATCTGAGGAAAATAATATAACCCTAGGCTTTAAATTGTTTCTACATATATCCTACAAATGCCAAATCAAGCACATGATAACTAGGTCTACAAGGAGACAAGCCACCATGAACAAGGACCAGCAGAAACAACAGACAATAGAAAAAGACCCCAGGAACCCCAGATAATAAAAATATCAGACACAGAATGTAAAGCAACTATGTTTACTATGTTCATGAAGATAAAGGGATAGGCTTGAAAATTTTAGAAGGTGTTATGGGCTGAATTGTGTCCCTCTCCCACCCAAATTCATATACTGAAGTCCTAACTCCCAATACCTCAGAGTGTGACGGTATTTGGACATAGAGTCTTTAAAGAGGTAAGGTTAAATGAGGTTGTTACCATGGGCCTTAATCCAATATGATTGGTGTCTTATAAGAAGAGGAGATTAGGACGTGGATGCACACGTGAGGAAGGATCAAGTAAAAACACCAGAAGAAGACAACCTTCTACAATCTAAAGAGAGAGCCTTCAGAATGAAACCAACTCTGCTGACACCTAGATCTTGGACTTCTAGCCTCCAGGACTGTGAGGAAATAAATTTCTGTTGTTTAAGCCGCCTGGTGTGTGATATTTTATTATGGCAGCCCCAGCAAACTAATGAAGAAGGGAACCAGAAACTGTTTAAATTGACACAGCAGATTTTTTTAAATCAACCAGGTAAAAATGTGAGAACAGACAAATACAATACCCTAAAGAAATCAATGGACAATTTTAGAAGCTGAGTAAATCTAGTTGAAGATAAAATTAGCTAGTTGAAAGAAAACCATTTGGAATGAAGTACAGAGAATAAAAAATTTGGAAAATAGAGAAGAAAAGCTAAGAGACAGAGAATATAGTAGGAAAATCAACCAGACTATAATTGGAACCAAACATGAAAGGATAAATGAGAGAATTGACGAGATAATGGCTGAGACTTATTCAAAAATGATTGAGGCGGGAACCCCAAAAGAAAGAGTCAAGAAGCCCAAAAAGAGTAAATAAAAAGAAATCAAGTCTAAACACATCAATAATGGTAGCACATTTTAAAAGAAGACAAGGGGCCGGCGTGGTGGCACAGCGGTTAAGTTAAGTGCACGCACTCTGCTGCGGCAGCCCGGGGTTCACAGGTTCGGATCCCGGGCGCAGACCCGTGCACCGCTTGTCAAGCCATGCTGTGGTCGCATCCCAAATAAAGTAGAGCAAGCTGGGCACAGATGTTAGCCCAGGGCCAATCTTCCTCACAAAAAAAAAAAAAAGAGAGAAGAAGACAAAAGAAGAACTATTACAAGGAGCCAGGGGGAAAAAAAGATTACTTTCAAAGGAGTAATTGATTTCTACTATTTGATTTCTCAGCAGAAACAATGGGTGCCAGAAAACAGTGGAATGCTGTCTTCAGTGATCTGTAGGAAAATAAATGCCAACGTAGGATTCTATGCAGAGTAGGACATGGAGGTGAAAAAAGGCATTGTGAGACGAGAATGGAGAGCATTCACGAGTGGCAGACATGCACTCACAAGCAGAGGGAAATGATCCCGTTTGGAATATTAGGAGATATAAAAGGAATGAAAAGCAAAGAAAGAATTATGTCCCAAACAAAGGTTACCTCCCTCTGAGATGGGGTGGAAGCAGAAGCTGACTGTCTTTAGGGAGAAGTAGGAAACCCACTCAGGACGAGGATCCTACACTGATACAAAGTCTGCTGCCTGGTGGGAGGGCAGGAAACTCACTCCCACCCGAGATCCCTACCATGACAACACAGAGTTCAGATGCTGTGGGGTGGGGAGAAGGCCCCACCCCTGAGGCTCAGGTGTGCAGGGCCTGTCTATGACTAAGGCTGGAGCAGGGGAACTGAGAACCCACCCCTGCCACCAACATGAGCCTTGCATCTTAAAACAAATGGTGGCAAGCTGCTGCTGGGGAGGGATGAGAGCACAGAGAGAGAGTCCCTCTGGGGGCAGGCATGCGGGGTGTGGACTGCTGATGCTCAGGAGCACTAAGAAGACTCTGGATGCCAGGTCTCAAACTAAGCAGGAGGTAGCAGCAGCCCACACTCATCAGCAGTGAGGAAGCGCTTAGGTGTGCTTCCTGAACGATGACACAGCAGAGCAGAGAGTTCATGAACTGGATGATAGGTCGGTAGAAATTATCCAAACTGAAACATGGAGGAAAACGTGGAAAAAATAAAACAATATTTAGGAGCTGTAACAAAATATCAAGGATGTCATAGATGTAGCAGAAGAAGACAGGGAAAATGTGGCAGAAGAAATATTTGAAAAAATAATGGCTGAAAAATTTCCAAAATCAATGAAAGATAACAAACCACAGATCCAGGAAGCTCAGAAAACCCCAAGCAAAATGAACACAAAGAAAACAATATACCCAGGCACTTCATAGTCAAATGTCCGAAAACCAAAGATGGAGAAAATCTGGAAAGCAGCCAGAAAGAAAAACAGAGGGACAAAAATAAGATTATATCAGACTTTTCCTTTAAAAACTATGTAAGCTAGAAGACACTAGGATGACCTCTGTAAAGTACTGAAAGGAGTGGGAAGTCAACCCAGAATTCTACACCCAGCAAAAACATCTTTCAAAAATGAAGGTGAGGGCCGGTCCGTGGCTTAGTGGTTAAGTGCGCGCGCTCAGCTACTGGTGGCCCGGGTTCGGATCCCGGGCGCGCACCGACGCACCGCTTCTCCGACCATGCTGAGGCCGCGTCCCACATGCAGCAACTAGACGGATGTGCAGCTATGACATACAACTATCTACTGGGGCTTTGTGGGGGGGGAATAAATAACTAAATAAAATTAAAAAAAAAATGAAGGTGAAATAAAGATTTTTTATTTTCATCATAGGTGGGCCCAGAGCTTTCCTTTCCACTGCCATCTTGGGAGGCATCCACATTTGCTTGGATTTTCAAGTGCCCTCTGAGAAGAGCAGCTTCTCAGTATTCTAGCTTTCCCTTAGACCTTTCAATCTTGAAATAATTTCAAACTTTAGAGAAAAGTTGCAAGAATAGTTCAAAGAACTCCTGTATGCTTTTCCCTTAGATTGCCCAATTAATATTATGCTACAAATATTTGCCTTGCAGCCCTTTCTTCATGTGTATCTATGCGTATTGCTTTCTGATGTCTCATTATCCCTTTAGTACTTCAGTGTGTATTTCCTAAAATGCAAGGACACTGTCCTACAAAACCATAAAACCACTGTTGGAAACTATCAAGCTCAGGAAATTAACTTGGATATACTACTTCATCTAAACCACAGACACCATTCAAATTTCACTAGTTGTCCCAAGAATGTCATTTATAGGACCAGAATACAATCCAGGATCAATGGTTGCATTTAGTTATAAGGTGTCTTCAATCTCCTCAATCTGGAACAGCTCCTCAGTCTTTCCTTGACTTCCATAACTTTGACAGTTTTGAAGAGTACAGGCAGTTATTTTGTAGAATAACCTCAATTTGGATTTTTCTGTCTTGTCATCAGTAATTCCATTTTTGCACCTTTAGCAAGACTATCATATAAATGATGCTGTGTTCTTCTCAGTGCATTATATCAAAGGGCACACAATTCTGACTTGTCCCATTACTGGTGGTGTTAACTCTTATCACTTGATTAAGATGTATCTGCTATGTTTCACCACTGTAAAGTTAAGTATTTTGTACTTAGTAAATAAATTATTCATATTAGTTGGCATTTTACTGTAAAGTAAATTTTCTTCTTCCCCACTTATTTAATTATTCATATTGGTATGAACTAATGGATTCTTATTTTTATTCTCTGAGTTAAAATCCATTACTAAAATTATTTATTTTGGTGCTCAAATTGTCCCAGATAAAGCCAGTAGGAACCGCTTTAATCTGGTTTCTGCATCCTTTAGACATGTCTCCATCATTCCTTGAGCACTTTGTTACTTTCTGGAACATGAAGGTGCTGCAAACTTATTTTGTACTTTCCTTATCCCAGCCCTCAAATCAGCCATTTCTCCACAGAGCTATGGTAACTTTTAGTGGAGAATGGTATTCAGAAATCAAGATATGAGCTTACTACTCGGGTGTCATTGCTTCTAGGCCTTTCTAGGGGATTGAGCTCATAGATATATGTATGTACATATATCACACACATACACACACACACGATGATATCTATTTCAATCTTTATCTACATATATTAAAAGCCATGTGTTCATCCAGATACCTCCAATTCCAGTCCAACACCACAGGATTTATTCTAGTCTTTCCCCTTTCCCTCTTTGTCAGTTTGTTCTCTGGCAGTGAGAAGCCTGACTCCCATTATCTTCAGTATATTCATTTATTTCTACAATCCCCTTCTATGGAACCGGCCTCCAACGCTGCCAGCCAAGTACTCTTCAGCTCCGTGGTGGCCTTGTGGCCACCATGTGGCCCAGAGGGAGAAGGCGTGCTTCTCAGGTTTGACTTGGTGATTCCATAGGACAGTGCCAGCCCTTTGATGCTTTGAAGAATGTTTTACACTTTCCCCAACATTTTTAGTTATTTTCCACAGAAATGTTGTCCAGAATAAAACGGCCGGCAGTATTCTCATAAATTGAACCAAGTATTATTTGGAGGTGCTCTCTGAGGAGAAAAGGTCAGGGAGCCCTGCTCTGGGTGTCGTCCTTCGTCTCCAGTTTCGCCTGGATCAGGTTTAGTTGTGACTCTCCATAATCTGGCCAACTCTAGATGGAATCACAAATCAACCCCCTTTCAATATACCTGATATTCAAATGATGGAGGAGAACAGGTAAGCTCAGTTGAAATTCTCCTCTAGAAAAGGAGGAGCACCACACAGCCTTCACTAGCCTAGATCAGCGTTTCTCAAACTTCAGTCTGCGTGTGACTCACCTGGACATCTCAGTAAAACACCTCATCTGTTTCACTCGGTCTGGGGTGGGGCTTGAGATCCTATATTTCCTTTTTTGTTTTTGTTTTTGGGTGAGGGAGAGTGGCCCTGAGCTAATATCTGTGCCTATCTGCCTCTATTTTGTATGTGGGCCACCACCACAGCATGACTTGATAACTGTCGGTCCACGCCTGGGATCCGAACCTGCAAACCCAGAGGGCACGAGCTTAACCACTACACCACCGGGGCCAGCCCTGAGATTCTGTATTTCTAGCAAGTGTCCAGGTGAGGCGATGCTGCCGTGGGCAGTAGCAAGAGTTTGTGGAGTATTTATCACCCTCATTCCAGTGGTCAGTGGGGTGTATTAAATGATACAACCAGCAAAGCTTAGAGGTATTTTTAACCTATTATTTTTTTTTCACTTGCAAACATACACACAAACAGAGTAGAGTGACCCCTAAGTACCACTGGCATCTACCAATCTCATAACTTCCTCTGCCCTGACCTTTGTGTTCCTAGAGTTGTTTTTTTTTGTGAGGAGGATCAGCCCTGAGCTAACATCCATGCCAATCCTCCTCTTTTCTGCTGAGGAAGACTGGCCCTGGGCTAACATCCATGCCCATCTTCCTCCACTTTATATGGGACGCGGCCACAGCATGGCCTGACAAGCGGTGCGTTGGTGCGCGCAGGGGATCCAAACCTGCGAACCCCAGGCCACCAGCAGCGGAGCACGCGCACTTAACCGCTACGCCACAGGGCCGGCCCCCAGACTTGTTTTAAAACAAATCCATCCATTATATCATTTCAGTGTGTAACAGATAAGGATTAAAAAAACCAGTGTCATTATCACACAAAATTAATGATGCATATAACACAAAATAAACAATAATTCCTTGACATCATCTAATACTCATCCATATCCCTATTCTCAGATGCATGGTGTTCGAGACTCTTCCCAGGCACAGGTGGTCCTGGTCAGCTACTCCAGGGCCCAGGGTCACTCCCCTTCGCTGAGCACCTTCTGTTGCCATGATAGTTGGGTCTGTGGCTTTCCTTAGGGGCTGAGCTGTCAGGTATAGGCCTCCTAAAACCGTATTCAATGACCCACCAATCTCACTCTGGGGGAACTCTGCTAACATGACAAAAGCTTTAGGATCATGCGCTTGGAGTCTGAGCCCCACCTTCCTGGGTCTCCGCCTAATCCTTTAGCCCTGGGGCTGGGACAGTAAACAGGAGCTCAGGCAGGAGGCCTGGAAAGTTGGCCCTGCCGCTGGCTGGCAATCCAGGGGACCTTGATGTGGACATTTGAGAGAGGTTGCTTCCGGAGAGACCCAGGGGGATCAGGCTTCCCAAACTTCCAGCTTCCAACTCCTCTAACTTCTCCCAGGCATTGCCTTCCCATTGCCAGGCTCCCACTACGTCATTGACCAGTGTATGTAATTGGGTTGTATGTGGTTATCAGACTCCCCGCCTCTCCAACCCCCAGCTATTAGCAGAGAGGGCTTTCCTTCACAAGGATCAGACTGAAGCTTGCTCCCACGCTGCTGTCAGGCCTGCCCACTGGCACGGAGCTTGCCTCTCTCACAGTCTGTCCCTGAAACCCACAAGAAACTGCCAGCACGTTCTATCCCGACATCTTCCTAGCAAGTCCCAAGCCTCTGGAGGACCCTGACCCTCAAGAGACGACACATGGTTCCCTGGCCGACTGCTTCACGACCAGAGAGAGAGTGTTGCCAAATCTGCAGCCCGGGAGCGGGAACTTCGCCCCTGGGCCACACCCCACTCTGCTCAGCTGGCGTACGCACCAGGAGCCCTCACCACCACGCTCAGTTCCCAGGCTCCAAATTCAGTGTCAGTCATGGCTCTTTTGGCTCTGTGTGACAGAAATCAAACTCAAATTGTTTTGGCAACATGGAGTGTTTATTGGAAGGATGTGGGATCTCTCAGAACAGCCTGGTCTCAGGAAAGGCACAGGGAGACAGGCCTTTCCTCTCCTCGCCTCTTCTTGGAGGTGCCTTTCTCTCCCCGCCCCCAGACCCCTGCAGCCCTGAGCTTTGGGCCTCACAGAGGTGCCCTCAGTGCTGACCAGGCCCCTGGGGAGCTGCCTGGACTCAGATGCCCAGGTCCACCCAGGCCAATTAAGCCAGGATGTCCAGGGGTGGAGCCTGGACTTCAGCTCTCCAGGTGACTTGACTGCACACCCAGGGCCAAGAACTGTGGCGTGACAGCTTCAGGCGCCCAGAGAGACTCTTTTGTAGTTCTCATTCATAATTAGAGGGGCAGGACTCTGGTAAACCCATTTAGGGTCAGGTGCCCACCCCTCTGGCCAGAGGCTGGACGGGCTGCATGAAATGGCCGCTCCTGGGGCACCCTGTGGAGGTGCTGCAGCCGTCAGGCCCGGGTCACGGTGCAGACGAGCCACCGCAGCTCCGCCGTTTGCATCTCTCCTCCCATCCCCACCCTCGGCTGGAGTGTGGCGACAGTCAGGTCTGACCTCACCTCTCAGAGTCAAGCTCCAGGGAGAGGGCTGAGCCATGTCCTTGGGATTTGGTGACTTGGTGGGAGATGTGGTCACGAGACAGGTGGTGGAGGAAGCCAGAACAGATCTGGCTGAGGAGGCCATGCAGAAGTCAAGGGTTGGTCATAAACAGCCCCTTCCAGACGGGAGAGAGGGAGGGCAGTGGCCAGAGACTCAGGGTCCAGGGAGGACAGTTGGGGTGGGAGAGGCCCGAGCACGAGGGCAGGGGCTGACCCAGTTAAATTCCCTACATTCCTCTGAGGGCGTCTCCCCCTTCAATACTAGGGGGTGGTATCTGTACTTCAGGACCGAAAGCCCTTCCAGCTCTGACCGCACCTCTGGGTGAGGATGGAGCTCAGGCCACAGTCTCAGGCAGCCCCCCCCACCCCCACCCCGGACCCAGGGCAGTGATGCAGCGGGACCTCAGCAGACTGGTGAGGACAAATGAGCATGGGAGAAATGGGCAGCATTGGGGTGGGAGCAGAGCTGGGGGCATCTGACCTTGCTCAGGACAATCCTAAAGCCTGAAAGGCCCTAACGTCCTTCCCCTAGCCCTTCTCCACTTAGCGAGCTCCTACAGTGTCCCCTCACCCTGGATCTGATACCCAGCACCCAGCTGAAGGGCCTCCCTGGGACTACCCTGAACCCCAGCAGGGCTCCCAGGGGCAGGCAGAGTAACAGGGGAGGGGCTGTCTCTCTTCAGACCAGGGCCTCCCTGGCCCCGGGGCCAGATCCCGGCCCTGGGCCAGGCCTCAGGGTGGGGTCTTCCTTCAAGGGCTTCCTGGTGCCAAGCCCATGGCGGGACAGGGGCCCTGAGTTCTTTCCGGATCAAGGTTGGATGTTCTGTGTCTCCCACCCTGGACCTCTGTCTCCCCACCTTTATGTCCAAGGACCCCAGGGATCAGCTCTGACCTCCCTGAGCCAGGCCTCACCCTAGCCATGCCGGGGACAGATCAAATGACACCACACTTGGGGCTGGATGTTCACTTATCTTTCCAAAAAATACCAAACACAGTCTAGGTGTGGCAGGGGGACAGAGGCAGGCTGGGGACCTGGACATTTACACACCCAGGGGGCCCTTGACGGAGGCGGACAATTTAACACCTGGTCTGAAAGTCAAAAGAGAGAGAGCTGGTTAGTGGGGTGAGCAGCAGTGGGGGTGGGCAGGGGCTGTGGGGTTCAGGCCCAGACACAGGGAGTGGCCAGTACCGTCAGACCTGGGCCCTCACTGCAGCCCTGCCTGGGGCGCATTCCTGGGGACGGGGGTGACGTGGTCTGGCCCAGCCATCTGTGTGGGTGTCCACACAGCGCTGGGCATACTGCAAGAGCATGACACCTGAACTCAGAGAGAGCAGGCCAAGCCTCTTGGTCTCTCTGAACCTGTTTCCTTTCTGTGACATGGGGACATTCGTCATCCTGGCGCTGCCTCCTTTATGGGGTTGCTGTGAGGAGCCCATGGGCCCGGGGTCGGGTGGGGAGTGAAGGGTTCTGGCCGCCCCAGGGCACAGGGCACCAAAGTCCGTCTTTACTGCTGTGTCCCCAGGGCCCAGCACAGAGTGGACGCTCACGTGGCCCTTCAGTGAGTGAGTAACGGCTGGGGAGTGGCCGGCACCGGGGCTGCTGTGCGGCCAGTCTGGGCCTGTACCTGACTGTCCTGCACCTGGGGGCGGGGCCTGCCTCCGGCCTCTCTCTGAGAGTCTGGGTCTGGGTCTCCAAGTGCAGGGTGGGTGCCTATGTTGTGCACAAGCTGCTCAGAGCCCTAGACGGAGCTCGGGGACACCTGGTGCCCTGCTGGCCCTGCCAGGGTGCTGCAGGGGCCGGCGGAGTGCTGGGCGGGAGGCTGCTGGGCGCGGGCAGGGGCTCAGACGTACTCTCGGGCTGCAGTCGAGGGGCCGGGCCGGTAGGGCTGCGGGCTGTTGTTGGCTCTCTCAGGCTCCGGGCACGTGCAGCAGAGGAAGGAGCCCCCCAGCATGGCGAGGCCAGCAGAGGCCCAACCCACGAACAGGGCTGGGCCAAATTCGTACCTGCAAGGGGTCAGGAGGACACCATCAGGTGTTGGCTGACACCCGGGCCCTGCCTCAGCCCTCCCCCAGCGGTTCCCCAGCCTCAGCCCTGGCAGAGGGCGGGCAGAGTATGGGGACCTGAGATGCGGGCCTCCCCAGCTTCTCAGTCTCTCTGGATAAACTGGGGTGAATGCCCATGCTTCCTCCTGCCCCCACCCCAGTGTATCAACACCACGCAGGGTGACCCAAGCCCAGGGTGGGCCTGCTCCAGGCCACCTCGGGCCCCTTCCCTCGTCTGGCCAGTGGGGGGAGTATCTGCCAGGTCCCGGCGAGGAGGAGCAGGGCAGTCCCTGCCGTCTCTTCCTCTCAGACACTGTCTGGCCACAGAACTCCCAGCTGGGGCTCCCGCTGTCTCTCCAGGATCTCCACACCCAGGCCCTGCTGGCCAGCCCGGAGCCCTCTGCAGCGCCCTGGGTCTCCCCACCCCTGTGCCTTTGCACAAGGCATGCCCTCCTGGAAGTGCCCATTCCACACCTCCTGCACTCCACTGCTTTCAGGGCCCAGTTCAGAAAGCACCTCCCCTTGGGGGCTTTCCCTGACCCCTCTGTGCTCGGAGATGACTCTCACTGGGTGGCCGTTCAGTCCCTTGCTTGTCCTCCTCCCTGGAGAGCACCTTGAGGGCAGACAGCACCGGACTCAACCATGTCCCCAGGGGCCAGCATAATGCCTGCAACCCAGGTGGCCTTGGGGAGTGCTGAAGGGATGAGTACCGGCCTGGTGTCTCTGTGCTGAGCTGCCTCTTGCTTGGCAGGTCTGCATGGCTAGAGCTGCCAGCCCCAGGGAATGAGCCTCATGCCTGAGGTCTCCTTTTCCTCCCCACTCCACGATTCTGACTCCTCCAGGGAGCCCTCCTGACGGTGACAGCCCAGGCATCTTTTCTCATCCTCCCTCCACTCCAGGGCCTAAGGCCTGTTGGGGTGTCTGGGGTTGAGACTGTCTCATTCTCTGCTCCGGGAAGAGCTGAGAGGTGAGGGAGGAGCCAAGATAGGTCCAGGCTCTCCAGAGAGCCCCCTATTTGGCCCCCACACCCCTGGCCTTACAAGTTCTGACCATTCTAGTTCCTCAATCTCTCTGAATCTACTCTCCACTGCTGGCCCCCTGGCCCCAGGCCCTCTGCTCCAAACCTCTGCAACAGTGCCTTACTGGTCCTGCCCCCTCCCCACCGTTCTGCACATCACAGAGGAGGGATTGTGGGCTGTCTGCCACGCCAGGATGGGGATCAAAACCTGCCTATGCTGCAAGGCCCTCCACCATCTGATCTGCTGTTATCACTTCTCCATCCTCATTCCCCCAAGCCCAGAGCCAAAGTAACTGTTCCTTCTGCAGGACTAAGACCCCAGGTTCACTGAGTGCTCTCCAGGGCCCAGGCCCTGTGCAAACCCCTTAGCTGCACCATCTCCCTGAACCCTCACAACTGCACTTGAGCTGGGTCCTTGGGTCCTAACTCCATTTTCTGAGGGGTGGGGGGCAGTGGCCAGGAGCAGAAAGATTAGGGAACTTGCCTGTCACTCAGCCAGCACGTGCAGAGTCAGGGCACTTAGCTCCCCGGGAGTGCTTGCTGCTCCTGGAGTGTCCTCCACAGGCCTCCTGGCCCTTCAGAGGGCCCGACCACACCCTAACTGACTCCCCCCTCCAGAGAGCCTCTCAGCGACAGCACCTGGGGCCTGTCCCCTGTTTCCCCCTCCAAATGGCCCCAGAGGAGGTGAGCGGCAGGCCCTGCCTGTTCCCTTGAAAGCCATGCCCTGGCACTCACCTGGCATTGACAGGTGTGCTTGGATTGAAGAACTCCTGGGTCACCAGGGTGGCATACCATGAGACGGCTGTCAAAGTGCAGAGGCCTGAGGACAAAGGAGGGGATGCTTAGCCCTGCTCTGGCCACTCAGGGTGGTGCCACCTGCCACGGCCAAGACGGTGGAGAAGGAGCCAGGGGCACTCACCCGCCAGGAGGAAGAGGACACCCCCGGAGATGGCGATGCGGCCCTTGGCGATGGGGTTGCTGTCTCCGACCCGGGTGCACTTCATGCCGATGACACTGAGGACCATGGCCACGAAGCCCAGGAGCACGGCCACCACCATCAGGGCTCGCGCTGACTGGATGTGACCTGGGCGGGGCGGGAGGGACTGAGCTGGCAGTGGGAGAAGTGGGCGGTGGGAGGGGCTGGAGCTGGAGGCTCCTCCTGGGCTGCAGATGTGAGGGGATAGTGAGGACAGGGGTGACAACAGGGAGTGAGGACAGGGCGTGGGGCCAAGCTTTCGCTTAACCCCACTGTTCACCCCCTGCCAGCTCTTCTGGTGGTGTGCCATGACATGGGGTTCGAGTTCTCTCATCTGCTGCTTTCTGGCCCGGGAGGGGGGGCTGGGGGACGGGGGCAGACGGAGGACTCCCTTTTGGGCTGCCCACCTTCCAAGCACCAGGGGGCAGCTCCTCCTGGGGCCTTTCAGATTTAGCAGAAGGAGGAGTTGAAAGTGTCCGAGGCCCAGCTCAGCCCAGGTTGGCCATTGGGCAGGGACGCCTCCCCATTGGCCATTCGAACTCTGGTCACCTTCCCCTCTGCCCTTGGAGTCACCCACGGCAGCCGTATGCCTCATGCTGTGTGGGTGCTCACGTCAGTCCTGGGCCCGGGGGCACCTCAGGGCATCTGGGTCCCCGAGGGAGGCCAGATGACCTGCCTGGACCGGCGCTGCAGGGGTTCTGTGGTAGCAGCCGGCTCAGGCTTGTGGGCCCCTGGGCAGAGGGCAGTTGTGTCGGCCAGAGCCAGGGAGAGAGTTGCAGCGGGGCCTGCTTCCGAGCCAAACTGTCAGGCTCAACTCCACACTCCAGGAGGAGAGGGAGACAGACCTGCGTGCCCAAGCAACTGTGTGTGCACATGCATGTATGTGTGTGTGCGTGTGTGTAGGTGCACCCAAGTGCCGGCATACTCGTCTCGGTGGCAGGACTGGCAAGCAGGTGTGTGTGCACAAGCGTGTCCGCATACAGGGTTCCGGGGAAGTGGAAGGAAGGGTCTTGACTGAGCCTTTCTGAGTGCCGGGCCCTCCTCTAACTGTCCCACAGTCCTGAAAAGTCATAGTACCCCCCTTCCCAGATGAGGACGTCTGAACAGAGACAGGTGGTGACTCCTTCAAGGTTATAGTGCAAAGCTGGGATCTGGACCCACAGCTGCCAGAACCTAGGGCCCCTGCCCCCGCAGGGCACCAGGCTGGCCTAGATTTTCAAAAGTGCACGGGATGGGGTGGGGGGTCAGGGGGCTGGAGCGTGGAGCCCAGTGCAGATGGCAGACTCTGGCTCCGGGCCTCCCCCTCCCCCACATCTCACCCCCCCCCCACCCCGCTCCGCCGGCCTGAGGCCTACCTTCCAGTGCGAGCAGGGAGTCATAGAGCTTGCACTGCACCTGACCAGTGCTCTGGGAGGCGCAGGACATCCAGAGCCCTTCGTAGAGGCCCACGGCAGTGATGATGGCGTCGCCTGCGTAGGAGGACTGCTTCCACTGTGGGAGGGCTGTGCTGGCGATGATGCCCACCCAGCCGCCCAGGGCCAGAAAGTAGCCCAGGAGCTGGAGGCCCGAGTTGGCCATGGCCCAGGGGTCCCAGGGCTCAGGGCTGGGTCAGGGTCCGTGGAGGGGCTGGGGTCATGGCCTGGTGAGAGGAGCAGCTGGACTAGGGGTGGGGGTGCAGCAGGTGGTCAGAGGCGGAGAAGGAGAGGTGGCAGTGCAGCAGCAGCAGCAGCAAAGGCAGCGGCTCCGGGCTCCAGAATGCAGGGGGAGGCCCAGGGGCTGGAAAGGCCAGAGCCCGCCCACAGCGGCCGCCTAAGCCAGGGCAGGGCCGCCTAAGCCAGGGCAGGGTCCCCAGCAGAGCTCATGCCCAGCCCCCTGGGGGTGGGAGGCGGGGCCATGGCCCAGGTGGGTGCCCTGCCCGGCCCCCACCCTCCAGGGATAGAGAAGGGAGGGGCTGGGAGGAGTGACCCCGCTTGCCCTCAGAACCTTTCTGCCCAGGGAAACCCCTTTAGGAACCTGATGCAAGGGCCCTAAAATTCTCCTAATTCCTACCCAAGCACCAGCCCTGAGACGAAGGACTTTGTCTTTGCATGGCTGATCCGACCCTTGGGTTTTTCTGTCTTCTGACTGTCGGACAGAAAAGAAATGGAATTCCAGTTTGTAGCAGGTAACACTAGAGTTAGACATCAGGGAGAACTTTTTGGCGGGGGGTCTGAGGCCGGATACGAAGAGACTAGGCTGGGGAGGGGGTGTTAGGGAGAGGAGGTCCTGGGTACCTGGGGGCCATGTGTGTCAAAAAGAGAGGAGGCCAGACCAGGGAATATGCACTGTGCGGTCTGTTTGAGATTTAAGAGGGGCAGAAGAGGGACCCCATTACAGCTGGACACAGCTGGCAGCCAGCCAGCAAGGAGCCTGGCAGGGAGGTGGGACACGGCACTGACCTGGCCTCAGCCGAAGGAAGGCAGACTGCTCAGCCCGGCTAATCCCCTTGCTGGCTGGCTCAGCAGCTCCTGTGGGGGCCTGAGGCACCAGGCCCTGGCCCCTAGCTCCAGAACAGCCTGGGGGGGAGCCGCGGCTTCTGCGCATTCCTGGGGTTCAGGCTGCCCTTCTAATGCCACCCCCCATCCTAGCTCAGCCCTCTGGAGCAGGGGAATGTTTAACTCTCCTCGACCTTATTAGCAATCCCCTCACGTTCAGTTCAGCCCCATGGGATCTGCTGGGCGTGGGTGTGGGGGGAATGTCACAACCCTGCTCCCACTCCCGCCAGCCCCTCAGCCACCCCCTCCATCCCCAGTGGCCCACCCGCCTTTCCTGGGCTGCACTGGGGGAAGGCAGGGTCCTGCTGCAACCCCGGCCTGCTTCCTCCCCACAGCCTGGCCCCCTCTGCAGGGATACGTCCCCAGCCTGCTCTCTCGCATTCTTCACGTGGCTATGCAAACGAGAGGGTGCCAGGCACTGCGCAGACAATGGCTGCCCTGTGTGCCCACCCAAGGCGTGGGCCCCTGGTATGGCCTGCAGCTCCGGCTGGCCGGCTGGGAGCTGGGGGAGCAGTCCGCCCTCTGAAGGGTCAGGGCCGGGCGCTGTTTGGCCTGCAGTTCTGAACGTTGGGCCCCCTGTGGACCTCTGCGCTGGGAGGGCCAGGGCCACACGGATCTGTGTACACGAACACCTGCTTCCCGGGACAGCCCGCAGGCCTAAAAAGCAAGTGAGGCCTAAAACAGTTCTAGAGAAGTCAGTCCTGAATTCAGATTCTTCTGCCACAGACTATGACGAGACAGTATGCCCCACGGGAGCAGAGGCCATTGTGGGAGCCCAGGGTGGGGAGGGGAGACTCCTGGGGAGGCAGTGAGCAGCCTTTCTGTGGGTTGACCTAATGCTCACGGTGCCTCACAGTGGGCAGTCCTTTCACGGATGAGGAGCCCAGGCTGAGGCGTAACTCACCCCAGCTAGGAAGCGGGGAGGCCTTCCCGTCAGATCTGTGCGGCGTCAGCGCCACGATCGCTCCACACCCCCGGCCTTTCTCAGGACTGGGAGGGGTGGGGCAGTCATAATGTGCTCACTAGAGGTGACTGACACCCGAGCTGGCTGTAGAGCCTGCGTCCTCACCTCTGAACAGGGCGTCTGCTCATGCGGGCCTGAGGGTTGATGGAACTGATCATCATCCGAGGGAGGGCCGGATGCCTGCACTTGGCAGCCGCCGGGCCAGGTTGCTCCCCAAAGACCAGGCTGGCTCTCCCGCCAAGCTGGGCCTTGGCCCCTTCTCCTGCCTGCTGCAGAGGCCCTCTTGGTAAGGAAGACCCGGGGGTCGTTCTGGTCTGAAGAGCACCTGAGTCAGGTCTCTGAGCTCTGAGCCTCGGGATCCTCACAGGAAGTGTCAGAGCCACAGGCCCTGGAGACCACAGGCTGCAACCCCTCCACTGACTCATGAGGAAGCTGAGAGCCCAAGAGGGGAAGGGAGCCAATTGGCTTGCACAGCTGTCCCCAGTACCAAAGGCTCTGAGGACTTGGACATCAGGAGGCCTGCACGCTCCTCCATCCTGGGCATCGCCAGAGCCCTCCCTCACACTGGGCACCCAAGGCCACTTCGTGATCCAGAACAACGCTTCCATCTCCCTCTGAAGCTCTTGTTTATAACCTTCTGTTATTTGAGGTTTTGACTCTGTTCCACCAAAATATCCTCTCCTACCCTGAGGGCCTTCCCTCCCCAATGTTCCAAATCTTTTGGGCTCAGATCTGCTCCTGGAATGGAGTTCCCTAACGTGGGGCTTCTCCACCCAGGGCTCCCCCCACCCTGTGGCCCCCCTGCAGCCCAGGGCACGCTGGGGGAGAGCAGGAAGGCTGAGGGTCCCACCCCAGCCTCCATTAGGAGCTAACTAGAAACTGCCCCGGGGTGTTACACTTCACAGTGTAACCAGAGCAGTCACATACATTACAAGAAGCTCAGGGTTCTAGCTCCACCTCTGCCACTGAAAAGCTGTGTGACATTTGGCAAGTCTCTTAGCTTCTCTAGGCCTGGTTCCTCAACTAAAAAACAGGGGTAATACCACTTACCCTGTCTGGTTCACGAGGGAGTTTACAAGCATCAAACAATGGGTGAGAAGTGCTCTTGGAAAACATAATACGCCTGAAGAAACGTGGCTAATGAAAGCTCTATTCCAGAAAGACTCTCACTTGGCGGGTCTCCTCCTTGTGCTCTCTCACCCTGGGTGTGGGTGGACTACCTGTGGCCAAGGACCCACTGCCCTTCCTGCCTGGCGGTGCCTGGCGGGGAGCAGGCGCTCAGGAGGTGTGCTGATTGTGGACTGACTGACTGGTATGGGGAGGAAGTGAACGAAACTCTGGAGCCCTTTCCCCGGTCCTCTCCCACAGCCAGTTAGGAGGGTCTGACTCGGCTGGTTGCCGCCCAGCACATTCTCTGCAGCCACCACCTGGCAGGCCTAGAAGGTGGTGCTGCTCTCACTCCCCCACCTGAGTCTGACTTTCCTGCGGAACCACAGGCTCTGACGGGAGAGGACTTGCCTCAGGCCACATAGCCAGCAAGCAGTGCAGCCAGCACATGGCCACCCGACCATCTTGCCCGCCCAGGCGGCCTGAGCGCCCTGATCTGGGATCCTGTAATGCTCTCTGCCTATTTCCTTTCACGGCACTCGGTGCCCTGTTTGTCTCCTTCCCGAGGCCTGGAAGCATCTCAAGGCCCTACCACCAGCCTCATTTTTGTGTCCCAAGCCTAACACAGGGCGGGGGCGCCTGTGCTGCACACGTGACCATCTGTTGGTGCCCTGTCCCCCTCCCCAACAACCTGCACACAGGCTCTCTTGGTGCCCTGCTGAGTGCTCTCCAGCTGCCTGGGGTGCCAGAGACCAGGGTCTTCCACGTCCACATCTTCCCATGTTTGCCGAGTTGCCTCCCACATGCTCTAATGCTCCCATGGGTGCTCTCCCTTCATCTCAAGCAAACTTTCCTCACGGCTCACATGTCCTTGCGCATACATTACCAACATGGACCGAACAGTCACAGCCACATCTCAGCCTGGACCCCGTCACCTCCTCTTGCTTCCGGGACGACTCGTCCACCCTAATTACAGGCACTTATCCCAGTCCTGTTGCTGTGAAAACATCTGGCCTTTCATGAGCTTGGCTGAGACAGTCTGCTGTCTCCATGTGGTTAGCATATGTTGAAATTGTAAGGTCATCTGCCTTGATGTGGAAACTTCTGGAAGACCAGAATCAGGCTGATTAGTTTTCTGTAATGCTGAGCATCTACTATGTGCTAAGCATCGTGTCAGGCATGTTATGAGCACCCCCTCGTTAATACTCTCCACCATCCTGGGAGGTAAGGACTGTGATCCACATTACTGGTGAGGAAACACATTCGGAGGTCACCTGGCTCCAAGAGATGGAAGAGAGAGTCTCGTCCAGCGCAGCACGTGGGTGAATGCTCTTTCTTATTTATTTATTTTTTTCCCCCAAAGCCCCAGTAGATAGTTGTATGTCATAGCTGCACATCCTTCTAGTTGCTGTATGTGGGACACGGCCTCAGCATGGCCGGAGAAGCGGTGTGTTGGTGCGCGCCGGGATCCAAACCCGGGCCGCCAGTAGCGGAGCGCGCGCACTTAATCGCTAAGCCACGGGGCCGGCCCTTTATTTTTATTTTTATTTTTTTATGAATGCTCTTTCCATTAATGCGGTCGTCTCTCCATGCGGCGAGCGGGTCACCCAGACAGGACCCGGGATCACCAATGACTGAAGTAGTGACCGTTCCTCTGAGATCATTCCCTCAAACATACTCACATGTGGTGCTGTTGCCGTTCCTGCACTCACATCTCCCCCCAGCTCATCTTTCTGCCCCCATGTGGAGCCAAACTCCTAGAAGACTTGTCTGTACCCGCCATCACTACTTACTCTCCTCTCCTTCTCTCTTGGACTCACTCCAGCCCATCTTTCGTCCACATCATCTCACCAAAACGTCTCTTGCTAAAGTTCTCCCTGATCTCCATGTTGCCAAACCCAAAAGTGGATTCGCAGTTCTCATCTCGCTCCACCTCTCAGCAGCATTTGACACCCTTCCTTCCTTCAGGAAAGGCTCTCATTGACTCCAGGACACCAGCCCTCTCACGTTCCCCTGCTCACGACTGATCCTGGTCTCTGCTGGATCCCACTGTCCTCCTGCCCCCGTCACCTCCAGCCAGATTCAGTCTTCTGACTCTTCTGTCTACACTCACCTGTCTCCTGGCTTTGAACACCATCCACATGTCCATGATGACTCCCCAAGTTATGGCTCCTACCCCCACCTCTCCCAAACTCCAGACACACATACCCGACTGAGATTTCCACTTGGAGACCTAATGGGCTCCTCAAACTTAAGCGTAACACGTGCAAATCCAAACTCCTGGCTTCCACATCACCATCCCTCCTGCAGGCTTCTCTGTCATAGGAAAGGGCAGCTCCATTTTTCCAACTGCTCAGACTAGACTCCTTCTTGATGCTCCTTTTTCTTATACCATCAAATCCATCAGCAACTCCTGTTGGCTCTACTTCAAAAATAGATCCAGAACCTGACCTTTCTCACTGCCTTCACTGCCAACACCCTGACCTGCACCACCTTCGTCTCTCTCTGTGGCTACTCCGCAGCCTCCACTCTGCTCTGCTGTCTCCATTCCTGCCCCACAGCCCATCCTGCACAGTCTTCACTGAGGTGTTTAAAACCTAAGTGGGGGGGCCGGCCCCGCGGCTTAGTGGTTAAGTGCGTGCGCTCTGCTGCTGGCAGCCCGGGTTCGGATCCCGGGCGCGCGCCGACGCTGCTCCGGCCATGCTGAGGCCGCGTCCCACATACAGCAACTAGAAGGATGTGCAGCTATGACACACAACTATCTACTGGGGCTTTGGGGGAAAAAAGGAGGAGGATTGGCAATAGATGGTAGCTCAGAGCCGGTCTTCCTCAGCAAAGAGGATTGGCGTGGATGTTAGCTCAGGGCTGATCTTCCTCACAAAACAAAACAAAACAAAACACCTAAGTGGGATGCCGTCACTCCTCTGCCCAAAACCCTCCAAGGGTTCCTGTCTCACTGAGTCAAAGCCCAAGCGCTCACAGAGGCCGACGAGGCCCTGAGACTCTGATCTCACCGGCTGCTCTCCAGGCCCACTGTCACCACACTGGCCTCTTCCTGTTCCTCCCTAACGTGCTTTCTTTTCTACCTCAGAGGATCACACACCCATACCCACACATCTACGTGTTTGTTACCTGTCTTTTCCACTGAAATGGAAGCTCCACGAGGGCTGGGACTTGTTTTGTGTGCTACCGCGTTCCCAGCACCAGGCACTTAGCTGGTGCTCAGTAAATAAACATGGGCTGATTGACTAAATGAGCACTCAGACTGCAGCTGCCCAAACTCACCAGCCAACAGCATCTCAAGCCCAGGAGGGAGACAGGCTTGTGGCCAGAGGAGCTGACTCTCCAGTTCTGCGCTTTCTCCGTCTCCGAGAGGCGTGTGTCGTCCAACACACGGAGGCCCTGAGCTGCGGGGATTCTGAGGCCAGACGGCGGTGCGGGATGCATGTGGCTGACACGAGGGCAGTACGCCAGAGCACTGCTGACTGGCTGCTAGCTGCCAGACGGGGATTAGCGATAATCTCCACCCTTCATCCAGAGCGTTCCAGGTTACAAAGTGCCGTCACATCTGATATCGTGTCTGGGCCACACAACTGCCCAGAGGTGGGCAGAGCGAGGATTATGATCCCCATTATACAGATGACAGCCCCGAGGTCCCTGAGGTTAAGCGTCTGGCCTGCGCTGCACAGGAAGTGGCCGAGCTGAGTACTGAGCCAGGCCTCCTCACACCATGCTGCCCAGAGCAATTTCTAGCCAGCGAAACCTCTGGAGCAGATGGCACATTTCCCCTCTCTGAACAAACCACTGAGTACAAAAACACAAATCATTTATTCTTTGGTTGTCTACACAGACACTTAAATACTGTATTGCTGTCACGCAGCTGCCTGTGCTGGCCCCTGGGGGTGGCTCTGGGCCTGTGTCCTGAGCCCTCAGCCAGGTCCAGAGGAGAGAGGGCCGTCCTGCCACATCCACTCCAACAGCAGTAGCACCCTGCGGATGGCTGTGAGCAGGGCTCCTTGGCTGGCAGCAGACGTGTTCCCCACTGCTCCTTGGCTCCCAGGGCCGGCCAGTCCAGGGTGCAGGACAGAGTTCCGCATGGTGGGTCTGATCACCCATCCATGTGTGAGCTGGACGCTTCAGAGCTCATCCTTGTGCCCCAACTCACTGCTGGAGAGAGACCTCTCTGCAGGTTTGGGGGGGCTCTCCTGGGCTTCCTGGGGTTGCTCCTGGGGAAGGTCCATCTCTTCTGGGCTAAAGAGCATCTTCACCAGGTCATCTGCCTGCACCCTGTCCTGCAAGGACAAACCCCTGCCTACTCAGAGAGGCCTCTGGAGCAGGTACTCACCATCTCTCAGGATCTACCCCCTGGAGAAGAAGAAGGCTCTTCCTCAATGGCCTCCGAGCTCAGCTCCTTCCCAGCAGGTCCTACTCTCTGGGAAGGGACAGCTGAGGTGGTGCCCAATGAGGGACCAAGAGCCAGGATCGTTGCCCATCTTGGCCTCCCCACCTGGAGCCCCTTCTATAAGTAAGGAAGAAGGGCCAGGGAGGAAGAGGCAGCGTGGCCACAGTGACACAGCGCTGGAGTAAGGAGTCTCTCTGGACTCCCGAGCCCAGCGCTCCTTTCCTGTCTCAGCCCTTAGGAACGGGATTTGGGGAAGGAGGAAGCAGAACCAGGGCCCAGCCAGGAACAGATCACGGCAGCACCAACGGTTCTCACCCGCTCACTGTGCCGAGCATCCAAGGTGAACCACAGGGCGATGGCACAGCGCTGCCCTCTGGTGACGGCCTTCACTCCGTGCGGGTTTTCAGTCCCTGAAGAGAAACCCACAGCCCTTCCGCACTGGGGCTGCACCTCTGCCTAAAGGAGACAAAAGTCGGGGTACACAGGACAGAGACTGGAACTTGCCTTCAGAAGAGATGTGGGGTCATCAGGGTCCAGGACTGAGGGTGGCTCCCCAGCCTGGCTTCCCAAATACCAGAGTTAAGAGAAAAGGTGACCAGTCAGAGAGGTAACTGACATGTCGCAAAGCCCCCTGGACTGGGGAGGGGAGCGCTGGCCACTGGGAAGACCAGCTGGCCGTTCTGCCCACTACACTTTGAGGGTTTCTGTCTCCCAGGGACAGGGACAAAGGCGCACTCACCGTCACAGTCTTGGCATCGAGTTCAGTGAAATAAAATTTTCCTCCATCGAAGTCTCCATTTAAGTAAAGGATGGCACTGGGAAAGGCAGAGAGCATCTCGATACAGATGTCCTCCTCCTGCTCCCCAGAGACCCCACAGCACCAGTGCCTGCATCTCCAAGTGCTCTCAACCAGCAGCTGGAGGGGGGCCTTTCATAGGAAGAAAGCCTTCTAGAACCTTCTCTGAAGCCTCACAAACACAACTCCCAACCTTCCCACTGCCCCACTCTCGTCCTAGAGAATCTACCACGCCCTCCTCTGGGGTACTTCTGTACCACGTCCACCTTTCACTATCCTACTCATCACACTACACTGCAAAGACTCCCTTATTGTCCAACCTCCTGTTCAGAGGATCTGGGGTCAAGAGACTGAACTTTGGGAACAGTTGGTCCCAAACCTGTGTGTGTGTGTGTGTGTGTGTGTGTGTGTGTTGCAGGAGAGGGCAAGGCACAGGGCACTTGGGGGCCTCAGAGGGAGAGCTGGCACCTGTAGTCCCGGAAGGTGTAGGCGGGGGGCTCCTTGATGCACACGAGGGCCTCAGCATTCAGGATGCAGTTGTCCACATGGACTGGGTGGCTACTGTCCTTCCTCTCAGCCTGTGCCTCTGGGGCCAAGGTAACACATGTTAGCACTGGGGCACCTCAGGAGACATTGCAGCACGTGGTGGGTGCCTCCCGAAATGCATCTGGGTCTACGGGAATGTCAATGAACGAGGGGGTTTCTGGCTAAGCCAGCAGCCTAGGGTCAGAATAAATCTGCAGGCCACCTCGAAAGGTTCTTGGTGGGGTGAGCAGGTGCAGCAAGCAGGGCTGTGGGGCTCTAACCAAGGGCAGATCCTGGGCTGAATGGCATAACCCTGGCTTTCTGGTTAGAATTGACAAAACAGGAATCCCCAGGGAAGTGAAAACGAGGAGTCAGGTCAGCAGGATGCAGGTGCAGTGAGACTCAATCCTCCAGTGGGAGATAAGGTGGGGCCAGCCTGAGGGGAGCAGAGAAGAGCAAAGGCAAGGAGTTAAGTTCAGCAGGGGTCTGGAGGTGGGGGTGGCTGGAGAAACCATGCAGGATGATGGTCAGCAAAGAGGACAGACAGGGCTGACTGCAGGATGGCAGACAGACCGCGTTCACGGCACCGGGCGCATCATCCCTCTGCACAAACCTGCACGCCTTGTGCAGGCTGGCGGCACCGTCAAGTCATGGTGGATCCTCCTATCTGTCCCCGCTGGCCCAGTCGTGACCAGGCCCTGTCCTGCCACCTCCTACATCTCCCTCGTGTCTTCTCTTCTCTCTCCTCTCACTGCCACTTGCTGAGTTGAGGCCTCCATCTTTGCCTACCAAGGCCACTGCTGACCAGCGTTCCTTCCTCTGATCCACGCTCTCCAAGTCTCCAAGTCTCTTATCACAGAGCAGCAAAACTAACCTTGTGAAAACAAGGCCTCGCCCAGCCTTTCACTGCTTGCCTCCTCCCGGCCTCCCACCGCCCACGCCCCAGGGCGCCTCCACCTGTGAGGCGCCTGGACTCCTACAGTTGTGCTCTGACCTCTTCCTTTGGGCAGGCCCACATTCTGACAGAACTCCAAACACTCTGAGGGAGAGTAAAGCCCCCTAATCTCTGCCAGCCATCAGCACCAGGGACCCTCTGAAGGCCATGACATGACAGAGCCACCGGCTGTGGGCCACGTGATTCCTGGAGCACTAGCCCTTCCCCTCCCTCAGGAAAGCAAAAAGGGAGTGTGAGAGGAAGAGTGAATGAGGAATAGCCTCGAGAGTGCTCTGACTTGTAAGGGCCAGCCCTGTGGCTTAGCAGTTGGGTGCGCGCGCTCCGCTGCTGGCGGCCGGGGTTCGGATCCCAGGCACACACCGACGCACCACTTCTCCGGCCATGCTGAGGCCGCGTCCCATATACAGCAACTAGATGGATGTGCAGCTATGACATACAACTATCCACTGGGGCTTTGGGGGGAAAATAAATAAATAAATAAAAATCTAAAAAAAAAAAAAAAAAGAAAGTGCTCTGACTTGTAAAATACGTACATTTCTCACAAATCCAGCATTTAACAATCAGTGACAGAGAACCTGCAACATAGCTCATGACTGACCTCAAGACTCCTGTACATGCAATACCCTTGTTGAGAACCACTGGCCTACAGGATAATAACAAACTCTTGACTGCAGCTCTTGCTCACTCGGCTTCTGAAGACTGCACCAGCCTTATCTGAACGCCCCCTTTAGCCTGACCCCCGAAACGGCGACTCCCTGAGCTCCGGTCTCTTGGTGCCTCCACACCTGAGCACAGGCTCTTCTCTTTGGCTGGAACGTTCCCCCATTCGTCCCGCGCACAGTCATCACCTCCTCTGAGAAGCCCTCCTGACTCCCCGGGGAGACTGGCTGTAATCTCCTCCGCTGCACCCATCGCACTGAGTTGCGACTTAAACATTTGTTTATGTTGGTTCCCCAATGAGGATGACAGGGACCGTATCCTGTCCCCATGTCCTCAGCTTCCGCCTGGCGCCTCACCTTCGATGGCGGTGCGGCACACCAGGTGGGAGTAGGAGAAGTAGAGGGGGGTGTCCAGGCGGAAGTAGGACTCCATGACGCGCCGCACCTTCTCCGTGACGTTGTAGTACAGCTGGGCGCTCTGCAGAGGGACTTTTCCTTCCTGCCCCAGCTGCAAAGAGACCAGTGGTCAGCACACCCTCAACGCTCCTCTGTGGGCCAACAGAGGCCACCGAGGCACCAGGCCCGCTCCTCATCCACCTGCCGAAGGTGCAGTCTCTCTGCTTACCGCACACAACACCCTCCCAGATGACGCTTTCCCCTCCCTTCATACTTCTCTTGATGAATCATTTGTGCATCCTGCTCAGAAGTACAGCCATTCTTCAGAAAGCACCCTCACAGCTTTGGGTACCAGTCTTGTCTTGCTTGCCTCATATTATTACACCTGGTCTAATAGCCAGGATTCAAAGGTTAACCTCGGTCAACTGAATCTATCCTCCCTCCGAGGCAGCTGGAATGTCGACAGGCACGCCTCTTACCTTTCCTCCACCATTCCCAAGTCCTCCCCCTTCTCCACACTCTAGAACACCAAGTACTGACTGTACCTTGAGGGCTCTGAAGACAGTGACACCATAGAACTTCTCGTTAGGGGTGTGTGGGGAGGTTTGACCCCGGTAGCCATCTCCTGAAGTTGCTGCTGCCTACGAGGCCCAAAAAGCAGGTGGAATTAGTCAGGGCAGCTGACGGCCTGAGGAGAGGTGGTCAAGTGCTCACAGCAGAGAGTGAGCAAACCTCAGCACTGAAGAGGCACACAGGAGGAGAGGCCGGGCCCAGAGAGAAGGTGGGCCACTGGTTTCCCTTACGTTGGTCAGTTGCTGCAGCTCCTGGCACTCGTCGTCAGAGATGACGCCATCCATCACCACCCGCTGGGAGCCATTCAAGACTTTGGAGTTCATGGTGAGACTGATGCCTTCATAGAGCAGGGGGCCACCTGCAAAGCAATGACAAGCCTGTCCAGACACTCTCCATCAGATACTGCTTCCCCGTAAGGAACAGAAGTTCCAACTGTTTCCTGTTCACCAGAGGAATCTCCCATGCGGATGCTCCCAAAGGTGGGGTGGTCCAGAGGACAGCACTTGGAGCTGAAAGACAGGAGATGCAAGGCCTAGTCTGAGCTCCACTCCCAAACAGCTGCTGGCTCTCGGGCCTTCACGTTATCACTGAGAAGACATCCTAACACACGAGCTCCAGAATCAGAAAGAACTGGGTTTGGGCTGGCCCCGTGGCTTAGCGGTTAAGTGTGCGTGCTCCGCTGCTGGCGGCCCGGGTTCGGATCCCGGGCGCGCACCGACACACCGCTTCTCCGGCCATGCTGGGGCCGCGTCCCACATACAGCAACTAGAAGGATGTGCAGCTATGACATACAGCTATCTGCTGGGGCTTTGGGGGGAAAAAATAAATAAAAAAATTATTAAAAAAAAAAAAAAAAAAAAAAAAGAAAGAACTGGGTTTGACTCCTGGATCCTCCACTTCACAGCTGTGTGACCCTGGCAAGTTACTTAACCTCCCTGAGTTTTAATATTCTCACCTGGAAAATGGCATCTACCTCCTAAGTTTGATGCCTGTTTGACGTAAAGAACAACAAGGCAAGTGAAAGACTTGGCACACAGTGAATGCTCAAAAGTTTAGCTACCATCATATCATCCTCCTCATCATTTTATTTATTTATTTATTTATTTATTTTTTAAAAATTTCAATTCGTTTTGTTTATAATTATTTATTTATTTCTTTTTCCCCCAGAGCCCCAGTAGATAGTTGTATGTCACAGTTGCACATCCTTCTAGTTGCTGTATGTGGGATGTGGCCTCAGCATGGCCGGACAAGTGGTGCATCGGTGCACGCCTGGGATCCGAACCCAGGCCGCCAGCAGCGGAGCGCGCACACTCAACCGCTAAGCCACGGGGCCAGCCCCAGCACCTGTTCCAACAATTACGCAAACAACCAGCACAAGGCAGACCTTGTGAGGACAAGCGAACTGCCCTGGAAGCTCGGCAGAAAGACGGAGGGGACCCTAATGGGCCGGGAGACTAAGCAAGGCTTTGTAGGGTATATCTGATGCCTCCTGGGCAGAGAGGATGGGAAGTGTGTTAGGAGGAGGGACAGGCACGAACAACGACTCGTGGGCAGAGAGAGGCTCAAGGCTCAAGGCACAGGAGCAGCCCAGTGTGGGTGAAGAGAAGTACAAATGGGGGAAGAGCAGAACACAGTTGAAGGGGCAGGCAGGAGGATGGCGTCAGAGTCCCTGTGTCTGGAAGACAGGTCCAGCCCCATGTGGGAAGAGGCAAGGACAGACTGGAAGAGGAAAGATGAGTGCCAACAGGAGGATAAGAAAGGGGTTGGGCAGAGAGACAAGAAACAGAGCAGAGTCATAATGGGAGGCCTCCCCGGCAGATTGGAGGGGAGGAGGACCAAAGGAGACCCCAAGATTGTGGGGTTGGTAACAGGATGAATGATGGCAGTTCGGAGAAAACAGTTTCGCAGTAGGGAGACAGGATGAGTTTTGTCCTATAAATACTTACTGAAGTGAACTAAACTAGTGTTACTGTGACACAGGGGTCTTATTTTTTAACCAAAGGCCAACTCTCAGTGCTCTTTCCAGGTGGGAGTCCTGTTGGCAAGTTAGGAAGGACATTGAGGTGAGGCTAAGCCCTGCCCCGTGCTGGCTCAGGTCCCAAGGCTGGCCCATGGTGAGCTTGGTACTGCTGGGGGGGCGGTGCTGCCCAGCTAACGTGGGGATGACCCGCCTTGCTGCCTCCACGACAGCTGCAGACAGGCCCTGAACTCTGTCTTCTTACCTTCCCGGGTCAGCCTGCTCACATCCAGCGACTCCTTGGTCTTCTCTTCCACAAGAGTCTCAATCTCCTTCATAAGGTTTCCAATCTCCTGGGAGATACGGACGGCTGTTTCCCGTTCTGACCTGTGAGCACAGCCACCCTGAGGACTGTATTCTGGGGCTGGCCCTGCCTCCCACCCCAACTGCCCAGACTGGACCTGCCCACCCCTTGCCAGGAGTTCACATCTGCCTGGGCTCAGGAAGCCTCAAGTGCTTCATCAGACTGATCCAATCATGCAGTTTCTTCAAGGTCCTCACTTCTGTTTCTCTTGCAGTCTCTTGGGAATCACCTCTTCAGGAGTCCATGAATCCTAAAAGCAGATCAGAAAAAAATGAACACTGTAGGCTGACCTACTTAATCTTCCAGGTTTCGATGCACAGACTAGGGCCTACAGGAGACTCCCCCTTACCAGCTGCCTCCTCTCAGTAGATGAAGTGAGAGACTGCTGAACCTAAGTCACCTGGAGCCAGCTGCCCAGAATTCCCCTTTATCTTCCCCTGTCTCTTGTCCACAGGCTTCATAGCCCCATGTTTGGCTCAACCCCTAAGAGTTTTTTCCCCAGAGTCACACAGTGCACCACTCAGCCCCATCCCTTGCCCTCCTCACTCCCTCCCTCCCCAGCTCCTGCACCCTGGCTCACCGGATCAACAAAGGGAATTCCAAAGACATCATAAGCGAAGAAAAGCAGCTCCTTCTCCAGCAGGCTTCGCTGACGGTGCTCCCGTGCACTCTGAGGAAACAAGTGGAGGGAAGGCCCTGGAGCTCAGCCCATCCGCTAACTCTCGGGGTGCCCCTGGCATTCCCACTGCTGCTCCAGTGTGACCTGAGGCTTCCCCTCCCACTAGCACTACCGTGTCCATTCCCCAGTCTGGGACAAAAGTCTCACTTCTGTGCTCAAGGTCACTCTCGCCTGGCACAAGCAGTACCTCTGAGGGTGGCATAGCCAGGCTTCCCTTGAAGGGAAAAAGCCCCCTTCCTGCCCCTGCCGGAAATCTCTGAGACAGAAAATCTGATGATTCTCAGATGTGGAAATATTCTTCAAAGAAGGAAAATTCCTTCTCGACTTCTGCAGGAGTTCAATACTCAGGAAGGAAATCGAGGCAACTCGTGTGTTACTCATTTAATCTTTACAGCCACCTCTGAGGTTGATACTATTATCTTTATTTTACAGACGAGGACACTGAGGTGCAGAAGGGATATGTGACTAATTTAAGGTGACACTATAGGAAATGGTAGAGCAGGGACCTACATTCAAACCCAGGTCTTTCCTATCCTAAAGCCCATGTGCTTTTTACTACGCCACCTCCCTCCCCTCAGACTCTGAATTGTCTATGTCCCTCCCTGGAGGTGGGCAGCTGCAGCAAGAGGGCACCTGGCCCTCCCTACATGTGCTCACAGGTAGGGCTTACCCAGGGCAGGGAAACTAAGTACCTTCCGGGGTCACATCTTTCCCTAGGTGCCCCGCTAGTCTCCAAGCAGCAGAAGGAAGGAAAAGAAAAAGAAGACATCATCAGTTGAAATAAAAGATGAGGGCAGTTAAGAAAATGCTAAAGGCATCAATGAATCCTATATCATCTATTATATTTACCTGAGAGGAAGATGGACATTTTCTCCTAAGGAGTTTAAATGATTGGCTTCCTTCACCAAGTGCTAGACACCCAGCTAGGTACGGTTCCTCACTGAACCCTTTCCACTGCTCTATGAGGCTACTAGGGAGCAAATCCCACTTCCTCCATTTATTCATTCAACACTGGTTTGCTGAGCATCAGCTCTGTGTCAGGAACTGTGCAGCCACAAGGAAAAGGCAGGAAAACAGAGATTCCGTCACCACTGCTCCCACCATAAGCCACTGGGCAAGTTACCTCATCTCCTGAAGGCTAAACGTCCTCATTTCTAACATGGGTAGAATGGTGCCCACCTCACAGGGCAGCTGTGATGATTAGATGAGATGATGGGTGTAAACACAGTGCAGCGCTTGGCTGTGGACAGGGCTCAACAAACGTTTGTTACTTTCTTTCTAGAAGGGGAGTTCTAGTTAGAAAGAGTAGATTCACCACATGGGCTTATTTTCCTTTTCTGCCCCAGACTCACTAATATGACCATAAGTGGGGAAAAGAAAAGGTCTCAACCCAGCAAGACAAAGAGACCAGGAGAAGTGCCATCTCAAATCCAGATGGTCACCATCTAGCGGCCACAGAAGACAAATACAAGGTAACCGGTCTCCACTGAGGAGGGATGGTGAGAGAGGATTATTTCTATGGGGGATTCCAGAGCTAGGAAGGAAGAGCCTCGGTTTTTCCTTCAGGGTAGGCTGGTGGTGCCACCTCACCGGGTTGTTATGAGCATTAAATGAAATAAAAGCTATGAAAGAATTTTGTAAGCTATAAAATGCCACACACATTTGAAGGGTGGTTCTTTTCAACAGTAACAACCGAATGAGAAGTCTGCTACTGCCACATCATCTGCCCACTTCTCCCAGAGAACAGAGGGAACATGAGCCACCTCGGGTGGGGCCAGGCAGGCCGGAAGACCGTGAGGAAAGCACCTGCTCCAGCTGTGTGTTCCTGGGTGTGTGGACAGCACCCTGCATGCGTCTCCCACTCGGGGAACGTGGTGCCTCAGTGGATATGGAGAGGAGGGAGGAGTGGGAACACCCCACACTCTGCCAACTCCGCCTCCTCCCTCCACCTCGTGAGTGCCCCTCTTCTCAACACTGCCTCCCTCAGGCCTCGGAGGCTCTCCTCTGCACCACCACAATCGCCTCCAACTGCTCTCCGGCTTCCCGTTGCTTCCCTTTCTGAGCCCTGCCCCATCACATCTTGTCAGGCTACTGCTTAAACTCTTCGAGGACTTGCCACCGTCTGCCTCATGGAATACAGTCTCAGGTTGTGGCATGGCACTTAAGACCCTTCAAAATCTGACCCTCTCAGGCCTCATCTCCTGTAACTCCCCAGTACCACCTTCCATTTATATGTGACAATTGTCCAGGTTGTTTGCACATGCTGTTCTCTGTCTAAAAGGCCCTTCCCTGCCTCATTCACCTATTGAAGGCTTTTAAAACCAAACGCCAACACCACTTCCCCTTGCGAAGCCTTCCCTGACTCTGCAGGCAGTCAGTCGATGACGTCCCCCTGCTTCCACGACAGCCTGCACGCATGTCCACTATTACATTCTCTATAGTGTTCTATAAACTTTGGATTATATATCTCTAAGGTATGTTTTGGATAGCATTCAA
The DNA here is from genome assembly GCF_057802395.1 of Ceratotherium simum simum. Taxonomy (NCBI): domain Eukaryota; kingdom Metazoa; phylum Chordata; class Mammalia; order Perissodactyla; family Rhinocerotidae; genus Ceratotherium; species Ceratotherium simum. The sequence continues at coordinate 16,423,319 of NC_141921.1, read as the reverse complement.
AAGGACATGAAAGTAATCATATATAGCTAAAAAAAATCCCCAGAGAGACAAACATAAATAGAAACAGTCAGGCCTCCCTCCACACCCCTGACCTGTAGGCCCACGCCTCAGGGGTAATCCCTATTAACAGTTTCTTATCAATCTGTCCAGAAAGTTTAAAATTTTAAAAATATATATGTCTTACAAAAACATAAATAGGATATAATATAATTACAGTTCTCTATCTTCTTTTTTTCTTTACCTAAAATTGGATCATGGAGCTAATTTCATATTGGTGCACAGTAATCTACTCATGCAATATAAGAGTTGTCTTGTATGTCATTGAATGCATGTACCATAATTTATTTAACTAGTCCCCAAATTGATGGCATTTAGCTTGTTTCTAGTTTTTTTGCTTTTAGCAGTGATGTTCCGATGCACATCTGTGCACGTGCACCTTTGCATCCCGTGTGGTACAGCTGCGAGGTGAATCCTGGCAGTTGAATTGCTGGTTAAATGAACAGTGCGATTTGCAGTACCCCAACAGTGCAGGGGTGTGCCTGTTTTCTCACCCCCTACCTTTGTCTAATATATTTGTTGCATAAACAACTGAGTGGCCTCTAGAGTAACTGTAGCTATTTACCATTTTTTCCTTTGACAAAATGAAAAACTAGTCTAAAGTTACAGCCATTTTTACATAAAATGTACGTGGAGTTTGGGAAAGGCCAGCAGGACACAAGTGACTGAGGGCCACAGTGATAAGCCACCCTGTTTCAGGAAGTGGCTGAGGTCAGAGGCGAGAAAACTGGCCACCTGCTACCTGTGTACCATCAGCAAGACTCCCGCAATGCTACCTGTGCACACAACACTTTGTACACACTAGTACTGCGCCTGTTGGCTCAAGACCTCATTTGACTCTCACACTCATCCTGTGTTGAAGACAGAGCAAGAACCACAGTCCCATTTTATAGAAGGAGAAACCGAGACTCAGAGGGGCAATGGAGCACGCCTAAGATCCCACCCGACGTGCTACGACCTTTGGACGTAGCCAAAGGTCACACGGCTAGTAAGTGCAGGAGCCAGCACTTCAGCCCAGACTAGTGACTTCAAATCCACCTCATGGTTCTGGGCTCAAGAAGGAGAGGGTCTAGGGTCTGTGCAAGGCTTACGTACAAATATCAAGGCTCAAATCTCATTACGTTAAAAACAGAGAACTTTTGGACCAGCCCTGTGGCTTAGCGGTTAAGTGCGCGCGCTCCGCTGCTGGCGGCCCGGGTTGGGATCCCGGGCGCGCACTGATGCACCGCTTCTCCGGCCATGCTGAGGCCGCGTCCCACATACAGCAAATAGAAGGAAGTGCAGCTATGACATACAACTATCTACTGGGGCTTTGGGGGAAAAAAAAAAAACAGAGAACTTTTCACGTTTTTAATTACAAAAATAATACCCATTTACTGCAGGGAATTTAGAAAATATGAATGAGCAAAATACAAAAATCACCCATAATTCCACCACCCAGAAATAACCATTGTTAACATTTCAGTGCATTTCATTTTAGTCTTTGTATTTGATAGACTTTTCTCCTTGTTTTGGAGTCAGATGGGAATAATGCTGAAAGAGGGAGAGATCAGACAATGGCAGAAAGAAGAGGAGATAGGGAGGAAAACAGAGACAGAAAACAGGTGAGTGAAAAAAAAATTTAGCATGAAGTAAAAAAATGACAGATTTTGGTCAAATGGTGTCAAGTCTCAAAGTAGGGGCACCAAAAAAGAGAAAGAACATGGCTGCTGTGCAGTCCTGTTTTTCTTTGCCAGCTCACAGACTTCTGGGCCCAGATCATGCTGATTATGGCTCCCATGTGTTCCCCAAGCTTCCTGTGCTCCCTTGTTCTCTGAGGGGGAAGCGGTCTGTGCACGCACACCCCACGCACCCTGTCCCCACCACACCCAAGCAGGGCTGGCTCTCCTTCCTCTACCCCACTCTCTGCCCTCTGGGTTCAGCTCGCAGCTGCCCTAACTAATGGAAGTCTCTCACCTCACGGGGGCCAATGGACGTGGCTTGTTCTTCTCCAAGCATGGCTGTATAGTAGGCCAGATTCTGGTTCATCACCTCGTCATTGGGGAAGAAGAGGAGATAGGTCTTGGCACATTCAATAGCCTGTGAATAATTCCCAACTGCAAAGGGCAAAAAAAATGGCTGAGAAGAAAGGGTCCAATCTTGGGTACCAGGAACCACTAGTGTACAGTCTCAGCACAGCTCAGGAAATGATGACACAACAGGATGGCACCAGCTACATAACAGGACTGTCTGATTTGGGGGAGAAGTTATAGAATACACATAGAATATACAACTGATTTTACGGTATGCAGGGTCCTCAGATAATTCAAACACTGGCCTCAACATTCCCAATCATTAGACCAATTTCAGGAATATTCCCCTGTCTTCCTACCTTTTTTCCCCCTATGGATTTTCAGAAGAGGGGGGAAGATTACAATAGCAGATTGCCTCTTTGGCATAACAGTTCTTGTTGATATGTGTCAGTCTCCTCAACTCAATTATATACACCATATATTCTTTTTTTTTTTTTTTTTTTTGTGAGGAGATCAGCCCTGTGCAAACATCTGCCAATCCTCCTCTTTTTTTTGCTGAGGAAGATGGGCCCTGGGCTAACATCTGTGCCCATCTTCCTCCACTTTACATGGGACGCCGCCACAGCATGGCTTAGCCAAGCGGTGTATCAGTGCGCGCCCGGGGTCCGAACCGGCGAACCCTGGGCCGCCGCAGCGGAGCACGTGCGCACTTAACTGCTTGCGCCACCGGGCCGGCCCCAACACCATATATTCTTGAACATGCTGTAACGCTTAGCACACAGCAGGAATGCAGTAAAGGCCTGCAGACTTGTTGCTTTTAGGATACTGACAGCAGCCCCACCGCAACCCCTAAGAGCATCAGTGCTGTGCTAGGGAGGGGGGCTGGGAAATGTGCTGTGAACTGGTTGAAATGGTAGTACCCTTGCCTTTGCTATAACTTAATTCAGATGCAAAATTAGATTACAAATGTTATAGAAAGGACAAGAGAGAGAGGTCCTAGAGTCTCCTTCTCCCAGCTTTTTGGGCTGCTGGTACCAGCTTCCAGGGCAGTGGCTTGTGACAAGGCCCCCAGGGATCACCGGCATGGTGCCTCCCAGAGCCACAGAGAGAAGCCAAATGTGTTGAAGAAGCCCAGTGGCCATAATCCTGCCTACCTTGCTTTTGGCTTCTTAGTTAAAAGCAGCCGAGAAAGAGGAAAGCAGGCCTTACTGTTATAGTAGGCAAACTGCAGATAATTATAATGCGATGGGAGGAAGTCTTCAAAGGGTTTCTCTCGACTTGGGTGGGAAGCAAGCTCGGTGACACAGCTCTGCTTACAGCTGAGGACCTGGATGTAATGATCTGAAAGGAATCAAGGAGAGGGACTACGCATAAGGTCAGTCTTCAAGATTCAAAGTCTGGTTAAGACGAACAAATTCAAGTGGAAGCAATTTCCAGTCAGATTCCCAGATTTAAGAAATTTGGGAATGAGGCTGAAGAGCTGCGTCTGTATTATCACGATATTGCTCTCAGAGCCCAGGCAGGCCTGGCGAGGGCTGGGCTCCAAGCGCGCACCTGTAATGGCCTGGAAGAGGTCCGCATTGTAGTCAAGGTAGTTGTAGCCGTCGTAGTCATAGGGCCCTTCGCAGAGAGCCCGGCACTCCTCATCGGCCACGAAGTACTCTTGCAGGGCTGCCTCTAGGTGGGGCACAGCTTCCTGCGGCTGCTCCTCTGAGTAGAGTCGCACTCCCAGTCGGAACTCGTGCTACTGGGAGGAAGGGGTACTCAAACACAGGCCAGAGACAACCCTCTCCTCGCCCATGGCTACCTTCACAGGCATCCTCATATCCTACTGGTGTCAGGCTGTGGATGGAAAGGGCAGCTGCTACATAACGAAGGCCTTTTGTCAATGGTCTTTACTTGTTTCTTTTGAAATTTAAAAACATTTAACTCAATCTAGATGAAAGATGTATGGGAGCTCATTGTAATTTTCTTGCACTTTTCTGTAGGGCTAAAAGTTCTCAAAATAAAAGCTTAATAAAAAAATGTAACTCTTAAGTGTCAGAATGTGGTCTGTGGCGATGAGAGCAATCTTTGCAGCAGTCAGGGGTAATGGGGGCTGCTGCCACTGATTACAGACTTCGGTTTTGCTATCTGTGAGACACAGCCCCCTCTCGTGGACAATAACTATTTTCATTTGTCACAAAATCACTAAAAAAAACCCCGCAAAACTGTGTATAGTTGTATAATGTAACAGATGCACACAATTTACTTTTAAAAGTCATTCTGACATTGTTTCTGATATCTCTATTTCTAAACTATTAACATTTAAGAGAACATACACTCTTTACAAAAATGCTATATTATCACAGACAATATCTCTTACGGAACAGACTTTTCCTGCTGAACAAATAGAATAAGAACACTGAGGAACACTGTGCCACTTATTGTAGTGCAAAGCAAAAACCTACATGACCAAAAGTAAATTAATATGATCTATGCATAAGATGGACTATCATGGAGCCATTAAAAGTTGTGTTTTCAAAGAAAATTTAAAGATATGAGAAAAGGCTCATGATATAATGTTAGTTCAAAAAGGATGATGAAAAATACATATATAATATGACACCAAATTAGGTTAAAAAATTAGATAGACTTATTAGATTGTTAGACTTATTATATTATATATATACATACATATAATATATATTATAATATTATTATATTATTAGACTATTAGACTTATTAGATTAGACTTAAAAAACTGGCCAAAATATCAACTACTGGTTTTCTTAAGGTGATAGTATTATAGATGATTACTTTCTGTTTTATACTTATCTGCATTTTTCTAATGTTGTTCAATGAACATATATTACTTCTGTAATCAGAAAACAACCCTAGTCAATGTCACTTTGATAAAAAGACAGAGAGAGAGACGGGGATCAAGTTTTTTACCATATGGGGTTTGGCCTCAAGATCCTTGAAGTCAGCCTCCTTCACCCCAGACATGGTTTGGTAATAGTCTAGGTTCTGACGCATCTCCATGTGCTCGGGATTGCCCACGAAGAAGGTGTGCGCCGCTGCTACGGCTTTCTCCAACTTGTTTATCTAAGAATGAAGCACAAGAACATAATTCTCACACCCAAACCCTGAAGGTTTGTATCCAAATGCGCAGTCCACGGTAAACAGGAAATCCCAGCCTTCCTGAGCCTTCCACTCAAATTGTGCCCCAGCCCCTGCCAGCCCCAGAAAACACACCTACTGCAGGAACTACACACCAGAGATTAGCACAAGGGTCCTGGGCGGATTTTCAGCTATTTTTCAAATCAGGCTCAGGGGTCCCCAAGTTACAGGAGGTAATGCTTCATCGGTGTAAACTTTCTATTTTAAAACAAAGGTCCTATTGTAGGGGGAAGGCTGTGGAAGACTAACTGCCCAAATAACACATTCTCAAGATTCAGATGTAGCAACTGAGCTGAAGACAGCCTAAGGCTTCAAGGATTTAGGGGTAGGGGAGAAAGAGCAGTTAACAATTAGACCATACCTAAGAATTTGCTTAGAAAATACTTTTTTTCCCCATAAAATAAGTGTTTTTGACACATTCAAGGAAAAGGTAGGTGGCTGAAAAATCCTAAGGTTCTATACCAAATCCACACAAGGCATCTTCTGACTCAAAGCCCAGGGCTCACAAGGTAAAAACAAGTAGCTATAAAGAAATCTGAGGAGAAAAAGTGTGCTACCCATGATGATAATGCCCACAGCAATGGACTCCAGAACATCCAAGTGACACAGGTTCATACGTAGACTCCAGAATCAATCACTGATGACCTAATGATTAACTACAGGGCTTTGGGGTCAGACAGACCGGTGACAGATCTAGGTTTAACCACTCACTTGCTGGGGCTTTAGACAAATTACTTCAAGTTTACTCTCTAAACTCAGTTCCCTAATCTGTCATCTGCAGACAGCCCTCACTCACTACCTCACAGGATTATCGGGAAGGTTAACTGGGGCAACGTATATGCAGCTTCTCACACATGGTGCCGGGTGCATATTAAATGCTCAATCAATGTTAGCTCAGTAACTGTAAATCTTAGCATATTAGTAATATGCTAAGAAAATATTTTTTCTTTTCTGGTCATCAGTACTAGTAAGTGCACACTAAAAAAGGAGTCAGCCTTGGCCTGTGACGCTAAAATAGCTAGGTAACCCAAGGTCAATAATCCTCATCTGTGTACCTCAGTTTCCTCAATGGTAAAATCAGAAATTCTCTCAAGTCTGTCCCTTTTGTGGAGTTATTCTCTCTCCCCTATCTTTGGGCATTGCTGTTGTCTTGCTCTGTTCTCCCCCATCTCCTCCCTCCTCTCTCTGCCCCAGCCCTTCTTTACTTCCTAAGCACTGAGGCACCGAATTTCCTTCTCTCATGTGGACAACTACATTCATCTCCTAATGGCTCGCCCTGCCACCACTTTCTCCTTCCAAGGCTTATTCCTCGTGGCTTCCAGAATTAGCATTCTGAAACCCAATTCTGATGATGGCTTCCTGAGGCCTGCAGAATTCTCTTTCCAGTCTTGCCTCACTCTGTCTGGAACAGCCATCTTTCTTCTCCTCTAGCAGTATTTAGGATCAGCTTCAAATGTCATCCTTTCTTTCAAGTCTTTCTAATTTCTGTGAGACAAAGCTAGATTCTCCTTCCTTTGTGCCCCCACAGACCTGTGACATATTCTTTTAGTAGTTCTTACTACAGTGATTCTTAACAGGAAAGCAAGACAAAACAAAAACATATCAAGTCAAGCATTTTAATTACCTATACAAGAACTGGAATGTAGTAGGTATTCAATAAATGTTTGTCAAAGAATTTTAAAAAGTGCTATTAAGTGACATGACCAAAGACACAGCCTAATTATTTTGGTTTCAGGTCCAGTATTCATTTGAGTAACTAGGAGGAATGGAGCAGAACTGTGTAAGCAAAATGCTTGTGGAGAGGAGGAAATCTGAGGTCCCCAAGATTTTCTTAGTCTCTCTTTAGGCTGATTTGAAGGTCTATTAAACTATGGATATTATAGATAATCGGCATAGTCCTCCTTCTTTTATTTCCCCCAACAAAATGCGGCTAATAATAGCACCTTCCTTACAGGATAGATATTGCAAGAATCTGGGCAAACGAATTAACAAACGCAAAGTACTTAAAACGGTGCCTGAAAGTCTGTGCTGGCTGTCATCATCATCACGCAAGCCAGGAGCACTCCAAATCCATGTATACACTGGGACTTAAGGCACTCTGGAATTCCTAAAAATACCCCTTTTCTTTGGAAACCTGACAGAAGGGCCTGAGGGTCCCCCACAGGGAGGCGCTAGACAGCCCTTACTGGCGACGTGGCAACCTCAGGTCCTGAAAGAGAGCTGCAGCGCTCGGGCTCGGGCAGCAGGAAAAGCATCCCTGAAACACGAACCGGAAGGAAGATACTGTAAAAGGTCCCAGCTTCTCTCTCGGACACTTACAATGAAATCAGGATGAGAGACCCAAGCTGCCGCTCTCGGGGGCCTCCCGGGGAACACAGGCCAAGTATTGCTGGGTCTGTGCCTTAGCCCCCAGGCTGGACCTTTGGGGTCCAATCTCCCTATGAGAGCCAGGCGAGACAGGTCTCCCGGCAGCGTCCCTGCTCTCCCTGGATCCGAGGAGAACTCCCCGGCCAGGAGGCCACCTTCCCTCTTCGCGGACGCTTCCCTGACCCCCCAAGTTCCCCCGGGTCGCCTGCCACCACGCCCAGAAGGCCCCCGGCCGCCCGAGCCCGGGCAGGTCTGCACCTTGAAGTAGGCGACCTGCAGGTAGTTGTAGGGGCTCCGCTTGCGGAACTCCAACTCCAGCTCCTCGCTGAGCGCGTGCGCGGCCGGCGGCCCGAGGCAGCGGCGCAGGCAGGCGGCGCGGCGCAGCAGGCCCCCGAAGAAGCGCAGGTCGCGCAGGGCGGCGGCACCCGCGGCCGGCGCCGGGCTCGGGGGCGCGTCGGGGTCCAGCTCCCACGGCAGGTCGGCGGCACAGCGGGTGCGGCAGCGCAGGCGGAGGGCGCGCAGGGCGGCCCGCGAGCGCAGCGCCCGCTCCATGCTCAGAACCACCCCGGCCCAGTCCCCGCGCGCGTAGGCCGCGGTCCCGTCGGCGAAGAGCAGATCAGGCGCCGCCACGTCCCATCCCGCCTCGGACTCCACCTCCGCCCGGGAGGCGGCGGCGGCGACGGCCAGCAGCGCGGTCAGCAACCTCAACGCGCGCGCCGCCATTGCCTCCTCTGACCTAACGGGACCGTGCGCCGCCCGCCACGGAGGCCGAAGTACCACCCCCGGCAGCCCCGCCCCCGAGCGAAGCTCCGCCTCCCAGGCCCGGCGGCGCATGCCCAGGAGGCTTTCACCGCCTCTGGCGCTCTCCTGGGCCCCGTCCCTCAGCGGACCTGTGCGTCCGCCGGAGCCCCGCCTCCGAGCGCGGGCCGTGCTCCGCAGCTCCGACGTCCACTGGCCAGGGGCACGGAAGCTCCGCCCACGGGCCTTTATGCGCTTGCTCTCCCGGCCCGCTCCGCCCTGCCCGGGGTTGGGAGGGTAGAGCCCAGTCATGGACGGCGCTGCAGCGGCTGGGCGGGCGGAGGGCGTCCCAGAAAACCGAGGAGTTCAGTCGGCGGCAGGTCGGGGAGGTACGCGGGGCGGGAGTCGGAAGGGGCCGCTGGGCTCCCGGGCTCCGCGGGAGGCAGAGGGCGGGCGCTCACGGCCTGTGTTCCCGGGTGTGTGTCGCAGGACGCCTGGTGGAGCTCACCGCGACCCCCGGCGGCCTGGCCCTCGTGAGCCCCTACCACACCCGCCGGGCCGGCGACCCCCTAGACCTCGTGGCGCTCGCAGAGCAGGTGCAGAAGGTGAGGAGGCGCGGCTGGCGAAGTAAATGCCCATCTTCGTTCATGTTTGGCCCTGCGTCTTACGGCTCGGTCCTCGCAGCCACCTAGTGTGGGGGAGCCTGTGTTCTGGTCTCCGTTTACACACGGGGAAACTGTCACGGCGAGTGGGTGGCCTGGCCCGAACTCTGATCTTCGGAGACCAAAGGCTCCTTCAGCTGCTACTTGAGTGCTGCCATTATCTCCCTTCGTGGGAAGGTTTGCACGGCACTTTCAATATTCATTATTGCATTTGGGCCTTAGGACAGCCCTGTGAGGTGGCAGGATAGTTATTCTTCCCCTTCGACACGTAAAGAGAAGTTTCCGGGGAAATTTCAAGATCACAAATGCAGATTCTACAAGGATGCATAGTCCACTTACTTTAAACTGCTTCCCGTAAGATCTTTACCTGTGACCCAAGAGTGTAGAATTTAACATCTTCTAGAAGGGCAAAGACTCTAAGTTTTGTCCTCTGTCCTCATTCACTGGACACAGTATTCCCAAGTCTAGTGCTTAGACGATGATTGCCAAGAGAAGTAAAAGAAGGAGGAAATGTGAAGTAACAGCAAAGGCACTGGTGGTTTGGACACCTGAGTTTGAATCCCACTTTTGATATTAACTTGCACTGTGACTTGAGGCAAATTACTTTTCTCTGGACCTCAGCTTCTTTATCTGTAAGATGCAGGATTTGAACTATGAGAGCTCCTAGATCTACAGCTCTGAAAAACCAAGTTCCAGCTAATCTCTCACTAAGACTTCTAGTTGTGGGACCCTCTTCAATATGTACAGATTTAGGGCCCTGCTGCTTTAAAGCTTATGTAGTTCCTCCTCCTTGTATCACATTTGCCCTTGTTTATATTGAAATGTCTTTGTTTTGCTGAAAGATCTTTAATAATTAATGTGCTCAAATTCCTTTGCATATTCATCTCTGTACTTTAGTGTTTTTTTTTTCTTTCAAGTGGGAAGATTTTTATTATTTATTAATTTATTGATGTTGTAATAGTTTTTAACATTGTGAAATTTTGGGTTGTACATTTTTGTTTGTCCATCACCATATACATGTCTCCCTTCACCCCTTGTGCCCACCCCCCACCCCCCATCCCCCACCCCCATTGCCCCTGGTAACCACAATACAGTTTTCTCTGTCCAGGTGTTGGTTTATATGCCACATATGAGTGAGATCATACAGTGTTTGTCTTTCTCTTTCTGGCTTACTTCACTTAACATAATACCCTCCAGGCCCATCCATGTTGTTGCAAATGGGACAATTTTGTCTTTTTTTATGGCTGAGTAGTATTCCATTGTATATATATACCACATCTTCTTGATCCAATCATCAGTCGAGGGACACTTAGGTTGCTTCTACTTCTTGGCTATGGTGAATAATGCTGCAGTGACCATAGGGGTGCATAAGCCTCTTTGGATTGTTGATTTCAGGTTCATTGGATAGATTCCCAGTAGCGGGATGGCTGGGTCATAGGGCATCTCTATTTTTAATTCTTTGAGGAATCTCCATACCGTTTTCCATAGAGGCTGCCCCAGTTTGCATTCCCACCAGCTGTGTATGAGGGTTCCTGTTTCTCCACATCCTCTCCAACATTTGTTGTTTTTTGTCTTGGTGATTATAGCCTTTCTAACGGGCATGAGGTGATATCTTAGTGTTGTTTTCATTTGCGTTTCCCTGATGATTAGTGATGTTGAACATCTTTTCATGTGTCTATTGGCCATCTGTTTATCTTCTTTGGAGAAGTGTCTGTTCATTTCCTCTGCCCATTTTTTGATCGGGTTGTTTGTTTTTTTGTTGTTCAGTTGTGTGAGTTCTTTATATATTATGGAGATCAACCCCTTGTCAGATGTATGTTTTGCAAATATTCTCTCCCAGCTGGTGTGTTGTCTGTTCATCTTGATTCTGGTTTCGCTTGTTTTGTAGAAGCTCTTTAATCTGATAAAGTCCCACTTGTTTATTTTTTCTTTAGTTTCCCTAGTCTGGGTAGGCATGTCATCCGAAAAGATTCCTTTATGACCAAAGTCAAATAATGTGTTGCCTATATTTTCTTCTATGAGTTTTATAGTTTCAGGTCTCACCTTCAGGTCTTTGATCCATTTTGAGTTAATTTTTGTGAATGGTGCTAGCAAATGGTCCACTTTCATTCTTTTGCATGTGGCTGTCCAGTTTTCCCAACACCATTTATTGAAGAGACTTTCCTTTCTCCGTTGTATGTTCTTAGCTCCTTTGTCGAAAATTAGCTGTCCATAGATGTGTGGTTTTATTTCTGGGCTTTCAATTCTGTTCCATTGATCTGTGTGTCTGTTTTTGTACCAGTACCATGCTGTTTTGACTACTATTGCTTTGTAGTATGTTTTGAAGTCAGGGATTGTGATGCCTCCTGCTTTGTTCTTTTTTCTTAGGATTGCTTTAGCTATTCGGGGTCTTTTGTTGCCCCATATGAATTTTAGTATTCTTTTTTCTATTTCTGTGAAGAATGTCATTGGGATTCTCATTGGGATTGCATTGAATCTGTAGATTGCTTTAGGTAATATAGACATTTTAACTATGTTTATTCTTCCAATCCGTGTGCATGGGATGTCTTTCCATTCTTTATGTCATCATTGAATTCTTTCAATAATGTCTTGTAGTTTTCATTGTATAGGTCTTTCACCTCCTTGGTAAGATTTATTCCTATATATTTGATTCTTTTTGATGCAATTGTAAATGGTATTATCGTTTTGAGTTCTCTTTCTGTTAGTTCATTATTAGCATACAGAAATGCAGCTGATTTTTGTAGATTGATTTTGTACCCTGCAACTTTGCTATAGTTGTTGATTATTTCTAATAGTTTTCCAACGGGTTCTTTAGGGTTTTCTATATATAAAATCATGTCATCTGCAAATAGTGAGAGTTTCACTTCTTCGTTACCTATTTGGATTCCTTTTATTCCTTTTTCTTGCCTAATTGCTCTGGCCACAACCTGCAGTACTATGTTGAATAGGAGTGGTGAGAGTGGGCAGCCCTGCCTTGTTCCTGTTCTCAGAGGAATGGCTTTCAGTCTTTCCCTGTTGAGTATGATGTTGGCTGTGGGTTTGTCATAAATAGCCTTTATTATGTTGAGATACTGTCCTTCTATTCCCGTTTTGTTGAGAGTTTTTATCATAAATGGATGTTGTATCTTGTCAAATGCCTTCTCTGCGTCTATTGAGGTGGCCATGTGGTTTTTATTCTTTGTTTTTTTGATGTGGTGTATCACGTTGATTGATTTGCGGATGTTGAACCATCCCTGCGTCCCTGGTATAAATCCCACTTGATCATGGTGTATGATCTTTTTAATGTATTGCTGTATTCGGTTTGCCAATATTTTGTTGAGGATTTTTGCATCTGTGTTCATCAGCGATATTGGCCTGTAATTTCCTTCTTTGTATTGTCTTTGTCTGGCTTTGGTATCAGGGTGATGTTGGCCTTGTAGAATGATTTAGGAAGTGTTCTGTCTTCCTCTATTTTTTGGAATAGTTTGAGAAGGATGGGTATTAAATCTTCTTTGAATGTTTGGTAAAATTCACCAGAGAAGCCATCTGGTCCTGGATTTTTATTTTTTGGGAGGTTTTGATTACTATTTCAATCTCTTTACTTGTGATTGGTCTATTCAGATTCTCCATTTCTTCTTGGTTCAGTTTTGGGAGGTTGTATGAGTCTAAGAATTTATCCATTTTTTCTAGATTGTCGAATTTGTTGGCATATAATTTCTCATAGTATTCTCTTATAATCCTCTGTATTTCCATGGTATCCGTTGTAATTTCTCCTCTTTCATTTCTAATTTTATTTACTTGAGCCTTTTCTCTTTTTTTCTTAGTAAGCCTGGCTAATGGTTTGTCGATTTTGTTTATCTTCTCAAAGAACCAACTCTTTGCTTCATTAATCCTTTCTACTGTTTTTTTGGTCTCAATTTCATTTATTTCTGCTCTGATTTTTATTATTTCTCTCCTTCTTCTGACTTTGGGTTTTGTTTCTTCTTCTTTTTCTAGTTCTGTTAGGTGTAATTTGAGGTTGCTTATTTGGGCTTTTTCTTGTTTGTTAAGGTGGGCTTGTATCGCTATGAGTTTCCCTCTCAGGACCACTTTTGCTGCATGCCGTATGGTTTGGTATGACATATTTTCATTTTTGTTTGTTTCCAGATAGTTTTTGATTTCTCCTTTAATTTCATCAATGATCCATTGGTTGTTCAGTAGCGTGTTGTTTAATCTTCACATTTTTGTCACTTTCCCAGTTTTTTTTTTCATGGTTGATTTCCAGTTTCATAGCATTATGGTCTGAAAAGATGTTTGTTATGATTTCAATCTTCTTAAATTTATTGAGGCTTGCTTTGTTTCCCAACATATGGTCTATCCTTGAGAATGTTCCATGCGCACTTGAGAAGAATGTGTAGTCAGCTGTTTTTGGATGGAGTGCTCTGTATATGTCTACTAGGTCCATCTCGTCCAGTTTTTCATTTAAGTCTACTATTTCTTTATTGACTTGTTGTCTGGATGATCTATCCATTGATGTAAGTGGGGCATTAAGATCCCCTACTATTATTGTGTTGTTGTTAATGTCTCCTTTTAGGTTTGTTAATAGTTGCTTTATGTACTTTGGTGTTCCTATGTTGGGTGCATATATATTTATAAGTGATATGTCTTCTTGGTGGAGTGTCCCTTTTATCATTATATATTTCCCTTCTTTGTCTCTCTTAACCTGTTTTATCTTGAAGTCTACTTTGTCTGATATGAGTATGGCAACACCTGCTTTCTTTTGTTTGCCATTAGCTTGGAGTATTGTCTTCCATCCTTTCACTCTGAGCCTCTGCTTGTCTTTAGAGCTGAGATGTGTTTCCTGGAGGCAGCATATTGTTGGGTCTTGCTTTTTAATCCATCCTGCCACTCTGTGTCTTTTGATTGGAGATGTGGGGGAAGAGGGAGAATCCCCCTCTGCCCCTTCACTTAAGGTTCTTATGGCTGGCCAAATAATTAACAAGACAGGTTAGTAGGAGAAAATAATACCAAGTTTAATAACATGTATACATGGGAGAAAGCAGGGACACTGCGTTTCTCAACACAATAGCAGAAATTCTCGTCTTAAATACCATGTTCAGCCACCGACAAAGGAGGATGTTGGGGGCGGGGGAGTCAGTTACAGGAGGTTACCACTAAAGCACAGTAAACAAGAGTAAGGTTATTATGCAGATTTAAGGTCTCACCTTCCACATTGATAAGCCTCTAGAAATGAGGTCATCCCCCCTCTTCCCAAATACAGAGAGGGAGATACCTTTACAAATGGAGATTTCCTTTATAAATGTAAATGTTTGTCTGACAACTCCTCGCAGGGCCATCCAGAGAATGTGGCCAGAGAGACAGAACTTCCGATAAGATGGGCTTGTTGCTGCCTTTCCTATTGTAACATCTATTTTACATTATGTTACAGCCATCAGATGGAAGATCTGTTCCAGGAAGGAATTACTATGTCAAATTCTTTAGGCAGTTAGTGGGGGAGGTCAAATGTCCATCAGAGAAAACAATCAAGGTAAAGAGATATATTTCAGGGTGGCCAAATCTTGATCTCCCACAGAGAGTTCAATCCATTTACATTTAGGGTAATTATTGATATATGAGGGCTTAATGTTGCTGTTTTGTCACTTATTTTCCGGTTCTTTTGCATTTCCTTTGTTTCTTGTCCCATTTGTTTCGGACTGCCAATTCAGTTTGGTTGTTCTGTCTTATGACTCTTCTAGTTTTCTCTTTGTTTATCATATGTGATTTTGTTTTGATTATTTGTTTAGTGGTTACCTTGAGGTTTGTGTAAAAAATCTTGTGTATGAGATAGTCCATTATCTGATGGCCTCCTATTTCCTTATACTAAGTCAATTCAATCACTTTCCTCTTTCCCTTCTAAGTTGTTCTTGTTATACCTTATTCGATCTTGTGTTGTGGGTGTGTGTTTACAGTGATGAGGTTAAATTTATTTTTGGTGAATTCCTTACTTTGATCTTTGATTTTGGTATTTAAGTGGTTGCTAACCTATTCCGGTAAAGATCTACTATTTTTCTGAGTTTGTCTACCTATTTTTCTACTTGCTCCAAGCTTTGGGTTCCCTTTCTCTTCTTTTTTTCAGGCCTGAGGGCCTTCTTGAGTATTTCTTGTAGTGGGGGTCTTGTGGCCATGAACTCCCTTAGCTTTTGTTTATCTGGGAAAGTTACTATTTCTCCATCATACTTGAAGGATATTTTTGCTGGATAGAGTATTCTTGGCTGAAAGTTTTTGTCTTTCAGTATTTTGAATATATCATTCCAGTCTCTCCTAGCCTGTAAAGTTTCTGTTGAGAAATCCGCTGAGAGCCTGATGGGAGTTCCTTTGTACGTTATTTTTTGTTTTTGTCTAGCTGCCCTTAATACTGTTTCTTTGTCATTGACTTTGGCCATCCTTACCACTGGAAGTCGTGGAGTGGGCCTTTGCCTGTTGGCGTATTCAGGTGATCTATTGGCTTCGCTTACTGGTATTTCCTGCTCCTTCCCCAGATTTGGGAAGTTCTCAGCTATTATTTCCTTGACTAGGCTCTCTGTTCCTCTGTCCCTCTCTTCTCCCTCAGGAATACCTATAATTCTCATGTTACATTTCCTAATGGAGTCAGATATTTCTCGGAGGCTTTCTTCATTTCTTTTTAGTCTTAGTTCTCTCTCCTCTTCCATCTGGAGCATATCTGTATTCCTATCCTCTGTAATGCTAATTCTTTCCTCCATATTGTCAGCTCTGTTCTTTAAAGATTCCAGATTCTTCTTTATCTCCTCCATTGTGTTCTTCATCTCCATCAGCACTGATTGGGTTTTTAATTTTATTTATTTATTTATTTTTTCCCCCAAAGCCCCAGTAGATAGTTGTATGTCATAGCTGTACATCCTTCTAATTGCTGTGTGTGGGACGCGGCCTCAGCATGGCCGGAGAAGTGGTGCGTCGGTGCACGCCTGGGATCTGAACCCAGGCCACCTGCAGCGGAGCGCGCGCACTTAACCGCTAAGCCACCGGGCCAGCCCCTGATTGGTTTTTCTTCATGATTTCAATCTCTTTTGTGAAGAAACTCCTAATCTCATTGAATTGTTTGTGTTGTCTCATATTTCGTTGAGTTTTTTTATGATAGCTATTTTGAAATCTCTGTCGTTTAGGTTATGGATTTCTGTGTCTTCAGCGTTGGTTTCTGGGTGCTTGTCATTTTCCTTCTGGTCTGGTGATTTCATGTACCTTTGCACTGTGGTTCCTATATTGGCTTTGTTTTTCCTCATCCTGGAAATATCTGGTTGCAATTTCCACCGGCCGCCACTGTGTGGGGGTAAAGGGCTGTGAAATCTGAGGCCCCTGTGCTCTGCCCCGGCTGTTCGCTGCCATCAGCCGGCCGCTTGGTTTGGTCTGGTCGGCTGGTGGGGGGGCTCTCTCTCTCTTTTGCCCTCTGGGTCCCTGGCGTGGGGGGCTTCTCGTTCGCCCCTCGTCATCTGCTCTCCTGGGGTGCTCAGATGTTGATGGTACCCTGTAACAGTTCTGAATGCTCTGTGTGGGAGTTTCCCACTGGCTGAGAGAGCCCGAAGAGCTACGGTTTCCCCGCAGAGGGCCGCCCCTCCCCGCTCTCTGGGAGCTGCGAGGACCGGGATCGTTGATCTGATGGGGAGGGAGAGGAGTTCTCCTTAACTCTCCCCACTTCCTCCAGGGGCCCAGCGCGTTCCACGCTCAGATGTGCGGCAGTGTGGATCTTTCCGATCCTGCTTTTTGCTGTCTAGGAGTCTGTTGTTGGTCTGTGACTGTTCTTTTGTTGTATCTTATCCAGGGAAGAGTTTACGGGAAAGCTCACTCTGCCATGATGCTGATGTCACTCCCCTTTTTATTTTTAAAATTTATTTTATTTTTTAATTGAGGTCACGTTGGCTTATAACATTATATAAATTTCAGGTGTACAACATATTTCGACTTCCGTATATAAACTGCATCATGTTCACCACTAAAAGTCTAGTTGCCATCCGTCACCATGTACTAGTTTTTTTTTTTTTTTAATTAAGAAATAGTCAAATGCTTAGGAAAGCTCCTTTGGTTCAAACCTTGTGCCTTCTCTTTTCTAGAGACATGGGGAACAAAGTATAATTTTTATGGATTAGGAGAATATGAGTGTATTTAATCAGATCACTCTTATCGGGAGGGAGGCTGCCAGGGCCAAATCTTAGGCAGACATTTTCATGGGTTACTGAGTGACCATCATGTTTATTACAATGGCCTGAAACAAAGAAAGAAGGAACACAGTTTTTGTCCTTCAGCCTGTAATCTAGGGAAATATAGAGGAGGCATTATTGTGCTGCCTCCATTTTTCCAACATTATCAATCTTTGCGAAGCTGAAGAAAAAATACTCTAGAGGACAAATTGGGTCAAGTGTGTTTACTCTCTGTGTACTGAAATGTGCTTTCTAGCAGGGTGTGCCGTTTAGGTATTTATGTGTGTTCAGAAAGCTCAGGAGGGGCCGGCCCGGTGGCGCAAGCGGTTAGGTGCGCGCACTCCGCTGCGATGGCCCAGGGTTCGCCGGTTCGGATCCCGGGTGCACACCGACGCACTGCTTGGCAAGTCATGCTGTGGTGGCGTCCCGTATAAAGTGGAGGAAGATGGGCACGGATGTTAGCCCAGGGCCAGTCTTCCTCAGCAAAAAGAGGAGGATTGGCAGATGTTAGCTCAGGGCTGATCTCCTCACCAAAAAAAAAAAAAAAAAAGCTCAGGAGGCCTGGTATTAAGGTATGAAATTTGGAACCAGACTGATGTGTGTTCAAATCTTCAACAGCCGTTTATTAGCTGTGAAACCTTGGACAGGTTGCCTCACCTCTTTGAGTCTAATGAGAAAGTGCAGTTATCTCCAACTTCATAAAGTATTAGAATTAAATGAGATAGTATATGTACAGGGCCACGAGTGACTGGGGCCGGAATTTGTGTTTAGTAATTGTGGGTACTCTTTCTCTTGTTTCTGTAGTACTTGGGCCCTTTGTTTACAAGGAACAGATTTGCTGCCACTACCTTAAGAAAAAGGAGATTTATTATAAGGCTACTCCTAACCTGGAACGACCTTAGCTCTAGAAACCGCCTACTCTCTCATTGGCCATAAGGTGCCTCCTTGTCCTTGAAACAAAAATGCAGATTCTTTTTGGGCCATAAGGCCTTGCATGATCTGGTCCCTGCCGTCTTTTTTACATCCCCTCACACTAACTACTCTTCAGCTGCACTGGCTTCAGAAATGCCTGGAAGCTACATCTATTGCCAGTCCTCCTCCTTTTTTTCCCTTTTTCTCCCCAAAGCCCCAGTAGATAGTTGTATGTCGTAGTTGCACATCCTTCTAGTTGCTGTATGTGGGACGCGGCCTCAGCACGGCCGCGGTGCGTTGGTGCACGCCCGGGATCTGAACCCGAGCTGCCAGTAGCGGAGTGCGCACACTTAACCGCTAAGCCACGGGGCCGGCCCCTCAAATGACAATATTATTAAATTGAATTTGAATGCCTCCAGGCTACACATGCGTTCCAATTCCTGCAGTCCTCACCACTCTGTTATTAAACCAGTTACTTCATTCATTTGTTATCTTTGATCTGTTGCTACCACATAATTATGGTGATTTCTTTCATAAGAGTGCATCATTATTCCCAGTACGTGTAATACTAACTTTAATTATCTTTCTTTCCGGTGTCTATATTATGCAGAGCTGTGCTGTACAATGTGGTAGCCACTAGCCACATATGGCTGTTGAGCACTTGGAATGTATGGTTAGTGCAACTTGAGAAACTGAATTTTAAATTTTATGTAATTTTAATTATTTTAAATTTTAAAGCTTGATAATTGATTCAATTATTGGAAACTTTTAAATATGCTTGGAACAATTTGAGTATGTGAATTGACTCTTTTCAGTCGAAAATTTTATGAAGGCTAAATATAGATCTAGTATTTCCAATGAAAATTTAGTATCCAAATTGATAGGTGCTGTGAGTATAAAATATACAATATGAAATGTAAAATATCTTATTAACGTTTTTTATACTGATTACATCTTGAAATGATAATTTTTTTGATATGTTGGGTTAAATTAAATGTATTATTAGAATTAATTTTACTTAACGCATTTTTACTTTTAACACAGCTACTAGGAAATTTTAAATTACATATGCGACTTGCTTCCTATTGTAAAGGACAGTTGCGTCAGACTCTAACTTGGTGAAGGTAGGGACCTCTCTCATGTTTGCCAGTGCATCCAGTGCCTAGCATGCTGTCCAACACACTGCGCTTGTTAAATGTGTGTTTGTGGGACAGATGTGATTGACTCAGCTTAGTCAGTTGTTTCTGTTCTCTTATAACACTGGCTTATACCTGACTTTTACCTTATGCTTCCTCAGCTAACCAGCAAATTCTCTTAATATTTCTTAGTTCAAGTTTAACCACCTAATTTCTTTTCTTTCACTTAATTGTATACTTAATTAACTGGAAGTGAATCATCTTTTCTTGAAAGTAAGCTAGAAGTTTTTGACAGATTTCTGATGCCTGAGTGATAATCCTTCCCAATACATGAATTGGTCTTATCAGTCTCTCCTAGCTTCGAAAATTATTTGATTTATTGTAAGCAATTTCCATTGCCTTCAGATGCATTTCCTAGCACAGGACAGGCAGTCTTCTGTGTACATTATAACTTTGTTTCAGGTCTAGGTCATAGTGCAACCTTTTAAAAATACATTTTAAGTAACGATTAGGATGCAAATATAAATTAAAATATAACTAGGTATGATGTAAATAATTCAACTGAGGTAATGTGACCATTAACAGATACTTTCTGTATATAGCTAGATTCCTATGTTTCAGATGATAAGAGCCATATCACAAGTGTCTGGATTTTCATCGTAAGAGCCACCCTTGATTTCAGTGATGTTTAAACGTGAGAAAATAAATGGAGACCTGAGGAATAAGTGGGGTTGTCAGGCAAAGAGCAAGGGGGAGCAACCAAAGAGCACTTGGTTCTGTGGTGTGGGTTCATGTCAGGGAGGGCTTCTCATAAGCAGGTCTATTTGAGCTGGGCTTTGACGTGAATGGGAATCTGTGGGGGAATAGTGAGGATGGGAAGAATATTTTAGGCACAAGTAAAGATGAACTCTTCACATTGGGATCTAAAAAAGAATATCATAGACGTCTTACCCTTTTTTGACCCACAGT
Organism: Ceratotherium simum simum; assembly: GCF_057802395.1. Taxonomy (NCBI): domain Eukaryota; kingdom Metazoa; phylum Chordata; class Mammalia; order Perissodactyla; family Rhinocerotidae; genus Ceratotherium; species Ceratotherium simum. Next base: position 16,403,136 of record NC_141921.1, on the reverse strand, counting down.
TCAGTTTTCTCTGACCTTTAGGCTGATGAATTCATCCGAGCAAATGCCACCAACAAGCTGACAGTCATAGCCGAGCAAATCCAGCATTTGCAAGAACAAGCCAGGAAGGTAAGTATGGCTTTTAGGCAGGCTTTCATTTTCTTCATTCAGTTCACAGGATTGACTGAACTTGCTTATAATCACGGTAGCTTATTTGTCTTCAGTACCTCCTAGAAATATAGAGGTGTTGGGTGAGATAGAATAAGCCCAAGAGGTTAAGTATAAGTTTTTTCACTGGGAGAAAGTTTAGTGACATAAAGCATTTTGGAGGAAAGATGTTTTCAGTTTTAAGAGATATGTACTTACTATAGAAAAATAGGAAAGAAATTTAAAAACCACTCAAAGCCAGTAGTACTCAACACTTTGAAATACAATTCTTCTAAAGGCATTTTTGCAGCATAGTAGCATAGTCTAATTTTTGTCTCTTCAGAATCATCTGGATCCCAGTAGTGATTCATTGCTATGGGGGAGCAGTATCCTAAGCATTGAACAGTTTCAGATTTTGATCGGGATGATCGATGAATATGAGTACCTGTTACCTCCAATACCTGATTTGTTACATCTGTGGTTCTTAGGTTTTGGAAGATGCTCACAGAGATGCTGACTTGCACCATGTAGCTTGTAATATGGTGAAAAAACCTGGCAACATTTACTACCTTTATAAACGGGAGAGTGGTCAGCAGTATTTTTCCATTATTTCTCCAAAGGTAAGAACATTTGTTTTTCGCACAAAAATCTGTTCTAGTCTTTGAGAAATTCTTGGTGTGTGTATGTGAAAATGTAAGCATAGGGCTTGGTAAATGGTTTCCTAGAAAATTGGAGGTGGTGTGAGTCCAGATATGACTCTAAAAAATATACATGTGCTTAAATTATTTCACAGTCATTATCTCTGTTAAGGGAGGTATCTGATGTATATTGTAATACTTTCTAGGGCTGATTCTGACTGGTTTGAAGTGAAAAGCAAAAAAAGAAATTTGTGGCATAATTAGGAAATGGGCTTAGTTTCTTTACTGCCTACCCTGATCAGAACTGACTCCTTTGCCTTCTCTAGGAATGGGGGACAAGTTGTCCACATGACTTCCTTGGTGCCTACAAGCTACAGCATGACTTGTCCTGGACTCCATATGAGGACATTGAGAAGCAGGATGCTAAAATCAGCATAATGGACACGTTGCTAAGCCAGCCAGTGGCCCTGCCTCCAAGCACTGAACTCAACTTCCAGGGACTGACTCACTGAGAGTAGACTCTGACAAACAGCTCTCGATGGCAAGGACCTGTCACCTGGTTGTCCCCATTCTCTGCCTTGATGGGAGGTGGCATGAGAATTGAGGACATGTAGGTGAATCATGAACTTCTTGGAAGGAGACCCTGTGTGAATGTAAATGCTGTCATTATTATTACTTTTAGTTGGGCTGGTAATGAATCACATCACTCTATTTTGGGATCCTCTCTGGGTCACAGATACCAGAGCACCAACCAGTCAGTTTCAGAGTACTGGCCAGTGTACTTTCCTTCTCCTTTATCTCCATCTATTCTCCCCATAAGTCAGAGCAGTAGAGAAAGAAGAGTTTCTTCTTCCCACAAAAAGGTTGGCGAGTCATTTTCCAGAGAGGACTGTTTTTAGTCTTTTTGTAATTGGAAGTGTTTAAGATTGGAGTTGAGGCTATTTAATAGTGCGACTCCAGCTTCAAATTCATCTGGGAACAAGAATGTTGGATAATGGAGGATGATAAACAGCTAGGCTTGGCTGGACTAGAGAGTGTGTGATTCTGGTATTTCTGCACTATTTATGAGGTTTGGCTTGTCCCTTCTGCTCTTTCTGCCTAGCTAGAGTGACTGGAGAATCTGAGGCAGCAGCAGTTGCCAGGATTTGGGAAGGTCAGCCTCTACACTCTAAAACTTAAAGAGGGGCTGGCCCTGTGGCCTAGTGGTTAAGTTCAGCACGCTCCACTTCGGCGGCCCGGGTTCAGTTCCCGGGCGTGGACCTACACCACTCAGTGGCCATGCTGTGGTGGCGTCCTACATACGAAATAGGGGAAGATTGGCACAGATGTTAGCTCATGGCTGATCTTTCTCAATAAATAAATAAATTAAATAAAACCCTAAAGAATTTTAGACTTGGAAGAGATGTTGGAGGCTGCCACTAACCATTGTATGAATTTACTCTATAGCCTCGCTGAGGAGGAGATCCAGAGTTCAGCCATCTGCAGCAGGAAAAATCCATTTAAATGGCATCTTTAAAATATTGTGGAAGAGAGAATAGGAGAGTGGGTGAGAAACAAGAAAAATGGCCAACCTGTTGATTGTGAGTTAACTCAGATTGAAACTAATTTTGACCTGAATTATTCAAGAACTTAAAAGAGGCTTTTTGGCTGAGTTACTCTAGTTCTGATTCCGTCTGGACTCTTGTGGACTCTACCTCACTTCCTGTTTGTTCAGTGGAATTAATCAAATTTATAGCATATCCAGCATGGCTGTACTTCCTTCAGTGCCATATAATCTATCACGGTGTGCTCTAAAAGGAGAGATATGTACTTGAAACCACAGTCGCCCAAGTTCCTTCTGGGGATGGATGTCTCGTACTGATCTGCTTGGTAATACTGTAACCGCATCCTGGTGTTCATGGCCTTTCCTTATAAGCTGTGCTCTTTGTGAGCTGTAAATGGTCTGCAAAGGCTTAGCACAGGATGGGGCTAGACCCTGACAAGGTCACCCAGGTGATACTTGGTCACTCATTTTACGGGGGAGCGCTCTGTGGAGTCAGCTGCAAAAGCCTCCGACTGGGATGTGGGCCACTCACACACATGCTCACACAGTAGTGGTACAGTAGTTGATTCTGACTACAGAAAGTTTCCCAGGTTTTCAGAAGCTTCTGACCTGCATGATAATGACACATTTTGAGTAGGTGCTTTATTAGTTATCTATTTCTGCATAAATTACCACAAACTTAGTGGCTTAAAACAGCATACATTTATTATTTCATAGTTTCCATGGGTCAGGAGTTCAGGCACACTTGAGTGGGTCCTCTGCTTCAAGGTTTCTCACAGGACTGCAATCAGATTATTGGCCAGAGCTGGGTTCTCATCTGAAGGCTTGATTGGAGAGGGATCTGTTTCCAGGCTCATTTAAATTGTTGGCAGAATTTCTGTTCCTTAAGTGTTGTTGGACTGAAGTTGTTGATTCTGTTTACTAACAGTCTATTAACCAGAGGCTGCCCTTAGTTCCTTGCCACATGGGTCTACCCAACATGGCGACTTTCTTCATCAGAGCCAACAAGGATAAGATTCTGCTAGCAGGATGGAAGTTACAGTCATGTAGTCTAATCACGGGAGTGACATCTCATACCTTTGCTGTATTCTGTTGATAAGAAGCAAATCACTAGGCCAGCCTATAAGCAGTGCAGGGAATTACACAAAGGCATGAATACCAGAAGGCAGAAATCATTGAATCATCGAATAGATCTTAGAATCTGTCTGTCACAGTGCTCAGTTGAGAGGGAGAAAGGAGGGTCCTGGGTAAAAGAGGCAGTATTATAAAGTGGTTCAACGTGGTGGCATTGATGCCACAGATCTGGACTTGACTCACAGCTCTGACAAAATAGCCCCCTGCTGGCATCCCTGCTTCCTCCTCTATCTTCTCTCCGATCCATTCTGCATACAGTCATCAGCTTGATCTTTTGAAAATGCAGATCTCCTTCACTCTTGATATTTCCTAACCACTGGAGCAGACGAGAGTAGTGATTCAAAAGAAAACTTCTGTTCAATAAGGGGTGGTCCCTGTACTGACTACAGGCAGTGCCATTGGTCTTTCCTGCTTAAGCCAGTTGCCAAGCTTAGGGAAAGTTCGTGGCAATGTGAAGTGATTTTGGAGGTAGCATCTTAGAAGGGGGCACTAGGACCCATTGATTATATACACCCATCTACCCATGCAATAATTTCATAAGTATTAAGTGCCTTCTAGATTCCAGGTTCTGGAGAATAACACAGCTGAGTAAGAGAGGCCTCTGTTTCCAAGGAGCTCACAGTCTAGTGAGGGAGAAACTAAATCAACGATTACGATATGGAATAAGAAGGGCTATGATAGAGGTATTGGTGGGATATCATGGAGCTCCGTGGAGGGGCACCTAACTCAGCTTGGAGAATTTGGCAAGACTTCTTGGAGGAGCTGACACCTGCTTAGGTGTTGAAAAATAAGAGAGCTCGTTTGGAGGCTCTAACTGTTCTCTCTATAGGAAGGTTGTCTTTGGGGTTTGGGGTAGGGTTCACTTTTGAATGGAGTTCATTTGTGAATGAAGAAAGGGATATCCACTTATCAAGCCATATCAACCAAAGTAATCCTGGCAGTCAGAGGGTGGGGTGGTGGTGGAGAGAGATAGGTCCTGGCTAGAAAACTCTTACTTCTAACAGGAGAGAGGTAGGTGAAGAATGGGAGGAAAAGCAATTGCAGACAAGAAGCAATATGACATTTGGAGAATTGCAGTCAGTTTAAAGTGAAGAATATGGGCCAGAGACTATGGGAGAAGGGCTAATTGAAGGATTTGGCGTAGGGAGATGGTAATATCAGCCTTTTAGAAACCTCGTTTTGGCAGCAAAGGATGAGGGGAGAGAAGACCCTTAGGAGCCTCTATTGTTAGTCTAAGCAAGAGAGATGATGGAGGTCTGAACTAAGATAGCAGTGGTGGGATGAGGGTGCTATATTTCATTGATTGTAAGATGTACTTTTCTTCCCCCACATTTTAATATCTCTGAAACCTGGATGCTCCTAAAAGTCAATGACATGTCATAGTTTAAGTGGCAACAATTTTTTTCTTTCATAGAGCTACATAAAATAATGGTGTGTCTTACGATGGATGGCATCTTAGATTTGATGAAGTATGGCATTTTGAGAGTACAATAGATTGCCATCTAATAAGATGTGGGGGGATGAGTGAGAGGAAAGAATAATTTTAAGATAATGCTTGAAAATTTCTGGCTTGAATAGCTGTATGGATGGTGGGGATCTACTCAACAAAATATGGAAGAGGGAGACATCCCTGATATTTTCCAGAATAATTAGCAATCTATATTTCCTTCAATAATCCACTGTGTTGGCCCTGCCCAGGTTCACTGGGTGGAAGTAACAGCTGACTATACCTCCCTTTCTCTGCCCTAGGGGTCTGGAAGGAGTGAAGGAAGGCTTGCTTTGGTTCTTATCTTCTCAAGTTATTATACGTCAGTCCATAAGCATTGAGAGTATTGGTGGTGTAGATACAAAGTATTGATGTTGTAAATACAAAGATGATAGTGAGCTTTTATTCTGCCAAGCATATCCATTATCTGATTTAATTTTCACATAACCCACCATTATGAGGTATATAGTATTCCTGTTTTACAAAGTGGAAACATCTGCTCAGATTAAGCAACTGGCCGATGGTTATACAGATAGAAAGTGGTAGAGGTCAGATTCAAACAGTCGTGTTTGATTCAAGTCTGACCATAACCATAACCCTGTTTTGGCCGACTAAGACAGTCCTAGAGGATCTCAGCGTAGAGGTATAAAGAAGTTAATATACAAAAGTGATAGAGTAAGGTGTGCATATGGGATACTATAGGAGTAGTGCACTTGAGTGTTCAGTGATGAGCAGGCAGAGGATGTGTTATCAGGGCCCAGAGAAGTTAAATAACTTACCTAAGGTCACATAACTGTAAGCAGTTGAGCCCATGTCTCTGGCACTAAAGCCCGTGTGCAAAACTCCCATGCGCAGGATAGGGTTCCTCCTCTTAAGGAGCTGGAGCTTGGCAGGAAGGAGCTACTAAGTGCCTGTGGTAATTAGACTTGTGTAGTCTAAAGCAGCATTCGATTCAGTGGACTACTCCCTGCTTAAAAGCTTTTTTCTTCATTTTGCTGGAATATCACCATCTCCTGCTTTTCTCCTACTTTACTGACTGCAGCTTTTCTGTCTCCTGACACCTACATTTTGGACTGTTCTGGGGCCAAGTCCTTGGCCCTCTTTTCTTTCTCTCTGCTAGGTGATCTAATCCATTCCTGTGGCTTCACACACCACTCATATGCTGCTGACTCATACGCACGTCTCCAGCCCTGATCTCTCCCAAGTTTTGTGCAGACTTGTTTATCCAACAGCCTCACTTGACATCATTACAAGCCTAACATGTCCAAAACAAAAGTCTTGAATTCTACCCAAAAACCTGTTTCATCAAGTCCTCTCCATTTCTATCAGCACCTATCTCACACCGTTGTTGAGGCCAAAACCCTAAGTCATCTTTGACTCCGTTTGTCCTTCCCACTCCTGTCAACAAGTCGTCTCAACTATCTTCAGAACACATCCCAAATCTGACTGCTGCTCACCACTTTCACCCCTTGGTCCAAGCCACCAATATCTCTAGACTAATGCAGTAGCCTCCTAACCCTCCCTGCCTCCATTCTCATCTTCAGTCTATCTCCACAGAGACTGTTAGCATCATCTTTTAAAAATATATCTGGTCACAACACCTCTACATAAAAATGATCCAAGAATTTCTCATTACACTTAGAATAAAACTCCATAGTTCTTGCCAAGGTTCTCTGTGATCTGCCATCCTCAGCACTCACCATGTTCCCGCTAACCTCGCTGTTCTTAACACATCAAGCTCATTCCTGCTTCAGAGACTTTACATTTGCTGTTCCATCTGCCTGGGGACATTTCCCCAAGATCTTTGCATGGTTTGCATCATCTCATCAGCCCATATTAGGTCCTGGCTCAAATGTGATTTCATTGATTACCCTGTCAGAAACACCACCTCTTACGTCAAAATAACTCCTGACCCTGCTCTGTTTTCCATAGCACTCATCATGACCAGACATTATGTGTTGCCTTTCCCTCATACTTGAGTGTAAGCCCTGTGAGGACAGAAACAGTGTCTCTCTTGCTATATCCCTAGCACCTAAAATAGTGCCTGGCACCTAATCAATACTCTAGTAATGGATGAATGGATGGACATCTGTAGCTCTGTACTTATATTCTGCAAAGGAGCTAAGTCAGTGCAGCTAAGAGAAATATAATGTGAGCCGCACGTACAACTTTAAATTTTTTAGTAGCCACATTGAAAAATAAAAAGAAACAGGTGAAATTAACTTTAATAATACATTTTGTCTAACCCAGTATATTCAAAATATCAAGAAATAATACTGAAACATTACTAGTGAGTTATTGTACATTCTCTTTTTTGAACTAAGTATTCCCGCTCTGGTGTGTATTTTACAGCACATCACAATTTGGACTACCACGTTTCAAGTGCTTAAGAGCATATGTGGCTTGTGGCCACCGTATTAGTGCAAGTGTAGATAGTCTCACCTTACTGTTCTAGTTCTCCACTTCCTATGAGATCCACAGTAGGAGGAAGCCAGAAACTTCTGGCAGATGAGGAGGAGGGTCTTTCTTAGCTACCCCTGCTTCCTCTCCCTCTTCTGAGGGAAGCCTTGGGGATGTCCAGGCTAACAGATGCATGATCATGTCCTTAGAATAATAATAATGATTGAGCTTCTATTCTGTGCTAAGCACTTCATATAATCTCACTTAATTCTCACAACAGTTCCACTTTACAGATTAGGAAATAGGTTCAGGAAAGCAAAATAACTTGTTCAAATTTACACATCTGGTAAGTGATAGAGCTGGAATGTAAACTTGGTTAAAAGTTAAAGCCAGTATTATAACCATTATGCTACAGTTTTGTTTTTTTTTTTTAAAGATTTTGTTTATTTATTTATTTTTACTCCCAAAGCCCCAGTAGATAGCCGCATGCCACAGCTGCACATCCTTCTAGTTGCTGCACGTGGGACACGGCCTCAGCATGGCCAGAGAAGCGGTGCGTAAGTGAGCGCCCGGGATCCGAACCCGGGCCGCCAGCATCGGAGCGCGCGCACTTAACCGCCAAGCCACGGGGCCGGCCCTATGCTACAGTTTTTAATTTGCCACTTCAGTGGTCCCCGTGGCATGGACAAATGAAGAGAAATGCAAATGATAGCAAGAAGCTGGCCTGACCCTTGGGCTGGGACTCGTAGCACACCTTTAGTTGCCTCCATCCTTGTTCTCTCTTTTAGTCTCTCAGACACCTTAGGTCTGACTTGAGTGTCAGACCGTGTTCAGGGTTCTTTGAATGGTGTAACCTTCAGTAAAATCAGCTAATCCCCCATTTCTTCTTCTGGAGAATGGGAATGCTAATACTAACCTCAGGGAAATTTGAGAAAATGCAGTAAGATGATCATGTCTGCAAAGCTTTGAGCACAGTGCCCAGTGGCTGGCAGCCACTTAGGACGGTAGATCCTGTACTCCTCTTTTCCCCTCCAGGTTGCAAGGGGAGGCCAAGTGTCACTTGACCTCCTAGCTCCACCCTCCTCTTTGCTTAATGCTCCTGTGGGATCCTGGAGGCTGTTGCTACTCTAACATAGCACTAGGGCAGGTTGGAGAATGTGGGGCAGGTGTGAGAACTGGTGCCTGGGATCCTACCCAATACTGACAAGTTTCCTTCCGCAGCACACTATTCATCCAGTTGCCAAATGGAGAGCCCTCAGAGAGGCTCTAACCTTCTCCTCTCCCTCTCCCACACCCTTGGGATTACATCTCACAATGGCTCCTCGTCCAGCTACTTCTTCCCATTCCCTGCTGCTGCTGTCCAATAACATGTCGCTGCTCCAGCCCCTCATCTCTCACCCGGTCTTTTTTTTTTTAATAATTTTATTTATTTATTTATTTTTTTCCCCCAAAGCCCCAGTAGATAGTTGTATGTCATAGCTGCACATCCTTCTAGTTGCTGTATGTGGGACACGGCCTCAGCATGGCCCGAGAAGCGGTGCGTCGGTGCGCGCCTGGGATCCGAACCCGGGCCACCAGCAGCGGAGCGCGTGCACCTAACCACTAAGCCACCGGGCCGGCCCTCTCACCCGGTCTTACAGAGCCTTCCTCCACACCGGCTGCCAGAATAATCTCTCTAAACCAGCCTGACCACGTCTCTTCCCTTCTTAAAATTTACTATTTTCAGGACCGAGTGTAAATTACTCAGCTTGTCACTCATCCAACAAATATTGGGGTGGGGTGGGGGGTACTTACTATAAGCCCAAGCGTTCTTATAGGCACAAAGATCCAGCAGTGAACCAAACATAGCAAAAGCTCTGCCCACACGGAGCTTACATTCTATGGGCCCTTCACAGTCGGGACCCCAGCGTCCCTTTACAGCCTCGTCGTCCCAATTCCCAATTTGGGACGCACGGCGCAATCTCGTCTCCTCACCTGCCAAGCCTTCCCACACTCCCCACGATCGAGAGACTAGTCCTCTCCTCTCAGATCCCTCCATTGCCACCGCAGCGCCTACTACAAAAACCTAGGCATCCCCTGCAAATTGAGGCTCCTCTTCTCGCCAATTGAAGCCCCGCTGCCCCTCCCCTGCCTCTCGGGGATTGTGAGCTAAGAGCCCCGGGTGAGAGGCTTGGGACCGCGGATCCCCCTCGCCTGGGCTGGCCGCCTCCACCTCACAGGAAGCGGGGAAGGAGTGCGACACCTACGCCATCCAGGAATGTCTGGTCCCCAGGTGAGCATCCGCGGCGGTGCAGGTCCTTCCCCAGGGTGCTGCCAGCGACCAGGCCCCTGGGGGAGGAGCTGCCCCGAAGTGTGGGCGCCCAGCCCCGGCTCCGTCTCTTCCATCTTTTCGCTGGGGTGGCGTCGTCGTCGTCCAGCGAGGCCTGGCCAGGACACGGGACAGCGGGCGGGGAGGGGAACGCTGGTTCTCCAGTTCTGACGGACCAGCCTCCGGAAGAGGCCGGCTCCCTGGGGGTGATGTTGACCTCCAGGGCAGAGGGGAGGGGGCCGTCTCCGACTAGAGTGACTGTGCCCTGTGTCTCACCGCCTGCTGGAGGCCTCCACTCGGAGCACCCTCACTCCAGTGCTGTGCCCGGCTTTCCGGGCGAGGAACCGGCACCGCCATTCATTTCCTTTCCTGAGAAACCTCCGGGTCATACTCGACTCTCCCCTCTCCTTCCGCAAACAATCCCGGCGTCCCGCCATTTCCGCTCGTTCACATCTCTCTCCTCGCTCACCAGTCTCATGGATGGTTTCCTTTCCTTCAGTTTCTCCCTGTGGGTCACCCCCCACTCCCAACACCCCTTCCTAAACCTCATTGCCTACCCACTGGGCTGCAATTCAAGGTCACATGGGCATGTCACCAGCTGTGGCTTCCCTGCCAACTTGGCCTCCCCTCACTCCCCTCTGTCTCTGGGATCCAGCCTCCTCACTGTTCTTTTGCAACTGCAAATCCCTTTGCCAAGAAGGCCTCCACTTTGTTCATCCTTAGAGACACTCCGTAAATATCACATAGTGAAACCTTCCCCCTCCCCCCACTTAGTCTCCTTTTTCCCTGTGCACCTACAGCAACTGGACATCCCTTTGTCCAACACAACACTTGCCACGCTGCCTTCATTGTCTACACACATCTGCCTCCCTTACTAGACTCCATTCGAGCTTCTTGAGGGTGCAGCCTGGGTCTTGGTCTCTCTGTCCCCAGAACACACAGGCCTGGCACAAAGCTGGCATCAGCAAACATTTATTTATTTATTTATTTATTTTTAAAGATTTTATTTATTTATTTTTCCCCCAAAGCCCCAGTAGATAGTTGTCTGTCACAGCTTGCACACCCTTCTAGTTGCTGTATGTGGGACGTGGCCTCAGCACGGCCGGAGAAGCGGTGCGTCCCTGCGCACCCGGGATCCGAACCCGGGCCGCCAGCAGCGGAGCGCGCGCACTTAACCGCTAAGCCATGGGGCCGGCCCCAGCAAACATTTTTTTTAGTGAGCAAATGGGAGACCATAAGCTTTGGGTAGATGCTACGTGTGTTGAAGGGGCTGGATTGTTGAGAGTTCATTTGAGAAAGATTCTTGGGGGACAAACTGAACGGTCTTTGATGCAGGGGAGAGAAGTGATTTGGTGCAGTGAGAGGACCTCAGGGAAGCGCCAGAGTGACGAACTCTATTAATTTAACGATCATTGAACAATTTCTGTTGTCAGGCCTCACGCTGGGCACAGAGGACCTCGGTCAGCACTCAAGTGGCTTCCCCCGTAGTGGAGGAAGACAAGCTAGGCAGTGCCAATGCAGAGTGCCAAGTGTCACACGGTGAGCATGAGGATATGTGGCAATGCAGAGGAGGAGCACCTCCCAGGCTCGAGGGGGGTGTCAGAATTCCCAAGGAGGACCACTACCCAACCCAAGACCAGAGGGAGGGCCAGAGAAGGGGTCAAGGGGCAATAGAGAGAGGAGGCTGAGAGCTGAGCAGGGCGTCATCATGAAGCGTGTGTATACCAAATGAAGGAATTGTGCTCCACCCCGAGGGCACTGGGGAGCCACTGACAGCTTCCAGGAACCTGGGGAGTGACGTGATCTAGTCCTGCAGGCCACTGCTGTGTAATGCTGCAGCTCTGACTGTCTCTTCTGAGAAGGCTTCTCTGGGCCCCCGGCAGGCTGGACCCCTCTTCTGTGCTCCCGTAGCAGCCTGACCACTTCGCCTCTCCTGTGCAGGGTTGCATATCTCTGCTAGACTGAGCTCCTTGAGAGATGAGACCAGGTCTTCATCTTCTCTGTCCCAAGCACCAGGCACAAAATCTTGCTCATGACCAAATGTTTGCTGAATGAATGGATTGTTCCTCTTTTCTCTGGATTTCTATAGCCCTTACTTTCAGGTCTATATCCTTTTACACCTGAGATCTGTGTGTTGTGCTGAAAATAGCATTTAATTGGGAAAGAGGAGGCCCAATTCAAATCCTGGCTCCACCGTTTACTGAAACAAGTTTCTTAACTATTCTGAAACCTCAGTTGCCCCATCCGTAAGATGAGGTACCACCACGAACATAGTGTGTAAGTCTCCACATGCATGCATGAGTCTTATTTTCCTGGATAGGCTATAATTTCTGTGAGGGCAGGGACCAAGGGTTTTCCCCAGCACCTAGCTGAGTCTGAGCCTATAACAAATACAATGCTCAGTTCTGTTGGTTGGTAGACAGCCCAGTACAGAGGTAAGGACACTCAGAGTGAGGTTGTAAGTCTTGTTCTGCCACTTCTAGAGTAACCTTGAACAAGGTTCTTCCCCTCTGTGAGTCTTCTTTGCCTTACCTGGCAAGTAGGAACATTAACCCTTACCTGGCAGACCTCACAGGGCCAATGGAAACCATAGAGGTGAAAGTGCTTTGTGAATGAAATACATAATATAGTAGATAATTAATCATTAATTAAAGAAAATAGCTGTGCAGTAGTACAGGTGAGGTGTGTCTGGGAATTGGTAAACATGCCCCAGGCCTCTGCTGACCGTCTCTGAGAAGCGGAGATGCCGGGGTGCGGCTCTTCCAGGCAACAGTGGGCTAGGCTGGGACAGAGGTGTTTGGTCTTGCTGGGGTCAGCCCTGAGGCCCAGGAGAGACTGGGAGGGAGAGGTTCCTGGGGAGGGAGTATGCAGCCAGTCCTTTGTCCCCCACTCCCTTCCCTGATTTCTTTGGCTCACATTACTTCCTGTCTTAGGTTCTGAGGGGCTCTGGCCTGATAAGGTCTCAGGAGTCCTGATGGCTTTGGCGGTGTAGCTGCTGAGACCTGTTGGTGAATGAGGCTCGCCTGTGGGAGTGGAGGGCCCCACAGTGCAGCCCTGCTAAACTCCAGTCCCAAATGTCCAGCCTCCTCCCAGCCTCTGACATCTCGGTGGCAGGATTTATGGGAAAGCACCATGATTTTTCTTAACTGGTGCCCAGATCGAAAGGGCCTGGGGCTGTGCCGAGGGGCCGAGGGGAGGCAGGGTCTCAGCTTCCTGGCCTCTAAAGTGAGTGAGGCTTGAAAGAGGAGACAGACACGGAAACACCTTGGAGCTTGTCTGTTCTACTCAAGTGCAGGATTCCTGTTTGTGGGTAGCGTGTTTGTACCAGCCAGTGGGGCTTCGCTGTCTCAGAGAGCACTGGGGCTCTTTCTCCGAAAGAAACTTAGTTTCACAAGCAGTTGTTGTGTGAGGAGTGAGCATGTTTGGTCTTCGAGTAAAAGCAGAGACAGGCAGGCTGTGAAAATGGGCAGGGCCAGAGAGAGGCTGGGAGGAGGGGGGGGCCCCGGCAGGGCCTGCCCCCACCTGGGGAGGCTGAAGCTGCCAGCAGGGCTAGCCAACTGAGCTCCCCATGCCCTATCCCACAAACTTCCTCCTGAAATCTATGCCCCAAGCAGAAGCAGCAACAGACTTAGAATCAAACAGGTGGGATTAGGTTCTACTCACCTAGTATGTGACTTTGAGCCAGTCACTCCATTTCTCTGGACTTGTGTCCTCCTTCATTAAATGGGGAGAACCATAGCGCCATCTCCCGGGCCGTCAGGATCAGAAGAGAGGATATAGTGAAAAGTGCCTTGTGAACTATTTCGTGCTGTCCATATTCATTTTGTGTTTCTCATCTCCTCCCATGTTGGAACTGAGCCTGCTCTTCTGGTCGGGGCCTGTCAGAAGCAGGAGCTGGGGGCACTTCAGCCGCAGTCCTGTCCTTCTGGGAAAGTGAGTGTGGCCTGCAGGACAGAGGCATCTGAGTCTGCAGCAGGTCCCTTTTGTGCTTCCTTCCCCTCAGGTAGCCTCTCTCTCTCTGGGCCACTCCTGGGATGAGGGGGTTACCCCTTCCCAGTGTTTTTTATTCCTGCATATTAAAAGTATTATTTAATGATTATTAAAAGTATTATTTAATATACTCCAAAGTATTAGAAGTAGCTTTGTAATTTAAAAAATGGGGGGCTCATCTCTGACAAAGGGCTCTATGACAAAAGGCTCATCTCTCAGATGGGGGACGGTCCATACTCCCTGTACCCTGGGCCATGGAGGTGCCAGGAGGGTCAACATATGGGCTGGAGGGAGGTCTGTGCTCTAGGGCAAAGAGTGCAGTCAGAGAGGGGATGGAAACCATGGTTGTGCTGGTTCACTTGCTTTGCTATTGAGCTTTCCCAAGATACTCACCCTCAGCACCTTTGTGCTTTACCTGCTGGGTCTCCTCCATCTACCTCCTGTCTCCCCATTCCAGCCAGTGAAACAGTGTTGGAAGAGTGCATTTGTGGGATGAGGTCTGGGGGAGCAGGAGCTACCTGGTTGCTGGAAGCCTCTTTTGGGACTCTTTGACCTTGGGAATCCCTTGCCCCTCTCCCCTGGGCCCCAGGTCAGCACACCAGTTTCTTCCTGACTGACAACAAGAGCCACCCCCAGATGAGTGAATTTTCCTGGAAGGATGTTACCAGTGCCTTGTCCCTGGCAAACATGATCCTGGGGCTCTTCTCCATCTTCTGCAGCTTCTGCAAGTATGTCTGGGCAGCAAGAGGTGGAGCCAACTGCATGAGGGAAGCAGGGAGGAGTCTAGAGAGCCAGGCACTGAGGCATAGGGATCAACTGGGGGCAGGAGAAAGTGCAGTGGTCGGGAGTCAAGGGACCAAGATCCTAGCCTCAGTTCTACCACCAGCCTGATATGTGACCTTGGCTAGGTCACATCTCTGAGCCTCAGTTTCTCCACCTTTAAAACAAGGAGCTTGCACTATGATCTCCATAGTTCTTTCCAGCTATGGCAATCTAGAGTAGTTTTTATGAGAAAATCAAGAGATCCTATTCTGGGAGTCTTTACCCAATCTTTAGGTAGGCAGGCTACTGTTCAGATTTTCTGGTTCTTAAATTAGAACATATGATCTGGTGGAATATTTGCAATTAGCACTGGAAAACCTGAGATGTATATATGGGCTCCCAAAAAGTTGTAAGCAAATTATATTTCTATAAATTGAATCATATTTCAATGCCTTGGCAAATCAGCTCTTTAAAGGTAGATCTTTTATAATGCAAATAACATCCTCCTAATCTGTTTGATTCTCTATCACCATCAGCAAGTGACTTCTCTGGATCTGTTTCCATCCATAAAATAAGATGATTTTACCTGATGATGTTTAAGTGCCCTTCCAGTTTGAAAATTTAATGATTCTCTAAGTCTGGGTTTTTGGCATCTCATTAAGTGGGGTGTACCTGCAGCAGGAAATCTCTATCTTCCTAGTTCAGCCTAATCTTCTAGGAGTGTAGTTTTTAGGGTGGGCCCAGTTCCCTTTAGACACATAGTATGGATCTAAACAAAGGAAACACTGAGTTGGTTTGGGGACAGCTGAGGTCTGGGGTGAGGCTCTCTGTTTCCTTCTGCTGAGTCACCTAAGGGTTGCAATCCAAGTGTAGACTTGGGAATGGCCTTCTAGGGCAGGTTTGCCTGAGACTGTGGTGGCTGCTTTCAGAGGGGTCTGGGAGCATGTGCTGGACAGAAGGATAGAATCCTTGAATGTAGAGTCTGAAAGAGATCTTGGATATCATTTAGAGCATCAAAATACATAAGAAAATCTGATAGAACTGCAAGGAGAAACTGACAAATCCACTATTATAGTTGGAGATTTCAACACCCCTCTATCAGTAATTGACAGATCCAGCAGGCAGAAAATCAGTAAGGATATAGTTGAACTGAACAGCACCATCAATCAACTGGATCTAATTGATATTTATAGAATACTTTATCCAACAACACCAGAATACACATTCTTCTCAAGCTCACCAAGATAGACAACATTCTGGGCTATCAGACACACTTCAACAAATTTAAAAGAATAGAAATCATACACAGTGTGCTGTCAGACCACATGGAATTAAACTAGAAATGAATAACAGAAAGATAGCTGGAAAATCCAAAATACATGGAAGTTAAACAATACACTTCTAAATAATACATGGATAAAAGAAGTTGTCTCAAGACATTAAAAGTACGTTGAACTAAAAGAAAATGAAAATACAACTTATCAAAATTTGTGATATGCAGTGAAAATAGTATTTAGAAGGAAATTTATAGCATTGAATGCATACTTTAGAAAAGGAATCTGCTCTGCAAAAGACAACATCAAGAGAGTTAGAAGATAAGCCACAGACTGGGAGAAAATATTTGCAAAAGATACATCTGATAAAGGACTATAATTAAAAATATATAAAGCTTTAAATTCAATAATAAGAAAACAAACAACCCAATTAAAAATGGGCCAAAGACCTTAAAAGACACCTCACCAAAGAAGATATACAGATGGCAAATAAGCATATGAAAAGACACTCAACATCATATGTCATCAGGGAAATGCAAATTAAAATAATAATGAGATACCACTACACACCTATTAGAATAGCCAGATTCCAGAACATGACAACACGAATTCACGTTGAGGTTGTGGAGCAACAGGAACTCTCATTCACTGCTGGTGGGAATGTATAATGGTACAACCACTTTGGAAGACAGTTTGGTAATTTCTTACAAAACTAAACATACTCTTAACATATGATTCAGCAATCACACTGCTTGGTGTTTATCCAAATGAATTGAAAACTAAGTCCACACAAAAACCTGCACTTGAATGTTTGTAATGTTTTATTCATAATTGCCCAAACTTGGAAGCAACCAAGATGTCCTTCAGTAGGTGAATGGATAAATAAACTGTAGTACATCCAGACAATGGGATATCACTCAGTGCTAAAAAGAAATGAGCTATCAAGCCATGAAAAGACATGGAGGAGCCTTAAATACACATTACTAAGTGAAAGAAGCCAAAAAAAGGCTACATACTAAATGATTCCAACTATATGACATTAGGGAAAAGGCAAAAATATGGAGACAGTAAAAAGATTAGTGGTTGCCAAGGGAGGGTGGGGGGAAGCGAATAGGCAGAGCACAGAGGATTTTTAGAGCAGTGAAAATACTCTGTGTGATATTTTAGTGAGGGATATATGTCACTAGACATTTGTCCAAACTCATAGAATATATAAGAGTGAACTCTAAAGTAAACTATGGACTTGCGGTGACTATGATGTGTCAGTGCAGGTTCATCCTCAGTATGTACAAAGAACCAGAATGTACCACTCTGATGAGTAATGTTGATAATGAGGGAGGCTGTGCATATGTGGGAGCAGGGAGTATATGGGAAATCTCTGTACCTTCCTCTCAATTTTGTTGTAAACCTAAAACTTCTCTAAAAAATAAAGTCTTAAAGAAAATTTAAAAGAAGGAAGATCTAAAATCAATGTTAGTTTCCACCTTAGGAAACTAGAAAAAGAAGAACAAATTAAATCCAAAGTAAGCAGAAGAAAAGAAATAATAAAAATGAGATCAGCCATTAATGAAATTGGAAACAAGAAATCAGTAGAGAAAATCAATGAAAGCAAAAGCTGATTCTTTGAAAAGATCAATAAATTGATAAGCCTCTAGCCAGCCTAACCAAGAAAAAGGGAGAGAAGACACAAATCACCAATATCAGAAATGAAAGAAGAGCCATCACTACTGATCCCATGGACATTGAAAGTATAATAAAAGACTATTATGAACAACTCTATACCCACAAATTTGATAACCTAAGTGAAATGGACCAATTCCTTTAAAGACATAAGCTACCAAAACTCACACTAGGAGAAATAGATCATCTGAATAGGTCTATAGCTATTAAAGAAATCATTTGGCACAAATCCCTCATTTTACAATGGAAGAAGAGAGGCCTAAAGAAGGACTGAGTTATCTGATAATTCAGAGTGAGACAGTTGCAGGGTCTGGACTAGAACCTAGGACCCCTGTGCCATCAAATATGCCTGTACTTTAGAGTTGGAAGGGACCTTGGAGATCACTTAGGGGGTTCAGGGCACCCCTTTAAAACTATGGGTTGAGAGTATGGAAGGGATGTAGGTATGTGTGAGGGAGGGTGTATGTACATGTGTGTGTGTATGTGTGTGTGTGTGGTGCATAAAGCTGTGTATATTAGAATGGATGTGAATGTGGGGAACTTGCAGGAGTGTGTGTGTGCAAGTGTAGGAAGTGTATTGGGAGTGTGTGGAGTGGTTGTCCAGTGGAGACTATGAACGAGCTGCCCTGTTTGGACCTGCTGGCCTGCACTTTAGGAAGTCCCACTGTGCTTCCTGGATGCTTCTGATGAGCTTCCTATTAGACACGGCAGTCAGGGCAGTGACCAGACACCTCAACATCTGCTCCAAATCAGGTGAGTCCAGGCCTCAGACCCGTTATCCCTGACCCCAGGAGCATCCATCTCAGGTTCCCTCCTCCATCCTCTAACATCCACAGGCCTTCATCAGTCACCACTCCTGTTCACATCTCTCCGAGTACAGTAGGAGCAGCCCTAGAGCAGGAGTTTGGGAGTCCCACAGTTTAGATCTAGCTCCTCTGCTGGCTCACTTATTGATCTTTGGCCGTCCTTGTCCTTGCTTTCAGCATCCATATCTGCCCTGCCTCCCTGTTCAGGGCTGGTCCAGGAATCGGAAGTGGGAGTGGTGGCTGTGGTGGGGGGAAATGAAAAATTACCCCAAGCAGAGCAGCTGGTTTAAAATACAATAAAATATTTCTACGTAAGATTTTGCTTGAAAAAGGGGTTCCATAGCTTATCAATTTGTATCCAGTTGTAGTCCAACCCTTGCCTGGTAAAGGATGGGAACACTAAGACCTGGACAGGGAAAGACTCGCCTCTGGCCACATGGTCAGTCTGAGGCAGAGACAGGAGGGGACCCCAGACCACCCCAGGAAGAGCAGCTATTGCTCTCTGAAACCTCAGGACCCTGTTTGTCACCACTCCAGCTCCCTCCCAGAGGGGACTAAGGTACAAGACATGTGAGTGTAAGTTGTTCTAACTTTGGCCTTCTGGAGCAGGAGCTGAGCTGAATGACTTTGCTGTCTTCACCACCTTTGGCCTGGCCTCAGCCCTGCTCCTAGGCGTGAATGGGGCTCTGAACGGGTTCCTGGCCATCATCTATGTGTTAGCTGCTTCTTTCCGCCTGTGTTTTTATTCAACTGGTGAGTGGAACCCAGGTTGCCTTGTGGCTGAGGGAAGGGAACCACAGAGCGGAGGAGCTGTCGGTTGCTGGAAGCCTGGGGTGCAGTAGTTGCCTCCTCTCCTTCCCTTAACGGATTCCTCTTCCTGCCTTCTCCCTGGCCCAGGCACACTGGAGGCTGCAGGATGCATTGGCAGAGCCCTGGTCTGGGGGACGGGGGCCCTTGGTTTGGACCAGCTGTGCCTTTTTCTCACTGTGCCCTTTGGATGGAGCACATAGATTCACAGACTCGAGAACTAGAGGTCATATCCAGTTTCCCAGAACAGGTGGAGTAACAGCTCTGGCAAGAGCAGATCTCTTGCCTGCACACAAGGCAGTGCAGATGCAGACGAGAACATCTCAGAGGACCCTTCTACAGAGGCTTCCTAGGGCCAGGGCACACATCTGGTCCTAGCTGCCTGCTTTACCCTGGGGATCCAATGCAAAACCCACAAAGTATCTCTGTGAATAACTGAATGCTTTACAGCCTGCCACTGCCCGGGCAATTAGGGCTGTTTGGAGTGTGGGGCGGGGAAGACCCAAAAAGAGAGGGGCTTGCTTCACGTATATTCCTTGAGAACAGTGGGAAGCAGCTAATTCCCATTTTTTCTTCCCCTGGCAGGCGTTCCCTCTGCATACAAGGGACTACCTTGCCCCTATGCTTCCTGTGTTTTGGCCTCCACCTCCCTTCTGACCAAAGGCAACACGTTCATCCTCTCTTGCATGGCCTCACTCATGATTCTATTCATGATGGACCAAAGCCACTACCCACATGACGAAATCCTGGAGTCTGAGAACTGGAAAAAAATGGTTTATCTGGGAGGTGAGTGAAAGTACTGCTCTCAAATGTCACTAGTGGTCGTGTGTGGTCACTGCTGCTCGTGGCCACCCTGCACCTCTCCCAGCACTCCCCAGCTCCCTTACCCTGATTTATTTCTCTCCACAGAATTTATCATCATCTGACATATGTTTACTTGTTTATTGTCTATAACACTAAAGCTGCCCCCAGTAGAGGACTGTCTTTTATTCATGCTATAATCCCCAGTACCTAGAATTGTGCCAATCACATAGTAGATGCTCAATAAATATTTGTTGAATATTGTTGAGTTCAATAGGAATTTAGGAAACATCTACCATATGCCAAGTACTGGGAATCAAATTAGTAAACTATACAAACACTTCCTGCCTTGGGATTTACAGTCTGATAGGGGAGACAGACACAAAACAAATAATGGCAGAAATAACTGGAAATGTATAGTTTTGATGTGTTGTGAAATACAAGGTGCTCTGAGAGGGTGTCAGAGGGTGACCTAATTTTTTAGACTGGGATGACCTGAAGGGTGGGAAAAGATCCTTAAGGAGGTGACATTTAAATGAAACCTGGGTGAGAGTGGTCAAAAGGTAAAAACTCCAGTTATAAGATAAATAAGTTCTGGGGATGTAAGGTACAGCATGGTGACTACAGTTAACAATACCATATTGTATATTTGAAAGTTGCTAGGAGAGCAGATCTTAAAAGTTCTCATCACCAGAAAAAAAATTTGTAACTATGTGAGATGATTGATGTTAACCAAACTTATTGTGGTAATCATGTTGTAATATGTACATATATCAAATCATTATGGTCTATATCTTGGACTAATACAATGTTATATGTCGATTACATCAATAAAATTGGAAAAAATTTGAAAAATGAAACGTGCAGGATGATTGACCAGGTGGGTAGGACAAGTGGTTCAGAAGAGGAAACAGTATTTTGTGGAGGCTTTGAGGCAAGAAAGTGCTGGATGCAATAGTGTAGCAGTGTGGCTGGAACTTGCTGAGAGAGGGCTAGTGACACTGAAGCCAGTGGGCACACTGCAGGATTTGGGATTTGATCCTAAAGGCAAATGAAAAGCCTCTGAAGGGATTTCTGGGCAACAGTTTTAAATGAGCACTTTGACTATAATGTAGGGAATAGATTGTAGGAGACTGAGAATTGAAGTAAGAAAACCAACTTTTTCTCAGATGAGAGGTGATGGTGGTGGTGGAAAACAAGAGATTTGAGATAAATACTGGAAATAGAATCGATATCGAGGAAGCAGGTCTGGGGCTAAAGCAACTGAGTGATGGGTTCCAGTCCCTGAGGTCCTGGTCACACCTGGTCCTGGTCTCGTAAACAAGACGAACATCTGTGGGGATGCTCAGTTTCTTCCTTTATTCCCTTGTTTGGTCCACTCTGGTTTGTAGGGTCCAGCCTGACCTTCCCCTTTAGGTTCAACATCAGCACCAACAACCCCGTCCAAGTTATAGGCACTGGCTTCTCCTGTGCCCCAGGTGGCAGAGGCAGAAGAGTGGTGAGAAGAGTCTGGGTTTGAAGCCAAACAGACCTGAGGTCAAGTTCTAACTCCAGCACGTATTAGTTGCATGAACTTGGGCGCATTGCCTTGCTGTTCTGAGGTCAGTTTTCTTCATCTATACAATGAAGCCAATAATCCCTGCCTTGCAGAATTCCTAAGATTAAATGAGATAATGTAGATAAATCCTCTGGCACAGAGGTGTCCTGTAAATGGAAATTTCTAGCCTCCTCCTTCTCTCCACCTCCCCTTCTTCTGTCTCAGAGTAACAGTATTTCCCATAATGTTCTTTGCTCCTGTAGACACCACTGATCCTCTCTTCTCGAAATAAACCAAACATTTGGCCTTAGCCTTCCTCAGATTGCCTTTGCTGTGTGAGTAGAGGAGGAAACTGCACTTCACAGATTTTGACACCAGTTAATACCAGAGCCCTACTGGACAGATTTCAAAATGGCTCCTGTGGATATTACTCTTACCTGGAGTGCAGCCAATCACCTTTCTAGACTGAGGTCCTGTTTCCCCCACAGAGCTCTGTACCTCTGAGAAGCTGGCCTATGGCTACTGAGACCTTATGTCTCAAGTTTTCCAGGACAACTCTGGTTTAAAATATTGTCTCATTGTCTCAACAGATCAATGACTGTTCTCGAAATGTAGTATTCCAAAGTTCCAATACATCTCTGTAACTGCTTCTTACCCCTAGAGGTGGTCTTCTGTCAGACCATATGTTCTGATGCTCTTGAGGAATACATGGTGGTTATTCCCGTGGCGATGCTGTTGGCCCATACTCTTCTGCCCTCTTTTTGAGCTCTCTGAGGCAGTGTAACTGTCTAGTTTTGAAGAGTCAGGCAGACATGGGTTTGAATCAGGTTATATCCCTCTGTTTCCTCATCTGAAAAATAGGCTTAATTCTAAATCACAGAATTATTGTGAAATGTAAATGAAATAAATTTTGTAACATACTTAGCAGAATGTCTAGTGCAAAGTAGATATTCCACAAGTGTTGGTGCCCTTTTGCCTCTTGGTGGTGAATCTGAGATTCAAATTGTGTTGGGGGTCCCCCAAGACCACCCCCAGTTTCCATGATTCTCCAGGAGGACTCACAGGACTCTGCATAGAGTTGTACTCAGGACTAAGATTTATTACAGCAAAAGGAAACCAAGTAAAAATCAGCAAGGGAAGGTGAAAGAGGCAAAGTGTGGAGAGGACCAGGCACCAGCTACCAAGGGTCCTCTCCCAGTGGAGTCACACATGACACACTTAATGGCTCTAGCACTGAATTGTGACAACACATGTGAAGTTTTGTCTACCCAGAACCTCTTTAGAGACTCAGTGCCCCAAGTGTTTATAGGGACTGGACACATAGGTGCCCTCTGCCTAGCATGTACCAAAGTCCCAGACTTCCACAGAAGGAAATCAGTGTTCAACATAAACCACCTTGCTTGTACAAACAGTCCAGGCACAGTGAGCCACTCCTACAGTTAGGGAAAGTTTTATATTGTTGTAGGGAACTGTTTACTATTCAAGTTTCCAGACACCAGCTAAGGGCCAAGCTTGCAAGCAGGCCTTTCTTAGGATAGCAGTCTCAGACCTGCTATGTTGACTCTTCTCTGCATACGTATAATATTGCATTGGCCACTATCACATGTTAAATTTCAAACAGTTAGGAATATATATATATTTTCTAACAGGAGATCTGGGCAACTCATATTTATTCTTGGCTAAGACTGAGTTCTGATCTGAATTTTACAAAATGGAACCTGAGATTACATTAGATTATAATTGTCTAGTTACATGTAGACAAAACTTAAAGGCAGGGCTCATGTCTCATTGGTTTTTGTTTCTTAGGCACTATGAATAAAAACTGAAGGATGGAAGGATGGAGACAGGAGAACAGAGGGTGGAAAGAGAGCGTAAGAGAGCTTCATAAAAATTGAGTGTTTGCCTTTTTTCTTCTTCCAGGTGTCATCATGCTATTTTTGTCTCCATTTTCGCTAACTGCTTTCTACTGCCTGGTGTGGTCGCTCTCCTACATCTTCTTTCCAGAAGCTCTATGGGGCAAGGCAGTGTGTCTTGGGCTGCAGCACAGAAGAAACTAACCAGCTCTACTAACTCCCACTAGCCTCTGTGGGGTTTGTGCCAGCATGTTGGGCCAAGCCCTGCTGTATCCTCACTGAATCTTTCCTTGTCCCTATGTTGTGCATGTGCAAGATACATATTGCCTTGAATCAGAGCAACTCACAGTAGGGCCAGCGGCCTTCACTTCTTCCTCTTTATTCAGCGTTCTGAATCCCTTGGGGACAATAGTTGTTTATGTCGTGTAGAACAGAATTTTTTCCAAGCTAAATTTGGGCCAGGTTTGAGTTCCAGCTTTGTTTTCAGCTGAGTGACCTTGTGCACTATGGTTAACCCCTAGGAGAGGGGTGAGACCCTTCAGAATTGGTATAGCCTCCAGCTTGGCCTTGTTTGATGGTAGTTACTCCAGTGGTGGGGTGGGGCTCACTTAAGCATTTCTTAAACTTGCAGTTTCTGGCTCTGTAGATCAGAGCAATCACAGGACAATCATGTTGCCCAGTTTGAATGTGTGTGGGATTTTGTAACTTAAAATTCTGTGTTTCAACAATCAAAGCTTCTGCCTTTTGCTTTGTTTAGAGACTAGACATATTGGCCGCTTGAGGACATCATTTGGTTTCTAGGATCTCTTTGTGTGGTTTTTTTTCTAAGCTTTAAAATACTAAACTCTAGATATTCAAATGCTACTTCATCTTCTAAAATCCAAATCAAATAGAAATAAACAATATTGTATGGAACCCTAAAGTTGCACCTCAAACAGAACTTAGGTCCACTGAAGGCAACAACCCCCCAGCACTGCCTCTGGATTTTCTTTTTTTTTTTTTTTTAAAGATTTTATTTATTTTTATTTTTTCCCCCCAAAGCCCCAGTAGATAGTTGTATGTCATAGCTGCACATCCTTCTAGTTGCTGTATGTGGGACTCGGCCTCAGGATGGACGGAGAAGTGGTGCCTCGATGCGCACCCGGGATCCGAACCCGGGCCACCAGCATTGCAGCGCGCGCACTTAACCACCAAGCCACAGGGCCGGCCCTGCCTCTGGATTTTCTTCCTCCAGATGGTACACCGAAGGATGGTTGGCTAGTTCCGCCCCTTCCTCAACTAGGGCACCAGAGCACCTCTTACCTCAGCTCTAACTTCTCGAAGATTGCAGAACAACGTATGTGGCAAATACACATTAAATCTAAAATTAGGTTTTAAAGATAAAAATCCGAAGAAGTCCATATTACTATGATTTGGCTTTAAAGGACCAGATAAGTCCTTCCTCTTCCCCACTGTCCTCTATTCATCTCTCTGCTATATCATCTATATTTTTTCATAATTAGATGAATACGTCTGTGTCCCACTAGATTTCACATTCCTTCAATTTATGTTTTTGTATTTCCGCTGGCTGCCACAGAGCCTGGTGCTCAAAAATGTTGACTTTGGAGATGAATTGATTTAGTTGTGCATTCTAGTGAGTTCTATACAAGGTTACTATCATGTAGTGAGAATCTTAGAAATATACATGGGCTCAGACATTTCAGTGTGATGTCCTTCAATGCTCATTTCAGTGATGCTACCCTTCATCAAAGTTGTGTAGGAACTCTAATTCGAGAACTGTCTTCACATAAACTCCGAGAGGCCAGCACCCAGCACATTGCCTAGACATAGTAGGTGCTCAAAACATATTTTTTTTACTCTGACCCACCAAATTTAGTCCAAAAACCTAATATTTAAGATTAGCCAATGATGTCCTATTCTTAAATCACATTCATTGTCAGATTTGGCCTCAAATGACTTCTGGCTGTTTCTAAAACTTGAAACTATGTTCAAAGGAAGGAGATGTAATTCTGAAAGAGGATTTCCACGTCCATTTTGAGTGACAGAAGCAGAGTTAAAATAAATATGTAGACCCCCAAAAGGACTGCTTTGAAAAGGAAAATACCCATTTGGATGTATAAATTGTGCTTTGTTTGTAGCAATACTAACTCATACTTCATTGGCTCAAGCTTTTTGTAGATTGGTGACATGAGGATAGTTACAGGTCAGCTGAGAGCCTCTTGATCTAGCAGAGGGTTGTGTGCTTCCTTCCGACTCTGTTAAAGTAAGGCTACACTCCTACACTGGCTCCAGCATCAAGGGATGCTAGTGCTAACCATTCAACGCCTTTACTTCCTCAGTTAGAAATAAAAATGCAAAAATAGAACAGCTAAAATACAACACGTTCTAAAATAAAAAGTAAATAAATAAATAAATAAAATGTTCTAAAATAGAACAGATCTTAGGAACAAGTAGGAAGGCCAACACTTTAAAAATATACTTCTCAGATGAATAAATGAAGTCAGAGGGGTATAGTTCCTGATTCTAGGCAGCTCTGCTGGCCCTACACTTGGGATGCGGGTGTAGATTTCCGTCCTGGTCCACCTTACCTGACCTGTAGTACTACTCCTTGTGTCTTGTGAGCAGAATCAAGTGACTGAGAATTCTGCTACTTTTCTTCAGCTCTGTGATCTTGAACAAAAGGTTTAACCTCTCTAAGCCTATTTCTATATCTGTAAAATGGAATATTTACTTCTACTCAGGGTTGTTTTGTGGGTTAAATACAATGACACATAAAATAACTAGAATAGTGAATGATATGTAAAAGCGGTCAGATAAAGGTTAGATCTCTCCTCTCCCCTCTAGCCTTCCTCCCTTCCCATTAGATAACTTTTCATTTAAAATAACAGTAACAGGGGCCGGGCCGGTGGCACAGCAGTTAAGTTTGCGCATCCTGCTTCGGCGGCCCGGGGTTCGCTGGTTCGGATCCCATGCACGGACCTACTCACTGCTCATCAAGCCATGCTGAGGTGGCGTCCCACGCAGAAGAACTAGAAGGACCTACAACTAGGATATACAACTATGTACTGGGGCTTTGAGGAGAAAAAAGAGGAAGATTGGCAACAGATGTTAGCACAGGGCCAATCTTCTTCTTCTTCAAAAACAATTAAAAACACACACACACACACACACACAAGCAGATAAAATAATAGTAACAATAATAGTTAACATGCATTTAGCCCTTCCTCTGTGCCAGGAACTGATCCTTGCACTTTACTATTTCACTTAATCCCCCACACAGCCCAACAAGGGAGATGACCAAAGGCTTAGGTCAGCAGTTCTCAAAGTGTTCCTGAGATCTTTTCAGGGTTAAAACTACTTTCTTAATAATCCCAAAACAGGGACTGACATGTCACCATTGACATTTTGCTAATGGTGCCAAGCAATGGTGGGTAAAGCTGCTGGCACCTTGGTGTGAATCTAGGCAGTGGCACTATATGGTACTGGTTGTCTCGAGGAAAAGCATTGGTCTGAATTTGAGCTGAACTAGCTGCTTTTCTTATGAAACACCAAACGATGACTGACAGACAAACTAGGGTTTTTCAGACGTGGTTTTCTTGAAATAGGAACTGAGTGAGACTGTCACTTCAAGAAAAAACAGTTTTTGTTGCCAAGAATAAAATTTGAGCTTTCAAGTGAAAATTAGAATTTTGGAAAACTTGTATCCACCACCTTGAGCTTGACAGTTTTCCAATACTCAAAGACATTTCTGATGAGATTAGTGGGGATATTAATGAATATGTGTTTTTAATGTTGTATAATAAAACGGGTCGACATTTGGAAGATCTGCATAACTCAGTGAACCAATATTTTCTAAATGACTGATGCACAGTGTTACAAAATCATGCGTGGATAGATGATCCATTCAAAGGGCAAGATTCAAAGACCAATGGATTTTAATGTAATAAAGTACAAAATGTTCATTGATATAACATCAGATTTCAAGTTGTAACTAACCTTTATGAAACTACCACTTGCTGAGTTTTGGTGTCGTATCAAAAAAGAATATTTAGCAGCTATTTAAATGCTCTTCTCTTTTCCAACTACATATCAGTGTGAGGACGGATTTTCCTCATATACTCAACCACAACAACATGAGAATACAGAATGCAGAAGCAGGTATGAGAATCCAGCTGTTTTCCTTTAAGCTGGATATTAAAGAGATTTGCAAATATGTAAAACGATGCCATTCTTCTCATTAAATGATTCTTTATTTTGGAAAATTATTATTTTTTTCAACAAAAACATTATTTATGTTAACCTGTAATAGATTTTTATTATATTTAAATGAATTAATAAATTAAAAAAATTTTTGTTTTCATTTCTAATATGGCAACAGAAGTTTTAACAATATTAATTCATTTAAAAATAATAAAAATCTATTACAGGTTAACATGAATAACAAAACAAAAGCTTTTGGGGCTCTTTAATTTTTAGAGTATAAGGAAGTCCTGAGACCAAAATGTTTGAGACTCACCAATTTAGGGAGATTAGAACTTGCCCAAAGTTCACACAATTAGTACGTAGTGGACCCAAGAGTCAAACCCAGGCAGCCTGACTTCCAATGTCAGTGCTCTCATTATTAATTTTTTGATGCAAGGGTTCAAAAACATCTTCTCTCACCTCTGAGACACTGAGAATGGATTATGGATTGTGGATTATACTTCTAAGAGCCTTAGCATTCAATGCTATTCCAAACATGGATACAAAGGCCTCTGGAACCCTTACCTTGGTATTTCTGAGGTAGGAGAGAAACCACTTTTTTTCTTTAAAATCTGAATAAAAAGATGATCCGTTCCTGTCTTGGTTCAAGCACCCTCTTATATCTCACACTTTTTGTTTTTTTTTTACCACAACCCACAGTAAGAAATAACTTTTACCTCAAATGCAGTATACACATTCATAAGTGTATATAAACCTGAAACAAAGCTTCATGAAACAATATCCTTACCACATGTGATAGTTTTTAATCTATTCTATTATTTCATTTAAAAGAAAAGCTTGTCACAATTTATTAAACTGATTTGACAACCACCTACAATTTAAAAAACTGCAATACTAGAGCACTTTTCTAGGACAGAGTATATCCAGGGCTGATACATCTTAATACAAGCAGTTCCCAACTAAGGAGCAGAATCATTCCAACCAACGCTCATGTATTACTTGGTTATTTGAAATTTGAAACATTTCCTGTGAAACAAGGTGGTTGGGAAGGGAAGGAACATTTACTGAGTATCTATTATATACATTACCTTGTTTATTTCTCAACAAGTGATCCTGAGAGGAAGAAAATACTATTCCATTACATAGATGGGAAAAGTGAGGCTTGGAGAGGTTAATAACTTACCCAGCATAGTAGAATTGGTATTTGACCCCAGGTCATTTGACTCCAAAAACTGCTCTTTCTAGCAAACTACAGCACTTCCTTAGGTTTATGATGACAGCTCACTCCAACCCCTTACTCCTCCAAAAAACGAAACCAAAAAATCTCCATTCAACCTAAATTCAACAGGACACCACAGAACCTAATTACCATTTATGGGGACAATCTGTGTAGAGATTATCCTTAATTATAACTTGGGGTCTCCCAAAAATACATTCTCGGCGGTGGTAGAAAGTTTCTCACCCCATTAACATCCCAGTTTACTCCTAAAACAAGCCACAGCAATGGGAACAGAATTCTCGGTGACTTCAGAGGCAGCAGAGAGACACAGAGATGGGAACTGCGTGAGCTGCCCCAGCACCAGTTGGGAGAACGCAGGCATTTCCAGCGTGGAAAGTGAAGGGGATGGCAGCGTTTGGCTCTTTTGCCATAACTAAGTGATCTGCCTCATGTCCATACATATTCTGCTTTCTGACATCCTCTCCCCCTACTCCCAAGGAATATCTGGAAATGAAATATCCCGAGAGAACAGTCTCTCCTTTTGCTCAGCATTAAAATAACTCCATTGCTAGAGTTGAAGTATGAGCCACCATTACTGAAGCAACTGTCGGCTGCAGAAACAACTTTACATTTCCACACCTAAAGATGGCAGGTGGATGGGTCCAGTTTGAATATTCCCAACATAAACCTGTTTCTAGGCCTGACAAAGTAGCCCCCAAAACGAAAAACCCAAAGTTCCCACACCCGCCTCTCCCTGCTGGTGCAAGCCTGCTAACCGTCCACATTCACAAGGTGAGAGGACTCCGAGCTGCAAGCCTCTAACCCTGAGCAGGGCGCCCCTAGGAGTACAAGGTCACGTATTTATACCTGTGTGGCTAACAGCTTAGGCTCTGTAGGGTCTGCAGAGCTTCAGGCCCAGGAAGAACGAAAACCGGCAGCAGCCACGATCTCTCTTCTCTCCTCTCCTGTCCACGCACCTCCTGAAGGAGAAGGGTTCCCTGTGCTCGCCTCAACGTTTCTTCCCTATTACATTCCTTCTGACTACATGTTCTACGTCTAGGCACCCCCAAACTAAATTACGAGCAAACGAACATTTTATTAGTATTTTATTTGTGTTTTTGGAGAAGATTTACAGTTTCACAAGAAAGACTGATTTTTCTCAAATAATAGAAAAAGGTGAAAAAAAAAAAAAGGGTCTATTGTCTTAGAAGAATAAAACAAGTGTCTTCAGCAAGCACTGGGCCAATTCAGATTGGAGACACCAGTGAAGCAGAAGTTACATGTAGGGAGTTCAGATTTATCCAGTTTTAGGAATAACACAAATGTCTTCCTGTCTAGTTCTGTAAGGCTCCAAATGGGCCACCTCAGCTTAAAACTGGTAACAAGCTCACAAGGCCTCCAGGGTCCCGTCTCGTTTGGCCACAGGGGTGGCTCACTCTCTGGGAGGCTGCATCTGTTTACAGAACTCATCGAACTGCTGCTGCTCCAGTTCCGTCATGACTCTGTTGAGGGCATAGATCTGCATGGGAGAAGAAGACACGTTAGCAGTGGAGGCAGCTGCTCCACACATCTTCAGACACAACAGGCTGGGTCTTCTGAAAATCCCAGAACTGCACCAGTGACGCAGGGACAGTGACGAGGGAACAGGAGAGCTGGACATTAATCCTATTTGGGGAATCAGCAAAGCAGTGAGGCAGGGGGCTTGATCTGAACTTTAAAGGATCAGTAGGATTTGAACAGGTAGAGACTGGGGAAGGGACATGATAAGCGATGGGGGACGGGGCAGATTACCATTAAATAAATATGATGAAAAGTACAGGATCAGTTCTGGAAACTTCAAGTGTGCTAATATGAAGGATATTATAGAGTGGGGGCTGAGGAGCTGGAGAAAGCAAGAAAAGTATGCTGGGGTCTTAGATGCTATGCCAAGGAATCTGGACTTTATCTGGCTGACTCTGGAGAGCCAGCAAAGACAAGTGTGCAGGGGAGCAACTTGATTCTATCTGTGCTTTGGGAAAGATAACTGGAGACTGTGTGCGGGATGCAGTGTGGGGAGCAGAGATTAAAGGTCACTTAGGAAGCGTCTATTACAGCAGTCCAGGGAGGAGGTAGCGGGGAGACGGCCTAGGCAGCCATTAGGGTGGAAGGAAACTGCAAGAGACATGCTAAAAGGTGAAAGACAGGGGATCCACCTTATTCTTCACCTTGTAGTAATCAGTCAATCCACTAAGAACAGAAACATCATAAAAATTCCCAATTTGTAGAAGAAAAAAATGAAGGGGTGTGTTTATGTGTAGGGGATATAACTTGATTAATTAAAAAGAAGAGAAGGGGAAAAAAAAAGAAACTGAGAAGTGAGACAAATAGGAAATACAAAATAAGAGCAGAAATTAATGAAAAAGCAACCAAACGTACAATAGAGAGGATCACCACGACTGTGAGATGGTTCTTGGAAAATACTAAGAAAACCCTGCAAACCTCTGACATGACTGATCAAGATCAAAGGGAGGAGGCACAGAGAAACATTATTAGAATTAAAAAGAAAACACAATTACTGATATAATGGCGATTAAAACAAAACAGGAACTTTGTGTCAATAAGTTTGAAAACTTAAATAAATTCCTAGAAAAAGTAAAAGGATCAAAACTGACTAGAATAAATAGAAAGCTTGAATGATTCTATAACCATTTTTTCCTTTTTTTTTTTTTTTTTGCTGAGGAAGATTAGTCCTGAGCTAACATCTGTTGCCAATCTTCCTCTCTTTTGGCTTGAGGCAGATTAGCTCTGAGCTAACATCTGTGCCCATCTTCCTTTATTTTATATGTGGGTCCCTGCCTCAGCATGGCTGACGAGTGGTGGAGGTCTGTGCGCAGGATCTGAACCTGTGAACCCAGGCCACTGAAGTGGAGTGTGCCGAACTTAACCACTAGGCCAGGGGGCTGGTCCCTCCAAAAATTTCTTTTATTGTGGTAAGATCCTATCATCTTTAACGAAAATGAAATTCTACACAGTGATGAAAATAGTTACAAATGACAACACAAGTGATTCTCAAAAAGCATAATACTGGCAGTTAAAATGGTTAAGTTTTATGTTATGTATGTTTTACCACAATAAAAAGAAATAAATAAATTTGAATGGTTAAAAAAAGATGCTAAGTGAAGAGAGCCAGTCACAAAATATAGCAATACATATAAAGTTCAGAAACACCAAAACTAGACAATATATTGCTGTGTCACAAAATATTC
The DNA here is from genome assembly GCF_057802395.1 of Ceratotherium simum simum. Classification (NCBI taxonomy): domain Eukaryota; kingdom Metazoa; phylum Chordata; class Mammalia; order Perissodactyla; family Rhinocerotidae; genus Ceratotherium; species Ceratotherium simum. Next base: position 16,371,324 of record NC_141921.1, on the reverse strand, counting down.
TTTAGGGGTACACACAGAAATAGTAAATTAATACAGAAGAGCAAGGGAGTGATTAGCATAAAATTAAGGAACAAGGCTACTGCTAGTGGGAAGGGCTGGGGGCATGACCCGAGTGGGGCCCGAGGAGTTTCTAAGTTATGGGTTACGTTCTGCTTCTTTAGTTGGGTGTTAGGTACAAGGGTGTTTGTTTTATTCATCTTCTTTAACCTGCACATACATATTACATGTATACTTTTAACATTTATATATTTTTTAAAACCTCTGCCTCATTCCTTCATGCTTTAACGAACATTTGTAATCTACATATTACTGTGGTGGGACTGCGAGGATATTAAATACCTTCTCAGACCTCGGGATCAAGGAGGCAAGATGGTAGGAGAAAGGGCAAACTAAAATCAGCAGAGAAAAAGACGCAAATGGGTTAGGGGTCTGAGCCAAGGAATGACGGACTGTCAGGAAGGAAAGGGCCCCACCAGTGTCAAACGCTGCCTCAACTGCCCAACGTGCCTCTGCCCCCATTCGCCCCTCACATCTCTCCTTCACATCCAACTTTCCGGAATGTGGCATCTTTGCAGAACTGAATGGAAACGGTGCCCCTTCCTCCCCTAAGGGGCCTTGTCACATTCCTCCGTTAGGAGACTGCGTTCCAGGCCACACACTGAAGAAAACAGCGGGGCAGCTGCGGGGCGGAGCAAACAAGCAGGGGCAGAGGTCGGAAGGCCCTCGGCTCCCCATTAACGAGGGTTCTGGTCACGTCACCTCACTGTAAAACAAGGATAACACCTTCTCTCTCACAAAGTCGTGTGTTTTATATCTCCCCACCATATTCCAGGAAGGATTTACAGAGGTCAAAATGGGAGTAACAGTAATACCTGAGTAACAATAAGAAGCCCTGGGGTGAGGATGACATGTGGTCGTGCACGTCAGGTTGGCCCTGTGCCTGGCACATCTGAAGAGCTCAACAAGTGCCAGCTGCTGCGAGAGTGCAAATCCAGTATTGCACTACCGCCAGTGAGCACAGACGCCAGCAGTCGTTCAGCTCAGAGTCCACACAACAAAAGCACGCTGACCGCCGGAAGCCCAGTGAGGCCCGAGGACAAGCGCAGCCATTTCCTGAGTGCTCGCTCCGTGCCAGGCCTCTGCTAAGTGCTTTACATACAGCATTTCTGTTCCTTACAACAATCTTGTGCCGTAGAGATTAGCATCCTCATTTTACCAAGGAGGAATCGAGGAAGTGAGGTTCAGAGAGGTTAAGTATCTTGTCCCAGGTCACATGGGAAGAACCAGGATTTATGGAGGAGCTGGGATTTGAAGGCAGACAAGTAAATGTAACCTGTGGAACCTCACCCAAAGGGCAGCAATAAGGACGTGAGCAATGTCCCCAAAAACAGCTGTCCCCAAAGTGTGCACAAAGGAGTGTCCTCGGGCTGCTTCTTACACCAGCCCCAGACAGCTCACCCAAGTGCCGTGCAGGAAAGTCACCTGTGGGCCTGGATCCGGGGGGACGGGAGGTGAAGGAGACGGAAGAACATTGTTGGAATCCAGGCGCACAGCTCTCAGACGGTCTGTCTTAATCCACAGGCAGATTTCAGCTTATAGATTAACTTCAAACACACTATTAAATTTACTTACTACGTTTACTGTCTGCCCCCTCACTGAACACAGCTCCACAAAGGCAGGGATTCTTCTCTGCCTTGTTGTGTATCTCCAGTTCCCACAACAGTGCCTGGCACACAGGAGCCGCTCAATATATATATATATTTTTTAATTCTTTTTTTTTTTCCCCAAAGCCCCAGTAGATAGTTGTATGTCATAGCTGCACATCCTTCTAGTTGCTGTATGTGGGACGCGGCCCCAGCATGGCCGGAGAAGCGGCGCGTCGGTGTGCGCCCGGGATCGGAATCCGCCGGTAGCACAGCGCGTGCAGTTAACCGCTAAGCCATGGGGCCGGCCCTCAATATTTGTTTAATGAAGGGATCAAACTAACAGAAACTTAGTCTGACACTACCAAGTGTCAAAGAAGTGGAAAAGAAGCGACGAATGAGAACTCTCTTACATTGTTAATGGGGGTGCAAATTTGTACAATCTCTCTGAAAGCAATTTGGCAACGTTTAGCAAAACTGAAAGGTACCAGTAATTCTACTTCTAGTTACGTACGCCCTACAGAAATTCTAGCACAAGTGCCAAAGCAGACACCTAAAAGTTTTTCACTAAAGCAATGTTTGTAACAGCAAAAAAACTATAAATAATTTAAATGTCCATCACTGGAGGAATGGGTTAATATACTAAAGTGGATTCATAAAACAGACTACTGTAAGCAGTGTGAGGAATACACTAGATTCTTATATCAACCTGAATAGTTCTAAGAAACATAATGTAAGCAACATGCAAAATAAAACATATGGAATTTTATTATTTGAAAAATTTAAAACACAAAAGAACATTGTATATTGTTCAAAGATATCTATTAATATATTTGAGTATAAAAAAATAACAGTGGTCGCCCATAGGGAGGGGTAAAAGGGTGTAAGACAGGAAATGGGCAAAGGGTCTTCAAATTTATATGTATTTTTTATTTATCTTATTTAAAAAAGACTCCAGGCAAGTGTGACAAAATGTTAACCAATACCAATCTGGGGTGCTGAGTACCCAAGTATTTGTTATAATGGTCTATTTTTCAATTTCTCAAAAAAAAAAAAAAGAAATGAACAAAAGGAACAGAAAGAGGGAAAAGAGTGTAGCAAGCTTTTTCCTGATATTAAATACTAAAATAAAATACCCACGTCTGGATGTGGTTCAACATGGGCAGTGTAAACGGCTTAAGCTTTTCATTCTCAAGTTGATTTTAGAACAAGGGAACACAGGGGCGGGTGTGCGGCGTGGGCCTCTCCTCGCGGAGTGCGAGCAGCCGCTCTCCGGGGGAAGTCCAGAACATGCGTGCTAGGGGCGTCTGACACCTGCTCTCTCACTCTGACCCTGCTCTTTCTCCTCTCCTCCTTCCCTCAGGTCCCTCCCGCAAAAGCGCCGCACCAGGAGTCCTCTGGAGACCTGGGACCGGCCGTGGCTCTGGCACTAACTGGCACGTGACTCTGGGGTGCCACTTTACCATTGCGGACCTCAGTGATCCCCTCTCTAAACCTGGAAGAACCTGGTCCGCCTGGAGGCCGGCAGGGCTCCGCGTCACAGTTCTCCTCTACTATTTCTCTCTTCCAGCATCACCTCCGGCAGCCTGCAGGCCCTGCCTTCATCTCACCTCTGCTCGTTGTCTTTGCTTCAGCTCCTGCTGGGCTGATTTCTGCTTGGCCTTCTCAACTCTGCTGACAGGTTCTTTAACTTTGGATTTTTCTTTACGTGCGGGTGGATCCATGACTTGGCTTCTGAATACGTCTTAGTCAGCTCTGACCTGGATGGTACAGAAAGAGACTGATCTCAAAAAAAAGAAAAAAAGAAAGAAAAGAAAAAGAACTGTCGGTCACTCGCCTAACTCAGCCCCTTCCTTTGACAGATGAGGCAGAGTGGGCCAGTGGAAAGGGCGCTAGATTTGGAGGAGTAAGATCCGAGTTCCACCGCCACATCTCGGGGCGTCCCTGGGCAAATCTCCTCCCCACTCTGAGCCTCAGTTTTCTGTGTCCGTAAAATGGGACAATAGTCCATTCCCTGGCCTCCTGCAAGAGCTGCCGTGAGGACCAAATGAGAGGACCCATGTGGACACGTTTCATGCACTGCAGCGTGCTGAACCCCGCGTGGGGCTGTACGATCATGAGGACACCCGGGCCCAGGGGGACGGGCCAGCCGACGTCTCCAAGCCGGGCAGCGGGGCGGCCCGAGCCTCGCTCCCTTCCGGGCCTTCGGGCCACGGCTTCCCCACCACCGCCCTGTCGGACAGTAACGTCCCCGCTCGGCCGCCCGCGCGAGGCCCGGCCTGCCCGCGCCCGCGCCCCCGCCCCCGCTCGGGCCCAGGGGAGGCTGCCCCCCCGCCGCTGCCCTTTCCGGCGCGAAATGGCGGCGGGCGGCGCGCGGGAGTGGCGCCTTCCTTCCTCGGCCGTGGGACCGTGGGGTCCAGCCGCGTCGCCGACACGGCCCCACGCGAGGGTCCCGGCCGATCGCTACCTCCGGGCCTGGAGTCCCGAGACCCCCGCGCCTCGGATCGGGCGGGCCTGGGGGCGGGGCCAGGAGGCGGGGGGCGGGCCGGCGCGCTCCGAGGCCCCGCCCGCAGGAGGGGCGGCGCCTGCGCAGAGAGCGCGTCTGGACGCCCCGCTGCGGCGCTGGGGGCTGGAGGGGGAGCTGTCGCCCGGGCTGTCGCCGCGGCTGTTGCAGGGGCTGCGGCTGGGCCTGGGGCGGTTACGACTAATAAAAGCTTTTCCCGGGGATATTTTCTGGGTTGGCTGCTAGGATTTGAAGGATGAGCTCTGAAACCTGGGACTAGGATTGTAACCTTCTGAACCTTAGTTTGTTAATTCCAAAAGTTGACACGGTGATTGCTGCCTTCTTGATTTACAAGCTTATTAGGAAGATCAAGTCAGATCCTGTTTGCCACAGTGCTTTAAAAAAGGCGATGGTGACAGAAGTATAAATAGCCAATATAAACATAGAGAAACGTTCAAGTTCAGTGATAATTGATAATTTTACAATTCTTTTTACAATTACAGTTTTATAAATTAAAATGACTGGCTATCATTTTTCACTTATTAGATTAGTGTCGGGGGGGAAGAGGGAGAATCTCCCTCTGCCCTTTTCCTTAGGGTTCTTCTGGCTGGCCAAATAATCAACAAGACAGGTTAGCAGGAGAAAATAATACCAAGTTTAATAACATGTATACATGGGAGAAACTCAGAAATGAGCAACTCGTCCCTCTGTCTAAGCTGCTTGCTTAAGTATTGCAGCTAAAGGCGAGGAACGTGTTGGGGGTGGGTAGTGGCCTGGGACTTCAGAGGGCAGGAGGACAATTCTTTTCAGGGTCATCTATAGATAATGTGGTCAGGGAGAGACAGAGTTTTTGATAAAAGAGGCTTGGTGCCTTTGCTATTGTAACCTCTATCCTACATTATCTTTATAGCCATCATGATAGAAGATCTGTTCCAGGAAGGAGCCACCATGTCAAATTCTTTAGGCAGTTAGTGGGGGAGGTCAAATGTCCTTCAGAGAAAACAGTCAAGGTAAAGAGATATATTTCAGAGTGGCCAAATCTTGATCTCCCATAGTCCCGCCTTTGAAACTAAAAGTTTCACAGTCTTTTTGAAACTTAAAGAAGTTTCATAGTCCAGAAGCTGAGTTGGTAGATTGTTTCATCTCACTGAACACATTTCTTAGTCCTGATAATAGATCAGTTCAATTAAGTTCCTTTTGGAAGGTGGTGATGCAGGTGGGCTCTCAAGGTTCCGCCTATATTATGGAAGCAAGCAATCAAGTATTTAATAGAAGCATTTCTGTGTAAACGAAAGAAAAACAAGGTTAATGGTTGGAGCAAGTTGTAAAGCAGTTTCTGAGTTAGAGGACAGCCAGTTAAGGTTTTAGATGTCAGCGTCAAACCATCTTTTGCAGTTTAAAATGTCTCTGATGGTGTCGTCAGGTCATCTCTTAAGTTTATATCAAGTCCATCAGCTTCAGTTTGTAAGGCTTCAGGAAAAAGGGCAGGTTCAGTTTTCAGTGATTTCAAATGAAAATGATGGAAAAAATCAAAAACGTTAGTTTGGACATCTGTAGCCAGATATTTCAGGAGACTAGAAGAAATCAGGATCCAGTCCAGTAAATAGATATAAAAGAAAAACCTCAAAAGACAAATAACAAAACTAGGATCTAATATCTGCAAGTTTATACCGAAATAGTTTTTACTGAAATATAATTTTTCTCTCTAAAATCACCCTCATTTTTATTAAGACAGCCAAATTAAAACTAACTAGTTTGCAAAATAAGTCTAGTTCCAATAGAGTTGGCCCAGTTATTTACATAAGTACAGCAAGAATAGCAGTTGATCACATAGGCTCTTTTAAATCTGCTTTGCTGGAACTTTTTATAAGGAATCTCACATTGAACTTCAAAGGCCTCTCGAGGCCAGGAAAGCCAAGCCAAGGATTTTGTCATCAGACTTTGCCTGTAATACCTACAGATTTGGGTGAATTCCTCTCTTCTGAGGTTCCCCCACAATATTTCGAGGTTCCTTGTACCTGCCAGATAAGTGACATTCTTTACTTATCCTGGTAAGTGCTGCTTGGAACATAAGGTACCAGGCCAATATTTCCATGTGGCTTTATTCCATAAAGTCCAATCTTCATTCCTCAAAAGCTGTATGGTTATATTGCAAATATGATGTTCCAGTCACAACCTTGGTAATATAACCAGTGTTTCCAATTGTGTCCTGTTATAAGGAGAACAGATTCTTATTGAACCTATGCAAATAACTATATTGCCATGAAAACAACAATACTCACTTACTAAGAGTTTCTAAATTCGAGGGATCAGATAGAGAGAAAAAGATAAATATTTCAATTTTACTTACAAAAATATCATTTACCAAATTGTTATAAGTCATAGCTAGCTCAGGAGAAACAAGAAAAAGTTTTCCTTAAATCTGAAAAAACAAAACATTAAAAATTCAGCAATACTTCAAATGAAAAATCATAAAAATTATAATCATCCTTATCAGTACATTTAGTCCTGTGTAATCCATTCTTGATCCCAATCTTTTTGTTAGCAGCTTCATGAAGTCATCGGTTTCTCCATCAGATTTCTGTAATTTCTTACCAAGTTCAGTTTTATGATCAGAAAGTTTGTCAGAAACCTGTATTCCAGTGTAAATGTCAGAGTCTTTTTCATGAATTTTTCTGAAGTTGAAACATTTTGCAAAAGCATTAGAGCAAAGAAATGTCTGTAAACAACAAGACCTCAAAATGGCAATTGACAGAGAAATTTGGTTAATTTTGTGACATATAACATTTTAAAATAATAATAACCAGAATTATGACTGATAACCAGGACAGATCAGAATTTCAGTAATGTTATACAATTTTAAAACACCTATGTCAATAACATTTGCCCACATAATAGCACCTAAGCAGGCTTATCATTACTGGTCTGACAATGCTTTCCATGTAATTTAACATACTGAATCAGCCTAATAAGTTTAGTATCTTTCTCCTTAAGAGAGCAAATTTCTTTGAGAAGTTCCAGGACCCTTTGAAAATTCTCAAAGAAAAAAAGTAAAAAAAAGACTTTATTTAAGATATGAATTTTGGGGAGCTTGTCAAAAATATAAAAAGTCAAAGCAAACAGAGCATTAACAGTCCAAAAAGCCTTAATAGAGAGATTTCAGTCTTTTGAACACAGGAAATTATTTTAACAGGTTTTTTTTTTTAGGTAGACTTACTCAAAGGTAAAGAAAAATCTTTTGTAACCTCTTTATCAAGTTTAAGCAAATTATCCTTTTAAGAGACAGAAGACCAAATTTTAATTTTGCACCAGCTTACTTCTGCTATTAAAACTCATTTACTTAATTAAATTCATTTCAATCTTAGCCAACTTGACCATGCAAAAACTCCTTTTCCAGAATTCCTTTTCCACAAACCTTCTATAACTTTCTTTTTACATTCAGAATTTGTCCCATGTCTTTCTTTTCCCTCCTAGTACTTGAGGACAAATTTATCTTTCTTAATCGACCAAACAAAACATTTCCATTCTTTGTACCTTTATACATCTTACTTTCCTTGTACACAGACATATTTTTCTTAATTTTTAGTAGCTTCAATCACATATATTAATTAGAAATTTTAACCCTTAGAAACCTTAATTTGTAAGTAAAAACTAAGTAAACAATTATAAACTTTCTTTTACATTAGTATCTTGTGGCTTGGAAAATTTATGAACACTTCATAACTTCTAGAAATATGTTACTTTATAGTATAATCTTTTAATAAAACACATGTTTGCCAATAGACCCAAAACACCTTTTAGTTTTCCTGTAATGAAAAGGCAAAAGTAGACAAACATACATTTAGCAATCAATGTCTAATATCTTATAAGTTATTTGGAAATGATCTAGATACTCAATTGAATTTTTATCATAAAATTTAGCAAAACTCTAAAGTTTTAAGTCACCAAAAAGAGTTTGGAAGCTGTAACTACCATAACACATAATTATTGTTTAAAGTTCATCCAACATTCATCTTTTTCACAACTATTTAGTTACTTATTCCCAATAATTATTTAGACTGCCTATAAGACTTCATAAGACATTAGATAAAATTAGCCATCATTTAAATTACTATTTTTGTTAACCAGTTCTGTAATAGAAATAACATCAGTTTTTTTCCTACAAAATTTCATGTAAATTTCATCACCTCTTATACCTTTAAACATAGTTATCATTAAGATTTTTATCAATAGGTCTTGGTCTTCTAATTTTGGACAAGGGAAGCATTCCCAGTCAGACATTTTAAAGATTTTTTTTTTTATTTATTTTATTTTTTCCCCCCAAAGCCCCAGTAGATAGTTGTATGTCATAGCTGCACATCCTTCTAGTTGCTGTATGTGGGACTCGGCCTCAGGATGGACGGAGAAGTGGTGCCTCGATGCGCACCCGGGATCCGAACCCGGGCCACCAGCATTGCAGCGCGCGCACTTAACCACCAAGCCACAGGGCCGGCCCATCAGTCAGACATTTTAAAACATACTCAGGCAAAGTTGATGTAACCTCTATATAAAATTAGCTCAAACATTCCAACCTTTATAATCTTATCAACACTTACACTTTTACATGTTCTCAATTCAATTGTAACCTGAGTCAAGGTCTTAAGACTAGTCAAATTTTTCCCTTCCTTTTTCTGGCCTTTTCTTAGGTACCAAATAAATAATTATGTGAGAGATCTCAAAACATTTTTTCCCCCCAATTTAGAAGTTATTCCAATTCAAAGGATCCGTCGTCTGGCCATTGACGAGTAGGATCTTCATTTGTATATTTATTCCAATAGTGACTCGAACCAATAAGCCTTTTTAAGGAAAGACCCGGAGATAACTTTCCACGCTTAGAATAAATCTACCATGGACACAAGAGGCGTCCCTGGTGAGGGCGCAGATGATGTAGCCCCCGTGATCCACAGAATTCACTCCCAAAGATATTCAGAGAAAGTAAAGACCTTCATTGCACAGGCGGTAAGGATGGTGTAATGAAAACGGTGTCTCTGGTCTCCCACAATAGTGTGGGACGCCTCCAGTCACAGACCCGCTAATCTGTGACACCGGGCACGCGATACTGGAATGGGATTTTTCCAGCACTAACAAGCAACGAAGGTTGAGATGACAAAAGCCCTTATGGACTGGGCCCTTTATGACAAACTCCCCTGAGAGCTTGGCACAGCCGGACAAAGAGACAGTTCGGAACCCCAGTCTACTCGACTGGCCACCAAGGTGCACTCCGGTAAATGCACCTTATGTATGGTGGAGACCAAGGAGAATATTCTCACTGGTCACAAAGCCAAGTTCTCAGGACACAGAATAAGACAGAGACTACTGCGGGAGGAAAACGGATCAAGATCAAAACCAAGAGTACTCTACCAAATTTAAACCAAGAGTCACTAAAAGCACAAGAAACTAGTTTCCCAAATATTTTCTCCTGCCAATCTAAATTTAGAAAGAGAAAAAAATTCTCACCACTTCCTTCCATCGGACTCCGCAGATAGAGATTCCGGGAGGCTGACGTGGTAAGAAGTCTTACCTTTTGCCGGCTTTCGTCAGGTGTTCACGTATCTCATCATCTGCAGTAGTCCAGGGAGAAGGCAGGTCTTCCAGCCAGAGAAGGCAACTTGCCAGCCAGTGTGGCTCCTGCTGACTACGCCAAAACTGTCGGGGGAAGAGGGAGAATCTCCCTCTGCCCTTTTCCTTAAGGTTCTTATGGCTGGCCAAATAATCAACAAGACAGGTTAGCAGGAGAAAATAATACCAAGTTTAATAACATGTATACATGGGAGAAACTCAGAAATGAGCAACTCGTCCCTCTGTCTAAGCTGCTTGCTTAAGTATTGCAGCTAAAGGCGAGGAACGTGTTGGGGGTGGGTAGTGGCCTGGGACTTCAGAGGGCAGGAGGATAATTCTTTTCAGGGTCATCTTAGATAATGTGGTCAGGGAGAGACAGAGTTTTTGATAAAAGGGGCTTGGTGCCTTTGCTATTGTAACCTCTGTCCTACATTATCTTTATAGCCATCATGATAGAAGATCTGTTCCAGGAAGGAGCCACCATGTCAAATTCTTTAGGCAGTTAGTGGGGGAGGTCAAATGTCCTTCAGAGAAAACAATCAAGGTAAAGAGATATATTTCAGGGTCGCCAAATCTTGATCTCCCACATTAGTATGGATTGAAGAAAATGGTCGATAAGTGCTTTGACAACAGAAATCCTGTTCAGTCTAATACTAATAATAACAACAACAGTGATAATAGTTACCTCTCTTCTGGGCTTATGTTCCAGGCACTGTTCTTAAAGAGCTTCACATTTAACTCATTTATTCCTCATAATAGGTATGTATAATAATATACTATTATTATCCCCATTTTACAGATAAGGGAACAGAGGCACGAGAAGTTAAGTGACTTTTCCAAGGTCACATAGCCAGTAAGTGCCCCAGCAAGTATTTCAGCGAGGATTCAAGATAGGACAGTGGCCTATCCAAAGGAAAACATGTTCAGGCCCACTGCCTTTGTTCCTCTAAGGACTCGGCAAGAACAGAAACAAATGATGGATGCTAAGCAAACTGTGAGGGTGTAGCCAGAGGGGCACTCATACATTTTAAATCAAAGTATAAATTGTCACAACCTCTTTGGAAGCTCGTTTAGCACTACATATCAAAAGCCTTAAAAATGAGCACAACCCCACAAAAAAAGACAAATACTGCGTGATTCCTTTCATATGAGATATCTAAAGTAGTCAAACTCTTAGTAGAATGGTGATCGCCAGGAGCTGAGGGAGGGGGGGAAAAGGCAGTTATTCAACGGATATAGAGTTTCAGTTTTGCAAGATGAAAGCCCAGAGATCTGTTGCACAGCAATGTGCATATACTTAATACCACTGTACTGTACATTTAAAAATGATTAAGATGGTAAATTTTATGTTTCGTGCTTTTTTTTACCACAATAAAAAAAAATGAGCACAACCTTTGACTCAGCAACTCCACTTCTAACTTATTTTAGCTCAATAATCAGAGATAGAACTATTCCTAACAGTAAACAACTGGAAACAACCAAAATATTGGTAATAGGGATTGATTGAATAAATGATAGGATAGCTATAATGGGATTCTGTGCAGCCATTAAAATGACATAGAAGACTATGTATTGACATAATAAAATGTTTTTAGTGTATTAAATGAAAAAGTTACAAAGATATATACAACATAATCATAATATTTGTTTTATTGTTTGAAAAATGATTATTATGTGCACATGGAAAAGAAGCTCGATGAAAACACACCAAAATGTAAATCCCGATTAGTTTAAGAGTACAGGTTATTTTTATCTTTGTGCCTTTCTGTATTTTCCAAAATTTCTACAATGAACGTTTATACTTTAGCAAGATTTATACTTTCTTCTAATTGAAAGAAGAATGTTATTTTAAAAATTTTATACAGATGTTGATTGGATTATTATTATTAATAAAAGTAACCAACCAGAGTCTATTTCAGAAATGTTGGCATAATAGTGGTATTTTACATTTGTGTCATGTTGTACAGTTTGTAAGGTTTATACAAGCTCTGGATTAGATTCCAGCTGGAGACAGGGCAGGAAACTTTGGAAGGCTTTAAAAAGCCAGCTAAAACAGACTGGATATAGGGTATGAGGGAGTGGAAAAGCCAGGCTGGAAGATTGGAAAAATGGTGGAGCCACTGATAAAAGTGAAGGTATGTCGAGTTGGCTTTCGCTTGGGAAAGGCTGAGGAAGAGGATAAGTCAGAGGTGTGTGAGTGTGTGTGTGTGTGTGAGAGAGAGAGAGAGAGAGAGAGAGAGAGAGAGACATGGTTAGTTTACACTTACAGGTGGCAATAGGCAAGAAGTCCAGTAAGTATGAGGTTTCAGAAATGTGCAGGTGTGGAGATACTGGTTTGGGATTCTTCATCAGGAAGGTGAAGGCTGGAGCCAGAAGAGAGTGAAAGTCGTCTCTCTGTTCTTCCTCCATGAATTTATGATCTCTCTCTCTCTCTCTCCTGATCATCAACAGACTCTTGGCCAGTCTGCAAAATTCCCTGGTTAGTTGAGTCAGAGTTTACATTAATATAACTATAGAATATTTTTACAGTTGAGGTGTATACCACACTGAGATCACACTCACTTTATTGAACAACTTTCTTTTTCTGGAGTCAAAAATTCCCTGTTTTTAAATTTACTTAGTTATCTATGCATCTATTGTTAATTTTTCCACAAACTCTCCATTGGGACTGTAAAACGTCTCTTGATCTGGTCACGTGAATTGGTGAGCTTTCAATATCTTTTTGTTTTTTTCTGGGAGACATCTTTCCTTAGGCACATCATCTTCTCACTCCAACTGTCGTCTTGGCCTCTCTGCCCAACTGTTGTCCCAGGACTTCCCATAACCACATTCTGAGGATTCCCATCTCTTCTCTCCTGTGCCAAGTCCCCTGTCTCCTGGATCTTCCTGTTCATGGTTTATTCTCTCATTTTGGAGGAGCACATTCTTCAGCAACTTCCTCAGAAGGAGTTCATGGGAGGTAAATTTTTGAAACCTTGCTTGTCTAAAAATGGCTTTATTTTACTCTCACACTTGATTGAAGGTTTGGCAGGGTACAAATTTCCAGATTGGAAATCATTTTCCTCCATAATTTTAAAGCATTGACCCATTGTCATCTAGCTTCTAATGTGGCTAGACTCTTGAGAAGTCTGATTTATTCTGATTTCTATTACTTCCTATGTAATTTTTGTTTGTTCATTTGTTTCTGGAAGCTTTTAGGATACATATTTTTCCTTCATCCTTAGTGTTGTGAACCTTCATAATGATGTGTCCTGGTAAGTCTTTTTCATTCATTGTGCTAGGCACTCAGTGGTCCCTTTCAATCAGGAATTCAATTCTTCAATTTTGGGAAACTTTCTCTGTGATAGATTCCTTTGTTTTTAAATCTTTTCTCTCTCATTTTTCATCTCTTAGTTTTATTTATTCCACTTTATAAGAGGTTTTCCTGAACTTTATCCTCTAGTTCTTCTATTGAATTTTTTCATTTCTGCTATAAAATTTTAATTTCCAAGAGTTTTTCCTGGTTTACTGACTTTCCATTTGGTAGCCTCTTTTGGGTTGTGGACTCGGGATCTTCTCTTATTTCATATTTCTGAGGATATCAATTGTAATTTTCTGCCATTTTCTTCTGCTTCCTAGGTTATCTCTGTGGTTTATTTTGGTTTCTGTCTTTCAAGCTGGAGGCTTTCCTCAGCTACCATTTATTGGGTGTCAAGCAGTAGTCCAAGCATTTTATATGTTTTAACTAATTTAATCCTTACACCAACTCAATGAGGTAGTTACCATTCTTATCCTCAATTTACCAATAAGGAAACTGAGACACAGAAGGTTAAGGCTCTCGTCCAGGTCACACATCTTGGAAGTGAACTTGAACTCAGTCAACCTTTAGCTCTCCCGTTTACATAAAATATGAGGATTGGAGAAATAAATCAAATGATACCATGAAGAAGCAATCAGCCAAATCCAGAATGTGGGACAGTGTGCAAGACAAATTACCTAGCTTTACCAACAATCAAGGGTATAAGGAATGATTTAAAAAGAAGGGCAGAGGGATCATTATGGAATAAAGACACTTAATACACGTAACAACAAAATGCAATGTGTGTGTCTTATTTGCGTCCTGATTTGAACAAACCATGTGTAGAAAGACATGTTTGACATCATTGAAAACAGGTGAACATAGATTGGATATCAAATAATACAAGAGATTATTGTCAATTTTGGTAAGTGTAGTAATGGCATGATATATGTAGGGGTGTGTGTGTGTGTGTGTGTGTGTGTGTGTGTGTTTAAGGAAAGTCCTTAGTAGCTAGAGATGCATTCTGAGGCACCTGCAATTTAAATGATCTAATGGCTGGAATTTGCTTTAAAATATTCCAGAAAAAAAAAAAAGATGAGAGGGAGATAGGTAAAATAAAAATGGCAGCATGTCAATAATGATTTAATCTGAAGGATGAGTATCAGGAGTTTCATGATAATACTGTTGCTCCTTTGTGTGCATTTGAAAATTTTCGTAGTAAGTTGAATAACATGCAAGAAAATAAATAAAAAATAATATGTATAAAATAAGTGAGGCACTAAAAATGTGAGTGGAGTTTCTGTGGGCTTGGCCTGTAGGCCACGGTGGGATGCTAGGCTAGGTGCCCTGCAGCTTCCTTGGGGAACTTGAGAATATCAGTGCCTGTACTTTTCTTTTGGGCCATCTGCTTTCTCCAGAGAAGATCCTACTCTCCTGGCGAGAATCAGTCTGGCTCTTTGTGCTCTGTGAGCTGCGAGTGGAAAGGAGCTTAGCTATTCAGTGAAGGCTTTCACCTAATCCCGTTTCAGATGGTGCCTTATCACCCTACGCCATCCCACCTTGCCCCCTTGGGGTGTTCCCAAACCAGAAGCCTCTTGGGTCAGGACAGGAGGGCTGGAGTCCCTGACCATTCAGGGAAGGCAGGAGGGCCAAGGAGGGGCAGTGTCTAACTGTTCCTTCTACAGACCACAGGCCTCCCATTTTCCAAAAGTCCATGGTCCCAAGCCTGGAAGGTTCTCAGTTGAGAATCAGCTTTCTTCTTGCTGACATGTCCCCACCTCGTCCCCTCTATAGCTACCTGAGTTGGCTTTCTGTTTTTAGTAGGTCAGTTACTAGTCATCCATTTGCTTTGCTTCATTTAAAATTGATTGACACCTCTATTTCACAGTTACTTCTCGTCCTATTCTCTTTGTCCTTATAGGCTTTTCCTTTTTCATTCCGTGGTTGTGGGATGTTGGGAGGTTATAGAGATATGCATTTGTGTTCAATGAACCATGTTTATTTAACTGGAAGTCCAGAGCTCTATCTCCTTCTTTAAAGCAGAGCTTTGTTTAATATTTATAAATTGACCTCTGGTTAATGAATAGAGGATTATAGGCTTCCCCCCAAAATAAATTAAAAAATCTAGAATCAAGAAATACTTATTGAGATCAAAACTATTATAAATATACCTAAGTAAAAATACTGTTTATTCACTATTATGTATGGCATGGCCCAATTTTTTGAGGAAAAAAATCCAGAAGCATATGGACCAAAAATGTTAGAGGTTATCACGATATTCTGGGACTATAAGTGATGTCTATATCTTTATCTATTTTTCTCACCTATGGGTAGAAACCAAAAAGAAAATTCCACAGAAGAAACAAATTTTGTGATGTGATTTAGATTATCTGATAAAGTTAAAGTGCTTCTTAAGGAAGCAGTAAATATACTAATAATGAAAATTAAGTTATAAATTGGTATAAACACTTTGGAAAACAATTTAGCATTATCTACAACCCTGCAATATACCACTCCTGGTTATATATTCTCAGGATCCCTTTACACTTTTAAAAATTATTGAGGACCCCAAAGAGCTTAGCTTATGTGAATTATAGTTTTTGATATTTGTTATATTAGAAATTAAACCAAGAAATTTTAAATATAATTATTACTTCATTTAAAAATAAAATAATAAACACATTATATATTAACATACATAACATATTTTATGGAAAACAACTATTTTCTGCAAAAAAATTGGTGAGAAGAGTGGCATTGTTTTATATTTCTGTAAATCTTTTAAGTGTCTGGCTTCATAGAAGACAGTTGTATTCTCATATCAGCTATTGCATTGAATCTGCTGCAGTATGTTTTGTGGTTGAAGTGTATGTAATTGGAAAAGGAACATTTCAATTGACTGCTCAGATAATTGTGGATATTCTTCTTCGATACGATACCAGAATTTGACCAACTGTAGTTTCTTAAAGGTTATTGCAACATGGAATCTGAAACCACAGCAATGAACTTTTCTAGCTTTACTGAGATGTAATTGACATATAACACTGGGTAAATTTAAAGTGTACAAGGTGTTGATTTGATACACATATATTGCAAAATGATTACTGCCATAAAGTTTGTTAACACTTCCATCATGTCACGTAATTACCATTTCTTTTTTGTGGTGAGAATATTTAAGATCTACTCTCTTAGCAACTTTCGTGTATATAATACACCAATTAACTTTTCGTGCTCTGTTACAGTAAAACTCACTGGTTTATCTTGCATTTTGACTGGATCTTTACCTATGCATGATTTGGTCAAGACACACATTAATCATTTGGAAATTATTGGTTCACTGAGTTATGCAGATCTTTTAAATGTTGGCATGTTTCAGTATACAACATCTAAAAATCACATTCATTAATATCAACACAAATCTTATCAGAAAGGTCTTTCCTTATTGGGAAGATATTAAGCTCACAGCAGCAGATAAAAGTTTTCTAAAATTCTAATTTTCACTCAAAATAGCAAATTTTCAGCAATGAAAACTGTCAGTTGTTTTCCTTGAAGTGACAATTGCACTTAGTTCATTTTGGAGGAAACGTCTGCCAGATACCCAAATCTGAACAGTCATAGTTTGTCTACCAGATATACTTTCAGGTAAGAATGGTGTCCATGAGTAAATGAGCTGGTTCAGCTCACAGTTCAATCACATGCACGATTTCTTAGAGAAAGTCATCATACTTTGATATGCAGCAGAACAGCTTATGCCTACTTCCCATTTTGTCACACTGAATATTTAAGACATGTAGTCACTTGAGATTTAATAAAATTAGTAACTTTTACCACAGTTTGGTGCCACTCCCTTGATTTGTACAAAGGTGCCGGCAGTTTTACCCATCACTGCTTTCACAGCATCACTGAAAATGTCAACACAGTGAAAAAGGCAAATAACGGCTTAGTATTACTATAAATGTAATAATACTGGGGGACCTCCTGAAAGGGTCTCAGGTCTCTCAGAGTTCACAGACCACACGGAACTGCTATCCTACAGAAACTCTTGCACATGTGAACCAGGAAACATATATCAAGAATGTTCAGGGGCCGGCCCTGTGGCTTAGCGGTTAAGTGCGCGCGCTCCGCTGCTGGCGGCCCGGGTTGGGATCCCGGGTGCGCACCAACACACCGCTTCTCCAGCCATGCTGAGGCCGCGTCCCACATACAGCAACTAGACAGATGTGCAGCTATGACATACAACTATCTACTGGGGCTTTGGGGGAAAAATAAATAAATAAATAAAATTATAAAAAAAAAAAAAAAGAATGTTCGGATGTCACCATTGTTGGGGAGTGAGCTTCCCTCCTTGAACTCTCCCCTCCAAGGCACAGCAAGAAGGACACTCATATTCCAACAGAAGCTACTCACACAACACGAGAGACGTCTGAAGCACACGTGCAGCCATACTCCGGAGGGCTGCGGTGCTGGAATTCCCAGAGGAAGTGGAAGGAGGTAAGAGGATCTCCCTTCCTTCCCCAAGCTCTGTGACCCAGAGACTGAGACCATGCGGCTCTCAGAGAGGGGGGGAGGCGCGGCCCTCTGTGGAAAAACCAATACTCTCCAAGACCCCTCACAGCCCCTGGGGAATCCCCCCACAGAGGGAGTGGAACTGTTGCGAGGGTACTTTAGACAAGCTAGCCCTTCAGGAGAGCAGAGAGTGACAGGGAAGCGAGAAACCTCTGGGATGGGGGAGGGGAAAGTAAGCACCCCTCCCCCCACCCGCCCACCTGGCATTTCAGCACAGCTGCCCTGCAGCATTAGCTCAGCAGTGCTGCAGCTTGGCTCTGGCCCCAGCACCAGCAGCAGTGGCAGCATGCCCATGCCCACATGACCAGAAGTGGTGACCCCCAGTGCCTCGGCCCCACCACAGGCAATGGCCCCCTGGAGCCCCCGCACCAGTAGCAGCTGTGCACCCATGCCCTGGCACTAGCAGCTCAGGCCCGCAGCACCCAAGCCCCAGCTGCCCTCACTCAACCACACCATGGTCCCAGCTGCCCACGGCTGGATCCTACCACGGCCCCAGCTGCATTGGCTCAACAGCACCCCAGCCACAGCTGCATTGGCTTGACCATGCCCTGGCCACAGCTCCTTCGGCTCAACTGCGCCCCGGCCGGAGCTGCATCTGCTTGACCGTGCCATGCCCCCAGCTCCTTCGGCTTTGACCATGCCCCGACTCCAGCTCCTCTAGCTTGGCTGTGCTCAGGCTCCAGCTGACTAGGTGCCAGCTACTTCAGCCCAGCCGTGCTCCAGTTACAGCATCTTCAGCCCAGCCGGGCTCCAGTTACAGCATCTTCAGCCCAGCTGTGCTTCAGCTACAGCTGCTTCAACCCAACTACACTCTAGCCCCAGATATTCCCACGCTCCTGCTCCAGCTGCTTCCGTTCAGCTGTGCTGAAGCTCAGCCATGCTTCAGCTCTGGCTTCCTTAGCCCACCTGCACCCAAGCCCCAGCCACTTTGTTCTAGCTGCACTCCAGTCCCAGCTGTTCCCTGCTCCAGCCCCAGCAGCCTCTTCTCAGCCACGCTTCTGTTCAGCTGCAGACCTACGAGAACACCCACAGATTGAGGCGGGCACAGAATATATAGCTCTTGACCCCCATTCAGCAGGGGGAAGAGGAAACTTCGACCAAATATTTTCATTATGAGGAAAAATAAGCCAACACCAATAAGCACTATGCAAAAATATATTAAATCTCCAAACCAAAAGGAAAATGACAAGCACCCAGAAATAAACCCTGAGGGCACAGAAATTTATAACCTTAATGACAGAGAATTCAAAATAGCTATCATAAAAAAGCTCAATGAAATACAAGGAAACACAGATAGACAATTCAATGAAATCAGGAATTTCTTCAAAAAAGAGATTGAAACTATAAATAAAAACCAATTAGAAATCTTAGAGATGAAAAACACAATAAAGGAGCTAAAGACAAATCTGGGAGCCTTAAGCCTCAGAGCTGACAATATGGAGGAAAGAGTTAGCAATATTGAAGACAGCAATGCAGAAATGCTCCAGATGGAGGAGGAAAGAGAATTAAGAATAAAAAGAAATGAAGAAACTCTCTGAGAAATATCTGACTCAATTAGGAAATCCAACATAAAGATTATGGGTATGGTAGAGGGAGAAGAGAGGGAAAAAGGAACAGAGAAATTGTTCAAAGAAATAATAGCTGAGAACTTCACAAACCTGGGGAAGGAGCTGGAAATGCCAGTGAATGAAATCAATAGATCTCCTAAATATATCAACATGAAAAGACCCACTCCAAGGCATACAGTAGTAAAGCTGGCAAAAGTCAATGACAAAGAAACAATATTAAGGGCAGATAGAAAAAAAATAATATACAAGGGAATTCCTATCAGGCTTTCAGCTGATTTCTACACAGAAACTTTACAGGCTAGGAGAAAGTGGAACGACATATTCAAAATTCTGAAAGACAAAAACTTTCAGCCAAGAATACTCTATCCAGCAAAAATACCCTTCAGATATGATGGAGAAATAATAACTATCCCTGATAAACAAAAGCTAAGGGAGTTCATTGTTACAAGACCCCCACTACAAGAAGTGCTCAAGAAGGCCCTCATGCCTGAGGAAAAAAAGGGAAAGGGGATACAAAGTTTTGAACAAGGAAGAAAATAGTTTAACAAAACCAGAAAAATTGCAGCTCTCTATCAGAATAGATTGGCAAACACTCAATTATAAAACCAAAGATCAAGGGAAGGAAAACAGCAAAAATAAATATAACCTCATCACTTTAAACACAAATTCACAAGACAAGATGGAATAAGTTGTGACAATATAACTTAGAAGGGGAGGAGGAAAGGGATTGAATTGACTTAGTCTAAGGGAATAAGAGGCCATCAAAAAATGGACTATCACATCCATGAGCTTTTTTATACAAACCGCATGGTAACCACTAACCAAATAACCAGAACACAGTCACACATGGTAAATAAAGAGAAAACTAAGAGAACCTCCATACAGAACTACCAAACTGAATTGGAAGTCTGAAACATATGGAATGAGAAACAAAAGAAATGCTAAAGAACTGGAAAATGAATGATAAAAGAGCAACAATAAACCCTCATGTATCAATAATTACCCTAAATGTAAATGGACTGAACTCTCTGATCAAAAGACACAGAGTGGTGGGATGGATTAAAAAACAAGACCCAACAATATGCTGCCTCCAGGAAACACATCTCAGCTCAAAAGACAAACACAGGCTCAGAGGGAAAGGATGGAAGACAATACTCCAAGCTAATGGCAAACAAAAGAAAGCAGGTGTTGCCATACTTTTATCAGACAAAGTTGACTTCAAGATAAAACAGGTAATGAGAGACAAAGAGGGGCAACATATAATGATAAAAGAGACATTCCACCAAGAAGATATATCACTTATAAATATATATGCACCCAATACAGGAGCACCAAAGTACATAAAGCAATTATTAACAAACCTAAAAGGAGATATTAACAACGACACAATAATAGTAGGGGATCTTAACACCCCACTTACATCAATGGATAGATCATCCAGACAGAATGTCAATAAGGAAATAAGGGACTTAAATGAAAAACTTGATGAGATGGACTTAATAGATATATATAGAGTACTCCATCCAAACACAGCAGATTACACATTCTTCTCAAGCACCCATGAATCATTCCCAAGAATAGATCATATGCTGGGAAACAAAGCATGCCTCTATAAATTTAAGAAGATCGAAATCATAACAAGCATCCTTTCTGACCATAATGCCATGAAGCTAGAAATCACTACAAGATAAAAACTGGGAAAGTGACAAAGATTTGGAGACTAAACGACATGGACTAAACAACCAATGGACCATTGATGAAGTTAAAGGCGAAATCAAAACATATCTGGAGACAAATAAAAATGAAAATACACCTTACTAACTCATATGGGATGCAGCAAAAGTGGTCCTGAGAGGGGAACTCATAGCAATACAGGCCCACCTTAACAAATAAGAAAAAGCCCAAATAAGCAACCTCTAGCTATGCTTAACAGAATTAGAAAAAGAAGAACAAACAAAGCTCAAAGTCAGCAGAAGGAGGGAAATAATAAAAATCAGAGCAGAAATAAATGAAATCAAAACAACGACAACAACAAAACAGTAGAAAGGATCAATGTAAAAAAGACCTGGTTTTTTGAGAAGATAAACAAAATTGACAGACCATTAGCCAGACTTACCAATAAAAAAAGAGAGAAGGTTCAAATAAATAAAATTAGAAATGAAAAAGGAGAAATTACAGAGGATACCACAGAAGTACAAAAGATTATAAGAGAATACTATGAAAAACTATATGCCAACAAATTGGACAATCTAGAAGAAATGGGTAAATTCTTAGACTCATACAACCTCCCAAAACTGAATCAATAAGAAACAGAGAACCTGAATAGACCAATCACAAGTAAAGAGATTGAAACAGTAATCAAAAACCTCCCCAAAAATAAAAGTCCAAGACCAGATGGCTTCTCTGGAGAATTTTACCAACCTTCAAAGAATATTTAGTACCTATCCTTCTCCAACTATTCCAAAAAATAGAGGAAGATGGAACACTTCCCAACACATACTGCAAGGCCAACATTACCCTGATACCAAAGCCAGACAAAGATGATACTAAGAAGGAAAACTACAGATCAATATGCTGATGAACATAGATGCAAAAATCCTCAACAAAATAATGGCAAACTGAATACAGCAATACATTAAAAAGATCATATACCATGATCAACTGGGATTTATACCAGGGACACAGGGATGGTTCAACACCTGCAAATCAATCAATGTGATTCACTGCATTAACAGAATGAGGAATAAAAACCATATGATCATCTCAATAGATGCAGAGAAGGCATTTGACAAGATACAACATCGATTTATGATTAAAAAAACTCTCAACAAAATGGGTATAGAAGGAAAGTACCTCAACATAATAAAGGCCATATATGACAACCCCACAGCCAACATCATACTCAACAGGGAAAGTCAGAAACCCATTCCTCTGAGAACAGGAACAAGACAAGTGTGCCCACTCTCACCACTCTTATTCAACATAGTGCTGGAGGTTCTGGCCAGAGCAATTAGGCAAGAAAAAGGAATAAAAGGAATGCAAATAGGCAACAAAGAAGTGAAACTCTGTTTGCAGATGACATGATCTTATATATATAAAACCCTAAAGAGTCCATTGGAAAACTTTTAGAAATAATCAACAACTACAGCAAAGTTGCAGGGTACAAAATCAACTTAAAGAAATCAGTGGCATTTCTATATGCCAACAACGAACTGACAGAAAGAGAACTCAAGAAGACAATCCCATTCACAACGGAAACAAAAAGAATAAAATATCTAGGAATAAATTTAACCAAGGGAGTGAAAGACCTATATAATGAAAACTATAAGTCATTATTGAGTGAAATCAATGATGACATAAACAAATGGAAAAATATTCCATGCATGTGGATTGGAAGAATAAACATAGTTAAAATGTCCATATTACCTAAAGCAATCTACAGATTCAATGCAATCCCAATCAGAATCCCAAGGACATTCTTCACGGAAATAGAACAAAGAATCCTAAAAGTCATATGGGGCAATGAAAGACCCCGAATAGCTAAAGCAATCCTGAGAAAAAAGAGCAAAGCTGGAGGCATCACAATCCCTGACCTCAAAGTATACTACAAAGCAATAGTAATCAAAACAGCATGGTACTGGTACAAAAACAGACACACAGATCCATGGAACAGAATTGAAAGTCCAGAAATAAAACCACACATCTATGGACAGCTAATCTTCAACAAAGGAGCAAAAACACACAATGGAGAAAGGAAAATCTCTTCAATAAATGGTGTTGGGAAAACTGGACAGCCACATGCAAAAGAATGAGAGTAGACCACCTCCCTTCACCATACACAAAAATTAACTCAAAATGGATCAAAGACCTGAAGGTGAGACCTGAAACTATAAAACTCCTGGAAGAAAATGTAGGCAGTACACTATTCGTCACTGGTCATAAAGGGATCGTCTCGAATTCCAGGTCTACTCGGACAAGGGAAACAAAAGAAAACATAAACAAGTGAGACTTCATCCCATTAAAGAGCTTCTACAAGGCAAATGAAACCAGGATCAAAATGAATAGGCAACCCACCAGCTGGGAGAAAGTATTTGTAGAGCATATATCTGACAAGGGATTAATCCCCATAATATATAAAGAACTCACACAACTGAACAAGAAAACAAAAACCTGATCAAAAAATGGGCAGAGGAAATGAAGAGACACTTCTCCAAAGAAGATATACAGATGGCCAATGGGCACATGAAAAGATGTTCCACATCACTAATCATCAGGGAAATGCAAATCAAAACCACACAAAGATATCACCTTACACCCGTTAGAATGGCTATCATCACCAAGACAAAAAACAATAAATGTTGGAGAGGATGTGGAGAAATGGGAACACTAATTCACTGCTGGTGGGAATGCAAACTGGCACAGCCTCTATGGAAAACAGTATGGAGATTCCTCAAAAAATTAAAAATAGAAATACCTTATGAACCAGCTATCCGACTACTGGGTATCTACCCAACGAACCTGAAATCAACAATCCAAAGAGGCTTATGCACCCCTGTGTTCATTGCAGCATTATTCACTATAGCCAAGACATGGAAGCAACTCAAGTGTCCCTCGACTGATGATTGGATAAAGAAGATGTGGTATATATACACAATGGAATACTACTCAGCCATAAAAAAAGACAAAATTGTCCCGTTTGCAACAACATGGATGGACCTGGAGGGTATTATGTTAAGCGAAATAAGCCAGAAAGAGAAAGACAAACACCACATGATTTCACTCATAAGTGGAAGATAAACCAACACATGGACAGAGAGAACTGTTTGGTAGTTACCAGGGGCAAGGCGGGGGGGCGGTTGGCACAAGGGGTGAAGGGATGCATTTATATGGTGACTGACAAACAATAATGTACAACAAAAATTTCACAATAAAGAAACATACAGGGGCCATCCCAGTGGCACAGTGGTTAAGTGTGCACACTCCACTGCGGCAGCCTAGGGTTCACAGGTTCGGATCCTGAGTGTGCACCAATGCACCGCTTGTCACGCCATGCTGTGGCGGTGTCCTATATAAAATAGAGGAAGATGGGCACAGATGTTAGCCCAATGCCAATCTTCCTCAGCAAAAAGAGGAGGATTGGCAACAGATGTTAGCTCAGGGCTAATCTTCCTCACACACACAAAAAAAGAAAAGAAACAAACAAAGAACAAAACAAACAAAACAAAGAATGTTCATAGCAGTATCGTTTGTAAAAGCCCAGAAACAGCCCGCATTTTCATCAACGAGGGAATGGACAACTGTCGGTGTGTTTATACAACGGTCTACTGCACAGCAGTGGCTGAACGGACTAGAGCTCTGTGAATCAATCTGCATGGATTTCAGTGTCTTAACTTGTACTCCACCAAAAGCAGAGTGGGAGACAAGTCCTTTGGTGCAAGAGCTTATTTAGAAGGTGATCCCGGGAATCAGAAACAATGAGTGAGAAGAAAAGGAAGAAAAAAACCCCAACAAAATGTGCATTTTGAGTGACTGATGGCTATGGGCTATTGTGCTCACTCCCGCTGGGAACTCTCTGAAGAGTCTTGTAGAATACAGCTCAGAACAGTCCCTCTGAAGGTGCGAGGCTGGGGCATTTTCCACTGACTCCTGTCACTTCCCTGGTTGATCACCTGGGGCATTAACTTGCCTGAGTTCCTGGGCTGCACACAGGCTGAACAGCCTTCTCAGGCTTTGGAGGGAGCCAGAGAGAGATAAGCAAAGAGATGCTGTGGCCTTTGAGGTGGCATGCTGGCAGCTTGCCTGCAAGACTCAGCTATCCTGAAATTGGGTGGGCTGAGGGGTTTTGGGGTGGGCCACCACAGGTATCTGCTAGACTCAGAGAGTAATGTTGAGTGGAAAAAGGAAATCATGGAGAATTCTGTACAATGTGCTCCATCCTTCTAAAGTGCAAAAATACATAAAGCATATAATGCATTGTTAAAGATACAATTATGAATGTTATGAATATACAATTACAGATATTACGACAGCGAGACAGGCAGCAAAGGGTGTATCACATGTTGGGAGACAGTAAGCAAATTTGCTTGTCAGGAAGCACATGTCAAGGTGCAGCTGGAGATAAAGGTAGTGAGTGAAAGAAGGTGGCAAATTGGTGAGTGTCTTTAAAACCAATCTTCAAATTTACTTTGATTTGAAACATAAAGGGGAGCAAACGTTTCAGAAAGGGTGTGATGGGATCAAAACGTATCAAAGGGAATCACTATGCAGTTAGCTTGGGAGGTAAAAGGAGCTGAGGGACAAAGGTCCCTCACACCGGGTGGCACTCGGAGTTTCCCTCACTTTTAGGGAGACTCCTCTTTGCCCTGTTCCTTTATCAGGGGCAGACAGGCAGGGCGTGGCTTGTTGGTGCACGGGGACAGCGAGTAGGGAGTCTGTGGGGCAGAGGGAGCCGCTGGCTGAGGGCTTTGGGCTTTAGAATAAAACATGGACTTTTCCCAGGCCCATCTCCAGAGCCCTTCCTGATGCTCCTGCGTGATGCCTGATCTCCCTGAATGGATGGAGGGAGTGTTCCCAGCTAGGAGACTCCAGCTCTGCCGCTGAGGGACAAAGGGCCCCTGATTCCAAAGGTGGTGAGTCCCCCTCTTCATTCTCTTTAGTGCTTTGACTTTCTCAGGATCCTCAGGTTTGATGGAGAAACTTCCTCCTTACTCACAAGAACATTTTCAAGGATGAAACGGGGCTACAGTTAACTGTCACTTGAGCACAAAAGGGGACAAGTGACAAGCGGGCTGGATGAGTTTTATCTAAAGACTCTCATTTAGTTATTATTGCCATTGTTGTTACTACAGTTATTTACTACTGTTAATTACTACAAACATTTATTTGGTCCTTACTGTTAGCCAGGTCCTGTGCTGTATGCTCTCAGACTGATCATCTGTAGATTTGCAGGGTCTTCTTAAGCTGCTTGGAATTATCAAGGGAACTTCTGTTGCAATATGTTTTCTGATTTAGAAGTTTTTGAAATGAAAATGCTTCAAACTGAGAATATAAATGACCGCCTGGGGGAAAATATTTCCAACATATGTACTAGAAAAAATTCATTAGTGTATGAAGAATTTTTTTTTATTGTGGTAACATTAGTTAATAACATTATATAAATTTCAGGTGTACATCATTATATTTTGATTTCTGTGTAGACTACATCATGTTCTCGACCCAAAGACTAATTACCATCCGTCACTGTAAACATGCACCCTTTTACTCCTTTCACCCTCTCCCCTCCCCCTTCTCCCTCTGGTAACCACCAATCTAATCTCTGTGCCTATGTGCTTGTTGTTGTTGTTGTTGTTTAGTATAGGAAGAATTTTGCAAACCACTGAGAAAGAGACAAATGTCTAAATAGAAAAATGGACTAAGTATATAGACAGGTAATTGATAAAGTCCAAATAACAAATGAGTAATCAAAGAAATACAAATTAAAATGAAACACTATTAATTCTTTATAAAGAGATAGCATTTTGTTGCTCATTAAATTGACAAAAATTTTAAAAAAGGTAAAACCCAGTGATGGCAAAGTTGTGGGGAAATAAGCAATTTCATACATTTTTGGTAAATTGATATGACCTTTCCGGAGGGCAATTTGGCAGTGCAAATTAAAAGTCTCTCCATTTTATTTATTTATTTTATTTTATTTTTTTTTTTTAAAGATTTTATTTATTTTACTTTTTCCCCCCAAAGCCCCAGTAGATAGGTGTATGTCATAGCTGCACATCCTTCTAGTTGCTGTATGTGGGACTCGGCCTCAGGATGGACGGAGAAGTGGTGCCTCGATGCGCACCCGGGATCCGAACCCGGGCCACGAGCATTGCAGCGTGCGCACTTAACCACCAAGCCACAGGGCCAGCCCAGTCTCTCCATTTTAAAGATGGGAAACTCAAGGCATAAGAGTTTAAGTGATTTGCTTAAAGTTACAAAATCAAACCAAGACTACGACTAAGGCTTCTTCTTCTTCTTCTTCTTTTTTTTTTTAATATTTATTTATTTACTTACTTACTTTTGTGAGGAGGATCAGCCCTGAGCTAACATCCATGCCAATCCTCTTTTTGCTGAGGAAGACTGGCCCTGGGCTAACATCTGTGCCCATCTTCCTTCACTTTATACGAGACGCCATCACAGCATGGCCTGACAAGCGGTGCCTCAGTGTGCGCCCGGGATCTGAACCTGGGCTGCCAGCTGTGGAGCGCACGCACTTAACCACTACGCCACGGGGCCGGCCCCAGGCCTAAGACTTCTAACTCCGGTCCTCAATCCACTATCAACCGTAGCAATGCTTATAATGGCAATGAGTTTGAGAGGAACCTGAATATCCTACAATATGGAATTATTTTTTAAATTCTTGCACATCCATGATGGAACACTGAAGTCATTAAAAGAATATTTGATGGCATGGGAAAATGTAGTGCTTGGTGAAAACATTGAGTATCAAAACAGTACAAAAAGTATGGTCCTACTTTTAAAAAAAGTTAGATGAATGCACAGAAAAAAGTGAAGACACGTCTCTGGGTGGAGGAATTACAGATGATTTTAAAATTTTTGTCCTTTTTTTCTTGTAATTTCCCAATTTTCTATAATAAGTAGGATAGAAAAGGTAATAAATTTTATTGGATAAAAACTGTAAACTAGCTGAAACGCCGTGGGGCTGTCCTGGAGGTGAGTTGGAGCTGGCTGACTGCTGTGTGCCTGTCAGGGCAGGGAGAGCCCATCCCAGAGGGCAATGTGAGGGGCTCACAGAGTCTGAGGGAACTTGAGGCCACAGACCAGGGGAAATAGTGAGAAGACAGGGCTTTTAGTTCCTTGAAGTAGGATAGATACAAAGAAAAAATTAAAATTCTAGACATAACAATGAAAAAATACATATTTACATGTAACAATGTATTGGGGACCAGGTGTATTATAGGTGACTTATAGCAAAGGAGGAACCTAGACAGTGATGATGGAAGACTCTCACTCACCGTCTGTTCACTCTTATTTTTTCAGTCTTTTTCTTCCTGGTTTCTCCTCTACGGTTTTTTAGTTTTTGCTATTGTTCTTTGGTTTCTTCTCCCCATCTGACTTGGAAACTTCCATTGAATACCATGGTTCTCCTTCACCATTGCTCTGCCCGCTGAAGGCTCTCAAAATTAGAATCTGACTAATCCTCCTCTTAATTCAATACTTTTTAAAATCTTAGGTATTGAGTTTCCAAGTTAAGTTATTTCTAGCAGAGAGCTGCAAGTTAGATACACATTCTTGAAATATAACTTTTTGTTTTCATGAACCAGAAATGTGGCATATTGGAGCCAGAAAGGAATTTAAAGCTCCTTCTAATCAAAATTCCTTAATTAAATTAATTTTTTTTGCTCAATTTATTTTTGTTTACATACTTTTCATTATTATATTACACTTTATTAAGTCAGGAAATAGAGGGGAGAGAAAGCTGCCCACATTCCCACCACCTTAATTATTAACAACTACTATTCATATTTTATGGGACTTCCTTTTAGCTCCCTTCTTACACACTCTTTAGTGTAGTTATAATCATTGTAAACATATTATTTTGTATTTTTCTTTTAACACATCATTATTAGTTTTCATTTGAAACATAGGCTTGATGAACCATCATTTGCTTAGTCATTTCCTTACTGATGGACCTGTAGATAGTCCAGTTTTTCACTGTTATAAAAATACGACTGAGATAATGTGACCTTTTATATTTTAGATTTTTTCCTTAGAATATATTTCCAGAATATTTCTTATTGGATCAAAAGGCAAATACATTTCCTTACCTCTTGTTATTTCCCAATTTACAATGAACTCAGCGAATGTAAGTGAACCTCCCACTTTAAAGTTGGGAAACTCAGGGCCTAAGAATGTAAGTGATTTGCTCAAAGGTACAAAGTCACACAGTTTGTTAGGGACCAAGCCAAGACTAAAACCAAGCCATCTGACTCCAGCCCTCAGTCCACTAGGGATACGAGCTTTTCTTTTGCCTTTGGTTTTTATTTAGCCTTAGAGTCTTGGGAATTTTCCCATTAGCTTACTTTTTGCTCTTTTCAGATGAGATTGTGACTGAAACTCACACCTTTACTAAAAAGTTAAGATGTATCCCACTAGTCACACTCTATATAACAATAGCAGAATACACTTTTTTTTTCAAGACACATGAAACATTTACCAAAATTGACCATATGCTAGCATATAAAATAAGTCAATAAGTTGAAAAGGATTCAAGTCATACAGAGTGTGTTTTCTGGTCACAATGGAATTAAATTAGAAACCAATAACAGAAAGACATCCTGAAAATTCCCAAATATTTGGAAACTAGATAACACACTTCTAAATAACCCATAGGTCAAAGAAGAAATCAAAAGGGAAATTGGAAAGTATTTTGAATGTAATGAAAATGAAAACGACTACATATAAAAATTTGTGAGATGTCACTAAAACAACATCTAGGGAGACATTTATTGTACTAAATGACTGTATTAGAAAAGAGACCTCAAATCGAAGACCTAAGCAACAACAAAAAAAGAACAAATTAAACCCAAAGTAAGCAGAAGAAAGGGAGTAATAAAGATCTGAGCAGAAACCAATACAATGGGAAACAAAAACCTTAGAGAAAATCCATGAAATCAAAAGCTGGTTCTTTGAGAAGATCAATAAAACCAATAAACTTCTAGCCAATATGATCAAGACAAAAGAGACACAAATTACAGATATCAGGAGTAAGAGAGGTGACATCACTACAGATTCTAACTAATTAAGCAAATTCCTTGAAAGACCCAAAATACCCAAGCTCACTCAAGAAGAAATAGATAAGCTGATATTTATTAAAAAGATGGAATGTGTAGTTGGCTTCACTGGTGAATTCCATCAAGCATTTGTGGAACAAATAATACCGGTACTGCATAAACTCTTCCAGAAAGTTGAAGAGGGGAGAGTCCTGCTCATCTCATTCTGTGTGAGCAGCATTACTCTAGTCACCCAAATCAGAAAAAGATAGTACAATAAAAGTACTGACCCACATCCCTCATGGACATAGAGGCAAAAATTCTTAAAATTTAAATAAATTTTATCCAAAGATATAGAAAAAGGATACTACATCATGACTGACTGGGGTTTATCCCCAGAATGCAAGGTTGGTATAACATTCAAAAAAATTGATCAGTGTAATTTACTATATTGACAAACTAAAAATCATATGATCATTTCAATAGATACAGAAATATCATTTGACAAAATGTAACATCCATTCCTGATAAAAACTCTCAGAAAACTAGGAATAGAAGGGAATTTCCTTGACTTGATAAAGGGCATCTATGCAAAGCTTATGGCTAACATTATACCCAATAGTGAAAGAAGGAATGTTTTCCAGTAGGATCAGGAACAAGGCAAGGAACCAATGCAATAAGGGAAGATAAGGAAATAAAAGACATCTAGATTACAGAGGAAGAAGTAAGACTGTCTTTATTCACAGATATGTGATCACCTTTGTAGAAAATCCTGTGGAATCTTCAGAAATGCTACTAGAACTGAGAAGTGGGTTTAGCAAGGTCACGGATATAAGACCAATATACAAAAATCAACTGTATTTTTATATGCTAGTAATGAAAAGTCAGAAATTAAAATTAATAACGTAATACCATTTACAATACCATCAAAATATTAAACACTTAGGAATAAATTTGACAAAAGATGTGTAAGATCTATACACTGAAAACTATAAAATACCGCTGAGAAAAATTAAAGATCTAAACAAGTGGGGAGATAAACCATGTTCATTGGCCAGAACACTCAATATTGTGAAGATGTCAGTGGTCCTCAAATTGTGTCGTGTATGTTGAACTTTAGGAAGTGAAATCATAATTTGTATTTATTAGAGGAACTTTCTTCATAAAGGAATTCCATGATAATCACTCTGAAAAGTGAGGAAGTCATTTGTCCATTTTGTAACTCATGATACAAGGCTATGCATTCATTCATTCATTCATTCATCTATTTATCCATGTTTTACATTCTACCTACTTCCAGAAAGAATCCTGTCAGTTTACTTGCACAATACCCTGGTGTATGCCTGATTGCCTTTCCTGTTCTTAGTGTAAAATGAGGAAAATAACACCTACTCCTCAGGGTTGTTGTCAATACCAAAGACATTATATGTAGAGTACCTACAGATACAACAAATGGGAGCTATTATTAATACAGAACAATATTAATAATTCAAAAATATATTTATAATTCAATGTTAATTCAATCCTACATTAATATATTGTTGATTATTATCATATTGATATAATATACATTAACTGACACCATGATGGAAGGAGGGGCCATCTTGGCCGCCCTGATCAGGAGAATAAGTCCTGGAGATCAGTATGGTGACCAGACAGTTATTTCATCCATGTAATAAAATATGAAATAAAAGACCTGGCAGCACTTCTTAATTTTCTACTCAAAGCTGTGAGGAGGAGGGCCTGCCTCCTGGGCTCTATGTGCCTTTGCCTAAAGCGTTTCTTCTCCTTCCTCTCCTTCCCTTCCTGGTCATCCTCCTCCTCCTCCTTCTTTTAATATATTTGTTTTCCAATAATCAAAGTTATACATGTTCAAGGTAGAAAATTTGGAAAATACACAAGGAAAACCGTAAAGATCACCTTTAATCCCCATTCCCACCCCCAGAAGTAGCCACTCCTTGGTATCTACCTGCCTTTTTTCTAAAGGGAAGATACATTTTCTTTAGGGAGATACACCTTCTCCCTAAATTGTATCATACTATGCATAGTTTTTCAAAGTTATTGTTTCGGTTAGAGTGAAAATTTCCCAGTACTATTTTTTTTTTGCGTGAGGAAGATCAGCCCTGAGCTAACATCCATGCCAATCCTCCTCTTTTTGCTGAGGAAGACTGGCCCTGGGCTAACATTTGTGCCCATCTTCCTCCACTTTATATGGGACGCTGCCACAGCATGGCCTGACAAGCGGTGCCTCGGTGCGCACCCGGGATCTGAACCCCGGGCCGCCAGCAGTGGAGCGCACGCACTTAACCTCTACCCCATGGGGCCGGCCCCTCCCAGTACTATTAGATTGTTCTATCATGTGCTTATGAAATGCTGCATAGTATTTCAGTGCAAGAATGTACCATAAATAATCATTCCCATTTTAATGGACTTTTAGGCTGTTTTTGACTTTTCCTTTTCTTTTTTTTTTAAAGATTTTATTTATTTTTTGCCCCCAAAGCCCCAGTAGATAGTTGTATGTCACAGCTGCACACCCTTCTAGTTGCTGCATGTGGGACTCGGCCTCAGGCTGGACAGAGAAGTGGTGCCTCGATGCGCACCCGGGATCCGAACCCGGGCCACCAGCATCGCGGCGCGCGCACTTCACCACCAAGCCACAGGGCCAGCCCGACTTTTCCTTTTCATAAATAACTGTGACGAGCATCCTTACCATCAAATCCTTATGCACATCCTTACTTATTTTTGTAGGATTCTTTCCTGGAAGTGAAATTACTGGATTAAAACTTTTGCGCATTTGTAAATCGTTTAATACTTATTGCTAAATTATCCTTATGAAAGTTGTTTAGCAACGAACCAGAGTCAGTATGCCCACACGTGTGATAACTCTGGGTATTATTTTCTTCTAATGTTTGATAATTTGAAGGAAGACAAGTCACATCTAACTGTGGTCTCTGTACTCTCTGATGACTGGAAAGTGATGCCCTATACAGGCGTCCTCCTCTCCTGGGCTGGTCTGCTCCCACAGCCGCTTTCCCTGGATCTGTAACGTGGTGTGTGCTCCTGGAGTCCCCCTCCTGAGCCACCTCAGCTGCCCTCGGTACACAGAGTGACTATCTGACGTGAGGACCTCATTTGCCTTTTTATTCTCAGAACCGGGGACAAATCACTTCACATGTATGTTCTATGAATCCCCACTATAGCCCTATCTACGAGGTAGGTCCTGTTATTAACTTCATTGCACGCGTGAATGAGAGGGGACCTGGTGCGGTGAGCTAACCTGTGACACAGCTAGGAAATGGCCGAGCCAGGGCTTGACCCCAGGCTCGTCTGCAGCCCTTCCTCTTCCTTCTCTTAAACTCTCTGCATCTAGGAAGGTAGCACCGTGGGGGGGGTCTTTGATTTCTGGTGGTCCTGGCACAGCTTGGAGCTCTGTGTCACTCTGGGCATGTCTATCCAGGATGTTTCAAAAGCACTTTCTAGTTTAGGGTTTTGGGAATTGGGGTGACTGCAGGGAGTCCTGGGCCCCGCCTACTCTACCTTCAGCCATAACTGATAAGATAGAGAGCTTTTCTTGTTTACCTAACTTCTCTTGTTCAGTTTCTGAATGGCTGGTCATCTGTGGGAAAGTGGTGGGATACAGGCAAAAAAATTCCTTCTAACTGTAATCCTAACTCACTATGTCCTGGGGTTACACTGTGTTTGCAACACTGGGGGATTAGAGGTGTGTGTTATATACATCATGATTAAAAAACAAAAACAACCCTAAACCAATGTGCTGTTTTCCGTGAGAAAAACAGAATTGGAAATTTGTTCAAAGCTTAAATCCATCTTCAGCTTCCCAGCCTCCCTTCGACAGCCCCACCTCCTCCAACTCCCATTTTGCCCTCTTCCAAGACCTTCAGGGGCCTGGCTCGATGACTTCCACAAAATCTTCTCTTTGGAAAGGATTTGAAATCTTGGAGAGAATTGAAGAGATGTTGTCTCTTCCTGGAGTGTCTTTACACTTAAACTTCACCCCAGTTGCGGCATGCAAGATTTGTTTCCTGCTAAAGGAATTGCAGGCAGTAGCAATTAGGTGGGGAAAGAAGTTTATGGTAATGTCCATGCAAAATAACCAATAACTGTTCTATAGATAAGAGAAATAAGCTGAGTTTACTTGAGCTAGAGTGCGGATTATAACCCGGGAAGGCCTTAGAAAGCATTCTGGAGAAGCATGGTTTTCAGCACAGTCTTACGTCTTTTTAGAACAAAGAACATACATTAAGCAGACCCAGGATACATTTTCATCAAAATTTCAAAAGGTATTCAGTTGCAAATTAGCAGGTCAACATGACCGTATGTCAGGAAAGGGACTGATCCGGGAATTACCAACAGGGCGTTACCAGTAAGATGTAGCAGGGGAAGTATGAGTTCTCACCGTAAGAGAGTGCATTCTTTACTTTAATGGTCAAGCAGATGTACAATGTATGTTTGATAGGCCGTAAGTCAGGATTTTTAGTTCAAGCCGAATCAGATTTGAACGTGAATAGTTACCCCATATACCTCAATATGTGAGAATCTCTTGTCATTTCCCCCTTTGATCAATAATCTTTTGATAGAAAGCATTGCTGATCAAAGTATTATCCCTCGGTGCCAAGGTGGTTGCTGCCTGCCCTGGGTCCATCATGTCCCTCGGTGCTAGGCTTTTATTTCATTGATTTGCCCAGTTATCCACGTTGGCAAATAGTCAGATATAGTGGACAAGCATAGAGGTGTGTATTAACAGGAGAAGTGTTTCACAGGTTACGTAATTTGTTAACTATTTTTAGATTATTGCACAAACATTGCAAATGTGCTTTTACATGACCTCCTATAGTTACATTGTTTATAACAATTATAGAAAGGTAATACAATGCTTGAAGTGGTTAGCTTAAAAATGAATTCTTAGGCATAGCCTTAATAAGAAAGGGAGATTCGTCCAGCGTTGTAGGATCGATCAACCATCTCAAGTCGCTGAGCAATCAGTAATTAGTTTGAATTTTGTGACTAATACAACAATTCCAGGGAGTAATAGAAATAGAAATTGCAATCTGGGTTGCAAATGGAAGCCAATACCAGAAGGGAGCCAACTAAACAAATCAAGACTGGGTGTAGGATTGCTTAAGGCACTCACCTGTTTTTCTCATGTGCTTTAGCAGAGATGATACATTAGAAGATTGTCAGCTATAAAAACACAGCATTCCATTTGAATGATATATATGTACCACCTTGGGATGCTGTAAGAATATCTAAGGCCACTCTATTTTGAAGGACAGCCTTTCTCATTAAAGACATCTCAGTATCTAATAAGGTTATACCTGCTTGACTACTGTTAAGAGCTTCTGTATGTGATATGACATCCTCTAGCCCCTGAAGGGGTTCAGGGCAGGCCACCCCAAGATGTGCCACTAGGGTATGTGGGTTATTTTGAGCTGAAGACAGTAAAGGCTCAGAAGACTGAAAGAAACTTTGACCTCCCCCCGACTAACTGCCTAAAAGATTTAAGATAGAAGGCTTGTCCCCAGGACAGACCAACACCATAGTTAACTCTGGGTATGGATAGACTGGGAGCGTCCTTGCTAAGCCCATTCTTATCAAAGTTCTGTTTACCAAACATTTACATTTGTAAGGGAAATCTCCCTTTGTAAAGGTATCTCCCTTTCTGTACTGGGAAGAAGGGGGGATGACCTTATCTCTAGAAACTCTTATCAGTGCAGAAGATGAGGCCTTAAATCTGCATAATAACCTTACTCTTGTTTACTGTGCTTTTCTGGTAGTCTCCCATAGCTGACTCCCTCCACCCCCAACATCCTCCTTTGTCTTTAGCTGAAGATGGTATTTAAGATGAGAGCCTCTGCCATTTTGGAGAGTTACCCAGTGGGTCTCTCCCATGTATACATGTTATAAAGCTTTGTTTGATTTTCTCCTGCTATTCGATCTCATGACAATTTAACTTGTACCCCAGCCAGAAAGGACTCAGAGTGGGTAAAGGATATGTCTTCCTCCTCTTCACCCTAAAGAAGGAACAAATATAGCTAGCTGCTTGGTGGTCATATCAGTGGAACACTGAAAGAGCCCATCTGGCCTTAAAGAGAGGAAGATTGGCAACAGCTGTTAGTTCAGTGTGAACCCTTCCCTGCATCCAAGAGAAACTCAAGGTGCAGTGTTTTAGCCATCCAGGCAGTATCCAAGGCCAGAGATTTGTTCCACATAACCACTGAGTTCCATCAGGAGTCACTCAATAAATGTCTGGCCTTTGAGACCAGTCTGTTCCAAATCAATCACTTTCTTTAAGTATGATAGTATTTTGATAACCTTAAATGGAACAATTATAAAATAGGTATACAGTTTAAGCATAACAATGGTTTAAATGGGGAGATTTAAGATTGGGAATACAAGCCTGGTCCAGAGTCTTGGGACAGCTGTCTACAACAGATGCCATCTTCTTCTCATCCTGGGTTGGAGATATTTGCATTGGTCAGCTGAAGTTTGGTATCAGACATAGGAACTAAAACCTACTCAGGAGGAGAAGTTTTTTTTGTTATGAGAAATGTGAATCTATGAGTCTGTGCCTTTTGATTCTGTAGCGCATGAATTGGTTAAAAGTACCTGGTGTGGTCCTTTCCAACAGGGCTGCAAAGAGTCTTTTATTTGATGAGTCTTCTGATAAATAAATTCTCCAGGTTACAGTCCATGATCCTTAAGGTCTGGGAGCTCTCTGTGAAAAGAATCCACTACCAACCTCTCTCTCTTTTTTTTTTAAGTGCTTCAATGTGACCTTGACAATAATTAAGACATTTCCTTTAAGCAAAGTTGGGTCATACATTTCTCTGTCTAATTGCATAGGCCGTCCAGTTATTATCTCAGAAGGAGACAGCTGATGTTTACCAAAGGGTGTAGATCTAAGATTAAAGAGCACTAGCAGAAGAGCTTTTGACCACGAGAGATTAAATGCCTTTGAAAGTTTTCCAATTGAGTTTTGATTGTGCTGTTAGTTCTTCCACCAATCCTGAGGATTGGGGGTGGTAAGCACAGTGGAAATGCTGCATTATTAGCCAAATGTTACAAATAGATTTATCCAGTGAAATGAGTTCTCTCGTCCCTATGTAACTCAGTAGGAATTCCCCAAACAGGAATTATTCTCTCCAGTAATAATTTGTCTAAAGCCATTGCTCTGCAAGGAAAGGCCTCAACCCAATGTGAGAACACATGGGTCATTACAAGATATATTTATATCCTTGAGATGGTGGCGTTTGGACAAAGTCCAATTGCTGTACCTCAAAGAGTCCCTTAAGAAGGAGAAAGTCGCCTGGTGATTCATGAAATAGTTTCCCTAGATTATATTTTGGGCATAAAACACAATGAGTGTAGGCTTTATGAGCCACTGTGGGAAAGAGTATCCAAAAGTATTGTTTTCCCCACAAAATTACCTTTTCAGGTGCCCCATGGGTTAATTGGTTAACTGGAGCAGTGGCAATTGTGCTCCAACAGGTACTATGGGTTTTTTATTGGACCCAAACCACATCTGTGGGGGGGGGGGTCTCAAAAATTCCCCCTTTTGACTGCCATGTCTGTTTATCTTCTTCCGTGGCAATTTCTTGAGCCTGTAGAAGGAAATCTTTTACTGGGTTAGCAGAGTTAATGCAAAGTAGCAGGCATTCTCGAGGCTGAACAGCATATCCAGCTTGATAATGTCTTGCTTATCATTTAAGTAAGACCCGTCTGTAAACCAAATTAAATAGAATGCAGTCACGGTCTTTTCCCCTTGTGATGTTGGAGGCAAGGTAGCAGGGTTAAAATAGTGAATAATATTTACCTACGCAATATAACCTAAGAAGGTTTCTCATTTACTTGACAATGCTTCCCACGCAATTTAGCATAAAAAACAAGCCTAATTAGTTGAGTATCTCCCTCTTTATGGGAAGAGAGAATAAATTTCTTTGAGAAGTCCCAGGGCCCTTTGAAAATTCTCAAAGAAAAAGTCAAAAGAGAGACTTTACGTGAAACAATGCTTAGTTATCCACTCAAACAAAGTGACAACAGAAACAGTCAAGGGCAAACAGAGCATTAAACAGTCAAAAAAAAAAAAAAAAAGCCATAATAGAAAGACCTCAGTCTTTTGAATATAGGAAATTACCTTGACAAAACATAGATCTCTGTCGCTTAGGTAAACTTACTCAAAGGTAAAGAAAACCTTTTTATATACTAACTTCTTTATCAAGAGCAGACTAAGAGTTTAAGAAAATTATCCTTTTAAGAGAAAGAGAAAACCAAATTCTAATTTTTGTACTAGCTTACTTCTGATATTAAAACTTATTTACTTAATTAAATTTAATTTACTTTTAGCCAACTGACCATGCACAAAACTCTTTTCTCAGGGTTCCTCTTCAACAAACCTTCTATAACTTTCTTTTCAGAATTTGTCCCATGCCTTTCTTTTTTTCCTCCTAGTACTTTGGGACAAATTTATCTTTCTTAACCAACAAAAAAAATATTTTCATTCTTATACCTTCTTTACTGAAAATACATCTTTCCTTGAATACGAAGATGTTTTGCTTAATTTTTAGTAGCTTTAATCACATATATTATAATTTTTAACCCTTAGAAACCTTGATTTTTAGTGAAAACTAAGTAAGCAATTATAAACTTTCTTTTACTCTGGCATTTTGTGGCTTGGCAAAGTTATAAATACCTTTCATAATTTCTAAAAACACATTACTTCATAGCACAATCTTTTAATAAAATATAAGACGTTTACTAATAGACCTAAACACCTTTTAGTTTTCCTGTAGTAAGAAGCCAAGAGTAGGTAAACTTATATTTAATAATTAAAGTCTAATATTTTATCTTATTTGGAGATGATCTAGATATTCAGTGAATTTTTATCATTTAATTTAACCTAGAAACACTTCAAAGTTTCCTGTTACCACAGGGATTTTGGAAGCTATTTTAAGTACATACACCGTAACACATAATTACTGTTAAAAGTTCACTCAACACTCATCTTTTTCACATCTATTTAGTTACTTGTTCCCAGTAATTATTTAGATTGCCTACAAGACTTCATGAGACATTAGACAAAACTAACCATCATTTTAAGTTGTTATTTTTGTTAGCCAGTCTTGTACTAGAGATAACATCAGGTTATCTGACCAACAAATGCAGGATAAAGGCTGCGTGTCTGCAGCCTGTGCAATGCTGACAACTCTGAGGACGTGCCTATTTTTTTTATTGATGTCTTAATAGTTTGTAACATTGTGAAATTTTGGGTTGTACATTTTTGTTTGTCGATCACCACATACATGTCTCCCTTCACCCCTTGTGCCCATCCCCCACCCCCACTGCCTCTGGTGACCACAATACAGTTTTCTCTGTGAGGACATGCCTATTTTAGTCAAACCAACAAACTTAAATAAGCTTTGATTTACCAAAGATTATTTCATATCATGTTAACTTGAAAGACATTTGGGTTAGTTGCACTTAGAAATCATTTTTGTAAGCACTTACTTTAAGCCAGTTAAACAGAGCCCTTAATTTTAGCCATACTATCGGAGGTAAAATATCACGCACATATAACATACATATAGACACACACATAAACAACAGACAGATGCAACAAAGATTTTATAGCCTCTGTTTTAAAAATTTTAGCAGTTTGCATCTGCAAAAGCTTCTTTTCCCATTTTTTTTCTTTCTTTCTTTCAGTCTTAGGAATCTGGGATGCACTAGATATTCCCCTTTTGTTAAGCACTTGCCCAAGTCTCCAGAGTTTGGAGGGGAGGCTGGCGATTAGGGAACTGGTCGGTCTTTTTAGAAGCTTGATTTCTGACTTTTCTTTTGGTTTTGTTTTGCTATAAAGTCTGAACAACATCTAAGGACAGTGTAGTGGGTCAGAAGTGTGTGAAGCTTGTGAGTGTTACTCCCTAAAGAAAGGTTGTAAACACTCTCTTCCGTGCCTCGGTTTTTCCTGCCGGCAGCCTAATACTGTCATGGGGGCTCAGAGTGC
The DNA here is from genome assembly GCF_057802395.1 of Ceratotherium simum simum. Classification (NCBI taxonomy): domain Eukaryota; kingdom Metazoa; phylum Chordata; class Mammalia; order Perissodactyla; family Rhinocerotidae; genus Ceratotherium; species Ceratotherium simum. The sequence goes on along the minus strand of NC_141921.1, from coordinate 16,331,376 downwards.
GGGTGACCAACCCTCATAAGTGCTTCCCTGGATGAGCTTTTAATTAATTAACGTGAGTGATAGTGGAGTTCCCTATGGGCCCACTATGCGTCCTGAGGATTTGACCCTCCAACACTCCCGCTAAGGTTCTCAGTCACCTGAGAACGCCTTTCAGCTAGGAGGAGCTAATGTCCCTTCTTTTCTGAGCTAAACAAGCTCAAACTCTCATTTCTCTATCAAGCAGTTTGTTCAGACTTCATAATCACAATTTTTTTCCAATATAAAGCCAAATTAAAAAGGTCGGCCTGCCCCATTCACTCCAAAATTCACTCCTGCCCCCTAGGCTCCCCTGGCCTAGGAAATTCCCCCTAGGTTTACCTTTCCTAGGAATTGCCCCCCTAGGTTCCTCTGACCTAGGGTATGTACCGGTACCCCCTTAAGACACCTAGTCTTAAGGTTTGAAACAGCTCATATAAACTCTGGACCATCGACCTAAAGTAAGGAAGTCCAGGTTTCAGGAGAACTCACAAGGGTCACCTGAAGAATGCAGTGATCGGGGCGGTGGGGGGCTCAATGGGCCCAAATGCCAGTTCTGTGTAGATTCCAGGTGGTTTCTGGTGGGTTTCTCTGAAATCCTGCTGCGACTACACCAAGAAATGTTGACACAAAACAACCAATACCCATTCTATAGATTGAGAAATAAAGTGGGTTACTTGAGCCAGAGTGAGGATTATAACCCGTGAAGGCCTTAGAAAGCGTTCTGGAGAAGCACGGTTTTCAGCACAGTCTTATGTCTTTTTAGAACAAAGAATGTACATTAAACACACCCCGGATGTATTTTCATCAAAATTTCAAAAGGTATTCAGTTGCAAATTAGCAGGTCAACATGACCGTATGTCAGGAAAGGGACTGATTTGGGCGTTACTAATAGGGCATTACTTGTAGGAAGGGAAGTATGAGTTCTCATCTTAAGAGAGTACATTCTTTAATCTTAAGCGGATGTACAATGTATGTTTGATAGGCCATAAGTCAGGCTTTTTAGTTCAAGCTGAATCAATTTTGAACCCGAATAGTTACCCCAGATACCTCAATATGTGCGAATCTCTTGTCAGTAAGGAATCCTTTGGGCTCTCCCTGTTGTTAACGCACAGAGGGACCCACACCGCCCAGGGACGACTGTCCTCTTTTAGTTTGATAATAATGACAACAGTGCATTTATTGAGCATTTATTCTGCCAGGCACTTGTGGCAAGTGCTTTACATGCATTATCGCCTTGAACCCTCACATTCACCTGTGACGAGAGGCCCCTTTTAGATCAAGAACTGGAGGCCCACAGATGTTATACAACTGTGCAGGGACACAGAGCTAGCAAATGGGTGGAGCTAAGACTCAAACCCAGGTCTTTCTGACTCCAGACCCCGAGTTGGTAGAATTAGTGCCTTCATGAGGAAACGGAGGGACCTCACTGCCTTGGCTGGTTGGTTTTTGACAGTCAAACTTAAAAAGCTGTCAGGGAAGAGCTGCAGGCTACATTGTGGGTCGGAGATTGGCTCGCAACAGGTGCTTCCCAAGCCTGGCCTGGATCAACTAAATGCAAAAAGAGGCCAGTACTCTGGTGTTTACCTGGTTCGTGTGAGTATAAGGTCTCATTCTTCCAGACTCCTTCGTGTGCCTCCTAAGTCACACTCAGTGTCTCACCCTCCCATCCTTACCGTCCTCCTGACTCAGGCATGTATAGACTTAACCATGATGCCAGCCTCCGTGTTGAGCACTTACCTCCTTCGGTCCTCACAACAATCCTGCAAGGAGGCACAGTTATTATACCCATTTCAAAGATGGAGACACAGAGTCTCAGAGAAGTTAAGTCACAAAGATACACAGAGGTAAGCAGCAGAACTGGGATTCGAACTCCGGTCTGTGTGCTTTCAGAGCGCAGGCTATGCACCCTCCATCTCCGCCCCAGCTCTGACGCTGTACCCTTTCTCACAATCACCAACCCTTTCTGGTGTCTCCTTTTAGTTCTGATGGAGATGGCAAGTTCCTCTGGCTCCCGGCTCCCCAGCTGCCTGATTACGCTTGTTTTCCTCCAGCTGCCCGTGCACGCGTCAGGTAGGAATTGCCGAACCTCCTTCCCTGCCTACAACGTCTGACGATGGAGTCCCAAGAATAAAGAGGCCTGGCCAGAGGCCTCATTTCATCTTGTGTTCTGTTGTTCCCCCAGTCCTTTCCAATACCCTTCCCAGGCGCTGTCCTTCCCCAAGATGTCCCCTCCCTCATCCCTTGGCAAGCTCTTGCTCTCCTGTCCCTCCCAGACGGGTTGTCCCTTTTTTGTCCGCACCGCACAGGGGATGCCAGCAAGTTCCACGTAGCCCCGCTAGGGGGCACAGCCGAGCTGCTCTGCCCGGTCTCCCTCTGGGGGGTCACGGCGGCCCCCGCCGTGACGTGGCTGCGGTCCGCGCCCCCGGGGCGCTCCCAGGCTGTTCACGTGTCCCGGGATGGGCAAGACCGGGAGGAAGATGTGATGCCGCAGTATCAGGGGAGGACGGCGCTGGTGAGAGACGCCCAGGAGGGAAGTGTCACTCTGGAGATCCGCGATGTCCGGCTGGAGGACCGAGGGCCCTACCGATGTCAGGTCCAGATCGGAAACCTGAGTCGAGAGGGCACCGTGACCTTGCAGGTTGCAGGTTAGTCATTTTTAAGTGAGGACTGAGGTGCCCCCAAGATCTGAATCATGGGATGCAGTTACTGCTAGAGGTGGATCTGGGAAGGTATGGGGACGAAGCCAGAGACTGTCTTATCCCATTGCGAGAAGCATGAGGGGCGGAGAGATGGCAAGTGCCTCTCACAGTCATCCCCCCTCACCAGGGGAGGCTGTGGGAGCGGGAAGAGGGCTCTGGCGGGGACCACGCCCTTGCCGAGGCCTGCCAGGCAGCTCTCCTCCCCAGTTCTAGGGTCGGACCCTTACATCCACGTGAAGGGCTTCGACGCTGGATGGATCCAGCTGGTGTGCAGGACGGTGGGATGGTTCCCAAAGCCTTGGGCCCAGTGGAGAGACCCTGAAGGCAGAGTGCTTCCGTCCCTGTCGGAGGCCCATTCCCTGGACGAAGCCGGGCTCTTCGCAACAGCGGTGTCCAGCGCAGTCACGGACAGCACCCTGGGGAATGTGTCCTGCACCATCCGCAATGTGGCCCTGCGCCAAGAGAAGACCACAGCCATGGTCATAGCAGGTAAAAGCTGGGACAGGAAACAGGCTTGAAGTCCCTGGTGGCTCCAGAGAAAACTCCTACCCTAGTGGAGACTTTATAAAGTATTTTCGAATTTTTTAAATTCTAAGAATAACACGTGTTTATGGTAGAAAACTTGAAAAAATATAGACTTTTAAAGAAACTAAAATATGAGCTAGAGTTTCATAAATAGGCAAGAACCACTGCTAACATTTTGGGGCATTTCTTTCTAGACTTTCTTGTATGTATATATCTGAGTGTGCCTGTGTTTATGTGTATGTATTCTTGTGCCTAGGGCTTTTTTCCCCACTTAATATGTTATGAGCATTTTTTTGCCCATGTCCTTGAGTAATTCTTGGCAACATGATATTTAAGGGCTGCATAGTATTTCATTGTGTGGTTATAGCACAATAAGATTAATCAAAGCCCTGTTTCTGGACATCTGGATGGTTTCCAATTTTTCCTCATATTATAACTAATGGTTTCGTGAACATTTTTGCACGTATTTTGGGAAATGATTCTGATTATTTTCTTAGAATTAGATTATTTTCTTAGAATGTAGAATTAATGGTGTCAAAGAAGTATGACCCTTTTAAAGACCCTTGAAACATGGGACCATATGGCAGAGAAGGGTGGTGTTAGAGCTGAGAAGGATAGACTGTGCCTGGGATCCCAGGTGGGGAGGTGGGGTCATGGACCTCTGTGAACCCCTTCCTTCTTTTCTTTCTCTGTCCCCTCCCTTCTTCTCTTACTACTGCCCCTGCCTCTCACTACACGCTAAGTGCTTTACATCCTCATCTCTTTAAATCTCCCAACAACCCAACAGCACAGGGCTTACTATCATCCCCATTTTACAGATGACAAACCAGGTTTGGGGAGGCTCAGTCTCTTGCTTGTGTCCCACAGTGGTTGAGCGAGGACTCACACCAGCTTAGGCTCTCTACCACTTGTCGCAGTGCCTCTTCTGCTCTTTTTTTCTTGGCCTGCGGCTGTAGCACCATAGAAATTGTTTTGCCCCTGCTGGTAAGGGTTCAGAGCAAAGGGCTCACTGACTGCTGTTCTAGAGCGGAGTGAGGATGTGAAGGGGGAGGCAGGTGGGTGCTCCTGAGAAGACTGGAGGTGATTCCTGAGGAAGTTCTCCAAAGTCCCTGGATAATGTGTTTCCATTAAGTTTACCCGTTGTTTTCAGGCAGGACCATTGAAACCACTGCCAAGAGATGGACATCTCACTTTAAAGTCATCCCTGGGTCATCCAGGGTTTGAGTTACTGAGAGAAGCAGAGAGCCTTACCAGTCTTGGCTAGAGCTCTCTCCCTAGAGGTGATGGAGACAGTTGGGATGTGCCCGAGCCATCTGCCATCTGAAGTGGAGCCTTTGGCATAGGAGAAGCTCTCAGGTGTCTCCTTGAGGGTGGTCACTGGTGGTTTTTGTTTCAGCCCCATCTCCAGGGAAGATCTCCTCCTCAGCAGTGGCTCTTGCTGTGATCCTGCCTCTTCTGGGGCTTCTCATCATGGTGGGCATTTGCCTCATCTGGAAACAAAGAAGATCAAAAGGTAAGTAAGTGGCAAGGGAGCCCAGGCTGGCAGGAAGTGGGACCTTGGCTTCTTTAGGAAAAGGCCAGGAGGAAGTAGATATAGACATGACAGTTATCCATAGGTTGGAGAGAAAACTGGTAGAGCCATGCTCTGGTGACTCACATTGCAGAGAGGATCAGGGAAACTGCAGAAAGCTCCTGGGCAGAGCTGTGAATTCTCATCTTTTGAGAAAGTAAAAATAACTGATCCTGCCAGTCTTCTAATTAAGAAATCCAATTCTAGCCATTGGATAAAACCCTCATAAATATGATCATATTTCACAGGATCTCAGGGTTGCAAAGCACCTTGAAAGTCACATAATCCAACACTCCTTTCCCCGTGTGGTGGTTTGAAGACCCTCTAATCCTTTCAAATGGTCACACACCCACAGTGACAAGGAGCAAAGTTTGACTCAGGCAGCTCGGGCCATCTTTGGACAGTTCTGCTTGTTAGAAAAAGCCCTTCCTTAAGCTGAGCTGACATCTCTCTCTCTCCCTTCCAGAGAAGCTTCTCTATGAACAGGTGGTGGAGGTGGGTAAGTGTCCTGGGATGGGTGGGGATGTTTCTCTGTTTCGTTCATTTTTGTGCTTCTAGTGCCCACTCATCTAAATTCTGTACCTGAAGATCCCAACATCTGCTGTCCTTGGTAGTAGTGGTTGGGGTTGGGGGTGGTGGTCTATACCCATCATTTCCAGTCTTTGCTGATTCTTACTTGTAATAGCTTGTCTTCCAGTATGTTTGGTGATTTTTGTTTGTGAACTCATTGCTTGATCTTATTCTATGGGAGTTCGTGTAGGTCTAATGTGAGGGAAGCTTTTATTCATTCAACAAATAATTGATAACTGTCTACTAAGTGCCCTGGACTATGCTAGATGCTGGGGACACAGTGGTGAGTAAAAGCAGACACAGTCTTTGCCTTCTTGGAGTTTTCAGTCAGGGAGGTGTACAAGAATTCAATAATTACACAAATAATGTGTACAAATGTGATGAAGTGAGGTTCCGAGGGCCGTGATGACTGTGACTAGGAGAAACCAACCAAACTTGGGGGATGGGAGAGGAGTTCCCAGAGGAAGTGATGTTTGACCTGGAGGATGGACAGGCATGGGGACGAGGGAAGAGAAACCATCCACAGCAGAAAGAACAGCTTGAGAAAGAAACATAGTGCAGAGTGAGGGGAGAAGTGACAGGGGGTGAGGGTGTGGAGTTGGGAAGAGCCAGGCCATGGGAGGCCTTGTAGATCACAGAGAGGATTTTAGTCTTTCTCCTCAGAGCAGTGGTGAAGCAGTGAACGGGGATATCCCGATCAGAATTGTGCTCGGAGAAGCTCTCTCTGGCTGCCGTGTTGAGAAGAGATCAGAAGGAGCAAGATAGGATGTGGGGGCACTTTGGGCCACTATTTCTGTCATCAGATGAGAGATGATGAGGCCTGGGTCAGGGAGGTGGAGGTGGAGATAGAGGTAGACAACTTCAGGAGCCAGTAAAATCGATAAGAATCAGGGACCCTCAAGGTAATGGCACAGAATCTCATTTTCTTTTACTTTCCTTCCTCTAGAAAATCTTCTCTCAGACCACGCAAAAGAAAAAGGTAATTACGTGGATAGAATAAGGGGTAGGGAACAAATAGCGTTCTTTCTCCTTCTACATAAATGCTGACAGTCTACTATTATACATACATTATATACACACACCCACCACACATATATAGCCTCCATTAATATTACTGGAATTTTTCCAATATCAAGGGGCTACAGGGTTGGTGGCAGTGGGTGAGGTCAAAATTCACACATCTGGATTATCATGAGCTCCCTTCATCAGCCTTTCCACCAGTCATCTAAAAGGGTCTATATATTACTTAAAAATTATATAAATGTGGTCGTATGGGACGTATGAGAATCTCAAGGATCCGTTCAACCTGCGCATGTGAGAGGTGGTGTGATACAATGGGAGGCTCACAGGCTCTGGGGTCAGCAACACCTGGCTCAGATCATTGGTTTGCCACTTATTGGCCTTGGATAAATCACTTTACTGTTCTGAGCTTTGGTTTCCTCATCTGTAAAATGGGGATAATAAGTCCCCTCACCTGATTGTTTTCAGGATTAAAAGAGACAACTTAAAAAACAGTTTCCTATTACAATGTCTGGAACTCCTTTCCTTTATTGTCATTTCGTCTTCATTAATTGAACGTTTGCTCTGGGCCACAAGGGTAAAAGTCAGACACCTAGGGTAAAAAAAAACAGGCAGGGGCTCTGTCCTTTGAAAGTCTAGCTGGAAAGACAAGTCACTGGCTCAGAAATGGCTCCACATGCAATGATTTGGGCATCTCCTCTCTTCCTCTCTTCCATCTCCTCCAAGCTGGTGAAAGTGTGGGGATGCATACCTCAGGAACACTATGGCTGTTCCGTCCAAGAGCAGAAGGAACAGTGTGGTGTACTGGTGAAGGCCTCCGACTAGGATTCAGACAGACTTGACCTTGAATCCTGCCTCTTTGGCCACTTAGTAGCTGATGACCTGGGCAAATTTTCATGTCCCTCTGAGCCTCAGACCACCACCCTGTAAAATGGGAATAATAATTATACGCACCTCATGTTGTTGAGAGGACTCAGTGCCTACCTCTTTATAAGAACAGGACACAATAAATGGAGGCCATTAGTAGTGGGAACGGTGAAAATAAACCATAAGCTCTTTAGGGGCCACATCATATCCTTGCAGGATGTTTGGTCCTGTCCAAAACCATTTGGCATGAACCAAATATGCTCATGCACATTTTGGACAGGACCAAATATCAAGAACCTCTTGGCGTGGACCCAATGTCTTGTGGGATAAATATCTTATGGACCAAAATGTCTGCTAATCCATCATCTTCAGCTTTATTTCCCCAATGCCTAATGCCCAACACATGCCCAACCCTTAGCACAGGGCCTGGCAGTGGACTCAAATGTATAACTTCAATTCTCTGGCAGGGCCAGTGCTAGGGGAAAATGTGGGCTGGACGGCCCTTCCAGGGAAGCCACAAGTACTCCCCTGAAGCATATGAAGCATACACATATGTCCCCAAACCTTCTAGGATCTCCAAATCTGTGAATCTCTCCACAGAACTTCAGGGGATTTACTGTAGAGAATAACAAAGCCGTGCCAACAAGTCATTGTAGGTTTCACTGTATACATTTCACTGTAGATAATTATAAACAGTAGGTTATAAAAGGGCAGAGAGGCATACACTCACGTCCACACAGTTACAAACATACGGAAACACTCATGTGGACAGCAGAAATGAAACCAGGCAGACGAAAATGAAGGGAGGAGGAAGGAGGAACCAAAGTCCCAGGCATTCTGGGCCATCGGAAAGTGGCACCAGCAGCGCTGGATGCCTGTCTGACCTTCGGGAGATGTGACTGGGTTAGGGGCTGGTAGGATCACTGTCATCCTTTCCACCATGGGGGGATGGAGTGATGAGACTTTCTGGGCTCCAGGGATAAAGTGGCAGCACCTGCTCACTCATACCTCTGTCTTTCTTTTTTAGGAAGCCTCCATAAAGCCCTCAGTAAGTTCCGCTCCTCATCCGTAGCACAAACTCGTGCTGCTGACATCGTTGCTTTAGGATGAGTGTCTCAGTTTCATTTCCTGGGGCAGATGAGAGGGGAAAAGTGTACTTTGAGCCATGGGGTTGTGGATTTCTTGGCTCTCAAAGGCCTCTTTTCTCAAACATTCCCTGCACAATTATTATCTAGTTTCTAAATGGGAAGTGTTTTTCCAAGAAGAGATGTACCTCCATAGATGAAGCCTTCCGGTGGAAGACTATTTTTTCACCTGGGCATGACATCCCCTTAGGTGGGATCCAAGGTGGACGGATCCTCATTAAACTTGATGTGTGGAGTGGTGCTTCTCCACCATTTTATGTCTAAGAACCTCTCTATAACAAACAAACAAAAATCTTCAGACACGCGACGTATCTGTTTGATTTTACATTGAGAAAATATACATAAGAAAATCTAATAGAAATTCAGTGATAGTTGGAAATGAACTTATATTTTACTCTTTTCCTACAACATCTACATACATTTATGTTGTCATTACCTCTATGTATGAGATGCATTATTGATTCAGTCTGCAGGTAAGTTTTGGCTCACATAGGAATTCGCTGACCCTCTGTGGTATCTCTGGGGACCGCTGGACCACATCTGGGAGCCATTGCTGTTGCAAGCCCAGTCGTGGGGGACGTTCAGGGTGTTGCTAGCGAGGATGTGATGTGGGTGTATGGTTGCGATGGGACTGTAGCATTAGGGGAATGTGGAAGCCCTGGTTCTGATTTGTCAAATTGTTTTTATTCTTTAGAGAAACTCCGGAAGGAACTGAGTAAGTTTCCCATGTTTTTACAACTTAGATACCAATTTATCTCCTGTTGATTTTGTATTTCCAGTGATAGCTCATCCTCGTTTCTTCTTTTATAGAGTTGAAAAGAGCTGCAGCAAATTCAGGTGAGATGCACTTTCCCCATGCTTGAGCCCCCCCCAGGCTTCTCCATTTCTCCATCACTTTATCCCCTTTTATGTCTTTCAGGCTGGAGAAGGGCCCGCCTGCACTTTGGTGAGTTACACCACTCAATCCATCCACGTTCTGGAGCCCACTGGTCTCTTCCTTTGGAATGCAGACTATAACTTAAAAACATTTTTTAAATCAAATCTGTTTATCTGCTTATCAAATTAAAAAAATCTTTGTGATTTTTTGAGGGGTCACATTTAGACTGAGAAAGTCTCCCCTCTTTCAGAGCACTGACGAATATTTGGTTTCATCATGGATTTTCTATGATTTTTGAGATTTTTCTTAAGTTTATTGATTATATGTTATTTCTTTGTGACTTGTCTGCTCCTCTCCTATCCTGGTTACTTTTTGGTTTGTGAGGATTCTTACTACATGAAGTATATAAATTCTTTGTTGTATTTGTCACAAATTATTTTTCTGAGTTTTTCATTTGCATTTTAATTTCCTTATAGTATTTTTTTTGATTTGGGGACTCCGTCCTACCCCACACCTGGATGAATAGCCAGTGCTCCTGTCTCTTTCTGCACATCTGCCACACTCTTCTTTCTCTGAAGGTTGATTTTCTTGGGGTTGCTGATTGAGATTCTCAGAGGAGGGGATGGGTTGGGCGGATGCCCCAACGTAATAGACTACACAAAGGTTTCATAGTTTTATTCTAAAAGTTTTGCACATCTCTGTTTCAATTTATGCCTAAATAGTTTGCGTTTTTTGCTTCTGTTTCTGTGAGATCTGTTATTTTCACTGCTTTGGGGTCTTCATTAGTTTTCCATGTTGCTGTTTCCATCTCCTGCTGTTCATGCTGTCTTCCTTCGGGCAGGTGCAGTAGAATCAATGAGTCAGCCACTTGAGAGAATGCCAGGTCGCCTTGGTTGGCATTCTGTCACAAGCCCTTCCCACACTCACAGTCTGGCTTACTCCCACCACCTTGGCAGAGTCCGGATTTCGTGGATTTAACTTTCCAAGAAGAACCTGTTTTCTGTACTTAAGGAAGAAGGGAAACTCACTGTGACCCTCACAATCCACAATTTTAAGGAAGAATCTTTCTCTCTATGTTAACATTTAAAAATGATAATTATAAGCAATAATTTTAGCTGACAAAATGAGCATCACGCACTCCCTGTGTGAACGAGGCACTCTCTCGTGCATCAGCTCATCAAATCTGCACGACAGCCTGCAGCGTAGATGCTGCTATTATTCCCACTTTACAGATGAAGAAACTGAGGTTTGGAGATGAATAACAAGCCCAAGGTCACATAACTAGCATGTGGCAGAGCTTGAACTCAAACATCCTATCTGGCTGCTGCATCAAACATCAAAGCCTATGTTTATTATCATCCATTAGATTCCCCTGGAACATCGAAGACAAAGGCAGTAGTTCCTAAGGATTAAGGCAGCTTCAGACAGATGAAAACCTTTTCCTTCACTTACTAGCCTATCAGGAGATCCGGGAGGCTGAAAGACAGTATTCTTTGGTTCCAGTACATATAGGGGAGGGGGACCATGAGCTAAAATAGGCCAACGACAGTGGTTGCAGACCCAGAGATTATTTTTTCCTCTAAAGCTACCCAAGGATGGTTTAAGAGCCGGCCTTCCCCAGACTCACCTCTCTGTGACTCTCTGCAGTGGCGGTGACCCTGGACCCAGACACAGCGCATCCTAAACTCATCCTGTCTGATGACCGGAGATGTGTGAAGCTTGGAGACAGGAGGCAACCTGTGCCCGAGAGCCCCCAGAGATTTGATTTTGTCGTCAGCGTCCTAGGCTCCGAGTACTTCACGGCTGGCTGTCACTACTGGGAGGTATACGTGGGAGACAAGACCAAGTGGATCCTGGGGGTGTGTAGTGAGTCAGTGAGCAGGAAGGGGAAGGTGACTGCCTCGCCTGCCAATGGACACTGGCTTGTGCGACAGAGTCGCAGGAATGAGTACGAAGCTCTCACATCCCCGCAGACCTCCTTCCGCCTGAAAGAGCCCCCAAGGTGTGTGGGGGTTTTCCTGGACTACGAAGCAGGAGTCATCTCCTTCTACAATGTGACTGACAAATCCCACATCTTTACTTTCACTCACACTTTCTCTGGCCCCCTTCATCCTTTCTTTGAACCTTGTCTTCATGATGAAGGGAAAAACACGGCACCTCTAATCATCTGTTCAGAACTCCAGGAATTGGAGGAATCAACTGTCCCCAAGCCAGAAGAGAAAGGTCACGCCAATGGAGATGTGGCCCTGAGGGTGGACCCTTCCTTACTGCCCCCTCAGACACCGGAGCTTTTGCCACTCAGGGATCTGATCCTGCCCTGGCCTTCTGACCTTGGCCCAGCCCTCCAGGGGCTCAATGCTCCTTCTTTTTAGGGATGTGCCCCATTACTCGCTCCCCTGACCGTCTAGCCCAGTGCCCTGGATTTCAGTCTCCTGGCCCAACACGTGATTCTGGAACATCTCATCTCCTTTCCCCAAATCCAGACCTTTTTGTGGTTTTTATTTGTACTACCTTTCTCTGGGGCTCAGCTCTGAGCCCTTCCCTCTTTCTGGGGACGTGAGATTCTTGTTGCCTTGGAAGAAGAATTCTTGAAAGCCAACTGAATGATCAGATTAGGTTTAGGTGGTGATGTTGAATGTGCGTGGCTGAGACCCAGGGTTCTCTACCTGAGGGGATGTTTAGAAGAACTTCATCCTGCATCATCCTGCATCCAAGCTTTTAGTCATGAAGTTATGGTGCCCAATCCCTGACTTCTTACTTGTCCCATCAAGAACTGCTTTTCTCCTGTTCTCTCTCTCAGTTCAGGCCTCTAGCCCTCAAAGCCAGTTTTTTTTTTTTTTTAAAGTAAACGTGTTTTGGATCACATACTCTTCCTTCTTTCTGGAATATGAGACGAGGGTGGTGGGGAGAGAGGGGTAAAACATGCTGTCTTTTTCCATTTCCTTGACGCTGTTTACAACATAGTGTGGTGACATCCAGAGTACCTGCTTTCAGGTACATGCTTTCAAAGCTGATTTGTCTACTGATGATAACCAGGTACAGGGACTTGAAACGTGGTAGCTGTAATCCTGAAAAGCCTCAGGAGCACAATCAGGGGGCTGGGAAGCAGTTTCAAACAGAGCAGCCCAGCTGTGTGTGGCCTTGAAAAGATAGTGGCAGATGAGTGAGTCTGGCGCTGGCCCTTTTTTTTTTGTGAGGAAGATCAGCCCTAAGCTAACATCCATGCCAATCCTCCTCTTTTTTTTTTGCTGAGGAAGGCTGGCCCTGAGTTAACATCCATGTCGATCTTCCTCCGCTTTATGTGGGATGCTGCCACAGCATGGCCTGAGAAGCGGTGTGTCAGTGTGCACCCAGGATCCGAACCCCGGGCTGCCAGCAGAGGAGCGCGCGCACTTAACCGCTACGCCACGAGGCTGGCCCCTGGCGCTGCCCCATTTGAATTCCCTTCCGGGATTCAGAAAGGCCCAGCTGGAAAAAGTGGCAATTTTAACCACTGATGTAGAAGCTTTTTTTCCACAAGACATTACATTGGAAGACTTGACTGTGTAGCACACAGCCTCTTAGGTCAAAGAGTACTGATTTCAAATAGGAAGTTGGTAGACCAGGTGTGAAGATAAAATAATGAACCCGATTTTTCCATGTGGATTGCAGAAAGAAGCCGCTTTCAAGTCGCACTATATATGTGATCTGGCCCCTTTGTGGAGATGTTTGCTATCAGTTTGCAGATGGGTACACGGTTCTACCCAACAGCATATATTTGGAGAGAGAGCGAGAGAGAGAGAGAGGTCTTTATTATAAGGAATTGGTTCATGCAGTTATGGAGTCTGGCAGGTCCCAAGATCTCTGCTCCAGTGAGCTGGAGATCCAAGGGAGCCAATGGTATAGTTCCTGTCTGAGACTGAAGGCCCAAGATCCAGGAGAGCCTACGCTGTAGGTCCCATTGGAAGGCTGACAGGCTCAAGACCCAGGAAGAACCAATATTTCAGTTTGAGTCTAAAGGTAGGAAAAAAGTTGATGTCTCAGTCTGAAGGCTGTCAGGCAGGAAGAATTCTCTCTTACTAGGGGGAGGGTCAGCTTTTGGTTCTATTCAGGCCTTCAACTCATTGGATGAGGCCCACCCATGTTAGGGAAGGCACTCTGCTTTACTCAGTCTAGTGATTTAAATGTTAATCTCATCCAAAAACACCCTTACAGAAACACCCAGAATAATGTTTGATCAAATATCTGGGCACCTTGTAACCCATGCAAGTTGACATATAAAACTAGCCCTCAGAGCCTGAGTGGAATTTCTTGTTTGCTTTTGTACAGTTCTTTAAATAAAAGTTTGGTATTCCTTGTTTGGCATGCTGTTATTTTCATCATGAATGAGAAATTGTTGGGGGAAGGCTTTGGGCTGGTAAGAGAAAAACACATTATGGGATTGGTTTCCAAACAGCCTTAAATCCACCCAAGCAAGCTGTAACCACAGTTAAAAATAAAGCCACAGTTTTATTTCGAGTCTGCCGTCTCAGTATTTTATTTATATCCATTTATAAACTAATAGTATATGTGGGGTATTTACATTTCATTCATCCGTATTCAGTTTCAAACATACTTTCCTGAATAACTCAATCTTACAACTAACTCACATTATTCACACTGGCTGCACCCAAGAGAACTTAGCAGCAGGAAAGAGAACTGACATTTGTGGAGGGAGAAGCTTTATATGTGTTAAACTCATTTAATCCTTACAACAGTTCTGCCAGAGATTTTACAGGGGAGGAAAATGGTGCTCCTGGGTGGTAGAACTGGGACTATAAATCTGGTTTATCTACCTCTGAAGACAATACGCTGCTCTTTGCACTGAAATACCATGCATATATGAGAAGCCTGAAGAATTTTAGCCTACATATTCAATTAGACTTTTTTTTTTTTTTTTAAAGTAAAACCTGAAAAAAAATCCTAATCCTGGGTATACCTTAGTGGTGGTGGTGTGTCTGGATTGATGAACGACAGTCAGGTTTAACTATGTAGGACTCGGAAAAATCCCTGCACTGGGGTGTTGGGAGACCCAGAGGCGGTCCTTGGACAGCCAACATTTAGTTTCTCTGACAAGCGGACTGGGTTAGTTATCTTCCAGTTCTACAATCCTTTAAGTTACGAACCTTGAGTGAGGTGCGGGACTCTAGGCTTCACGGGATGTCTACACGACCGACAAGGGTCGCCAAGTCAAAGTAAAGAAATACTCTGAGTCCATGACCCCTTGGAGGTCATGTAGGTTATCTCTACCTATTCTACAACTTCCCAGACCGGCGGCCCTGCAAGTCGGCCTTTAACGTCTGAGCCTAGAGCAAAGCTCGACCACTCAGTAAGGTAACCAGTCTCCACTCCTCAGCTATAAACTTCGCTAATTTTCTCGGGACTACAACTACCAGCAGGCCACGCCCGAGGCCAAAGCTTATTGGCGGTTCCGCCTGGGTTTCTTGCGTTGTGGCAGATAGTAAAGCCAATGGGAAGGAGGAGTCGTCCTCAGGGACCAATCCTGAAGAGGGAGGGCGGATCCTCTCTGGGTTCCGGCTCCGGCTCCTCCCCCGGCCCAGGGAGGCGGTGCTGTCCGTGACCGAGCGGCGCGAGCCAGGTGGGTGCCGGCTGGGCCCGGGGTCGCGGCGGGAGGCGGACACGGCTTCGCGGGGAGCTCTGACCGGGGCCTCTTCCTTTTCACCGTGGAGTTGGCGCTGTTGCTTTGCTCCCCGGACCCGGGGGGGAGCCAGTGGGGCCCTGTGGTCTCTCCACCCGGACCGTCGTCCTCCTCCCCCGGCCGGCGCGGCCAGGCTGCTGGCCCCAGCCCCTACCCTCGGGCCCTTCTCCTGCCGGCCTTTGAGTACTCCAGCCCCTCTGCCACTGACCATGCCTTTTGGGTCAGCCCCTCCTCCTCTCCCACTTCTGCAGCTCCAAGCCTGCCGGCAACTCTGGACCCAGCTGCTCTCTTAGAACGGCTGTACCCTCGGACTCCGCCGGCGGCTTCTCCCCGCCGTGCTACACACAGCCCAGCCTCTTGGGTCCCGGTCCTCTAACACCTCTGATTGCAGCCTTTGCCCCCGTCCCCTGACCACCTCCTCGGACACTCGAACTCCTTTGGTCCTCTTCTGTTTCTGACCCGTTATCCAGCTGCCTTGTACAAATCCCTCTTCTTCAACGCCTTGCCCCTGGTCTTTCCAAGGTACTCCCTCCCTTCCTTCCTCCAGCCCTTGACTTGACCCTAGAGGCTCCGAACTTTGGCCCTTCAGACCACTTTCCAGCTTGGCCCCTTCCCTCTAACCCAGACCCTTGGCCTTCAGCATCTGTGATCACCAGCCCGGGTCTTGGCTCTTACTTCTTAGACCTGGCCCCTTCTCCACTGCCTCAGTCCCTTCCACTCTTGGTCTTCTGTATCTCTGGGCCTCCTGGGACGGCAAGCCCCATGGGCCCCTTTCTCCCCCAAATCTCTGAAATGTGATGTGCAAGTACCTCTGTACTTCACCTGCCGCTCTCTTCTCAGTAGATAGTAGACTCCCCATCTCTGCAAGTCTGGATCTTGCTCACCCATCCTGCAAGTCTAGCTCAAATACCACCTTTTCAGTGAAGCCGCTCATCCCTGATCTCTTCAGGGAGATATGCTTGTGTCATCTGAACTCCCGGGACACTGTTTTTATTTATTTCCTTCCTTCTTTCCTTCCTCCCCTACCTTCTTCCCTCTCTCCCTCCCTCCCTTCCTCCCTTCTTCTCTCCCTCCAATACTAGTGTCCTGCTTTAAATCACTGGCTTTGGAGACTGGCTTTGGAGCTATGGGCATAGGTCCCAGTTCTGCCACTCACTTGCTGTGTGCCTTTGGGCAAGTTACAATTTCTCTGAGCCTCAGTTTCCTCATCTTTAAAATAAGTTGTGAGAATGAAGTGAGATGATTTGTATATAGTGCTTAGACCAGGGCCTAGCACTTGGTATGAGCTTACAAGATGTTAACTATTATTATTATTTGTTCCTGTGTAATGTGCCAGGTGCTGTGCGAGGCACTGAGAGGTGGGTACAAAGGTGATTAAGGCACAGTCCTTGCCCCCCTGGACTTAACCTTCTACACTGTATGGCAGTTTCTGAAGTTCATGGCCTGTTGCACTGCATAGTACCATAAACCATTTGAGGGTAATAACCCCAGTCCTAAATCTTTTTGCTTTTATTTTGACCCAGCATTCAGCCCTGGGTAGAGTCAGAGCTTTGTGAAGTATAGGTTCTCAGAATAGCAGGACTGGAAGTGAGTGGAGGCTGTGTAGCTCACTGCATAGAGAGAGATTCTGGAGCTCTTGGTGGGGTGGGCAGGGGCGGGGAGTGAATTAAGACCATATCCATTCACTCATACATTCAAAAGACATTTGAGCACTCGGCCTTGTGCTGGGGAGAGATTACCAAAATGACCCAGTCTTTGCTCTCAAGTTGTTTATAAACTACTAGTAGAAACAAACGTGTAAACAGATAATTGCAGATCACTGTAAAAGCAAGTGCAAGATTCTGTGGGGCATAAAGGAGGAAGTGGGCAGGAATCAAGAGATTGCTGAGGAATAATGGGTAAGAATAGATACAAGTAAGCATGAAATGGGTTCTGGAGACAGGCCTGGCCTCCATTTATTCAACTCATTCAACAGATATTCATAAAGATCTACCTGTATGATTGCCACTACTCCAGCAGTTTGGGTTACATTAGTGAATAAAACAAAGACCCTGGCCCTCATGGGACTTATGTTTTAGCAGGGGGAGACAGACAATGAAAAATAGATGTAATAAATAAACAGAATGTTAGAAGGTGAGAAGTGTTGTGGGCCTGGGGGCTGGGAGTGTGGGAAAGGTTGTAGTTTTTAAAAGGATGGTCAGAAAACAGTGAATAAGTATCAAGGAATAAATTGTTTCTGATGTTTACTTGCATATTTGAAAGTGAAGCAAGCCTATTTTTCACATTGCTTATTCTAGATTCTTCAGGAAACACTTTCTAACAGGGATTGGTAAACTATAGCTTGCCTCCTTTTGTTTTAAATGAAGTTTTGTCGGAACACAGCCATGCTCATTCATATTGTCTGTGTCTGCTTTTACGATACAATGGCAGAGGGCAGAGTTGAGCAGCTGCAACAGGGATCCTGTGGCCCCAAATATTTACTAAATATTTACTATTTGGCCCTTTACAGAAAAAGTTTGCTGACCCCTACTCCTTAAAGATTTGAGACTCTGTCTATATTTCACATTTTAGATTATATACAGTCTTGTACTATGGTTTAATTAAAACTTCTTTTTCTTTCCTAACAAGATCACATAAGGGATCTATTTTGTTCTTGTATGCTCCACAGGGCTAGGACATAGTGTCTTCAACAACTGTAATAGCAGCCATCATTTGCTGAATGACTAGTATGTGCCACACATTATACTGAGCATATTAGAGGCATTTTCTCAAACACAAAGTCCTGCAGTGTTGGTAGGTATCGCAGTTTTAGCGATGTGGGAGTTGAGGCTCAGAGTGGTTGAATAATTTGCAGAGTTATAGACATAGTGTGTGTCCCACTGGGATCCAACCGTAAATGTCGTCAATGCCCCTTCCATTACTCTGTGTTGCTCTTGGCCAAAAATACTTGCTGACTTGAAGGAATGATCCATCTTTCATTTTCTATCATCAATGTTCTATCATAGTCTGTACTTCCCTCCCTCATCCCTTTGTTCACGTCACTCTGTACGGTATCTCCACCAGCTCACTCTGCCTTTTGAAATGTTATTATTTCTTCAAGGTGCAGAGGAAACACCACACTTCTCTTATCGGAAGTACTTCTTTCCCTCATTGCCTGTCCTTGGTATAGGGACTCAAAGGAGTCTGTGCAGCTTAGCAAGCATTTAC
Source organism: Ceratotherium simum simum (assembly GCF_057802395.1). NCBI lineage: Eukaryota > Metazoa > Chordata > Mammalia > Perissodactyla > Rhinocerotidae > Ceratotherium > Ceratotherium simum. The sequence goes on along the minus strand of NC_141921.1, from coordinate 16,313,201 downwards.
TAACGTTTGTATAAGTAGGCCCAGTGCTGGGCGCTGTCTGTGTGTGTGTGTAGCTGTGTGTGTGTGTGGAAGTGTGTGGTTTGTGTATCTGTGTCTGTGTGTGTCTTTGTATGTGGCATGTGAGTGTGTGGCTGTGTGAGATTGTGTGTGGTGCGAGAGTATGGCTGTATGTGTGTTATGGTGTGTGATTGTGTAGCCATGTATGTGGCTGTATGTGTGGGAGGACTGTGTATGTGTGTGGCTGTATGTGGCTGTGTGGTGTGAGAGTGTATGTGTGGTGTGAGTATATGTATGGCTTTGTATGTGTGACTGGTGTGTGTGTGTGGTGTGAGAATGTAGCTGTGTGTTTGGTGTGTGACTATGGCTGTGTGTGTAGTGTCAGTATGTGTGTGTGTGCACATGCAGCTGTGTATGGTGTTCAAGAGTGGAAGTGTGTACTGACCAATTGGAACAGACACAGCCCAGGCCCTGTAGTAGGTCTTGGAGGTCCCAGAGGTTAACTCTTTAGTCGTTAGATGATAGTGAGGTCTGGGGACAGGAAGGGTGGCAGAACACTTAAGAGGATTCAAGCTGGGCCTGTAAACAACTCGGAGAACCTCAAGAGTTAGAAGTTCTGTTATGTCCATTTTGAAAGCAGGCAAATAGATGGATACTTTTAAGGAAGGTTTTTCAAAACAGATTAACATAAAAGGAGTTTCAGTTAACCTGCAGTTAGGCAGAAAAACTGAACTCATCCCCAGATGGAAGCTCCTTTACTTGCATATGAATTATAGTCTAGTCTGTCATTGTTTAGTGGTATTAAGAAAAGTTATGTTAATCAAATTGCATGAATATCATCTGTTGGGGGTGCCTTCTTTTTGCTCTGGTGGTTAGTTTTAAATATCTGTGGAAGTTTGTCACTTGAAAGTTAGTAAGTAAAGGCATTCTGTCCAAGTATTCCAGTTAACTCATGGATGGTTCCATGGGGAAGCTTTACACCCCTTCAGCCAGAACAAGAGAGTCCCTGTGGTCTGGCCTGACCCAAGGAATAAAGGTGTTGGCCATTTGTGTTCATTCTCAGGGTTCAGAGATGGGCAGTGAGAAGGAGCAGAATCCAGAGCAGCACCTGCCTGAGGAAGGGGAACGGGGTAAGCCTTGGAGAGTGGATGACTCCGAGGGTTTCCGGATCCCAGATGGGGAGAAAGAACATGGGCAAGAGAGCCTTTCGGAGGAGCCACAAGGGATCCAACCAAAAAAGCCATGGCAGAAAGTCACTGTCCCTGCTGGAGAGCCAGGGGACCCCATTGCTCATCCAAGGCCTGAGGCTGATGAGAAGCCCTTTATCTGTGCCCAGTGTGGCAAAACCTTCAATAATACCTCCAACCTGAGAACACACCAGCGGATCCACACTGGCGAGAAACCTTACAAGTGTTCTGAATGTGGCAAGAGCTTCTCGAGAAGCTCCAACCGCATCCGGCACGAGCGGATCCACCTGGAAGAGAAGCACTACAAATGTCCCAAGTGTCAAGAGAGCTTTCGGCGGCGCTCGGATCTCACCACACACCAGCAGGATCACCTGGGCAAGCGGCCATACCGCTGTGACATCTGTGGCAAGAGCTTCAGCCAGAGCGCCACGCTGGCTGTGCATCACCGGACCCACCTCGAGCCAGCACCCTACATCTGCTGTGAGTGCGGGAAGAGCTTCAGCAACAGCTCCAGCTTTGGCGTGCACCATCGCACCCACACAGGCGAGAGGCCTTACGAGTGTGCCGAATGTGGGCGGACCTTCAGCGATATCTCCAACTTTGGAGCCCACCAGAGGACCCACAGAGGGGAGAAGCCCTACCGGTGCACTCTGTGTGGGAAACACTTCTCCCGGAGCTCAAACCTTATCCGCCACCAGAAAACGCACATGGGAGAGCAGGCGGGGAAAGATTCCAGCTGAAGGAGAGACCCGGGGAGAGAGTGAGGAAGAGAAGTGGGAGACCCCAACCTAGTGTAGGAAGATCTTTAGGATCTGCTGCTGCCCCCTTGACCTCAAGCCCTTCATCTCATTTTGGAGAATGGTTTCCTGTTGCCTCTGAAGCCAGGATCTCCAGGAAGTCCTGAGAAGGGACTCAGAGTAAAAATCTTTGCCTCTTTCCAGGCCAATTTCTTGCCTTGGAAAGTCAGAGGAGCCAGTCTTGGCTTCATCTGGGGGTGACAGAGATAGAGGGTAGGCTTAGTACATGCTCATATCATTAGGGCAACCATCCCCTGGCCTTTGAGGACGTACCTGTGAGGCGGGCATCATTATCTGAAGGTCCTCCAAATTGTATGTGAACTGCTTAGGGCACATTGCAGTGGCCTGTGGGTTCCCATCTGCTGTGCCCTACCTGGGCTGGGAGGAGCAGCCTTCCCAATGGAAGGGGCCTCCTTGGCCTGGAGAAGAGGTCTGAGGTCCTGCCTTAAGAATGAAAAGGAAGCCCTCAGGGAGCCATGATCCAGGGACCTTCATACTCCCCCATGTTTGTGACTTGTTACCCCCACCCCAACCTGCATCTGTTCCCCAAGTGATCAGCAGTAAAACCTTCAATGAAAAGGACCTGTGTACTTATTTGAGGGCATCAAAGAAGTGGGGAGCTGGGGAGATGGTCGCACTGCTTCTCTGGAAGGGAGTTGAATTCTAAGAAAGACAGAATGGGTGGCTGCTCTGAAAAGCACAGGAAAGCAGGCTGAGTCTGGGGCCTTTGAGGAGGAAGGGGAAAGGAAAAGAGGTAACATTAATTGAGCATCCACTATATGCCATAGATTCTTTGGGTCACGTTTACATTCTTGATCTCATTTTGTTGGCACAGCAATCCTCAAGGGAGTAACGTGAGGAAATAAAATTGAGGAAAGGTGAAGTCACTTGCTGTGAAGTCACACAGCAGGTATGTGGTGGAGCCAGAGTTCAAACCTGGGCCTCCCTTGATTCTGAGCTGATGCCCCCTTCACTCCATTTACCTTGTTGGCTTCTGAAGGAGTAGCTGCTTAGAGGTCTGGCCTGGGACCAAGTGATTCCCTGGAACTGGGAGCTAGTATGGGCTCTTGATGTGGCCCTGGACCATGTGCTCTGTGGGAAGCCAAGCATGAGAGCCTTTTCAACTTTAGATTATTGAATCACACTTACTCTGTGCCCAGGAAAAATGAGTGTCAGGGAGTAGAGGGTGACGGGTGGGGTAAGATGAACCCATTAGTAGCAATAGTTTAGTTCCCAAGGCTGGGACCACATGGCAGGGATCATGCCTGGCTTCCTTCCATTCTTTGGGAAAGCCTGACTCCACATGGCAGATTTCAGTGTTTCCTACATGAAAGTTTAGTGCTCACCCAGATTTTCTCCAACAAACACAAAAAATCCTTCTCTACCTCTCTTGCCAATCTGGGGTCCTGCTCTTCCAGAGTGAGGGGCCGCCTTTGTTTGTAGCCAATTGGCAGAATATGATTCTGGCACTAGACTTGGAACTGGCACCGCCCATGATCTGACCCATCACATGGGACCTGCCACCCACCCGTGCCAGGAGCTTTACACTCGTCGTCTTACTGGATGCTCACAACAACCCTGTGAAGTGTGAGTTGTCCACATTTGACAGATGCAGAAACAGGCTGACAACGTATAGAAATCTTGCCCAAGATTACATAGCAAGTAAATGGCAGGGTCAGGAACTGAGCTTCCTTCTGCCCAAACCCAAAGCCTCTATTTTTTCCACCTGTAAAAGAAGACTTCCCAAATGCTTCCCTGACATTTGTAGGACAGTTTACAAAGCACTTTTATTTCATATATATTTCATGCTCCTTGAAAATCCCCATACAAAATATTTTAAACATATAGTCACCCAAACTTGCATGTATGAATTGGCACACTCCCTAGTAACAGAAGTTGCCATCAAACACCTCTTGAGGTAAGTTATTGCACACCTATTATCTCTGATCTCCGTAACTATCCTGTAGGGTAGTAGTATCCGCATTTTCAAGATAAGAAAATTCTGAGAGGTTAAATGACCTGAACTGGGGCTGAGCTGGGATTCGAATCAGGTGTGTCCTATTCCAAGCCCAAGCTCTTCATTATACCCATTACCAAGCTAGGCTCTACTGGGCTCAGTCTGGGGAGCTTGGTGTCATTATCCTTCCAGACCTAGAGCCTTTGTGACAATTGCTGTGACTCTTTGGGAGTCTCTGCCACCAGTAAGACCCAGGGGCAGTGTACCAGGCACCTGTTTTGATCTTGGGACATAACTTGCTGGCCAATCTCATTTTCCCTTTTTTGACCAAGTTCGTAGGCTAGGGTTTCTGTGTTGGTCCAGACTAGTGTTTGAGTCCTGATTAGTCCATTTAGTCACTCTCTGACTTCCTTTTTTGTTAACTTTTTTTATTTTCTCCTTCATTCTCTTTTCCCCTTCCCCTTCCTTCCACTCTCCCTCCCTCCCTTCCTCCGTCTCTTCCTCCTAGTTACTAGGAATACTGACAATGGAGAAGATGTGGCTCCTGTGTTCTCTGCAGGAGATTGGCACATAAACACAGAGTTCCAATGCAGGATGATAGGTGTCATTCCAGTTGTACCCAGGGTGCTCTGGGAGCCCAGCGGAGGGCCTTAACTTGGCCTGTAGTAGACACTGGAGCCCAGAAGTAAATAAGACATAGTTCTTCCTGCAAGGGACTCAGAGGAAGAGAAACTCCCCTCTGAACAAGGTGTTGGGGAACACAGGTGGGAGTGGTTAACTCTTCCAAGGGGAGGAGGAGGCTGAGACAATGATTGAATTTGGTCTTGGAGAATGAGTAGGTGTTTATTTTAAAGAAGAGGAAGGTTATTTAAGATGGAAGGGAAGGCTTAATGTTTTAGGGAATGGTGAAACATTTGATGTAGCTAGAGTGTCCTGTGTGAGGAAGAGATGAAGCTGGTAAGGTAGCTGGGGGCCAGATCGTGAAGGGTGTGGGATGCCAGGATAAAGAATTTTGGACTGTGGACAATAGAGAATTTTAAAGCAGAGGAATGGCACGATCACATTTGCCCTTTAGGAAGAACACTCAGGCTAGTGTGAAGGATAAACTAAATGGGGTCAGGTAAGTTGGGAACATACTGCATATATAAGCCAGGTGCCATATAAGCCAGGTGCCTACTGGGGCCCTCCTGCCCCACAGAGAGCTCTGTATGATTGCCTCAGGGCCTTGCCAATTCCACGGAATGGGAAAGTCCAAACCCTCCACACAATTTCTGCAGATTCCTGAGATTTATGCTTTTATGGTCTCCTTTTCCTGAGGTTCCTGTGGTCTCTTCAAGCCTTCTCTGTTTTGTCCCCATTAGTCCTGTCACAGAACTAAAGACCTTCATTGGCTTCCCTGAGAAATTCTGTCACACCAAGCATTTTGTAAGTTTAGACTCTGTTCAAGAGATTGGGAGTCTTGGAGGGGGTCACATCATGGCATGTCACTAGCTTCCTCCCCTCTTTCCTCCCATCTCTGCCCTTATCTCCTCTCTCCCAGATTGTCCTGGAAACTCCAGGTTGTTTTACTCTATTATAAAAAGCTGTTTAAGATGTCATCATCACGGTGGCATGAGAGGATCCCTGTGTCTCTCCCCTTCAACCTACAGTGAATAAAAAACATCCATAACCCAACAAAGGTTACATTGCCCAACACACCAAGACACTGGAAAGATCCACACATCAGTACCTATGAAGGTGGGTGGAGAGGAGCACATAGAGGAGGCTAAATGGGAGCACAGCAGAGGCTGAGCCCAGGACCTTGGACCCCAGGCTGCAGTGGCTGAGCCCGCAGCCCCCAGCCCCAGAGAACATGGTGGGGCAGCAGTGGTGGCATGCGTGTGACTCCAGCCAGCCAGCTGGTGGCACCCGTGGCTATGGGGAGCAGAGCAATAGTGGAGGTGGAGCCCCCTGATCCTGGGCCCCCAGGTGCAGCTCAGAGGCATTCACAGGACACCAACATCCCAACCACAGTGGTGCCCATGGCCCCAAGATAACAGGCAACAGCAGAGGCGGTGCCGCATGAACCCAGCTCCCTCACTCCCCTTCCCCCCACCACAGCAGCAGAGCTTCCAACCAAAGTGATCTTGGATGCAGTGGAGGCATCAGCTATCTCTGAACTCCCATTGGTGAAGCCAGTGACTGCAGCGACACCAGCAACAGCAAGGCATCAGTAATTCCCAGAGGTGCAGGCGGCGATGACGAGAGTACTGGCGATACCCCGAAAAGAGGCAGTGGGGGGCGGACCATGCAGATCCTCAAATATAGCCAGAGGAAGCACAGGTAAAAGAAACCAAAAACTAGCACTATAGCACCACCTACTGAAAAACAAAAGAGAGGCCTCTAATCTCCAACTGATTAAAATGTTTGAATCAAAACAAAGTTATACCTAAATAAGAAGTGTTTGCTATGGCAAATGCACTGGCAGAGGAATAACTCAGCAAGCACCAAGAAAAACATGATAACATGGTATCACGAAAAGAAGATGACAGCGGCCGGCCCCGTGGCATAGCAGTTAAGTGAGCATGCTCCGCTGCTGGCAGCCCAGGTTCAGATCCCAGGCATGCACTGATGCACCACTTGTCAGGCCATGCTGGGGCAGCGTCCCATATAAAGTGGAGGAAGACGGGCATGATGTTAGCCCAGAGCCAGTCTTCCTCAGCAAAAAGAGGAGGATTGGCATGGATGTTAGCTCAGGGCTGATCTTTCTCACAGAAAAAAAAAAAAGAAAAAAAAAAAAGAAAATGACAGTTCTCCAGAAACCAAACATAAAGTCATGGAAGATTGTGATCTAACTGATAAAGAATTCAAAATAACTGTCATGAAGAAACTCAATGAGCTATAAGAAAATTCAGAAAGGCAGTTCAATGAGCTCAGGAATAAAATTAACAGAAGGAATACTTTATCAAAGAGACTGAAACTCTAAAAAAAGAACCAAACAGAAATTCTGCAGATGAATAACTCAATAAATGAGATGAAGAATGCATTAGAAAGCACTGGAAATAGAGGATACTGTATGGAAGAGAGAATTAGTGAGCTGAAAGATATAAATCTAGATATGATGCAGGTAGAAGAGGAGACAGAAATAACATTTTTTTAAATGTAGAAATTCTATGAAAATTATCTGACTCAATTACAAAGGGCAACATAAGGATAATGGGTATCCCAGAAGGAGAAGAGAGAGAGAAGGGATTAGAGAGCTAATTTAAAGGAGTAATAGCTCAGAACTTCCCAAACCTGGGGAAGGAACTGGATATACAAATCCATGAAGCTAGTAGAACACCCAATTATCTCAGTGCAAAAAGAGCTTCTCCAAGACACATGATAATAAAACTGTCAAAAGTCAATGACAAAGAAAGAATATTAAAGGTAGCCAGGGGGAAAAAACCCAATAACCTCCAAGGGAACTCCTATTAGGCTATCAGCAGATTTCTCAGCAGAAACTCTAGAGACCAGAAAAGGAATGATATATTCAACATAATGAAAGACAAAATCTGTCAGCCAAGAATACTCTATCCAGGAAATTTATCTTGCAGATATGAGGGAGAAAAAAGGCTTTCACAGACACACAAAAGTTGAGGGAGTTCATTGCCACTAGACCTGCCTTACAAGAAATTTTGAAAGGAGCTCTCCTATTTGAAATGAAAAGGCAGAGGTATACAAAACTTTGAGCAGGCGATAAATAGACAGAATCAGAAAACTTCAACTCTATATTAGAAGAGGTTACTAAACACATAATTATAAAGTTTAAACAGAAAGGAAGCATAAAAAATAACTATAACCACTTCAATTTGGTAATGAACTCACAATACAGAAAGGAATAATTTGTGACAACAAAAACATAGAAGGAGAAGAGGAAAAGGACAGATGATGATAAGATGCTATCAGCAGAAAAAGGACTGTCTTATCTATGAGACCTTTTATGCAAGCCTCATGGTAACCACACACACAAAAATTCAGAGCAGAGTCATGAAACATAAAAAAAGAGGAAACTAAGAAACACATTACAGAAAACCACCAAACCGAAATGGCAGACAGAAACACAAAAGAAATAATGGAAATATGGAGCCACCAGAAAACAAAAGTTAAAATGGCAGTAGTAAGTCTTCATATATCAATAATCACCCGAAATGTGAATGGATTGAATTCACCAATCAAAAGACACACAGTACTTGGATGTATTAAAAAACAAGACCCAGAGTTATGTCAGCATCACAGCAGAGTGAGTTGTTCCCTTTGTCTGTCCCTTCTAAGTTACAACTAAACGGACAGCCATTAACCAATGGAGGATTCTCCCCACAACACAATGGGATACCTGAGAGATCCATGCAGCTATAGATTTGAAGGTGGGTGACTTGGACCCCAGGAAGCAGTAGAACTAAGGGAGTGGACCCCTCCCTCTCCCCCTGCCTTGTGGCAGAAATCCAGGTCACAGTTCCTCACACAGTGGCCAGTGTGACTGAGTGGAGGCAGGGGCAGCCTGGCCTGCATGCAAATGCTTTCGGAGTGGTAGCCTGGCCTACAGGTGCACCCACCTACCGCAGTGGCCCCGCCCACATGAACACTCCCCACTGAGTGGTAGCAGCTTATCCCACATGAAGGCACTGAGCAGAGCAGCCCAGCAGGACCTGCCCACCAAATGCGGTGCCCAGCCCACTCGAAGGCACCCTGCCCATCTGAACATGACCTGCCTGAGTGCAGCAGCCCTGAGTGCAACCCACCTGCCCGCTGAGCACAGCAGCCTGACTGGACCATCTATGAAAAGCAGCGGCCTGGCATGCATGAAGGTGCCCCACCCACATGAGTGCAACCCATCTGCTGAGCACAGCAGCCTGGCTGCGACCTGCCCACCAAGCATAGTGGTCCTGCCCACATGAGCATGACCCACCAAGTGGCTGTGGGTCTGTGAATGCAGAGCGGCCTGACTAGCACAACTACGAGCAGACAGGATGAGAACTGAAAACACAGCCCCTGCCCCACCCCCCCCGAGTGATGGCAGGTGGAATCTGTGACCAGATACTACCACAAATGCGATGGCAGAGGATCAATTCATCGAGCACCCTGAAGAACTACAGTAACACTGAAGAATGGAAGGAAAATGACAACTGTCCAGAAACCAAACAGGAAGTAACAGAAGATTACAATCTAAATGACAGAGAATTCAAAATGTTACCACACAAAGGGCACGATCTGCTCGCCATGAGACAAAAGCCAATCATCAAGAGGCAAGATGGTGGAAAAGAAAGGGCAGTTTATTACAGCTTGCTAGCCAGGGGGAAGATGGCTGACTAATGTCTCAGAGAACCATCTTAAGGGGGCAGAAAATCTTACAGCGGTTATATAGGCCATTGGGTTATAAGGGAGGGGTTTAGGAATGTTGACCTTCTGGTGTTACAGACTGGGAGTACCACACCAGATCTTTCAGTTTTCATTGATGATGGCTATCAGCATAGACTTTCTGTTGGGGTGGGGTCATCACATTCCTAAGGAACTCAAAAGAACAAAATTATCATCTCATTGCAGCTGGAAGGAACATGAACAAGTAGGGGTTGTAAAATCTACAGAGCAGTTAGATCTCCTGGAGGGTGCATATCCAGCTGGGTTAGTTTGTCAGAGGTCATTCAAAGTTACAATAGGGCTTCTTTTCTACAACATGGCTTCCCTCATGTCAATCTTTTCTTGAGCTGATATCAAAAATAGCTGTCATAAAGAAACTCAATGAATTACAAGACAACACAAAGAGTTCAATGAGCTCAGGAGTAAAATTAATGAACAGAATGAGTAGTTCACCAAAGAGATCTAAGCCCTTAAAAAAAAACCATAGAGAAATTCTGGATATGAAGAACACAATTAATGAGATAAAAATAATGTAGAAAGCATAAAAAATAGAGCAGACCTTATGGAGGAGAGAATGTGACCTACAAGATAGATATCTAGAAATGTTTCAGGTGGAGGAGGAGAGAGAACCTAAGATTTAAAAAACATGAAGAAATTTGAGAAATATCTGACTCAATTAGGAAAAATGACATAAGGATTATAGGTATCCCAGAAGAAGAGGAGAGGGAGAAAAGTGCAGAGAGCTTGTTCAAAGAAATAATAGCTGAGAACAAACCAGACACACAGGTACATGAAGCCAATAGAAATCCTAATTATATCAAGCAAAAAGACCTTATGCAAGGCATATAATATTTTTTTTTGTGAGGGAGATTGGCCATAAGCTAGCATCCATTGCCAATCTTCCTCTTTTTACTGAGGAAGATTGGCCCTGAGCTAACATCTGTGCTCATCTTCCTCTATTTTATATATGGGATGCTGCCACAGCATGGCCTGATGAGCAGTGCATAGGTCTGCACCCAGGATCCCAACACGTGAACCCCAGGCCGCTGAAGCAGAGTGCACAAACTTAACCATTATGCCACGGGGCTGGATCCCCCTTTTTTGTGTGTGAAGAAGATTAGCCCTGAGCTAACATCCATTGCCAATCCTCCTCTTTTTGCTGAGGAAGATTGGCCCTGGGCTAACATCCATGCCCACCTTCCTCTACTTCATATGTGGGATGCCTGCCACAACATGGCTTGATAAGTGGTGTGCAGGTCCATGCCTGGGATTTGAAACTGTGAATCCCCAGCCACTGAAGCAGAGTGTGCAAATTTAACCACTATGCCACAGGGCTGGCCCCAGGCATATAATATTAAAACTGTCAAAAGTCAGTGACAAATAAAAATATTATGGGCAGCAAGGCAGAAGAAAATAACCTACAAAGGAACCCCTATCAGGCTTTCAGCAGATTTTTCAGCAGAAATCTTACAGGCTAGGAGAGGATAGAATGATATATTCAAAATACTGAAAGACAAAAACTATCAGCCAAGAATACTCTATCCAGCGAAATTATCCTTCAGATATGATGGAGAAATAAAAGCTTTCCCAGATAAACAAAAGCTGAGGGAGTTCATTGCCACTAGACCTGCCTTACAAGAAATGATGAAGGGAGCCCTCCTACTTGAAACAAAAAGGCAAAGGTTTACAAAGCCTTAAGCAAGGAGATAAATAGACAGACAAAATCAGAAAATTGCAGTTCCCTATCAGAATAGGTTAGCAAACAATTATAACATGAAAGGTAAAGGGAAATAAAGCATCAAAAATAACTATAAACACTTCAATTTAATCACAAACTCACAAGACAAAAAAGAATAATTTGTGACAACAATAACAGAAGGGGAAGAGGAAAGAGATGGGACCTGCTTAGGCTAATGGAGATAAGAGGCTATCAGAAAATGGACTATCTCATCTATGAGATATTTTGGAGGTCTATGAGACCACCAAACTGAAATGGCGGTCAGAATACAAGAAAAAGAAACAATGGAAATATAGAACAACTGGAAAACAAGAGATAAAATCACAGTATTAAGCCCTCAGATATCAATAATAACTCTAAATGTATATGGGTTGAATTCACCAATCAAAAGACACAGAGTGGCAGGATGGATTAAAAAACAAGACCCAACAATATGCTGCCTCCAGGAAACACGTCTCACCTCTAAAGACAAACACAGGCACAGAGTGAAGGGATAGAAGACGATATTCCAAGAAAATGGCAAGCAAAAGAAAGCAGGTGTTGCCATACTTATATCAGACAAAGCAGACTTCAAGATAAAAAAGATAATGAGACACAAAGAGAGGCAGTATATAATGATAAAAGGGATATTCCACCAAGACACTATAACACATCAATATATATGCACCTAATACAGGAGCACCAAAATATATAAAGCAAGTATTAACAGACCTAAAAGGAGAAGTTGACAGCAACACAATAATAGTAGCGGACCTCAACACCCCACTTTCATCAATAGATAGATCATCCAGAGAGAGAGTCAACAAGTAAACAGTGGCCTTAAGTGAAACACTAGACCAGATGGACTTAATAGATACATATAGAACATTCCACCCCAAAACAGCAGAATACACATTCTTCTTAAGTGTACACGGAACATTCTCAATGATAGACCATATGTTTGGAAAAAAGGCAAGCCTCGATAAATTTAAGAATATTGAAATCATATCAAGCATCTTTTCTGAGCACAATACTGTGAAACTAGAAATTGACTACAAGAAAAAGGCTGGAAAGTCACAAATATGTAGAGACTAAACAACATGCTACTGAACAACCATTGGATCAATAAAGAAATAAAAAAATACCTGGAGGGAGCCAGCCCGGTGGCATAGTGGTTGAGTTTGCATGCTCCACTTCAGCGGCCCGGGGTTCACAGGTTTGGATCCCAGGCGCAGACCTACCTACCACTCCTCAAGCCATGTTGTGGTGGTGTCCCATATGCAAAATGGAGGAAGATGGGCACAGATGTTAGCTTAGGCCCAATCTTCCTCAGCAAAAAAGGAAGATTGGCAACAGATATTAGCTCATGGCCTATCTCCCTCACTGAAAAAAAGAATAACTGGAGACAAATGAAAGTGAAAAAACATCATACAAACTCTTGTGGGATGCAGCAAAAGTGGTTGTAAGAGGGAAATTTATAGCATTACAGGCCTACCTCAGGAAACAAGAAAAATCTGATGTAAGTAATCTCAAACTACACTTAACAGAAATAGAAAAAGAAGAAGAAACAAAGCCCAAAGCCAGCAGAAGGAGGGAAATAATGAAAATTGGAGAAGAAATAAATGAAATAGAGACTAAAAGAACAACAGAAAGGATAAATGAAACTAAGAGCTGGTTCTTTGAGAAGATAAACAAAATTGACAAACCCTTAGCCAGACTCACTAAGAAAAAAAGAGAAGGCTCAAATAAATAAAATTAGAAATGAAAGAGGAGAAATTACAACAGATACCACAGAAATGCAAAGGATTATAACAGAATACTATGAAAAACTATATGCCAACAAATTGGACAATCTAGAAGAAATGGACAAACTCTTAGACTCATACAACCTCCCAAAACTGAATCAAGAAGAAATAGAGAATCTGAATAGACCAATCACAAGTAAAGAGATTGAAACAATAATCAAAAACCTCCCAAAAAACAAAAGTCCAGGAATAGATGGCTTCTCTGAGAATTCTACCAAACAGTCAAAGGAGATTTAATACCTATCCTTCTCAAACTATTCTGAAAAATTGAAGAAGACAGGACTCTTCCTAACTCATTCTCCGAGGCCAACATAACCCTGATACCAAAACCAGACAAGGATAATACAAAAAAGGAAAATTACAGGCCAATATTGCTAATGAATATAGATGTAAAAATCCTCAACAAAATATTAGCAAATCGAACAGTTCAAAGGATCATATACGACGATCGAGTGGGATTCATTCCAGGGATAGTTCAACATCTGCAAATCAATCAATGTGATACACTATATTAGCAAAATGAGGAATAAAAATCACATGATCATCTCAATAGATGCAGAGAAAGCATTTGACAAGATCCAACATCCATTTGTGATAAAAACTCTCAATAAAATGGGTATAGAAGGAAAGTACCTCAACGTAATAAAGGCCATATATGACAAATCCACAGCCAACATCATACTTAATGGTGAAAAACTGAAAGCCATCCCACTGAGAATAGGAACAAGACAAGGGTGCCCACTCTTGCCACACCTATTTAACATAATACTGGAGGTTTTGGCCAGAGCAATTAGGCAAGAAAAAGAAATAAAAGGTATCCAAATTGGAAAGAAAGAAGTAAAACTCTCACTGTTTGTGAGTGACATGATTTTATATATAGAAAACCCTAAAGAATCCACCAGAAAACTATCAGAAATAATCAACTACAGCAAAGTTGCAGTGTACAAAATCAACATACAAAAATCCATTGCATTTCTATACACTAATAATGAACTAGCAGAAAGAGAAGTCAAGAACACAATCTCAACTGGAAGTCAAGATGGCGGCGTAGGCAGACTCTGACTGAACTCACCTCCTCCCACAGACACAGCCAATTTACAACTACTCGTGGAAAAATTACCCCTGAGACAGAACTGAAAACTGGATAAGAGGAACTCCTGCAACAAAGGACAATCCTAATTGAGGTGGAAGGGGCAGAAACTCCCTTCTGGAGAGAAAAAATGCTCCCTTCACAAGCCGCCAGCTTCACGGCCGCCCAGGAGCAGCCCAAAGGTATGCAGCCTCCCTGGAGGTATGGGGCCCTGAGCCGGGGAGTGCCCCCGGTGTAGGCATTTTGTGGACCCAGCACAATCGAGACCAGAAGCATAATATCTGACTTTGCCTGCTACTAAAACATTGGGGAGTACCCCCAGAAAACCTGGTTCACAGAGAAATTAAAACTGGCTCTTAAAGGGCCTGCGCGAAAACTCACTGGTTTCAGAAAGCACCCTAAAATCACCAGAAAGAAAGGTGCATAGTGCTTTGGTGAAAAGAGACTCACCTGATAGGCCCTGAGCACATCTCGGTGAGGGGTGAGACCTCTCCAGGGACTGGGACATTGGTGGCAGCCATTGTTGTGGCCTGGTGTGGGCATCCTGACACAGACGCCACTGGAGTTCTCCCTGGGGCCTGCTAGCCCAGGTCTGCCCCACCCACTAGAGCACCGATTTAATCCAGCTCAGCCAGGGCGGGCAGCCCACCCTAGAGACTGGCCCCACCCAACAACAAGCTCTCAGGCAACTTGTGGGCCTGCATAGATTGGTGACTGGATTCTCTGCAGCCTGGCAACTGAGCCAACTTCAGTGGGGCAGGGCGTGCACAAGGAACAGGTGGAGAGTGTGGGGCAGTGGTGGAGTGTGTGGGGCTCCCGCCGTGGAGAAACTGGGTCCATGTCGGGAGGTCAGGGCGCACACATGGGGCAGGACTGTGTTGACTGTGTGTGTGGACCTGTGGGCGGCAGGACTTGTCAGCTGCAGAAGACTTGTGCTTCTCAAAGACCCACATAGGGGGTTTGTCCCACCTTCCATAGTCTGAAACAATTGGGTGCTCCCGTGCCTGAGGCCAGCCCCACCCAGCTGCAATCCTCAGAGAGCTGACAAGAGACCTAAAGGCTGGAGGCTTATAGCAATTGTAAGCCCCTGAGCCTAACAACCTGCCACGCTGGGGGCCTACTCACTTAAAAGAAATACTGCAACACAAATGTGGTATTAGAACTTGCAGCCAACTGTGCTGGGGCTCCCCACACCTGATAAAGAGACTGAAGGGCCCACAACAACTACAAACAGCTGAGCATTACAACAGCAGACCAGGAGCATAACTCAGCCTACCTAGGCGCCTACAAGGAGAGCAAACAGGCCACAACAGAAGGACACACATAGCCCACATAGGGGTCACCCCTGGAACATTGAGAACTGAGGGAAGCACACTGTAGGCCTCCTAAGGCATCACTTGTATAAAGTCACCTATCCAAGAGCAGGAGACATAGCTGACCTACCTAATACGTAGACACAAGCACAGGGAAAGAGGCAAAATGAGGAGGCAAAGGAATACATTCCAAGTAAGGGAACAGGACAAAACCCCAGAAAAGGAACTAAGTGAAACAGAAATGAGCAACCTACCCCACAGAGTTCAAACTAAGAGTGTTAAGGATGCTCACTGATGTGGGGAGAAGAATAGATGAACTCAGTGAGAATGTCAACAAAGAAATGGAAGATATAAAAAAGAACCAATCAGAAATGAAGAATACAATATTGGAAATGAAAAATTCGCTAGAGGGACTCAAAAGTAGAGTAGAGGATACAGAAGAACGGATCTGCGAGCTGGACGAAAGACTAGAAGAAATTACCCAAGCTGAACAGGTAAAAGAGAAAAGAATTAAAAAGAGTGAGGACAGTCTAAGGGACCTCTGTGACAACATCAAGCACACTAACATCCATGTTATAGGTGTCCTGGAAGGAGAAGAGCGAGACAAAGGGGCAGAGAATCTATTTCAAGAAATAATAGATGAAAACTTCCCTAACCTAAGGAAGGAAGCAGACATCCAGGTACAGGAAGCACAGAGAGCCCCAAAAGAGATAAACCCAAAGAGGCCCACACCAAGACACATCATAATCAAAATGTCTAGAATTAAAGATAAAGAGAAAATCCTAAAAGCTGCCAGAGAAAGACAAGTTACATACAAAGGAAACCCCATAAGGCTATCAGCTGACTTCTCAGCAGAAACCTTACAGGCTAGAAGAGAGTGGCATGATATATTTAAAGTGCTAAAAGGAAAAAACTTACAGCCAAGAATACTCTACCCAGCAAGATTATCATTCAAAATGGAAGGAGAGACAAAAAATTTCCCAGACAAGCAAAAATTAAAGGAGTTTATCACCAAGAAACCAGTGCTACAGGAAATGTTAAAGGGACTGATTTAAGGGGAAAAGAGAAGACCACAAATAGGAAAAATGATCTATTTCCATGATAAGAGGGCAATGGATACAAATGCACAAAGAAGAGGTTAGATATGATATCAAAAACATAAAATGAGGGAGGAGGGGTGTTAAAGAGTAGAGCTTTCAGACAGAGGTCAAACTAAAGAGACCATCAATTCTGTATAAAAGGAGAAAGGAACAGAGAAGGACTACTAAAACACTGAGAAAAAAAGTTATAAAATGGCAGTAAGTACATACTTATCAATAGCTACTTTAAATGTCAATGGACTAAATGCCCCAATTAAAAGGCATAGGGCTTAATTAAAAGGCTGATTGGATAAAACACCAAGACCCATATATATGCTGCATACAGGAGACACACTTCAGACCTAAAGACACTCACAAACTGAAAGTGAAGGGATGGAAAAAGATACTCCACGCAAATGGCAATGAAAAGAAAGCTGGGGTAGCAGTAATCATATCAGACAAAATAGACTTAAAAAAAAACTGTAAAAAGAGACAAAGAACGGCATTACATAACGATCAAGGGAACAATCCAACAAGAGGATATAACTCTTGTAAATATCTACGCACCCAATGTAGGTGCACCTAAATATATAAAGCAATTATTAACAGACATAAAAAGAGAAATAGACAGTAGCACAATAATAGTAGGGGACTTTAACACTCCACTTACACCAACGGATAGATCATCCAAACAGAAGATCAATAAGGAAACATTGGCCTTAAATGATACACTAGAACAGATAGACCTAGTAGATATATACAGAGCATTCCATTCAAAATATACGTTCTTTTCAAATGCACATGGAACATTCTCCAGGATTGATCACATATTAGGCCACAAAACGAGTCTCCATAAATTTAAGAAGATTGAAATAATACCAAGCTTCTTTTCTGACCACAATGGTATGAAACTGGAAATCAACTATAGGAAGAAAATCAGAAAAGCCACAAATACGTGGAGATTAAACAAAATGCTACTGAACAACGACTGGGTAATGCAGAAATCAAAGAAGAAATAAAAAAATACCTGGAGACAAATGAAAATGAAAATACGACATGCCAGAATTTATGGGATACAGCAAAAGCGGTTCTAAGAGGCAAGTTTATAGCAATACAGGCCTATCTCTACAAACAAGAAAAATTTCAAATAAACAATCTAACAATGCACCTAAAGGAATTGGAAAAAGAAGAACAAACAAAGCCCAAAATCAGTAGAAGAAGGGAAATAATAAAAATCAGAGCAGAAATAATTGAAATAGAGACAAAATAAACAATAGAAAAAATTAATAAAACCAAAAGCTGGTTCTCTGAAAAGATCAACAAAATTGACAAACCTTTAGCTAGACTCACCAAGAAAAAAAGAGAGAAGGCACAAATAAGTAAAATCAGAAATGAAAGAGGAGAAATTACAACAGACACCTCAGAAATACAAAAGGTTATAAGAGAATACTATGAAAAGCTATATGCCAACCAATTCGACAATCTGGAAGAAATGGATAAATTCTTAGAATCATACAATCTTCCATAACTGGATCAAGAAGAAGTAGAGAATTTGAACAGACCAATCACCAGTAAGGAGATCGAAACAGTAATCAAAAACCTCCCCAAAAATAAAAGTCCAGGACCAGACGTCTTCCCTGGTGAATTCTACCAAACATTCAAAGAAGACTTAATACCTATCCTTCTCAAACACTTCCAAAAAATTGAGGAGGGGGGGAAGCTCCCTAACTCATTCTACGAATCCGACATTACCCTGATACTAAAACCAGACAAGGACAACACACAAAAAGAAAATTACAGGCCAATATCACTGATGAACATTGATGCAAAAATCCTCAACAAAATACCAGCAAATCGCATACAACAATACATTAAAAAGATTATACACCATGATCAAGTGGGATTTATTCCAGGTATGCAGGGATGGTTCAACATTCGCAAATCAATCAACGTAATACACCACATTAATAAAATGAAGAATAAAAATCACATGATCATCTCAATAGATGCAGAGAAAGCATTTAACAAGATACAGCATCCATTTATGATAAAAACTCTGAATAAAATGGGTATAGAAGGAAAGTACCTCAACATAATAAAGGCCATATATGACAAACCCACAGCTAATATCATCCTCAATGGTGAAAAACTGAAAGCTATCCCTCTAAGAACAGGAACCAGACAAGGATGCCCACTGTCACCACTCCTATTTAACATAGGACTGGAAGTCCTAGCCGGAGCAATCAGGCAAGAGAAAGAAATAAAAGGGATCCAAATTGAAAAGGAAGAAGTGAAACTGTCACTATTTGCAGATGACATGATTTTATATATAGAAAACCCTAAAGAATCCACCAGAAAACTTTTAGAAATAATAAACGAATACGGTAAAGTTGCAGGATACAAAATCAACATACAAAATCATTTGCATTTCTATACAGTAACAACGAAGTAGCAGAAAGAGAAATTAAGAATATAATCCCATTTACAATTGCAACAAAAAGAATAAAATACCTAGGAATAAACTCAACCAAAGAGGTGAAAGATCTGTACACTGAAAACTATAAAACATTTCTGAAAGAAATTGAAGAAGACACAAAGAAATGGAAAGATATTCCGTGCTCTTGGATTGGAAGAATTAACATAGTTAAGATGTCCATACTTCCTAAAGCCATCTATAGATTCAATGCAATCCCCATCAAAGTTCCAACAACATTTTTCGCAGAAATAGAACAAAGAATCCTAAAATTTATATGGAACAACAAAAGACCCCGAATAGGTAGAGGAATCCTGAGAAAAAAGAACAAAGCTGGAGGTATCACACTCCCTGATTTCAAAATATACTACAAACCTATAGTAACCAAAACAGCATGGTACCGGCACAAAAACAGACACACAGATCAATGGAATAGAACTGATAGCCCAGAAAAAAACCCACACATCTATGGACAGCTAATCTTTGACAAAGGAGCCAAGAACATACAATAGAGAAAAAAAAGTCTCTTCAACAAATGGTGTTAGGAAAACTGGATAGCCATATGCAAAAAAATGAAAGTAGACCCTTACCTTACACCATACACAAAAATTAACTCCAAATGGATTAACAACTTGAATGTAAGACCTGAAACTATGAAACTTCTAGAAGAAAACATAGGCAGTACGCTCTTTGACATCGGTCTTAGCAACATAATTTCAAGCACCATGTCTGACTGGGCAAGAGAAACAATAGAAAAAATAAACAAATGGGACTACATCAAATGAAAAAGCTTCTGCACAGCAAAGGAAACCATCAACAAAATGAAAAGACAACCTAACAATTGGGAGAAGATATTTGCAAACCATACATCTGATAAGGGCTTAATCTCCAAAATATATAAAGAACTCATGCATCTCAACAACAAATAAACTAACAACCCAATTAAAAAATGGGCAAAAGACATGAACAGACATTTCTCCAAAGAAGATATACGGATGGCCAACAGACACATGAAAAGATGTTCAAAATCATTAACTATCAAGGAAATGCAAATCAAAACTACAATGAGATATCACCTCACGCCCGTCAGAATGGCTATAATTAACAAGACAGGAAACAACGTGTGTTGGAGAGGATGTGGAGAGAAGGGAACTCTCATACACTGCTGGTGGGAGTGCAAACTGGTGCAGCCACTAGGGAAAACAGTATGGAGATTCCTCAAAAAATCAAGGATAGAACTACCATATGATCCCGCTATTCCACTGTTGGGTATTTATCCAAAGAACTTGAAAACACCAATGTGTAAAGATACATGCACCCCTGTGTTCATTGCAGCGTTATTCACAATAGCCAAGACTTGGAAGCCACCTAAGTGCCCATCAAGGGACAAACGGATAAAGAAGATGTGGTATATATACACAATGGAATACTACTCAGCCATAAGAAACGATGAAATCCAGCCATTTGTGACAACATGGATGGACATTGAGGGTATTATGCAAAGTGAAATAAGTCAGATACCATATGATTTCCTTCATTAAGTAGTAGATAATAACAACAATAAACAAACACATAGAGACAGAGACTGGATTGGTGGTTACCAGAGGGGAAGGGGGGAGGGAGGAGGGCAAAAGGGATAATTCGGCACATGTGTGCAGTGATGGGTTGTAATTAGTATTTTGGTGGTGAACATGATGTAATCTATGCAGAAATAGAAGTATAATGATGTACACCTAAAATTTATACAATGTTATAAACCAATGTTGCTGCAATAAACAAAAAATTAAAAAAAAAAAAGAATACAATCTCATTTACAACTGCAACAAAAAGAATAAAATATCTAGGAATAAATTTAACCAAGGAGGTCAAAGACCTATACACTGAAAACTATAAGATATTATTGAAAGAAATCGAAGAAGACATCAAGAAATAGAAAGATATTCCATGCTCATGGATTGGAAGAATAAACATGTTTAAAATGTCCATATTACTTAAAGCAATCTACAGATTCAATGCAATCCCAGTTAGAATCCCAATGACATTCTTCGTGGAAATAGAATAAAGAATCCTAAAATTTCTATGGAACAAGAAAAGACCCCGAATAGCCAAAGCAATCCTGAGAAAAAAGAACAAAGTTGCAGGCATCACAATCCCTGACTTCAAAATATACTACAAAGCTATAGTAATCAAAACAGCGTGGTACTGGTACAAAAACAGACACAGAGATTAATGGAACAGAATTGAAAGCCCAGAAATAAAACCACACATTTATGGACAGCTAATCTTCAACAAAGGAGCCAAGAACATACCATAAAGAGAGGAAAGTCTCTTCAATAAATGGTGTTGGGAAAACTGGACAGCCACATGCAAAAGAGTGAAAGTAGACCATTATGTTACACCATACACAAAAATTAACTCAAAATGGATTAAAGACCTGCATGTAAGACCTGAAACCATAAAACTAGAAAAAAACATAGGCAGTGTGTTCTTTGACATTGGTCTTAGCCATATCTTTTTGGATATGTCTCCTGAGGCAAGGGAAACAAAAGAAAAAATAAACAAATGGGACTACATCAAACTAAAAAGCTTCTTTTTTTTTTTTTTTTTTTTTTTTTTATAATTTTATTTATTTATTTATTTTTCCCCCAAAGCTCCAGTACATAGTTGTATGTCACAGCTGCACGTCCTTCTAGTTGCTGTATGTGGGACGTGGCCTCAGCATGGCTGGAGAAGCGGCCCGTATGTGCACCCCCGGGATCCGAACCCAGGCCGCCATCATCGGAGCAGGCGCACTTAACCGCTAAGCCACAGGGCCGGCCCACTAAAAAGCTTCTGCACAGCAAAGGAAACCATCAGCAAAATGAAAAGACTACCTACCAACTGGGAGAAGATATTTGCAAATCCTATATCTGAGAAGAAGTTAATATCCAAAATATATAAAGGACTCATATAACTTAACAACAACAAAAACAACCCAATTAAAAAATGGGCAGAGAATATGAACAGACATTTTTCCAAAGAAGATACACAAATGGCCAACAGCACATGAAATGATGTTTAACATCACTAATTATTAGGGAAATGCAAATCAAAACCGCAATGAGAAATTACCTCACACCTGTCAGAATGGCTATTATTGAAAAGACAAGAAATAACAAGTGTTGGAGAGGATATGCAGAAAAGGGAACCCTTGTAACACGGCTGGTGGGAATGGTGTAGCCACTTTGGAAAACAGTAATGAACTACCATATGATCCAGTGATTCCACTTCTGGGTATTTATCCAAAGAACACAAAAACACTAATGTGAAAATATACATCCATCCGTATGTTCATTGCAGAATTATTCACAATAGCCAAGGCTTGGAAACAACCTAAGTGTCCATCAATGGATGAATGAATAAAGAAGATGTGGTATGTATATACAATGAAACACTACTCACCCATAAAAAAGATGAAATCTTGCCATTTGTGACAACATGAATGGACCTTGAGGGTATTAGGCTAAGCGAAATAAGTCAGATGGAGAAAGACAAACACTGTATGATTTCACTCATATGTGGAAGATAAAACAATAATGACAACAAACAAACACATAGATACAGAGGACATATTGGTGCTTACCAGAGGAGAAGGGTGGTGGGGGGAAGGCAAAAGGGGTAAAGGGGCACACTTGTATGGTGACAAATGGACACTAGACTTTTGGCAGTAAACATGATGTAGTCTATATAGAAGTCAAAATATAATGATGTACATCTGAAACTTATATAATGTTATAAACCAATGTAACCTTAATTTAAAAAAAGCTGTTTTGCTTTCCTCAGCCCCTGCTGCCAATTTTCATACACAAACACATCAAGCAGCTGAACAGAACAAAGGCCTCGCCATTTAACAGCGTACACCAACCCCTTACAGCAGTTGCTCGGAGATTTGCAAAGCATGTAAACATATTAATGGTTCAAGACAGTAGTCCGAGCACAAGTGATTGTTTCGCCTTCCTTCTGAGACCTCACCAAAATAACATAAAAGGAATCTAACCACATACCAGCAAAGAGAATGGCAGGGAAGATGGGTGGCAGGTACATAAATGTCAACAAATTTCTAGAGGTAGATGACATACATTGATAGCTCAACAGAGTGGAGAAAGCCACAGCCCAGAACATAGGCAATGGAAGTGAGAGCTGGTCTTCCTGGCAAAATCCCAGAGAGGCTCTGAGTTCATAACTAGCAAGTACTGAGGACAGACATGAAAAGTGGACCTAAAAACTAGGGAGTATGTAGAAGGTGTTTCTGTGCAGAAGCTTACACCAGTCACCCCCAACCACCACCACTTACCTCGAGAATGGAGAGTAACTGGCACTTACTTCTAGACAAACAAAACACACACACACACAGCAAAAACCCAGAGGCTCATTCCATAGAAATCCAATAAATCTCCAGGAGAAATCTAGTGTGTTTAGTGTGATGTTGACATCCCATAATAAAACTTTTGTCATTCTGACATTTACAAACCCTCCCCCCAACAATCACCCACCCACTCAATCTATAGTAAAGCCTGCCAGAAGACCCCACTCATCTTTCCTATTTAAGAGGGTGGTCTCTCAGGGAAACAGATACAGCAACAGAGGAAACCAATTCAATTACTGAGACTAATCAACTGGGTCTGTTATTCCCTAAACAGCCAACCAGGAGCCCCAGAATTATGAAGGCAGCTAGAAGCATGAGAGAGACAAGATAGAATAAGTGACTCTAGACAACAGTGAGTTGTAATGGCACAGTAGAATCTTTAAAAATTCTAATTATATCCTCAGGAAGATCTGAGAAGGTACGAACTTTATAAAACAAGAAAGGTTGCTAGTGGAAAGGAGCAACTGGAAAATAAGAAATGGCTTTTGGAAATTAGACATATGATAGCCAAAATAAGATATTCAAGAGACAACTTGGAAGATAAAATAAAGAAAAGCCCCTAAAATGTAGAGCAAAAATGCAAGGATCTGGAAAGAAGAAATGAAGGACAGAGATCAACCCAGGAGGTTCTTATGAGGAAGACTGCTGGTTGTCCTCCAAAACCTGTTCACCCACTTTTGGGGGGCACTTAACTAACCAACATTTCCCAGTCTTCTTTGCAGTTAGTTATAATCATATGATTTACGTTCTTGCCAATGGAAAATGAGCAGAAATGGTATGTGACACTTCTGGGCCTAGCCTCAGGAAAGCAGGCATGCCTTTACCTCATTTTCTTTCCCCTGTTCACCAGCTGTAACCTGCAGGAATCCAGCTTTGATGACTGCAGACTATACAATGTCCTAGTGTAGACTTGCCAGATAAAACACAGGACAGCCAGTTAAGTTTGAATTTCAGATAAACAATGAACAATTTTTAGTATAAGTATGTCCCAGATATTGCATTTTAGTGGATGGCAGAGCAACAGGATAAAAGGCACTGGGTTCTTGAATTTAGCATGTAGTAACACTACCCCACTCACCTGGATGCTCACCTCACAACTTAGTGAGAGAAAAACGCACTTTTTTGTACTCCAAGCCACTGCTTTGTTGGGTCTTTTTTACAGTACCCTAACCTTTCACCCTAACTAATACTTAGAGGTGAGTTTCTGCCATAAGAAGACTGTGGATCTTATATATGGTGTCTTACTTTTGCCATTGGTCATTTTTTCTCCACATTTTAACATCTCCAAAATTGGAATGTGTCCAGTAATTGATACTGTTTTAGATAAATGAAATATCACATTACAAGAAAGAGATAAGGCAGTGATCTCAGCAAGATGGTGGAATACGAGGTCCTAGCCTTCATTCTCCAACAGAGACACTGACTTAACAACAACGTTTGGACCAAAATACCTCTATGAGAACTCTGGAAACCCATAAGCCAGCACAGCTCAGCTTGGGTTGTTCTTCTCAGGGGGTTCGGGGGTGCGGTGGGGAGAAAAGTGGATCATGCATCCAATGTTCTGGCTTTTCAGAGGGCTGCCTGAGGGATTGGTTTCCATATCACTTGATTTGGGGTACTGATGGGGAGCCAGAATACTTTGGATGCCACTGAGCACAGCATATTTTTGGATGCTGCTGGGGGATGGCTCGGCGTCGTAGACCAGAGAACCTTCAATACCATAGACAGACACCAGAGGGAGCAAGAGATTATGAAAAAGAGACCTGAAAAAGACACCAGCAAATGTTTCTAAATAGGAAATTAGCTGCACAAGCTCAGGGAAGTTGCTTCCGCCAAGAGTTTTCACAGGTCTGCAGAGTCTCTAGCTAGGCTGATTATTGAGGCTCTTCCCTTGCCTGAAGCCAATCTATAAAAAAAATCAGGAAAATGATGCATGAACAAAATGAGAATATCAACAAAGAGATAGAAACTATAAAAAAGAAGCAAACAGAAATTCTGGAGCTGAAGAATACAATAACTGAAATTGAAGACTTCATTGGAGGGGTTCAACATCACACTTGATCAAAGAGAAGAAAGAATCAGCAAACTTAAAGACAGGTCATTTGAAATTAACGAGCCAGAGGAACAAAAACCAAAAAGAATAAAGAAAAGTGAAGAAAGTCCCTAAGGGACTTATGGGATATGATTAAGCTGACCAATATATACATTATGGAATTTCCAAAAGGAGAAAAGAGAAAAAGCAGAGAGGGCCGGCCCTGTGGCTTGGTGGTTAAGTGCGTGCGCTGCAATGCTGGTGGCCCGGGTTCGGATCCCGGGTGCGCATTGAGGCACCACTTCTCCGTCCATCCTGAGGCCGAGTCCCACATAGAGCAACTAGAAGGATGTGCAGCTATGACATACAACTATCTACTGGGGCTTTGGGGGGAAAAAATAAAATAAATAAAAATCTTAAAAAAAAAAAAAAAGAAAAGAAAAAAAGAAAAAGCAGAGAGCTTATCTGAAGAAATAATGGCCAAAAAACTCCTAAAACTAAGGAAGAAAATGGACATCCAAGTTTAAGATGCTCAAAGGACTCCAAGTATGATGAATCCAAAGGGGCCCTCACCAAGACACATCATAATCAAACTGTCAAAAGTCAAAGACAAAAAGAGAATCTTGAAAGCAGCAAGAGAAAAGCAACTGGCTACATACAAGGGAGCTCCCAGAGAATTATCAATGTATTCTCAGCAGAAACCTCCTAGGCCAGAAATGAGTGGGATGATATACTCAAGGTGCTGAAAGGAAAAAACTGCCAACCAATAGCACTCTATCTGGAAAAACTGTCTTTCAAAATGAAGGAGAAATAAAGATTTGCCCAGAAAAACAGAAGCTGAGGAAATTCATCACCACTAGACCTGCCTTATAAGAAATTCGAAAGGGATCTCACCTTTTGTTGAAACAAAAGGATGCTAGACAGAAACAAGAAAGCATATAAAAATATACAGCTTGTTGGTAAAGGTAAACATATAAAGAGATAGAGAATACCGTAATACTGTAATGGTGTTGTGAAAAGCACTTTTAATTCTAGTATAGAATTTAAAAGACAAATGCATAAAAGCAACTATAACTATAAAACTATGTTAATGAATACAATTTGTATAAATATGTACTTTGTGACATCAGTAACACAAAGTGGGGGTGGGCAGATACAAAAGAGTCGGGGTTTTGTATACAATTGAAGTTATCAGCTTAAAATAGATTATTATAACTATAAGATGTTTTGTGTAAGCCCTATGGTAACCACGCACACACAAAATGTCTACAGAAGATACACAAAAGAAAATGAGCAAAGAATCAAATCATGTGAATACAAAAAATCAACACACACAAGAAAGGCAGAAAGAGAGGAAAAGAGGGACAAAATAGCTCAATACAGACATAAAACAATGAATAAAATGGCAATGGTAACTCCTTCCCTTTCAGTAATTACTTTAAATGTAAAGGGATAAACTCCTCAATCGAAAGACATAGAGTGGCTGGGTGGATTGGAAAAAAAAACAAA
This sequence comes from Ceratotherium simum simum, assembly GCF_057802395.1. Taxonomy (NCBI): domain Eukaryota; kingdom Metazoa; phylum Chordata; class Mammalia; order Perissodactyla; family Rhinocerotidae; genus Ceratotherium; species Ceratotherium simum. The sequence continues at coordinate 16,286,464 of NC_141921.1, read as the reverse complement.
CTATATCCAACTATATGCTGTTTACAACAGATTCATCTTACATGTAAAGACACACTAGGCTGAAAGTGAAAAGAAGAAAAAAGATTCCATGCAAATAGTAACCAAAAGAGAGTGGAACTGGCCATATTTATATCAGACAAAATAGACTTTAAGTCAAAAATTGTCACAAGAGACAAAGAAAGACATTATATAATGATAAAAATGTCAATTTGCCAGATATAACTATAACAAATATGTATGCACTTAACATTAGAGCATCAAAATATATGAAGCAAACATTGTCAGAACTGAAGAGAAAAATAGACAGTAATACAATAATAGTAGGATATTTCAATATCCCACTTTAAATAATGGATAGAACAACTAGACAAAAGATCAATAAGGAAACGGGGACCTGAACAATGCAATAAAGCAAATGGACCTAACAGATATATACAGAACGTTCCACCCAAGATCCACAGAATACGCATTCTCCTGAAGTACACATGGAATGTTCCCCAGGATAGATCGCATGTTAGGCCACAAAGAAAGTATTAACACATTTAAGAAGATTGAAATCATGCTAAGTACCTTTTCTGACTACAATGGAATGAAACTAGAAATTAGCAACAGAAGGAAAATTGGAAAATTCACAAATATGTGGAAATTAAACAAAACGATCTTGAACAACGAATGGGTCAAAGAACAAATCATAAGAGAAATCAGAAAATATCTTGAGACAAATGAAAATGAAAACACAACATACCAAAATTCATAGGATATAGAAAAGCAGTACTAAGAGGGAAGTTTATAGCAGAACATGCCTCCATTAAAAAAGAAGAAAGACACTGAAAACTATAAAACATTGCTGAAAGAAATTGAAGAAGACACAAAGAAATGGAAAGATATTCCATGCTCTTGGATTGGAAGAATTAACATAGTTAAGATGTCCATACTTCCTAAAGCAATCTATAGATTCAATGCAATCTCTATCAAAGTTACAACAACATTTTTCACAGAAATAGAACAAAGAATCCTAAAATTTATATGGAACAACAAAAGACCCCAAAAACCAAAGGAATCCTGAGAGGAAAGAACAAAGCTGGAGGTATCACACTCCCTGATTTCAAAATAGACTACAAACCTATAGTAACCAAAACAGCATGTTACTGGCACAAAAACAGACACACAGATCAATGGAACAGAATCGAGAGCCCAGGAATAAACCCACACATCTATGGACAGCTAATTTTTGACTAAGGAGCCAAGAACATACAATGGAGAAAGGAATGTCTCTTCAACAAATGGTGTTGGGAAAACTGGACAGCCACATGCAAAAATATGAAAGTAGACCATTATCTTACACCATACACAAAAATTAACTCAAAATGGATTAAAGACTTAAATGTAAAACCTGAAACCATGAAAATTCTAGAAGAAAACATAGGAAGTACGCTCTTCAACACTGGTGTCAGCAACATATTTTCAAGACCATGTCAGACCAGGCAAGAGAAACAATAGAAAAAATAAACAGATGGGACTACGTCAAACTGAAAAGCTTCTGCACAGCAAAGGAAACCATCGACAAAACTAAAAGACAACCTAACAACTGGGAGAAGGTATTTGCAAACCATATATCTGATAAGGGGTTAATCTCCAAAATATATAAAGAACTCATACATCTCAACAACAAAAAAAGCTAACAACCCAATTTAAAAATGTGCATAAGACCTGAGCAGACATTTCTCCAAAGAAGATATACGGATGGCCAACAGGCACATGAAAAGATGTTCAACATCATTAACTATCAGAGAAATGCACATCAAAACTACAATGAGATAACACCTCACGCCCGTCAGAATGGCTATAATTAACAAGACAGGAAACAACAAGTTTTGGAGAGGATGTGGAGAGAAGGGAACTCTCGTACACTGCTGGTGGGAGTGCAAACTGGTGCAGCCACTATGGAAAACAGTATGGAGTGCCTCAAAAAATCAAGGATGGAACTACCATATGATCCAGCTATTCCACTGCTGGGTATTTATCCAAAGAACATGAAAACACCAATGCATAAAGATACATGCACCCCTGTGTTCATTGCAGCGTTATTCACAATAGCCAAGACTTGGAAGCAACCTAAGTGCCCATCAAGGGATGAATGGATGAAGAAGATGTGGTATACTACTCAACCATAAGAAATGATGAAATCCAGCCATTTGTGACAACATGGATGGACATTGAGGGTATCATGCTAAGTGAAATAAGTCAGAGGAAGAAGGTCAAATACCATATGATCTCACTCACAAATAGAAGATAAAAACAACAACAAACACATAGAGACAGAGATTGGATTGGTGGTTACCAGAGGCGAGGCGGGGAGTGAGGAGGGTGAAAGGGAGGATTAGGCACGTGTGTGTGGTGATGGGCTGTAATTAGTATTTGGGTGGTGAACATGATGTAATCTATGCAGAAATAGAAGTATAATAATGTATGCCTGAAATTTATACAATGTTACAAACCAATGTTACTGCAATAAAAAAATAAATTAAAAACAAAGAAAAAAAAAACTAGCAACAGACATGCAAATAATATACCAAATTTGTTCTGTTATTGTAGTAAAATTAGATGGTTAAAAACAAAAAAGAAAAAAAGACAACTGGCAAAATTTGAATCAGGTCTGTAGATTAAGGTATTTTTATCAATATTAGCTTCCTGGTTTTAATAATTTTATGACAGTTAACAAGTTGTTTATATTTGGGGAAGCTGGGTTAAGAGTATACAGAAACTGTGTGATATTTTTGTAATTCTTTTGGAAATCTAACATTTTTCTAAACAAAATGTTATTTCCCTCTTTGATGTCATTTTAAGCTATTTTATGTTGGGTTTCTCTCATCTGAAATAAAAAATGACCTAACTTAATTAAAAAAAAATAAAAGAAGAAAGATCTCAAATCAGCAACTAACTTTATGCCTCAAGGAACTAGAAAAACAAGAAAAAACTAAACCCAAAGTTATCAGAGGGAAGGAAATAATCAAGATTAGAGCAGAAATAAATGAAATAGAGATTATAAAAACATCAACAAAACTGGGAGTTGATTTTTTGAAAAGATCAACAAAATGGACAAACCCTTAGCTAGACTAAGTAAGAAAAAAGAGAAGACTCAAATAAAAATCAGAAATGAAAGAGGAGACATTACAACTAATGCCACAGAAATAAAGAGGATCAGAAGCGACTACTATGAATAATTATACGCCAACAAATTGGATAACCTAAAAGAAGTGGATAAATTCTTGGAAACATACAACACATACATAAGACCAAACAACATACAATGACATACAACATACAGCTAAGACTGAATCATGAAGAAATAGAAAATATGAACAAACCAATAACTATTAAGATTGAATCAGTAATCAAAATACTCCCAACAAAGAAAAGTCCAGGATCAGATGGCTTTATGGGAGAATTCTACCAAATATGTAAAGAAGAATTAACACCAATCCTTCTCAGATTCTTCCAAAAAACTGAAGAGGAAGGGACATGTCCAAATATTTTATGAGGCCAGCATTACCTTGACACCAAAGACAGACTCTACAAGAAAAGAAAACTACAGACCAATATCCCTCATGAATATAATGCAAAAATCCTCAACAAAATACTAGCAAACAGAATTCAACAGCACATTAAAAGTATTATATATCATGACCAAGTGGGATTTATCCCCAGAATGCATGATGATTCATCCTATGAAAACCAATAAATGTAATAGACCACTAACAGATGAAGGACAAGAATCACATGAGCATCTCGATGCAAAAAATGTATTTGACAGAATTCAACAACCTATCATTATAAAAACACTCAACAAACTAAGTATAGAAGGAATGTACCTCAACATAATGAAGACCATATATGAAAAGCTCACAGGGAACATCATACTCAATGGTGAAAAATGGAAAGCTTTTCCTCTAAGATTAGGAAGAAGGCAAGGATGCCCACTCTCACTACTTTTATTTGACATAGTGCTTGAAGTCCTAGCCACAGAAATTTGGCATAAGATAGATAGATAGACAGATAAAAGGCATCCAAATTGGAAAGGAGAAAGTAAAATTATCTGTTTGCAGATGACCTGAACTTATATGTAGAAAACCCTGAAGATTCCACATAAAAAAAAACTTTTTAGAACTAATAAATGAATTCAGTTGCAGAACAGAAAATCAACATACAAAAATCAGTTGCATTTCTATACACCAACAATGAACTAACTGAAAAGGAAATTAAGAAAGCAATCTCATTTACAATATCATCAAAAAGAATGAGATACTTAGGATAAACTTGACTAAGGAGGCAAAAGACTTGTACACTGAAAACCATAATACAACGCTGACAGAAACTAAAGTAGACACAAATAAATGGAAAGGCATCCCACGTTCATGGAGTGGGAGACAATGTTGTTAAGATGTCCATACTACCCAAAGTGATATATGGATTCAATTCTATCCTCATCAAAATCGTGGGATTTTTTTACAGAAATAGAAAAAACAATCCTAAAATTCACATGGTACCACAAAAGACTCCCCACAGCCAAAGCACTCTTGAGAAAGAAGAACAAAGCTGGAGGCATCACACTTTCTGATTTCAAAATATATTACAAAGCTACAGTAATAAAAACAGTATGGTATTGGTATAAAGACAGACATATAGAACAATGGAACACAATAGAGAGCCTAGACATAAACCCATGCATATACACTCAACTCTTCTTTGACAAGATAGCCAAGAATACACAATGGGGAAGGGATAGTCTCCTCAACAAATAGTATTGGGAAAACTGGGCATCCAGATGTAAAAGAATGAAATTAGACCCTTGTCTTACACCATACAACTCAAAATTGATTAAAGATTTAAATGTAAGATGTGAAACTGTAAAACTCCTAGAATAAAACAGGGGAAAATCTTCTTGACCCTCATCTTGGTAATTTCTTGGATATAACACTAGAATCACAGGCAACAAAAGCAAAAACAGACAAGTGGGACTACATCAAACTAAAAAGCTTCTGAACAGCAAAGGACACTATCAAGAAAATGAAAAGGTAACCTACAGAATGGAAGAAAATATTGCAAACCCTATACCTGATAAGGAGTTAATAGCCAAAATATATAAGGAACTCCTACAGCTCAATTGCAAAAATCCCCAAAAACCTGATTAAAAAATTGGAAGGACTTGAATAAACGTTTCTCCAAAGAAGACATAAAAATGGCCGACAGGTATATGAAAAGGTGCTCAACATCACTAATCATGAGGGAAATGCAAATATTCAAAACCACAATGATGGGCCGGCCCCGTGGCTTAGCGGTTAGGTGCTCGCGCTCCGCTGCTGGCGACCCGGGTTCGGATCCCGGGCGCGCACCAACACGCCACTTCTCCGGCCATGCTGAGGCCGCATCCCACATACAGCAACTAGAAAGATGTGCAGCTATGACATACAACTATCTACTGGGGCTTTGGGGGAAAATAAATAAATAAATAAAATTATTAAAAAAAAAAAACCCACAATGAGAGGTTACCTCACACCTGTTAGGATGGCCACTATTAATAAAGAAAACAAGTGTTGGTGAGGATGTGGAGAAACTGGAACTCTTGTGCACTGTTGGTGGAAATATATAATGGTGTAGCTGCTATGGAAAATAGTATGGAGATTCCTCAAAAAATTAAAAATTGAACTACCATACGATCCAGCAATCCTATTTCTGGGTAGATATCTAAAAGAATTGAAAGAAGAATCTCAGAGAGACATCTACACCCCCATGTTCATCACAGCATTATTCACAATAGCCAAGATGTGGAAAGCACCTAAATGTCCACCAATATAGAGTCAAGAAAATGTTGTATATACATACAATGGAATATTAATCAGCCTTAAAAAAAAAGGAAAGGAAGTCCCACCACATGCAACAGTACGGATGAGCCTTGAGGACATTATGCTAAGCGAAATAAGCCAGTCACAGTAGGACAAATACCTCATGATTCCACTTGTCTAAAATGGTCAAACTCATGGAAGCAGAGAGTAGAATGGTGGTTGCTAGATGCAAGGGAAATGGGGAGGTGCTGTTGAAACAGGTATAAAGTTTCAGTCACACAGGATGAATAAGTTGTAGAGACAACACAGTGTGTGTAGTAACAATAGCACAACATAGTACCTATATAACATAGTGCCGATAGTAACAATACTGTTTGTACACTTAAAATTTGTTAAGAGGGTAAATCTCACATTAAACATTCTTACCACAATAAATAAATAAGTAAATACAATGTAAGGACACAGAAAGGTTAAAAGTAAAAGGATTTAAAAAGATCACCCAGGCAATTACTAACCAGAAAAACAGCCAGCGTGTAGCTGTGTTAACATGAGAAATCACAGATTATAAGGGAAAAAGTATGACTAGGTTAAAAAAGGGCCACATAATGACGAGTTACAATTCATCAGGAATATATAATAATCCTGAAGCTATGAGCACCTAATAAAGCCTTAAGAGTTAAATGCGGCCTTGTTACTTCTGGGTGGAAGCTCTAAGAATCTGTGTGTTTTCCCACATGCTCGTGTTTCCCTCTGCCACGGCAGTCAAGATGGCTCAGGTAGTGCCTTCTCCATCAGCCTGGTTCCCAGAGTGAGGATGATGAACATACTTCTAGCCCGTTCATGATGGAGCATGAACAAGAAAGAAATCTGTAATGGGCTGTTCGCTTTTGACAGCTTTATTGAGGTATAATTGGCATACAATGAACTACACATATTTAAAGTTTATAATTTGATAAGTTTTGACACAGGTATGCACCTGTAAAGCCATCACCACAACCAAGATAATGAACATATCCATTATTCCCCCAAATTTCTTCATGCCATTTGTGGTCCCTCCAACTTACCTTCACCCTCCACTTGGTTCCAGGTGACTATTGAATCTGCTTTGGTCACTGTAGATTTGCTTGTATTTCCTGGAATTTTATATAAATGGAATCATAGAGTATGTACTCTTGTTTTATTTGATTTTTCACTCAGCATAATTATTTTGAGATTCAAGGATGCTACGGTGTTCATAAATAGCTCATCCATTTTTATTGTTGAGTTGTACTCTATCGTATGGCCATACATTTAGATGTTTATTCATTCACATATTGATGGACATTTTGATTGTTTCCAGTGTTTGGTTTTTTTGCAATTGAGTTGTAGGAATTCCTTATATATTTTGGCTATTAACCACTTATCAGATATAGGGTTTGCAATATTTTCTCCCATTCTGTAGGTAGACTGTCTTTTCTTTTAATGAGGTGACTCTGCTTGGGCTCCTGGATGAGGACTGGTCACCAGAAAGACCAAGTCATGATTAGAAGCTTGGAATTTTCAGCCTCACCTGCCATTCTCTTGAGAAGTGAAAAGAACTGAAAATGGAGTTAATAACTGATCATGCCTCCATAAGGAAGCCTCCACAAAGATCCCAATAGTATGGAATTTGAGGAGCTTCCGGGTTGGTGAACACATCCACATACCAGGAGGGTGATGCACCCCAACTCCACGGGGACAGAAGCTCTTGTGCTCGCGACCCTTCCAGACCTTGCCCTATGTATATCTTCACTGGCTATTCATCTGTATCCTTTATCACGTCCTTTAATAAACTAGTAAACATAAGTAAGTGTTTCCCTGAGTTCTGTGAGCCACTCTAGCAAATAACTGAATCTAAGGAGGAGGAGGTCATGAGAACCTCAGATTTGTAGCCAAGTCAGACAGAAGTTATGACTTGGGACCTACTACTTGCGATTGGCATCTGATGTGGGGGCAGTCTCGTGGGACTGAGCCCTTAACCTGTGGGATCTGGCGCTATGTCCTGGTAGACAGTGTCAGAATTCAGTTAATTTGTAGGAAACCGAGGAGGCGTAGCAGAGAATTGCTTGTTGTGGGGAACCCTCCCATACCTCTGGTATCAGCACTGTCGTGAGTGTGGCAGTGGTATGAGAGTAAAAGAAACAGGAGGAAACTGAGTTTTTCCAATTCAATAACTACTGAGCGACAGTGGGTGAAGGGTACACAGGGCCTCTTGTTCAATCTTTGCAACTACCTGTGAATCTAAAATTATTTCAAAATTGAAAATTAAAAAGAAAAAGACAAATCACAGACTGTCTAAAATAAATAGTGGTTGGACAATTGATTATCTATTAGGGAGAAAATAAAATTGGATCTCTATCTTACGATATACATAAAAATCAATTCCTAGAGTATTAAAGACCTTCATATGAATAGAAAATTATTAGAGAAGACAATATGGAAGATTGTCTTTGTGGCTGCAAGACAGGAAAATATTTCTTAATCTGATAAAAAAAGAATAAACCAAAAGGAAGAAAATCAATAAATTTGACTACATGAATCTTAAGCATTTCTATTCATATAAAGAGAGTAAAAAGATAAGCTACAAACTGAGAGAATAGTTGCAACACATAAAACTGAGTAAGATTTAGTATCTAGAATATGTAAATAATTTCTATAAATTGATAAAAAAGACAGCTCAATTAGCAAAAGTGGACAAAGAAATGAGCAGTATTTTCATTCAGGAGAAAGCACAAACAACCCATAAATATATGAAAAAATTCTCAAATTCATTTGAAATCAAGGAAATGTAAGTTGAAACCACAATAAAATCCAATTTTACAACCACCAAATGTATAAGTTAGTTAATACCAAATGTTAGCTAGACTATGGAGTGATGGGGACTTGCCTATGTTGCTGATATTGGTGTAAAATGGAAAAGCCCCCCAGGAAAATAGTACGGCATTACCTTAAAAAGTTGAACACGCATGTACCTTACAAGCTAGCAATGCTACGGTATATGTCCTAAAGAGACCCTTGCAGGTGCACACCAAGAGACACGCATAAGAATGTTTATAGCGGCATTGTCCACAAGAGCAAAACAAACAAAAATAACAGAAGTAACCGGTTTTATGGTTTTGAGATTTATCTTTATTGCATGAGGCTGTGTTCTTTGATTTTTACTGCCCTATTGTATGAATACTATTGTATTAGGGGAAATGCCACAACTTATTTATCTATTCTCTTCCTTAAAAACACTACAGTCAGACTGTTTTATTGGTGAATTTTTACTACACTTTCAAAGGAACAGATAATTCTTAACTTACACATGTTATTCCAAAGAGGAGAAATTATCCAACTCACTTTTAGGAAGTTAATATAATATTGATACCAAAACCATTTAAGGGCAGTAGAATGGACAATCTCATTTGTGAACATGGATGCAAAAATTCTAAATAAAATAATAAATTTTAAATCCAATAGTAAATTTAAAAATAATGTATTACAAGCAAAGTACAGCTTATTCCAGGAATGTAAGGATTTTCAAAAATTAGAAACTCCGTCAGTACTTTTGGTTTCCTAACCTAGTCCCACTGCTTCTTTGTAGACAATGGCACAGGCCAGGAGAACAATCCAAGCAGTGAGCCACTACAGTTACTCTGGTCCAGGCCAAATTACATAGGGAATGAACGTCTGGGGGTCATTCATACAGCACTGCCAACGATTTCAACACAGATCAAATACATGTTCAGCTGCATGTGATTGACTTAAACTGACTAGATTAAAGTTGACAGGACAAATGACAGTTTTATGGATCCAGAACCCAGAAGGTCTCTTGAGTGTAAAGGCTCAAGATAATCTTTTCTTTCATGACATCACGTTTTTGTCTTCTGCATAAATCCATTGTAAGTGCCTCCCCTGACCTTCTCCCAAGGTAGAGCTAACTTCTCTAGTTTCCATTTATTTCATTTGCATGTGGTATTATTGCCTTAGAAGATCACTATTTTACAATCACCAGTGTAATGAACAGATTCAGGTAACGATCATCGAAGGATGCTAAAACCATTGGGTGAAAGATTGTTGCAGAACAGGATATTTACACAAAGTATCACTCCATAGTTTACCTGATTAACTAGAAAGAGGGAAAGTTACGTTTAAAATGAAGATCTGATGGATGCCACCTGAACCAAGTGATCAAACTTACCATCACCAATGAGACAAACTGACATTACATGCCTCCTGATGTGATGTAATAAGTACACAAGACCATGTATGTAGTATTTTTGCCAAAAATGATTAATCTGAATCTAATTGTGGGGCAAAAGTGACCAAATCCAAATTGTGGGACATTCTAAAAGACAACTTCCCTGGACTCTTCAAAAATAGTAGAATTGTGAAAGACTATCTATATGTGTGTGCATGCACACATGCACGTCTGTGTGTGTACTGTTCTAGATTCAAGATAAAGATTAAAGGATACTAAAAAGGCTTGACAACCAAATGCAATGTGGGAACCTTAACTGGATCCTAGATCAAATAGGAAAAAAGTTATAAAGGAAGCTTTGGGGACAACTGATGAAATATTAATGTTATTGTATATTAGATATAATTATATTAATGTTACATTTCTTGGGTATGATAATAGTATTGCAGATATGTAGGAGAATGTTCTCGATCTTAAAGAGTTTACATGCTGAATATTCAGAAATAAACTGTCACAATGTCTGGAACTTTCAAATGGTTCAGCAAAAAAAGAAAAAAGTATATAGATGGATACTTAAAATGTGGGTGAATGTTAACAACTGGTGAATCTAGGTGATGGATAAACTATTAATTCACTATACTATAATTTCATCTTTTCTGGGGATTATTTTTCAAAATGAAAAGTTGGGGAAAAATCAAAACCTAAAAACTAAAAATTGCATCTATTGCAAGTGGAAAGAGGCAAAGGCACCAAGGAATAGAGGAGATACAGTGCAGCCATTACTGAGACTTTAATCCTACTGGGTTAATCACCCACTGTGTTCTGGAAACGCTCACTTTTGTGGTCACAAAAATGGAAACAGTTCATAATTTTTTACTTGTTTTTCTCCTCTCTCTTTATAAGGTCTGACTGAGCTGAATAGTTTCTCCTAAATTTACTGACTTAATTAGTTTTATTTCTTCTAGTTAACCTTCACCCCTTTGCCTCCTCCTATATGATAAATTCCCCTCTCAATGTCCCCCCTTTGATCAATGCTGTCCTTGCAACAAATGGAATTCACCTGAATAAAAGAGGAAAACCATATGATCATCTCCCTTGATGCAAGAAAGCATGCAATAACATTCAGTGCCTCTTAAAAAATAAGAAAGGAAGAGAACTTCCTATATATATAAAAAAGAGCATCTAGTGCAACGCCTCCACCAAATCTCATACTTTAAAGTATGAGTAGCTTCCAAACCTTAGAAGCATTTCCTTTAACACTGATAGCTAAGCAGGCCAATAAGATGGGGTACTTCTATCACCACTAATGCTCAACATGATATTGGAGATCTTGACCAATACAATAAGACTAGAAAATAAAAGAGGAAGTATAAGGATTGGAAAGGAAGAGATTTATTTGCAGATTATATGATCATTTGCATGAAAAATAATGATAAGAATAGCTGACATTTATTGAGCACAATATGTGCAGTTGCTGTTCATATAATGCCACTTAATCCAACTTTTTAAAAAACCCAAGGAGATAGGCACAATTATTACTGCCATCTTATAGATAGTGATGCTATGGCACAGAGAAGGTAAGAAATTCACTCAGTATTAACTTAAGCAGTCTAAGTCTAGGGCCTTAAGTTTTAACCACTATTCTACACAATTTGTGGCGAAGATAGATATGAGAAGTATTCAAGACCCGATGCAATAAAATTAATATGTCTCGAGAGCTAGAGGAGAAGGTGTAAAGAGTGGTTCTCAACCTTGGCTGCATATTAGAATCACTTGGGGAGCTTTGAAAAATCCTGATGCCCAGGCTGCACCCAGAACAGTTACACCAGAATCTTGGAAGAAAGGTGGAAAGGCCTCAGTAGTTTTTAAAGAACAACTGCATTAAAATATCCTAGATAGCTCAAGAATCCACTCCAACTGTGATAGAAGTTTCCTCACTTGCAACATGGGTGAGGTTGCAAACTTGGATCAGATGAATTACAGAGGGTGTAATTTGAACCCAGGAGGAAGATGTGGACTAGAAGTCCCCTGTTGTTATGGTGACTATAAAACGGGCTCACTGTATCCACATGTGGCTCAGGCAGAGTCATCCTAGAAGCCTGCAAAGCTCAGATCCTGCGCCCCAACATCAAATCTCTGACTGATAATGACCTTATTATATTAATAAACTGTCAACCCAATAGCCTCAACTTGTTTAAGATGTCAACCTCAGCCTTCCTGAGAAGGTAACTATATCACAGCCATGAATTGAGCCAGTGACCTCAATGCGGCCCCCCCAGAGGTAACTCGATAATGATCATGAATTGTTGACCCAGTAATCTGAACTCCCTGGAGAAGCCAGAACTTTCTTCTCGGTAAGTGGCTTTTCAAAACTGAAGAGGCTTAGAATTAAATATAGAGATGATAAATAAATCAAACCTATCATATTAATACTTTTGTGTTTAAAATAAGTGTGTGTGTGTTTGATACTTAAAGTATAATTCCGAAATAATATGGCATATTGAAGAATTTGATAGATTAGCCTAATTTGATAGATTAGACCTGTGAGCGGTAAGAAAATTTAATTGTTTATACATAGTGTTGGGATATTTGACAACTAGACCTACTAGATACATATGTTATTTATACATGAGTAACAAATTTTTGTTAAGTACTTGGGAAGGATTTGCTCATTAGGGATGAAACCTGATTGATCAGGCATACAAAAGGTGTAAAATGAAAAGAGAATATATGAAATTTACCAATTCAGTTTAAAATGCTTAGTGTAATTACATGTTATCAGTTTAAAAATGGGATTAGGGGTCAGCCCGGTGGCATAGCGGTTAAATTCGTGTGTTCCTGCTTTAGCGGCCCCGGGTTCACCGGTTTGGATCCTGGGTGCGGACTTACTCACTGCTTATCAAGCCATGCTGAGGTGGCATCCCACATAGAAGAGCTACAACGCTACAACTATGACACTCAACTATGTACTGGGGCTTTGGGGAGAAAAAAGAAAAAAAAAAAGAGGAAGATTGGCAACAGACGTTAGCGCATGGCCAATCTTCCTCAAAAAAAAAAAAAAGGTGGGATTAATTGTTTAATAGAGTTTAGATTGTTCTACCTGAGTTACTTGAACAATAATAAAAGATCCCCTTAATCCTATTTATTATTTTTATATAAGTGTAATCAATTTATAAATTGAACGGTATACTTGTAAACTGAACTTTTAAGTCTCAAATAAAACCGGGGTTTTGAGTTTATAGATGAAAAAATTTAATACTAATTTAAAACCCAAGATGCTGTAAATAGTCTTCTGTGCTCACAAAATTTGCCTTCAGACATGAAAAAAAAAATCACATTGACACTCTTATTATCTGCATTTGACCAATGAAGAAACTGAAGCTCAGAAGGGTTAAGAAACCAGCAATCAATTCCACGCACATCTGGCTCTAAAGCCTGTGCTCTTAACCAGGGTGCATATGGCTTCTCTGACCACCCAACTCCCTGAAAAGTCAAGTGACTTCAGAACAATTAAATAAAATATTTTGTAGTGACCTAATCAATGTCTGATTATATGCATTATAGGTTGCTTTTATAGCTAATCAGTCAATTTCAGCTCAAGGGAAGAGACTTTATTGGCTCATGTAACTGAAAAGTCTAGCTCCAGGCAGGGTTGCTACAGACTCAAACCCTGCTTCTCTCTGTCCATCTGTCTCTGTTGGCTCCATTCAGAGACAGGCTTTCTTTCCCTTTGGTATAAGATGCCTGGAGCTCTCCCTCTGGGCTCAAGTATAGCTAAAAATGTGGCTGCCTCTCTCCCAACTGTTCCCACAAAAGAATCATTCCATCTCATTGATTCTGATTAGCTTATGGGTCTATTCTGGAACCAATCACTGTGACTGGAGGAATGTGATGTTTTAACTGGCCACATTTGGGGTCACAGGTTGGCCCCCACCCCCACCCCCACCCCCCAGAGCTGGAGGTGGAGTCAATTCCACCACAAACATATGGGCTGAGACTGGGAAGGAGCAGTCCTTCTTGAGAAGGGTGACTGGATGATCTACCTGTCTCACTTCAAGTTCTTGGGAGTACTTTACTATATCATTCACATTTACTGCTAACATATACTCTTCCTTTTGGCCAAGAATCATGATACGCTATAACTTAATTGTGTACCCTTGATTCTTCCCATTACTGCATTTTGAGGGCAGGGATATCTGTCTTGCCTTGCTTTGGTGACCAACATAAAAGCTGTTCAAGGACTTGTCTAAACGAATGAAACCCAGATTACAGGAGCCTGGATTCGTTACCTCAGAAAAGGAATAAAAGAAAATGAAGATGGAAAAGTGTTTTTATGGTATTGTGGGTGGTAGCTACATAGTGTAAGGAGGGAAAGTCAGATTCACCACACACATTAACTTCTTTGTGTTGGGCTGATCCCCGTTGGGGACAGTGTTCCAGTGGCCTTCAAGGAGCACCCAATCTGGAGGAAGAGACAGAGGGAAGGTATTGGTTACTGTGATTGGTTTTCGCTCAGATCCACGTTAGAATAGGGCACCATAGAGCCCTTGGTAATGGATTGAGTCCTGTAGAGGGTTGGGTTGTCATGTGTGATGTTGGTTGGGTTTAAGGTTTTTAGTTTCCATTTATTGAGCACCCCCATCAAGTTCCTGATATCTAAGGCCTAGAGCATGGGGATAGGCAGGTCAGAAAGCTCCCAGAATAGGCCCAGGTCTTGGCTTAGGGTTACACCCATTAATCTGTTAACAGTGTGAAGAATCTAGCCACAAATCAACCCAGACACCCACCAAACTATAGACATAGGGGGCAGACTGGGACAAAGCAGAGACCCATGCCACCAGACACCCAATGAAATGGAGCATTGTCCCAGAAACAGCATGTCTGCAGAACCAGAAAGGGTACTGCTCAGTTCCAGAGGGAGGGTATGTGTAGTGCCTGGGCTTGAGACTCTGTGAAGTAGAGTTGCTCACACTTTTCACTTAGGCTGTGCAGAGGAAGGACATCTTTAACAAACTGCACCCATTCTGTGAACCTGACTGTGATCATTCAGAAGCCAAGCCTTGCTTAGGAAGTGTGGGAAAACAGGTGCAGAGCTGAGAACGAGCCATTCAGGCCCTATGAGAGAACAGCTCAATCCGTTTCCCTCCTACCTCCCTGGAGGGAGAGGCTAGTGAGAGCAGACAGCCCACCATGATACACCTTCTCAGTGTAGGTGGGTCTGAGATAAAGACGGAGAGCTTCTTCTGAAGGTGAAAAGGGAATAGCCTACTCTCCTGGCAAAACGCAAACCCTGCTGCTGCTACATGTGGGCCCAGGACAGATGCTCATCCCTCATCACTCAAGGCCTGCCAGACACTTCCCTTGACCCAGATGGCCCAGGCTGGAGATGGAAGAGACCCAATATAGGGAGCTGGCACCTTGACAGCATATCACGGGCAGAGTTAGGAAACAAAACCCCGAGGGGAACAAAGGGATACTAATCTGGACCCTCCAGAAAAGTGGTTTTCTTTTTTTTTTTTTAAAGATTTTATTTATTTAATTATTTCTCCCCCAAAGCCCCAGTAGATAGTTGTATGTCATAGCTGCACATCCTTCTAGTTGCTGTATGTGGGACACGGCCTCAGCATGGCCGGAGAAGCAGTGCGTCGGTGCGCGCCCAGGATCCGAACCCGGGCCGCCAGCAGCGGAGTGCGCGCACTTAACCGCTAAGCCACGGGGCTGGCCCCAGAAAAGTGGTTTTCAAACTGCGTATGCATACCCCTGGGGGTTGACAAAAACTTTCCAAGGGGTATGTGAGCATATTTAGCTTAAAGGGAATCAATCTAAAGATCCTCAACTTTTTCACATGTACTCTTTACAAATATTAATCTGCCTGAGAGGAGTGATTTCAGCAAGATGGTGGAATAGAAAGACCCAGACTTCCTTCCCCCACAGAGACACTGACTTAACAACAATATACAGTCCAAAAAGCTTTTATGAGGATTCTAGAAACCAGTTAAGAAGCCACAGGGCCGGCTCCGTGGCTTAGCGGTTAAGTGCGCGCGCTCTGATGCTGGCGGCCCGGGTTCGGATCCCGGGAGCGCCCCGAGGCACCACTTCTCCGTCCAACGCGAGGCCGAGTCCCACGTACAGCAACTAGAAGGATGTGAACCTATGACGTACAACTATCTACTGGGGCTTTGGGGGGAAAAAACTGAATAAATAAAATCTTAAAAAAAAAAAAAAAAAAGAAAAAGAAGCCACAGTACCCATGCAAGCTAAAAGCCAAGAACAGCTGTATTGAAACAGGTAAGAGGAGCCATTTCATTTCACCCGTGACAGCCCTTCTCCCAAGCTGGCACAGCTCAGCGCACACAGGAGTAGAATAGAAATTATACAATATGTGTGCTCAGACTACAATAGAATTCAACGAGAAATCAATAATAGAAAGATAGCTAGATAATCTCAAAATACATGGAGATTAAAGTATTAAATAAACTTTAAATAACATAAACTTTAAATAACTTCTAAACAACACATGGGTCAGAAAAGAAATCTCAAGAGAAATTAAAAAAATATTTTGACCTAAGTGAAAATGAAAATCCAACTTATCAAAATTTGTGGGACGCAGCAAAAGCAGTGCTTTGAGGGAAATTTATAGCATTGAATGCATATATTAGAAAAGAGGAATGATCTAAAATCAATAATCTAAGCTTCCACCTTAGGAAATTAGGAAAAGAAGAGCAAATTAAATCCAAAGTAGGCAGAAGAAAAGAAATAATAAAAATTAAAGCAGAAATCAATGAAATTGAAAACACGATATCAATAGAGAAAATTAACAAAACCAAAAGCTGGTTCTTTGAAAAGATGAATAAAATTGACAAGCCTCTAGCCAGGCTAACTAACAAAAAAGAGGACACAAGAGGAAAGACGGGACATCACTACTGATTTCATGCACATTAAAAAAGGAAAATAAAGGAATATTATGAACAACTCTGTGCCCACAAATTTAATAACCAAGATGAAATGGACCAATTCCTTGAAAGACATAAACTACCAAAACTCACATAAGAAGAAACAGACAATCTGAACAGGACTATTTTTATTAGAGAAATTGAATCAATATATAATAATCTCCCCAAACAGAAAGGACCAGGCCCAGATGGCTTCACTGGTGAATTCTACCAAACATTTAAGGAAGAAATTATACCAATTCTTGACAATTTCTTTCAGAAGACAGAAGCAGAAGGAATACTGAAGGAGTTAGGAAGTATTACCCTAATACTTCTATGAAACCAGCATTACCCTAATACTAAAACTAGACAAAGACATTACAAGAAAACTACAGGCAAATATCTCTCATGAACATATATGCATAAATCCTCAACAAATATTCATAAATAGAATCCAACAATGTATACAAAGAATTATGAGGGAGGATTCTGGAACATGGCAGAGTAGGAGGCACCAGGAATCTAGACAACAACTGCACAGGCAGAATCTGTCTGATGTAACTATTTTGGAACTCTGGAGCCACTAAAGTCTTGCAACTTCCAGGGGAAGGCTTGGATGGTAAATAGCGGTTAATTTCAGCTCTTAGCACAGCAGCAGCTACACATCTCCCACACATGCATGGCAGGTAGCATACATGTACAGTTCCTGGAGTAACCTACACTCAGCTAGTAGGAGCCATGATGGGCAAAAAGGACACTTTCCTTCAAATATTGGGGATCTGTGCTCTGATCACTGATTGCCACTTCTGATCACAGAGGTGCAAACAAAAAGTAGGGCAGCCACTGCTGTTGCACTTTCTCCATTGTTGCAAGCACCTCCCCCTCCAGCTCAAGTGACTGCCAGGGGATTTAAAGGGCCAGAGCCCTTTTTTTCACCCCTTCATTTTTCTCTTCTTCCCCTTCTGGGACCCAGACATTAAAGACAAGGACATTCAAAAGCAACTGCACAATGGGGGAAATTAGAACATGACTGCACCGCCCAGGGAAAGGTGCAGGCCCAGAAAAACCTGAGAAGACCTTATGTTTACACCTGAGGCTGATCCCTGGCACAGAGGCAGCCTACAACGATAAAACAAAAAATAGACAAAAACAAAAACAAAACATCAAGCCCTAGGGAAGGAGGAGAATCTGATTTCCAGTTACTACTGTTAAGTTAATAAAAGAAACCTCAACTAGATTGGAGTTGGGAAGGCCTGTAGGGGGTGCTCTCACACCCTACCACTTATCTCACTTGCTCCAAACAGGAAGAGAGGTACACTTACATCTCCAAAAGGAAGGTGTTTTCTGCTTTACTACCCAATAGATTCTTAGATTTGACACCAAAAACATGAGCAACAAAAGAAAAAATATATATATTGGACTTCAAAAAAATTACAAACTTTTGTGCTTCAAAGAACATTATCAAGAATGTGAAAAGACAATCTACAGGCTGGGAGAAAATATTTGTGAATCATATATCTGACAAGGGCAGGAGGAAGAAAGATTTTGTTACCAATTTCATCTCACTCTGGTGGGACTCTGACTCACATTTGGAGGAGCTCTGAGGAGGGGCCTAGGGGTGGGCCTCACACCCACAATCTGTCCCTTCCTCAGAGGGTTCTTTTCTGTTTGGTGTCACAGATTTGAAACAAAACCGAAGCTGTGCATTCAACAGCACAAGCTTTTATTCAATGGCCAAAGAATGGAGAAATGGGAACGATGTTCACAAGTCAACTTCTCAGCTCCTGAGGTGATTAAGCAGCTGTTATAAGGGGTCGAAGTATGGAAGGGGAGGAGTATTCATAGTTATTTGGGGAAATGGGCAGGCTTTTCTGGTGAATAATGGTGCCACCTCTTTTCTTTTCTCATTTAGTTATATCCTGCCATTGCCATGGCAGTTGTAAACTGTTGTGGTGCTGGTGGGTGTGTTCTATAATACGGTAAAGTATTACAATGAGCATATAATGAGCTGAGGGGTCTATGTCAGGTCAAGTCTGACTGCCATGTTGCCGTCAACCAGTTTTACCTGGTTTTGACTATATGGCTCAGCCATCTCCTCCTTCCTCTCTTTGTGCTAAAGAGAAAGTATCAGGCTTGTTCTGAGCAGGGTTGTGGTTAATGTCTTATGGGGCCAGAGGCCAGAGTAACAATTTCTCTCCCCATTGGGCAACAGCCCAATTAATGAGAGACTATAGCAAGTCAACCAATGAGAAGCCTCTGCACTTTGGACTCTCAGTTTCCTCCAATGGACTCTTTGTCCAGCCCCCTCTCAACTCCCCCTTTTCCTCTATAAAAGCAGGCCCCTTCCTTTGTTTCTCTGGATTTGCCTATGGTTCAGGATAGCCTGCATATCCTGAATTGCAATCCATTTGGTTGTTCCTGAATAAACTCATTTTGAGGGTAAAAAAACTGGCCAATTTACTTTTTAGGTTGACACCACATTATTAGATTCAAATGTCCAGTGTTCAACAAAAAAATCAGAAGGCATACAAAGAAACAGAAAAGCACGGCTCATTCAAAAAAAAAAAAAAATCAACAGAAACTTGTCCCTGAAAAATATCTGATGGCAAATCTACTAGAAAAAGACTTTAAAACAATTGTCTTAATGATACTCAAAGAACTAAAGAAAGGTGCGGGCAAAGTCAAGAAAATAATGTATGAACAAAATAAAAATATCAATAAACAGAAAGAAAACCTAAAAAGTGGGGCACACAGTGTAGAAAGATGTAATTTTGTGGCATCAACAACAGAAAGCGGTGGGGATGGAGCTGTAAAGAAGCACAGTTTTTGTATCTTATTGAAGCTAAGCTGTTATAAATTCAAACTAGAGTGTTATAACTTAGGATGTTAAATAACTTAGGACCCCATGATGATCACAAAGAAAAGAGCTATAGAACGTAAACAAAAGGAAATAAAGGAATTTAAATGTTTTACTACAAAAAATCAACTCAACACAAATAGAAGACAGTAATGTAGGAAATAAGGGACAAAAAAGCTATGGGGCATATAGAAAACAAATAGCAAAATGACAGAAGTCCTTCTTTAATCAGTAACTACTTTAAATGTAAATTTTCCAATCAAAAGACAGAGACTGGCAGAGCGGATAAAAACACACAACCCAACTATATGCTGTCTACAAAAGACTCATTTCAGGTCCAAAGACACAACTAGATTGAAAGTGAAAGGATGGAAAAAGATATTCCATGGAAACAGTAACCAAAAGAGAGCAAAGATAGCTATCCTGATATCAGATGAAATAGACTTTAAATCAAAAAAGGTTACAGATTACTAGGAGTATTAGCAGGAAGTAAGGATGTAAGAAAGTGCTGGCCAGAGAGTACAGAGCCTTAAACGGCAGGCTAGGTATTCTTGCTGCAGTGTACAGTCACCAAGGCCATCCAGCGAGGAGGAGCGATAATCCCAAATCTGAGTAAGAAGAACTAAAACGAGAAGAGTGTGAAGAAAGTGAACGTGGTTGAGGAGATATTTCAGCTTACTCAGAGAACAATACATCTTTTTCTATAAATATCCTGACTTAAAATATCCCTTATAGGGCCTGCCTTTGAAGATACGTCTCAAAGAGCTAGACCTGATTTTGTTTTTTTTGTGAGGAAGATCAGCCCTGAGCTCACATCCGATGCCAATCCTCCTCTTTTTGCTGAGGAAGACTGGCCCTGGGCTAACATCTGTGCCCATCTTCCTCTATTTTACATGGGAGGCTGCCACAGCATGGCCTGACAAGCGGTGCATCAGTGCGTGCCCGGGGTTCTGAACCTGGGCCGCTAGCAGCGGAGTGCGTGCACCTAACCGCTGCACCACAGGGCCGGCCCCCTAGACCTTATTTTTGAAAGAATAAAATGAAAGGCTACAGCTCGCCTGAGCTCCAGCACCTAATGCCCACAGAACAAAAGAACAAACAAATTTACAGATTTTGACCCAGATGTTTTTGATCTAATTGGTTTTTAAGAGAGCCAGCACAGGTTGGCTGTATAGTAATATTTAACAAAAATAATTATAGTAACCATTTAATGAGCACTTGCTATGAGCCAGGTACCATAAATCTTCCTCATTCAATACTCACAACAACCCTGCGATATAGATTCAGTTATTATCCTTATTTCATAGATAAGGAAACTGAGTCTAAGAGAGGTCACAGAGTGAATATGCAGCATTACTTAGATTAAAACTCTGTGCTTCCTCTTTGAAAATCATGCTCTTAGCCACCGCACTTCACCTACCGAGCAGTGGCACTTGACAGAGAGCATTAGCACTGCCCCTAGGGATGATGACCTGACAAGATAAGAACTGCTTGACTTCTTTGTGTCTCAATTTGTTTAGCAATAAATGGAAATAAGTGCTTCTTTTCTGGGCAGAGTAATAGGAAATAAGATGGGGTTTCTCTCTTGATTTGATTGCAACGGAGGCAGCTAAGTCATGATGGAAACAGGAGGTTGAGTGTGGGTTATGTTGGTGGCCTGACTGCAGTTACCTCATCTATACAGTGGGCATAACAATAATAGTATCGACCTCCTAGGGTGTTTGTAGGGCTCCAGAGTATTAATATATGTCATGGATTTAAAACACTGCTTGACAAATAGCACTCACCACCTAACCACCAGCTACCACTGGTGTTAAAGATAGAAACTTGGCCACCAGGGATCACTGTGGCCGTAAATACATGTACCCTCCAAGCAGAGACAAAGGAGAAGCTTGCCCTCACCTTGGCTTCCTCTCAGAAGGCATTTAGTTTGGAAGATTAGCTAGCCATAGAATCTTGGCCAATAGAAGGCAGAGCTTGAAGATATGACAGGGATGGAGAAATAAAGTGTCAGGAAATAATAATAGCTCCTAAGTTTTACCATTTTTATGGTCAAGCACTACATTAAGAGTACACCAACTTGGTCTTGTCTAATCCTCACAGTTCTCTGGGGCAGGTATTATCAACTGTGTCCCATGTCTTAGCCTCCACTCCCACATCTGTAAAGAGACAAAAAAAGTGATGAAGATTTGTGCCTAAGCAATATGACCCAGAACCCACACTTCTCACCTCTACCCTCACTGCTTCTTGAGGGTCTACCACTGAGAACCAGATGTCAAGGCTGTGAGAGGGACTGAGACACACTGTAACTACATCACAACCTGCACTAGGGTGTGTGGAAATAAACTATAAGCCCTGAATACTTTGATGTGCCTTGTTTAAAATTAGATTTTAAACCTTGGGCCACAAGTGTCTATGGTATGTCATGAGAAACTGTGAGTGAAGCCTGTTAGCAAAAGCCCTTTTGAAAATACAAAGCACCAAGAGATCTTGTACTCCTTGCTTATAAAGAAAGGAGAGAAGTGAGAGAATATTTACCTACCAGTTTTTATAGTTTAAGTTAAATCTATACTTATTCTTTCTACTTATTTCTATCTTAGAGAGCAACTGAATTTCAGACTCCTTACTAGAAAGGGCGATGAAACTCTCGAACTAGTCACAGGTTTGTTTTCCTAATTATCTTCCATGAGTGTTGTAACCTTACAACTGTACTTTTATATAGAAAACTATCTATGTTGAAATGTGAGGAATTGTGTTGGGCCCCACAAAGGTGTAAAATATGCCATAGGAAGTGGGATTTGCTCACCAACCCTACAATAACTAACCTGCTGAACATAACCACTTACAATTAACACAAGTAAAATAACAAAACTGAGAAGTCTCTTCTTACATTAAAAAAAGCAAAACAAAACATAAAGTCCTCAGGTGATCTACAAGGCCCGACAGGATCTGGCGTCCTGCCACCTCTCTGACCTCATCTACCTGTCACCCTGGTCCAGCCACGCCGGCCTCCTGGTCGTCCGACACACCGAACACGGTCCCACCTTTGCATCTTTGAACTCGCTGTTCCCTTGACTGAGATGTCTTTTGCCCCAGAAACGTGTATGATTTGCTCCCTTACTTCACTCAAGTCTGCGTTCAAATATCACTCCCTCAGGGAGGCCTTCAAATTATCCCATCTAAAACCTACCCATTCATCCCTGCCCTCACAGTCCATCATCCTCTATCTATCCCCTTAGATTGCCTTTTTTTTCCCATAATGCAAATCACCATCTGACACTGTATTATACACTTGTTGATTGCTGACTGGGTTTTGCCCATCAGAATGTAAGCTCCATGAGAGCTATGCTGTATGCGTACGCTGTACCCCAGCCCTGCAATGAGACCTGGCACCCAGTCGGCACTCAGTAAATGACTGAAGTGAAACTAAAGAAAAGATTTGAGGTCCACGACAGGAAACAGCTTGCACTGGGAACCCTGTAACAGGTAGTTTAGGAGATGCCAGAGATGACCTTGAGCATGGAAGAGACCCCTGGGAATTCACAGAAATCTTGGGGGTGATTTTCTGAATGGGGTGGAAAGGGGAATATGGAGTAACGCCAGCTGATACCTGCACTACACATACATTATCTGATTTCATCTTAATATCACAACAGATGAGGGGACTGAAGACCGGAAAGGTGAAGTGACTTAGCCAAGGCTATTCAGGTAAGTGGCAGAGCAGGAATCTGAAATCAGCTCTATTTGACTCTAGAAACCATGTTCTTTCCATACACCACATAGCTTAGGAGAAAGCTTGGCAAAGAGTGTATGCTCAGTTAAGTAACAGTTGAAGGGATAAACAAATGCTTTGTGGAGAAAGTGACAATTTGGTCTTTTTGAGATCAAACAGCCTTTGAAAGGCAGACCAGGAGAAAGAAGGAGCTTGAACAAAAATTTTAGGGTTAGACAGGGGAGGAGCTGTCCAGGGAACACTGAGTACATCGCTTGGCTGGATCTTAGGGTGTCGAAGGAGTGCATTGGGAGATAAGGTCTCAAAGGACCAGAATGTGAAAGATCTTGACTGCTAGGTTTAGGAATTTGGGCTTTACCATGAGACAGCAGGGAGCATTAAGCCATAGAGTAATGTGGTCAGCCACTGCTTTAGGAAGGTCATTCCAGGGTGCCATGGACAGGGTTACCAACGGATTTGTTGTAATAGTCCCAGTGAAAGGTTATCGCCAAAGCAATCTCTTCTCTCTGAAACCCTGAGAGGTTGAGGTTAAAACCTGCCCTGACCTAAATGTTTACACAAAAGCCCCTAGTTGGCAGCAGTGTCCCAAGGAACCGATGAGCCAGGCCCCCAACTAGGAGCTTCTCCAGCCAACTCCTTAGGCTGTGATGGGATGTGATCACCTGGTGGAAAACAAGAGGAGGTGGGAGGGCAATCTGTATGGAGAGAACCCCAAAGGCCTATAGGGAAGGGAGTACATGGAGGTCAGAGGACAGAGTGATGAGTGTCTGGAGGATGGTTGGGGTGGCGTGGGGACAGTGCCGAGATGAGTCTGCATCTGAGAGAAAGAAACTGATGGTGAATGGTCTTGAGTTTCTGGGCTGAGGAAGCTGGACGTTATCCTAAGGGAAATGGGGACCCAGGGAAGATCTTAAGTAGGAGAGAGACGCGACTAAATCTGCGTTTTAGAAAGACCACCAAGACTGCAGTGTGGAGAATGAGAGGAAAGAGACAGGAAGTGGGGAGGACAGGGAGGAGGAGCTGCAGTGATCTTGGGAGAGATGATGAGTGGCCACACAAGGGCCAGCAACTGCAATGGACAGAGAGGGTTAGATTTGTAGGAGATTTAAATAAATTTCATAGAATGAGACGGGGGCATTAAAAATGTAGTTTTGAGGGGCTGGCCCCGTGGCCCAGTGGTTCAAGTTCTGCACGCTCGGCTTCAGCGGCCAGGGTTCCCGGGTTGGGATCCCGGATGTGGACCTACTCCATGTCAGCCATGCTGTGGAGGCATCCCACATGCAAAATAGAGGAAGACTGGCACATATGTTAGCTCAGGGCTGATCTTCCTCAAGCAAAAAAAAAAGAGGAAGATTGCCAATGGATGTTAGCTCTGGGCGAATCTTCCTCACCAAAAAAAACCCACCAAAAAAACCCCCTAAATATAGTCTTGACAGAAGAGAATGAATGTTTTTTCCGTTATTAAATACATTCTGAATTGTTGGGTTTTCTGCCTAAAATCACACTGGAAGAACTCAGATTGTGGAACTTTGAGTCTAAATTCTAGTTCATTCATTCAATAATCCTGACCAGTCTGTGGTGGGAACTGGGGACAAAGGGCTCACTTAGCAGTCGCCTCCCCAGTCTGGTGGAAGGACAGTCAACTCCTGTACAGTGTGGACAGCGCTTTGATGGAGGAAACAGGATACCGTGGGGTCCAGCGGGGGAACCTGATCCGGAAGGTTTCCAGGTAGAGGAGACTTTTAAGCCCAGGATATCAGATAAAGGATCTCACAGAACAGTCAGTGAACTTAACTTAGCCCTGGAAAAGAAGGGGACCTGGAAGGAGCGTCGTTGTCTATTCACCCCTTTTCGTCAAAAACCGTAGACGTCACCTTATGCGCCACAGGTAGCCCAGGTGAGCTACACTCCCCAGGGGCCCGGCGCTAACAAAGCCACTGCAGCTCGCTCTGGGAGCGAACGCACCTCCCAGACTACCACGTGTACAGCGTCCATAAGAGCCGGGGCCGGGACCAGAGCCCGCAGCAGCCAGGCTGTGATTGGAGGAGGCCTGGAGCCCGCCCCTCGCCAGCCCAAGAGTGCGGCTCTGATTGGTGGAGACACCACATAGCTCCGCCCCTCCTGCGGGGACAGAAAATGAGGCTAAGGATGTGGGTGCACGATAGCTGAGCCGGGCGTGGGGCATGGCTGTTAGGGTCTGCGGAGGATAGAGGGTCGCTCCGGTCCCGTCTGCACCCGCGGTGGACTGCTGCCCATAGAGAAAAGGCGTCAAGGGACCGGAAGCTGTGCCTCCAGGAGCATTGTGGGCCACGGCTGGGGCGGGCCCGGTCTCCCGGCGCCTGCGCGCACCTCGTAGTTTGGGAAACGGCCGGCGCTCTGCACGGTGGTGCGATCCTCGTGCGGGGAGGGAACCGGGGGGTGAGCTCTGGGGCCTTTTCAGATCCGCGTCTGGACCCTTGGCCCGGGGTAGGGGTAGGGTGCCGCCGGGCTCTGCCCCGCTTCAGCGCTTCTGGCGCGCGGACGCCGAGCAGCGGCACGGGCTCTGCGCGCCATCTGCTTTGCACACTTAAGCTCTGGTCCCTGGTGCGCCCCTCCCGTCCCATCCCCACCCCACTCTTGTGTCTTTTCCAGTCAGTGGGAACAGCCGCCAGGGTGCCGGCATAGATTTTAAGAGCCCCGAGTGCAGCCCTGGCACCCCGGGCTCCTGACTTTCCTTTTTGCGCTTCCCCTCCGGGGGAGCCCCCGTGAAGCTTACCGAGAGAACTCCTTTCAACAGAAGCTTTTTTGGGTACACATAAGGCTTCCTCCGTCCCACTTAACCTCCCACTTGACCCCAGCCCTTCTCTGACCCTCACTCCTCACTTGTGAGGTGGGGATGGATAACTCCTCAGATTCTTTGTACCTAATGATAATACATATATTCACTTCCATTTACTAAATACTTCTTTTCCCTTCTCACTCCCTCCTGAGAACCTCTTCATGTCAAGATTTTATAATTTTGCCTGTGCGCAGTTATGAAGGCTTCAACAGGCAAATTACCGCCACCACCCCCCCCCGCCCCCCGCCGTTTCGACCGCTGAGCCTCTAGGGACAAATATCCTTGGTGCTTTATTACATCAACTATTTTCTGAGTGCTCGCTGCGTGCCAAGCCCTACATTTAGTGCTGAAGACCCAGCTGAACCAAATCGACTTCTTTCCGTATAATGCCACAGGAAAGGAACAGATGAAGTGCTCTTGAAATTCAGGGGTGAGAGATGAGGGTCAGAAGTCTTTAGAGAGGAGGCAGTAACATATAAGCTGGAACCAGAGGGCATTTCCAAAAGAAATGTGTGGGAGAACATAGCTTGACAGCTCACTGGGCCCATGAAATGAACATGGTTCATTTTGCTTATATGGGGGTCGGGTGGGGCTAGGGAGTAGTTGGGTATGGGATAGGGGTTGTGTAGTATAATTGCTAAAAAGCAGGGGTTTTAGCATATTTGCTGTGAGACTTCAGGCATATAAGCTCTCTGAACCTGTGAAATGCATATATAGTACTTACCTCACATTCAAGATAATGCATGTCAAGGCCTGGGCATCAAGGCCAGCACATAGCTATCATTTTTTGAATACCTTCTATCATATGTGAAGGAAAATGGGAATGCCTTGAATGCCAAGATATTTAGATTTTCTCTGGGTAAGAGGGATCATACAGATTTTTGAGCCATAGAGGATACTGATCAGAGGTGCTTGGAAGGGACTGGATCTCAAGTCAAAAAGTCTAAAGCCACTCTAGCAGCTGCTTCTCTCCCACTCCCATCCAAATCTCCCTACCCTCAACCCACAAGCATTTCAAAACCATGTTTCTAAAAACCAGCCATTTATATCTGTTTAGGTAAGTTACAGAGGGAGTAAGGTGGTGTATTTACAAGTTGGTTTGTCCAGAAATACTATAACTTAGTGTCTGTATTTAATATTGACAACCAAAAAAATATATATAAATATCTTCCATCTATACACAGCAGGGCAGGAGTGTCCGTGTCTTCTTGAGCAGTGAGTTAGCCTCCCGGCGGCCCTCCTCTGATAGTGATGGATCGTCTGGCCCTCAGTGCAAAGGAGGCTAGAACCTGGCAGCCCATTCTGGCCCTTCCTCTCTCCTCCCTGCACTCCAGTGCTTCCAACTGGTCTCAGGCAAGGAAAGCCTAATTTGAGTGGTTGGGTAGGAAGAGATAAGAATGGGCAAATCCTGATGGAGCCTGACCACTAGGGTGGGGAGATCCAGGCCAACAGAAGGGAGTGGCCAGAGCCACCTCTTGAGTAGAAGCCTCATAGTTCATAG
Source organism: Ceratotherium simum simum (assembly GCF_057802395.1). NCBI lineage: Eukaryota > Metazoa > Chordata > Mammalia > Perissodactyla > Rhinocerotidae > Ceratotherium > Ceratotherium simum. The sequence continues at coordinate 16,258,579 of NC_141921.1, read as the reverse complement.
TTCGTAATTTGATTAGTGTGTCCTTGGTCACGGGTCCAGCCCTACAGATTAGCTTGGTGAAGAAGGCAAGTGTCTAGGCAGGGCTTGGTCACCACGCTCCGGCACTGAGCCATTCAGGGTGAAGCCTGGGGGGTGGGTGCAGGAGATTCTGGCTGATAAAAAAATAATAACAAAATCAGTAATAAAAAAAATTATAAAATCTGTTGCTTGTCTGAATAGATCTGAGCAACAGTGTTGCTTTTGTTAAAATCCTGGAGCCAGTAAAGTCCTGAATATTCTTCTGGACATCATTGCTGGCTGAAGAAGAGCCCCAGGCCCGGCCCTGCTGAGATCTGTCAGTTTGGAAGTCTCATCCAGCTGCCTGTGCTCTGAAAGATACTTGGGGCTGCCAGGAGCAGGCCGGGCTGGTGGTGTGGGGCGCCTCACACTTGGGAATCAGCCCCCAGCGGGTGGAACAGCTCCTCGGGTGTCTTGTCACTTTGGCTGGCTCCCCCCTGCCGGAAACCAGAAGCAATCTCATCGAAGGTCCGGCCTTTCGTCTCGGGAACTTTGAAGTAGGTGAAGATGAAGAACAGAACCAGGAGCACAGTGAAGATGACGAAGACATACGGACCACACAGTTGCTGAAAGACACAGACACACTTGGTTGAGTCCTGACCCTACATCCTGGTTGTAGGACCTTGGATACATCTCTACCTCTGGGCCTTTGATCTGAAAAAGGAAGTAACCACCCCCAACCCAGGAGGGCTGGGATGACAGATGCGACTCTGCCTGTACCTGGCAGGTCACAGACTCCAGGGAGTAGTTCCCACTACAGAGCAGTATGGAGATAATTCAAAGCTGAGGAAAGAACCCTGGACTTGAGGTTAGGATTCTTAGCTGTGTGACCTGGGCCTCTGAGCCTTAAGTTCCTCCTCAGCGTGATTCCAATGAGAATAGCTGGGGGAGCACTCTGCACAGCACTATGGCGTCCTGCATGTGAAATGCTGAGTAGGGAGACAATGGGGGTTCTCACCTCCACATACTGGAAGCACATGCCCACCAGGAAATTTGAGGCCCAGTTGGAGAAGCCAGAGACAGCAATGGCAGCTGGGCGAGGACCCTGGCTGAAGAGTTCAGCCACAATGAACCATGGGATGGGGCCAGGGCCCACTTCAAAGAAGGCCACAAAGCCAAAGATGGCCACAATGCTCAGATAAGACATCCAGGGCAGCTGCTCCTGTTGAGGACAAGAGAGAGGAGGAAAGTTAGATTGGGCTGTGATAGAGCCTCAGAGGAGAGAGAAACTGCAGAGGCAGCCAGCCCAGGGCAGGGCTAAGGGCTCTGGGCTGGAAGGCAGGAAGCCTGGGGTTGATCCTGGATTTGCAGTGTGACTCAGGTACCCTGCAGTGGGTCTCAGTTTCCTCATCTGAACAAAATGATCTAAGTCCTGCAGTGACTGTGAGCTCGAGTCTACCCTCTGGAATGGTAAAGTGGTGTGCATGTAGGAAGTGCTAAGAGGAGGTCCCTGTGGTCCCTTGGCTCTGGCTGCAGAGCCGTTGGCCTGCAGCAGGAGGATGTGGAAGAACATTCCTGAGGATGAGTGTTAGAAGGCTTGTAAGGTGCTCTGCTCAGGGCTGGCACAGAGGAGGCCCCAGGCATGTGGTTCTGTACAGAATCATTCTCCTTGAGGAGGCCACAATAGAAAAGTTACAGGCTTTGGTTCAGATTCCGGATCTGCCGCTCATCACGTGCCAGACGTCTCGGCAGTCACCAGACTTTCTAAGCCTTAGTTCAGCTGTAAAATGAGCACACGAGTGCTTTTCTTGCCCTGAGGTTGGACAAGTGAGTGTTCATGCATGTGAAACACCTGGCACAGGGTTATGACAGAGGTTACAGGCACAGGCGTGGGGCCAGCAGACCTGAGGTCCTTTCCCAGCTTCGGCCTTTATCTGCTGCGTTACTAACCTCATGAAGACTAGGGTTCCTCACCTGTGAAATGGGAGTACTCATTGAACTACACCTGCCAATCATGAGAACTGAGCGAGATGGGGCATGTTTCCACGCCTGTGGTGAGGTAGTGAGGAGGGCAGTACTTTCTAGGGCAGTTCTGAAGATGAATTGAGGCTACAGATGAAGACCTGGAAAGGTTTAATATTGGGCAAAGCAGCTCCCTGGGGAGAGGGAACTTGGGGTCTGGGGCCAGAGGTGCTGTCGTGAGAAAGCCCCAAGCAGGGAGGAGCCAGTTCAAGACAGGAAGTGAGGGGGCTGGAAGAGACAACCTAAGGAGCCAAACGGTCAGGTCGGAGCCAGGAGAGCACGGAACCAGGGGGAAGGCAGCGCCCCCCGCCCGGCCTCTGGGTGCTGCTGGCCAGGTTGGGGCTGAGCCAGGCACTCTGGGATCTGAAACCCATGTGAGCTTTCCACCCACCCCCTGCCGCCTCACCCCGAGAGTGTGGCAACTCACCAGCAGTGCCAGTGCGATGGTCATGAGCACAGCACAGCCCGCCATGCCACCCAGCCCGATGAGGTGCAGGGTCCGCCGGCCGGCTCGTTCCACCACAAACAGCTGTGGGCAGAGACAGTGTCAGTGCCACCCCTGCCTGGTGCCCCTCTGAACCCCTCTTCCCAGAGGCTCGCCCCAAGTGCTGGGAAAGCCACATGGCACTGCAGAGACCGAGAGTAAGATGGTATCACCTCCTCCCTGGGGCTTGGCTTGGGAACCACATAGGATCCAGAGGAGAGAGCTGGCTCTAGAGCCCGACAGCAGTACAGAGTGGGAGAGCTGGCCCTGGAGAGCCAGACAGCTGAGCATCCTGGCTGTGACCTTGGGCGAGCCATTGCACTTCTCTGAGCATCAGTGTCATCAGCTGTTTGATATGTGTAATGAACTTGACAAGTTGTTGAGGATGAAATAAGATAGCACTTATGGAGCATGTGACACAGGCCTGGCCCGCAGTAAATGCTGCCATTCGGTCATGAGGCCCTGAGGCTGAGCTGGACCCTGGCTGTTGACTGGTGGGGGCAATGACGCAGACTCACCGACACGACTGTGAAGGCTGTGTTGACGATGCCAGCGCCGATGGTGGCATACACAGGCTGCTGCACCCCCGCCTTCTCAAAGATGCTTGTGGAGTAATAGAAAACCTACAGGACAGAGAAGTCGTTGGGGCTCAGCCGGGCCCTGCCCCTGCCTCTATCCCAATGGGTGCAGGACACAGGGTGAGTCAAGAGTGCAGGGGACACTGCACAGTGCCCTTATGGGTTTAGGTTCTAAGGGAAAGCTTCTCCTTTGGCAGGGGCTTCTTAAGTTAGGGATCTGTTCGCAGCACACACTTGACCAGAGTTTGGCTGGGGCCCCGGGAAAGGGTGTGTGGGGCACTCACGGCGTTGATGCCTGACAGCTGCTGGGACAGCTGCAGCATCACGGCGATAAGGATGGGCTGGCGGTAGATGGGTGAGCGGAACAGCTCCAGGATGGTGACCTTCTTCTCCCGCATCATCTGCCGACTCTCCTCCTTCATCTCCTGCAGGTCGCGGGTCACGTCTCCCGTCCCACGCAGCTTCTTCAGCACTGTGGGGACCGGAGGGAAGGCGGGGGTGGCTCAGCGGGAATAAGGCCAGGGCCAGGGGCTGGGGAGCAGGGCAGGGTCTCGCCCGTACCACTCTTGGCCCGGTTCTCCTCATTGCGGTTGATGAGCAGGAAGCGGGGGCTCTCGGGGCAGAAGGGCAGCAGGATGCACTGGATCACGGCTGGGAGGAAGGTGATGCTCAGCAGCAGGGGCCACAGATCCTCGGTGCCCATGATGGAGTCCAGGCCAAACACCTGGGGAAGCAGGGCAGGGGGTGGGGGAGGGTGGCCACGAGTGCCCTCATCTTGGCCCCCACTCCAACCACGGTGGCCTTCACCTGCTTTGTGTCAGCTGCTGCTTTAGAGGAAGGCCTCCAGTAGTTCTGGAGGCTCTGCCACTAAGATGTGGCTTAACTTCTCTGACCTTCAGTTTCCTCATCTGTGACAAGGGGCAAGTAGGACCTACTTTACAACGTTAGTGGAGGACAAATGGCACAACTACAGATGTGTCCGGCACAGGGCATGGGGGCTGCTCCTCTGCCACAGGACGATTTTAAGGATGGGGAAGGGAAAGCCTCCTGGAAAGAGGATAGTCTATCTATAAAGGCCTCAAGGCCTGGAGGCGTGGAAGAGCCCGGCATGCTGAGGAAGCAGTGGGCTTCCCTGTGGTTGGATCCCCAAGGTGAGAGGAAAGGACACGAGGCTGAGTGGGCTGGGACGAGAGGGTCAAGTCATCTGGACTTGCTTTCCTGCCAGGGAGGCCCTGGGAGCACCGTGAGTGGTGGTGTGTTCTCTGGGCCCTGTGCCTAGGATGTGTACCATGAGGCAGGCTGTCCTTTGCAGGGTTGTGGAAGGCTGAAGTCTAATCAGGGGACTGTCTGGACACAGGCCCAAGATTCACTGGAGCTGTGGGGTGGAGGCAGAGCTGGGCGAGCAGACCCTGCCCCAGCTTACCTGGGCGATGAGGATGCCAATGACGACGCTCAGCTGGTGTAGGGTGCCCAGGGCCCCGCGAAGGGCCGTGGGGGACACTTCCCCCACATACATGGGCACGAAGCCCGTCGTCAGGCCGCTGTACACACCGATGATGAAGCGGCCCAGAATTAGCATCTCAAAGGACTTGCTCAGTTTCGAGAAGCCCATGAGCACAGCAGACACGAAAGCCAGCACGTTCACCATCAGCATGGAATTCCGCCTAGGGGTGGGGTCACCGGTCAGGTGGGTCCCTGGATTCCCCCCAGACTCCCCAGGGGCTGGGTCCTAGAGAATACCCTGGAACAGGCAGGGAACTCTCCCCCATCTCCCACTCCCATCTGGGACTCCCTGGGCAGGGCCAGGACCCCTTCTGCTCACCGGCCAAAGCGGTTGACAAAAAGGCCCACAGAGAAGGCACCAAGCATGCCCCCTATGGAGAAGATGGCCACGGAGAGGGACCAGAGCGTGGTGAGTGTGGAGGGCGAGATGGGTTCCCCATAGCGGTGGATCCACGTCTCGTTGTAGAACTCCTCGATTACCTGCAGGGGGAGAGGCAGCCTGGTGGGTGGGACCAGGACCCAGTCTTCTTTTCCCCTTGCACTCTCCCTGCAAAGGCGGCCATTTCATCCCGAGATGCCGGAGAGGGCCCTGCATCCATCCAGGCTAGGCCCCAAACTCACTGCATGTTCTTGAGCCAAGTCCCTTCCCTTTTTCCAGCCTCAGTTTCCCCATGAGAGACACAAGAGACTGGCTCCATCTCCGAGAGCGGGGCCAGTGCTCACGCTTCCCCCAGGTGTGGTTTCCAGTGCCCTGTGGTTTCACAGGCTCCACAGGACTTGCTGGGGATGATGGCAAATGAGCAGTTGTGGAAGTTCAGGCACAGAGCAGAGAGAGGTTCAGAGAGGAAGTTCTTTTCCCACTGGCCCCTTTTCTCCTCGAGGTGCCTAAGGCGCCAGTTCCTGCCAGCTGGCCCTCTCCTCAACCCCCCTGCTGGGGAGGAAATACAGCTGGACAGACAGGTCCTGCCATTCCCGAGGCCCTGGGAGAAAGGGAAGGGCAGGTTCTCTGACTGTGCACTCAGAGCCTGGTGTGACCAGAGTGCACACAAACCATGCTCGTGAGACTCACGCTGCTGCGTTCTGTCCCGCAGGCCCAGCTCCTCGTGGCTGGCCTAGGAGTTCCACCTTGAAGGACCTGTGGCCTCCTCCCCTCTCCCAGATGCCCAGCTGGGAGGTAAAGGGAAGGCTACAGACAAAGAAGCAGTTCCAGGAACTGGAGACACCTGCTCTAGCACAGGACTACTCGCCAGCTTTGCCCCTACCCAGGGAAGGGTCTGGCCGGCTGCCAGCAATGGGGCAGGTGGGCAGCACCTGTTCTGCCCGAGCACACTCACCCTACTCTCAGGCAACGCAGACACACACCCAGTGCCATGGGACTGGCCAGACCCACCCAGCCACCTGCGGTGCTGGGCACAGGCCCAATGTATTCAGAGACAGCTTCCTGTGCACACATGCCATCACACACACATCCTCTGTTCACATCATCTGAATATTCCTGGCTGAAGCCAGTTACAAACCTGCATGCCCCTCCTCCCCTTACCACTTGCAGCTCAAGCTCAACTCCGTAGGAACCCAGCCCATGCCACAGCCCTCGCCAAACGCAGGCTGCATGTTCCTACATCACAGCAGTGCAGTCTCCCATACAACCTCCACTCTCACTGCTCCTGGCCCTCCCTGAGCCCCCTGAGCCCCAGGGCTCGAGCAGACAAGGAGGCTGTGGGTAGCCACAGTTGCCAAAGGGGAAACTGAGGCCCACAGGCCCAGGAATGCCGACTGAGTATGCTGGGCATGGCCCCACAGTTGCAGTGGGTCCTTGGCCTCTAACCATCCTTTTCCTGCCCTGCTGCCATGATCTGTCCCAGATCTGGAGACACTTGACAGAGGCTGGCTCCAGGGGGTTAGCATAGATTGACAAGGGGATGTGCGGGGGGCGAGGCAGCCCAGGGAAGCCAGACAGTGCAGGGGTTAGGAACCTGGACACAGCCAAGTTCAGATCTCAGCTCTGCCACTTATCTCCAGTGTGACCGAGGGCAAATTATTTCATCTCAAATGACAACTTTAACAATATCTCCTTCATAGAGCTGCAGGCAATTAATGACACATACTTACAGAGCCTACCCAGTGCCTGGCACCATCACTGAGCCAAGGGACCCCACCACATTCCAGTAGTGACCTGAAGGCAGTACAGACCACTGACAAAGTTGAACCAAGCCCGCATCCCAGACTTCAAAGTCAAAGCTCCTGCCAGATATCAGTCCTGATATCACCTCCCATTATCTCCACCTTCGCTGGACGCACCATTTCCCCACCCTCCGTGGTTTCTCTGTCTGGAGAGCCCACCCTGCCTTACCAGACTGAAACCTTTTGAGATCCAGCTCAAAGGGTCCCGGGAGTCTGTCCTCCCTGAGGGCAGGAACCCCAGTGGAGTCCCATCAGTGCCTGTCCCAGAGCTAGTGCCAGGGACGCCTGGTGATGAACGGAGGAGTCAATGAGGAAGGGCCCTGGGCTCTCCTCCTGGAAGCCCCTGCTTTCTGCTGGGGGCAGAGGGAAACAGAACAGAAAGGGCTTGTGTTCTTCAAGGGACAAAACCAGCCCCAGAGGAGGACTGGATGGGAGCAGGAATGCTCCATTTATTGGGCTCTGCAGAGAACAAGCTGTCCTGGGTAAGGGAACTGTCCACATAGATGACGCTCACCCCTCTGTGGGCCCAAACTCCCCTGACCCATCATCTGGATGGAAATCATTCTCCCTCCTGTCACTCTCCCTTTGCTGCCCACGAGCAGGGCTCCAGGGCACTGATGTCCATGAGGCTCTCTACAGGGGCAAGGAGAGGTGTTTGCCCCAGATGGCTTTTAATATTTGCATTCTGTAGTTCTCAGGGTCTTCCCCCGCACCCCCGTGGTTCAGATGCTTGTCTGATACAGCTTTCCACATATCATATTAAATTTTGCCAAGAAGTCAGCTAATGGAACCTGTTTCAATTGTGTGCAAAGAAAGAGTCAATAAATAAGGGCTTACTACTTAAATGAGATTAAGGATCAGGGGTGAGGTTTCTGTTTTGGCAGCTCAGGTCTTTAACCCTCTTCTTAGAGTGGGCTGGAGATGCTGAGACAGACAATAAGAGGACCATGTGTAGATGAGGTGTTACCAGAAGCCCCCAACTTAACTCTCCAAGCTGCGGTAACATGTCAGAGGGACCAAACCTTGTCCAGAGCTAGCTCCTCCTCTGTGGCTCGTGAGCCCCTCTGCTACTTAAACCATTTTATGGGGTTGAGGAAGGGTGTGCAGCCAGCCCCCTTCACCTTCACCTTTGGCTCATCCTCTCCTGGCCCCCGTAGCACTTCCTGGTCAAGCCAGGGCTGCACAGTGGGTTCCCATCTCTTGATCTGGTGCTTGAGATTTCTGAGAAGAAGCTACGCCCAGTTTTCCACTCCTGCTGCTATTGTGGGGCTCTATATCCTCTACCCCCTGGGGGGGCATGCCCATGTGGGGCTCAGAGCTGGCCCCAGGCCCAGGAAAGGCAGGGAGTCTCTAGAGAATCAGAAGAACCCCATGGGGATAAGTTCTGGAGTCATTTCTCCCACCCAGTCCAGCAGTGGCTGGGTGGCCCCAGGGGAAGAAGAGCCTACTGACAACTCCCTCACAGGATCCCACAGACCCCGTCTCCACAGGAAGGTACTGGCAGCCTCCTCAGCTCCAGCTCACATTTGAGATGAGGCCTCGCGTGTGCCTCTTCTGAACGCTCCCACCTCATGCGCTTGTCACAGGCCAGGCAAATGCCCTTGACCCTGCCATGGCTCCCCATCCAATCAATCACCAGGTCCTGTCTTGTGCCTCCAAATCTGTCCTACTCTCCACCCATGCAGCACCTGCCCTAGATCTCGCCTGGGCTCTGTTCCTGACTCCTCCCATCCATCGAAGCCAGATTCTGCTTCCCACAATTAATTACTCCCCAACGTGGCAGTGGAGCCCTGCACGTTGAATGCCCCAGGCTCAGCCATTGCCTGTATCTCTGCTTCCTTCTTAACCTCTCCACCTCGCCAAGGGTCTCCGTGAGTGCATGCGTGCTGGGGAGAAAAGAGGCGCCTCACCAGTGTGAGGGGGGCTGTCATGGTATCAGCCTGTCTAGACTTGGGGGCTATTAGAGATCTCTGTCCAGTCACCTGCTCATTGCACTAGAGGGCAGAGGTGCACTTGGCGACACTGTGGGGCCAGCATGGAGAAGCTGCGATCACTTGGACTGGAGGGTTTCCAGTAAAAAGCTATTCTTCACCCCGGCAGTTCTCCTGGGGGTGGGGGAGGGAGGCTCATGTCCCTTCTGACTCCTTGGGAATCTCCCCTCCTCCCACCCCAGGCAGCTGTGGGTGATGGACCACAAGTCTGCCTGTCTACAGAGGAAGCTCTGACTTCCTCTGTGTGCAGGCGGTGTCTGCAGTGAGGCCCTGGGCATGAGGCGGAGCACGCTGCCCGGCACGCGGAAGAAGCCGTTACTCTCGCTGTTATTGTTCTCTCAAGGAGAGAAGCCGCCACCTTCCAAGGAGCATTACAGACAGGGTTTTCCATTTTTAAATTGCTGGAAGACAAAGCATTACCATTAAGGAAATTACAGAGTAAGCAAGAACCTGAAGGAACTAGGGGCCTGCCTCAGGAAGTAACGCTCTACCTACAGACCCTGCCTGGCTGCGCCTGGCAGAGGGACCCAGAAGGCTGCAGAGCCCCAGAGCAGACTTCAGCTCAGGGGAAAGAAGAGCTTTCCAGCCTTCAGAGGATAAGATTACCCACCTTACAGGTAGTGAGTTCCCTGTCAGTGGGGAACATGCAAGTCCAAGTTATCTAGAGCAGGGATTGGTAAACATTTCATGTAAAAGGCTAGATAGAAAATATTAGCGTCTGCAGACCACATATGGCCTCTGTCACTTATTTTTCTTCTTTTTTCCCCCCAATCTTTTAAAAATATAAAAACTATTCTTAGCTCACGGGCCATATAAAAACAGGTCGCTAGCTGGATTTGACTCTCCTGCCCACCCTTGATCTAGAATTCTAGACTACTGCCAAGAGAAGGAGTCTATGCTTGGAACTTCTGGCTGGTCTCACCATCATTCCCTGTAGACATTCCTCTACCCCAGGAGGCCTGGGTCGTCTAGATTATCCCAAGAGGGAGTTAGAGCTCCCTCTCAACCCTCTCTTCTCTCTTCTAGATGTTACTGTGGGGATGAAGGGGTTAAACAGCCATCCAAGCTTTGAGCTCCAGTTAGAAGGAGGAAAGGCCAGCTTGCCCAGTTTAGTCCCTCAGCCTGGCCTTGAGGCCTATTCCCTCTTCTCTGCCCTCCCCTCCCCACCAGCTGGGGCTGCCCCCCACCCAGCCCAGAGCTTATGTCTCCATAGCAACTCTCAGCCACACCCCAGGGTCGGCTGGGAGTTCAGAGCCAGAGGCTACTGGTGGGGCTGGACAGATAGCCCCGCCTGCTGGGGCCCCTGGGGCCTCTCCCTGGGACTTGGGGGAAGAGGCCCAGGCAGCCAGATGGAGTTAGAAGCTGGGCCCCGACTTCACAGCAAAGGACCGGACCACCCAGGATGCTTCTTCAGAAGAGGCCTGACATGACTTCTCTCTAAACCCAGGCCAGGCCTTCGCTTGGCCCCTCACTGCTCCCTGGCCTCCAGGTCTCCCCTGCAGACAGGGGGATCTTTACCTCCCCGTGGCAGGCTCTGCTCACAGCCTTTCTTGGCCCCCACCCCCAGCCCTCAGGACAAAGTGTCTTCTCCCACTCCCACACAGCAACTCCCCCTTACCACCTGGGAACCCCACACCTCGGCATCTTCCCTCGTGCTGCTTCTTCGCCTTCTGCCTGGTGAGCTTTCCTTCCAGAGAATGCACAAACACTCCTTTCCTGATCACCACCCCTCTTTCCCTGTTGCAGTGGTTCTCAAACAGGGGCGACTTGGCCCCCCAGAGGACATCTGGCTATGCCTGGAGACATTTTTGTTGTCACACTGGTGGGGTGCTCCTGGCATCTAGTGGGCAGAGGCCAGGGATGCTGCTAAACATCCTAGAACACATGGGACAGACCCCACAACACTAAAGAACTGTCTGGCCCAAAACATCAATAGTGTTGAGGAAAACCCTGCTCTGTGGGCCAGGTACCTTCTCCCTCCCCCTTCTCTGTCCCCACTGGCCTGTCCAGATTTCCATCACTGCCCTGGACAGCTAACTACGAGGTGCTGTGTGCTCCCTCCAGACTCATTTTCAACATGGGGACGGTCTGATCCATCTGTGTTGCTGGGTCCCAGCACAGGGCAGGGGGTGGAAAGAGTTGTCACTAATTGATCCACAGGCCGTCAATCTGAGGGACTGAGATGATGTAGCTCTGACAGGGTATAATGGTGAGAGAGGCTATGCAACTGTTGAGCTGTCTGTACATGCCTGAGCTTGACTCAGCTCAGAAGTCAGAGCAGGAAGGACCAGCTGGGCAACAGCTGCAGGTGTGTGAAAGGGTGTCCACCTGACTATAGTGTAACAGCCATTCTTTCTGCACTGGTCACGGATGCAGACTGGAGCCAGACCCCCTGGATTCGAATCCCAGCTCTGCCACTTACTAGCTGTGTGTCTTTGGTTTCACTGCTTAACATTTCTGTGCCCCAGTTTCTTATAAAACAGGGATTATAGTGCCTACCTAATGGGGTTATTATAAGAAACGAATGAATTACGGTCTCTAAAGTACTTAGAACACCTGGCACACAGTAAGCTGTGAGGGTTTGTATTAGTGGAGATGGGTGAAGGGGAGAGGGGACCCAGAACTCTTTGGATCTAGGTAGAGATAAGGAGAGGGTGCCTGGAGCCTGCAGCCTGGAGCCCAGCTCAGCCCAAGGGGGCAGAGGGCTTGGGCTGGGAGGTGGGTCCTGCCTCCAGTATTTTCACTCACCAAGTGGGTCAGCTTGGGCAGAACTCGTCTGCTCTCCAGACCAAGTTCCTCCTTTGTCAAATAAGGAGGGTTGAGCCAACGGACCATCAGGCCCCTTTTAGGCCAAACTGTCTGGTTTCTGAGGATGCCTCATTCTCAGACATGCCTGACACTGTCCCTTGGCCAGGAATTCATGGTTTCTAAATGGCCTTTAGTCATCTCTGTTGGCAATTAAGCCATTTGGGGAGGGGAGAGGCAGTTCTCCATCCAGCCAGGATGGTGGTCAGGATGCCCTTGTTCATTTATTCACTCTCTGTGGCTGGGCTCGCCTCCTCTGCCTCCTCCCCGCTCCGCCAGAGAGACAGGAGGCCTGGTGGGGGCACGCCACAGGGATGTTGTCATCACTCACGCAGCGTGGGGCAGGGGCAGGGCGGGTGGGTGAGGAGGGGTGAGGCCTGGAGTCCAGTTGCCAGTTTCTTCCTTTATGAGAGGGGAAGACAACCTCAGCCCCACCCCTGCCTCGTGAGGCTACTGTTAGGAGATAATTTATGGGGAGGTGCTTTGTAAACATTTAAGGTAATGTTATGATTAATTAAGCACTTCCAGGAGGAAGCCCTTGGGGGCCTGTTCTATGGAGCAGACCAAGCTTCTGCTCATGAACAGCAGTCCTGGATCCTCACCATTTGTGGGGCAGTCTCCTCTGGAGAGAGAGCAGGCCACCCCGCCGGCCCAGCACAGTTTCTGAAGAGAAGTTCTAAACAGAGCAAGTCGGTCGGCATGTCCATAGTCCTCCATCAGTGGAACACTTCAAGCCACTACATCTCTGCACAAGCTGTCCCCATTGCCGGGGAGACCTGCCCCTCCTTCCCATGGGGCCAACTCGCCCTTCAAGGTCTAGCACAGTAGCCAACTCCTTCATGAAGCCCTTCCTCTCTCTCCCATCACCCCACCCCAGCATTATTCATTCCTTCCTCTTTGCTCCCATAGCACCTTGAAGCCCTACATTAATTATACTCTGGCTTTTCCAAGGGGTCTCCTCTGCCCCTCTGGATGGGGAGTCTTTGGAGGGCAGGGACAGGGCCCAGCTCAGACCATGAGTTAGGCAGCTCCCTGAGGGCCAGGATGTGCCTGCTGTGTTCACAGCTCTATCCCTCCCCACTTTCTAGGACAGTACCTGGCACAGTCCCTGTTGAAGGAAAGTGTTGGCAGAACCAAATCACTGTGCCGTCCCAGGACAGTGGCTTCAGTGCCTCCCAAAGCGTGGCAGTGGGCTCTGAGCCACACTTTCATCTCTTGTGTCGTCCTAGTCCCTCTTCACATGTGAAGTTTATCACTTCTAATCTGCTCCTGGTTGGAAAAACTACGGCCAGGCTGGTGTAAAGTACAAGAGTAAACAGATGGAGAGGGCTGAGTGCACGCCCCAGGAAATGCCACTAGAGCTCAGTGTGTGCACTGTCAGGGCTGGCCACTCGGGTCTCATGCGCTGGTTTCTGGCACGACCTTTGGACAGGCGCCCACAAAGCCTCCTATAAATGCTGTTTCCAAGCTCAGCTGAGCCCTCTGGGCTGCCCACAGGGCGTTGTGGACACCTGGCCAGCGGCCCCTCATCTTCCACGGTTCCCTTGTTTCTGAAGAGACAGGAGGCCCCAAGAATTGGAGAACTTCACTCTGGATTCGTCCACTTCCGCAACCTCAGGAGTATCTTAGTCCCTCCAGGCTTCAGCTCTGCTCCACCTCCACCTGCCTCCTAGAGGACCCCTTGCCTTCCCTCCTTATCCGACCTTCTCCTCTGCTGATTCCTTACAACTTGTTTAAAAATGAAGCCTTCATCTTAAAAAAAAAACCCTAGCCAGACAACCCCCCAGCTACCAGCCCCCTTTTTTCTCCTTTCTCCACAAGTCTCTTGGAAGGGCTGTCTCTACTCTTTCCATCTCCCCCTCTTTCTCCAGCCCACTGCAGGGAGGTTTCTACCCACACGGCTCCACCCAGCCAGCCTGTGCCACCACAGGCTCCTGGTCAGGTCTTTCACGTTGAGCATTCAGCAACACGGGGCCGATTTGTCCAGTTTGTCCAGGTCAACCTCTGGGTCACCTGACAGCACTCCTCCACTCCGCTCATCCACCCGCTATTTACCGAGTGTCCATGACTACGGGTAGGACTGCTCTAAGGACACCACTGTGAACAAACCCCACCAACACCCTTGCCCTCAGGCGCTTCCATTCTCCTGTCTTTGAGGTTCTATCTCTGGCTTAGAGGTGCCTGCTCTTCTTCTACTGAGGACCCTCTTCTATCAATGGGGATGTCCTTTGGGGCTTGGCCCTCACTTCTTTTATTCCACAGCGTCTCTCTAGGACATCTTCCGCTACTGCTCTTTAGATACCAGTGACCAACTCACAACTGTCCTCCAGCTGACTCCCCTCCTAAGAAATAGACCCCCTGCCAAGTGCTTCCTGTACGAGTCCGGCTGCGTCACCCCAGACCTCCCTTCCTGCACATCCCACGTGCACCTCTTAGCTCCTCCCATACCTGCTCCTCCTCCAGACCCCACATCGCCCAAGCCAGAAAAAACCTAGAAGCCACTTTTAAACCCTATTGTCCTCACACTGAACTGATGACCAAATCCTGCCGATCTTCCTACTTAGTGTTTGTCTTTCTGCCCCTATTGCAACAGCAGCTTTCTCACCAGTTTCCCTGTCTCTAGTCTCACATTCTCAGAGCCATTCCACTGCACCAGATGCCTGAATCATTTCCCTAAAACGCAAATCTGATTATATCTGCCCTCTTCAACGGGTGCCTATTGTCCTCAGTCTAAAGTCCATACTCTCTGGCTTAGCCTACGTGTTGGTGCCCACATGCCCATTCTGATTGTGCCAGGCCATGCCGGTGGCTGGGTATTTTGCAGATGAAATCTACCCACAAGGCTCTTTGTGGTCAGGCTCTGCTTACCTTGTTGGCCTCCCAGCTTTCTCTCTTCCTATTCACCTTAGTGATGCACCAGACTTTCTCTCCTCTGGGCATTTTATTCTCACCTTTGCAGGCCCCCTGCTCACCCCAACCTTGTTTTGTTTCTGGAAAACATCTCCTGTATCCTGACCTTACAGTCCTAGTTCTGTCAATAACTCTGTCATTAACTAAGTGTGATCACTTAATCCAGTAGTTCTCAACTTGGGCTACATGTTAGAATCAGTTGGGGAGCTTTAAAAATGTGATGCCCAAACAGCATCCCAGACCAATTAGATCAGACTCCCAGAGTGTCCAGGGGACCCCAATGTGCAATCCAGTGGAGAACTCCACCTCCCTCTAAGACTGTACAGACTTTCCATTTGTAAGGATCCCCAAAGGGCACGCACACCTTGGCAAGAGCTGTTCAGAGCACTTAGCAAAACCAGGGCCTGGGGCTGTTCCAAGCATGGCCCACAGTCACCATTTCAGACAAGCTTGGAAAAGTCCCGGCACCTCCGCTGCAGCTGAGCATGACTCAGCAGCCCAAGCCTTCCTGGTGACCTGCTCCCCAGCATGGGGTGTGGCCCCTACAGCCACCCTCCGCCTGGTTGGAGGAAGCCCAGCTGTGACTCCAGACACTGCCCCAATGCTCCAGAGCCAGACACACTCACTTTTCAGCCTGTCTGGACAAAGAATGTGGTCTTGACAGGAGGACTGTCCGCTCTCGTTTCATCCTCTCCAGGAAGGTACAGATTTTTAAACTGACAAGGCGGTTGGTCAGGAAGGCAGTCTGAGGTCATGGAAACAACCGAGTTTGGCTCCTGACTCCACCATTCACTAGCTGTGTGACCTTGAGCCTGCTGGTCATTATGTCTGCCTGTGGCCTCGTCTATAAAATGGAAATCACCACCCAACCTCATAAACATATGCAAAAGCCTGGTATAGAGGAGGGACTCGGCACAACTGCCTTTCCTGCCTCCTTTCCTCTTCTCTCCTCCCTAAAGCAGGTGGGCTGGGCTGGAGGTGATTGCCAGGGTCCCTCCCAGTCCTGACATTCAAGTGAACAAGTGAGGACAGGTCTGGGACAAGTTGTGCGGAGAAGGAAGTAAGCGCAGAACTCCACCCTCTGCAGTTCCCTAGGGCAAGAAGTCCTTTTTGCTTTGACTGGCACAGGGCCTCCAGGGAGAAGAGGCAGTTTCAACCTGGAACAACGGGATGCCTTACAAGGGAATGTGCTGCATGTGAACGGGTGTGAGCACAGGCTCGGGGCCCATGTGGTGGGAAGGGCTCCCAGGCAGCCTCGTGCTGGATACCAGCTCCATCCCTGACTAGCTGGGCGATGCTGGCCAGTTCTCTTCTCTGGCCGCTCTCCCCGCCTACAGGATGGGAGCGGTGATGGCAGCCTGCCTGCCTTACAGCGCCGTGAGAGTAGCAAGGGAGATGAACACCGTGAAAGCCTTCTGTGCCCCGGAGTGCCACATGAATGCAGCATCATTACACCAAGGATTGCTCTGATTACTACAAATGTCTGTGTTGGGTGGGAAGTTGGCCAAGATGACCTACAAAGACCCCGTGATTCTGTGGGCCCTGAGCTCCTAGAATTCTGCAGCCCCAAGACTCCGAGGCCAAGAGTCTCTAACCCATTCAGGCCCAGGACATTGGTTGGTGATGCAGATAGTGAGCTGACGTAAAGGACTCTGACACCCAAGGGGCAGGGGGAGCGTGTGGGGGCGTGCGGTGTGCAGCGGAGCAAACCGGTGTCGATAAGCCAAGGAAGGCAGAGCACTCACCTTCTGGGGGGCGTTGATGACTCCAGTGTTGTAGCCATACTGCAGGGAGCCCAGCACTGCCCCTCCCACGGCCAGCATGAGGCGGCCCGTCAGCTTCTGCAGAGAAGAAAACACACTGTGACAGGCATGCCTGGGCCCAGTTACTCCAGAGCAGGGCCTGGGCTGGCAGGTTCCCTTGGTCAGATATCTCGCCTGACTCCTGGCACCAAACCAGTCCTTCTCCCAGGAAATTTGGCCACGTCCTGGCCTCAGGTGTCTGAACCAGCCCTGCTGACTTCTAGACACTGGGCTGGCCAGACTCCTTCCCGGGGAGACAGGTGATTAGGGTCTTCTCTCTCTCTGTAGCCAGGTCTTGGCTAAAGAGGGACAGGCCTTGGCATTCTCTGGGGTCTCATTCCCCTGGTGGAGCCTGGGGTCCAGGTGGCTCCAGACTCCCTGATTGGGAGGCCCAGGAACCAATGCCCCATGCAAGGGGAGCCAAATAACATGGGAGGAGCAGCATAGATGGGGGAAGCGCCCTGGATTTGGAGCCTAATATGCTGGCTTCTAATTCCAGACCACCTGCCTACTTGCTCTGTGAATTCCTGGAGGCTGTCACCCTTCCTCACTCCTCCCAGACCCTGTTTGCTTGTCTGCAAAATGGGAACAGTTATGCTTATCAGCATTAGAGACGTGGTCCTGCCCTCCCCTCCCCTCCATTCACAGAGCTGGAAACTGAGCCTCGAGAGGCAGTGAGTTCCAGCTCACTCAGGGGTCTGCAGAGAGCCAGGCTGGAGCTCCGAGCTCCTGATTCCCCACCCACTGTCCTGCACAGCAACCATCCCAAGACCACAAGCTTCCCAGGGTTATCTGGACACAGATGACATACCAGCCAGGAATGTGCCTTAGAAAAGTATATGACACAAGGTGAGTAAGAGTGTTGGGCCAAGGTGTTTCCAACGGCAAAGGGCTGGGGGAGAAAAATGGCAGTGGGTTTCTGTCTCCTAGAAGCCAAGGGCGTGTAGGCAGCAGGCAGGGAGGAGGCCAGCGGGCAGCAGGGCCCTGGGTGAGCAAAGTGCCTTCCTAGAGAAAGGGAGAGGACTCTTTTTCTTTTAAAATGAAGAAGTCAAGAAATGTGACAATCTGCAGGCCCTTAACTGGCTGTGAGAGAATGGAGCCGGGGGGCGGGACACCAAAGAAAGGACTGGCATTTGCTACGTGCACCACACTGGGCCGGGCACTGGAGGGCAGGGAAGCACAGAATCCTGAGCCACATCTGTGGAGGGGAGGGTCTCAGCTGGGCCACGGCCTTGCTGTGGGCCTCGGTGTCCCCACAGAAACCAGAGGCGCCCTGACTTCAAGATCCTCACAGATAGTGCTGGACTTAGCTGTTAATCAGACATGTTCCTAGTATGGCCTTTTCATTCTCTAGAAGCCATCAGGCCAACGATTGTGAAAGCCAAGGTTCTCACATCAGAGGCTAAGAGGAAGGAGGCCTTGGCCAGCCTAAGTGCACAAGCCAGAGTCCGTTGTTTGTCAGGGGAGAGGGTTGGGTCCTTCCTTCCCACTGGGCCACCTGGCCCCTTCCTGGCCAAAAAGGACATTCATCCCAGATGCTGAGACTTTCCTTATGGCAGGCTGCACTCTCTTTAAATCCTATCCTAGCTCCCTCAAAAACACTGCCTACCCAGCATGCCCTAGCACCCCCCGGAGTCTACCTTCTCTCAACTGCTTAGGGAGCCTTCAGACCAAGGGCCGTGGGTTCTGAGTGGGTGGTAAGCACCTGACAGACCTCCTCTGGTGGGCCCTGGCCAAGCCCAACTCATAGGGTAACTATTAGGATTAAGTAAGAGGATGCCACAAGGCACTACGCATTGACAGGAGGAGGGCTCAACCGTGGCCGTCGAACCCCACCAGCGAGGGCTTTCTGCCTGGTGAGTTACATGCATCAGCTCAGGGTTGTCCATCGTGTGATACTAATGGTACACAAGATATTTATTTTTCTAGTACACGCTAGAATAAATATAAAACCAGTAATGCAAACCTATGATTTCATAAAATGTGGCATAGCTACATAATGGAATACATAAAAAAGAAAGCTCTTTTGGTATTGCCTTGGGATCATCCCAAGTTATCTGAAGTACAAAGCAAAGCTTCAGAGCAGTGTGTGTTGCATGCTACCTTTTTCTGCCTGGTGTGTCACACGCGTTAGTGTGTTTTCGTGTAAAAAAAAAAAGAAAATGTCTGGGCGGGTAGAGAATATACATATCTACTTACACAAAAGAACGCACAAGCAAGGTAACATTGTACCTGGGGAGATTTGGGGGGGCAGAGCAGAGTGGGAGACTTTCATTTTATACCCTTTTGTACTTTTTTTTTTTTTTGTGAGGAAGATCAGCCCTGAGCTAACATCCATGCCCATCCTCCTCTTTTTGCTGAGGAAGACTGGCTCTGAGCTAACATCCGTGCCCATCTTCCTCCACTTTATATGAGACGCTGCCACAGCATGGCTTGATAAGCGGTGCGTCGGTGTGTGCCCGGGATCCAAACCTGCAAACCCCGGGCCACCAAAGCGGAGCGCGCGCACTTAACGGCTCCGCCACCAGGCCCGCCCCTCCCTTTGTACTTTTTTGACTTTTGAACCATGTGAATGTATCCCCTATGCAAAAAATTTTTTCACAAGCCCTGTGGTTTCATGTTGCTTAGAACAAAGCAATTTAAATAAAAATCTAAGTGAAAAATAATGCAGCTGTTATGTGGATCTGGTAAGAAGCATGCTGGTCAGTAGCGCATGAATGAATGATGCTGCAGCAGGGGCTCTGTGAGAGGTGAGCACTATTATTACAGGCCTTGTTTGCTTCAGTCTGGCTCTGATGGTCCAAGGGTCTCTGGGCCTCTGAAATCACCCTTGGGGCCCTGCTCAGCAGCTGTAGCCTCTGGGAGTGGGGGCTGCTGGGAGCCAAGGACAAACCCCTCTGAAGGACTTTGCCATTTGGCAGGTCAAGGTCAAACTCTGCTTTAGAAAACCTGCCTACCCACGCCCTCAGTCATATCCACACCCACCCAAACAGGCTGCTCCATTAGGACCTACTGAGACGCTCAGTGACCTGTGCCCCAGGCCCCGGATGAAACAGGCCCTAGTCCTGACATCAAAGAAGAGGCTTCAGGTCCAGTGGGGAGGCTAGTGTGGTCTGAGCTTCAACAAGGGGGTGGGAGAAAGCACTGTGGGAGCCCTGGAGGGAGAGACTTATAATTTTGCCTGGGGACAATCAAAGGTGGGTTCTCAGGAGGTGACATTGGAGTTGGGCTGTGAGGACCATGCAGGGAGTCTGCCAAGTGGGGAAGCGGTGGCAAGACTGCATTCCAGGTAGACAGAACAGTATGTGCAGGAGGAAGAAAAGAGGCCTCATATGGCTGGATTAAATGGGCTGCTCACGGTGGTGAGATGCTAGGTACAGAGGAGGAGCATGGCCCTACAGTTCTTGGCAGGCACACGGCACTGAGACCAGTCCCATGTCCTCATTCCCATCTCCTGCTCCCACTGCACCCACCACACTCAGCTTGATCACTGCTGGAATTGGAATCAGGAAACCCAGGCCGAGATGTGGAGAGCTGCTTCCCTTCACCCTGGAGTTGGGACACGTGGTGGTCCTGGCTCTGGACCACCATAGGAAAAGTTTCCATAGGAAATGAGGATAAGAGTTCCTCCCCTAAAGGGTTGCTGTCAAGTTCTGTATCACGGCCCATCATGGAGCCCGGCAGGGTTCACTCGACAAGTTTGTTGAACCAGGAAAGGACGGGAAGCCACCCTCAACGGGGCCACCATGGCACCATCTGCCCCCACCAGCCCTGTGGCTGGAACTGAAACTCGGTGATAAAGTCCATTCATTGAACACGTATTTATTTAGGTGCCACGCTGACAGACTCCTTGGTAATGCCTTAGAGAGGGGTTTGTACAAACCCCACAGCTTCCAGATTTCTTGTGGAAGCCTTTTAGGGGTGGAGAAGCAATGAAGAGCCCAGAATCTGGACCCCCGGCCACCCGTTACCACCCCCTGGGGATGGGGCTACCTTCTAGAACATACCATCTCTTCCAGTCCTTTGCCCTTGCTGTGTCCTCTACAGTCTCCAGCTTTTGCTCCAGGCAGTTGGGAATACCCATCTGCTGTTCCACCAGACTGGAAAATCCCTTAAGAATGGGACTTACAGTGCCCAGGGTGAGGCATAGCACAGAACCTTTGTAAAACAAAGAAAACCCCCCACTTCTGATATTAGCTTTTGGACAAGACTTATCTGTTCTGCCAGAATGGTGTTCATCCTAACAGATTTTAACTTGGCCATTTACCAAACCCCTGATGAGTACTGGAACATCAGCTCTGAGAGGTGGAAACAGGCTAATAGTCACCCCCAACTCCCAACCCCAACCCCCAGGGCTACAGAGCAAAGACCTCCGAAGTCAGACCCGAGTGCAATCCTGACCCTCCTAGGAGTGGCTCAGGCCTCTCAGTTCAGCAAAGGCCTGGGCTCAGGGTCCAGCAGAGGAGGATGTCACGCCCCTACCCCTTGCCACCCTATCCCGATTCTGGGGGTATGGAGGCCCACTGGGAGCTCTCCCTCTCCCAGAAGGCATCAATGAAGTGTCAGCTTCGGGACCTCTCCTCCCACACACTGGGAAGCTGATGGCCCGGCCATGTTGCATAACTTGCTGAGCACTGTGGCCTTTTGACCCGGAGGGCCCTTCCTCAGCACAGTGCTCCAGCCTTGGGTTGGCCTGCAGCAGGCCCTTGGTCAATATTGGTAGAAGGAGGGCACAGGGCTACTGTCATTCAGAGGCAGGGCGTTCCCTATGGGAGGAGGATCCTGGAGCCAGCACAATCCAGATATCACTCCCATCCCCTCCTCCTCCCACAGCGCCCCACATGGCTGCCTGAGGTACCCTGGAGCATGGGACAGGAGCCTTTTTACCTGCTTGTTCCCCAGTTCTAAGGACAGCGGGGACAGGGCGGGGCAGGAGTTTACGGGATCCATGACAGCTCCAGCTCCCTTATTGTTTGTTTTGTCTACGTTTCCTTTCTAAGATTTCATTTGAACAAAATTCTGGGCATTAAAAAAGAAAGAAGCCTAAGAAATTGCAGAATTGCTGTTAACACCCTTGTATGATAGATGGGGAGCCTAAGGTCAGAGGGCAGGGGCCCACGATATTCAGGAAACAAAAGCCAGGGCTGGGACTGGAGTGTTTTGTATTCCTAGACTGGCATTTTACCCTCGGACCTCCTCCATCCTGCCAAGTCTTTTCAAAAAGACGACTGATGGGTTAACCCTCCCAATCCTGACCTTCAGCTGACCTCAGGCATTTACTCCTCTTGAAGCCATTTCCTTCAAGCCTTCCAGTGATGTCAGGGCTTCTGCACGCTGAGCCTCCCCTGCACCCCAAAGGGGCCCTGGAGGCAGAAGGTACTCATCAATCTTTAAAGCACAGAGGAGGGGAGGGAGCTGCTGCATTTATCAGCACCAGCAGCAGCACTAGTGGCACTGGGCACTGTGCCAGGGGCTGCCTATGCATCCTGATTTAACCACCATGACACGCTCTGGGTGAGATTGCTCCCACTTCACAGATGAGAAGATGGCAGGCCAGAGAGGAAAAAGCAGATAAGCAGAAGACCCTTGGCTTCTGTGAAGCTTCAACTTGGGGGGTCTCTGATGCCAAACTCTATGCCCTTCCTGCTCATGTCCTCCCCGCTGCTTCCGGGTACTGGTCCCTGAAGGAAACAAGGTTTCTACCTGGTGCTTCCTTTGGAGGTCAAATTCCATTCCAGCAACTCGCTGGGCCTTGTCCAGTCTGAGCCAGGACAATCTAGGCCCAAGCTCAGAAACCTTTTGGCCATTTCAGTGGATTTCGCTGTAAGCCAAGGTTGGCAAACTACGGCCCATGGGCCAAATCCAGCTAAGAATGGGTTTTACATATTAAAGTGGTTGGAAAAAAGAAAAAGACAACTAATATTTTGAGACACATGAAAATTAATTCAAATTTCAGTCACCATTAATAACATTTGATCGGAACACAGCCACACTTATTTGTTTATATACTATTTATGGCTGCTTTTGTATTACAATGGTAGAGCTGAGTGGCTGTGGCAGACGGGGACCTTACCCAGGTCCCTTGAACTGCTATGTGCAAACCCAACACATGAACTGCACAGGATTTTCAAAGCCTTCCAGGCAAAACCAAATCTCCCTCCCCAAATATCCAAAAATGTGTTTGTCCTAAAACAGGATGTTAAATGCTAACAACTGGCTCCCTGGGCTGTGTGCGTGGCCCTAGGTCAGGACCTGGACATCTGGAGAAGCTGACACCCCTGAGAGGTATCCATTCGCTGGTGAGATGGGCACCAATACGATGATGATAAAATTAATGTGATAAGACCATGGGAACATGCAAAAGTCCCCGATACTCGCTGCAGACAAGTTTAAGTCCAAGCTCCCCGACTTGTGTGAACCGGAAAAAATCCCTTCCCCTAAGACCGCCAGTTCTCTATAAGAGAAGTTTTCTAAGAAAAATAAATTATATTACTAAGGAAAGATAATGCCTGAATGCTCATTTCCAACAGTATTCTAGTCAATGGGGATTCAGCAATCAACTTAACCTAATTCCTGCTTTCGTGGAAGTTGATATTAGTGGGGGTGGGAGGTGAGCAGAAAATAAATACCTAAAGTACATCAGGTGGTGAGTGGTATGAAGAAAGAAAGTGATGGGGGTGCTATGTCCTAATCCTGGTGGGACATGCCTGTAATGGAATATTATGCAGCTCTTGGAAAGAATGCAACACATCTGTATGTACTTGATATGAAAAGAGCTCCAGGGTAGATTGTTAAGGGAAAAAAGCCAGGTCCAAACAATGTAGAGGATGGACATTTGGTGTAAGGAAGGGGGAGATAATGAACTTGTACAAGGCACTTGCTTGTACGCACAGAGAGAAACACTACGTATTTACCTCTAAAGGATGGTGGGCAAACAGGATGGGCTGCACAGGGCTGCACAGAACTACGTAGAAAGTGTGATCCAGTTACATAAAAAATACACCTGTAGGCACCATATACACATGCACAAGAGGTCTGTGAATAAGCACCAAACCATTACAGCTGGGAGAAGACATTTCCTCTTTCGCTTTGTATGCTTCTCTATAGGTGGCTCCACTACTTCTGTAACAAAAAAAATCCACCACCCGACCCAGAGAGGTAGCTATTACACCACCACAGCTGAGAAACAAGCTCCAGCAGGAGCTGTGGCTGGCCTGAGGACAACCGGTAGAGCCCTTTTCTCCCCACACCCAAATGCCAAGACTCCGGGCTGGGTCATGTCCTGTCCAGCAGAGGCCTTGGTGGCCAAAGGCTCCATAAGCTGGGGTCTGGCAAGAGCTCTCTCCCCTTCCAGGGTGCCGAGGCCCTGGGGAGGCAGAAGCCAGCAAGGTGGTGCTGCTGAAGCCTTAGAGAGGGTGAACTCTGCCCTCCTTCTGCTGAGCTCAAGGCCTGAGAGCCCTGCTCAGTTATGGCAAAACCCCAACGCTTCTGCATTAGCTACGGCCTCCCCGGCCAGTGGCTGGATGGCGGAGCCTCGGGCTCCACTCCACCCCTCCCATGCAGGGAGGGAACAATTGGAGGTTTGTTTTGGTGGCCAGGCCTGGGCCTACAGGCCTGGACCCAGCCTTTCTGAGCCCAGGAGTCCAACCAGGAGCCTTCTCAGCTTCCACCACCCTGAGAACTGAGTGGCTTTGTCACCTCCATGCCCAGGAGTGAGCTGGGGGAAGGGGTGAGGCTGCAGGTCCCAGGCCAAGGCTGCACACTTCCCCCTTTGTTCCAGGCCTCCCCGGCTCTGCCAGCCTGGGGGAGGGGGACACTGGAGGCCTGTACCCTTGGAGCAGGAGCAGAGCACTGGGTAGAGCTGAGCTTCCTGAAGTCACAAGCTGATTACGGGGGATTAAGGGCTGACCCAGCTCCAGGGCAAGCAGGGTCGGGTCTCTGAACGGCTCAGAGGCACGGGACAAGGATCATCATGGAGATGTTTACACTCTGCACACCCTAACTGCCACACAAAATGTCTTTCCACTTAAAATCGCCACCACCCTGATTTAGGGCACTGGGTGAGCCTCATCACATCCACAATGGGGGAACCCCCATTTTACAGGGAAGAAAAGCAAGGTTCTGAGGCAAGCCACTTCCCCAAGGTCAGAGTTTCGTGAGGACATGTTTTGTTTCCATCACAGAAGGCTTTCAGTTGTCAAGTTATATCTAATCCAACTTTTAGACTCCTACTGCACCCAGAAAGAGCTCGGAAAGTCCTGGAGTCTGGGAATTCTTGCTCTCTCGGGATGAGTGGAGGTGGCACAGAAGACAGGGCTGTGGAGAAGAAAGCATCCTTTTTTTTTTGCATTGTAGAACATCTCAAATTTTTTGTGACAGCCTTATCTCGGACAAGTCTTTTTCCTTCTCTGGCCTCAGTATCCCCATCTGTCAAATAGGAAGGCTGGGCCATGCACTAGAAAAGTCTCTTCCTGCTCAGATTTTCGTTTATCCTCTTATATCACCCTAGAAAGGCTGGCAGTGTGTTTTGCAGTAGGAGGCTAATGTGTGACCTTGGGAAAGTCATTTTTCATTGGACCGTGATGTCATTGCACCTTGTATCTCCCTCACAGGGGAGGCTGGGCAGCCACATTAGTTGACCCATCTCTAGGCCTGGCACCCTCAACCATGTGCTCCCTCTGCAAACCAGCTTCCCTACAAACCCCTGCTGCAGAAGAATTGGCCAGCAGGAGCTTTAATGATTTACCTGACCAAGTGATACTCATGGCCTGGGTATCCTGGGGCTCCCCAAAAGCACACATTGCCAGAATGCCAGACTTCTGGACAGAGGCCGCATCCCAGGTACAGGTCACTTGGTGCCTAGCTAAGTGCAATGCATCATGAGTGTGCAAAGAGGCAAGGAGTGTTTATGGAGAGCCTATGGGGACAGACACTTTTTTTCCTGAATTCTTACAGACACTCTAATGATAAAAATGACATCGTTCTGCAGACAGGCAACTGAGCTAAGCTGGAATTGGAAACCACATTGCAGGACTTCAAAAGCCTCTGCTCTTTGTACCGCTGAGGGGCTGAGGCACCCTGCAGATTTCTGATTTCCCCTTCGTCTGGAGGGCAGAGCTGGCAGGCAGAGGCCATGGAGCGGCACCAGGAGAGACTAGCTGGGAGTTCTTCACAAAGGGCTGGGTGGGAGCACCGGCCAGAGCACTCACCCTTGCCAGCTGTCCAGGAGGGAGCATGAGCAAACCCCTTGCTGGGAGGGGAGGGGATTCAACCTGTCCCCTCCCTACTTCCTAGTCAATTAAACTCCTACAGTGAGCCGCAGAGGAGCCGACTGAACACGGGGAAGTCCGCTGAGTCAAGTTCCAGTTTCCAGGAGATGAAGAGGGACACAGCGGAGAGAACTTGGGAGCTAGACACACCTGGTTTTAAGACCTTGGCAAGTGAAACCACCTCTCCAGGCCTCGGTCTAACATCCTGCACAAAAGGCCTGTGCTTGCTAATCACATCAGCAGTCTCCAAGGGGAAGGGCTTTATTCCAGAACCTATACAGGATGATCCATAGGTTTAGCGAGAAAGAAAAAAAAAAAAAATTTTTTTTTTTACTATAACTGCTATCTGTATTTGTCTTTTGAAATTTCTATTTCATGTAGGTATATAATCTACCAGTACAACAGTGCATGTACATGAATTATTAATACAGATTAATAAATACAGATAAACCACTGGGAAGGAGGTACTCCAAAATTATTTACTGATGGGGCAGACAATCAAAAGCTTGGAGGGTACTATGTGAAAAATACTCACCTACTACGGCACTTAGAACCAGCTGGCACTTGGGCAAACTCTCTCCCCTCAGGCCAAAATTCAAGAAAGGCTGTGGTGCAAAGGGGCGGTGGAGGCTGAAAGCCCTTTCTGATTTGCCTGGGCTCAAATCCAGCCACTTACTAGCTGTGTGACTTCTGGATAGTTACTTCCCTTCTCTGAGCTCCAGGTCCAAGAACCAGCAGGATCATATGGAGGGTCAGTGACACTGAAAAGCATTTTACCAAAAGCCCAGTAAACTGTAATGGATTGGTGGTTTTCTCCTCCACTTTTCCGTCTCCACTCAGAATAGTCACTTATCCACTCAACAAGCACACACCCAGGTCCCGCAATGGTGCAGGAAGTGAAAAAAGTTATCACTCTCTTACGACGGAGAAACTGAGGCCCAGAGAGGTGAAGCGGCCCGCCAGAGCCCTAAGGTAGCACAGCGACTATCTGGACTTCGGGGTCTCAAGCCCTTACCACCAGCTAAAACCGCTTCTCGTTTTATTTTTATTTTGTTATATCCCAGCTCACCTATGTTATATAATGGCTCACCTACGATTGCCAGGAATTGCCTGCGGGGCTCAGGGTCTCCCCTCAAGACAGAGGGCCAAGGCAGGGAGTAGCAAGCTGTCTGGATTCAACAAGACCCTCTTCCCGCTGAGGGTACAGCCTGGCGTCACTGTCACGCACCACTCTGCCCAGCCAAGACCCCGCGCAGTCCCACCGGACGCCTCCACAGTCCCCAGGAAGGGCGGGGCAGGGTTCAGTCCTATCCCCGCATTCCAGGTAAAAAAATGGGCATCCTCGCGCCTTCCCTGCCGAGCAGATGGGAAAATCCAAGAGGATAAAAGGGAGCGTTTCAAAGAAAAAAGTGACTTGAAAATATTCTATACAAGGGGGAAGAAGGGAGGCAGGGAAGAAACAATGCCCGCCCGGCACACAGGAGAGGCTTAATAAGTATCTGTTGAAAAGGAATCGTTCTGGGAAAGTCACAAAGATCCTCGGCAGGACAAGCCCGTTTAAAGACGAGTAAAGAGATCCTATCTAGGCAGCGGTTTGCTCCCAGAGGGAGAAGAGTCCTCATCCATTCAGGGTACGGAGTCCTTCCTCCCCCGGCCTCCAGGCATGCGCTCCTTCCGCTGCACTCCAGCCTGGGCCCCCTGCCCGGCGCCGGCGCCCCGGGTCGCGGCGGCGCCCGGGGTGCTCTCTCCGCCCGGCCCTCAGCAGCCCCGCCGGAGCAGGGAAACGCGCCACCTCGGAGCACGTCTCCCCGGGGAAAAGCTCCGTGGCCTCCACTACTCGGAAAGAAGGGCCTCAGAGGCCGGCTTTCCGTCTCCACCCTGGAGCCAGGCACCCTGGAGTTGGAGCCCCGGCCTGAAGAAAGTGTCCTCCGTCACGAAACCTCGGAGGGCTGGAGCGGGGACGGCGCGAGGCGGCGTTAAACACTAAGCACCAGGCCGCGCGCGTAGTTCGGCGCCCGGGAAAGTGGAGCAGCGGGTCCCGCCTCCTCCGCGCGCCGGGGCTGGGGCCGGGCCGGGGGCTCGGCCGGCTCAGCCAATGGGCGCCGCGCGCAGGCCCCTCCCGCGCCGGGAGGAGTCGGCGCGGAGCCGCAGCCCCGGAGATCGTGAGCGACGTGCCGCGCCCGGGCCCTCGGTCCCCCGGCCCCTCCGGGCCGCGTGGAGTGCGCGGCGCCCCCGGAAGGAAGCCAGACACTCAGTTCGGGCGCCAACCACGCACGCGGCGCCCTCGCGCCTGCCAGATCCCGAACCCATGCCCACCCGCGTCCCCCGCCCCGGCAGGGCGCTGCGCTCTAGGCCGGCGCCGAGAGAGGCTCAGAGACGCGCGCCGCCCAGCCGGGCGCACAGCGTGGCCGGGAAGCGGGGGAAGCCCAGGCCGGCGGAGGGGTGGGCAGGGATCCGCGCCTTTGTGCCTCTGGGGAGGCCCAGGCCAGGGGAGGGGTCGGGGGGTCCGCGCCTTTGTTCCGGGTCGGGAGGGCCCGCGGGCGCGCGACTCACCTTGCTGCTGGGATCCATGGCCGCGCTCCGCCGGAGGCTCTGGCAGCGCCGGGGGTGCGGGCGGCGACGGGCGGGCGGGCGGCGCTCTCCGGCTCAGGCTCCTGCTCCGGCCCCGAGACTCCGACTGCGACTCTGACTCCGGTCGCTTGGCCTCCGGCTCCCTGGCGAGCTAGCTCCCAGGCCCGCGATCTCCACGCTTGCCGGAGCTACCTCCAGCTTCTTGCGGTGAGCTCGCGGGTGGTAGTGTTTATAGGACCCCAGCCATTGGCTGGCGCTGCCGGTGTGTGGGGATGTGGGCCGAGTCTGGGGGGCGGGGCCTGGGGCACGTCCGGGGCGGGGCTCCGCGGGGAGGGGGCCCGGGACGGGGGACTGGGCAGCTGGGCTCCGGGTCCGGTCCTCGCTCTGGCTGCAGGTCGGCCCCGCTCCCTAGACCCCGGGTTCGGGGACCGCTCTCGCTGTGTGACCTTGAGCAAGTGTGCACGCCTCTCTGAGCCTCAGCGGCCTCTAGCAAAATGGTGGAGCTAGTACCCGGCTGTAAAGGCAAATTGGGAGCGGCATAGGGTAGCACTTAAAGAGCGAGGACTCTGGAGCCTTCACTCCGCCACTGGATAACTTCGGTAAACTAGGGATAATAATAGTACCACCTCATAGGTTTGTTATGAAGACTAAGTGAGTTAATGTTTGTAAAGTGTTGAGAACAGCGTCTGTTATGTGGTAAGTGGTATTTAAGTATTTGTTAGACTATGGGAGGTCTCGCTCCACGCTTTTCTTCCTTCCCTCTCTCTACCCCCCACATTCTTGTTTGCCAGCCAAGCCTTGCTTTAGCACAGGCTGGGCCCTTTGCCTGGAAATCCGTACCCACCTCTTCTTTGGGCTTTACTGTCACCTCCTCTGTGAAGCCTTGCTCTACTCCTGACAGTACCTGTGAATCTATGGTGATAGGTAAGTATGAAAAATAGGAATGGTAATGGGCCGGCCCGTGGCTTAGCGGTTAAGTGTGCGCGCTCCGCTGCTGGCGGCCGGGGTTCGGATCCAGGGCGCGCACCGATGCACCGCTTCTCCGGCCATGCTGAGGCTGCGTCCCACATACAGCAACTAGAAGGATGTGCAGCTATGACATACAACTATCTACTGGGGCTTTGGGGGGGAAAAATAAATAAATAAAATCTTAAAAAAAAAAAAATAGGAATGGTAAGAACACAGGAGACCTTGGGTTTGAACCAGCTCCACTGGCCTGATCCTAGGCAAGTGCTGGTCTACGAGCCTCAGTTTTCTTATGGGTGAGATGAAATTAATACCACCATCAACCCTGTGTGCTATCATGAGTTACAATTTCCAGATAAGCTCATGAAGTACTTAGCACATGCTGACACACGGTAAATCTTCCTTTAGTGGTAGTGGTATTGTTTCACCTGATTTCCTCTTCTAGACCCATGCCTTACTTGAGACACAGTGAAGGAAAGACCTCAGTCCAAAGGTCTGGCCAAAATCCCGAGGTTAAGCTGAGGGTCCCTTTCCCTGTGGAGGAGTTAGTTTCTGATGGAAAGGAGAAGGCAGAGCTGACCATATGATCCCTGGAGTCCTCTGCCTGGGCTATGTATCCAGTGCTGGCCGAGGGGGCATCCTGGCTGGGCATGGGGCCCTGTAAGGGAAGGCAGGCCCCTTCTGGCACACCCCTGCCCATGGCTCCTATTTCTGTGGTCTCCCAGCTGCTCAGCCTGGAAAGCTTGGGGCCACCTCTCTCCTCTTCCCGGTACCAGAGGCCACCAAGCGCTGCTGATTTCACCTTCTCCACCACCTCATCCTCCATCCGTCCCCGCTGCCTGCAGGGCCTCCAGTTCCTCTGGCCTCTCCTCCAGTCCCACTTGCCTGCTCATATGTCCAGCATTGTCATGGAGGGAACAAGGCCCAGCCTGGCCATCACGGCCCTCAGGGCACCAGTTTACTAGCTCAGCCTCACCCTCACACCAGCACTTTCTACATCTCTACCTTTGCTCAGGTTGCTTTCTCTCCCTGGCTCCCTCCACCTCCACCTCCACATGCCAAAATGCTTCTGAGAGCATAGAGCACCTCTGGACTGGGGCCTCCTCCGGGAAGTGTCCCCGAGTCCACCAAGAGGGAATCTTGCTCTCCTTTACCCTTTGGTGTTTCTTAATGTGCTGCTTGTCCTGTCTGCCTTCCCCAGACTGAGCACCTGGAGGACGGCTTCAGTAGCTGAGATAGATGGGTGAAGGAGTACAGGAAGGCAGGAATGAATGAACACAGGAGCAGCTAGTCTGCCTGTTTCCTGTCAATGCTTCCAGTCTTGTACCTTTCGGGTTTTCCACTTCCCTGCTCGGAGTCTTTACATAGCTCCCTGTTTCTTAGCACATCAAGTCTACTGTATATGCCTCTTCCCAGCTGCAGGTATGCCCTACTCAGCCCATGGGTCACACTCACAATCAGGCACCCTTTCTTTCTCCAGGCCGGCCCTGTGCTGGCCACTTCCCCAGGGACAGAGGCATACGAGCCTGTTGCTAGCCTATGGAGCCCCAAACTGGAGAGGTTGCAAGAGGGGAGATGCAGAGCAACAGTACTGAGTTGAGTGTACAGGGATAAAAATGTGTACAGGAGCAGAACTTGGACCACAGAGGAAGGAGAGGGAGTAGAGAGAGCTTCAGGGAAGGGAGAGGGTGTGCTGAGGAGAGTTTAGAAGGCTGAATATGAGTTCACCAGGTGGATCAGAGGGAAGGCAATTCTTGGCAGAGAGAAGAACATATGCAAAGATAGCAGACAGGCAGAGAGTAATTGCTGACAGGAAGAAAGAATCCCTAGACCACACTCAGAGGCTGATGGTGGAGCCCTGGATTGGACTCCTGAGTCCCAGCTCTGCTGTCTACTTGCCAAACATCACTGAAATTTCTTCTCCTCTCTGAGCCTCAGGACTCACATCTGTAAAATGGGTATAATGATCCCCTCCTGGGATGGCCTGACGAAAAACAGACGTGTATAAAAGTTTATCCAAATAAACGGTGCTGATTCATGACGTGAGAAATTCAATCAACTCCCCTTCCTAGGTCAGGGTGGCACTTGAAGACAAAGCAGAATGGCCAGAAAAACAGCCTTACTTTTGCCCCACCCCACCGTACCTGCCCAAACAGACCCCATGACCTGCTTGAAATTCCATTTCTGGGTGTTCTCTCTGTAAAACTTTTATGACTGCTGGAGGCTACTGTTTAGAGGTAAATTCATCAGAAGCTACTGACACTGGATCAGAGAGAGATTGTCAGGTGGGCAAGTTTAATTTTGGGATGGCTGAGTCCTGGGAAACAGGATTTAACTCCAGCCAGGGAGGGAACACCAGAAAAAGCCCACGAAATGGCATCTGAGCCTGGTAGGTTGCGATGGGGGGGTGGGGAGGTGCAATGGTTGGAGGGGGCTGTGAAGGAGCAGCTTCAGGCAGAGAGAGCCAGGCTAAGCAGCCCCTCTGGCTGGAGTGTAGGGGGTTGGGAGAGACAGGAGATAAAACGGGGATTTTTGAGTGAGAGAAGCTGAAGAGGTGGGGTCACAAAGACCCTCCAATGCCAGGTATGGGAGTTGGGCTTTATTCAGTGGGCAGTGCGGGACCACGGAGAGTTTTTGAGCAGAGAAAGGATACGAGGAACTCTCAGCCTCCTCTCCCCTGAGGCTGTAAAGGGGGTGTGAGGAGGCTGTGGGGCCCGACCGCTCAGCTTGGAGGGAGCAAGCACCACCCCCCACCCCAAGCCGCGCTCACACTGGCAGCTTTGCTCCCTGGAGGCTGCCTTTACCCCTGGAAGAAAGGCGGGCTTTTTCTGGGTCTGATTCCAAGCAGCTCCAGCCCTAGCCAGTCGGAGGAAAAGAGCTCTCTGGGACTGGCGGGGCGGTGCCAGGTGGCCGCGCGATGCCGGAGCCTGGTTCGTGCCGGAGAGCACGCACGCGGTTCCGGCGGCTGTGCTGGGCGGTCCTAGCGGCTCTCCAGTCACAAGCAAGTGAGTAAAGCGGCCGCGAAAAGGCTTTTTTTTTTGGTATTTGAAGGCAAGCGTCCCTGACAGCCAACGAGAAGAGGCTGTGCTGAGTCAGCGGCCTCTGATGCAAGGGGGGCTCTCTGGGCCTGGGACGCGAGAGCCCCTAATCCGCAGGATGTTTTGCAACTCAAATCCTCCCAGGCTGCAGGTAAACACGGTGTTGGACTCCAGGAAGGCCTGATGGGCCAAGCGGGACAGTTGTGTGTGTTTAATTTCTCATTCTGATTTGCACACTTGTTCAAACCACCTGCTCTCGGAGAACTCTTTGGCTTGCCTTCTTTATCTTTCCGTGTGCCCCTCCCCGGCCTTCTTCAAGGCTCTCATCAGGGCACCGCTTGCTCGCTGATGCTGGGGGATACTGAAGGAACATATCCCTCCTCCATTCTCTAGCGAGCGCCAGGCTTGTCTGTCCAGCTGCCTCCAAGACAGCCCTCTGAATGTCCCACAGGTATCTGGCATTCACCGCGTTTAAATCTAAACTCATCATCTTCCCCGTCCCTCCTAGTTCCCACCCCAGAGATGGCTCCTCTATCCACCCAATTGCCCAAGCCAGAGATCTGGCATGTTCCTTGACTCCTCTCTCTCCCTCATCCCCAATATCCAGTCAATCTTGTGGACTCTGTCTTTCCATAATACCATTGGACTCCATCGCTTCCTCTCCCGCTGGCTCTGCGGCTAGCACAGTCTAGAGCCCCTGCTCTCTCATCCCCCCACCTGCCTCCACACTGGTCTAAAACGCCCTCTAAAATGAGCGGACCGCGTCGTTCCCTTGTTTAAACGTCTTTTCACGGAATGCAACAACATGGATACATCTCCCAGACATAATGTTGAGTGGAAGAAGCCACATGCAAGAGAGTGTGATTTCATGCATATAAAGTTCAAAAACAGGCAAAACTTCTACATGGCATTAGAAGTCTGGAGAACAGCTACCCTCGGAGGGAGGGTAGTTACTATGAGGGGGGCTGATAATCAGGGCTGGGACTAGGGTGAGGCAGGTGATCAATATCACTGATTTTTTTTCTTTTTGCCCCGAGCTTTAATATGACTCAATACGGCACTGTTACTAACCCTGTCTTTATTTAATATTTTGATATTTTGTCATCGTGGATTTTTTGCATTAATTTTGATTTTTTAAAAATATTGCATTAAAAATATTTATCTTGATGACTGAGCCTTGTGGCCCACTCTTAAATTTTACTCGGGGAGGTGAGTGGCTCACTTGCCACACCCTAGTCCTGACCTTGCTGGTAGGGTTTTGTAATCAGGGTGCTGGTTACATGGGTGTGTTCGGTTTGTGAAAATTCATCCAGCTGTACACTTCCAATTTTTGCACTTTTCTATGTGCACATTATGCTTCAATAAAAAAAATTTTTCTTTTATTTAAAAAACAATCTTTCCGTGGTTCTAAGGGAATGTCTGCTGTCTGCTTCCTCTAGCATCCCCAGCACCAAAACCAGACTCCAGCGTACTGGGACTCGTACCTGTCTGTTGAATGAGTGAATACAATATTATTCCAGTTAACTTAATCCCCACAAGAACTCTATGAGATGAGTATTTTTGTCTCCATTTTCTAAAAGAGAAAACCGAGATTCAGGGAAGTAATTTGCCCAAGATCACACAGGTAGTAGGTCTGAGTTCTAGCACCTCAATTAAAAAAAATAAACAAACAAAACCTCTGAGCAGCAGTGTTTGTTCAGGCACCTGAAGGCCAACAGGGATGGAGAGGAAGGGATGGAGTCCATTGTATTCTGGAAAGGCAGCACAAGCAGGTACCAGGGCCTGGCTCTTATCACTTAAGTTACAATTATTTGAGCCTTATCTTTTCTCAGATAATGACCTCTTGGGGCAGGGGCTCAGGCATGCCTGTCTTCCTTCTAACCAGCTAGTTACCTAGCACAGGGAAGAGCTATACGTGTGTAATAAATGAATGAAGCAATGAATGAATGAATGAGGAGGCCGACAGTGACACGTGCTGGGTAGAGCACAGGCTTCGGAGACAGATCTGCTAACTGTATGTCTTTGCACATATTACTTAGCCTTTCTGAGTCTCAATTTCCCCAGCTGTAAAATGGGAATAATATCAGTACTTACCTTCAAGATTTACTGAGGACAGGAAGTGAGAACATGACTGTCAGGTGACTGGCATATAGTAAATACTTGAAAAATGGGAACTATTATTGTGATTTCCAGGGTTTTCCATTCTCAAAGTCTGATTTACTTCAGGGTGGCAGGGATCTGCCTCTTTGGATTTCCATGTATTGTTTTCTGAGGCGTCTCTGGAGTTGGAAGGAGGGGACCCCAGGAGCTTTCTTCCTCTAGCCCACAGAGAGGGTGAGTGCTGGAACAGTCCCCAGGCTGGCTCTGTGCCCGGCTCCACCTGGCTAGGAGTGCCATCTTGACGAGATGGCTTCCTCTCTGTGAGCCTCAGTTTTCTCTCTGTAAAATGGGGCTCAGAATAATTTTGACTTTGTGGGGCTCCAGGGAGGGTTCAGTGGCTTGTCCCTGGGCCCAGCGTACAGTAGGCCCTCCATAGAGGTTGCGTCTGAGGAATTAACCTGGCATCCTGAGGCGTGGGGGAAGAGCAAGGAGACTGGAGTGTCTCAGAGACCCTGAGACATCCAAGGACTAACGGGAAAAACAGATACATTAGCCTGGCTGGGCTCTGCTTTGTTCTTAGAACCTTATTTTTCCTGTGAAGTGAAATAACAGTGTCCTTTATGCTGATGCCACTTTTTAGCTATGCAAAACACCTCCCACACCTCATTCCTTGGGTCCTCCCCACACCTTGTGCTGAGGGCAAGATCAGGTTTATTCATGTATCAACTGCACAGTTGAGGAGACCAAGGCACACTGAGGTTAAAGCCACTGGCTTCACACTGAAGGAGGAATTTGGTAGCAAATTGAAGATATGAAACCTGGACCTCTTAATTTCTAGATACCACCACGTGGCAATATGGATCCAAAAGAAGGCACACAGCTCACCCCATCCACCCCCACCTTCCACCCCAGCAAGCAGCCACGATCCAGCTGGTGTCTGGCTGTGCTGGCTTCCCCCACCCAGCCCTCACCTGGATGCCACCTGGCAGTCACCTGCACGTTGCTCACGGAAGAGCTGGCTGACTCACTTCCTTATACCAGAGCTGACTCACGCCTCAGAAGGGGGCGAGTGAGAACCAGTTGAGAGCTGGAGGAGCCCTCCCTTCCTCATTGAGGCTTGAAATTAATGCCCCGAATCCATGGCACTTTAGCTCTTAAGAAAGAGAAAGCACTGTGGGCTGGCTGGAGTCATAGATCTCTGGACTCAGAGAGGGGTGGTTAGGTTGGTTCCACTCTAGGCTCTGTTACAGGTTCGCTGGGTGACTTCAGGCAAGTCTCTGTCCCTTTCTAAGCCTCAGTCTCTTCAGTTTTGTGATGAAGGGGTTGAAACAAGTGGCCTCCGAGGCTCTTCTAGCTCCAGGTGGAGAAGCCTCGTGGTAATAATGTTGTGCATATTGACAGTTTACCACGCGCAGGTGCAGGGCTAAGGGAGTGGTATGGAATTATCTCCTTTAATTCTCATTACAAATCCTAGATGTACTGCTTTATCCCATTTCACAAAAAGGAAACTGAGGCACAGTTTCAGAGTAATTTACTCCAGGTCAAGCAAGTAAGCAAGTGGTAGATGTGAAGATTGAACCCAGTCTGTGCCCAGAACGCTCATAAACTGGTCTGCGCTTACTCCCTTTATCCTGCTAGACTTCAGTTTCCTCATTAAAAAAATTGTGGTAAAATATACATAACATAAAATTTACCATTTTAATCATTTTTAAGTGTACGGTTCAGTGACATTAAGCACATTCACATTGTTGTGCCACCGTCACCACCATCCATCTCCAGAACTTTTTCATCTTCCCGACTGAAACTCCTGAAACCCATTAAACAACAATTCCCTATTCCTCCTTGCCCCCAGCCCCTGGCAACCATCATTCTACTTTCTGTCTCTATGAATTTAACTACTCTAGTTGCATCCTATAACCTTTCTTCATCTTTAAAACTGTGGTCATAAAGATCAAGGATTATTTGATCCTTCTCTCAATGGGGCAGCTGGCTCAGACTTGGATTTAAGTTCCAGTTCTTCCGTTCAATAGCTGTGTACCCTCAGGCAGGTTGCTTCACCTCTCTGCTTGTCCCATTTCCACATCCCTAAAATTGGCCTAATGAGCCCTGCCTTGTGGGGCTGCTGGGAGGATCACAGGAGACAATGGGTGTGAAGGTGTTTCAAAGTTCAATTCCTCTTCTATGGCTTGTTATATATACCTTCTTCCTGGAGGGCTGGGATCCAGACCTTGTCTTAGATTTAGAGGTGTGAGAGCTGGAAAGACTTTAGGATTGTGCATTTCAACCCGTTTACAGATGAGAAGACTGAGACCTAGAGAGGTGGAAGTGACTTGCCCAGAGTCGCACGTGGAACTTTATGCGTCTGTGTGCATTTGTGCCCCGAGCACAGAGCCCTGCCTCTGGCAGGTGTCCAACAGATGTTTGCTGCTGGGGCTGGAATGTAGAGGCCACAGCAGAGAGGGTGGGCTTGACTGCTGGGCTCTGGAGCCCTCCCATCAAGCAGCTCGCATTCCAGCCTATGTACCTGGTATTGTAAAGTGGCTGGTACAGCCTTTGGTTATAGAAGCTGCTGGGGCAAGATGCTCCTATCTTGGGTTGTTCTTCTTTTTACTGGTTCTCAGAGGTCTGGTCTTGTGGCTGAGAGTCCCATCTTCCTTATTTCCTTAGAGTAAACATTGTTATGATTTTTTGGTTGTGCGTATCAACATATTCGAGCCAATTTCAGCCCCCAAAAAAGAATTTTTTAAAGGTTAGAGTCTCACAAACCAGTGGCAGGGATGCAGTCAGATGCTGACAAACATCTGGACTCAGTGAGTAGACTGCCCCCAGGATGGTTTGCATCCCTCATTCCTGCTTTATCCCTTTTTCTCTTCACAGACAGGCACGTTCTGCTCCACATGGCAGACTGTGACCACTGTATAATGCCAGAATTTACAGGGGACCATTGCAACAACCCTCAAGGCTGACTTGACTGTCTCCTGATCCCAACCCTAAGTTTCTACATGAGAGAAGTGGATCGGCCCAGTTTGGCTCAGGCAGTGGGGACCTAGAGTGCCCACAGGAGACAGGGTGGGCGGGCTCACCTCTGTGTGGGAGTGAGGCGGAGCACGGGTGTGTGCCTCCTGACTGAGTGACACAGGCAAACGTGTGCAGCCATTGAAAACGTTGTTGAATGGAGATAGACATTCAATGATATGGGAAGAAAGTTAAGATTTTTTGAATGGAAAAAACAGGTTACAAAACAGTATGTTTATCACATTTTTGAAAGGAAATATGCATATGTAATTTAATTGAATTTCTATACCTATATGCTAAATGTTAATTGAAATTATGGGTAGTAGAATTAAGGGTAATTTTTATTTTCTTCTTTTGTAATATCTGCATTTTTCTCTTGTGAATGACTATCAGTTGAATAATAAAACAATAACTCTTACCTCACAGAGCTGCAGTGTGTGTTAACTAGACATTTATTCACTTATTCAATAAATATTTATTAAGCACCTACTACGTGACGGTGTTTGTGACAGCTGCATGATGACTGACGAGTGGTGGAGTTTCAATAATTGGGGTGACCCAAGGCTCTGCCTTCCAGGAGCGCACAGCGAGGCTGGATGCTCAGACACGGGGGCTTCTGCTCCGATGGTCTACATTGCATTCTGAAAATCTGGGAAATGAAAGCAACAGGGCGTTTCAGCTATCTATCTGCTGTAGAACAACCACTCCAAAACTCAGTGGCTTTAAACAGCAACAATGTATTATTTCTCCTGATTTTGTGGATTGGGCGATTCTGCTCCCCATGCTGCTGCCGAAGTTACTCATCAGTGGCATTCAGCGGGATACTTGGCTGGGTCCATTCTCTCCATACGGGGTCGCGTCCTCCTCTGTCTCCAGCAGGATAGCCTGGACTTCTGTACAGCATGGCAGCTGGGGCCAAGAGGGAGCATTCCAAGAGGACAGGCCCCAATGTGGAAAAGCTGATTAAGCTTCTGGGAATCAAGGCAAATCATTCTGGATGGGACTTGCTTTGTCTCAATCTATAATGAGCATTTTCTTTTTTTTTTTTTTTTGTGAGAAAGATCAGCCTGAGCTAACATCCGATGTCGATCCTCCTCCTTTTTGCTGAGGAAGATTAGCCCTGAGCTAACATCCATGCCCATCTTCCTCTACTTTTTATGGGACGCTGCCACAGCATGGCGTGACAAGCGGTGCGTCAGTGTGCGCCCGGGATCTGAACCTGTGAACACCGGCCGCCACAGCGGAGCGCGCGCACTTAACCACTTGCGCCACTGGGCCGGCCCCAATGAGCATTTTCTCTGTGAGTCAATATTCTTTCCAGCCTGATTTGTAATGGCTGACTGATAGCCCATCCTTAATTTAACCAATTCCCTATTGATAAATATTTAGGTGGCTTTCATTTGGGGGCGGTTATAAAAAACTGTGTGAAGATCAACTTTGTACCAAGGACTTGGTACAAATCCTTGTAGGAGAGGGATTACAGGGTCAAAGGACAGGGGCATTTTTGGCTTTGCCAAATCACCCTTCAAAAACATAGGATATATGACACTTCCACCAGCTATAAAAGAGAGAAAATTAAAAGTAAGTTGTCCAGAGCCAGAAGTTTAAGAAGAGTTCTTGCGTTTTACTCAGAAATGGCCCTAATAAATCAACAGGGACTTGGGCAGTGCGATGCAGCGTCTCTCTTCCCGGCTGACTCAGGCTGTAAAAAGAACAGCGCTGACTGCTGAGCTCCTGGCTCTGGAGACGAGGTCACTGTGTCCCCTCTGTGCGGTTCATTCGGACAAGCCTGCTGCTTTCCTGTCCTGTGTCTGCCAGTCTTCCAGCGGGCACAGGGCACACGGCCTCACCAGCTATGCCCGCCGTGCCCATCTTGATAATGGCCCTGTCCCCTCTGATTCTGGAGGGCCTGGTGCTGAGGTCTGGACGTGGCTGGCTGTGCCTCATGAGACCTGTAAGGAAGATGAATAAAGCGGAATCCTGAGACTCGTCCTTGGCCTCCAGCAGCCAGAGCCGTTCCTCATGGCCGCAAATACTCATGGACAAGGGGACACTTTTCTGTGAGGAGCGGGAGTCCTGGACTCAGAGCCAGCACTGCTTCTTACTAGCTGAGGCAAGCAACGGAGCCTTTCTGAGCCTCAATTTCTTCATCTAGACTATGGGGGTAATAGAGCTTTGAGGATTATTATGTACTTCCTCTCTGCCTGATACTTGTAATCCAGACAGGACCCCTCAGAGGTTGGGAATATCCTGCCCACTTTACAGATGAAGCAAAGTGAGGCCCAGAGAAGGGAAATAACTTGCCCAAAATCACACAGTGAGTAAGCAGCAAAGCTGGAAATGAGCTCAGGCCAGCCTGGAACCAGAGCCCATGCAGACTCCTTGTTCAGACTCTGTAAAGGTTTGGATTACAAAGGACATGTTCAGAGAGCTCTGCCACTTCTGTCACTTAAAGAGTGTCTGCAAGGGCAGGGCAATTTTTAAAACCTGCTGTCACCCGGCTGGACAGTTAATGAGGGTTGTTCTCAGTGGGTAGACTGGCTGGGCTGGAACCCACCCTGGAGGGCCAAGTTTCCTGCTGGAGTTCTCCAAAAAGGTGCCTAATTTCACAGCTATGATTCTACTTTAGCCTGCTCTCTCCACAGAGGGAGGCAGGGCCCTCTCTGAATAATCACTATCATTTCCCTATGGAGGAAGAGGGTGCTGGGGACTCTTCATATGCATCTAGTGCTTTATCATAGTCAATTCTTACCTTGATTTTATGTGGAAGATACTGTTGTGATCCCCTTCTTTGGATGGGGTGCTGGGGCACAGGGAGGTTAGGTGACCTGCCGGGGTGGCAGAGCTGGGTTCCAGGCTAACTTGTGATTCCACCCTCCTAATCAGGGCCCAGGAGTGAGGGGCTCAGGGCTGGACCACCAGCATTTACAAAGCCTTTTACCCTGTGATCATCAGAGCCTCCTCTCAGCCCTGGAAGGCAGCCAGGGCAGGACCATTCTCTCTGCCTTACAGATAGAGAAACTAAGGCCCGGGGAGACAAGGAGGCTTGCTCCCTCCACTGCCTCAGCCTGCTCAGTCGGGAATGCTGGAGGGGGAAGTGATGGGGAAAAGTTCACCAGTGGTGCTGATCTTCTGCCTGCCAGCTGAGCTGTGGCCTTAGTCAGGGCTGGGCGTTCCTTCCAGGGAACACGAGGTGGAGCAGGATGGGTAGGACTGAGATCAGAGGGCAGGCCAGGCCAGGAAGAGGAGAGGGCGGGTCTCTGGGGGATTGTGGAAAGAGGAAGGGAGCCTAGAACAGGCCAGGAATGGGGCTTGGCTCCGGGATTACTTTGATGGAGCTTTAAACAGGGGCCATGTGGGAGTGTGGAGCTCTGGGATCAGAGGCTCCTGGGTGCAAATTATGACTCCGCTACTTATGGGGATGGTGAGTTTGGGCAAATATTTCCCTGAGCCTCATCTGTAAAGGGCCAAAGCGCAGTGGTAACACCGTGGTATCTGGAGCACTGCCTGGGTTAGATCCTGGCTCTATCTCTTCCGTTGTGACCTGGGGCAAGTGAATATGCCTCTCTGGGCCTCAGTTTCCTCATCTGTAAGACTGGCCTGTAGTAATAGTACCCACCTCACCCAGCTGTTGTGAGGATGGAAGGGTATAACAGCATATGTAGAAGGCTTCGAGCAGGCTTTCCACCTGGTCCGTCTTTGCTACCATCGTCATCATTGTCTTCATCATCCACCTCACAGGATTCTTGGGAGGCTTAAACAAGGCCACTGGTGCAAACTGGTGGCACAGGCATTATTAGGTAATTACCGGGCAGAGTGTTGGGTACCGTGGCATAGGGTGGTGGGAGGCACTGTGAGGCTCCCAGGAAAGAGACAAGAGTTCTGCCTGGCTGGGTGCGAGAAGGATATGGAAGGCTTCCTGGGGAAATGGCATTTTCTGAGCCTTGAAGGACGTGTAGAAGTTCTCAGGGTAGAGGAGGGGAAGGTAGAGAGATGAACTTGTGCGAAGGCTCGGTGGTGAGAGAACCTGAGCGTGTCTGGGGAATGTGGTGTGTGTTTGGGGTGAGGGGCAAGGTGTGAGGCTGCACAGGGGCACTGGGTCCAGATGGCAAAGGGCTCAGAATGCCTTGCCTGGGGGTTTAAACTTGGTCCAGTTGGTGGGGAGTCCCTATGCCTGTCTGCATGGCAGAATCACCCAAGGGACTTAAAAGAACACAGATTCCGTGGTCTCACTCAGCAATATTCTGAGTAGGAGGTCTCAGGTAGGACCTGGGAATCTCTACTGCTTAAAAGTCCCCAGGAAATTCTGATGCCCGCCCAGTTATGGGAACCCCTGTCATGCTGGGCTAAGACACTAGAACTTTCTGCTGTAGGCAATGGGGAGCCATTGGAGGATGGGGAGGATGGGAGGGACATGGTCAGATTTGCATCTTAGAACAACACGTGGAAGCTAGTTTGGGGAAATGGGCTGGAGAAGGAGACACCAGCAGAGTAGCCAGTGAAGAGGAACAGACATATCCAGGGGGGAAAAGCCAGGGCCTAACCTGGAGCAAGGGCAGGTGGCTCAGCAGGTGTGAGCACCTCTGGGTGCAAGAACCGAGGTGGGCGTGGGGCAGATGGGCTGCAGAGCTGGCCCCACTCAGGGCAGCTGGGTGTTTCTAGGGCTCGAGGTCAAAGAGAGGCTGAGGCAGGCAGGAGCTCCAGGAACTCACGGGCTTTGGGCCTGAGCAGGCTCAAGGTCAGCAGAGGCAGCTGGGTCTGTGTCTCTAAGCAGGGAGAGGCCCCACTGAGATACCAACCCCAGGCCTCCAAGATTTGAGCAGAGAGCTTGAGAAAGTGGGGAGAGGGTGTAAGAGACCCCTGACTCTGACCCCTAGCCTCCCACCCCTCTCCAAGGGAGTCCTGCACTCTGATGGCTACATTTGCCGTCAGGGCTGGCCCCTGGAGATGCTAGTGCCCTATAGCCCTCTGGCCCTGAGAAGGACAACCACCCATCCATCCCTCCATCTATCCATCCATCCATCCATCCATCCACCCACCCATCCAGCCATCCACCCATCCACCCGTCCATCCATCCACCCATCCACCCATCCACCCTTCCACCCATCCACCCATCCACCCATGCATCCATCCATCCATCCATCCATCCATCCATCCATCCATCCATCCATCCATCCATCCACCCATCTACCCATCCACCCTTCCACCCATCCACCCATCCACCCATGCATCCATCCATCCATCCATCCATCCATCCATCAGACAATGGTTTTTGAGCTCCCCTACCATGTACCAGGCATGGTGTTGGGTCCTGGAGGTACAGTTGTGAATAAAGCGATGCAGACACTCTGTACCCCCTACAAAGCTTTCTGTCAGTCCTGGCTCCTTCAGCTGGCTGAGCATGGAATGCTTTGTCATCAGGAATGTGGCTAAGTACAGGAAACCCACCCAGGGGGTTCAGACAGTGGCAGCTGCAGGGCCCAGTTGTCCAGCCTCCAGGCCCCATGGCTTTCTGGTCCTCCCCTTCCCCCCACAGGCCCAGTCTCCTCTTCCATATGGCTCAGGCCTTGCCTCCCAAATCCAAGGCCCTCCCTGGGGTACCCCGTGCCAGGAGGGTCCTGATGAGCTGTGCAGTCCCATCCTCCCTCCCCAGCCCACAATGAAGGCAACAGCCTTGGGTAAGACCTGAGCAATTCTTCCCAAGGGCAGGATCAAGGAGAATTTCCTCACAGGGGTAGGAGAAATAACAAACATGAGGAAATGACAGGGATTCCGGGGATTTCAGAGCACACAGCTTGGATACAGGACAGACCCACGCAGAGAAATGGGGTTAGGACCATGTTGCAGCAACTTCCTCATCTCCCTCTTGGAGCCTTCTCCTTGTGTCTTCATGCTTTTGTTCTGTTCTTTTGTTTCATTGTGATCCCTTGCCCGCTCCAACCCCAACCACACCATCACCAGTGTGGATGCTGCGATGTCGCTGTCCCACTCACTCAGTCATTGCCATTCATTCATTTCTTCCTTCATTCATTCACCACATAGGTACTATGAGCCAGACACTGAGGATGAAACTATAGGCAGAAGATGGCCTCCCATTGAGCTCCCAGTTGGGTAAGGAAACTAACACGGTCGGACAACTCTAAGACAATGTGATTATTGCCACCATGAAGTTGTGCATAGGGTGTTATAAACCCGGGGGGAACCAAGGGAAGGCCGATTCTGGACGAATGAGTAGGAACTGAAGGAGAGCATGCCAAGCAGTGAAGACAGTAAGTGTAAGGAGGAGTGAAAAGGTGGTCTGCAGAGCCCAGAGCACAGGGAAGGGTCAAGGGACACAGAGAGTGGAGGCTGGAGAGGTCAGAGGCACAGTCTATGAAGGGCCTTGAATGCTGGGATAAGACACTAGAACTTTCTGCTGTAGGCAATGGGGAGCCATTGGAGAATTGGGAGGATGGGAAGGACATGGTCAGATTTGCATCTTAGAACAGTATGTGGAAGGTGGTTTGGGGAAATGGGCTAGAGAAGAGGACGCCAGGCAGAGCAGCCAGTGAAGAGGACGAGACATAGTCTAGGCAGGAAAAGCCGGGGCCTAACCTAGGGCAGGGGCAGGTGGCTCAGCAGGTGTGAGCACCTCTGGGTGCAAGAACTGAGGTGGGCGTGGGGCAGATGGGCTGCAGAGCTGGCCCCACTCAGGGCAGCTGGGTATTTCTAGGGCTCAAGGTCAAAGAGAGGCTGAGGCAGGCAGGAGCTCCAGGAACTCCTGGGCTTTGGGCCTGAGCAGGCTCAAGGTCAGCAGAGGCAGCTGGGTCTGTGTCTAGAGACTTGGGAGGTCCACAGCGGGACCCCAGCCCAGACATAGGAATCAGGGAAGATCGAGCCCTGGGGAAGAGTTACCACGAGCCTGGCAGAGTGTCAGATGGGACCCTGGTCCTGAAGGGAGAAGGAGCTACAGGCAAGGAGCTGAGGACACCTGGCTCCAGCACCCTTATGTCCTGGACCACCTATGAAGATGGGCTATGGGGGCACCCGGGGCTATTTTCTTGCCCATGTCTGGCCCCCTCTAGATGAGGCTCCCCTCAGTCTCCTCATCTTGACTCCAGTTACCATCTGCCCTGACCTGACCCAAAGTCTGCCTCAGGTCTGTCCTGCCCCTGCTCCAAGCTCCTGAGAAGATGAACTCTGGCCTGGCTGCACCTGCTCACGTTCCTTTGGGAGGGTGCCCCCCTTGCCAGCACCCATCAGTACACAATCACAGGACGATGATCTAGGAGTAGACGGACACCCAGAGCTCACTCCCGAGCGCCCATTTGGCCAATTAGTCACTCACATGATAAACATTTACTTAAGCACCCGCAGTGTGCCTGTCCCTGGACTGAGGGCTGGATTTAAAAGGTTGAATCAGATTCAGTCCTTGTCCCAGAGGGTTCACAGTACAATGGAGACAGACAAACACATTCAATACAACACAACCTTTTACAACGCAACACAACACAACTCAATACAACTCAACACACATCTCAGGTGTCAGGTCTGTTTTCCAGCTTTCTGGGGCCTGAGCTGCAAAAAGGGCAGCTCATAGGCGAGAGTGTTGTGAGGGCTTCCTGAGGGAGGGGAGTGCTTATAGGAATGCCAGCAGGAGCGGGTAGAGTTAAAGAGGCTCCATGGTCGAAACGCATGGCTTCAGTCTTGCCATTGTAATCCTGGGCTGATGACTTAACTCTC
Source organism: Ceratotherium simum simum (assembly GCF_057802395.1). Taxonomy (NCBI): domain Eukaryota; kingdom Metazoa; phylum Chordata; class Mammalia; order Perissodactyla; family Rhinocerotidae; genus Ceratotherium; species Ceratotherium simum. Next base: position 16,213,625 of record NC_141921.1, on the reverse strand, counting down.
TGTGCCTCAGTTTCCACATCTACAAAATGTGTATCTCATAGGGTTTGAAAATTAATTGAGATAATGTATGTAAAATGACTGGCACTGTGCCTGGCATGTGGTAACACAATAGCATTGGCTGTGGTGGTGGTTGTTGTTGCCTTAGAATTATAAAACCTTATTATCCTCTTAGATTCTTGGCGTCAGAGAACTGTAGAATCATAGAATCCCAGAATCTTAAATCCTTAACCATAGAACCTAAATAAAACATAAAGCCTGAGTATTAGTGGGATGGGCCTCCCTGTCCCTTCCGATGGTGGGGGAATTTCTTCTGATGCCCAGGGCCGGGTCTGTCACGTGCAGTTGCTCAAGTCGTGCAGGATATGCCTCTAGAGAGAGCCATTCACAAGAATCTTGACATGAGTAGAGTCCCCTAGATGCCATATGACCCCTAGATGCCTGTACCACCACACAAGGAAGCCTCACTCTCTCCCAGAGAAACCTGCTAAATCCCAGAGGTTTCGCATCATCCCCATCCTCTCTGCCTCCAGCAAAGCGTGCTGGCTCTGTCCAGAACCGCACTGACTTCAAGGTGATGAAACTCAGACCCTTATTTGGATTTCACATAAAAAAATAAAATAACTCCTCCCAAGCATTCCTGAGAGGAAAGGGTACAGAGGTTTCGGAATGTTCCAGAAAAGGATCACATCTTGTGGAGCACAGCCTACTGGCCTCTAGACCATACAATGGGATGTGCGCTCCCCCTCCCCCACTTTACATCTCTCTCCCCACCCTTCTCCCCCTTCCTCCCAGTGAGCTCCTCAGGATCCCAGGTCCTCTGGGTGGGCTCTTGAAGCCCTTAGCAAAGCATTTCTCCACAAAGATAGTTCCTTCTCTTGCCAAGAGGAATTCTGAGCCATATGTTTAGGTAGTAATTTTTGTATACCTCACTACATTTAGTACCAAGTTTAAAATCTGAGACTCACAGAACATGAAAATCAAATAATCTTGGAAGCAAGAATCTTGGAATAATCTAGCCTAAGGATCACAAGTGCTAAGAATCATGGAGAATTTTAGAATCCCCTAAATCCTACAGTTGGAAGGGGCCATAGAGGGTCACAGAGTCCACACCTTATTCAACGCATACATCTCCTCTTAACAACATGGCAGGCAACTGTTCATATAGCTCATCCTGCCTCTGCTTAGCACAGCTCTCGCTCTCTCGCCAGGTGATCTGTTCCACTGTAGGGTTACGACATGAGTTGCCTGTAGAAAAGCTTGCAATAAGGAGGCCCTTAACTAACTTCCTTTCCACCTGTGATAACTCAGGAGGACTCCAGCCCAAGTTGTGCTGAGATTTGAGAGCAATAACCATTGGGAAGACCAAGATGCAATTAAGTAGCTAGACCCAAGAGCTGGGACCTGGGTAGTTCAATGCATGATAATCATGATGAGTGAGCTCATCTATGACTGGGGCAGGACCGCAGCCAGAAGGTGAGGTTAATGGTGGTGGCTACCATGTACTGATAAGTTGCAGTTTCGTTTTCATTTAGTTCAAAATATTTTAAAATTTATCTTGAGATTTCTTCTTTGACCCTTGTGCTATTTAGAAATGTGTTGTTTAATCTCCATGTGTTTTGGAATTTCCCAGCTATCTTTCTGTTACTGATTTCTGGTTTAATTCCATTGCACTCTGTGAGCAGATATTGTATGATTTCTGTTCTTTTAAATTTGTGAAGGTATGTTTTATGGCCTATGTATGGTCTATCTTGGTGAATGTTCCATATGAGCTTGAGAAGAATGTGTATTCTGCTATTGTTGGGTGAAGTAGTTGATGTCAGTTACATCTAGTTGATTGATGGTGCCTTTGAGTTCAACTATGTCCTTACTGAGATTCTATCCATTGGACCTGTCCATTTCTGATAGAGGGTTGTTCAAGTCTCCAACTATAAGAGTGGATTCATCTATTTCTCACTGCAGTTCTATCAGTTTTTGCCTCCCATATTTTGATGCTCTGTTGTTAGATGCGTACACATTAAGGATTATTAGGTCTTCTTGGATTGTTGACTCCTTTATCATTATATAATGTCCCTCTTCATCCCTGGTAACTTTCCTTGCTCTGAAGTGCACTCCGCTGAAGTGAACATAGCTCCTCCAGCTCTCTTTCGATTAGTGTTAGCCTGGTGTATCTTTCTCCATCTATTTACTTTTAATCTATATGTGCCTTTATGTTTAAAGTAGGCTTCTTGTAGACAACATATAGTTGGGTCTTACTTTTTGATCTGCTCTGATAATCTCTGACTCTTAATTGGTATATTTAGACCATTGATGTTAAAGTGATTATTGATATAGTTGGGTTAATACCTATCATATTTGTTACTGTGTTTTATTCATTGCCCTGTTCTTTGTTCTTATTTTTGTCTTTCACTTTTTTTCTGCCTTTTGTGGTTTTAGTTGAGTATTTTATATGATTCCATTTTCTCTCCTTTCTTAGCACATCAATTATACTTTTTTTTAAACTTTTTTTAAGTGGTCGCCCATGAGTTTGCTCTATACATTTACAACTAATCCAAGCCCACTTTCAAATAACACTATGCTGCTTCACAGTAGTGCAAGTCCCTTATAATAACAAATATTCCCAATTCTTCCTTCTCATCTCTTGTATCATTGCTGTCATTCATTTCACTTATACATAAGTTATAATCATCAAATATATTGCTGTTATTATTTTGAACAAACTGTTATCTATTAAGATCAGTTAAGAAGAAAAATTAAAAATTTTATTTTACCTTCACTCATTCCTTCTCTGATACTCTTCCTTTTTTCATGCAGATCCAAGTTTCTGATCTATATCATTTTCCTTTTCTCTGAAGTTCTTTTAACATTTCTTGCAAGGCAGGTCTACTGGCAACAAATTCTCTCAATTTTTGTTTGAGAAAGTCTTCATTTCTCCTTTACTTTGAAGGAAATTTCACAGGACATAGAATCCTAGTTTATGGGTTTTTCTCTCGACACTTTAAATATTTCACTTCACTCTCTTCTTGCTTGCCTGGTTTCTGAGGAGAAGTTGGATGCAATTTTTGTGTTTGTTCCCCTACTGATAAGTCATTCTTTTTTCCTCTGGCTTCAAGATTTTTTCTTTATTTTTGGTTTTCTGTAGTTTGAATATAATCTGCTTAGCTGTGGGTTATTTTTTGGCAATTATTCTTCCTGGTGTTCTCTGATCTTCCTAGATCTATGGTTTGGTGTCTGACATTAATTTGGGGAAATCTGTAGTCATTATTTTTTCAAATATTGCTTCTGTCCCTTTCTCTTCTTCTTCTTCAATATTTCCAGTACATGTATGTTATACCTTTTGTAGTTGTCCCACAGTTCTTGGCTATTCTGCTCCTTTTTTTTTTCAGTCTCTTTTGTCTTTGCTTTTCAGTTTTGGAAGTTTCTACTGACATATCCTCAAGCTCAGAGATTCTTTCCTCAGCTATGTCCAGTCTACTAATGAATCCATCAAAGGGATTCTTCATTTCTGTTAGAGTTTTTTTTTGATCTCTAGCATTTCTTTTTGGTTCTTTCTTAGAAATTCCATCTCTCTGCTTACATCGCCCATTTGTTCTTGCATGCTGTCTACTTTTTCCATTAGAACCCTTAGCATATTAATCATAGTTGTTTTAAATTCCCAGTCTGATAATTCCAACATCCCTGTCATGTCTGAATCTGGTTTTGAAGCTTGTTCTGTCTCTTTAAACTGTGTTTGCCCTTTTGTATGCCTTGCAATTTTTTGTTGAAAGCTGCACATGATGTACTCGGCAGAAGGAATTCCATTAAACAGGCCTTTAGTAATGTGGTGGTAAAGGTGTGGAGGATGGGAAACATTCTATAGTTCCATGATTAGGTCTCAGTCATTTAGTGAATCTGTGCTCCTGGACTGTGAACTTCACAAGTGCTTCTCAGTTTACCCCTCTTTAGGTGGGACAGGGTGGCTGGAGGGGGATGGAGTGGATATTTCCCTTCCAGGTAGGTTAGGCTCTGATAAAACCCCAATAAGTTAGGCTCTCGTAAAATAGTGTCTTCTGAGGGCAGGTCTTGTTAAGAGGAACAGAGTACTCTGGTGTATTTCAAAATGGTTCCTTTTCCCTTGCCCCTGCCAGAAGCAGAGGGAATTTTTCTTAGATATTCTCTGTGAGGACCTGGTAGAGCTCCTGGAGGTAAAATTCACAAACGTGTGGAGGTCCCCCTAGAGTTTTATTTTATTTTACTTTATTTATTTATTTTTTTGTGGGGAAGATCAGCCCTGAGCTAACATCCATGCTAATCCTCCTCTTTTTGCTGAGGAAGACTGGCTCTGAGCTAACATCTATTGCCAATCCTCCTCCCTTTTTCCCCCCAAAGCCCCAGTAGATAGTTGTATGTCATAGCTGCACATCCTTCTAGTTGCTGTATGTGGGACGCCACCTCAGCATGGCCGGAGAAGCGGTGCGTCGGTGCGTGCCCGGGATCCGAACCCGGGCCGCCAGTAGCCGAGCACGCGCACTTAACCGCTAAGCCACGGGGCAGGGCCCCCCCCACCAGAGTTTTAAACTCTCAGCTTTGTCCACATGGAGCCTCCAGCAATTCTTCAATTACGCTTTAGGTGTTCCTGTCCAGTACAAGTCCCTGTGGAGGTTTCTACTCATGGGTTTCTGCTCTGGCAGGTTGTTATCTTCTGTATTCACTTGTCTGTCTCTCCAATTTCTGGTGCACTGGTTTGCCCTGTGACCTCACTTCTCTGACAGATCTAAGGAGAGTTGTTGATTTTTCAGTTTATTCAGGTTTTTACTTGTTTTTAGTAAGGACTGACAACTTCCAAGCTCCTTACGTGCAACACTGGAAACTGGGGGTCTCGCTACCGTGTACCGAACACCCATGGGAAGTAAGCACTTTTTAGATATTATCTCATTTAATCTTCACATCAGTCCTGTGAAGTAATATCATTATCCCATTTTGTAGAAGTGATTCTTGTGGCTCAGCAAGAGTAAGTGACTCCCTCAAGGTCATGCAGTTAGAAAGTAGGATTTGAACTTGGGTCTGTCTGATTACAAAGCTTGTGCACATCCCACCCACATGCCACCTCCCACAACTAGGCAGAGTCTGGATAGAGCTATAGGCCCAGAGGCAGACACAGGTCAGAACTAGAGACAAGGGTCCAGACCAAAATGGAAGATGGGACCCAGAGGCTAAGAAAGTTCCCAGGACTCATTTCTGGCAGGCCAGACACCAGGTGTCTGGAGGTAAAATGCTAAATCCTGATATTCTAACCCTTCCAGCTATGTGATCTTGGGGAGTCACTTTCCCTCCCTCCCCCAGCCTCAGATACTTAGTAAGTAGCCCAGGGCCTGGGAAATGGCAACTGCTCAAAAAATGGAAGTTTTTACTGTTGTTGCTAGGTAGCAGTTAATTGCCATCTGGGAGGCTGCAGGTGCTAATCCCCTTCCAGCCCTGGCCAGGTGAGGTCAGTAGCAGAAGAGGTCAGAGCTGTCAGAGACCCCAGCTGGGATAGCTTGGGGAGGTGGAGGCATTGGAGCATCGGTGAGGAATCATTTTGTTGATTAAGTTGTACCGCAGCTGTCTTCCCATGTGGCACACTGGTTATCTCCTCTTCCTGGTTACTGCCCTGGTTGGCACTCAGTGCCTGAGAGCTTGATTGCACAGTAGGATCAGTCCTTCCCTGGGGCCAGGTGTGCCACCTGGTGTAAGGGAGGAAAAATCTCCTAGATCCAGCTCGGAGCCAACCCTGACATTTCCTGACCAATTCCAATGCCAACACTGCTGACAGGAACTTCTGCACCAAGAATAGGTTCTGATAGGCTTTAGCCAATCCAAATACCCACAGCCTTTGTCCAGGGTTGGCCCAGAACCAAGTAAGAGCCAACGAAAACCAAGGAGACTTTTTCTGGCATTCCTGAGAGAGAGAAGTGGCCTCTCATTTCCATGGCTGCTACCAGGGAGACTCCCTTTTATGGAACAGTACGGGGAGGGACAAGGAGGCTTTTAGCAGAACAATGGTGGGCGGTGGGCAGCCTTCCACTGACACTGCAGAGGTCAGAGCAGAGAGGAGAGACCTCTTCCCCCATTTAGCCACCTGAAGCCAACCAATAGATTCCTTTTGTTTAGACCAGTTTTGAAGCATTTATTTATTTGACCAATGTATTCTGACCACTTACTATGTGTTAGACACAGTTCTAGGAACAATAGAGTTAGGTTTTTCATGAGTATAATCCTAAATTTAATCTTAACCTAATCCTTAGACATAAACTAGAACTCTGACCCTTTTCTAGTGAAAAGCTTTTAGTGGCAAGAAACAAAGGACTAAGGGGCATTAGTATAAAAATATGTTTGGTGCACTAAAAATCTCAACTAACAAAGGGATCCTTAAATAATTTATTCCCTGGACGAACTCTGTGACCCCTTTATAGGTCTTTAATAGGTAATCTCTACTGGACAAATACTATAGCCCATATATAGATCCTAAATATTTTACTGGACAAATTCAGTAAACTCTTTCAAATGTACAGTATTAGAACTCCTTTCAGATTTAAAAAAATTGATAAGTGCACTTTTCCTTTCCCGGGTAAACTTCCCAAGGTCTCATTTTTTCTACCCTGTTGTTTATAAGGCCCCTCCTCCACTACTGACCACAAGGCCAACCTTGCAGGTGGCCTTCGGTATAAAAAGAAGCCTGTATTTTTAAAAAATAGGCTTTATTTAGGTATAATTTACACATAATAAAATTCACCAGTTTCAAGTGTAAAATATGATGAGTGCTGACAAATGTATATAGTCGTGTAACCCCCACCAGAATTGAGATATAAAACATTTCTATCACCCCAAAAGTTCCCTCTGCTCCTTGGAGGCAATCCCTTCCCCTACCCTCCCAGCCCCTGGAGACTACTGATCTGCTACCTGTAACTATAATTTTGACTTTCCTGGAATTTCTTATAAATGGAATCATACAATATGCATTCTTTTGTCTGGCTTCTGCCACCCAGCATAATGATTTTGAGAGTCATCTATATTATTGTGTATATCAGTAGTTTGTTTCTTTTTATTGCTGAGTAAATTCCATTACATGGATATACCACACATTATTAACCCATTTATCCGTTGATTGGCATGTGGGTCATTTTCAGGTTTTGACTATTGTGAATAAAGTTGTTGTGAACACTCACTCACAAGTCTTTGGGTCCACACCTCTCTTGGTACATGGCTCTGGGGTAATATGTAGGAGTAGGATTGCTGGGTTGTCATGTAAGTGTACATTGACCTTTTCAAGAAACTGCCAAACTGTTTTTCAAAGTTGTGCCATTTTACACTCCCACCAGCAGTATATGAGAGTTCCACTTGCTCCACATCCTTGCCAACAGTGGTGTGGTCAATTTTTAGTCATTCTAATGGATGTGTAGTGGCATTTCATTGTGATTTAAGTTCACATTTCTCTAATGACTAATGATGTTGGGCATCTTTTTGTGTGCTTATTGGCCATCCACAGATCTTCTCTGGTAAAGTATCTGTTCAAATCTTTTGCCAATTAAGAAAGTTGGTTGTCTTCTTTCCTTTGAGTTGTAAGATTTCTTTATATATTCTGGATAAAAGTCCTTTCTCTGATATGTTTTGCAAGTGCTTTCAACTCATCTGTGCCTCGCCTTGTGTTTTTTTTTATGGTGTCCTTCAAAGACCAGAGTTGTTCATTTTGATAAAGTCTAATTTATCAGTTTGCTTTTCTTTTATGGTTTCTGACTTTTGTGTCCCATCTAAGAAATCTTTGCTTAGCCCAGGGTTTCTCAATTTCAGTACTCTTGTTATTTTGGACCAGCTCATTCCGTGTTGTGGGAGGCTGTTGTATGTATTGTAGAAATTTTAGCAGCATTCCTGGCCTTTACCCACTACCTGCCAGTAGCATCACGCTCCAGTTGGGACAACCAAAAATGTCTCCAGACATTGCCAAAGGTCCACTGGGGGTGGGGAAATGTCCCAGGTTAAGAAACTTTGGCATAAACCAAGATAAAAATAATTTTCTCTTACATTTTTCTTCTAGAAGCTTTATAATGTTAACTCTTACAATTTCTATGACATATTTTGAGTTAATTTTTGCATTTGATGTGATGGTTGAGATTCACCTTGTTGCATATAGATACTTAATTGTTTCAGCCCATTCGTTGAAAAGACTATCATTTCCCCTTGAATTACCTTGGCCCCTTTATCAAAAATTAACTGACTACATAAGTGTGGGTCTATTTCTGGACTCTCTATTCTATTCCACTGATTTATGTCTATCCTTACATCAATACTGCACTGTCTTGGTTACTGTAGCTTTATATTGTCTTGAAATCAGGTAGTGAATCCTCAAACTTTGTTCTTCCTTTACAAAATTGTTTTGTTTATGCTAGGACCTTGACATTTTCATATAAACTTTGGAATCAGCTTGTTAATTTCTAAAAAAAAAAAAACAACCTGTTGGATTGAGATTGTGTTGAATCTTGAGATCAGCCCAAGAAGCGGCGTCTTGACAGTATCGAGTCTTCCCGTCGTCGAACATACTGCACCTAAAAATGTCTCAGAGAGGTTTCGTTGTTTTCAGTGTGCTAGTTATAGTGGTTTTAAAAATACATTCACAGATTCTTTGCTACACCTCCCTTCCACAGGTAGAGCCTCATTCCCCTCCCCTTCAGTGTGAGCTGGACTTAGTGACTTGACTTGCTCTGACAGATGGAATAAAGCAGAAATGACATGTGGGACTTCAGAGACTAGGTCATACAAAGCACTGTGGCTGTCTAATTGGGTTGCCCTTTCTCTCTCAGATCATTCACTCAGGGAGAAGCCAGCTGCCATGTTGTAAGCAGTCCTGTGGACAGATTTTTGGAACCCCTCTCCCTGGTCTAACAGGCAAATCTAGCAAGCAAACTGCATAGGCTCTAAGTCGGTACAGTAATATGCAGGCTGTACTGGGAAGCAGCCGTGCAGGCCATCTTCAGCCTGTGTCAAATGACCTTGCAACCCCACATCTCATGACTGAAGACACCAGCTGGACAGATCCACTACAGGAAGAGATGAAGGGGCACCTCACTCTCACATTCCCCAGCTGCATTTCTTAGAGACTGAGAGACTAATCAACGACTCTGGTCCTTGTCTCCCTCCACACCTAGACAGCATCAGCATCTCTGAACTTGTTAGATGTATAACAAAGGAATTCTTGCTTATGTAACCTTCAACGTATAACCTAGAGAAAAGCCCAGATGTACGCTCTTTTTTTTTTTTGAAATCTAGTTGTAACTTTTTTCTTGTCATTGTCTCTGTACTACACTGTTTGTGAAGCTGATATAAGCTGCACCTACACCCCATCCAGGAGCAGCTCCATCAGAGTGCTCTGTGAACTGTTTCCCGGGGTTCAAACTCCTCGCCTGATTATTAAATAACCTCCTTCTCTGATATCACCTGGGCTCTTGATCCCAGTTGAAAGGCCTCTGGAGATTTCCACGAGGTGAGGAATGGAGGCCTCCTGTTAACAAGCACATCAAACCTGCAGATGGCAGCAGCTCTGGTCAACCTCTAGGCTGCAGCCCCTGAGGGACCCTGAGCCAGACTGCCAGCTAAGCTGTTCCTCCACTCCTGACCCAGGGAAGCTGAGCTGGTAAATGTTCGTTGTTTTAAACCGCTAAGTTTGGGATATTTTGTTTTGTAGCAATATCTCGCAATTATTTTGTTAAATGTATCACTAAGTATTTGATTTTTCTTTTTTGGCTTAAACAACAGAAATTTATTTTCTCATAGTTCTGGAGGGTAAGTCCAAGATCCAGGTACCATTAGGGTTGGTTTCTGGTGAGGACACTCTTCCTGGCTTGTAGATGGCCACTTTCTTGCTGTGTCCTCACGTGGCCCTTCTGAGTGTGGAGAGAGAGCAGGCTCTCTGCGTCTCTTCCTCTCATAAGGACACTAGTCCTATGGATTAAGGCCCCCCCGCCCCATATGACTTCACTTAACCTTTAGTACTTCCCCTATAGGCCCTACTCCAAATATAGTCACTCGGAAGGGTTGGGGCTTCAACACATAAATTTGAGGGAGGGGCTCACAATTCAGTCCATAACAGGTGGTACTCTGGGGACTCTTATTACTTTGTTGAAATGCCCCAAACTACTTCTGGAGTGACAGTCTGTCATCGTCCACAGGTGATCTCGAGGCTCAGGCAACAGCCCTGGTCAGGCTCTTATTTTTTCCCAATTGGTTATCAAGCTTAGTACATGTTTCTCTGGCTTATAATATTTAACAGTCCTCCACTAACCCTCTAATACCAAATACTTGCACCGTGGACTCTCTTCAAAGAGCTGCTGTCTGGTCAGCTTGAACTATCAAAAGGCTTGCTGAGAGGAGTACATTCATAACACATGAGTTGATCCATTCAGTCCTATAAATTCCCTAAATTCTATCCTTAGATTAAAATGGCTCATCGGAAAGCTTCATACTTGGACTATCTTCAGAGTCTTTCAAAATCTGTAGGCCTGAGCTGCATTTTAATGTTATGTTCTTGAAGGAACTTATAAAAAATGGCCACGTAAACTTCATTACTTTGACTGTTTTCAGAAGGTTGTTGAGGACATTGTTGGAGGACATGTTGTATAATGTCTTCTTTGTTTTAAGTGAAAGGACTTCTTTTAGAATTTAGGACTAGTTTAAAGTGTGCTTCCTCAGAGGAACTGGAATCGACCTTTTTTTTTGCCGAGGAAGATTTGCCCTGATGTCTGTTGCCAATCTTCCTCTTTTTTTGTTTGAGGAAGATTCACCCTGAGCTAACAACTGTGCCATTCCTCCTCTATTTTGTATGTGGGTCGCTGCCACAGAATGGCTGACGTGTGGTGTGGGTCTGTGCCCAGGATCCGAACCTGTGAACCCAGACTGCCAAAGCGGAGCATGCCAAACTTAACCACCATGCCATGTGGCCGGCCCCACCTTTTTGATAATGAGAATTATTTAATTGGATATGTTTCCCTTTTTGCATTGGCTACTAGGAACCTCAGAGTTAGACTGGGGACTCATTTCATATCAGCTATGTTTGCCCATATGACCCGCATACCTGTGTTTTACATTTATATGGTGGTGTTTTGTCCCCCATCTCTTTAACTAGCTCCACTTTCTCATTTGTATTATCTCTATTTTTGTACAAAACATCTTGGATCTTTTTGGAAAGAGTTGGGATAGAATTAAAATGAAGGGGCTGGCCCGGTGGTGCAAGTGGTTAAGTGCGTGCACTCCGCTGGGGCGGCCCGGGGTTCGCCGGTTCGGATCCTGGGCGCGCACCGACGCACTGCTTGGCAAGCCATGCTGTGGCGGCGTCCCATATAAAGTGGAGGAAGATGGGCACGGATGTTAGCCCAGGGCCAGCCTTCCTCAGCAAAAAAAGAGGAGGATTGGCGGATGTTAGCTCAGGGCTGATCTCCTCACAAAAAAAAAAAAAAAAATCTTATAGGGCCGGCCCTGTGGCTTAGCAGTTAAGTGCGCGTGCTCTGCTACTGGCGGCCTGGGTTCGGATCCTGGGCGCGCACTGACGCACCACTTCTCTGGCCATGCTGAGGCCGCGTCCCACATACACCAACTAGAAGGAAGTGCAACTATGACATACAACTATCTACTGGGGCTTTGGGGGGGAAAAAAAAGGAGGAGGATTGGCAATAGATGTTAGCTCAGAGCTGGTCTTCCTCAGCAAAAAGAGGAGGATTAGCATGGATGTTAGCTCAGGGCTGATCTTCCTCACACACACAAAAAAAGAATTAAAATGAAACTTGAAAGTAAATATTGTTATTTAGTATTAGTATTTACCATTAAATCCTGGTTGAAAAGCTGTCATTCTTCGCCTGGGTGCTAACCCTCTAGGTGATGTTTTTTGGATGTGATTTTAAAAGATATTTTTAAAATTTCAGTTTTCAATGGTTTATTGCTAGTATATAGAAATATAATTCAGTTTATTATTATTATTTTTTAAATTTTATTTATTTACTTATTTTTTCCCCCAAAGCCCCAATAGATATCTGTATGTCATAGCTGCACATCCTTCTAGTTGCTGTATGTGGGATGCGGCCTCAGCATGGCCGGAGAAGCAGTGCGTCGGTGCGCGCCTGGGATCCGAACCCGGGCTGCCAGCAGCAGAGCGTGAGCACTTAACCACTAAGCCACGGGGCCGGCCCTATAATTCAGTTTAGAATGTTGACTTTGTATCCTGTGACTGCTAAACTCAGTTCGAGTAGCTTAGAAGTGTGTAATTTTGATGTTATGAAACTGGTGTGGTAGTCCTCAATTCCTGGCTGTGAGCGCGCTCCTCCTCCTTTCCTGCAGTGTGCTTTTAATAAACCAAGTTCTTTCTAATTCTAAGCCCACGGTCTTTCCCCTCCAAAGCTAGGAAGCTTTAGGACCACCAGCAGCAGGAGGGCATGGACTTGCACTTTCACGGCTTAACATTAACACAATTCGACTACCACCCAAGTTTGCTTCACTTCATTCCACTGGCTACTAACTCACTTCCTTTAATTTCTCTTTCCACTCATTCACTTGAACAGGCTCAGATCTCTGGACTTCTCCATATCGTGACTTCTTTGCCATTTTCCTATCATGTTTTCCCATGTCTCCCAGATCAAGTTTCCAGGTGTGAAGTCTGGTTTGGCCCATCCCAGCTTTACCCTCCATGTCACTGGTTGTCAGGCAGCCCTCTGGTCAGTTCCCCTTGTTTCCAGTGGGTTCTGTCCACAGGTGACAAGGTTCCACAGTCCAAATGTACCCATTTGGGCTGTGGGAGTTGGGGGCAGAGCCATCTTCCTTGAAAGGAGTGTGATGCAGTGGGCCCTGTGATGCCAGGGACGCCTCTCATGCAGACCTCGGACCCCAGGCCCCACCTCCTCCCAAGGCTTGAATCACTCTGTGACCTCAACACTGCTCCTCTAGTCCACGAGAGAAACCCAACCCACTCACAGAACTGCACATTTTCATGCTTAGCATGGATTATCTTCCTCCTCCCTCCGAAGCCCTCCCACCTTTTTCTTTGCTCATTCACAGTCAGAATTGAAAGGACCCAGAAAAATCATGCACTCTGGCCACGCCATCCAGGCATCTGACAGGTGAGAACGCTGTGGTCTGGAGAGCTTAAGTGACTTGCTCAAGTTCATATAGAGGCAAAATTTAAACAGAGACCTCCTGATTTCCCCAAGTTAGTGTTTTTTCCCCACTAACTAGTATTTGGCCCCAGCAGGCATGTCCACCTCCCATGCCCATTGGGGTCTGATGGGGCAGAGAAACTGGTGCGACAGTCCAATGGAGGCAGGCAGGGCCAAGGAGCAGGTGGCAGCTCCGACCCAGCCTAGGCCGCGGGCAGCAAGGGTCCCCCCCAACCCAAGATCAGGCCTTGGGGCTTAGTGGGTGAGTGCGGGGGGGTCTAGGTCCAGGTTTGGCTAGGAGATGAGAGGTATAGAGGCAGGGAACTGGCTGAGTTGGAGCCTGAAGTAATAGACCTATATTAGTTTCCTGTGGCTACTATAACAAATGATCACAAACTGGGTAGCTTAAAACAACAGAAGTGTATTCTCTCCCAGTTCTGGAGGCCAGAAGTCTAGAAGCAAGGTGTCGGCAGCGCTCCACTCCCTCCTGAGACTCTGAGGAAGAATCTGTTCCTGCCTTTTCCAGCCTCTCTGGTGGCTGCAGGTGTCTGTGCCTTGTGGCCACATCACTCCAATCTCTGCCTCCATCTTCACATCTCCTTCTCCTCCGTGTAAGTATGTCTCCTCCTCTCTCTCTGTCCCAAGGACACTTGTGATGGCACTTAGGGTCCACCTGGACAATTCAGGATAAGCTCCTCTTCTCAAGATCCTTAACTTAATCACATTGTTTGCCACAAGCGGTAACACTCAGAGGTTCCAGGGACTGGATGTGGATATCTTTTGGGGTACCATGTTTGGCCTACCGTAGACCACACCACCCCACACCACTACCTTCCTTCCAATGGCCTCTGAACTGGGGGGAAGGAGCAGCAAGCCAGAGTTCTTTCCTTATTCCTCCTAGGAATAGAGGGGAGACTTGAGGTAGTTGAGAAAGAGAACAGTTATGGCCCTCCACTTATTTAGACACTGTACGTATTAGCCCCGGCTGCCATAACAAAACACCAGAGACTGGGCGGCTTAAACAGCAGACGTGTATTCTCTCACAGTCCTGGAGGCGGGACCTCTGAGATGAGGGTGCTAGGGTAGGCGGGTCTGGTGATTGTAGACAGCTGCCTTCTCACCACGTCCCCACATAGCCTTTCTTCTGTGCACATGCCATGGGGGCGAGGGGGGCGTGCACCAGCTCTCCGGTGCCTTTTCTTATAAGGACACTAATCCTAGCAGATCAGGACCCCACCCTTACGACCTCATTTAACCTTAATTACTTCCTTAGAGGCCCCATCTCCAAATACAGCCCACTAGGGGTTAGGACTTCAACATAGGAATTTCAGGGGGTTACAAACATTCAGTCCATCACAGACGTTTTTGCTTATGTTCCTACTGAATCATCTTGACACTGCGGTCAAGATGCTAAGACTCTGCTAAGAGACTGTCATAACAACAAAGCCCTCATCCGTGCACAGCCCTCCCTGGTTAACAAAACACTTCCGCTCATCACTTACCAGTCGAGGGACATTTACTTCCAGTGCATGTGCCTGCCCACGTGCTGGGCAATGCTGGGCAATGGAGGGCAAAGAGAGCTGAGGGAGACCCAATTCCTGCCCTCGGAGAACTGCGGCTGCAGGGATCAAGGCAGATATAAGGAGGGGGTGGGTAAGAGCGAGGACAGGATGGACAAAGGACCCTGGGCGCTGAGGGGGAGGGACTCGAGGGAGGAGCGTGCTGCATGTGACCCCGTGTCCTATAGAGCAAAGAAGGGATTTTTGTCTCCATTTTACAGATAAGGAAACTAAAGCTCAGACAGAGAAGTGACTGCCTCAGGCCACACAGCCGGGAGGTGGACAGGCCCGCCTTCATTCCAGGGCCTTGTCTTCCGGCACAGTTTGCCCTGCACTGTGGGGACACTGGGATGGAGGACCCAAGAGGGAATCTGAGTCAGACACTGAAGACGCCTGTGAAGAGTCCTCAGTGTGGTGGGGAGGGGGACACATGGACGCCCCACTCCGGATTTCAGCGAGCACAGCTCGGCCACCTTGTGGATGTCAGGCTCTGGACTGGGGGCTGAATCAAAGGGTTTCCAGGCCCCTGGGGTGCTGCAGCCTGCTGGGGTGATGACACATACTAGGGTCAGAACAGTGACAACCCACAAGAAGTCCCAGCCTGGGCATGCCGAGGGTTTTCAACCCAAATGAATTCGTGGCCTTGGATATTCATTTACCCCTCCACTCATTTGCTCTTTTATTCAGTCACCACATAGCAGTGAGAGCCGCCTGGGTGCCCAGCCCTGTGTCTGTCTGAGGAGACTTCCCTCGCCTCTGAACAGCAGTCCCCAGCCCTCAGCACCTGGACTGTGGCCCTGTGTGTTGCAGCAATGTGACTGTCGCTCAGGGGCCTGGACACCCCCAGGGGCCTGGTCTTACTCCTCTCTAGCTGACCTAGAGTGGAGGACACTGGGCTAGCCAGCGCCTCCCAGCTTCTTTCTGCTGCGCCCTGGACTTCCCTTCCAGGACTGTGGGCCCCAGGCCAAGTTGTAAGGTGGGGCGGGTGTGAGCACATGGGCCCCCCTCCCTAGGTCTACTAATCAGTTCCAAAGCAGAAGCGCAGAACTGGAGGGTCCCAGACCACAGGGATGAGCCCTTGATCCCCACCGCGCTGATGAGAAAACTGAGGCAGCCACTACCCGCCCCCCCAGTGGTGGGGGCCCAGCCTCTTACTCCCAGTTCTCCGGTGGCCTGCAAGCCTATCCGGGGTGGTCCTCTGACCTGCCTTTAGCTACTTTGAGGGGGGATGGGAGATCCCTCTGCAATGCGCTGGGCGGTGGGCGTGGTGTGGGAAGGCAGCTGCTCCGGTCAGAGGACATTCCCTCCCAAAGTGCTTTTGATCTCGAGGAGTCTGGCCCAGTTCTCCTCCCCCATCTGCCCCTGGGTCGCCAGGCACAGAGGACAAAGCAGTGGTGGGGAGGGGCTGAGGAAGTAAGGGGACAATGAATTGGAGGGATAATCCCAAAGAATCGTTCTAGGGTTCAGTCTCCAGCCTCCTTGACAGTCAGGTTCTCTTGAGTAGCTCGTCGGGAGCACGGACCGCCGCGTGCATGTGTCAGATCTGGTGTGGACACGGGTCTGTGGGACTACACACCCGTGCACGCGTGGCTACCCGTGTTTGCGGGATTGTGAGCACCCACGAGGGCATCCCGTGGGCACGGACACATGCAATGGTGGTGCCTCAGAGGGTTTGAGAAGGCTTTGCTCTCGCCCTAACCTCCATCGGTGCCACCCTTCTCCCTTCCTTTGATGAGGACAGGACAATCATGCGTACAGAAGCGCTTGGAGACCAGTCCCTCGAGGTTGACTCCTCCCAGATAAGGCATTCCGGAGCGCAAACTTGTGTACCTGAATGTTCTTGTGCGGTCGGGGCACGGGCGCGTACAAGGCGAGCCCTACCCTCGCCTCTCCTGCAAAACCCAGGGCTGTGCATTTCACATCTCCCCTCGCCCCCAACCCGGCCGTGCGGCTCCTTCTTCCTGTGGGACCCAGGGCCGGCCCTTTTCTTGTCTGGGCCCCAGACATCCCGTCTGCAAAACAGGGACCCCTCCCCCTTCCGCCAGCCTAGGGGGCCGCCAGGGAGGCCGCGGGAGGGAAAGTTCCGGGCGGAGGAGGCAGCCGGGCCCAGGCACAATGTGTCTTTCGGCCCCCCACCCCCCCGCCCCCCGTCGGTCTGCGGGGGCCCAGAGCCAGCGGGCGCGGCAGGTAGTGGGCAGGCGCCGCCGCCCCCCGCCCCGCCCCGCCGACACTGGCCCTTTGTCACCTGCCCAGGCGCGCGGGGCCGACGAGCGCTACGTGCAGCAGGCCCGCGGGGGCGGGGCCGGGCGGGGGGCGCGGGGTCCCTCCCTCCCTCCCTCCCTCCCTCCTCCCTCCTCCCCCCTTCTCTCCCGCCCCCTCCTCCGCTCCCCGGGCCTGGGGCCTCCGCAGGCGTCTTTCTGCAAGCCGGCTCTGGCGCCCTCGCCGCTTCCTCCTGCCCCTGCCCCCGCGCGCCACCCTCGTGGACTGCGCGCCGACCCTCACAGAAGCCATTCCAGTCGGGGATCAGGCGACCTCTCTGCACGCGGTGCCCCCCTTCCCCGCACCCTATCGCCTAATAAACTCGCCCCCCAAGGCCCAGCTCAAAGGCTGCTTCTGGGAGCCTCCCCTGACGCGCAGTTTTAGTCGCTCTCCTCGGGGCAGCTTCTGGGCGCTGATCATTACCGTCGAGGCTTGTCTCCCCTCAGGATCCAAGGCGGGGCCGGCACACTGCGCAGGCCCGACCGCCGTACGAACATCTTCAGTGGGGGGTGAATGAGTGAAGTGCGAGACAGGCGGGAATGAAAACCGAGGTTTCCCGAGTCCAGCGTGGGCCCTGGCCACTGCGCAAGCGGAAGTCGGAGCTTCCCTGTCAGCCCCGGCCACTGACCCTAGGGACTCCTTGGGTGCCCCGAGACCCTACCTTTACATAACCTATGCAACCAGAACCTCTGCCCTCCCAGCCTTTGCTCGAGCTGTTCCTTCTGCCTGATACACTCTCCCTCCAGCCACAAGTGCAAAATCGACACTTCCAAGGCCCACCTCTCCTGGAGAAACCAGGCCTGAACCTTGGGGCTTTGTGGTGATCTGGGCACCTGACTTTTGTGCCAGGGGTTTAACATATAATGTTGCGTTTCTCCCTCATTGCGACCCTGCAATGCGACCCTGCAAGATGGTGAGGTGACAGCCTGCAAGTGGCTGACCTAGCGTTTGAGGTCGGTTCTAGGAGGACATCAAACATCAGAAGACATCAGAAACATGCTCTTTCTCCCACCCCACACTGTTGCCTTTCTCTCCCAGGCCTTCTCCTGGGGACAACTGTTCCTCTGAACCGCTCCCCATCTCCTTGTGCCTTCCCCCTTTCAGGCCAGAGCAGGGCAGGGCTGGGATTCCTGCTCTAGGGCTAGGTTAGTCTGAGTCCCCAGTGGTTTTGGGCTTCCTTGAGGAATTTCAGGGGTGAATGTGCAGGGCGTGGTAAGAGGTGAGGTGGGAGTGGCAGGAATGTGGGGTTCTGGGAGGGAAAGCTAGTAAAAAAGCTAGTAAAAGGTGCAGAGGGCCCTGAGAGATGACTTTCCCAGGGCTCTGGGAAGCAAGGGCTAGTTTGAATGACAAAGGTTCCCTGGGGAGCAGAGGAAAGCTCCAAGGATGAGAATGTGGGAGGAGGAGGGTCAGAAGGGCGGGGAGGAAGCTCCCAAGGGCTCCCATCTGCAGCGGCCCTTTCAAGTCCTGCTAAACCCATAACAATGAGAGGAACTGACCTGTGGACACCGGGGGCAAAGGATGATTAACGTAACTCACTGAGGAAATACAAAAACCCTATGAAAATGTTAGAAATCCCAAAGTACAAATGAAAAGGAGATTCCGGCTTTTCTTATCTATAGAATTGGTCAAGATAAGAATAATAAAAATACCAGATGTTGGTCAAGTCTGGGAGAAACCAGCGCCTTTTTCACTGTATTTATTTTACGGTAAATTGTACAGCGTTTCTGCGGGACCACTTGACAGTATGTACAAAAGCTTCTAAAAGCATTCTACTTTGATTTAGCAATTTTACTTCCAGAACGTATCCTAAAACCAAAGATTATATACCCCAGCCTTATTTATAACTGGGAACTATTGGAAATTCTCTAAATGTTCAGTGACAGGGAATTGGGTAAATAGATTATGCCACATTCACAGATGGAAGGCTGTGCAGAAATTAAATATCATGCTCTTGAAGAATATTAAAGATATGAGGGAGCACTCTGGATATGCTGGTAAGTGAAAAGAGGAAGTTATAAAACAGCATGACTCCAATTTTATGCAATGTCTATTTAAAAATACACAATATCTACCATTTACGGTGCTGGACTGGGTGCTCTGCCCTGTGCTAAGTAAGAGCTTTACCCAGTCTCTCAGGCAAGCATCACAGCAGCCTTGCAAGGGAGAGTCTAGAAACTGCATGGGGGAAAAAAATGCAAGGAAATTCACCAAAAACAGTGAAATGAAACGAGAGGGCATGGGGTGTGCCCAACCCCCCCTTCCCCAGAAAAGAATCCACTTCCAAAGAGGGCATGTGTTTTTAATTTTCTTCTTTATACTTTATGATCTTTCCAAATTTTCTTCAAAAAATATACATATAATAATAAAAACATTAGAAATTTTAAAATCACAAAAATCATTTGTTAAAAAATGTCTTCAGGATCTCTTCTTTTGGGGATGGGTGGTAGTTTTCTATGTGTATTCATTTTCTGGGGCTGCTGTAACAAACTGCCCCAAGCTGCGTGGCTTAAAAAAACCCTCAAAAATAGCTAGAAGTCTGAAATCAAGGTTTGGCAGGGTTTGTTCCTTCTGAGGGTTGTGGGGGAAGGATCTGTTCCAAGCCTGTCTCTTAGCTCTGGTGCTCGTTGTCTAGCTTTTCCCTGTGTGTCTTCACATCATCTCTCTGTGAGTATCTGTCTCCGTGTCCAAATTTCCCCTTTTTATAAGGACACTTGTCATAGTGCACTAGGACCCACCCTAATGACCTCATTTTTACTTGATTATCTCTATAAAGAACCTATCTCCCAATAAGGTCACATTCTAAGGTACAAGGGGTTAGGACTTCAACATATGAATTTGGGGGCGACACAATTCAACCATAACATTGTTGAACCGGTGTGCTCCCTCTGAGATGAGTGTGGCAGGAGGTGGGGGTGGGGAAGCTCTCCATAGGGGTGAGAGTCTATGTTCCTGGACATTCTGGGTGCCCCTGGGCTCGCTCCACTGTGTGACCTTGGAATGGCCGTGTAGACTCTTCAGGCTTCACTTTCCTCCTTTGTAGACTCTGACTGGTATTACTTATCTTCCTGGGTTATTGTGAATGAGCTGTTAGGTGAAAAGTGGCTTCTGTGGGGCCTAGCACATACTCTTTCTCAGAAAGTGCCCTCTTTCTGCCTTCTCAACTAGGGTAGCTGGGAGACCGGTGGCCCAGAGACATCACCTAGGACTTGGTTCAAGTTCTAGTCCTGTCCCTCACTAGCTGCATAATCCCTGTGTGCCTCAGTTTCCTGGTTTGTGAGATGGGAAAATACCTATTGCTGTTGAGCTGTTGTGCTTGACTACCCCTGGGGCTTGGGGCCCTCACAGCAGGAGATGCATCAAGACTGGTAGAGATAAGATTGGAAAGCCAATGCAGGCAAGGAAGGAGGCAACTGAAGATGTCAACTTGTTGGGTCCGAGTTAGGTGTCGCCTCCTTTAGGAAGTTTTCCTTGAACCCCAAAGCCTGGATTAGACCCCACCTCCACTCCATCCTGGGTTCCCACAGTCCCTCTGCTACCCTCTGTCATGGCATTTTAACTGCCTCTCTAGGGCTGGAGAAGGCTCCTTGAAGGAGGAGACTCTCACCTCTGTATGCCTGTTAAAGTAGCAAATATGAATGAAAACAGCAAAACCCAGTACTTGCAGTGTTGCAGGGACCCATGCGCACACATAGTTGTGATGTGAATCAACACAATCTTTCTAGACAACTCCTTGGAAATGCCTAATAAAAGCGACACATTTAAATGTAACCTTTGGCCAAGTAAAACCAGTTTGGGGAATATATTTCAGGTAAATAATGGAAAGGGAAAAAAATCTTATTCGTATAAAGATGTTTTGAGCCAACTATGTGTCATGGAGAAGAGTGGAAATAACGGAGCAATGAGTAAGTAAACTGCAAACTATGGTGGATTGGTCCACACTGTGACAATCCAGCACAGCCCAGCAAATATTAATCGAGTGCAGAGCATGTTAGCTACTGAACTCTACCTTGGGAACCTGGGGATCTCTGCCCCATCTGGTGGGTGGACAGGCAGGTAAACAGTCACTGGATAGTGTGAGAAGTATGCCAAGAGGAGGGGAAGGTGCATGTGGAGGGGTGAGCTGAGCTGGCTCGCCAGCCTGAGCTGGCTTTAGGCAGACGGTGGTGGAAGGAGAAGGACTTTCCAGGTAGTAGGGACAACCCAGACAGGTGAGAAGTATTTGGGAAATGGCAAATTGTAGGCGTGACTGGAGGGTGGGATATATGCAGGGTTGTTGAGGCTGGAGAATCTGGCAGTGGCCAGAACATAAAGGGCTTTGAAGGCTAGTTTCTGCTTTACTCAACAGAGGTGGAAAGCCAGCAGAGATCTTTAAACAGGTGACAAGAGCATCGTCTTTGTGATTTAGGAAGATCATGGTGTAGCTGTTTGGAGGATGGACTGGATAGGCCAAGAGGCAGGGAGACCTGGTGGGAGCCTGTTGCAGGGCTCAGGTAAGACAGGGCAACAAGGAGCCGGCCTGGTGGCATAGTGGTTAAGTTCGCGTGCTCCGCTTCAGTGGCCCGGGGTTCGTGGGTTCGGATCCTGGGCGCAGACCTACGTACTGCTTATTGAGCCATGCCAGGGCGGTGTCCCATATAAAGTAGAGGAAGATGGGCAGATGTTAGCCCAGGACCAATCTTCCTCAGCAAAAAGAGGAGGATTGGCCTTGGATGTTAGCTCAGGGCAAATCTTCCTCACACACACAAAAAAAAAACAACAAAAAAAGAAAAGAAAAAGAGAAAAGACAGGACAACAAGGCCTGCAGAGGGAGAGAACAGGCAGGGTCATGAGGTATTTAGGAGGCAGAAGGGACAGCCCTTGGTGATTGACAGGATGTTAGGGAGAGGCAGCATCAGGTTAGTGGCTGGTGGTGCCAGCCACCAAGTGGGAAACACAGGAGGAGGAGCCATTTTTGGGGAGAATAACGTGAATCTGGTTTTGGATCTGTAGAGGGTTGGAGGAAGAAGAGGTGCCCTGGAAAGGGTCTCAAGAAAGATCTGAGCGCTAGAAAACCAGGGAAGATCCATCTCATACAAGCCCAGGAAGGAGAGTGCAAAAGAGGGAATGTGAGCAAGAGCATCAAAGAGTGCCGGCTTCTGGGCCTGGAATGGGGGAGGCCCTCAATGCTAGAGGCTCCCCCAGGCCTCCCTGAACTCCCTGCCTCCTCAGCTGGTGGCTCTGTGTGACCTTGGGTAGTCCCAAGGCCTTTCTGGGTCTTGGATTCTTTCTCCACCCAAGGGCCATCATAATGCTGCCCACCCTCCAGCAGTATTCCGAGCTTCAGATGAGAAACTGGAGAAAGTGCTTTATAAGATGCCCAGTGGTTGACCGCTGACTCAGCCCTTTCAAGTCTCAGGCTCTTCCGGAGGCCAGTTGGTTATGTTTTCTCTTGTCTTTGGTGGTTCCTTGGCTCACCCTTTTCTCCTCCAATGATATCTCTGTTCCAACTTGTTCTCTGGCGCACTGTTAGCCTGTGGCTAGCCTGTCCTGGGATTTACTGAGTCATCCATTCAACCCTGATTTATTGAAGGTGACTCTGCTCTGGGGCCCACTCCTTGCTTCACTGCTCCTCCCTTCTCTTTCCAGTATCTTCAAGGTCTTCCACCTTCTCTACCATCTTTTTTGCCCAAGAGACTCAAGTGTCTATCATATTTAAAAACAGGAACAAAAATTCCTCTTCTGCTTAGTCCCGTTCCAGCTCCCTCTCCACCTGCATTCCTTCTTAACCAAGTCTCTCAAACAGTTGTCTACATTTCTTATCTCCCATTTGTCTCTTAATTCTTTGCAATCTGGCTTCCACTCCCACCTCTCCACTGAAGCTCTTTGTAATGATCATTGTAGTCGGTTGAATGCCAGCCCCAAAATGAGCTGTCCAAGCCCTAACCCCTGGAATCTGTGAATGTGAACTTATTTGGAAAAAGGGTCTTTGCAGATGTAGCTAAGGATCTCCAGATGAGATCGTCCTGGATTTAGGCTGGGCCCTGAATATAATGACAGGTGTTTTAATAAGAGAAAGTCAGAGGGAGATTTGAGACAGAGACACAGAGAGGAAGGCCATGTGAATACAGAGGCAGAGATTGGAGTTATACAGTTACAAACCAAGAAACCAAGGGTTGCCGGCAGCCACCAGAAGCCGGGAGAGAGGCATGAATCGATTCTCCTTCAGAGTCTCAGAAGGAGCCAACCTTGCTGACACTTTAATTTCAGATTTCTGGCCTCCAGAACTGTGAGACAATATGTTTCTGTTGTTTTAAGCCACCCAGTTTGTGGTAATTTATTATGGCATTCCAAGAAACTAATTCAGTAATAATAATAGCAGCCAACATTTACGGAGTGTCTACTCTGTGCCTGGCACAGTTCTAAGTGCCTTACATGCATTTTTTCATTTAATCCTCCCCACCAACCTGGTGAAGTAGACATACAGTAATAAAAGCTATGTCAACATAACCAGTTATTGGGAGTTTGCCATGTCTTTGGCATTTAAAAATTGAACCTTCCACCTGACTGGTATGTTTTATTATTTTTCTCTTTTCTAGATGAGGAGCCTGCAGACCAAAAACTTACGTAATTTTCCTAAGGTTACACAATGAGTATGTAGTGGAGCCAGGATTCCAAGCCTGGTGATTCCTGTGGGTGCCCTTAACCACGTTGCGCTTCTTTTCAGGCCACTGGGGGAGAGGGAGCTGAGGAGGCTGGTGGGTGAATTGACCCAGAGCAGAGTTTTATACAGTTGGAGGGATGGAATGGGCCAAGGGACAGGTGAGTTTGGGGGAAAGACCTATGAGGCTGGTAGGGTAGATCTGGCCTAGAGGGGCTGAGAGACAGAGACGAGATTGGAGACCTTGATAACTTCATAGAGCAGATACCGCTGGAGCAAGAGAGTGAAAGAGAGGTGTCTGCCATCACCCAGGGGACACTGGAGTTTAAGATCCTAGAGCTGGAGCAGTTCTGGGTGATGATAAGTTCTATTTGTGGCCATGGGAGTAAGGAGTTGAACAAAAGTAGGGCGGTGGGGGCAGTTGGGAGGTGGAGTGATTGTTAGTAGATTCCACTAGGTCAAGAAACTTGGAGGACAAAGATTGTATCAAGGGAAGTGATGGACTGCCCTGGGAGTTCAAAGGGTTGAGTGATCACTCTTTGTGCTTATCATGAAATGAATGGAATCTGAGCTGGCTCTTGAAGAAGAGATAGGAGATGACAGATGCGAAAGCCAGAAGGGCTTCTAGGTAGCAGGCATAGAAAGAACAAGGACGCAGAAGGGCGAGTGCACGGGCATCTGGTTTCTAGTTTAGTTGGCTGTAGTTAAGGGTGCATGAAAGGGTATGATGGGACTTGAGCTTTGAAAGTGTCCTAATCTGGGTAACCTGCAAAGTGGATGCTGAATCAAGGATTTAGGTGCAAATCCTTTATTAGAGAAGATGTCCCCGGGAAGGATAGTGAAGGAATGGGAAAGAGAGCCGGAGAAGGAAGGAAAGCCAATAAAAGTTGAGCAAGTGACTCCTTGGGTAACTGGGGCTCAGTCCCTTGGGGACCCTCAGAGACTCTGCAGAATACACTTCAGAATTTTCCCCCAGAAGTACAAGGAAGCTGGAGTATTTGTCCACCAAATCTGATCATCCTGCCATCCTGCCCAGGTGGGTGAGCTGGCTCCTGCTGCCACAGATAGCTCTTGGGCAGAGAGGTGTGGGTGCTTGAGGTAGGACACCACCAGTGTGTACCCTCCACCAAATCTGTGGGTGACTTTCAGGATGCGCTAAGAGGATATGGGTGGGGTACCAATAGTGCCTATTATAGAAAGGAAAGCTGAGAAGAGTTCGTGGGAGCCCCGCAGTCCCTACTGGAGACTTACTGTCCATTTGCTAGGCAATGGGAAGCCATGGAAATGTTCTGAACGTAGAAGCCTGCTCCTGAAAGTGCCTGCCAGCCCCAGAATGTGCTACAGGGGAGAGGTGGTGAGATGGGATGTTGGGGGTCTGGGGGGCGGCTGTGCAGCAGGTCAGAGGGGATGGGAAGATGGATGGGAGGAGATGGTCAGCTGAAAGAGTGTCGCAGAGTTTGAATGAACAGTATTTGGCAACTGACTGGACAGATGAGAAGACCGAGGTCCAGATGCGAAGTGGCTTACAAAGTCACAGCTGGTCCCTGCCGTGTGACCTCAAATTGCATCCTCTGACCTTTCCTGTCCTGGATACGTGTGTCAGCAGGGATCTCAGAGAGGAGGAGGAGAGCTGAGGGACTCTGCAAGGACAGTGACTGGGAGAAGGAGGGGGTGGGTGGAAGCTCTGACCATGGTCCCTGACTGGCATGGCCTTTCCCGTCCTGTGCTATGACAGCCCTTGGTTAGTCCTGCTCTGCTGACCCTGATGATTTTTTTTCCTTGTTATTACAGGAATTGGGTCTCTTTGATTCATATCCCTCCATAGACTGGGAACTTCTTGAGGACAGAGATTATATCTGATTTACGTCTACATCTGCAGTATGTAGCACATAATATGCACTCAATAAATACTTGATGATGAAGATAATGATGATAGCGTCCATTTATTGGATGTTTATTCTGTCAGACATCATGGTGAACCCTTTTCATGTATTACCTCATCTTAATCATAGGTGTATTAAAACTTTTGTGGAGCCAGCCCTGATGGCCTAGTGGTTCCACTTGGGTGGCCTGGGTTCGGTTCCCAGGTGCAGAACCACACCACTTGTCTGTCAGTAGCCATGCTGTGGTGTGGCTCACACAGAAGGACTAGAAGGACTTGCAACTAGAGTATACAACTGTGTACTAGGGCTTTGAGGAGGGGGAAAAAAAAGAGAGGAAGATTGGCAACAGATGTTAGCTCAGGGCAAATATTTTTTTTTGGTGAAGAAGATTGGCCCTGAGCTAACATCTGTTGCCAATCTTCCTCTTTTTGCTTGAGGCAGATTCTCCCTGAGCTAAAATCTGTGCCAGTCTTCCTCTATTTTGTATATGGGTCGCTGCCACAGCATGGCTGACGAGCGATGTAGGTCTGTGCCCAGCATCCGAACCTGCGAACCCAAGCCACCGAAGAGGAGCACGCTGAACTTAACCACTAGGCCACGGGGCTGGCCCAAGCTCAGGGCGAATCATTCCCAGCAAAAAACACACAAACCTTTTCTAGTTGCAGGTGACAAAATAAAACTCAAACTGACTTAAAAAAAAAAAAGTACGTGTAGTCCCTAATTGAAAGCTCTATGGGGCATTCCAACTTCAGGCTCAGGTGGATCCAGGCACTCAAACACTGTTACCGGGAGCCTTTCTTGCCAACTTTTGGCTCAGTTTTCTTCTGTATTGGCTTTATATTTATTTATTTATTTTTTGTGAGGAAGATCAGCCCTGTGCTAACATCTGCCAATCCTCCTCTTTTTTTTGCTGAGGAAGACTGGCCCTGGGCTAACATCCGTGCCCATCTTCCTCCACTTTGTATGGGACGCCGCCACAGCATGGCTTGCCAAGCGGTGCGTCGGTGCCCGCCCGGGATCCGAACCGGCAAACCCCGGGCCGCTGCAGCGGAGCGCGCGCACTTAACGGCTTGCGCCACCAGGCCGGCCCCTTGGCTTTATTTTTAGAAAGGCTTTCCTTGTGCTTAGCAACCTCAGCAGAAAAAGAGCATCGCTTCCCTAACACGTCCAGCAAGTGATCCAAGACAGACTTTCGGTGGCTCAGTTTGAGTATGCGTCCGTCTCTGGACCAATGATGTGATCAGGGCAATTGAACCTGCTAACTGGCCACATTTAGGTTATGTACTCAGCCCTGAAGTCAAGGGAAGGGGTCAGCCCCCCCAAACCCAAAGGAAAGTCAGATGCTATCTTTGTGCAGACACTGGGCAGAAAGAAACAACAGATGTCTTCCGTACTAGGAGCCCCCACTTTCCTGAAAAGAAACAAGCTCAGCAAACAGAAGCATCTTGCCAAAGGTTGTGCAGCTAGTATCTGGTTTGGCAGAATTTGAACCAAGGTATTTTTCTCTAGGGGCTGTGCTCCTCCAGGGCAGCAGACAGCGTCTTTCTTATTCTTGGGTCTCCCATGCACCCCCCGAGATCTTAGCCTATAATGGGTCCTCTATTCCAGTGCCACTCAAAGTGTGCTTCATGGACCATGTGGTCTGCAAACTCTTTGTTACAGTCCACAGTGACTTAAGCACCAAAATTTTGAGTAAGCATTTAGAAACATTCTGCAGCAATTGGACATTGCTTTGACATCCAAGTGCGGTGATATAAAAAGATGAGTCTGAGACTGGATGTAAATAATTTGCGAAACACTGCTCTATTTGGTTATCTCTTGAATAAAGGCATGAGCAAACGATACCATGCTGGCACTAGTGGGTCCTCCAGGGAGGCCCAGGCGGGCAGTGTCCATCCACGACTCAGATGGTGGTTCTGTCACTGGGCCAGCAGAGGGAAGCCTTCTGAGGAACCCCGCCCTGAGCACAAGCCGCCGCAGCGGGCATGCCTCTCTGCCTACCAGAAGGGCAGGCAGGCAGGCTCAGGCCCAAGCAGCTCCAGTGCCCAAGGGCTCTTACTTCTAGTCCAGCTGGAAACTGGCTGATGCTGCCCAGAGCCTGTGGGCAGCTAGCAATGTCAGCCAGGCCCCACCCGCCTGGTGCTTCCACACTGTGCCCTGGAGGGAGGGTGATGGCTGACACAGGCTGTCCTTGAGAAGCCGCCCTAAGACCAGACAGTTTTTTTTTTTTTTTTCTTTTTTTATTTATTTTATTTATTTTTTTCCCCCAAAGCCCCAGTAGATAGCTGTAGGTCATAGTTGCACATCCCTCCAGTTGCTGCACGTGGGACGCGGCCCCAGCACGGCCGGAGAAGCGGTGTGTCGGTGCGCGCCCGGGATCGAACCCGAGCCGCCAGCAGCGGAGCGCGTGCACCGAACCGCTAAGCCACAGGGCCGGCCCGACAGTTTGTTTTTAAGTGGAGGTGGAAGGTCAGCTCCAGGATCGTGCCGCCACCTCCTGTCGTGACGCTGGGCCTCCTTGAATTGGCACCAGGGATGTGGCCTGCCTCCTACCCTTGCTTCCCCCTTGGTTGGAAACTCTCTGATGCCAGGGTCTTGGGTCAACAGAGCAGTCCCAGGCGCCGGTATTTCTCAAAGCCGGGATGACTCAGGTTGGCAAGTGTGAGCCAGGAAAGAGGCCAGGATGCCAGTTCAGTCCTTTAATGGAGGGTTAAAGGTCGCTCCATCCTGGCTCTGCTTTCACTTACCTGTTCTGTCATGCCTGGCACAATGAAACAAGCCCGGAGACCCTGTGTTAGAAGCCCCGTTCTGCTATTTTGCTGAGTAATTGTGGGCAGTTCACATAACCTTTCTGAATCTCAATTACTGCATTTGGAAAAAGGTAGAACACCCACCTCATGGGCTGATTCTGAGGATGGACTGAGATAACGCTGCTGGGCACCTCTTACGCAGAGGGCCTCAGATACGGGAGTGGACGTGAGAATGCTTCCTCCCTCTTCTGGGCAGCTGGGGAAATTGATAAGAACTTTGGCTTAGAGTCAGACAGACACAGTTCTTGCTCAGGCTCAGTCACCTCCAGCAGTGTGACCATGGGTAAGTTTCTTAGCTTCTCTGAGCCTCGATGACCTCATCTATAAAGAGCAAAATTCCCACTGCAAGGTTGTTGTGAGGATTAAAGGAAACAAAATATACAGAAGAGCATGGTGCACAGTAGATGCTCACTATATGCTCACTAATTTAACACCTATTTATTACTAATGCTGGGGACGAGGTCAGGCATTGAGGATACCAGAGTGAGCAAAGTTAGACCCACTCCCTTGCCTAGGAATTTTGTAAGAGAAATGATATTGTAAGGGAAACAGATAAACATACAGGTAATCAGGTCACAACCGTGGCACATACTACAAAGTGAGGTACAGAGTGATAAGTGAAGA
This sequence comes from Ceratotherium simum simum, assembly GCF_057802395.1. Taxonomy (NCBI): domain Eukaryota; kingdom Metazoa; phylum Chordata; class Mammalia; order Perissodactyla; family Rhinocerotidae; genus Ceratotherium; species Ceratotherium simum. Next base: position 16,184,708 of record NC_141921.1, on the reverse strand, counting down.
TGTGACAAGATAATTCCACCAACTTAGGAAAGTCAAGGAGGGCTTCCCTGAGGAAGAAATAGTTGAGCCAAGGTCTGAAGCATGAGTGGGAAGAGCAGTCCAGACAAGAAACAACACGTGCAAAGCCCTGTGATGGGGGGATCTCCGTAAGTTAAAGGGACCACAGAGAGGCCAGTGCTGTGAGAGCCCAGGGACCGAGGGGGCGGGGTGAGGTGAGGCTGGAGAGGAGAAGAGGCCAGGCCTTGCAGGCCTGTGGGTCGTGTTAGGGATTTCAGTCTTTGTCTATATATAAGTGGGGGTCAGGATCACATGATCATTCTTGCTTTCAAAAAAGAGCCCTCTGGCTGAGGCGCAGAGGTGAAGTGTGTGCACTGACACGGACACAGCTGGCTGCTGGGAGACCCTTGCTGCACTGCAGGTGAGGGATGAAGGAGTTTTGGGCTAACGTGGTCATGATAGAGATGGAGAGGATGTGAAATGGATTGTACTTGGTGCAGCATTGCCTAAGTGGGTGAAGAATAATTCCTAGGCTCCTGGCTTGCACTGGCCCTTGAATAGTGGTGCTACTGGAAGAGGAGCAGGTTTGAGAGGATAAGCCCAGGAGTCTGGTTTTGGACGGGTTGAATTTGAGGTATTTCTGAGATGTCTAAGAAGCAATTACCATTTTTCATCAGATTTGGTGAGATGCAGTTCACTAGTATCTTTACCAAGAGCGTTTTCAGTGAGTGATGGAGCAGGAAGCTTGTAAAGGGGCACAAAGAGACTTGTGATGGAGGGGGTGACGGAGACGCTCATTATCTTCATTTCGGTGATGGATTCATGAGTGTATACATGTGGCGAAACTTACCAAATTGTACACTCCCAATATGTGCAGGTTGTTGTAGGTGAGTTATACCTCACTGAGGCTGTGAATGGGAGGTGGGGATGTGGAGACAGAGTGCAGACAGCTCCTGCGAGGAGGTGGGCAGTGGAGGTAAGAAAGACAGAGAGTGGTTGTTAGAGGGGGTGTGAGGTTGAGGGAGTTGGCCTTTGTGTTTGTTTAATGAGGTGATCTGACCATGTTAAAGGCTAACAAGAAGGATGTGTTGGAGATAGAAAATCCAAGGGAAAGAAAGAGTAATAAGAAATAAAAGGTTCCTGAGAAAGGGAGAAGGGAGGGAGCCAAAAGTCAGATAGAGAATTGGCCTTTGATGAGAACGTCAGCTTCCACGTTGAAGCAGAAAGGAAAGAGAAAAGGATGGGTGCTGGGGAGTGTGTGTGTGTGTGAGAGAGAGAGAGAAGATAAGGGATGGCGTTTTCTTTCTCTGTCAAGGAGAAGGTGGAGTCATTGCTGAGAATGAGGGCTGAGGAAGCAGGTGTGAGGAGCATGGTGAAGTGGCCACTGGAGAGCCACTGGTTGATTACTAGGCAGTGTCCAAGGCTCATTTGAGGTGAGGGTCCCAGAGTTACAGGGAAGCCCTCTGTCCTGTGGTGTGCAGTTCTGAGCAGTGTTTGGCTGCTGGGCACAGGAAGCCACAGGAAGCAGATTGGGAGAGGTTTGCTCAACCAGTGAGATCTAAAGACAGAGGGGCAAGGGAATTCATGGCATTGGCAAGACTGACCGAAATGTTGGCACTCGACTCTGAGCTATAACCAAGCAGAACATGACTCACACCTGTTAGAAAGGCCCTCATCAAAAAGACAAGAGAAAACGTGTTGGCGAGGATGTGGAGAAAAGGGGACCCATGTGCACTGTTGGTGGAAATGTAAATTGGTGCAGCCACTGTGGAAAACAGTATGGAGGTTCTTCAAATATTAAAAATAGAACTGCCATATAATCCAGCAATTTGACTTCTGGGAGTATATCCAAACGAAATGAACAGGATCTCTAAGAGATATCTGCACTCCCACGTTCACTGCGGCATTATCCACAATAGCCAAGATATAGAAACAACCTAAGTGCCCGTCAAAGAATGAATAGATAAAGAAGATGTGGTATACATACAATGGAATAATATTCAGCTGTGAAAAAGAAGGAAATCCTGCCATTTGTGACAACATAGATGGACTTTGAGGGCATTATGCTAGGTGAAATAAGTCAGAGAGAGACAAATACTGCACGGTATCACTTTTATGTGGAGTCTAAAGACAAAACAAAACAAAACAGTCAAACTCATAGAAACAGCAGAAAAGTGGTTGCCAGGGGCTGGGGGTGGGGAGAGAAAGGACATGAGGAAGAAGGGAGTGATGGGCTGGAAGAAAATAGAGGGCAGTGGCTGGAGATGCCAGCGTGATGAAGAACAGTTGGAGGGACCTGTGCCGTGCACGTGGTAGAGGGTGGACGTTGTGGTCAGACGGTGGGATTTTTAGAGCTAGAGCCATTATGGTTGTCAGCAGGGTCCAGGGTGGGGCTGTGGCAAATGACTGAGTGGATGAATGAGTGAATATATTTATGTGGTCATCTGAGCCATTTTCTGTCTCCAATTAGCCCAACAGCCTGTCTTGTTTTTCATCTTTTGGTTCACAACAATCTTGTTCCAAACCCCTCGACTTCTTCAGTCTTCATGTTTCAGCTCAGAATGTCCCTTCCACCAAGAAGCCTTCCCTAACTCCTACTCCAGGAAGGGTCCTTGTGAGAATTAAACACCCTCTGTGGTAGAGAGACCCCTACACCGTAATCTCCTGGTCTATGTTCCTGTATATTCCCCACCCTGGTTGAAACTCCATGGCAGGCACTTGTTATAATTGTTATTAGTAATCATAAATGGCTGCTGACATAAATTGAGTGCTTATCATGTGTTAGCTCTGTGTTGAGCTTTAACACACATTTCTCCACTTCATCACCATTTCACAATAATTTTATGAGTGGTACCATCACACTCTCTTTTTCAGATGAGGAAGACTACAAGAGGGCAAATGACTTTCTCAGGGTTGTCTAACCAAGTAGTGTTTTTGCTCACCTTTGCATCTCTACTCTCAGAGCAGAGAGGAGTGATGGGTGAACCACCCAGGACTTCTGTCTGGTTCTCAACTCCTCACCCTGCTCAAGTTCAGCTGCCTGAGTCATACCTGACCCTCAGCACAGGATCCACATGGTCTTCAACCTCCACAGAAGCACAGAATCGGGTGTAGTGGGGTTCTCCATGGGGAGCTAGTCCAGCTGCCCTGTTCATGCTGAGACCCCTCTTATGGACTGAATGTTTGTACCCTCCCCCCACCAAATTCATATGTTGAAGTCTTAACCTCTCAAAGTGATGGTATTTGGAGATGGGGCCTTTGGGCAGTAATTAGGGTTAGATGAAGTCACAAGAGTGGGACTTCCAGGATGAGATTAGTGCACTTATAAGAAGAGACACCAGAGATGGCTCTCTTTCTCTCTCCCTGCACGTGCACTGAGGAGAGGCCATGTGAGAACAGCGAGAAGGCAAGCACCTGCAAGTCAGGAAGAGAGTGCTCTCCAGAAACCACACTGGCCGGTGCCTTGATCCTGGAGTTCCCAGCCTCCAGAAGCGTGAGAAATAAACGTCTGTTGTTTAAGCCACTCAGACTGTGGTATTTTGTGATGGCAGCCTGAACTGACAAGTACAGCTCCCCTTCCATATCCTCTCAAAGTGCTCATACCTCTTTTCCCCTCCGGATAGAGAGCTTACTACTTCCGCGAGGCAGCCGTCCCTCTTGGAAGCGCTCTGCCTGTCAGCAAATTCTTCCATCTTTTCGGAGGTAATCTGCCCACCGAGGCTTCCACACCACCATCCCAGCTCTGTCTTCTGGACCTGCAGAGAACAAGGTGTTCTCCCTTCACCGGTGCCCCTTTAGATATTTGCAGGCTGAGACCATGACCTTCCCACCCATTTTAGTCCCACAGGCCGGAGGCCGTCTGTCCTGTTATTTCTGCAGCCCCAGCATCTTTGCACAACACCTGCCCCAGAGGAGAAGCCTCAGATATGTTTGTTAGTTGAGTGAACAAAACTACTTTCCTCCAGGTTAAGCATTTCCAGGTCCTTTGTGCCTCCAAGAACTTGTTTTCCAGCATTTTCTCTGTTCTCTTTCCCTCCCATGTTTCTGTGCTCATTTTTCAGAAACTGAATTTTTGTTCCTGTAAAAGAAGGAAGTGTTGATTCTTACAGCTTGATCAACTTGCAAACATTCCTCTTACATCTTCCCTTTTCCTGTGCTCCTCTCCCTTCTTCATCTTTCCACATTACATAGACTCCCCGCCAGAGGACAATGAAGGCTGTAAAAAGCAAGAAAAGGGAAAAGAAAACCTGACGCTTGTTAATGCTTTCTAATCTACCCCAAGGTGCTCCAGGTTGTTCAGAGGAGTCTAACTGAAGACAGGAGGAGAGGCAGGGCGGTGCAGGTGTTAAGGACCAGAGCTCCGGGACCCAGTAGGACAGATTGCAAATCTCAGCTCCATTCTCTCCAGAGCTGTGCGACCTGGGTCAGGCGGCAACCTCTCTGAGCCCAGGACTCCTCATTGCTAAATAACACCTACCTCCTGCCTCCGCCTCAGGTGAAGAGTAAATGAGACCATCAGCACCTGAGGCAATGCCCTTAGCAGAGCGCCTGGCACATCGTGCTCCAGAACAGCGACGATGGTGAAGGAGACAGGGGGAGGCAGTGGGTCCTGCTGTAGAAGGGTGAAGGCGTCTCAGGCGGAAGGAGCTGGGTTCAAATCCCAGCTTGCCCCTCGACCAGCGGGGTCACCCTGGACAAGAAACTTGACTTTGAGCCTCAGTGTCCTCATCCGCAAAAATGGAGATAACAATACACTCCTCGCATGGTGGTTGGGAGGAGTCACTGAGAGGGTGGCATGAAAGTCCCCAGCATGGCGACAGACCCCCAGCAGATGTCTGTTCTCCATCTTTTCACTAGTGGTGTGAGCTCCTGTGAGTTGTTCAGAAGGGAAGGCCGATTCCCTTGAATAGATAGATACGTCACCACAGAGGAAAAGGTGCAGGCACGCTGGGCTGTCAGAAGGAAGGTATGTTTCCTTTAAGGCACGAGGCCCATCCCCAGGTGTGCCCTGACCCCCTGCTCTAAGTGCCTCCCCCTTCTTCTTCACAGCAGTATTGTGCGGGACCTTCTGAACATGCTGCTGAACGGCACTTAGAGTGGTGCCTAGTGCCTGGCTCATGGCAGGTACTTGAGTACTTAGTGAGGAATAAATGAATACTATAAAGTAAAACTCAGTCTTTTCTTTTAACTGAGGGACCTAAGTCACCATTCATCCTGCATTTATGAATATTTTTGAATTAAAAAAGAAATACATGTTGATTCTAGAAAAATAATTAGAAAATACGGTGGGCTAAAAAGAAAAAAAAAATTGTATGCAATCCTACTGTCCAGTCATAACCACTGGTGTTAATAATTTGCCATATAGATCCTTCCAGGCATTCTTCTATAAGAATAAATACATTTAAATATCAATCAAGGCTTGTGAATGTCTCTCCGAGTCATTGAAAATTTTTCTACAACATTTTTAGATTTTTAACATTTGTATGAATGTTCCATAAGCAAACCTTTTATAACTTAAAAAGAAAACATTTAAAAATCCCTCTCAATAGTGTATCTACAATGCTGTCCCCCAAGTATTTGATCTGGTTGTTTGCAAGCCGGAAAAGGGCACTGGCATTCGTGGATGTCCACATGTCACTTGATACATGAGCCCCTCTTTGACCCACCTGCAGTAGCTGAGCAGTTGGCAGTGTGTGTGGTGGGGAAAAGCAGAGCTCTGATGTCAGGCTGCCTGCGGCTGAATGGCCAGCTCTGCCACTCCTCAGTTTCCCCATCTATAAAATGGGGATAAGACTATCTCCTTATGGAGATGTCAAGAAGATGATACGAGTTAATGTATGAAAAGTGCTGAGCACAGAGAATGGGCGGCATGTAGTACGTGGTCAACCAATGCTAGCTATTATTGTTAATACTGTAAGGAAGATGTTTTTAGCCCCAATTTATACATGAAGAATCACATAACAAATTGCCGAAGTGACTTGCCCATTGACACAACTTTAAGAGAGTTTAAACTTTGTGTGGCTCCAGAGGGACCCAGAATGTGTTAAGCATCTGTAATATACCATACACCATAGTAGGCATTATGCACGTTTTTGGATAATGTCACCTTGCCTCATTTAAGGTCCGGCAAATACGGCACATAGAATATCCCAAATCGTACTATTGTATGGATATTGTTATCCTTGTTTAGTGGAAGAAAGTGGAAGCCCACAGAGGTTGAGGGATTCACCCGAGCTCACACAGCCAGCCATGTAGGGCTGGGATTGGAACACTTAACCACCCTGCTCGCCTGTCTCTGGAGCGAGTCTCAGAGAAGTTGTCTTGCTCAAGGTGTTACCATGGTTTCTACTCTGCCATGCAACCTCCCCAAACAGTCCTGTGGAATTTTCCAGGAACCTGCGGCTGGAAATGACCCATATGGTGATGAGATGCCTGACAGAGACCACCAGGATGGCAACATCCTGACTGTCTAAAGGTCACGCTCGGGGCCCAGAAGGCCGAGTAGGTGAAGTGCGAGAATCCCAGGCCGGAGATCGGAAGTCTCTCTCTGCACCCCTTCCCCGCCCGCCCCTGCCTCCTCCCTTCAGCCCGGGAGGAAGGAATCCTCCTTCCTGTTTGCCTCAGGAAGCAGCAGTGCCACACCTTACCCTGTCCCCTCCTTTTCCTTCTCCTCCAAACAGTGAGAGTGGAGTAGTAATGATTATGGTGATAATCCTTAGTGAGTGCGTATTATTATGTGCTAAGGACTGTTCATACCCTCATCTAGGCTGGTCCCCCGGGGTATTCCTGGCCTCCTCTTGTGGTGGGTCCTGGCTCTCTCACCCATAAGGCGGGAATGACCTTTCACAATAGCCTCTAAGGTTGGCAGCTGTCGCCATTCCTGTTTGACAAAGGAGGAAACTGAGGCTCAGCACGGGTGAGTAGTTGGCTTAAGGTCCAGCAGTGAAGGGGCCTTGACCAGACCGGAGTCTGTCTGATGGCAGAGGCCCTGTTCTTAAGCACTACCCTGCACTGCAATGTAAATGTTGGCAGTGGGGACCCTGTGGCAAAGGGCCGTGGGATGCCCCAGCTCCCTGAGTGTTAGTTGGAGGGAAAAAGAGTGTGGAAGTAGCACCTGAGATGTGATCCTGAGTCGTGGCTTCTCCCTGGTTTCCCCTAAGACCTTGGGCAGGTGACCTAACCTCTCTGTGCCTTGAGAGACCTCAGTACGACAGGGGTGAGGCTGAGGGGTAATACGCCACCTTGGGGCTGTGTGAGGACGGCAGGAGAAGGAAAACAGGAGCAGGAGAGCGAGTGTCTCGGAGTGAGAGGACCCACCTGGGCCCCACTGCCAGTTCTTGGCCTCCACTCGCCGCTGAGGGGATTTATCTGAAGTGAAAGTTTCCTCTGCCCAAAGTTAAGATGCAGTGCAAACAACACTGGGGGACAAAAAGTGTATATGAAATGTTTCTTTAAAAGAAACAGCACCAGGCTTCGGGTCAGAAGGCCTGGTTTTGGTCAGGGCCTGTCATTACCCAGGGTGTGGAGGGAAGTCTCAGTCCTCCCCAGCTCCAGCTGGGCTCTGGATCCAGTTCCATCTCTTCTCTGGCCTCAGTCTCACAATCTGTGAAACGGGGGCATCTTTTCATAGTCTCTTTGACACGCTGGTCCTGGCCTGCCCCTATGGCGTCTACCTCAGTTCTTGTCCTGATGCCCCCTAGGCCCGCCTTGCCGTCTGGGCAGGTGGAAGGGCCTCAGCCATCAGGTCTTTGTCTCAGCCAGGACACAAGGGATGGGGGCTCAGGTGGGCAGAGGTTGGGAAAGGGGCAGAGTGCTATGAGGACAGACCGCTCCTGGCTTGGCCCCCACGTCCCCCCCGAGTGGCGTGGGGGCCTGGCCTGAGATCAGAGGTCCACCCGCGTCAGCCCGGGCCCTGCCCTCGCGTCAGGAGGCGCCTTCTCAGCGCAGAACAATGCGGGCTCTTTGAAGGGTTGGGCAGCAGGGGATGGGTGTTTCTCCAAACACAGGGCCTCCTGTGAAAAACAGGCTTTGATTCCCAGGCCCAGAGGCCCCAGGTGCCTGTTGGGCGGCAGGCGGGGGCTGGGGGCTTTGTTTGGCAGGAAGAGGGGCCTTGGAGACTCAGGAACAAAGCCTGGGACAGGGCTGGCCTGGGCTGCAGGCCGGCCTGGGCAGGCGGGTCCGGACTGGGCAGGCGGGTCCGTACTGGGATGTCAGTAGGGGCAGCGGTCCATACGTCCCGGCCCGGTCTCTCCTCAGCCTGGCCCGCCCAGGATACTCCTGGCCTTCTCTCAGATGTATGGCAGGTGCTGCTGGACCTCCAGGCCGTCATGGTGGTCCACTGGCTCCCAAAAGCCCTGTTGGGGAAGGAAGTGGGTAAAACTGGAGGCCAGGACACAGAATCCAAGAGGCGGGGAGCAAAGGGCACTAACCAGAGGCCACTGGCCCGTGCCCAAGGACTCAGGGCGCCGCAGAGGATGATGGCTCCTACCTTCTGCCAGACACCGTGCCGGGCACTTGACATGCACGCGTCTCTGACTTTACCCTTGTCTCCTCACGTGACAGTGGCCTACCAGGCCCCACAGGACCTCTCTGACTCGTGTCCTGTCACTCTCCCCTCGGTCGCCCCATTCCACTACACTGGGCTCCTTTCACTTGCAGAGCACGTCAGGCACGCTCTGGCCTTAACTTCTCCACGCTGGCTGTTCCTTCTGCCCAGAACGCTCTGGCATGGCTGACCCCTCACTCTTCACGCCATGGCTCAGATCCTCACTGCAGGGCCTGTCTCCCAGGCCCCTGAACTTCCACGCCCACTTAGCCTACTCCCCACCTCCACACACAGGGCTTTTCACCTCTTAACGTAATATACAGTTACTTATTTATTATGCTGGTTATTGACTCTCTCTCTCGTTCTCAACTAGAATGTGAGCTCCACCAGGTCAGGCACCTTTGTCAATTTTATTCACTGCTATACTCCAAGCGCGTAGAATAGTACCTAGTATATAGTAGGCAAAGCAATGTTAATTTTAAGTTAACTTGAATAGGCCATGGTGCCCATTTGTTTCGTCAAACACTAGTCTAGATGTTGCCAGGAAGGTATTTGTAGATTTGATTCATATTTACAATCAGTTGACTCTAAGTAAAGCAGATTACCCTCCATAATGAGTGGGTGGGTCTCATCCAACCAGTTGAAGGCCTTAAGAGCAAAGACAGATTTCCTGAAGAAGGAATTCTCCTCAAGGCTGCAACGTAGAAACCATGCCTGAGTTCCCCACCTGCTGGCCTGCAAAATTTGGACCCAAGACTGCAACATCAATTCTTACCTGAATTTCCAGCCTGCCAACCTGCCAGCCGGCCCTGCAGATTTCAGATTTGCCAGTCTCTTAAAATATAGGGAATTTGCCAATTCCTTAAAATCTCGCTCTCTATCTCTCTCTCTCTATATAAAACTTGGTTCTGTTTCTTTGGAAAACCCTAATACAGCACTCAAGAAATACAAAAAATTGACCCATATGAAATTGCTATTTTTGTGAGTAAAAAAATGGTCAAATATAAGCAATTTCACATAGTCCAACCAATATTTATTGAATGAATAAATGAATGAACATCAAAGCAATCATGAGGTAGGTGCTCTCTCACTGATAAAGAAACCAAGACTCCAAGAGATAAAATTGCTTGCTAAGAAAGGCACAGCGAGTAAGTGGCAGGGCTGGGATTCAGTCCCCAGACCGATTCTAAGGCCGGTGCTCCTAACCAACGCAGCGGCTTCTGCCTTCTTTAATCAACCAGCCGACCACGGGGTTCCCGCGCAGGGTGCATCAGCTTTGTGGCCTGGGTGTGAGAGGTCACTGGGAGAGGAGCAGGAGTCTGGATGACTTTAAATGCCCCCAGCTACAAGCTCTGAAGCTGTCATGGAAGTAGCTTTGCCAGCCTCTGCTCCCTTCATCTCCGACGCGGTTCGGGGCTGCTGGTGGCCTTCCTCGATCCCAGGGTTTTTCCACAGCTGCTGGTGGCCCCTCGGCACCCCATCTCTGAGGAAGTCTGAAGGGAGACTGACAGAAAGGCATCATCCCGCCACGTCACCAAAGACGGAGGTGCCCAGGGAGGAAAGTAGTATGGCCTGTGGAGTGTGGTCATGAATGTGGCCTTGGGGCCAGAGGACCTGGGTGTGAAACTTGGCTCTGCCACTTAGCAGCCAGGTGACTTTGGTGGACTTCTTTAACGTCTCCGAGTCTCAGGCTCCCCATATGTAAAGTGGGATAAAAATGCTTTACCCCTGGTATTATTTCAAAAACTAAGTGAAAAAAATACATGTAAAGTACTTAGAATCTGAGTGCTCAATAAATAGTAGTAGCTAGTATTATTACTTTTAGCAAATAATATCACCACAAAGTGTTAGGTACTGCTGGAGGCAAAGAAGAGAAGTCAACAACCTTTGTTTTAGGGCCCGGATCCCACCCCTTCATCCCCTCCAGGATCCCCCCACATCGAGGTAACGCCCCCTTCAGGAGGATCTGATTGCACTAACTTGGTGCGGCTTTGCTCTGGTGAGTTCATGCGGTCCAGGTGTCACCCTCTGGGGGACATTCCTTGTTTAGACCTGAGCTTTCATTCTGGCCTGAAAGGCTTTGTCTGCTGTTAAGAAAACAAAGACAAAAAGCGCCAGCATTTCAGGCTCCTGGAAATGACACCCCACAGCAGATAATTATAGCACTTTGCACTTTTCATGTCAGCTGGTGTTTATGCTAAAACTGTAGGGAGGCATGACAGTGACAGGCACTATAATCCCGATGTTACGTGGATGGAGGAGCTCAGGTCCAGAAAGGAGACACAGCTTGTCCGAAGTTTGTCGGTGGTAGAGCCAGGCTGTAAGCTCCCTGCATGCTCCACTCTCTCCTGTGCTGTGAAGATGAGCTCCTTCTGCGCATTGTGGTCTCCAAAGTGGGGGCCCAAGACAATCTGCTGTGCTGCAGGAAGAACTTCTCTCTCTCTCTCTTTTTTTTTTTTTTGCTGAGGAAGTTTAGCCCTGAGCTAACATCTATGTGAATCTTCCTCAATTTTGTATGTGGGTCGCCGCCACAGTGTGGCTGATAAGTGATGTATGTCCACGCCTGGGAATCGAACCCATGAACCCAGGCTGTCAAAGCTGAGCACTTAGCCAAAGCCAAACTTAACCACTGTGCCATGGGGCCAGCCCCAGGAAGAACTTCTCTTTATGTGCATTTTTATAACAAAAAGGTCATTGAGCTTTATTACTATTTGATATAAATAAATATACAATTTAGAAATAATATGCACATACATTGAAACAGCATGCTTGCATTATTTTTAACCAATAATGGTATGAGATCAAAAAGGTTTGGAGACCACAGCTTTAGGGAACCATACTGCTCTCTGGCTTTCAGGATGCCTTTCTTCCTGCTCCTGGGCTCAGCTCAGGCTGGGTCCCTGCAGGGGACCAACAGGGACCAACAACATCATCTTTCAGACATTGGTGGATCCTCAGTCTGGTCAGAGTTGCCCACTCTCCCCAGCTCCCAGACTGTCTGGCTCACACTGGCCTAGGAGGTTATCAGTACCGGAGCAGTCAACAGCCTTTCCTGTTATCAGAGCTCATGTCCAAGGAGTCCGAACCTCCTTCCCATCCTGCTGAGTTACAGTCTGTCCTTGGAGCGAGAGTAAACAGAGGAGGTGACAGTGTCAATAAATGTCTCCCGTGTGGCCTTGGCTATGACACATGCCTTTCCACTAAGGGACACAGGTAGATTTGTGCTTGTGGTCCTTCCTATGATACATACAAGAATAAATATTAAGAATATAGGAAATAGTAATAAAAATAAAGAAAAGAACAAAAAGGAAAAGAATGTCCCTTTATGGACTCTGAAAGATCTTAAAAAGCTAGTTCTGGGTAAACAAAGTCCCACCTCTTGAACCTTGTCACACTTAAGGTGATGAGTAACAGATTTGAGTCAGAGCCAAAGTCACCCAATAAGTATGAATTTCCCGCTCACTTATAAACATATAGTGAACATGTGTCGGTTAACTTGTTAACTATAATGAGGGAACCAGTAAGATGGTACAACTGGTTCAAAGGGGAATTAAAAGAAGCTCACATAGATAGGTTATAAGAATGCTGACATATTTAAAAATATTTACAAAATTGGTCTATCCATGAGGCAATAATCAATTGCATTCAATTGGATGCAATTCATTTCCATTTCTATGAAAAAGAATAATTTGCATTATTACCAATTTTCCACAACTTAGAGAGTTGTAAAATATCTGAAGGATAATGAAATGTGAGGATAACCTGGAAGAGAACTCTAGGCAGAATACCCAGTAATCTTTTATGACCATGTCAAAGTCTTTCTCACAATTTTCCCTGACACCAGAAAAATAAGTTTGGTAAATATATCCAAGGAACTTCAGGAAAAACTTCATTCTATTTTAATCAAAGTGGGACATGAATCATTGTAGAGTTCCATCCTTTTCTCCATATGGATGATTCCAGAGAGGGCAGTGTGCTATCAAGCTAGGAAGCAAGTATCTGGGTCAGGTCCAACCTCACCACTCTGTACTTGGGTGGCCTTGGGCCATTCCCATCTCTCTGAGCCCATGACTTCTGACTTACAAAATGGGGCCAATAACAATGAGATCACAGAGGGGAAAGGACTCACATCAGGCCCAGCACAGAGTGGGAACTCAGGACACAGGGCTTTCCTTCCCCACTTCTTGAAACTATTCCCAAAGTCACCTCAAGGCATGTTAGTCTTTTCTAGTCACAAAGGCTGCCTATTTAGCTACCCAGCACTTCCAGCCCACGGAGACTTGAAGTGGGTGAAATTTTGTCTGTGTAGAGGTCCAGAGGCAGTAGGCAAGCCTCATGGGAAAGGTGGTCAAAGTCTTCTTTAGAGAAAGATGGAATCTGGCCCCACTGTGTCACCAAAGGGCAGGTCTCTGGGGCTGTAGGCAGGGGAGGAAGTCAGTGAGCCCAGTGCAGAGCTGAGAGGAGATATTAGTTGAGAGGAAGATTTGCAATAAGCTAGGGGTTCTTGCGTTTGGAAGGGTGGTCAGAGACATCTTCAAAAATCTGATGAAAACCCTACACTCTCTTCCCAGAAATATGTGTGTGTGTAGGCTGGCAGAGGCTGTAGCAGGGTCTTCCCTAGAGGTGCTGGGCCTGAAACAGCAACCTCTGCAGCCCCCTCCTCTCCCCTCCCCTCAGTGAGTGTCTCCAGCCTCAAAAGAACTGGGGGGACCAGCCTCAGGGGAAGCAAGCACCAAAGTGAGAGGTGGCAGATCAGGCTCCTTCCCTGTCACCTAAGTGTTGGGGCCCAATGAGCTGCTGTGGCCTAGACAGGGCTCAGGCCCCCTAGAGCCTTGCCTCTCTTATGCAGGGGGGCTGCCCTAAGTCTCCATCACCCCAGTCTTTGAGTCCACACAACAGAGGACTAGTGTGGAGGGGAGGTGGGGGTGGGGGGGCTTTCAAAGGAAAGGCACGGGGCCTTGACCCTCTCCCTCCTCAGTTCATGGACCCCTTGGGGAAGGTAAGAATGTGACTTTGGCAGCAGTTTGGGATTTTTGTCAACTATGGAGGTACACCACTCAGCCCTCCCTTCAAAAAACAACTTGGTATTCAGCTGTGATGTAGTTCCCTAGGGCTACCTAATAAAGTAGCACAAACTGGAGGGTTTAAATAACAGAAATTTATTTTCTCACAATTCTGGAGGCTGGAAGTCTGAAATCAAGGAGTCCTCAGGGCCACGCTCCCTCTGAAGGCACTAGGGAAGACCTGTTCCACGCCCCTCTCCCAGCTTCTGGAAGCCTCAGGCAGTCCTTGGCTTGTAGACGCATTACTCCAATCCTCTGTCATCACGTGGCATTCTCCCTGTGTGTCTGTCTTCACATAGCCGCCTTCTTCTTTTTTTTTTTTTTTAAAGATTTTATTTATTTTTTCCCCCCAAAGCCCCCGTAGATAGTTGTATGTCATAGCTGCACATCCTTTTAGTTGCTGTATGTGGGACTCGGCCTCAGGATGGATGGAGAAGTGGTGCCTCGGTGCGCACCCGGGATCTGAACCCGGGCCACCAGCATCGGAGCATGCGCACTTAACCACCAAGCCACGGGGCCGGCCCACATAGCCTTCTTCTTATAGGGACACTAGTCATACTGGGTTAGGCACCCACTCTACTCCAACATGATCTCACCCTAGCTAATTACATCTGCTACAACATTTTCCAAAAAAGGTTACTTTCAGAGGTGTTGGGGGTTAGGACTTCAACATATCTTTTTTTTGGAGGGATTGGGGAGACATAATTCAACCCATAACAAACTACTCAGAGTGCATTAGTGGACTCCCTCTTGCTGCAGCCCCTTTGGGTAGACACACTTTCCCCAGGCAGCTCCTGACTTTATCAGATCTGCATCAAAATCAGAAAGCCTGACCCTGTTCCTCTCCTTCATCTTTCACTGGCATTTTCTCCCAGTAGGTATTTTGTACTCCTAACTCCCCGACAGTGCCTGCTTCCTGAAGGACCAAAACTGGCACAGGAGGTAAGACGGATATATTTACTGGATCACTTGCTGCCCAGCTGTCAATGAAGACCCCATCCCCAGGGGTATGTGGGGCACGATAGTCCTGGGTACAAGGTGGCAGCTCAATTGCTAGAACTTTCATTGGTAATGACTTAGAAGAATGTTCCAGTGGAGGGAACACCCCAGCCATGCAATGATTCAAGTGTTGGAAGAGCACAGAGGGCAATGCATACAAGGACAATGGAATCAGCTGTCTGTATTAAAAAGTTACATAAGTTATATTGACCCTTCAGAGAGATAATGAAAAGCTGAGGGCTCTTAAAAAACAAAAACTAAGCGTGAAGGGGCTTTTGGGTATCTTACAAATAAGCATTTTTCTCCTGCAGAGGGAGAGCAGAAAAAGCTTATGATCAAAATCAGTATTTAATAGTATGGAGCTTCAAAGATGGTAGAACGCTCAGCTGAGGCAAGTCTGCTATGCTAAGGTCAAGGCTCTGGCCGGGAAAACCTGGGACCTGACATATAGGTTGGGGACACATGGGATGGGGATACCTGTATATTTTGGCTCCCAAGACTCTGCACTATCAGAGCATGCAGAAGTGGCCCCAGCCCTCGCTAACAAGAGATAGCACCCCCTGCATGCAGGAAGACACGGCAGAGGCTTCTCCCCCACCCAGAAAATAGGAGTTTTCTCCGAGTCTGCCCCCTTCTCCTCTCCTGGCCTCCAGGCTGATAGCTAGAGTTAAACTGCACCATTACCCAGCCAGGGTCTTGTGTGGGAGGAAAGGGACCATATCCCAGAGGCACTGCAAGAATTATGCAGTAGACTGTATTTTAAGGATGCTAGATCAAGGGGTCCAGGACAGATGACTGGATAAGGGGAGTTTATTTGCTTGAGGATATGGGATTTAACCCTCTGGCAAAATCCCAGGAGACAGTGCAAACTTGCTGCTCAGGAAGCTCCTAGAAGCCTGGAGAAAATGATGACCCATGCCAAGCAAAGTTGAAATGCCTGAATTGCCATGACTAGTGGTGGAAAAAGGGATTAAAAGGCTCAGGGAAGTGGACATGCTAGATTGGATATATTATATGCAGCCAGGAGACCCATCAGAGGATGATAGTCCACGGGAAGGCCCAGAGGAGACATCATTCAACAAGTTCATCAGGAGAGTGCTGGTGAGGGGGCACCAATGTCACTAAGTTCAATGGTGGCTCTCTCCTCTGCAAGAGGAGATGATGGTAGAAGATGATGGTAGAAGAGACTGTCACAGAGCTTGGCCTTTTGGTAGAATGGGGGTGATGGCTCCTACAAAAACAAGGAGGTCACAGTTATTGTAAAACCAGCAAAGTTGGGGTGGCAGCCAAGGGAGTTTGACGTGCAGAGATCTGTGGAGATGGTTACTAGGATAAGGTATCCCTACAGGCAAAATAGATGGGTAACATAAAAAGAAAGAAGAACGTTTAAACAAGAGGTTTAGGCTAGTTGCCCAACAAAATGTCGCAATCCCTTGCCCAATTCTTGGACCTGATCCGATTTTTAGATCTTTGTGTTAGTAGAAGGGAGAACTTGTTAACTGAAGAGGTGGCTGGGTCTCTAGGAGAAGGGACTGTGCTACATATACCTTGGCAAGAATATACTGAAAGGATCTTCCTAGTCCTTCCCCAAAGGAATTGATGGCCATTTACTCAGAGTCTATTTACTGGGGAAATGGGAATACCCAGACATTTCTAGGACTATTGGACCCAGGGTCTCAGTTGACATTGATACTCAGAGACCTGAAGTGTCATTATGGACCTAGATATGAGGGCCAAGTAATAATTAATGGAGTCCGGTGCAGAGTCCAGCTTACAGTGGACCCACTGGGGATGGGAGACACTCAGTACTCATTTTTACAATCTCTGAATATATAATTGGGGTTGACATACTCAGCAGATAGAGTAATCCTTACGTTGGGTCCTTGACCTGTGGAGTAAGTACTACCACAGTGGAGAAGGCCAAGTGGAAGCCTTGGAATCTGTCCTCCTCTCCTTCCTTCCCTCTCCACCCTCTATCCTCCACACTCCCACTCCCCACCAAGATAGTAAATCAAAAACAATATTGTATCCTAGGGGTAATGGCAGATATTGATGCTATCATTCAGGATCTCAAGATGCTGGAGTGGTGGTCCCTGTCATAACTCTGTTTAATTTATCAGTCTGGTCCTTGCAGAATCCAGATGGATCCTAGAATGTGACTGTAGACAATTGAAAGCTTTACCAAATAGCAGCCCCAAATGCAGCTACCATGCTGATCTAGGGTCTTTGCTAGAGCAGATTAATATGGCTCAGGTACATGGTATACTGCTATTGACTTGGTGAATGTGTTATTTTCTATCCCAATCAGGAAAAAAGATCAGAAACAGGTCATATTCATGAGGAATGGACAATAATATACATTCATAGTTTTATTCCAGGGCTGTGTTAATCCTCTTGCTTCTTGTCACAATATCGCCCAAAAAGTTGTAGACTACCTGGACATCCTGCAGAACCTCCCACTGATCCATGGCATTGATGACATCGTACTGACCAGGAGGATTAGCAAGAGGTGGCTAGCACACTGGAGGCCTTGATAAGACACATATGTTCCAGAGGGTGGGAGATAAGACTTACAAAGATTCACAAGCCTGCCACACCAGCAGAGATTTTAGGGTCTAGGGGTCGGGGACATGCTGGGACATCCCATTGAAAGCAAAAGACAAATGGCTGCATTTTGCTTCTGCCACCGTAAAGAAGGAAGCACAGTACCTGTTAGATCTTTCTGGGTTCTGTAGGCACCCATTCCATATCTAGGGACACTGCTCCAGTCCATATACAGGGTGACATGAAAGACTACCAGCTTTGAGTGGGGCCCAGGGCAGGAAAGAGCAGTAAGTCCAGGCTGCAGTGCAAGCAGCCCTGCCACTCAGGTCATACAATCCAGCAGATCCTGGTGTGGAGATGCCAGTGTAGCAGAAGATGTGGTGTGAAGTTTGTGGCAAACCCCAGAAGGAGACTCACAATGCAAGTTCTGGGATGAGGAATGAGAGTTTGGGTCACATCACCTGACCTGCCAAGGTGATAGCTTGAGGGATGGGGAGGAATTTAGAATGGATAGTGGAGGAGGGAGATGGTGAGCACGAGTTGAAGCTCCAAGATCAGCTGCAGTGATAGGAGCTGTAGTTTGTCCCACTAACCTCCCTCTTCTAAGTCTCTTCTCTTCAGGAACAGAGGTCATTGGAAGCCTGGAGGAGTGCATCCATGCAGGGTAGAGGTGGACTGTGGGAGCCGTGGAGGTGCACTACTTGGACCTCCCTTCAGTGAAGAACTTGCCATTCAGCTGGGAGGGGTGCAGTGGGTGACAGTTTCCAGCTGCAGAGCCTTCAGTGTGAGGCCGTGCTCTCCGGACAGCTCCCAGCCAATGAGAAGCACATGGGTCCTAGGATCTGGCCATTTCTGTCCAATGTGGATTCTTCTAACAGGCAGTCTTTGCTCGGGAGCTCCCCACTGAGTTGGCTGGACTTTGTCAGTTTTGCATCACAGTCTGACAGCAACCTGAGCAACTTTTGGGCTCTGGGATCACACCAGGTAACCCTGGGCTTTCCATGTCCATTTGATGGATCTGGAAAGTGAGAGGGTCATTCACAGGCCCCATTGGAAGGCCACGCCTTCCCCCTGGAGAGCCTCTGGAAGTTGCAAGGGTACAGGCTTCAGAGGCAGACAATCCTGGGTTCCAGTTTCAGCTTCTCCACTGACTGGTCATGGAGCTTTGGTCTCTACACTTCCTGAAGGGGTTCATCTTCATCATCTCTGATACCTCTCTCTTTCTCTTCCTCTTTCCCTCCACACCACGTGCCTAGCCAGAATCCCACAGGGGTAGATTCTCTGCCAGGAACTACCAATGAGATATTGAGGAAAATTCTCCGTTTCTAAGACACCCACCCTCTCGCTGGCCCCTCATTCTCTCTCTAGGATGTCTGCCTCCTTTAATTCTCAGAAGGAGGCCAGGCACTCAGCTATCTGAGTTCAAATTTAGCAAACTTTCTTGAGTCCCTACTTTGTACCAGGTCTCAAGCTGGGCACTTTCCCATAATAACCTTCCTAACAACCCAATGAGGCAGGCTCTGTTATTATACTCATTTGACAAGTGAGCAAACTGAGGCTTAGCAGAGTCAGGAGGCAGAGTTGGGATTGGACCCCAGCCCATTGGAATCCTCCAAGCCCAGTGCTCTTCCTCTAACTCATGTACAGCTGGGTGGGATCCCTGCCCAAATCTGTGTGGATAGAGATCTGAGAAGCCTGACTTATAATTAGGTAACTGGGGAGCCAGTGACTCCAGCCTGCCTGGCTTGTGCCTATGTGCTGGAGGAGGTCCTGTGGTCACGGAAGTCGTGGGCAGGCCCTGAGGGCTCCGGGGAGAGTTTGGGATTGCAAGAGCTCTTTGGATGACAGCAAAAGTAATGAAAACCATATCAGTTGCAATTTGTTAAATCTTTACCATGTGCCAGACATGGAGGGTTAACAAACATGATCTCATTTAATCCTCCCAACAACTCTGAGAGGGAGGAATTGTTAACCAGAATTCCCCATCCAGGCCTGTGTGACTCCAAAGCTCATGCACTTTCCTTGATGTAGATCTGCATCTCCCCCTGGTAATGACTGGTGGCCCTCGCCCAACACACCATGCCTTGGCCAGGCCCCTGCCCTTCTCACCACTCCTCCCTTGCTCTGGCTCCTCAGAGCATGCCCAAGGTATTGGGCTTTGATCCCCGAAAGGATAAGCCCTTCCTAGGTGTGCCTGAGTCCCGCCTCCCTGAAACGCTGAGACCTAAAGAAGATGGGAGAGACTTTCTGAACCCCGTTCAGAGCAAGAGATCAAAAATAAGGTGCAAGTTTAATGTTTATAGAACAGAACTGTATGCTAAAGAACAGAACATAACCCAAAGGACCCTGCCGTCTCTATCAAGGAGAAAGCTCTTCAAACCAGAGAAGTAGAGCAATCCTGGCTAACAGGAAGTGGAAGGCCAGGCTGGGCTGAGACCTGGCTGCCCCTAACTGCCTTTGCTGTTTGAGGACCCTGCAGGCAGAGATGGGTCATTCCAGGGGCCCTTTTGGGGAGGAGAGAGGTGCCAGGAAGGAAACCGAAAAAAACACTGTCTCAATTTAAGCATGGGGAAAATATGGTGCATTGAGCTTAGGATAATCCTAGGCAAAATTCCAGAAGTTCCTTCTCTAAGCAGGGATTATTGGGAGCCAAGATGGGTTCACTTAGGTCAAGGCATGCCTAACTCTCCAGATTTCCCCTGTAGGAAGAGTGATCAGAGCACGTTGTGGGAAAAGTACCACAGACTCAGAATTTAAAAATAAGACTTTACTGTTATAAGAACTGCATTGAGGAAGAAAGGAGAGAGTTCCTCAGCCAGGGTCTGGAACCTATCACACCCCAGCTCCTTATGTATCAAAATTATAGGCTTCCTTTCACAGCAGAGTAGACTCACGGGTGCTGCCAAAATCTGTCTGTGGTTGCAGTGAGGAGGAGTCTTGGGACACGTAAGTGAGGAAGATGAGACGTCCTGAGGCGATGGATGTTGATAGCACACATTTGAGAGAGGGGGATTGTATTTGTCCAATAAGGCACTTAGGATCTAGAAGGTTTTAGAGTTTGTCCAGGAGAACGAGACATCAAGAATCTCTTAGAATACATGACATGGATTAAGGAGGGACTGATTTCCTTATTAGGCACCACTAGCACCGAGGTCAATTATGCTGTTGATCAGGCTGTTGAATGTCTCTCATATGTATCTTTGATGGTTAATGGAGAAATATGGACCAAATCTTAGGGTAGCTCAGCCTTCACACGGTTAGTTGAACCCCTCTGCCCAGGGTAGAAGGAATTAATTGATCCTGTTGGATGGGACTCTTCCTCCTTTATGACCCAGATCACCCACAGTGTGGTCCTCCCACTAATGCTCACTGGTGTCTGCTCTGTGCCCTGTGAGGAGGAAGGGTATGTGTGTCCAACGTGTGAGGGGAACACCCTGCTGAATGCCCTCTGGTCCCAAGATTGGTCCTGCACTGCCCTCCGCCTGCCTGCATGGCACGACCATTTCTGTTCTAGAGGCCATGGAGGGGAGGGGTTCAAAGTTCATGCTCTGGAGTCTGACTGCCTCCTACTGCTCACCCCCATCCCGTTCCAGTCTCAGCTCTGCCATTTGCTACTTGAGTGACCTTAGGCAAGTTAATAATTCATCTGTGTTTCATTTTCTTCATCTGAAAATGGGGATAACAGTGGTGCCTAATTCATAGGGTTAGAGCATTGGCTTTCATTTTTTGACCTGTGAACCACAGTAAGAAATACACTTTGTATCAAGACCCAGTACACACATTCCTACATATATATACATACATGTATATGTATAACTGGAAAAAAGGTTTCCAAACAATTCCTAACCTAAGTGCTGGTTGATGAACTATGATATTTTCTGTTCTATTCTTTCATTAAGCAAAGTGATGGTTGAGAGCCACTAAATTGATTTTTACTACTTACATGGATTACCGCCCACAGTTTGAAAAACACTTGGTTAAGGTCTTTCTGGAGTATTACATTCAGTTCCAAAAGCTACCATTTTCTTACAAATGTCACTTTTTAAGAGAGCCATTTTCAAGGTAGAGGGTGTGCAGAAGAGAAGACCAGAGCACTCCATTCAGTTGTTCTTTCTCTCCATTCCTTTTCTACTTCCAACCCACTCCTTCGTTTGATTGTTTCTTCATTTATTCATTCATTTACCCACTTATCATATGTTTAAGTGTCTGTTTCATCCAGAAAAGAGACTCAAGGGAGAGATATACCCTGTAAAAACTGTGAAAGAAGAACTAGACCTATTCCTTGTGGTCTCTTAGGCAGAACTGAGACTCCTGGGTGAAAGTGACAGGGAATCAAATTCAGGGCATCATATAGGAAGTGTTTTCCAGTCCTGGGTGGTACTGGGCAATGGGTCGGCTGCCTCTGAGACTTCTCTCGGGAAGCGAGTGAGCAGAGGTGGGTGAAGGGAAGCCATGAAGAGGCTTTCAGTGTTGGGTGGAGGGTGGGCTGAGGTTGGTTCTTCACCCTATGCTCCAATGAGCCTTGGGCTCTGCTTGAGCCACTGCAGGGGGCGCGATGACGGGGATGGAGAGGAAACCATCCAGCTGGGGTTCTATGCCCCCACCTGGCAACTGAAGCAGCTCCCTTTCTGTTTGGTACAATGGGATTCTCCATTTGGAAGGGGGGCAGGAGACACCTTACACTGATGCTAAAAAAAATGTTTAATCCCTGAGCTAGGAGCTCATTAAATCCTGTGAGTCTTAGAAGCAATCATTTCTAGGATTATGAGACTCATTTTTTTCCTATAAAAACAAGTCCATTAAAATTACAGCATAAGCCTTTGTTTTGCACTCTTAAATTCGGATATAATTGGGAGTAAGAGTTAAAGAATTACAAGTGTGGCAGGATAATGGATTGAGATGTTATTTTGTGTTGGTGGTTTTTCTTTTTCTCGGATCCCTCTCCCCATCCTGCCTTCCTCCATCCCTGGCAGAGAGCAGAGAGCCTTGCCTTTGTGCTCTGTCGCCTCAGGGGGTGTTGGTGAAGGTGGCTGAAATCAGACGTCAAGACAACTGGTCTTTCAGGCTTTTGTTGACTGAAAGCCTGAGCTTACTGAGGGGATTGTGTTGAAAGGGAAGAAGGAAGAGGGAGGTGGGTGGGTAGGTCCTGGAAGGAACTGGCAGAATTCCAGAGGGTAGTGGCTGCTGTGTGCCCTTAGAGAGGCGGGACCCCAGGCACCCAAGCTCCTTGGACCCACGGAAATTACCACACTGTCAGCCTCCGGGAGTACTTGGGGTTAGTCTACAGTGTTTCTCAAACAGTAATGTGAACACGAATCACCTGGGAATCTTGATAAAATGCAGATTCTGATTCAGCAGGCCTGAGGTGGGCCCTGAGGTTCTGCGTTTCTAACAAGCCCCCCAAGGGTTCTGATACTGCTGGTCCTCAGGCCACACCTGAGTAGCCAGGAGCTCAAAGGGTTGTTCCCTTGTTTTCTGGACACGACGTAAGCCTTTCAGACACTTGTACATCCTTAGAACAGAGAAGGCCCTCCCAATAATAGCAGAACTGGAATTTTCCGTCAGCACAGCATAAAGGGATGCGCTATTAGTTTTAATTTCATTTGAAAACTCACACTGGAGTTTGTGGTTGCAAAGTCATAGCCACTGCCCAGGTTAAGGGCATCTCTAAGGGAATTCAAGGGTTATTAAACCCCTCTTGCTCCAGGGTTGGCTTTACTAAGTGGAATCCAACTGCTCTCCCTTCCCAGGGCGAGCAGCTCTCAGGGAATCATGTCCTCTGTTTCACGGCTCAGGAGAAGCACTGGGGCTGGGAGTAGGTGCCTTTCCCTCCCCCTCTTTCCCACCCCCAGGGGTTTCCATCCCTTAACTAGCTGTTTATCTTAATTTCTTTGAGTGGAATTTTATCTGTTCCCTATCTTGCACTTGCCTGGTGGCACCAAATCCATCTGTACAAGTGTCCAGTCCCCCCCACTCCCCCGCCTGGGATAAGAGATAAACCAAGCAGAGTGGAATGGAACGCTGCAGGCTCCCTCCCCTCTTTGACAGTCTCTCCCTTTTCGGGAAGTGGTGTTAGTGGCAACTCTGTTCACTTGTTCATCTCTGCTTCCTTTGCTTGCTTAATGTTCCACCTGGGAGTATACACTATTTTGTAAAGAATACAGAAAAGCTAACCATTCCCAGCCTAACCCTCCTGTGGTTACTACCAACCTCAGAGACCAGTTCTTAAAAGGGACTTCTTTCCTCAGAGTGCCTAAATACACATTTGTAAAAGGAACAATTTGTAAAGACTCTTTGCCTTAAAAGTAACAGTATCTTGTATTTGCATGGCACTGTAAACTGTTCAAAGGCACCTAGCGTTAATTAAGCACTTACTTGTGCTGGAGACGGCACCTCATTTAATTTTCCCAGCAACTCCTATGAGGAGGTATTAGTAATATCCCTTCTCTATTTATTCATCCACAAATGTTTAAATGAATGAATCTTCTGGTTCAAGCAAAAGCTGTAGAGACAGAGGCGGAAATGTTAATTGCAAGAAAGCAGAAATGAAGTTTAAAGAGATAGAAAGCTGGAAGTCTGCTTCCTTGGCCCATCGGGGAGTCCCAGAGGGTTGTTTCACCCCTCTCTCTCTAGCAGTGATAGATGGAAAGAGCTGACGTGGTGGTGAGGAGGGAGCTTCCGGCCTCCTCTGCAGGGCAAAGCTGTGGCAGGGATTTCTTTCTTGGGCCTTCAGTGAGTCAGTTCTCAGGAAGGTGGGGAAAGTTGGATGCTGCCTGAATGTGCCAATGTGTCAGGTCTTGCCTGTATCTGAAGAGTCCAGAGATTTAGCGCCAGACTGTGCCCAAGCTTGGAAACCAGGTGATAGGTCCTGTGCAGTAGCTTTGGTATCAGGAGCCCAGGAGTCTAGTTTAGCAATTCCGTTGACCAGCTATGGGCCTCTGGCCGGACCTTGCAGGCTCTAAGCCTCAGTTTCCCCTTCAGGAAAACAGAGTGGTTGACAGGATGCTTTCCAAGGTCTGAAATGCTCTGATCTTCAAGCTTGAGAAGGGAAATGGCTCCCTTGCCTGAGAGGCTGTGACTGTTTTCTTTATGGGGGGGAACATTCACCATACCACACACACACACACACACACACACACACACACACACACACGCAGCAGTGCGCCTGTACTGGGTACTAGGGATGCAGCAATGAGCAAGACAGACACAATTCTTAGTCACTGCTCTCATGGAGCAGACAGAATGTCAGGAAAGACAGACACTGAACAAGTAATTCAACAGTTACTGCTTCACTGAGGTTAGAACAGAGACCAAAGTGATGAGAACGAGCGAGCATGTGGAGAGCAGAAGAGAGTTCTAGGCAGAGGGAACAGCACGTGTAAAAGCCATAGGCAGGAACGAGATTGCCATGTTGGTGGGACAGAAGGAAGCCTGAGTGCACAGGGGTTGAGGGGAGATGGATGGGCAGTGACACTTCTCTGGCTCAGGCTACAGAGTTCTGTTGGGGGGCAAGAGGCTGGCCTAAGTGGCCCTCTATTTCTTCTCCCCACCCCACCCCATCACATACACACACACACCCTCAGCTTTGGGGAGCCTTGGCTACAGCTGGGCAGGAGCTTTGTAGTAGATCGTTCAAGGCAGGAAAAACTCTGTTCTTCTCTCCCCGCCCCCACCGGTGGGGGGACCTTGGGGTCTCGCCCGAGGAAAGGAAGCACTGCTTCCTGGTTTATGTTGAGATGGGAAGGACTTGCCCAAGAACAATGGCGTTTTTGTAAAACACTGCTTTGTTCTGGTGAGACCAGAAGGGGGTTTCCTTCGGGGCCTAGCTTGGTCCCATTGCCCCCGCCTGCCAACCACAACAGCCACATGGCGTTCCCTCCCACCAGCTTTCATCTGAGGTACTTGCTCACGCACAACCCTGACGGGCTTAACCCTTCAGACCCCACCCTGCCCAGGCAGCAGCAGCTCAGGGCTCAAGGAAGTCTCCCTGGAGATCCCAGGACAGGCTGGCCAAGGGAGGCTACTGGGGGGAACCCATAGATGACTTGACAGGCTCTGTTTTCTCATTTGAAGGGATTTTCTGGAAAAAGATCTCACATCTGTCCTAGGGGTGTCTCAGCTCAAAAAAACTTTAAAACACCAGAGTCAGAAGGTCATCCTTTTACAGGTGGGGAAACTGAGGCAGAGAAAAGGAAACGAGTTTGCTTAGGCCACACAGAGAGTTAGTGGTGGAACCAAGGTGAGGCCCCGGGACTCTGACATTCAGACTAGCCTCTGTCCACAGAGTGTCTGCCCTAGAGGAGTAGAACAGAAGTTTGGGAAGGGAAGGGAAGAAAGTCTACATGGGAGAGACAGACAAATCTACAGGGGCCCAGAATGTCTGGAGGGAGGTGGAGAGGGAAAAGGGTGTGTGATGTTGGGAGCTGGACTTCTTGATGTCACAGGCAGTAGGGGGTGACTCCTGTAACCACTCCTGTGTTTTTCAGGAGCATGCATGGCTGTTCCTCTGTAAATTGCTAAATGGACCAATTTTGTGAAACAATCAAGTCTGGTCAGAGGAGGACATCAATGGGAAGTGAGTAGGTGTATAATTGTATAGTCAGAACAATAAGTTGGAAGAACTTTGATTTTGCTTTTCTCCAACTGTTGTTTTCCCATTCTGCCTGCCATAGAAACAGGCTCAGGCAAATAGCAAACATTTCTCATCCTAATAAAGAGTGGTGCTGACAGTGTTGGGGGTGATGAGGTATTCATGGTAGTAGAGGTATTGGTGACAACTACCTGGTGGTTATAGTGGCGGTGGTGTAGATGTTGGTAGTACCATGTTTAGTGGCATTAGGTGTAGTTACAGTGACACTGGTGTTGGTTTCAGCTATGGTGGTAGTGATACTGATGGTGATGTTGATGTTGGTTGTGTCCAGTTGACTGGTGTTAATTATAGTTATGGTAATAATGGAAGCAATAATGGTGGTGGTGGGTAGGGTGAGAGTGATGGTGGTATTGATTATGGTAGTGGTAACAGAGATAGTGATGGTGGTGAGCATAATGATGTTGGTATTGGTGAGAGTGGTAAAGCAAGGGTGGTGCTGGTGTTGCAAATAATAGTTGTATTTTTGGTGGCAAAATGACAATGATCTTGGAAGGTGGTGACAGGGATGCTAGGGTTGGTATAAGGATGATGTAGGTGTTGGTCAAAATGATTTTAATGATGCTTTGTGTTGGCAGTGATGATATCGGTAATGGTGTCAGTTCTAGTGACATTACTGTTTTTGATGGTGGTGACACCTGCCTGTCTTAATTGGTGGAACTAACTGATAGAAGTGGTGATGGTGTGGGTGCTGGTGTCAGTGGTGAACCTGATAGTAGCTTTGCTAGTGGGCTGATGGTAGTGGTGATGATGATGGTGGTCACAATGACAGTGGTGGTAACAGGGAGGGTGGTAGTGGAGACAAGGATGATGACCAGGATGGTGGCGATTACACTGAGAGTGGCGCTAGTTAAGGCAGTGACCCCTAGATTACATGAGCTGATCACAACTCTCCTCTCTGGAGCTGACAGTGTGCTGGACTGGGGAAGAGGCTCACTACATTCCCCTGAAGCCCTCCCTCCCACTTGCTGTAGTCCTGGTGAGGATTAGTTCTTTGCAGGAGGAGATAGTTGTCTTTTGGCCATCAGTGGGGATGGCGCTGAGAAACAGGAAAGTGGGTAGGGAGGGAGGCTCAGGATTGCTGAGCAGGAGAGTGCTCTAGGGGGCAGCTCAGCAGGAAACAGGCACGTGAGGGCATGCCCATGTGGGGGCCTCACTAGGCAGGCAGGGAGGCAGCCATCGTGGCGTGCAGGGGCTCACGTAGCAGGCAGAGCAGGGGCTGTGCTTCCTGCTGACTCAGCAGAGCAGGCTGGGACTGATTCTCCTGGACTAATATGTCTTCTCCTGGGGATTAGCTCACTCAGCTCTGGCTGGGAAAGGGGGAGGGAGGCTGCCTCTCCCATCTCCCCAGGCTTAGGGGCCCTTGGGGACGCTGTGGGCAGATTGTGGGGCCCCAGCAGGGAAAGTGACTGACCTTGTGTGTCCTTGACCTCATTCCCAATCGGACCCCATTTGGCTGGCAGAGAGTCAGTCTCCCCAAGTATCAAGGAATCTAGCTGCTCTACCCCCGCAAACCCACTCCACCGGGCTGGTTTACCCTGCCTTCAAATCCCAGCTCTGCTACTTGCAAGAAAGGCAGCATAGCCTGGGAGTGAGGAGAGTAAGCTCTGGGGCCAGACCATCTAACCTCAATTTCCAGGTCCCCTACACATTACCTGTATGACTCTGGGTCAATCACTTCCCCTCTCTGCGTCTTGGTGAATCGTTTGTGAGGTGGGTGCAATGACGGTGCTGCTCATAGGCTGTTGTGAGATCAGATGAGTTAAGGCATACCAGGTGCTTGAATTGTTGGCATGGAGCGGGCACTCAAAAAGTGTTCCCTGTTATTATTACTACCGAGAGTTGAATAACTTGAAGAGACTCTTAAGCTTTCTGAGTCTCAGTTTTCTCATCAGTAAAGTGGGGACAATCCTTAACGTGCATACTTCATGTGAACATTGAGGGGCTTAAATGGGCGAAAGTGCCTGAACAAGGTAGCACATTAGTTGTTACTATCCTTGTTGTTAGTATGAGGGTCAGTCCTAGTGCCTCCTGGAGCAGGGGGCTGGTGTCCCTAGAGCGCTGCTCTCCTTCAGTTCCGGGGTCTTGTGCCAGCTCCCGCTGCCTCCTGCCATGGGAAGCAACCCCTCGTGATGCGAGGATTTGAGGAGATCAGGAGTCCAGTGTCTAGCCCTGTGCCCCCTTCCCCCTGCCCCAGCCCAGGACTCATGCCCAGGATAGGGGTGGAGAAAGGAAGAGAATGTTCTGGAAGAGTCCTCCCATACTGAGGCTTCCATGGAATCTTTTTTCCATTCCTTCATCCCTATCTCCCTCTTTCTTTCTCTTCCTCATTCACTCATTCATTCATTCACTTGTTCATTCATTCCTCTACGGGGCATGGAAGTCCTGGGGTCTGCCCTTGTCTCAGAGAGAATCTGGTTCAGGCTCAGGTCAGGGCTTCAATGGATGATTCTAAAAGGGAGAGAGTGAAAGGGAGAGAGAAAGCATCAAACGATAATTAAACTTTTCTTTGCATTAAGGAAAACTATCAACAATGATGCTGTTTAGATACTATAAAATCAACATCTAAATAAAAGAATGACTGTATAACTGGTTGATTTTCTCAACTGTAAAAGAGATACAGATGATACACCCGCCCTAGATTTGATTTTTTTCCCCCTGTTTGTTTGGACTTTGGTGCACAGAGATGAGTTACTCATACTCCTCGCTGCTAATTTAATGCTTCCCCTTCTTCCACATTCCTGTTCTCATTCCTTCCTCCCTTGCCCAATCCAGGAATCCACTCCAGTATGTTTTTTTTTAAATGTGCCCTTAAAATGTGTTTGTCTTTATAAAATATGTATTTGGAGGGCTTTAATTTACAAAAATGGTATTGTGCTGGAAATCTTTCTGGTCACGACCTCCTTACTCAACACTATGTTACTGGATGTAGATAGATCTGTTCCTTCTTGCTAAGGCCTGGTATTCCATTGTAAACATCCAACATACTTCACTCATTCGCTCCCCCAAGCGATAGACACATCACCACCACAGCCTCATAGCATTACTAAAAGCATTAAATAGAAAGCCCTCAATTCTGAGCTTGCCCAAAGTTCCCATTCAGTAAAGTCAGCTATCATTACTGGCATGTTATTATTACTTATATCAGTACCTTAGGCTACATAGTTTCCATAACATTTAACGATCAGTTGCACAAGGGCTTCTTGTTTGTGCCTCATTATGAGGCAGCACAATTTGCTCCCTTACACAGCACTGACGCTCATTATGATCCATGTCCAGCGCTGGGCACAGGATTGAAGAGATGAATTTTACAAGGTCCCATGTTCTCAAGGAGCTCACAGTCTAGGAAAATAAACAATTCAAGCTAGGGGTGGGACACAAAGTGGTCAGGGATCAGTTCTGCCGGTGGGCAGAGCCCCCTGAGTAAACTTTTGAGGGATGAGTCGGCGCTCACCACATGGATGGGGAAAGAAGAAGTGGGGAAGAGATGTTTCAAACACAAGGAGCACCATATGCAAAGGGTTGGAAGCATGTAGCAGCTGGGTAGAAAGATGTGGGTAGAAAAAGTCATGTTTAGGAAACTTAATGATTTTGTTATGGCTAAGGTAAAGGGTATGAAAGGGAAGAGGCAAGAGACAACAGCCAATGTTTGTTGAATTCTTATTATGTGTCAGGCATTGTTCTAAGTGGCTAAGTACAGAGCCTCTTTTAAGCCACACAACAACCCTAGGAAGATACTATTATCATTCCTATTCTACAGGAAAGGAAATGGAGGCCCAGAGAGGCTAACAACTTGACCATAGTCACAAAGCTTATAAATGTGGCACCCAAGAACTGAATTCAGGCTGTCCGGGTTCATAATCACAATGCTATGACTTCCAAAAGATGAGGAAAATGAGGAGGTTGGTGCAATTGCAGAAGACCTCACATGCCAGCTAAGTGGCAAGAAGAAAGCACAGGAGGCCCCATATGAGAGCCCAGGTGCCATGGTGTGAGTTTGCAAGACCATAAGAGTGTGTGAGGGTATGTGTGCTGCAAGTGTTGTATATGGGTGTGTATGAATGTGTGTGTGCATGGGTGTGCTTGAGGGCACGTGAGTGTGCCAGGGTACACGTGCCACCATGCAGGTTCCACTAGGACTAGGTAAGTGTGTGCACATATGTGTGTGTGTGTGTGTGTATAGTGCTGCACGTTAAGTGCGGGAATCTCTGGCTGTGCATGGGCCTGAGCACGTGTCCTGTGGGTGTGAGTGCGGGCCTTGGTGTCCTGCCACCATGGGGCCCAGGGGAAGCTGTCAGAGTCCATCAGCCTGACCTGGTGTGAGGGGCCTGGTCTTGGCCTCAGAAGCTGGATGGGCTCACATCAAAGGGAGCCTGAGCCTGGGACCAGTGAGGCGGAATAATTTAATGAGGGTCCAAGAGGGAGGCCGCCGCTTGCCCGGGGTGGGGAGGTGGTGCCAGTTAGTGCCCAGGGCAGCTCCCAGGCTCCATAGCCAAGCGCCTGGGGTCTGCATATGTGTTGGGGAGCGGGGAGGCTGTGCTGGGTGCCTGGTCATGTTTCCCTCCTTCCCTGCGCAATGGGAGAGCTGCATCTGAAACTCAGGGGCTCCCCACTGCTGCCTAGACACCAGTCTAGCCCCCAGGTGTCCCAAGGAGCTTCAGGGTAACCGGGACACGAAGTCAGCCATTTTCACCTCTAGGGCCATTCTGACATTTCCATGAGGTGGAACAGTAAGAGAATCCTTCTCAGATCAACTAGTCTGAGTGAAGTGTGTGTGTGTGTCTGTGTGTGTTGGGGTGGGTGTCCTTTTGTGGGAGCCTTGGGTCAGAGATAGAAATGTAGGGCACCCAATCTGGTCAGTTTTTCTATGCAAGATATGGGTAGAAAAAGGAGGATTTTTGGTCAGGGGTAGGAGAAGGGGTGAGGATGACGATTCATGCAAGGACAGAGTGGCCCTTGCCAGGAAACAGCTGTGATGGGGCAAAGCAGAGTGTTGTCCTTGTCTTCAGGATCTTGGGCAACACACACAGCCCCGTGATGTCCAGTGATTCCAGTGGGAGAGCTTTCTCTTGGGAGGCTCCTGTGACAAATGTCCTTTCATGGCAAGAACCTCCCATGGGTCTTAGGCCCATCTACAGAGTCAGGCTCAAACTCTTTCTGCAAGCCACATGCAAGGCTTCCTCCAGATTCTAGGGTCTAGGTTCTAGAGTTTAGAACCAAGGGTTGCAAATTCAGAGTCTACGACCTGAACCCAGCCCACAAACGAGATTTTTTGGCCGCCACAGGATTGACAAATATTCTTGAGCATAAACGCTTTAGACAGGGCGTGGACTCTCCTGTTAGACACAAACCCCACCGCTCCTTATTGCTTATGCCCTCCCATTTCACGCATCTACAGCACCTGCTTGGCACCTGAAAGCACTTGAATTTGGGACCCTTGAGCTTGAGCTCATAAGCACACAGTAGACACCTGATAAATGTTTGTTGAACGACTGACTCCAATCAGCCTCGTTTCCTGTACCTCCAGCCCGCCCTCCATTCCTCCACGTCAGCCCACACTTTAGCTGCTCTCTGTTCCCTGAGACACAGTTTTCCCTCTGGAAAGCTTCTTGATGAACTCCTACTCACCACTCAAGACCCAGGTCAAGGGATCCCACTTCTGGTCCAACTTGGCTGCTTTCTGTCCCGTGCTCTCACCATGCTCCGTCCATCTCTGTGTTATAGCCCCCAGCCTCTGCCTCGTAATTATTTGTTCATGTGTTTGGTCTGTCCAGCTTAAAGCATCTGTTGGAGGACTTTGACAGCTGTCACAAGGCTGTTCATGGGCTAGGTTTTGAGATTAGTTTTGAGATTTGATACATACATAGCATTTCAGTCACTGAGAAAGACTTAAACGGCTTAATGGGCCCATCTCAAATTGCCATTTAGAAGTCTGAATTAGCTGGCTCACCAACTTTGGTAAATCTCATTAGCAGCTCTAGGTGCTTTGCCCTCAAATCCTGGTGTCACGATCCTCATCTTCAGTGGGTGTAGGAAGAGGCCTCATGACTCAGGGTCTGGTCCTTGGAAGGAGGAGAGTACCTGATGTGGCTCCAGGCAGAAGACAAACACTAGTTCACAAGCTGGGACTAGCCCTGCCGCCAGCCTGTCCTGGCCACTCCTGGCCAATGACTTGGCACTTTCTGGGGCTACCTGCT
The DNA here is from genome assembly GCF_057802395.1 of Ceratotherium simum simum. Lineage (NCBI taxonomy): Eukaryota > Metazoa > Chordata > Mammalia > Perissodactyla > Rhinocerotidae > Ceratotherium > Ceratotherium simum. Next base: position 16,152,716 of record NC_141921.1, on the reverse strand, counting down.
GGGTTTGGCCAAGGCGAGTTGCCTGGGCCTGTGGGGAACTGCCGGCAGAGCATATGTCCTGGGGCTGTTGATGGCAATGCCAGGGCACACCCACGCAATGGTGCACCCCTCTTACAGGCTCAGTGTGTAGCTCCCACCCCGGGGTCTAGCCTTAGCTGTGCAAGGCCCCTGATCAGGGTCAACTTATCTCTTCTGCATCAGGAAAGTGGGTAAATGTGAGTGTGGGAGTGAGAGAACATGAGGATGTATGTGTGTGAGAGTAGACATATGAATGTAAGGATTGTGTGTGAACGAGTGTACATGAATGTGTCCCATGTGCAGCTATATATGATCATGCATGTGTGTCTGTGTATGACGAGAAGATGTGTACAATGGCATGTGTGCAGGCATACAAAATAAGTAAGAATATGTGTGAGGCGTGAGTGTCTATTGGTGCAAGTATATGTGTATAGTCATGGGTTTGTGTATAAGATCTATGTGTGAGCTGTGTGGTATGTGGATGTGTACACATATGACTCTGAGTGACACTAGAGATGTGGATTTTAGTCCCGGTTCTGCCACTTCCTAAATGTCTTAAAAACCTACATAAATCCCTTCACCTCTCTCTTTCTGTAAATGGAATGGCACAGACAAGTTGAGCTCTTAAAGTTCCCTTCTAGCTTTGATATTCAATCACTGGTTTGGAAGTTGAGCACAAGTGTGTGAAAGTTGTGTGTGCACTTGCACATGTGTGTGTGAATGTGTGTGTGAGTGTATGTGTGTGTGTGTGCAGCAGTGTGGCTCCATGCAAAGGCCATGGCTTTGAATTCTCATTCTATACTTAACAGCTGTGTGGTCTCAGCTTAGCCCCTTCCCCTCTCTGAGCCTCAGTTCCCTCATTTGCAGAGGGGGCTAATGATTCCCACAAGGCTACTGTGAGGTCTAAGAAATAACGTTTGCAAAGTGCCTAGCTCAGAACCTGGCTCAATTCCTTCTCCGTGAGAGGTGCGTGTGCGTGAGCCGTGCATGTGCACAAGTGGACATTCATGCTCACATACTCGACTGTGCAGGTTGGTCCAGAGTAATTGTTCTAGATCACTCTTGCCCTCTGGGGTTTCTGATTTCTGTCTGCTGGGTACACAGCTACCCAGAAGAGGTAGAATTGGGCAGTCAGTCTCCAGCTACCTGCCTGGGCCCATGTGATCCTGAGGGCTCCCTGGTGCCCCAGACTGGCTGTCACATGGGTGCAATGGCCCGGAAAGGAGGATTGGTGCGGGCAGGAGACAGGCTCCCAAATCCGCTTAGTGCCCACCCCACCATCCGGCATATTAGAGACTAAGGAGATTCTTCTTCTTCTTAAAGGGTCAACTGCCAGCCTGGGATGGTGGCTGAGCTGAGCATGAGACCCTGAACCCACGCCCATCTAGAGCGAGGCTTTAGTGTGGGGCCAGGAGTCGACAGGGCCCTGCCCTCAGGGAGCTCCCAGCCCAATGAAGCGAACCAGGAGAGTCAGGCTGGATCTATGGCTGCCTGTGGGCTCTTCTCAGGGCAGGAAGGGCTCACACCCTGGGCCTGGAAATGGCGTGGGAGTGGGGGAGGAAGGTTTTCTGGAAAGGAAAGGGGCTTGAGGGACTGGTACAGGCCGGAGAGGGAAAGGAGAGATGGGGCATTCTAGGCAGGAATATCAGAGTAGGCAAAAGTAGGGAGGCAGGAATGAGTACTCTGTGTGTGTGTGTGTGTGTGTGTGTGTGTGTAGTGGTGAGAGGTGGTATAAGGGGCATTGGAGAATGTCAGATCCAATTCTTCCAATTTCTTGGTGAGGAAACTGAAGCTAAAGAAGGGAAGGGATATGCCTCTGGACAGAGAGAGGTCATAACTGATTCCCAGCTGGAGTCTAGGGTCTGCCTCCCATTCCTGGATTCTGAAGAGGGCTGTCAGGCTGAGCTGCCATGAGCCCTCCTTTTACAAAATCCCTTAGGGGTTTTGGTGAGCTGGGGCTGGGACTTAGCAGCGATGTCTGCCTGCAGGCCAAGGGGAGGGTATGGCACTGGACATTATGTCCCTGTTGAGGGGCCCCAAACAAACCCAGAGCGGCCTCTAAGACCTGGACCTGATACACGGGGGCAAGTCCTAACCCCAGACCCTGGACACCCAGAGAAGACCCCCAGCACTGGATCACCTACACTGGAAGGGCTTCCAACAGCCACATGAGAGGAAGCCCCAACATCTGACCTAGAGAAGACCACACCTGGACTCTGGACGCTGAGAAAAGATCCCAACACTTGTACCAGATACATCTGGAGAGGCTTCCATTGCAAACCTAGAACAGTCTGAGTGGATCCCTACAACTCAACCCAGAAACTCAGCGAAGATCCCAACATCCCAACATCTAGAGGAGAAAACCCAGAGAGAGTCCCAACACCCAAGCTCGGAACACTGAAAGAAGATTCTAACACGCAGACCAGATAACACCTGGATTGGCTTCCAGCTCAGACCCAGACCCAGAACACTCAGAGTTGGTCCCATCGGGGACGAGGCTCACCCAGCCGCCCCCCACCCTCCTCCCATCCATCCTCAGTTGAGCTTGTCCTGAGAGGTCTCCCAAATTCCAAGGCTTTTTCTGGGGAAATCTGTGTTCATCCGTCAGGATGCCCAGGGTGGGGGAAACCGGCAGGAGGCTGGGCCTGCACCCTTTGCGGGGAGGTGCGGGGGTCCAGTGGGGCGAGTGGGCTTCACCTGCAGCCCGCGGCGGGGTTGGGCAGGAGCGGGCAGGGGGCCTGCGCGCAGCCCCCTCTAGCTGACCCTGGAGCTGGGGCGGAAACGGTGCGCCCTGGAGGCCCCACAGCTCCCGCGCCGCCTCCCAAACAGCCCGCGGGGCACTGGGCACGGGGCCAAGAACTCCGGCGCCGGCCGCTGAAGCGAGCCCAGGCCGCCGGGGGCGGGGTGGCCTCTGGCACCGCGGCTGCCGAGCAACGTGACCGCGCGGCCGGCCGCAGCCTGGGGTCCCCACTGGGACAAGACAGCCTCTGTGCCGACGCCGCTGATCCCGGCTCTCGGGCTGCAAATCCCTTCCGGCTGACAGCCCTTGCCGGTGGGGCCCGGCGGCGTGAGAACGGGCAGTGGGGCCGGGACGAGGTGGGCGGGAGGAGGGGAGCCCCCTGTAGAGGCCGTCTGCTCCGGACGAGGTATTGCATCACCCCGAGGTAGCAAGGGTTATCGCATTTCCCAGACAGGGAGACTGAGGCTGAGAGGTTGAATCACCAGACCAAAGTCGCACATCCCGCTTCCTGGTTAAAACCCGCGTTCTAAATTAGGCCCCGTGGTAAACTATGTAAATCGTTCAGAGCTGAGTGGCATTATTATTCCCATTTTATAAATGAGGGAACTGAGACTCAAAGAGTTGAAGCCACCTGCCCACGTCCTAAGACAAGCGGGGTGAGGCTGGGACTGGAGCGGGCGTTTGCCGACTCCAACGTGGGGCGGGATGTGCATGCAGGCACCCTGCGGGACCCACCAGCCGCCAGGTAATCACGGAACACCCAGCGGGAGGCTCTGGTGCAGGGGCATCTGGTCAAGGAGTTGTGTTTCTGGGTTCTTGAGTTTGGTGGACCCAGTGAAGGGGTGGAGTGAATCTCTTGGAGGACAGACATGGGGTTGGAGTGGGGAGATGGAGTGAGGGAGACGCGCGAGGGTGGAGGTGTCAGGTGGGGTGGAGAGGGGTTGAAGGGGATGTGAACCAGGGGGTATGGCTGCCCCATGGCTCTCCGCTCTGCCCCTCACAGCTGGGCACCAAGCTGGAACCCAGAGGCTGGAGAAAGGGTCATGGAGCCGGTGGTGCTCCAGAGCCAGCCTCACCCTGGCCTCGGGAACAGGGAGGGGATTGTGAATCCAGTGAATTCTTTGGAATTAAAAAGTGGTGCCTTCTCTGTGCAGAGGGAGCCTGGCTGGGCCCTGAGTTTTGTGTAGCTCCTGTCCTGCCTCCCAGGATTGGGACAGCTCAGGCTTTTTCTTTCTTTCCTTGACCAATTTTTGACCTAGACAGGCAGTGCAGGGGCTCAGGGGCAGGAGGGAGGGTGGCAGGGGCATGGCAGGGTGTCTCCCGAGTGTGCACCTGAGCCTCCGGGTGTGCGTGTGCCCATGTGTCTGTGCACAGGATGAAGATCTCTGTGTGACAGGCTTATTTGCGTGTGCTTCTGAGAATGGGTCTGTGAGTCTGGCGGGGTAGGTGTACTGTATCTGCGTGTCGATTGTGTCTGGGCCTCCTGCCTTGTCTGGATCTGTGTTGTCTCTCTGGGTCTGTAGTTGGTGGCTGTACTGGTATCTATGAGTCTCTGTGTGTGTCTAGGTCTCCGCCTCCCTCCCGCCCCAACAGGGCCCTAAATGGTACTTTGCTGCCTGAGTATGCAGAGGAATGTGAGGGGCAAGGGGAGAGGGGAGCACATGTTCCGGGCTGCAGACCTGCTGGTTGTGGAAAACTACTGAGGCCTCCTGGAGCTGGCAGGCCAAGCCAGCCCAGAGCTGGGCTCTGTAGCTCGTGCCCTTCCAGCCTCCTCCCGTCCCCTGTCTCTCCAGGGCTGGGGACCTGCTGAGCTGGGTCCTCCATTAAGCAGAGAGCACTGCTTCCCTCCCACCACTCCCCAGACGGCTAGCCAGGCCTCTGCCCTGCCCTGGGCCTCAGCATCCCTGGGGGAAAAGTGAAGGGGTGGGATTATATTTTCTCTGAAGTCCTTCCCAGTCCTAACATTCCATTCTGTGAATGTTAAAGGGATTCAAAGAGGGCAATTTCACCTCTACTTCAGGCATCTTGAAAGCACAGGGCCCTGGACTGTTAGAGCAAGAAGGCTCCTAAAGATAGTCTGATGGATGGGAAAACTGAGGCCTAGAGTCCAGATCCCCCAGTTACCTTCCGGAAGGTCAAGGACTAAGTTTTCAGGTCTCCTGTCTCCCCATTGCTGGCCTTTCCCCCATCATGGCTGCTTTTCAGCATGGCTGGGTCAGCATGGAGGAAGAGGCATTTGAGATGGCCTTGAACCATGGGAGAGTTTCGACATATGGAGATGGGGTGAGCCAACAGGCACCAGGTGGCACGAAGACATGGGTTAAGGTGTGGAAGTGGGCAGGTGAGGAGTGCAGTCAGGATGGAGGGCCAGGAGTGTACCTGTTGGGCATAGTGGGTGATAGGACTGAAAAGGTGTGTCTGAGCTATACAGAAGGGTCCTCAGAGGCCAGGTGGAAGAGGGTGGACTTTATCCTATAGGTGCTTCTGGCAAAAGAGGCAACTTAGCAGTGTAGCAGAGTGGTGAAGGGCAGATGTCCTGCAGTCAGATCAGACTATCTGTATTCAAATCCTAGTTCCAAGACTTCAGTAACTGTATCATTAACTATATAACCAAGAGGGGGTTACTTAAACTCTCTACCCCTTACCTTTTTCATCTCTAAAATGGAGATAGTAGTAGTACTTCCCTCATGCGGTTTTTGTGAGGAATAAATGAATAAATGAGAATACAGTAAAGCCCTCAATGCCTGACGCAGAGTAAGGACTTGATAATAGTTGTGATGATACAGATGATGTAGCCTATATTTTAGGGTAGGCTGGAGGGAAAGAGAGTGAAGGCGGAGACCAGTGGGGAGTCCACGGATGTCATGCCGATTAGAGGTGTGGTGGTCCATGATGATGTCCCCTGAATGAGTAAGGGAACCAGGCAGAGTGCTCAGAAGGTCTGGCGTGTTGCAGGCAGAACTTTCCCACTGAGTGGCTGTGGAGTGTGAGCAAGACATTGAGAATTGCTTCACTAGTTGTGGGAGAGGAGGTGGGGCCTTCATTAGGGTTTGGAGAGGAGGGTAGGTTAGAGAAGTACTTGAGAGATGAGTTGACCAAGACCTGGGGACAACGCCATGTGGCAGGGGACGAGGGGAGGGCAGAGTCCAGGTAGATCACTCGTGGTTTTGGCCCTGGGTGACCAGCACCTGGGAAGCACTTTCAGAGTGGAAGATGGAGGAGGATTGGTGAGATGCAGGAGGGGATGGAGGAGAGAAGGGGTTCAGCTCCCCAGGTGCAGAGTGTGGGGTAGGCCTGTCTGGATTTGCTATGGGGCCTGGAGCTCAGGAGCCAGGTCTGGGAGTGGAGCCATTTGATTGGCTTGTGGTGTGGGCAAGGTGATCCAAGGGAGACTAAAGATAAAGGGTCCTCAGGACCCAGGGAACCCCTTCTGAGAAGCAGAACCGTGGGCAAAGCAGAAGCCAGAGGGCTGAGGAAACTGAGGCAGCCATGGTCAGAGAGGGCGCAGGAAGAATGTGCTTCAGGGAGGAGTGCACAGCCAAGAGAGCCTGCCGTTGGGGGGCAAGAGAGGGATTTGGAGAGAGAGAGAGCTGGAGAGAAAGACAGGGCACAGGCCATTGGTTTTGGCAACGAGGAGGCCGCCAGGGACCCCTGGAGAATCCAGTCTGGAGAAGGGGGCAAAACCCAATCCGCAGCAAGGTGAGGAATTGATTAATGGAATGGGGAGAGCGGAGACTGAGGCGGGGTCGCAACTGCTTGCAAGTTTGGCTGAGGAGAAGAGGGAGAGGCTTGGGGCAGCCAGACCAGGAAGGTTCTGAGCCTGAAGCGGGGACAGACGTTATCCTCCTTACTTTTCAGGTGGAGAATCTGAGGCTCAGGGCAGTTAAGAGACTTGTGCAAAGTCACAATAAATTAATGTGGAGGACAGCCCAAGATCCCTCTTAGTGTAGTAATTTTTTAAATGGACTATTGAAATAATATCACACACACACCCATTTGTTCTGATCACAGAAGTAAAATATGCTTACTGCATAAATCTAGAAACACACACACAAATGCAAGGGAAAAATACAAAAATCACCCGTCATTCCACCATTCAGAGATAAGAATTTTTACCCTTGTGTGTTATGACCTTCCACTTTTCCCCTCAGCCAGTATACAGAAATACAGACTGGAATCACATGTCCACTGTTTTGTAGATCCCTTGTTTCATCTAGCAACATGTCATGAATGCTTTCCATAATAATATATATTCCTTGAGATTTTGGTTCTGTTAGCTCACAGTCTAGTTAGGGAGACGAGCCTCATGGATGGGATCCTACAGCAAGCAATCAAGAGCAGAAAAATGAGGCAGTGTCTTATCAGGGTGTCTAGGGGCAGTGGCTGGAGTACCGGACTGGGAGCCCACTGAACTGACTTGTTGGGTCCTGGATTGGCCACTGGCTCAGGTGTAAGATATTTGCCCTCTCTGGGCCTCAGAATCCTAGAATCTCAAAAGGGTTAAAATAGAGTCTCTTAAGCCAGCTGCCATCACTGTAAAAGAGTTGAGGGAGATGTGTAGAAAATGAAACTATTACCATCGTGTTTCTATAGGTCATTAAACTCCTTTGAGCCTGTTTCTTCATCTGAAAAACGGGAATCATGTTTACCTACTCTGCTTTCCAGGACTCTGGTGAGAATCAGATTAGATAACTATTACGATGCCTAAGAGCAACTAACATTTTGACAATGTTTTGTTATTTACCCACATTATCTCGCTTGTCATTCCAGCAACCCTCATAACATAAGTACTATTTTTGTACTCTATTTTTCCAGATGAGAACCCATGGCTTGGAGAGGTGAGGTCATTTGTTCAAGGTCATGGGTACTAAGTGGTAGAGTTGGGATTCAAGCCCAGGTCTCCCTGTCACCACAGCCATGGATCTTTGCCCTGCACGGTTCTGATGTGCGGTGCGGGCCTGAGGGGGAGAAACGAGAAGAGGAGGACAGGAGACTGTGGCCTATTTCCCCCTAGGTTTGCTGTTGTCGTCCCAAGCACCACCATCGGTGGGGAGTGGCCGCCCTCTGGTGTTCTATGTGCGACATGTCCCTACAGGGAGGAGAGCTAGCAATCTGCCTGTCTCAGAAGAAAAGTGGGATGGGATGAGCTCAGAATAACCCCAACCTGTCCTCTCAGACTTTGGGGGTTCATGGAGAGTTAGTGCAAAATTCACCCAACAGTCCACTGGATGCGAAGCTGTGCCACAGACAGTGCTGGGGAGAGGCTTCGGAGATTTCAGGCCCCTGAAATTTGCCTCTCATCTGTGTGTCATTTTGCAGAGTGATTGGGCACCTTCTATTCCCGACTCCAGTGTTCATTAGAAGAGTGTTGCATTATTATCCTTCTTTAAGCTCTACATTAGTGTTTCATATACACTTCTGTATCTATGATACAGCTCAACAGAAAAAAACAATAGAATTGTTGCCAATCCTTATGAGGCAATTTTTACTCTGGGCTGACAAAAATTTTGTCATTGGACTGGCATCAGATTGCAAAGCGGTGCAGGCAACACGTGAGGATGGGCTTTCTCACCTGTTAGCCCATTTATCATCATAACTTTATGAAGAAGTTACTTATTATCATTTTACATATGAGAAAATAGGCTCAAGGTCAACCCAAACTTGTTTGAAGACAAGGACCTTTCCAAGACCCCACATCGCCCCCTGGTGGCAGCCTTTTGGGTAACTCAGTAAATAGGCCATAGCCGCATGCCCAGTGAGATAGATGTTGCCTCCAAAATCCAAAGATGGTGCTTGTTTCTTTGTGATTGGAGATATCAGATGCAACAACTGTCCTTCACCCTGGAGGGGATATTTTGATATTCTAGAGACAACGGGAAGCAAAATTTTTATTTATTTATTTATTTTTCCTCCCAAAGCCCCAGTAGATAGTTGTACGTCATAGCTGCACATCCTTCTAATTGCTGTATGTGGGACGCAGCCTCAGCATGGCCAGAGAAGTGGTGCGCCGGTGCGCGCCCGGGATCCGGGCCTGGGCCCCCAGCAGCGGAGCGCGCGCACTTAACCGCTAAGCCACGGGGCCGGCCCATGGAAGCAAAAAATTTCACTAAGGTGGTAGGTACCTTAATTTTTGAGGGATTTATTCCATACCCTCTGGCATATATGTGTCTTCTCAGGGTGTTTAGGGTACCAACTACTGCTTGCCTGGCCCAATCAAAATGATATTATCAGTATAGTGGGTCAGCAGGATCTTCCACAAAATGGTGAGATGATAAAAGTCCTAGCAGACTAGATTTTGACAGAGGGCAAGAGAATTGATAGAGCCCTGAGTGAAGAAAGTGCGAGTTGTTGCCTCTGTCAGGTAAAAGCACTCTGCTTCTGAAGAGCGTTACTAACAGCATTCCTAGCTCTCTAAGCCTTTGGATATTTTGTTCTACAGTATACCAATCAAGTTTTGACTTCTCTCCTTAACTGAATATGGGCCACTGATTAGTCCAAGTTTCAGTCACCAGCCAAATAGGCTGTTACAGCTATTCTCAGTTGCTTGAGCTAACATATCTGTATCAATAAATTCAGTGCAGTCCAAAATTATATTTCTCTCCCCCTGGTGTAACACCCTTGGAACCTATTTCCATAAATCTTCCCCAGGTTTTTGCTGATATAAGTTGGCAAAACCTTGTGATTGTTTTGATATTTTTGTTATTGCTTCTTGAGTCACACTTTGTAGTCCTTTTCTTTAGGTCTATTGGGAATTGAGTATTGTTATGTATCTGGAAGCAATGAGGGACCACGTGGGTGGGTTTGAGAACAGTCAGTATGCCTCTGCAAGGTGACTACCTCAGGCAAGGTAATTATAGAATGTTCAGGAAAGGGGCAGCTAACATCCTCAGATGGGAGGAAGGGCTGCTTTTGCTGGCAAAGGAGTGCTGGTGTAATTTGGAGACTGAAGGGGGTTGGCATCTACTCAAATAGACCTATTACGATCTCACAGTCCAAGTCTTTCTTGTGAACTCTATAACTTTAGTTATATAATAAGCAAGGCCATGAATTTAATTTGTATGTAATTTGGTTAACCACAGGAACAGACTCTGGGTTTGGTTTTCAGAAATCCAGACTTTGCACTATAAGAAAAAGGGATTTCCTTTGGACAGTCGTGTTTTCTGGCTTTCTACCCATGTATTCAGCTAATAATTTAAAGCTCTGAGCTCGTCATAATCTTTTACCAAGTTCGCCAGTGCACTCAGAAGAAGCCAGCCCATCCCACAGTCCTTGTATTCTTTATTTCTACCATATGTTTTATTATTATAGCTACTTCCTCTTCCAAAGAAGATGTACTCTATAGGTACTGACTCGAGCCAGTTACAGGTGATACTTTAAGTAACTGTATTGCCATTGCATGCCATGGACTAGCAGTGTCCCCTTTTCCAATATCAATGACATCATTGCTACTTTTAGATCTAAACAGATGAGAAAACAAATTCCAGAATCATTTTCAGTACAAAAGACTTTCAGAGTTCAGTTAGGAAGACAGAAGCCATTCTATGTATTCTTGGAATAAAGGTTTCAATACAGAACAAGGGGTGTACACAACTGTGGGAAGAGCTGAATTGGGGAAGTGGAGATCAAGGAAACTGTTGCTGAAGGTCAGAGTAGCTACCACTTAACGCCAGAGAAGCTGACACAGAATATCTCTTCTTAAAGCAACGAGGTACGTAGTTTTCAAAAACTTGCCTGGAAACCTCTGCAATTCTCAAAAGTCTCTGAGAAGCTTCCACTATCCCAGTCTGTAATGGTAAAGGGGGCAGTACTCAAGAGCTTATGGGAAGCTTTTGTGACGCTTGTCTATTCATGTGGCAACCTGCAACCACCTCTAGAGAAGGATGGTTTCTACTTCACTTATACCTTCCAAATCTTGTACGAATTCCTCTTATTTGGCAAACTCTAATCTGGAACCTTTAGGAAAGGGGATTCTGGGAAATGTAGTTCCTGGTCTTAGAAGTGAGTGACAACAGTTGAAAACAGACATGTACTCATGGCAAGGATATCAGTACACTTTCACCGTTTTGCCTCAGGGCCAAGTTTATTAACTCTGCTGTTCTCTGTCTTAATATATAGTCTGCAAGGATCATACTTACCTTGATATTTTGCAGAATATCACACTATACACTGTATTAATGACATTATGCTCATTAGATCCGTGAGCAGGAAATGTCAAGCACTCTAGATGCCTTCTAGATAGGAGATAAACTCCATGAAGGGTCAGGGGTGTGCCACATTGATGGAGTTCTTTAGAGAACCTCTTATCCTAGAGCAGGTGTTGGCAAATTTTTTCTTTAAAGAGCTGGTTATTAAACATTTTAGGCTTTGCAACCATAGGGTATCTGTCACAACTACTCAATCTTGCCATTATAGTGTGAAACCAGCCATAGACAATACATGAATGAATGGATGTGGCTGTGTTCCAAAAAACCTTCATTTACAAAAATAGGAGGTAGACTATATTTGGCGGTGGACAGTTGTTTGTCAATCCCTACCCTAGGGGAGACATTCCTTCTAAGATGAAGGACATGTTGCTGCTCCTCACACTTCTTACTACTAAGAAAGAGGCCCAACACTTGGTTGTACTTTGGTGGTAGCATTTACCACAGTTGGGAATATTGCTTTGACCCTTTTATCAGGTGACTGAGAAGGCTTCCAGTTTTGACTAAGATCCCGAGAAAAAAGGCTCAGCAGCAGATCTAGGCTGTACTGCCAGCTTCCCTGCCACTTCAGCCATTTGACCTGCAAATATGATGGTGCCCAAAGTGTCTATGTTGAATGAGGACACTGTGTGGAGTCTCTGGTAAGCTCCAATAGACAGTCTGGTGCAGATTTCTAGGTTTTGAAGCAGGGTCATGACTTCTGTGGCAGAGAAATACTCTCTATTTGAAAAATATTTCCTGGCTTGCTACTGAGTCTTGGTAAAGACTGAATGTCTAACCATGTGACACCAAGAGACTATGTGACCATAGTTGCCTATCATGAACTGATGTTATCAGATCATTACAGATCCACTGAGTCATAGGGCTGGATAGGCACAACAGCAATGCATTGCATGATGAAAGTAGTCATTCAGGAGTCATGAATAAATTATTAGAACAAGTGTCCCAGACTCCTATGTCACCTACCAAGTCAATTCACTCCATGGCATCATGAAGGGCTCCCTATGACCGACTGATGGAGGGTGAAAGGCTTTGGGCTTGGTTCACAGGTGGTTCAGTATGATTTGTTGTCACATGCTAAAAAATGACTCTTCCTGATTATAGACCCTATCAGGGCTGGTCTTGAAAGATAGGAGTGAAGGGAAATGTTCTCGATGTGTAGAGCTGCAAGCAGTACACTCGGTCATGATTTCCTATAGACGGAGAGATGGTCCAAGATACCAACACACACTGATTCTTGGGCCATGATGAATGGTTCGACCAATTGGTCAATGACCAAAAAGGAACAAGACTGGGAGGTTTGGGGAAGAGTTATGTCAATGGACTTATGGAAGCGGGCACAAAGCATGCAGATCTCTGTGTCTTACATTAATGTATACCAGAGAGCATCACTTAAGAGACTAACAAACAAACAAACACAACTCTAGCCTCTCTCCTTGGCCATCCTAGAACTTGCCCACTGAGTCCAAAGATAATGGCCATGGTGGCGTGGATGAAAGTTCTGCATGGGCTCAACTACATTGGCTCCTTCTCACCAAGGATGACTTAATGCTTGACCTTTTAGCAAGAGAGAATGACACAGAGCCCTTGATGTGGCCCCATTCTTCAGAGAGACCTGCCAGCGACCTGCTGGCAGGTTGTCCACATCAGATTCCTTACACCTTGAAGGAGGCAGCAATTTCTTCTTGTTAGAATTAATAATTTGATAGATTTGCATTCTCTGACTACATCACTTCACTAGCACCATTATCTGAAGTCTTACAGAATGCCTGGTCCATTGTCATGGCATCTCCCACTTACTGGGAGGAATCCATTTTACGGCAAAGGAGATTAGACAACGAACTCACCACCACACGATTCACTGGTTAGTATAACGCATTACCTAGAAGTAGCCTGCCTGATAGAACAGTGGAATAACTAAGTGAAAGCTCAGCTAAGGCACCAGCTTGGGGACAGTACCTCATAGGGTCGCAGTGCTGTCCTACACATGTGGTGTTTGTGCTGAACCAATGGCTGATATATGTTGCTGTGTTCCTGATAGGTAGAATACGTATGTCCGTGAACAAAGGGGTAGAAGTAGGATTGGCTCTCTCATTATCAATCCTGGTGACCTGCTTATGAAATTTGTGCTTACCATTCCTGCAAATATAGGCTTTACAAGATGTCCTGGTTTCTGGGTGTGAGGGAAAAACACTTCCAGGGGACACAATAAAATTTTCATTATATTTGAAGATGTGACTCCAACTTAGCAGTTTTAGGCTCCTCATGCTAGTGGACCAGCAGTAAAGAAAGGAGTTACTGAATAGGCAGTGGTAACTCACCTGATTAGCATTAGGACTTACGCTTGCTACTACACAGTAAGAGTAGGGAGCAATCTGTCTGGGACCCAGGAGATTCATGGGCATCTCTTGGTGCTTCAATGCCCAATGATAACCATGAATAGGCAATTGCAGCAACCATGGCCTGAAAAAGGCACAGCAACTAAGGGCTAATAACCACTGGGGATGAAGCTCTGGGTCACCCCTCTAGGCAAGCAACCTAGACCAGCTGAAGGGCTAGTTGAAAGTGAAAGAAATCCAACGTGAATAGTGGAGAAGAATGATGATGAATATCAATTATAGCCTCAGGATCAGCTATAGCTTCAGCTGTGGGGACTGGATCTTAGTTTGCTAACCCTATTTAAGTCATTGTAGAATATTGCAACTGGCCATTATCTTGAAGGATTGGACTTGCACTTCCTCTTTGAGGTAAGAAGTGAGGGCTTTTTGTTTCCATATGAGATTCAGATATCATAAGAGGGTGTGAACAGATACAAGTGATGCAAGGGGTGTACTGTACCAAACCCAGTTTGTGGGCTGCCTAGATTTGCTCCTGTGCCCACCCAGGCCCTAAAGCTGGTTCAATGGAGAGCCTTGTCCCCCGTGCCATGCCTCATTTCCTAACACTACTTACCCTCTCAGCATCTTTTAAGCTTTAACCTTGTTCTCTCTTCTGTCACTTGTTCTCTCTTCTGTCACTTCTGTCACTTCCCCTAGGGGTAGCCTTTTGTTGCCATGTCATGAAGACAGTCAGGCAGCCCTATGGGGAGGCCTAAGTGGTGAGGAACTGAGGCCTCCTGCCAACAGCCATGTGAGGGCACTATCTTGGAAGCAGTCCTTCAGTCTTAGTCAGGCTTTCAGATAACTGCAGCTTTGGCTGACATCTTGACTACAACCCTGAGACCCTGAGCCAGCTAAGAAGCTCCAGGATTCATGGCTTACAGAAACTGTGAGATAATAAATGTTTAAGCCACTAAGTTTTGGTGTCATTTGTTTTTCAGCAGTAGATAACAAATATAGTATCCTTAACGTATCCCCAATGATTATTGATCTTGGTGTCAGTATTCTTACTCCCATCTGCAAAATAGGGGTAATTGTACCTCATTCATAGAGTTCTTTACGAAGATATAAAATGCTCAAAATAGTGCCTGGAACAGAATGAGAGTTCAATAGATGTAAATAGTAGTAGTAGTAATCTCAAGATTCAGATTCTTAGGAAAGAGAATCTGATTGACTTAGCTTAGTTACGTGCCCTTCTCTTGGGCCAGGATCACAGTGCACTTTGATTGAAAGTTCCACCAAGTCTATATTTCCTCAAAGGAAATTAAGATGCTGTTGCCAGATTAAGGGACAATGGTTGCTAGGCAAGTGAAAGCAACACCAACTACAAAGGGGATGCATACTTTAAAGGTACTTTATATATAAAGCCAAATTGCTTTCCAAAAATGTTGTATCAATATATGTTCTTGCCAACAGCATGAGAGCATCCTTTTCACTCCACCTTTGCCAACATTGCTATTATTTTGAAGAAGAAAAGAGCCAGTCTAGTGGATGAAAAATAATGATATCCTATTGTTGATTAAGTTTACACTTTTTAATGGTGAAGTTGAACATGTTTCCATGTTTTATTGACCATTTGTATTTCCCGTTTGGTGAATTAAGGAACACTCATCTAAAAATTGGGATTTAGAGTTATTTTTATTGATTTATGTGAATTATTTATGTGCTAATGGTATCTATTCATTTTCTAACATACATTACAAATATTTCTTCAGCATATGTTGTTTGTTCTAATTTTGTTTTTGAAATTTTTTGATCATGATGTTAAATTTTTTTTTGCTGAGGAAGATTCACCCTAAGCTAACATCCACTGCCAATCTTCCTCTTTTTGTATGTGAGCCGCTGCCACTGCATGGTCACTGACAGGCAAGTGGTGTAGGTCCATGCCCAGGAACCGAACCTGGGCCGCAAAGTGGAGTGCACTAAACTTAACCACTAGGCCACCCGGGCTGGCCCTTAAATTTTTAACAAGTGAAATTGACCAAGCTTTTCATTTGTTCTATTCTTTTATACTTTTAAAGTCCATCACATTCTAGAAGTTAGATAACTACTATATTCTTTTGGTGAATGGTTGTTGTTATTGTATTATTTACATTTAATTTGAATCCATCATGATATGATTTTGACGTATGGTGTGAAATGTGGGTCTTAAAAACCAGATTATTTTATTTTGGGGGGACTTATATGTTTTAAAGTCTGATGGGGCAAAAAACCCCCACAAGTTGGAAGAGTTTGGAAGATTACCACTTAAATGCGTGTTCCCAAAAGCCCTCTACATCCTAGTTCCTACTCTAGAGCTTTACAACAACCAAAGTGAGGACAGTAATGGAGCCTGGGGTGTGTGTCTAAGGCCACAGAATTTCTTGATTCTTCAGGGGGTGGCAATAAGGTATATGAGTTCTTTGTGGAAAGGGGAAAGAAAAAGTGATGAATGGCAGAGGAAAAGGCATCTCTCCCTTAAATCCTGGTGTGGAGACCCAAGATTTCTTGACTCCAGCTTGCCGATGCTGGAGACTCCTTCAAAGAGAGAATGTGCCAGCCCCCTTGCCATGTGTGGTCACCGGAGGGGCTGATTTTGCTAGAAATCTTGGAGGGTGGGTGACACCTCCAAGTTTAGTTTAGAGATAAATACCAGTCTCAACTTATACCTGAAAAGGCCAGAAAGCAAAAGAGTGGTTATTTTTTACCGGCCCATTTGCCAGTGGCCCTCCAGAACAAAAACTTGTATGATTTTCACTCTGCTGGATTGCCACTACATGGGAATCCCCAACTCACACACAAGTTGCAGACACTGAAGGGGACAATATCTGAGACAAAGCTGAATAATCACAACAGGTGGGTCCTCTCGAAGTGGAGCCAATGAATGATGAAAAAGAACCATGACAAAAGTGCAACAAGAACTCCAAAGGTGACGTAGCTAAACCTCAAAAAAGACTTTCTGGGGCCAGCCTGGTGGCGTACTGGTTGAGTTCATGCACTCTGCTTTGTCTGCCCGGGGTTTGCGGGTTTGGAACCCAGGCACGGACCTACATACTGCTCGTGCTGTGGTGCATCCCCCATACAAAGTGGAGGAGGATGGGCATGGATGTTAGCTGAGGGCCAATCTTCCTCACCAAAAAAAAAAAAAAAAAAAAGACTTTCCAAAACTGCAAGTCATAATTTCTGAATTTAAAGACTTGGTAAATTAATTAAAAACTATGGTCAGAGTTGAGAACTGAATTAACATTCTGCTTAATGTTTAAATACAAAATTTTATAATCCAGAGTAAAAATATAAACAAATAGAAATCATGAGTGAAAAAAATAGTTGACTCAAATGATAGATCTAGGAGGCTGAACATGCTAATAATAGGAATTACAGAGGGTAAAAAAGGAAAATAAGTGGAAAAGTAATAATTAAAGCAGAAATAGAAAAATGCAGCTTTGTCTAGTTGAATGTGGGCTCACTTTACCATTGAAAAACCCAGGCAAATTCCAGTTTTTGGGCCTACATGTGACAAACACACATGAGTATAAGTAACAAAAAGAAAAGGAAAAAGAAGGAGGACTGGTGAAACCTCCTGGAGCAAAAGAAAGGTGAACATCCAGATTGGAGGAGCTCAAATAATCCTAGACATGATTAAAAAAAAAAAAAGTAAAAATATACACTTCCATTGATGTCTCTAAAATTCAAGGATAAAGAGAAAATCTTATAAATTTCTCTTATAAATAGAACAAGTTACCTACAAGCGAAAACAATAATCTGACTAACATTGGATATTTCATTTACAACAATGAAAGCTAAAAGATAGTTGAACGATGTCTACAGACTATTGAGGGAAATGGGCTGTGTGATTCAATAATCCTAAATCCAGCAAGGACATAATTCATCTGACAGCACAAAAGAAAAACATTTTCAGATATACGAGGATGCAGAGAAACTACCACACAAGGACTCCAGCTGAGGAAAATATTTTAACAAATTGAAAATTGAATTGGAATAGAGATTCTCAAGATAGATAGAGAGGCTGACTAGTCTAGGAGACAGTGGTGTGCAATGAAGCTGACAACATCATAATTACAATGAAATGGGTGATAATAACATGCTTGGGAGTTTCCAGTATTAAGTGGGAAGGATTCTTGAAACAGAAGAGATACACAATTAGGCAAAAACTAATAATAGACTGAATTCTTAGAAATTATCTTGCTACCTTACAATTCTGTTAACAAGTAGATAAGAATTGGTATAAAATGTATATAGCCAGATAGGATGGATGTGGGCTGGCAAGACCTGAAATAAAAGCAAACTGTCTTTGTCTAAAAGTCAAATATAGAAGAACCAGACAGAAGATAAGTAAGGAAACAGAGGACTTAACATAATAAACCAACTAGCTCTAACAGACTAAATCACAACATTCTACTCAACAACAACAGCATATACATTCTTCTCAAGTGCATAAGGGACATTTTCCAGGACAGATCATATGTTAGGCCACAAATTAAGTCTCAGTGGATTTAAAAAGATAGATATCATACAAAGCATCTTCTCTGACCACAACAGGATGAAGTTAGAAATCAATAACAGAAGTAAAACTGGAAAATTCACAAATTTGTGGAAGTTAACACACTCTTAAAAAACCAATGGATCAAAAGAAATCACAAGGGAAATTACAAAATATTTAGAGATGAATGAAAGCAAAAACACAACACATCAAAACTTATGGGATGCAGTGAAAACAGTGCTACAGGGGGAAATTTATAGCTATAAATGCTTACATAAAAAAACAAGAAAGATCTCAAGTCAACAACCTAATTTTACAACTCGAGGAACTAGAAAAAGAAGAACAAACTAAACCCAAAGCTGGCCGAAGGAAGGAAATAATAAAGATTAGAGCAGAGATAAATGAAACAGAGAATTAAAAAACAGAGAAAAATCAATAGAAACCAAAAGTTCGTCCTTTGAAAAGATCAACAAAATTGACAAACCCTTAGCTAGATGGACTAAGAAAAAAATAGAGAAAAGTCAAATTACTAAAATCAGAAATGAAAATGGAGACATTACTACCAATTTTACAGAAATGAAAAGGATTATAAGAGAGAGGGGAAAAAAGTGAAGTCTAACACTGATATCTGGAAGTGTTTGTATGAACAACTTGACCTCTGAAAGTTAACTCATCTTAGAGTACCAGTGTCAATGTGTAGTATAACAGGTTTATACATATAATAAAACTTTCGAATTCTCCTACTAAGAGGGCATTCCTCCAGTCATTAGAAATATACCTAAAATCAAGGTGTCTATAAATATGAGTGCTCTAGGTAGTTTTTTTTTGCTACAATTGGAATTAAAGTTTTTCTAACTTTTAATTTTGATATAATTTCAGACTTACAGAAAAGGTGCAACAGAGTTTCAACAATACAAAGAAACAATTGTCAACATTTTGACATCTCTCTATGTATATATATAATTTTTCTGAATTTTCCTAAGTTGCAGACACCATGCCCATTTACTTCTAAATATTTCAAGGTACCTATCCCCCCAACAAGAGCATTCTCTTAATAACTTCAGTATAATGACCCAAACCAGGAAATTGACACTGACACCTACTATTTTCTAATCTACAGACCTCATTCAGATTTTGCCAATTCTTCCAGTAGAGTCCTTTGTAGCAAAAGGAAGTCTTTGATCAGGCATTGATGCCAGTCGTCAGGTCTCTTTAGTTTCCTTTAATCAGGAAGAGTTCCTCAGTCTTTTTTTCCTTCATGACCTTGACATTTTTGAAGGTACAGGTATATGAGTTTCCTATTGCTGCTCTAACAAATTATCACAAATTTAGCAG
Source organism: Ceratotherium simum simum (assembly GCF_057802395.1). NCBI lineage: Eukaryota > Metazoa > Chordata > Mammalia > Perissodactyla > Rhinocerotidae > Ceratotherium > Ceratotherium simum. Next base: position 16,133,564 of record NC_141921.1, on the reverse strand, counting down.
CTTAAAACAACGCAAATTTATTATCTTACATTTCTGGAGGTGAGAAATCCAAAGTGGGTCTCATAGGAGTAAAATCAAGGTGTCAGCAGGACTATATTCCATCTGGAGGCTCTGGAAGATAATCCATTTCCTTGCCTTTTCTAGCTTCTAGAAGCTGCCTGCATTCCTTGGCCCAATGCCTCATTCTTCGATTTTCAAAGCCAGCAACTTTGGCTGAGACCCTTTCTTGTGCACTATCTACCTGGTTCTCTCTCTTCTGCCTGTTTCTTCCACCTATAAAGACCCTTGTGATCACATTAGGCCCACCTGGATAATACATGCTAACCTCCCTATCTCAAAGTTAGCCGATTAGCAACCTTAATTTCATCTGCAACCTTAATTCCCTTTGCCACGTAACCTAACATATTCACAGGTTCTGGGGATTAGGATGTGGGCATTTTTTTTGCCTACCATAACAGGCCAATTAGTTTTTTAGAATGTCCCTTAATTTTGGTTTATCTGATGTTTCATCATGATTAGATTCAGGTTATGCACTTTTGCAGGAAATACCACAAAAACCTTGCTGAACTCTTGTATTGGTTTTAGTCTCTTAATTACTTTGGATTTTCTGTGTATGTTCATGTCATCTGTGAATAGTAATAGTATATCTTTTCCCTTCCAATTTCTACACTTATTATTTTTCTTATTATATTGACCAGAACCTCCAGTACTATGTTAAACAGTAACAGGGAAAGATTTTTTCATTAAAAGGTATTGAACTTTGAAGGGTTTATCCTCTACCCTCTGAAGAACATGTGTCTTACCAAGGTATCCAGAGTTCTTGTCACTTCTTGCTCATAGGTATGATTAAGACAATGTCATCAAAATGATGTTCTGTGGGATGGTCAAACAGTCCAGGATCCTTTGGATTCTATTATAACAGAGAGCAGAAGAATAAACATAGCCCCGGGAAATGTGAATTTTGTGAAAGTGAATATGAAGCTTGTGAATGTATAATATCTGTCTCATGTGAATTGAAACTGCTACTAATCCTCCAATGTGCTGGGTATGGGACAGAATGCATTCACCAAATCAATAGGCACATACCATGTAGCTTAGGCTGTGATAATTTGGTCTAGCAGAGATGGTTAAGCTTGTGATATTATGCTGTAATTTTGTGACCCACGTAGTTTTTTCAGAGGTCAGACTGATTGATTAAATGGAGATATGATGTAGGCTTGTAGCACCTTTAAGTCCCGAGGGTAGCAGTAATCTCTGCCATCCCCCCCAGGATACAAATTGTTTTTGATTTATTCTCTTGGTGGGGAAGGGAGCAGTTTCAGTGGCTTCTACTTGGTCTCTTCTACTACAAATATCTCTTACTTTACATGTCAAGTCAATATGAGGGTTCTGCCAACTGCTAAATATGTCACTCCCAACTACACATTCAAGAACCAGGGAAATGACCACAAAGTGGGCCAATGAACCCAATGTTCCTACTGTGAGATGGAACTGGGCTAAGACTTATTACCTAAACCCCATATACCTTTATTTGAACAGCGGGGGCATGATGGAAGTTCGGGTCCCTAGGTATCAACATCAACTCAGACCCTGTATCCTAACAAGTTCTTAAAAGATCAGTGTATTCCCTTTCCTGAGTATGTAGTTACTTGGAAAGTGATCTCTTTCGGGGTGAGGGACTGTGAAACTCGCTACTGCATTCACTTTACACAGTGTTCCAGGGTCTTTCCTTATGTAGACCTAGCCTCTCCTTCAGTTGATGGGTTTGGATCTGAGAACTGGCTCATGACTAGAAATTGGACAAAGCATTGTGACTTTCCGTTGAGCAGCTGACCTCAGCCTTTTGCTCATCTATTCTTCGTCTCTTTTGATTACGTGGAGTAAGCAGTACCCTTGTTGGCTGGCCTTCTATCTCGCTCTTAGAAATACCATGTTCTATGAGCATCTCCACAGTTCCCTGCGGGTCAGATCCTCCTGGCTGCCATTCTGATTTTGTTGCCCGTTACATTAATTATACCTCACTTTGCTTCTAACAGCCAAGTGCTGCTACCAGGCCTCTGCTATTCTGAGATCCAACCATCTCTATTGCTACTGTGGAGTCTGGTTCTAGAAAAGCTTCTGCTCATGTCAATCCAAGCCTACAGAGGACAGCCAGTATTGAGTTTCTCAATGATGCTAGTGCCCCTTCCCTTAGCAGGACCAGCACTTCCCCAGTTATATTATGCATATTTGCACCTAGTTTGGGGTCTGGTGACCAGGAGAGGAGGTGAGAGCAGATCTTTAGGAGGGCAGGCATTGTATTGTAATGCACCTGCTTCATTTGAGTTCTTTACATAGTCTTCAAGGAATGGGTCCTCTACCTCCCAATAAAGGGGAGTGGTACAATTCTGTAAGACCAGATGTTTCAGGGGAATCTAGAGATCTAAGGTTCTCAAATGTATCTACCCAGATGGCCCCATTCCAATTCTCAGGTCCCATTTCTCTCCCATCAGGGCATAGGAGACTTGCTTAGGCTGAGAATTCAGCCTATCTTGAAGTTCTGCTTCTCTTGCAGTTAAAAAGCTAGTTTTCTCTGTTCTCTGACTGCAGGAGATGAGGGTTTCTTCAAATGTTCCTAAGGAGGCTCTCTGACTCGCACACTTTGCTTTAAGTATTCAATTAATAGATTTAATCCTGTCATTTTCTCTTTAACACATCAATGGCATTTAGCAACAGCCAACCAATTCCATAATTCTTATACTTATTTCCCCCAAACCTCTCAAATACCTAAAATATCGCCCAAGCTTGTGCATCCTCTTCAACATATATGCCATCTAGTTCACTACAAGTGAAAGTATTGGCAATCACCTGTCTACAGCAAGCCAGGAACTATTGATAGTCGACCTACCACCAGTGATGGGGTTTTCATTGCTAGACAGGGGTCAAGTGATTGTCATCTTGAGACCGTGAGGCCACAAATACCTGGATAAAAGCTCAGTTGTTCTGCTTCAGGTCAAGATGGAGTACCAGGGATTACATTGATCCTCCCACCTGAAACAACTAAAAAACTAGACAAAATATAGGAAACAATGTTTTTCAGCCATTGGACATAGGTAATGCAAGACAGTGACTTCTGAGAGAGGGGAAACAAATGAGATGAGCCCTATGATTGTTCAAGTTTACTGACTAAAGGGAATTTACAGGCCACAACATAAGGAAGGTGAAGCCAGGCGGAGGCTGGCAATGCCCTGAGTTAAGGAGACAGAGGTGGGAGTCCAGGGAGACCAAGGCAGCTAGAATTTGCAGGGCAGGGTACCGAAGAGAAGAGAAGGGCACAGACAATCTGTGGAGGGTCTCTCGAGTTTACAGCTGAGAGTACGGATCATATATGTGAGAACCTTTCCCCAAAGCAAGGGAAAGAGCCGCCTGAAAGGTATAGAGAGAACAATTTCTCATGCTCTCATAGGGCCGGAAAGAACTTGTGTTCCAGAGTAGAAAGCCTCATAATTCACAATCTTGTTTCCTCCTCTCTCTCCAAACTTATCTTTCACTACATTGTCACGCAAACCTTTGCTCCAGTCATACTATTTTTTGTTCTCTGAAGACACGATGATCTCTCTTTACTCTGTGCATTTGCACATACTGTTCCCTGTATCTGGAATGCCTTTCCACTAGTTGTCCACTGTTTTACTACACATTCAGTGCAAGCATTTGCGACTCTTGAGAGAATATAAACTACATCCAAGTCTAGCCCAAGGTGGATGTTCTTCTATGTTCCTGAGGTGCTCTATGTTCACTCCTATCTCAGGAATTATAATGTGTTAAATTTAAATGAGATGCAGATACTCAAATTCTGTTTAAATCAGAAATCTTGTGGCGTCGTTTTAACTTTTTACCTCTATGTATTTTCGTGAAGAAGAAAATGTCAATGATCCTCTTCCAGCTTTACAAAGAAAAGTGACAAGTATTTATACCCTCCAGAAAATAGAGATGCCAACAACTATTAAGGAAGACATCCAATCATTAAAAGCCTTTTTTTTTTTTTGTGAGGAAGATCAGCCCTGAGCTAACATCTGTTGCCAATCCTCCTCTTTTTGCTGAGGAAGATTGGCTCTGGGCTAACACCTGTACCCATCTTCCTCTATTTTATATGTGGGACACCTGCCACAGCATGGCTTGATGAGCAGTGCATATGTCCGCACCTGGGATCCAAACCCACAAACCCTGGGCCGCACAAGCAGAGTGCGTGAACTAAGCCACCGGGCCAGCCCCTAAAAGCCTTTTCGAAATTAAATATTATTTTCATAGGATGTACCAACAACTTCAGAAGCCCTGATATTTTAAAAGGCTACCTTGTTAGAAATAATATTTGCAAGAACAATTGTATGATGCAGAATTGTTTCTGCTTATCTACAGCTGTGAAGAAGGAAGGATCATTTCTTTTTGCCTAGCTAAGAGTTCTTTCACCAGCAGTTAGAAGGAACTACAGTTTAAAGGCTAAGCACTGAAATTCTATTAATTAGCAAAGAAAAAAAAAAAGCCAAACATCAGAGGCACAAAACTTAGCATATGAATGGAAAAGGGCATATTAACAAACGGAATAGCAATGGTTGGCATTTATTAGGTTGAACCAAATAAAACTGCTGTTTTGTATGTAAAAACGAAGATCAGCAATTTCATAAGGTTCAACCTAATATACTCTGGGGTCAAAGTGATGAGTTAGTTGCCTGTCAATCCTACTGGGCATGAGCCCTTGGAAGGCAGGAACTGCATCTTGTTCATCTTTCAAACACCTAACAAGTCTGGCACATAGTGGGCGGTCAATAAATGTTAGATTTTGGTTCCTATCCTTGATCTTTCCTTTAATAAATGAATACAATGACAACATCCTTGCTGTGTTGCCCTTTATTTCTAAAACCAAATTGGTTTTCCAGTAAACATGCCAACACAGGCTTTCAGATTCTCTTTCACTCTTTTCCCAGAGTGATCCATTGGCAGAGGTTCAATTGCTACTTTCCTGTCTAATCATCATCAAAAATTGCTGTTCATTTAGGGAACAGATATTTGCTGTATTGCTTTACTAGAAATGAGCTCCTGAGAGGATTGCACTTTTCAATTATTAAGCCTCCACTTTATTATTGATGCCCTCTCTTCTGATTCTGCCACTCTCTAAATTGAAAGACCCAGTGGAGGCTGAAGCAGCCTCTACTTCCAACTATCTGGAAGTTTAGGGAGAGCAGGACTCCAGTCCAGAGAGGTAACCAACACCCTGGAAAGTGTGCTATGCTGGTTGGACTCAGGAGTGGCTTCTTTTTGTGTTTTATCTTTGTCTAGCTGGATGACTTCGTGCAAGTCAGCAAACTCATCTGGGATTATTTCCTCTGCCAATAAAATAACGGTCATGTCAGTGACAGCTCTTTGCACGTGAAAACGCTTTCACAAGGAAGCGATTAGTATTGCTAGCGGTAGGACAAAAAGTAATTGGGTCTCCAGTCAGACCAGACTTCCATGGCAGATGAAGGAGTTTAAGAGGAGTCTAAGGAGGCTAGAGAATGAAACAGACGTGGATTCTCGCTTTGGCTTCAGTCTTGATGAGCTATGCATCCTCACAGCAGCAGCTTCGCCTTGCTTCAGTTGCCCATGGGCAAAATGGGAAAAACAACCTTACAGCACAGCTGGGAAAATCTCCGCTAGAGATTTGCCCCCGAATGCTACACGGCGTCTTACTGTATGCAATGAATTAACTTCTTTACTAGGCATCTAGACTGATACTAGCTAGGTATCATCCTTGCGAGAATTGTGATGTCACTAAAGTCATTTTCTGAAACACTTAAAACTTTCGCGGAACTCCGGCTAAGAGAGGAACACGTGAAGGCTCTTGGTATTCAATAAAACACAATAGAAACACGAGGTGATGATAACAAACAAACATTGAAATGCCTATGATTGGGGCTGAACGGGATGTAAGTCCAGTTGCTCTATCAGGTTGACTGCTCAGCCCCTGGCAAGACATGTGCTCCAGTGGTCCGGCACTGGTGCCCGCGGGCCTTGAGGCGGGACCCAAGTAAAGCCCTGGAGTATCCTCTCAAGTCCCTCGTCCGCCTCTCAGCATCCCTAACTTCGTCTCCGCAGTGCGAATCTCCTGGACCTTTACCTCGGAGAGTCCGCGCGTGGTGTCCTGGGACTTGGAGTCCGCAAGGCTCCCAGTCTTTCGTCGGGGACCGTAGAAAGGACTACCTCTCCCAGCTTGCCAAGCGGCCCTTCTCCCTCACGGGCACACACAGCAGCCAATGGACGCAGCGGAATCGCCTGGGGCGGGAGCCCACTGGCCAATCCCGGCAGAGGAGTGAGTGAGGCCGTCTGGCGGCTGGATTCTGTGGTCGCGCGGCCGGGAGAGCGCCGAGGATGCGTCCCCCTGCGGCGGGAGCGGCCTGGCGCTGCGGCCCCTCGGGCCTGCCTTTCCCTTGCCGGGGGGGGCCCGCCTCTTCCGCGAGGCGCGGCTCTCTTCCCTCAGCCCGAGCGTCGTCTGGGCGTCTGCTCTCCGCCGCGCTGCGGGGCGGGCGGGTTGGGTCGGCGCCGACAGGCCGGGCTCGGTCCCTCCTCTTCGAACAGTGCAGAAGTGACCGTCGCCGGCGGGCCCGGCCTCGTGTTGGGCGTGTGGGGGGTGGGGTGATGCGGAGGGCGGGCGAAGGAGGCGGCCGCGCAGCGTCCTTTCTCGTTAGAAGGGAGAAGGGTGAGTTTTTATAGACCTTGGCTGACTCCTGTTTTGTGATTCAGTCTCATCCACTCATCTCGCTCGCATCATCCCCAGTTCCTTCAGCTGCAAATTGGGAATCACAGTCACTTCAGGATTTTGCATCAGATTTAAGAGAGATGTTAGTGCCAGGGGCATTGCTTATGTCCCCATATCTAGTCCCCATACTGTGAAGGTGCCCTGCAATTTTCACGTACTTTGTTTTTTCTTTTCTCACAATGACCCTCTGAAGGAGGGATGATTATTTGCATTTAATTATACGGCAACCCAGACTGGCATTGAAGGAAGTGAGCCTAGAACGTGCTGCATTCTTACTTAATGTTTCATAACCATTTTCCATGTTATTTTGCATAGTCTTTTAAAATAAAATTTTAGTTACTGCTTAATATTCCATTGATTGGACATTTCCTTACAGTTGTTCATCTAGATGGCTTTTAACTTCATACTATAGACTTGGCATCAAACATCTTCTTAGTGCAAATAACTTTTCCATTATTTTGGATTACTATGATGGGATAAAGTCCTAGGAGAGGTCAAAGTATTTAAACATTTTGCTTGACAGATAGTGTTAAATTGCTTTCCAAAAGAAAGGGCCAATTTAGCCTGTCATTCATTGGAAAAAAATAATTGTTACTGTTATTTCCTTTTCTTTTATTGCCACTGTTAGTATTTTTTCCATATGTTTATTTAATGATTTGCTGTATTTTGTTGGAAATTGTTCATATAAAAGTTAATTGTAAAAGGGCAAACATCTATTTCATTTGAAAAGTCTTAGTTGATAATAGTATCTTTAGAAAGTAAGAGAACTCGTTTCTAAATGTGGGTGAAGTCAACATCCCCACCTAGAGAAAGGGTATGTATGATGTTGGTAAAGAACTTTCTTTCCTGGGTCACAATCAGGATATGTGAATTCGTGTTTATTGTTTAAGATGCTGGAGTGGCTTTTTATTATTGTGTTATCTATCCGTTTTCAGAGCCTCCTGTAAAAGATTGCTTTCTCTTGGATATATCAGAGGGTATTTCCAAGTACAGAAAGTGGGAAATGAAGATTTGACCCAAATTCCCCAACTAGCTCAGGGAAGGATTTGCTTAGAACAAGCATTGGCTGTTTCAAGCCAGTGGTGAAAACACTGAACAGCTCAAATGGTCATAAATGGGCATATCCTAGAAAGTCATAGCAACATCTTATTTCCCCACCAAGACTAGGAAATTCAGCCTCTGAATTTTTAAGTCTAAAAAGATGTAACTAATCCCTTTCCAGAGCAGGAAACTGAGGATTTTTTCTTTTGAAAGTTTTTCAAACTCCAGGTTCCTAGCTGTGGTTCTTTGGGCAAACAATCTAATCCCTCTTTGCCTTAGTTTCTTTGTAAAATGAAGATAACAATAGCACCTACCTCATAACACCTACCTCATAGAGTTGTTGTGAGAATTAATATGCATAAAGTCCTTAGAACAGTCCCTGGCACCATGAAAGCATTAGCTATTAACACTATTATTGTAACTGTTACATTAGAATTAAAATTACCTTAGAATTTTAATATTTTTAAATAAATTCTGCTAGTGTTTACTTTTATAAAAAAATCTGGAAAATTATACATTAAAAAATCAATATTGAGAAAAAACTTGATAAAGAAGGGTGAAGAAAATCATGTCCTTATTATAGTCAGAGAAGTGCTACCTATGGCAGGTGTGTGTGTGTGTGTGTGTGTGTGTGTGTATTGTTTGGTGAGTTGGTTGAGTCTTGGGTTACAGGTTCCTAAGAGATATTTTTTCTTTGTATTGTGCCAAGCCAATTGGACAACTTATATAAAAATGATATAAAAATATCACTTGATATTTGATAGATATATATAATGATATAAATGGTATAAAAATATCAAAATACATGGGAATAACTCTAACAAAAAAAAGTCAATGATGAGCTCCTTGACGTTTAGAGTTTTTGCTTTGAGGCTATGTTTATGCAGTTTTGATCATACTCCCCTGAGGATTATTGTGAATGACTCCCAAATACAGATAGGATAAAATCTTAGTGCCTTCATGATCTGAGCCTGCTCATGTCTAGCCCTGTATAGAGTGATCAAGGGAGTGAGTGATGAGAACTGAAGCTGAGAAGGTAAGCAGGGGTCAGATAGTAAAGGGTCTTACATACTATTAAGATGTTTAGACTTTATCCTGAGGGCAGTGGGATCCATAGAAGGATTTTTAAGTAGGGAATGACAGTCAGATTCTAGAAAAGTCACATTGGTAATAGTGTGGAATATTAAGTAGGTGAATAACTGTGGATACAGGGAGGCCAATTAGAATGCTGTTTCAGTAGTCCTAGAGAGATCAAATAAAGACGTATGATATCATTTATTGTCAGATATTATCTAAATACTTTATGGCCATTGTTTAATGCTCTCAACAATCTTATGAGATTAGAGTTATCTTCATTTTATATATTAGGAAAGGTTTAAATCAGGTAAGCAGTTTGCTAAAGGCCACACAGATTATGATGCAGGAGTTGGATTTCCAACTCTGGTTTGCCTAGTTTCAAAGCCGTTGCTCTTGACCAGTAATCTGTACCACTATTCTACTGACGTGGATTATGATAGGGGCAATGGGAACAGAAGGAAGTGGCTAAATGAAGAGATATTAAGGAGGAAGCATCGGCAAGACTTGGTGATTGATGGAACAGAGGATCTGAGGGAAAGGGAGGAGCTGAAGGTGACATCCAGGCGTCAGGGCGGGCCAGGGGGGGGAACCCCAATCCTAATTGTTTCTGTGTCGAGGAACTTGTACAGAGAAACCCTCCTGACCTCTCTCAGCTTCCTCCTTCATTTCTCCTCTGAGGAAAGGAAAAGTGATTTAACTGGTGAGTTTGGAAACAGAGCTGAGCTGCTTGGTTCAGCCCCTCCCTCTTTTCTCTTTGGGGTCTGCCTGCTCTTCCAGGTTGTCAGTGTTGCTGGGGCGGGCCAGCAAGTGGAGGCCTGAGGAACCCAGAGGTACCTTTGACTGCTTGGTGTAACAGTTAAGACGAACTTTGCAGCAAGTAGCAGAAATCCAACATAACATATACTTAAATGGGTTAGAACTTGTTTTCTTACATAATGTCCAGTGGTAGGCAGTACAAGGCTAGTATGATGACTTTGGTCCCCCAAAGTCCTTGAGGACCCGCTTGTTTCCTGTGTATTGCTCAGTTATACCTAGAGTCCAGGGTGCTATGAGAACATAAAACTAGCAGAGTCTAGCCATCACATCTGTCTTCTAGACAGTAGGATGGAGGGAGGGATGAAAGAAGGTGCAAAGGGAAAATTTTAGGGAAGTTTTCCTTGAAGCTGCCTTGCAGAACTTCTGCTTATATCTCATTGGCCTATATACCTAGCTACAAGGAAAACTAGGAAATGTAGACTTTATTCCAAGAAGCCGTTTCCTTAACCAAAAATTGTGAATTCTATTAAAGTGAAGCAGAGAACAGATCTTAGGGAACAATGAGCAGCCTCTACTGCAGTGGGTGTGAGTCCACCTAATTTGGGATGAAATATTAACCAGCTCACTGTACCCAGGTCTGAACCCTGTCTTCCAACCTAACTTTTATCACTAGAAAATCGCACATTTTGATCTCCATCTCTCTTACTCTATTTCTCAGTATTCCCAGCCTGTTCACTGGATGTTGGTGTTTGAAGTAAGACTCCTTTCCCCCCTCTAAGCCCAGTTTTATAATCAATTTTGCCAATAAGATAAGCTATCCCTCTTCTTTTGAGGAGGAGTGGGTAGGGGGTTAAGAGAGAGGCATAGGTTACCTTCCTATTCTCTCCATCTCCATCCCCAGGTAGTTTTATTGGTGGCAGTTGCTTGTTCAACTTACTCTGCTTTAACCTACAATATCAGGAACATCCAAATTCATAACAATTTTTTCACAGCTAAAACCTTCATAATATGCTTTTATTTATGCCCCCAAGTATAATTTTAAAATAAAAAACCTACTATAATTTATTGGGGCCTTTCAAATAGAGCTCTTAGTCTTCTTTTTTTGTTCCTCGCCCCCTTCTCATTCTGACTTTGATACTTCTCAGATCCTCTCTGATGTTAAAGCTTGTCTGAGTACCTGCTTCTTGGGACAGTGTTTAACTGTTCTTGTTTCTGCTGGCTTCCTATTAAATTTTACTTTCTGGAAAGTCTTTTACATATTTCTGTAAGTCTCTCAATATTGAAGGGGATTGGACTTCCTTGAACTCATTGATTGATGGTTAGGTGAGTTGTAGGCTTTGAGACTGGCTGGTTCTGAAACATTTCTCCCACTTTAATTCTGCCCTGTTTGTCTCTTTCCGGGTCCTTTTAAGGGAAGCTATTCTCTAGAGCCTGAAGGTGAAGAGAGGAAATTCTTTGGATTCCAGCTTCTCTATCTCTGTATACTGATGAATGCAGAGTTCAGAGTGACCATGGCCCTGAACTCTCAAGGCCAGGCCCACCAGGAACAAGAGATGCTACCAATGGTGACGTTAGAAGAGGCCTCAAATTGGAAACAAGAATCTGTCCTGCAAGGGCATGGCCTCAGCCCTGAGATTTCTTACTCATCTGGTAAACAGTTCCACTACCAGGAGAGGCAAGGATCCTGGAAGCTCTCAGCCAACTCCAGGAGCTCTGCCGTCAGTGGCTAAGGCCTGAGACGCACACCAGAGAACAGCTACTTGCTGTGCTGCCAGGGGCATTTCATAGCTGGGTATGGGAACATTGTCCATAAACTGGTGAACAAGTGGTGACAGTGGTGAGAGATGTTCTCAGGAGAGTAGTAAGAAGAGAGGGCCATTAGTGGTAGGAGAGAGAGTTCTCCATAGGCCGCAGTTAGGGTTGGGGGTCAAGCCTGGGGTCAGTAAAACTGATATCAGTAATGTATGTTTTTCTATGAAGGTAAAATGTCAGCACTGATATTCACTCATTCAAATTTTTGAGTGCTTACCATGTGCTAGGCATTGGGGATATAAAGATAATCAAAAGGCATGATCCATATCCGTGAGGTAGGGGAGGTGGACATTAAACAGTTTCACAAATAAGTATGGTTTGGATTATGAAAGCCAAGTACAAAGTGCTATGGGAGCTTATACTGTTGGGTTTTGAGAGAGCTCAATAAGCAACACTTCTGTTTTTCTCACCTGAGTTTAGAACCAAGACACATAGGAGTCAGGCAGATAAAGATCAAAATGTCAGTTCTCTTAGTGACCAACTGACTTGCTAATGCCAGCTGGTTTACCATGCCAGGAAAAGGCTTTTCTAAGTGAAGTTGAAGTTGACTTGAAAGATAAGTGGGCATTAGCTAGGCATATGGGAAGAGGAGAGATGGAAGTGGAGAATGAACGTTCTAGTCAGTGGAAACAGCCTTAAGGTGGGAAGATGCATAGTATGTTCAAGAAGCTGAAAGAATGCTGGTATGGTTGAAGTATATAGAGCGAGGGGGAAGATGGTTTGAGATGAAGCTACAGATTTAGTAATTTAGTCTCAGGCTAAATTATGCTTTATCCTAAGAGTAACTACAAGATATTGAATGTTTTAAGCAAAGAAGTAACATTCAGTTTTGTGTTTGAGGAAGATCAGTTTGTTGTGTGGAAAATAGATTGTAGTGGAGCAAGAAAGGATACAGGGAGACCTGTCAGGAGGTTATTGCAATGGCCCAGGAGAGAGATGACAATGACCTGAACGAGGGTAGTTGCAGTAGACTCACTAGGACTTGGTGATTAATGAGATTTAGGGGGGTGGCATTGAGGATACTTCCCAGATATCCAACTTGAGTACCATTTACCAAGAGAGAAAAGACTTGAGGGCGGAGGTAGGTTTGATAGAAAGATGGCAGTTTTTGATATTTTGAGTTAAGGGCCTATGAGGCACTTGAATGGGATGTTAAGCAGTTGGATTTTGTCTTTTAAGCTGAGAAGAAAGGTCTGGGCTGGTGCTATAGATTGGGAAATTATTATAATTAAAGCTGTAGGACTGATGAGATTGCCTAGACAGAGAATGTAGAGAGAGATGAGGAGAGAACCTAAGACTGATCCCTAGGAATTCCAACATCTAAAGGTCCTGTTGAATAGGAGCGGCTGGCAAAGGAGCCTGAGGAGGAGCATTATTTGATGTGGAGGGTCTAGTCTTGTGTTCACGCAGTTGTAAAAGGTGGGACTCATAAGGTCTGGTGCCTCAGGCACGGTAGATCCCAGCCTCCATTGTGGGAGTATGGTGCTGGCACAGGGCTGAAGTCTGACAGTCCCTCTCTCCTCTCATGGCTCAGCCAGCTCCACGGGTCTCAGCCTCTCTTCAAGAGGAAAATACGGAACACCAGAAGAGAGCAGCCATACTTGTTATGACCAGGTCTCAGGTGAGCTAGAATCCTCTTGCCCCTCTAACATCTTGTCTTTTTGTGACTTGGTCCTTCCCTTTTTTTCTGCTTTTCCCAGGTAGTTTCTACCTGGGCTGGTGGAGCCCCCTGGGTTTTAAATTGTTCTTACTGCCATTTCCACTATCTTTTTTTTTTTTTTTTTTTTTTAAAGATTTTATTTATTTATTTCTCCCCCCAAAGCCCCAGTAGATAGTTGTGTGTCATAGCTGCACATCCTTCTAGTTGCTGTATGTGGGGCGTGGCCTCAGCATGGCTGGAGAAGCAGCGCGTCGGTGCGAGCCCGGGATCCGAACCCGGGTCGCCAGCAGTGGAGCGCACTCACTTAACCACCAAGCCACGGGGCCGGCCCCATTTCCACTATCTTTATTTCCCCTGTCCCTGAAACACCCACCAAGTGTGTGGATAGATGCTTTGTTACGTTGCATCTCCCCTGGGTTCTGCTCACATTGGAGAGCACGTTACATGGAGTGTCAGAAAGACATAGATTGGAACCTCGGCTTTGCCGTGACAGGGCTGAGTGACCTTCTTCACTTAATCTCAGTTTCCTCACCAGTTAGGCTAATACATTACTACCCTGCTTACTTCACAGAATTTTTTTTGTAAGGAGTAGAGAAGATGATATATGTGACTTTATTTTCTAAAGCTCTGAACTCTATAAAAATGTAAGATGATATTGTTATGATTATTATTTTGAGGATGTTGTTACTTGATTTGCCTTTTGCTACCCTAAGGTAACAACTGGGCCTTTGAGTCACTATACAAACTACTGGTATGTAATGATATGTTTCTCTTTTCTAGGAAGAGTGGGAGTATTTGGATCTTGCTCAGAGGGAGCTTTGTAGGGATATAGTGCCTGAGAATTATGGGAACATACATAGTTTCTCTTGGTAAGGACTCATTTCCCTCCCTAAATAGGAACTGTAAGATTTCTTATAAGTTGAATTCCCTGAGACTGGGCATATCAGTCCTTGAGAACCTTAGAAAGTGATAGGAGAGAGAACATTCTGAACCCTGTCTCTGACAGAAGAGTTTTTATCCTATACTTGTAATTTGCTTTTCATCTGCAGGCCTTACTAAAAAGGGAGAGAGAAAGCTATCATCTGATAGGCAAATCATTTTTACACATCTGTTATCAGGACCCATCATTTTCACTGAGCTGCCCTTCCTTTATTAAAGTCATTTGTGCCCAAGATTAAATGATTTATATCATACTTGATTTTTATAACAAGAATAAGCTAATGCTAGAATATTGTTTAAATTAGACTGGGGTTTTAAAAAATGGGCTGAGGTACTTATTTAAATTAGCAAATGGTTTCCTTTTATAAGAGGATTACAAATAGTATCTTGATTGGTGAATTTGCTAGATTCCTTCCTACCTTAGACATCTGTCAGCTAAATTGTGTCAGAATAAATGCAAAGAAATACAATTATGGTTTTAATTACAACCTTCTGGTGCTATGAAGACAAGTGCAGAGATCTCAGAGATCTGCGAGTTCCTTTAAATGACTTAATTGAAGGTAGTAGCCTTGCTGCCTCTGTTTAATTGGGAGAATTTCAGAGTGTAAGTTAATTCAGTCTGAAAATTTGTTTTAAAACTCTCCCTTGTACCACATTTTCTACATCTAGTTTAATTTTTTTTGGCTTTTTCCTATTTGTTTTCTATACCTTGATCTAAAGCTCTGATCCTCTGGTCTAAAGTGCTTTAAAAAAACAAATGTTAATTGTTTGCCTTTGCATTCACATAGATCTCACTTTTAATTTATTGCAAATAACCTGTTTTCAAAAGGAAGGTTTCTGTGTCTTTTTGTATTTGTTGTGCAAACAATAAGCTTTGCTTTCTTTAATGTCTCCTCTATGGGTAGTGAGTCCTCCTCTGTTCTCCTAGAACCCTGACCTGAAATGTGTCAGTTAATGTACAGGTCACAAGAGACTTTCTCCAGAATTTGTTTTTCTAAGTGGGTGATCCTGTTTGTGTCAGGCCTTGTAATAGCGAAATAACTTGAGAACCAGTCCTCTTCTTCTGAAAAGGCTTTGCTTGGCTGGTGCTGAGCCACCGACTGGTTTTATACAGGGTTCATATAGGTCCAAGGCCCCAGGTGGTAGAATTCTCTGTCCTGGAGCTTCAGCTCAGTCTAGATATCAGAAGGCCATACCAGAGAGTATGGGCTGGGATGGGCCCCAAAGTTGGTGAGTTTCTGTGTGATCTTTTGGGTGGTCCTAATGAAACTGGACTGCAATTAAGAACAAACTGTGAGGTTTATGTGCATGTTATTTTATGTACCACTAAGAAAAAGATCTGCCATTAAACTGTAACACAGTGCTTTCTTATCACATTGAATTTTTATTGAATAGGTACTGAAGGAATTCTCTTAGATTTGTATCATGTATCACTCCTGTGCACCAGCATTGTCAAGGGATAGATTCCTTATCATTTGTCTTGCTATGGTCCCTCTCCTCATTTCTTTCCTGTCCTCCTTTGTTTTTTTAGGGCCAGATTTGGATCAGGCCAGGTGATAGCTGAGAGGCAGATTTTATTCTGTGCTCAGGTAAAACAAGCAGAGCTCAAGCGGAAGTTAGGTTCACACCTCTCTTTGAATTTCTTCAAAGACTTTGGGGTTTCCGATGCCACACACATCTCTGATTCCAGCAGAGGCCATTTATTCAAGCATCCATGCATCCATATATCGATCCATCCGTCTATCCATGTATCCATCCATCCCTCCATCCATCCGTGTATATATCAGTCCATCCATCCATCTATCCATGTATCCGTCCATCCATCCGTCTGTCCATCCATCCATCCATCTATCCTTCAAACATTTATTAAGAGGTAGGTCGGGGCTGGCCTGGTGGCATAGTGGTTAAGTTCGCCTGTTCCGCTTTGGCGGCCCGGGGTTCGCCGGTTTGGATCCTGGGCGCGGACCTACTCACTGCTTATCAAGCCATGCCGAGGTGACATCCCGCATAGAAGAACTAGAAGGACCTACAACTAGGCTATATGGCTATGCACTGGGGCTTTGGGGAGAAAAAAGAAAAAGAGGAAGATTGGCAACAGATGTTAGCTCAGGGCCAGTCTCCCCCCTCTCCTCCCCACAAGAAAAGAAGAGTTAGGTCACTGAATTTGGTTCTGTGGATACAGAGATGAATAAGCAATTCTGTCCCTTTCACAGACTTGGACTTGTGCCAGGATTATTCTTTCTGCTTTTACGTAGTGCCACAATCTCCCCTCACTTTTTGATCAAAAGGCAGAGGAGAAATTTTGCTTGAGCTCCAAGTTAGATTTTCTGAAACTTGAGGTGAAACTCTTAGGCCACAAGTGGTATTCAGTCTTTATATTCCTTGTGGATATTTTGATGTAGAACTAGGCAAGAGGAGAATTTAGCCCAAGGTCCACCACTCTCGGTTTACGTTTTACTCCGCACCTACTTCACAGCCTCTCTGGAAAGCTCAAGGTAGGACTTCAGCTATGGAAAAGGGTAGGATCATTAATTTTTCACTCATCTTCCTGTTGTAATGTTTAATATTTGAACAACTGCATTTTGTCTGTTGTTTTGAAACCATATCTTCTAGGAGCTAAGGCAGGATGGCACACTTTACTATTCATGAAAATGTGTATATGGACAGCTAAGTAGCATGCCAACTTACGTTGGGCATTTAAAAATTAGTTTGATCTACTTGTTTTTGTTTTTCTTGTTTGGTAGTGGATTTGACAGTAGAGAGAAATGAGTAGATAAAGATTTTGGAGGGGGAAGGTGAAATCCAGTTGTTCCATCCTCATTAGAAAATGTTTTGTGCATGAGATGGGTGTGGAGGAGGATTTTGGATGAGTGGGAATTGAAGAAATCTCCCATTGCTGTGCCTCTTACCCTTGTTGCCTTTAGTGTTTCCTGGATAAATTTGCCCACTGTGTTAATTATTCTTAACCAGGGTTTCCATCAGATATCTGGAGAGTTTTTCCAACCTCTACCCTGGAGGTATTAATTTGAGAGAAGTATACATATTTTGAAAAAGTTTGCTGTGGATGTTAGGAGCTCATCCTGATCCACTGGTCCATGATATCATGGGCCAGAGGAAACCATTAATTTCTCCTTGCTCCAGACTCAGAAAAGGAGAAGAAGAAAAATGTGGGGCAGAAGCAGGATCAGAGCAGGATTAATAATGCTTACAGGCTTCTTCCTTTTTGGTCCTTATTACTAGACTCCGAGTCCACCCATTTGGATGGCCCAGGTTCTGTGTGGCTGTGAGCATGTTTGAGAGGTACTAACGAAGATGTTTTGCTGCTTTGTATCTGGACAGGCGAGCATTTGGGTTGCTCCAAAAACATGGTTTTAAATGAGTTTGGTTTGTTTGTTTTTTGCTTTATTTTATTTTGTTTTTATTTAATCCTGCTGAGATCTTGGGCTTCCCTAGGTCAGATCAAGAACAGCTTGGTTTTCTCATAGATCTGAAGTTTACCTTTCCAAATGATATCCATCTATCCAACACACAGTTTTTGAACACCCACTGTTCAATAAATATACCGGTTACTGTACTAAAGGAACTGTAGCTAGAGTTCCTTATAGATGGTATAGGAACCTACTTCTCAAATCTGGGGCAATTGAAACTGCAGGGATATGCGGCAGTGTGCCATGGTGCGTCTTCCTGGCCAGAGTATATTTGTGTAAGAAAAACAGATTAGAGTAGATTTCAAACTTTGCACAAAATTCTGAGATAAAATAGAAGATTTTATGAGAATTTTGTTGTTTGTACCAGGCTGCTTTCATCTCTTTCCCCAGACCCTTCACAGGAGTGCGTGAACATGTATGTTTTACAAATATTTCAGCGGAAGACTTTGAGAAGCACTGAATTGTGTGTGTGTGTGTGTGTGTGTGAGTGAGAGAGAGAGAGAGAGAGAAAAAGAGAGAGAGAAGTTTGATTTTTCAAACAATCTTGTTTTAACTCCCCCCACCGTCCACTGAATATCCCGTTAACAGGCCTTCAGAACCCCAAAGCTAATGCTACTCCTTTGTTGGAACAAGGGGAAGAGCCATGGCTCTTGGATTCCCAGAGTTCCCATGAGGAGGAGATGCCAAGCAAGACACACTCAGGTGAGGGCCAATCAGGGTAATTCCAGTCAAGGAGTGAAGCCTTGAGACTTGGACTCGGCTCAAAAACATTCCAGTAGAAACTCGAACAATAATTATGTGACTTGTAGTTCTGTGATTTGAGGATCCTAGGCAACTTCTATAGTTAAAGTGTGATATATAGTTAAATTGAGATATATAGTTTTTTGTATCTTTTGATTGCTGTGCTATCCTTGTCTTGTACCACAGGCAAGCAATTTTCTACTTGAACGACATACAAAATGATCTTTTTCTCCTAAAACTTTGTTTATTCTCATTTAGGGAAACTTGGCCAGGGGCAAAGAAAACTGGATCCCACCCCTGTCTTCCAGTCCTTGGCCTGACTCTTGATTAATCGGTATAAAGTACCTGCTCTGTGTTTGGAATGTCTCTAGCTCCCTGTCCCAGTCAGCTCCAGAAGCTGATTTTATCTCTGGCTTCTGAAGTTTCAGTAACAGGCAGTCAGGGAAGTTGGTTGAGTGAGAGTGGATGTGTATGTTACAGTAATAAAACATGTATATGTAAACAGTGTGATTTCAGAAGTCTTTTTTGGGCTATTTGGAGAAGTAAGTAAATTTGACAACCTTTGGTATATTCAGTTGACTAAAGTTTGGAGGGATCTATGCTATTCTCTCTGTTCTTTTTAAGCTCTTGCAGAATGTCTTTTTTTTTTTTTTTTAATTCCATGGAACCTTAGCAGTCTTTGTGTATCTAAGAATTTCTCTTTCCTTATGGTCTTGATTTAGAAAGCAAATATTCCTGAGAAAATATCTTTAAGGATAATTTCAGTTTTTATTTGGTTTTTACATAGCTATGTGCCACATACTGTTCTAGGTGCTGGGGATATAATGGTGAGAAAAGCAACGTGGCTCCTGCTCTCATAGAACTTACAGTTTTCTGGGGGAAGATAGACATTAATTGAAAGTTTACTACAGAAAAAAGTCCAAATTGTCTAAGGTGGAGTGTTTCATCCAAGACTAATGAGTGGTAATTTGAATCGCTTGGCATGATCATTTGTCTCAGCTTGTCCCTGATCCCTGGGTCTAGAACGAGAGCTCTGGGAAAGTTATTTGCAATCAGTTATATCCCTTGTCTTTCCCATATGCAGGAGTCCCATTTTCAAAAGTTACACTTCTCTCCAGACTGGAACGGGAGGAGAACGCTGGGTCTCGAGAGGTGATGACCTCAACAAAAATGTACCCAAGTAAGGGTTTGAAGAACAAAGAGCCAAGAGAATGAGCTAACATTTCTGATTTTTAAATGTGGTAAATTACGGCAGTTTTGCCAGTGGCCTTTTGTACAAATATTCAAATTCCTAAAAACCTGGCAGCAGGCCTTGAGGTTTTCTGATTATGATCTGTACCATGTAGCTTGCCTTAGGAGAAGAGTGTAAATGTTGCTTCTTGGGTATTTTAGAAGAAAGCTTTGATGAAATAGGAGTAGTGCCCTGAAGCAGAGGGCTGCTCTGGTTAGTATCACCTGTATAGGCTCTGGAGCCAGACTCCTGGATTTGAACCCCAGCTGTACACTGATTAACTCTGTGATCCTGGGCAAGTTACTTAACATCTCTCTGTTTTAGTTCATTTATAAAAGGAAGATATAATGGTACCTATGTCATTGGGTTGTTGTAAGGATTAAATATGTTACCTATTTTATTAACTTTTTTCAATGCACATTTTTTTATGTTTTAGATATCTTTGAAAAAGGAATATTTTTTGGAGTTTGATGACAGCTTATAATCCTTGTTCGCCAGGCAGCAGTGGTGATAAAGTCATTGCCTGTGCGTGTGCAAACATCAAAATCTTAAGCATCAAAACTTGCAGAAAGGGCATCAGCGGGTTGGAAGAAAATCTTGGAGATGATAGTGGAGCACTATTTTAACTCCCAGGAATGAAATGGTTGTGGGAGGGATTGTGAAGATAGTAAATCAAATGTACTTAGCAACATTCCTGAAGAGGGAGCCACAGTAAGCTGGGTATACGTAGTTGCAAAACTGAAGTCAAAGCCCAGCACCAAATGGCTTTTAGTTCATATGGCACCTTTTAAGAAATGCTGTATCCTAATGCTCATAATGGTACAGAGGGCAGTAAATTGTAAATTGTATGTAAATATGTGAATTGACAACTCTGAGTCAAGAGTAATTCAGAAGAGTCAGATTCTGAATATAAAGGAGTTTTAGGACTACCTTTACATATTTGTTTCATTTATTAATTCACTTCACAAATTTATTTCCTTTCAATATAGGCAAAGGAGTAATGTATATTAAAAATCTAAATCAGCTCTTTCAGTACCTATTCAGTAAAAATTCAGTGTGATAAAAAAGCATTGTGCTATAGTTTAAATGGCACGGTTTTTTCTTTCTTAGTAGTACATAAAATCATGATGCATCTGAAAATTGATGATGGCTTAGATTTAATGAAACAGCAATATATAGAGAGCACTTAGAGAGGTGTCTGATACGTGGTAAATACTAAACAAAATGAGCTGTTATTATTATTGCATCATTTTATTTCTGTTTCTGGAGGAGAGGGAAGAGAGCTCCTATTTTGGGGGGTCGGCTAAGTTAGGTGCATCTGCTATAATGCCACATACTGAAAATCCTCACACTGTACAAAATCAGGCACTGAAAATAACAATTTATGTGGAAAAATAGGGTTGGAGCAGACCTCTCAAAACCATTACAGCTTTGTAACAATGGCAATAACAAATGCAAAAATGATCCTAATGAAAAAACTGTTGTAAGACATAAAGAGACATGCTGAACTCATAATGAATAAAGAAATATCTCAATGAATTTAGGACTTTAGTCTACAAGGGTGAAGGTAACTTGATGAAGGGGATGTAGAGAAGCCACATGGGTTCTGAGTTGTGAAGATAAGGGCAAAATGCACAGATATTGGGGGAAACCTCCCATTAGTTATTTCCATGACAGAGCTGTGGCCAAGAGGAAGAATGTGGAGCAGGTGGGTATCACGTACAATATGGATCATATGCTTGTACTCCTTAGTTTGCTGCATCCAGTCACCTTTGTGTACTTAAATTCAGATGCTGTTAGTTGGTGGTGCAAAGCATTAACATTCTGGAAAAATTATGTACGAACTATTGCAACTTTTGCATAATAATGGCATCATTCCCCTGTATGCTAGTCATGTGAGAGCTAGTTTTTGTTACAGAAATGTGCTTTGGAGCAGAACAGACTGAACTTTACATTTTCCCCTAGTAACCTTGCCGAGTAGGTGCTATTCACATTTTACAGACGAGAAAATGCATTGAGGATCAGAAACTTGCTTTGGGTCACATGGTTGGTAAGTGACGACGATGGTGGGAATCACATCCAGGTCTTCTTAGCTCCAGAGCCCATGCTTTTTGCCCTTACATCACAAAGCCCACTTCAAGGAGATTTCCCTTATTCTTCACATCGTCTTTCCCACCCCAGAATAATTATACCTTTTGCTGGATGACCTGTTAGCCATGTCTCTTCTGGCTGAGGTTTTGGAATGTGGCAAGTAAGCGGAAGCAAAAGATAGTTTTCCTTTAAGTATTTTCTAAAGTTGCTGGTAAGTTTGGCTCTCAAATTTCTGTCTTTAATTAGTAACTGAATTTCCCGAGATTGTAAGGTCAGTGTTTGTCTCTGGGCGTAAAGTGCCATGAGACCTACTATAATTCAGGGTTTCAGGTTTGCAGTTTGTATTTTGAAGAGCTTTCAAAACTTGACTGCATTTTTTAGATAAACCCTCACCAGATGGCAGCAAAATGCCTTGAGCATATGATCTGAACTATGTAACAAGGCTGATTGTTTATTGTCATAAATATTCTGTTTATTTAGAGAAACAAAGCTATAAGAAAATAATGTCCTCTGTTAGACAACCAAATCTAAACAAAATTATTGCATATTATATATAAATATATTATTTCCAGAGCAAGCTTTTCAAATAAATGACTGAGTTCCCATAATGATTTATTTATTAAGGGCATACTATATGAGAAGCATTTTGCTAAATACTGTATTTGCATTTATTGTTTTATTTTATGTTTACAATATCATAGTCTCTATTTTATTGATGTAAATTCTGAGGCTCAGATTTTATGTTATTTTTGTATCAGGCCATCTCACTAAACACTCAGTTTCAATGCTTGTCCTGAATTTTTTCTGTTAATTCTGATAGTTTTCCCAATTGATTGTCATGCCTCAGATTTTCAGATTATCTGCAAAAAATCTGCAAATAAGAGAGAGTTTTGCCTCTTATTTTCTAATATTTATATCTCTTGTTGCTTGTTCTTGACTTATTGCATTGGCTAGGACATCCAGAAAAAGTAGTGAGTAAAAGCAGTGATAATAGATATTGTTCAAGAATGATATTTGTTGTAGTTTTTTGGGTACATATCAGGCTTACTTATGTTTCTAGATGGCTAAGTATTTTTAAAAGAAATGAGTTGAGTTTTATGAAAGACTTTTTTGACAGCAATTAAGGTGATCATGGTTTTTCTCTTTTCCTAAAGTTGAACCATCCTTCCACTCCAGTAGTGGTAGTAGTGGTGATGAAGATAATGTTGATAATTGACATTTATTAAGCATTAACATTTCCAGTCAGTGTTCTTAGTTCTTTATGTTCAACTCAACACCACAACCCTATGAGATAGCTACTACTGTATGATTACCATATTGTTTTACAGATGAGGAAAATGAGACACTGGGAAGTTTAAAAATTTGCCTCATTACTTAGCCATTTCTTGGACATGACATTATTCTTTTAAAACTCTACTGGTTTTAATTTTTTTGCTCTTATTTTATTTAGGAATTTTACATCTATATTCATAAGTGAAATTGGTCCATAGTTTTCTGTTTTTGTGTGCTATCATCCAGTTTTTTTTTTTCACTTAGTCTTTTTTTTGTTTATTGAGGTCATATTGGCTTATACCATTGTGTAATTTCAGGTGTACATGATTATATTTCAGTTTCTGTATAGACTGCATCATAGTCTAGTTTCCATCCATCACCATACGTATGTGCCCCTTTATCCCTTTTGCCCTCCCTCCACCCCCTTCTCCTCTGGTAACCACTAATCCGTTCTCCTTATCTATGTGTTTGTTTATCTTCCACATATGGGTGAAATCATACGGTATTTATCTTTCTCTGTCTGACTTATTTCGCTTAGCATAATACCCTCAAGGTCTATCCATGTTGTTGCAAATGGGACGATTTTGTCTTTTTTTTATGGCTGAGTAGTATTCCATTGTATGCATATATACCACATCTTCTTTATCCATTCATCAGTTGATGAGCACTTGGGTTACTTCCACATCTTGGCTATTGTGAATAATGCTGCAGTGAACATAGGGGTGCATAAATCTCTCTGAATTGTTGATTACAAGTTCTTTGGATAAATACTCAGTAGTGGGATAGCTGGATCATGTGGTATTTCTATTTTTAATTTTTTGAGAAATCTCCATACTGTTTTCTGTAGTGGCTGCACCAGTTTGCATTCCCACCAGCAGTGTATGAGGGTTCCCTTTTCTCCACATGCTCTCCAACCTTTGTTATTTTTTGTCTTGCTAATTATAGCTGTTCTGATAGATGTAAAGTGATATCTCATTGTAGTTTTGATTTGCATTTCCCTAATAATTAATGATGTTGAACATCTTTTCATGTGCCTGTTGGCCATCTGTATATCTTCTTTGGAAAAATGTCAGTTCATATCCTCTGCCCATTTTTTGATTGGGTTGTTCATTTTTTTTTGTCAAGTTATATGAGATCTTTATATATTTTGGAAATTAACCCCTGTTCAGATATATGATTTGCAAGTATTTTCTCCCACTTGGTGGGTTGTCTTTTCATTTTGTTGATGGTTTCTTTTGCTGTGCAGAAGCTTTTTAATCTGATGTAGTCCCATTTGTTTATTTTTTCTTTTGTTTCCCTTGCCTGAGTAGACATGGTATTCAAAAAGATGCTGCTAAGACCGATGTCAAAGAGTGTACTGCCTATTTTCTTCTAAGAGTTTTATGGTTTCAGGTCTTTAATCCATTTTGAGTTAATTTTTGTGTATGGTGTAGGATAATCGTCTACTTTCATTCTTTTGCATGTGGCTGTCCAGTTTTCCCAACACCATTTATTGAAGAGACTTTCCTTTCTCCATTGTATATTCTTGGCTCTTTTTTCGAAGATGTGTGGTTTTATTTCTGGGCTTTCAATTCTGTTCCATTGGTCTATGTGTCTGTTTTTGTGCCAGTACTATGCTGTTTTGATTACTATAGCTTTGTAGTATATTTTGAAGTCAGGGAGTGTGATACCTCCAGCTTTGTTCTTTTTTCTCAGGATTGCTTTGGCTATTTGGGGTCTTTTGAGGTTCCATATAAATTTTAGGATTCTTTGTTCTATTTCCGTGAAGAATGTCATTGGGATTCTGATTGGGATTGCATTGAATCTGTAGATTGCTTTAGGTAATATGGACATTTTAACTATGTTTATTCTTCCAATCCATGAGCATGGAATATCTCTCCACTTCTTTTTGTCTTCTTTGATTTCTTTCAATGATGTCTTATTGTTTTCAGTGTATAGGTCTTTCACCTCCTTGGTTAAATTTATTCCTAGGTATTTTATTCTTTTCATTGTGATTGTAAATGGGATTGTGTTCTTGACTTCTCTTTCTGCTAGTTTGTTATTAGTGTATAGAAATACAACTGATTTTTGTATGTTGATTTTGTATCCTGCAACTTTACTGTATTGGTTCATTTTTCTAATAGTTTTTTAGTGGATTCTTTACAGTTTTCTATATATAGAATTATGTCATCTGCAGATAGTGAGAGTTTCATTTCTTCCTTTCCAATTTGGATCTCTTTTATTTCTTTTTCTTGCCTAATTGCTCTGGGGAAAACCTCCAGTACTATGTTGAATAAGAGTGGTGAGAGTGGACATGCTTGTCTTGTTTTTGTTTTCAGAGGAATGGCTTTCAGTTTTTCTCTGTTGAGTATGATGTTGCCTGTGGGTTTGTGATATATGGCCTTTATTATGTTGAGATATTTCCCTTCTATACCCATTTTATTGAGAGTTTTTATCTTAAATGGGTGTTGCATCTTGTCAAATGCTTTCTCTACATCTATTGAGATGATCATGTGATTTTTATTCTTCATTTTGTTAATGTGGTATATCACATTGATTGATTTGTGGATGTTGAACCATCCCTGCATCTCTGGAATAAATCCCACTTGATTGTGGTTTATAATCCTTTTAATGTATTGTCATACTTGATTTGCTAATATTTTGTTGAAGATTTTTGCATCTATGTTCATCAGCAATATTGGCCTATAATTTCCTTCTTTGTGTTGTCCTTGTCTGGTTTTGGTATTGGGGTAGTGTTGGCCTCATAAAATGAGTTAGAAAGTTTCCTGTCCTCTTCAATTTTTTGGAATAGTTTGAGAAGAATAGGAATTAAATCTTCTTGAATGTTTGGTAGAATTCACCAGGGAAGCCATCTGGTCCTGGACTTTTATTTTTTGGGAGGTTTTTGATTACTCTTTCAATCTCTTTGCTTGTGATTGGTCTATTCAGATTCTCTATTTCTTCTTGGTTCAGTTTTGCGAGGTTCTATGATTCTAAATATTTATCC
Organism: Ceratotherium simum simum; assembly: GCF_057802395.1. Lineage (NCBI taxonomy): Eukaryota > Metazoa > Chordata > Mammalia > Perissodactyla > Rhinocerotidae > Ceratotherium > Ceratotherium simum. The sequence goes on along the minus strand of NC_141921.1, from coordinate 16,107,758 downwards.
ATTTCTTCTAGGTTATCCAATTTCTTGGCATATTGCTTTTCATAGTATTCTCTCTTTTTTTTTTTAAACTTTGTTTATTATTTTTTTTTGGTGAGGAAGATTGGCCCTGAGCTAATATCTGTTGCCAATCTTCCTCTTTTTGCTGATGAAGATTGGCCCTGAGCTAACATCCGTGCCTATCCTCCTCTATTTTTGTATGTGGGTTGCTGCCAGATCCAAACCTCTGAACCCCAGGCCACCAAAGTGGAGCGCATGAGCTTAACCACTATGCCACCAAGCCAGCCCCATAGTATTTTCTTATAATCCTTTGTATTTCTGTGGTGTCCGTTGTAATTTCTCCTCTTGCATTTCTGATTTTATTGATTTGAGTCTTCTCTGTTTTTTCCTTAGTGAGTCTGGCTAAAGGTTTGTCAATTTTGTTTATGTTCTCAATGCACCAGCTCTAAGTTTCATTGATCCTTTCTATTGTTTTTTTTTGTCTCTATTTCATTTATTTCTGCTCTGATTTTTATTATTTCCTTCCTTTACTGACCTTGTCCTCTGTTTTCTTCTCTTTCTGATTCTTTTAGGTGTAAGCTAAGCTTGCTTATTTGAGATCTTTCTTGTTTGTTGAGGTAGGCCTGTATTGCTATAAATTTCCCTCTTAGTACCACTTTTGCCACATCCCGTAAGTTTTGGTATGTTGTATTTTCATTTGTCCCCAGGTATTTTTTGATTTCTCCTTTGATTTCTTCATTGATCCAATAGTTGTTCAGTAACATGTTGTTTAGTCTCCACATATTTGTGACTTTCCCATCTTTTTTCTTGTAGTTGATTTCTAGTTTCATAGCATTGTGGTGGGAAAAGATATTTGGTGTGATTTCAGTCTTCTTAAGTTTATTGAGACTTACTTTGTTTCCAGCATATGGTCTGTCTTTGAGAATGTTCCATCTGCACTTGAGAAGAATGTGTATTCTGCTGTTTTTGGATGGAATGTTCTATATATATTAAGTCCTTCTGTTCTAGTGTTTCATTTAAGGCCGCTGTTTCCTTATTGACCTGTCTGGATGATCTATCCATTGACATAAGTTGGGTGTTAAGTCCCCTACTATTATTGTGTTGCTGTCAATTTCTCCCGTTAGGTCTATTAGTAGTTGCTTTATATACTTTGGTGCTCCTGTGTTAGGTGCATATATATTAATAAGTGTTATGTCTTCTTGGTGGAATGTCCCTTTTTGCATTATATAATGTCCAATTTGTCTCTTGTTATCTTTTTTATCTTGAAGTCTGCTTTGTCTGATGTAAGTATGGCTACACCCACTTTCTTTTGCTTGCCTTATGCTTGGTGTGTCATCTTCCATCCCTTCACTCTGAGCCTATGTTTGTCTTTAAAGCTGAGATGTCTTTCTTGGAGGCAACATATTGTTGAATCTTGTTTTTTAATCCATCCAGCCACTCTGGGTCTTTTGATTGGTGAATTCATTCCATTTACATTAAGAATGATTATTGATATATGAGGGCTTAATATTGCCATTTTGTCTTTTGTTTTCAAGTTGTATATTTCCATTGTTTCTTTCCCCTTGTATTTCTGTCTGCCATGTCAGTTTGGTGGTTTTCTGTGATGGTTTTCTCTTTATTTATGATTTGTGACTCTGCTTTGATTTTTTGTTTAGTGGTTACCATTAGCTTTGTATAAAAGATCTCATAGATGACATAGTCCTTTTTCTGATAGCCTCGTATCTCCATTAGCCTATGCCAGTTCTGTCCCTTTCCTCTTCTTCTTGTATGTTTCTTTTGTCACAAATTATTCTTTTTTGTGTTGTGAGTTTGTGAGCAAATTGAAGTGTTTATAGTTATTTTTGATGCTTTCTTTCTCTTTATCCTTTATGTTATAATTAAGTGTTTGCTAACCTATTCTGATATAGAACTTCAATTTTCTGATTTTGTCTGTCTATTTATCTCCTTGCTCAAAACTGTGTAAACCTTTGCCTTTTTGTTTCAGGTATGAGGGCTCCTTTCAACATTTCTTGTAAGGCATGTCTAGTGATGATGAACTCCCTCAGCTTTTGTTCGTCTGGGAAAGTTTTATTTCTCCATCTTATCTAAGGATAATTTTGCTGGATAGAATATTCTTGGCTGATAGTTTTTTGTCTTTCAGTATTTTGAATATGTCATTCCACTCTCTCCTAGCCTGTAAGGTTTCTGCTGAGAAGTCTGCTGAAAGTCTGTTGGGGGTTCCTTTTAGGTTATTTTCTTCTCTCTGCTGCCCTTAATACTTTTTCTTTGTCATTGACTTTTGACAGTTTTAGTGTTATATGCCTTGGAGAAGGTCTTTTTTGCATTGATGTTATTAGGAGTTCTTTTAGCTTTATGTACTTGCCTGTCCAGTTCCTTCCCCATGTTTGGGAAACTCTCAGCTATTATTTCTTGTTTTTCCCTCACTTCTCCCTCTGGGGAAGCTATAATCCTTATATTACTTTTCCTATTTGAGTCAGATATTTCTTGAAGAATTTCTTCATTTTTTAAAAAATCTTAGTTCTCTCTTGTCCTCCACTGAATCATTTCTAGGTTTCTATCTTCAAGCTCACTAATGCTCTCCTCCATAAGGTCTGCTCTATTTTTAATGCTTTCTATATTAGTGTTTATCTCATTAATTGTGTTGTTCATCTCCAGTATTTCCGTTTGGTTTTTTTTTTTTAGATCTTCAATCTCTTTGGCAAAGTATTCCTTCTGTTCACTAATTTTATTCCTGGGCTCATTGAACTGTCTTTCTGAGTTTTCTTGTAATTCATTGAGTTTCTTTCTGACAGTTATTTATAATTCTCTGTCAGTTAGATCTAATCTTCTGTGACTTCACATTTGGTTTCTGGAGAGCTGTCATTTTCCTTCTGTTCTACCGTGTTACCGTACTTATTCATGGTGTTGGATGATTTGATCCTCTGTCTGCACATTTGTGGTAGTAACCACCTTTCTTATTTGGGTACGGCTTTGGTTACTTTGGTTCTGTGCTGCTTCTGGGTGTGTTTGAGAGCCTGCACTTTCCACCCTCCAGTGCCTCTGCCAGAAGTGTTGTCAGTGCCCTCCTTGTGCCACTTGTGCCTCTGGGGTTGCTGATGCCTTGCTACTTAGATGTCACTGCAGTCTCTCATGATGCCACTGGCGTCACCGGGCTGCAAGCACTTCTGCTTCTGTGGGGTCACCTGGATCTCGTGTTCCTCTACTGGCTCTCTGTGTGCTTGGATGGTGCTGTCCCTTGCACCACCTGCACTGCTGTTCCCAGGTTGTCTAGGGGTGCTGAGTTCATGGGTGTTACTGTCACTGGTGGGGGCCCAGGGACACAGGGCCTTGTATGCAGCCCTTGCTAGTGGTGGAGTTGGTGTCAGGGTTGCCACCACTAGGGGCTGGGTCACAGGTTCTGCTGTGGTTCCTGATGCTTCCGGTCACAGATAACACTTGCCGCTGCTGGGGCAGGGGCTGTGTTTTCCACTCCCACCCCCTCTGCTTGTAGTTGTGAGGGTTGGGCCACTGCCGCTGCTCCGCTGACTGTCGCAGGTGGGGCCACCGCCACTGCGCAGGCATTGGCATGCGGGCCAGGCTGCCCCCGCCTCCACTCACAGTCATGCTGGCTGCTGCATGAGGATCTGCGCCCTGGATCGCTGCCGCCAGGGGAGGGGGGGCACTCCCATAGTTCCACTGCTTCCCAGGGGTCCAGTCCACCCACCTTTAGATGTATAGCTGCATGGATCTCTCAGGCATCCTGTTGTGCTACATAGGGAATCCTCTCTTGGTCAATGGATGTCCATTTGGTTGTAACTTAGAGGGGAGAGACATAGGGAACAACTCACTCTGCCATGATGCTGACGTACTCTCTATCATTCAATTTTCATATCAGGGTTTTATTTTCCTTGAAGCATCAATCAGGAAGTGTTCTTTCTTTTTCTTTACTCTGCTTTTTCTCATTTTCATTTCTGTAAGCTAGCTGGTATTTTCAATAATAACAACCAATTACTGAGCACTTACTTGGGTTAGGCACTGTGTAAAACCCTTAACGTACATTAGTTTATTTATCCCTCACAATTAAGAAATATATATTATTCCTGTTTGCTAGATTTTTTTAAAAAGGTTATTTTTCCAAGTTACACAGCTAATATATACAGATAAGAGTTTGAATCTAGGCTATCTGACTTTAGAGCTTGCATATACTCTTTTCTACTATAGTTTCTTCCCTCCACCTCCCCTGTGCAGTGACAGACTACACCTTTCCTGATTTCTCCATTTCATGGCTATTCATTAACATGGCTGTTCATTAACTATTGATTAACATGGCTATTCGTTAACTATTCATTAACTATTCATTAGCCCTTCTGTTTGCACTGTCTGTGTATTACAGTTCCCTCAGTTTTAATGTCATTAAACCATTGGTGGAGTCAGAAACACTCTGTTGTCAGTATCCTTTGACCCAGGAATTTCATTTCATGGATTAAACCTAAAAAACTAAATTACACAATGAGAAAAGTTTTCTATACACAAAGGAATGTATTGTGCCATTGTTTTTAAGGAAAACTTAGAAACAATCTATATGCCTATTGATAGGTGATTATTTAAAATAAAATATAATCATTTCAAAGATAATACCTATCATCTATTATTATGCATTAGGCATTCTGAATATTCTTTTTAGGCATTATTTCATTTAATTCTCACATTTATGGCAGATGTTACAATCTCCCTTTCACAGTTAAAGGAACTACAGCTGAGAGTGATTAAGTGATTTGCCCACAGAACCACTGTTAGTAGATGATGGAGTTGGGATTTGAATTCATGACAGTCTGATTCCCAAGGAGATGCTCATAACCACTTCATTTTAATCCATGTAATAGAATACCAGGATGCAAATAAAAATAATGATGTAGATCTAAATTTTAGACATGGAAAGATGCCCATTATATGTTAGGAGGAAAAGCAGATTATCAAATAGTATATATAGGATCTATATTGGTACTGTCTGTATCTTTTACAATAAGCATATTTTATTTTTATCTTCAGAAAAAAACCCACTTTTATTTTTGAAAAGGAATGTCTAAGTCTTAAGGTTTCATGTGAGCAGAACCCTAAGGTAAGAAATCCTAAAGAAATCCTAAAAAAAAAGAAACCCAAAAATGTTAGGGCCCCTTAACCCTAATCCTGATCTTTCCAAGATAATGAAAAATAAGATAACTGCATTTTCTCTTCATTCTTTCGGATTTTGACATCAGAAGTGAGAAGGAAGACAATACAGAAGAGAGCATTTTTGAAGAAGTGTTGCTTTATGATGTATTTTTAGCTTCTGTACAGTATCATCAAAGAAAAGACTTTGAAATTGAATGTGAAATAACATTCCTGGAACATCAACAGGGAAAGTCCACCCCTAAAGAGGACAGTTTAAGGTCATTTGCAAGTTATGAGGGGTCCTGTATAGAGCTGCATATATGTCCTAAATGTGGAAGGAGTTTTACTTAGACCTCACACCTTGTTAAGCATAGCTGATCCACACAGGAGAGAAATACTATCATTGCCCAGACTGTGGGAAAAGTTTCAGTAACAGCTCAAGTTTTATTAGACAACAACAGACCCACACTGGAGAGAAGCCCTGTAAATGCCCTGACTGTGGGTGCTCCTTCAGCCGGAGCTCAGCCCTCATCATACATCAGAGTACACACATCGGTGAAAAGCTGTACCAGTGTGGATAATGTTGCAAGAGTTTCAGCTGGAGCTCCAACCTCACCACCCACCAGAGGACACACTTGGGGGACAAGCCTTACAAGTTCTGTGAATATGGGAAGATCTTCAGCCGTAGTTCTAACCTGATAGCCCACCAGGGTCTTCACACTGGGGAGAACCCTATGAGTGTCAGGAGTGTGGGGAGAGCTTCAGCTACAGCTCCAATTTGCTCTGGCACCAGAGGGCACGTACTGGCAAGAGGCCCCATGAGTGCCCAGGGTGTGGTAGGAGATTTAGTCACAGCTCCCAACTTGAAGTGCATCAGAGGACCCCCACAGGAGAGAAGCCCTATCACTGCTCCAGCATGGGAAACACAGTTCATTTCTTTCTGTGCATCAAAGAACCCACACAGGGAAAAGACCTTACAAGTGTTCAGTTTGTGGGAAAAACTTTAGTTGGAGCTCAGTTCTCATCATTCATCAGAAAACTCATACTGGGGAGGGACCTTACAAATGTCCCACTTATGAGAAGGGTTTCAGCAACAGTTCCAATATTACCCATCAGAAAACTCATTCTTGGGAAAAACTCTTTATGTGGCCAATAGGGAAAAGAACTTGTAACCACTAGAGCCTTCATGGACCACTTATAGGGCGGGAATCCTGACTGCACTATGGACAATGTGTCTCTCTCTGATGTGTCTTACCTATGTAAAAAGTCTGCCCTGAATTACAATATTCAACTCTTTCTAAAGATAGCATATATCATAAATCTAAAGTTGTTTCCTTGTCGATTAGATCCAGAGAAGTCAGGAGACTTGGATTTGAGTCTTGGTTCAGTTTAAACTGCCATCTGAAATTTCTCTCTCTGTGTGACACTTTGGTTAGCTAGCCTTTTTGAATATTTAGAGAAAGATTTTCATGTATACCACGTTGTCCATGAGGTCTTTACCTCATTTTTCTTAACATATTTGTGGTGGGGAAGGGAACAGATCTTCAAAGCTAGGCTGGTGGGGGACAATGAAACCAGGATATGGGCCTTGAAGAAAAGGTGGCTTTCCCAGTTTGAGGCAGGGTGCCTCCCTCAGGGCAGCATAAATCTCACCGACAATAGCTTAGATGATAATAGGTTGTTTGGTCCAATTTTCTGGCTGGGCTAGAGGTAGATGACTTTCTCATTCCTATTTTCTACGTTGAAACTGATTTTATGGGGTTTTTGTGACGCTGCTGAATCTTGAGTAGCTACCTTGTCTTTGGAGTGGTATTAGATAGAGCAGGGTAGTTGTTGTGTGGAATTTAGTTAGCCTAGACTAGGTGAGCTGGCAGGAGACAGAGCTTGCTGGAGGCAAGGAATTATACCTCCTGGGGAAGAATGCTGTCTCTTTGGAGCTAATTCATCCATCCTTGCTAGAAGAAAATTTGCCCCTTCATCTGCATTGTATTTATTTTACAAACCACAAGTTGAGGTATATACTCTGACACAGGGCTGAATATTTGGAATTGAACTGTCCAAAGACACCTTGAAGTATAGTTCCAGATTTCCTGTTTCTTCATACAATATACCCAAATTATTGGTTCTTGGAGTCTTAGAAATATTTGAGTTACATATAATTCTGAAATGAAAACTGTTTTGCTGTTTCTATTCACACCTTCACGTTCTCTTAGATAATAATAACATAAACATGCTCGGTACAATAGAGATGTGAGCAAGTATATAATAAGATGTTTTAAATCTTGTATCTCTTTTAAGCCTGTGTCCATATATTCCAACATTTATAAATTCTCAGTGTTATATAAATCAGAGCTAATACTCGTGCAAGTAATGAGTAACTAAGTTAATGTAGAAATCCATTTGAACATTTATGATTCTCTGAGCTTAGCAACTCGATCTGCGAATTTTGCCTGTGACTTCATGCTTGTGACCAGTTTACATTGTTGTTGAGAATGTTTAAACAGGCGCAGATTGAGGTTGATCCAACGTTGTCTCTGCCTTGGAAATCAGGTGTATGAATAGGATTGGTGAATGTGATGTCACCATATGTTGCTCTGTGAACCTGAACTCAAAGTTTGAAAAAAAATTTCTTGTTATTATCATTCATGTTCATGATATTGAAGCCAGAGCTCTCTATTAAAGTTTTCAAGTTGCCTCTAGAGTTATAAGATTTGAATTCACATTTGTAAAAGTCACAGCATAATACCTCGTATGCTGTTAAATGGCCCAGTCCCTCTTCTCCACTCTCCCACCCCAACGACCTTTGATTTTTTTGTGTTTACTTCCTTTATAGTTTCTTCTGGAAGCCTCAAAAGATATTCATCCATAGCGAGATATGCTATCTGCATAGAATGTTTGGAGACCACTGGAGAAGTAGAACACATTGGTCTCTATTCTCAGGGCCTTTTTATAAACCTAGTTAGGTGGATATACACACGGGAATATGTGAAAATTTAATCAAAGCCCATATCAACTTATATTGGGTAGTGGGAGATTCCTGATTGTTAGGTTTTTGAGGGCAGAAACTGTCTTGTTCATCTTTGTATGTTCCACTCCCAGGACAGAACTTGGTACAGGTGGGTTTCAATGAATGTTGGTTGACTGAATGATCCCTTTATGCCCCTTACTGTTTTGTTTTGGTTACAGTCTGTAACTTTTACAAAGTCCAGTGAACCTTTATTGTTCTACATCCTCTTCAACGCTTGGTACTTTTAGACTTTTAAACTGTAGCTAGTCTGGAGGGTGTGGTTTTAATTTGCATTTCCCTGATGACTACTGAAGTTAAGGATTTTTTCATGTTAATCGGAAAATTGTATTTCTTGTTTTACAATGTGTTTGTTCAAGTCTCTTGCCCATGTTTTTACTGGGTTTTCTTTTTTTGTATCTTTTGTATGAGTTCTTTATATATTCTATGTACGGGTCCTTTGTTATATGTATTTCAAGTATTGTCGCTCCCCTGGTTTGCCTTTTACTTTCTTGAGGACATCTTTAGATGAACAGAAGTTCTTACATTACCACTGTCTAATTTATCAACGGTTAATGCTTTTTGTTTTCTGCCTTTGAAATCTTTCCCTACCCCAGTGAAATGCAGATATTCTCTTATAGTTACCTTCTAAAAGAAGGTAACTTCTTTTTGTGTATGATGTGTGGTAAGAGTCAAGTTATTTCCCCCACACTTACCTACTTGTTTCAACAGTATTTATTGCAAAGACCATCCTTTCTCCACTTCTCTCCAGTCATAAATCAAGCATCTGTCTGGGATTTTCTTTTTTATTCCACTAGTCTATTTGTCTGTTCTGGCGCCAATCCCACACTGTCTTAATTACTGTAGCTTTATATTAAGTCATGATATCCAGTAGGGCAAGTCTGCTCACCTTGTTCGTTTTCTTCAAGAGTGTGTTGGCTATTCCTGACCCCTCGCAATTCCACATATGTTTAGAATCAGCCTGTCAAATTACTTATATGCATATGCATGCACATGCACACACTTTTGGGATTTGGAGTCCATTGACTAAAAATTAATTTGGGAGAAATGACATCTTCACAAAACTAAGTCTTCTGATCTATGAACATTTACATATCCCTCCATTTTTTAAAGTCTTTTTAAAGTTCTCTTGGTAGTTTCTTATTCTTTTCTGTGTAAGGGTCTTACACAATTTTTGTTAGAATTATTCCTAGGTATTTGAAATTTTTTATTCAATTATAAAGTATATCCTTTAAAAAATTCCATCTTATAACTTTTTGCTTGTATGAAAATATGATTAGTTTTTGTACATTGATGTATTTCCAGCAACTTTGCTAATTCTAATAATTTTTCAGACTTTTATGTAAATAGTCATGTCCAAGAATGTTGATAATTTTGTTTCTTCCTTTCCAATCTTTATGTTTTTGTTTCTATTTTTTGCCGTACTGCACTGGCGAGGCTTTCCAGTACGATGTGTGTAGAAGTAGCAGCAGCAGTGGGTGTTCTTGCCTTGTTCTTAATCTCCAGGGGACAACCTCATCCCTTCAGCATTAGATGTGATGTTTCCTCTAGATATTTTCTAGATATTCATTATCAGAATAAGAAAATTCCTTTCTATTCCTATTTTGCTAAGAATAAAAAAAATTATAAATGATTTTGGGTTATAAGTACTTTTTCTACATTTTTTAGATGATTTGATTTCCTCCTGTATTCTGTTAATATGATAAAACTTTGATTTTCTAGTATTAAACTATCTTTACATTCCAGAATAAAACCAACTTGGTCATGATATGTTTTTTATTGTATATATGTTACCATTTTTGGCTTATTAATATCTTGTTTAGGATTTGTTGCATCTATGTTAATGAATGAGAATGGGCTATAATTTACCTTTCTCATTATATCCTTAAGTTTTAGTATCAGTAATATGCTAACCATATATGTAAAGTGAATTGGAAAGTGTTCTATCTTTTTTTCTTTTCTGGAATAGTTGGTGTAAGACTGATATATCTTCTTTAAAAGTTTGGTAAAATTTACTATTAAAGGCATTTGTACCTGGAGTTTTCTTTGTGCAAAGGTTTTTAAATTAGAAATTTGATTTATTTGATAATTATAAGACCACTTACATTTTGAAATTTCTTTTTATATAAGTTTTTGCATATTGTGTTTTTCTAGGAATTTGTCTATTTGATTAAAATTTTTAAATTTCTACCTTTTAAATCTCTATAGTGATGTCTCTCTTTTCCTAGAGGCCTTTTTGTTTTCTTTTGATTTTTTGCCTTCTCTCTCTTTTCTCTAGTCTTCCAAGGAGTCTACCAATTAGTCTTTTGGCTTTGTTGTTCTTTTCTATTGTATGTCTGTTTTTTATTTCATGAATTTTTATTCTTTATTTTTGACTTTCCTTGAATTTATATTTTATTTTTTTCTAATTTCTTGAGATGGATGCTTACTTCACTAATTTTTAATCATTATTTTTAAATAGCTATATTTAAAACCATAACTTTTCTTCTAAGCGCTGCTTTAGCTCTTTTTATGGACTAAAAGTTTGTGTTCTCCCCTAAAGTCATATATTGAAACCCCAACTCCCAATTTGGTGGTATTTGGAGATGGAGCCTTTGGGAGGTTTAGGTTTAGATGAGGTCATGAGTGTGGGGTCCCCATGATGTGATTAGTGCCCTTATAAGAAGAGACCACAGAACTTACTTTCTCTCTCTCCCTGCCACGTGAGGATACAGTAAGAAGGCAAATCAGTAAGAGGGTCCTCACCAGACAGCAAATATGCTAGCATCTTGATCTTGGACTTCCCAGCTTCCAGAACTGTGAGAAATAAATGTTAGTTCTTTAAGCCTCTCAGGCTATGGTATTTGCTATAGCAGTCTGAACTAATTAAGATGGCTCTTCATCCTACAAATTTTGATTTATAGAATTTTCATTGTCATAAACTTCAACATATATTCATTTTTGACTGTGATTTTTCTTCTTGACCAATGAAGAATTTAGAAATTTATTTATTCCTTTTTTTTTCTCAATATGTATTTCTTAATTTTCAAACACATGGGAATTTGCTAGTTATTTTTTTAATTAAGTTTTTTTTTCTTTTTTAGAGCAGTTTAAGATTCACAGCAAAATTGATAGGTACAGTGATTTCCCATATAACCATTTCCCCCACACATACATAGCCTTCCCCACTAACATCTCCACCTAAGTGGCATGTTTGTTACAACTGATGGACCTACATTGATACATCATCATCACCCAAAGTCCATAGTTTACATTATGGTTCACTCTTGGTATTGTACATTCTATGAGTTTGGACAAATGTATAATGGCATGTATCCATCATTATGGTATCATACAAAGTGTTTTTACTGTCCTAAAAATCCTCTGTGCTTGACCTATTCATGTCTTACCCCTGCTACTCCCTGGAAACCACTGATCTTTTTACTATCTCCATAGTTTTGCCTTTTCCGGAATGTCATATAGTTGGAATCATAGAGTATGTAGCCTTTTCAGATTGGCTTCTTTCACTTAGTAATGTGCATTTAAGATTTCTCCATGTCTTTTCATGGCTTAATAGCTCATTTCTTTTTAGTGCTGAAGAATATTTCATTGTCTTGCTAGTTCATCTGTTCACCTATGAAGTACATCTTGGTTGCCTCCAAGTTTTTGCAATTATGTATAGCTGCCATAAACCTGTGCAGGTTTTTGTGTGGACATAAGTTTTCAACTCTTGGGTAAATACCAAAGAGCGCAATTGCTGGATTATATGGCAAGATATGTTTAGTTTTGTAAGAAACCACCAAACTGTCCAAGTGGCTGTACCATTTTGCACTCCCACCAGCAGTGAATTGGAGTCCCTGTTGCTCCACATCCTTGCCAGCACTTAGTGTTGTCAGTGTTCTGGATTTTCTAAGAGGTGTGTAGTGGTATCTTATTGTTGTTTTAATTTGCATTTTCCTGATGACATATGATGCAGAGCATCTTTTCATATGCTTATTTGCCATCTGTATATCTTCTTTGGTGAAGTGTCTGTTAAAGTCTTTGACTCATTTTTTTGATTGGGTTGTTTGCTTTCTTAATGTTGAGTTTTAAGAATTCTTTGTGTATTTTGGATAACAGTCCTTTATTAGATTTGTCTTTTGCAAATATTTTCTCCCAGTCTGTGGCTTATCTTCTCATTCTCTTGACAGTGTCTTTTGCAGAGCAGAAGTTTTTAATTTTAATCAAGTCCAACTTATCAATTCTTTCTTTCATGGATTGTGCCTTTGGTGTTTTATCTAAAAAGTCATTGCCATACCCAAGATCATCTAGATTTTCTCCTATTTTCTCTTCTAGGAGTTTTATAGTTTTGTGTTTTACATTAGGTCTGTGATCCATTTTCAGTTATTTTTTGTGAAGGATGTAAGGTCTGTGTCCAGATTAATTTTTTTGCATATGGATGTCCAGTTGTTCCAGCATAGTTTGTTGAAAAGACTCTCTTTGCTCCGTTGTGTTGCCTTTGCTCCTTTGTCAAAGATCAGTTGACTATATGCAGGTCTATTTCTGGGCTCTCTATTCTGTTTCATTGGTCTATTTATCTATTCTCTTGCCAATACCACATTGTCGTGATTACTGTAGTTTTATAGTAAGTCTTGTAGTCGGGTAGTGTAAGTCTTCAAACTTTGTTCTCCTCCTTCAATATTGTGTTGACTACTCTGGGTCTTTTGTCTGTCCATATAAACTTTAGAATCAGTTTGTTGATATCCACAAAATGACTTGCTGGGATTTTGATTCAGATTGCATTGAATCTATAGATCAAGTTGGGAAGAACTGACATCTTGACGATATTGAGTCTTCCTATCCATGTACACAGAATATCTCTCCAATTATTTTGTTCTAGTTATCTTTTAAAACATTGATTTGTAGACTAATTATATGGTGGTAAGAGATATATAATTTCCACTCTTTGAAATTTAGGACTTGCTTTGTGGCTTTGTATTTGGTCAGTTTTTATGAATGTTCCATGAATGCTTGAAAATTATGCATATTCTGCAGTTTTGGGGAGACAACATCTAATTATGTTTCATTAGGCAGGTTCGTTATTGTTCTTTTTAAATCTTTCATATACTTACTGAATTTTTTTGACTGCTTTTTGAATTAGTTACTGAGAGAAATATCTTGAAATCTCCCACTATGGTTGTGAATTAACTTATTTCTCCTTGTATTCTGTCAGTTTTTGCCTCATGTATTTTGAGGCCATGTTTTAAATGCACAATAGAATTGTTATAAATTTTGTTAAATTGACTTTTTTTTCTTTTTTTTTGATGAGGGAGATTGGCCCTGAGCTAACATCTGTTACCAATCTTCCTCTTTTTGCTTAAGGAAGATTACCCTTGAGCTAACATCTGTGCCCATCTTCCTCTATTTTGTATGTGGGACGCCATCACAGCATGGCTTGATGAGTGATGTGTAGGTCCACACCCTGGATCCAAACCCGCAAACCCCAGGCCACTGAAGCATAGCATACGAACTTAACCACTATGCCACGGGGCCAGCCTTGGTAAATTGACATTTTGATCATTATGAAATGTAACTCTTTACCTTTACTAATGCTTTTTTCCTTAAAGTATATTCTATATGTTATCATGAAAGACATCTTAGCTTTCTTTGATTAGGTTTGTGTGGTAGTTGTTTCTCATTCTTCGGTAGTAATCTTTCTGTGTTCTTGTGGTTTAAATATATCTTATAAACAATACATCTAGTTGACATTTTTTAGTAGCAGATTTATTAAGATATGATTCACATACCGTACAATTCATCCATTTAAATTGTACAATTCAATGGTTTTTAGTATATTTACTGAGTTGTGCAACCATTACCACATCAATTTTAGAATATTTTCATCACCCCCATAAAGAAACTTGTATCTTTTGGCAGTCATCCCACAATCACTTTGCCTCCATAGATTTTCCTATTCTGGACGTTTCATATATAGAGAATCATACAATATGTGGTCTTTTGTGACTGGTTTCTTGCACTTAGCATGATGTTTTCAAGGTTCATCCATGTAGTAGCATATATCAGTACTTATTCCTTTCTATGGCTGAATTAGATGGAGTTCTTTATATATTCTGGATATTAACCGCTTGTCAGAGACACAGAAATTTTAAATTTTGATGTAGTCTAATTTATCTGTTTTTCCTTTTGTTGCCTCTGCTTTTGGTGTCATATTCAAGAAATCATTGCTAACTCCAATGTGTGAAGCTTTCCCTCTATGTTTTCTTCTAAAGATTTTATAGTTTTAGGTCTCATGCTTAGGTCTTTGATCCATTTTGAGTTAATTTTTGTATATGGTGTAAAGTAAGGGTCCAACTTCATTCTTTTGCATGTGGATATTCAGTTTTCCCAACATCATTCGTTGAAAAGACTGTCCTTTCCCCACTGAATGGTCTTGACACTCTTGTTGAAAATCATTTGGCCACATATGTAGGGGTTTATTTCTGGGCTCCCTATTTTATTTTGTTGGTTTATATGTCTGTCCTTATGCTTGTACCACACTGTTTTGATTACTGTAGCTTTGTAGTAAGTTTTGAAATCAAGATGTGTAAGACCTTTGACTTTGCTCTTTTTTCAAAATTGTTTTGGCTATTCAGAGTCCTTTGAGATTCCCTATGAATTTGGGATGAATTTTTCTATTTCTGCAAAAAAAGGTCATTGGGATTTTGATAGGCATTGTATCAAATCTTGGATCCCTTGGGGTAGTATTGACATCTTAATATTTTGTCTTCCAGCCCATGAACATGAGATGTTTTGCCGTTTATTGGTGTTTTCGGTAATTTCTTTCGGCATTGTTTTGTGGTCTTCAGTGTACAAGTCTTTCATCTCCATAGTTAAGTTTATTCCTAAATATATATTTTTTGATGTTATTGTAGAAAGTTTTTTCTTAATTTCCTTTTTGGTTTGTTCATTATTAGCATATAGAAACCCAATTGATTTTGTGTGTTTGATTTTGTATCCTGTAACTTTTCTGAATTCATTTATTCAAAAATATTTTTTGTGGAATCTTTAGGATTTTCTACATATAAGATCATGTTGTCTGTGAACAGAGATGATTTAACTTCTTCCTTTCCGAATTGGATCCCTTTTATTTCTTTTTCTTGCCTAATTCCTCTGGCTAGGACCGCTAGTACTGTGTTGAATAGAGAAGTGAAGTGGGAATTCTTGTCTTGTTCCTGATCCTAGAGGAAAAGCTTTCAGTCATTTGTCATTGAGTATGATGTTATCTATGGGCTTTTCTTATGTATACACAGGTGCTTTTAAATGTGTTAATCTCCCTAAGAGTCTCACCCCTGCTTCTTCTCAGGGCCTTTGATGTTCTGTTGTATTCCTCTGCCTGTAATCTCTTGTCTCCAAGCTCCCATGGGTCTGCAGCTCCCCTGCAGTTTTCTTGTGCCATTACACCTGCCACTGCTTTCAGCAGCCTCCACCCTAATATCCAAATTATGTCACTTCCTGTCTGAGCCCCTAGTCAGACAAAACAGAAATCAGTCCCTTGGGCAGCCCCCAGTCATGCGAGAACATTGCAAACAAGTTCCATTCTTTTCTTTCTGTCCCGACGAAGGAACAAGGCATTGGGTGGCTTCCTCCTAATTGGGCCAGGGAGGGGGTCAGCAAGGGTGTGCAAAAACACCGTGAAATTTCCCACTGCTTTTAGTGTTACTTTTTCATAATTGGGCCTTTGCTTGGTTGCTGCAGATCCCTGACTGGCTTCTTGAGCTCCCATGACACTATTTCTAGTAAATCTGTTGCTGTTGACTTGATGTTCCAGTGGAGGAAGGGGGGCCTGGAGCTTCTGCCATCTTGCTGACATCACCATCAGATAGCTCTAAAAAGTTTCATTTTTTTAAACTTTTGCATTTAGGTCTATGACCCAATTTGAATTGGATTTTGTATGATTCCCTGGTTTTGGATTATAACTCCACCATGTTCTTGCTATGTGGCTTGGAAAAATTGCTTAACCTTTCTCTCCCTCAGTTTCTTCATCAGTAAGATGAGGGACAAAATAGTATCTACCTCATAGAGTTATTGTGAGGCTTATTTATATATATGTAAAGGACTCGGAAAAGTGACTGGGAAATAGTACACTCTCAATAAGTGCTTTTGCTATGAATATTTTTATATCCTTTTGGTCTGGTGATCCACTTGTGCTGGGAAGCTCAGAGGGGACTGACCTAGTTAAGTCTGAGAAAAGGCCCAACTCTACCACTTAGCCTAACTTGAAGAGCCTGATGGCTGGCTGGGAGTACTGAGAAGGGCAGGCTCGAGTTTGAACAGTGGATTCTGTTGTGCTGAATAAATGTGAGTTTTCTTTCTTTTCCATTTCCTTATTTGTACCAGTGTGGCAGTTTGAACACAAACTGTAAGTATTCCCTGGAAGTATTGTTATTGATCTAATCATTAGCTCAATTTATGGAAACCTCCAAAGTCTTCTTTGTTTATGTATTTCCTGAGGGCAAGGCTCATGGCTTTATTTAACATTTCCTGGAACACAGATGGGTCTCTGTACTCACTTCCCCCAAGAGTTTTGATCAAAACATGAGCCAGTGTTTTGGATTAAACTTTGGAACGCTAGAGGCCAGAAGTGAGTTTGGAGGAGAGTTGATTCATTTATATTGGTCAGTTCTTCCTGTGTTTGTGTGTGTTTAATTAAAAAATTTTCTGGAAAATTTTTAAAATACAGAAATGAATATAACAAGGACATAACAATCATCCTTGTAGTCATCAGCTAAATTGAACAAATTTTAACTTTTTGCTATATTTGTCTCAACCCATTCTTCCCCAGAAGTAAATACTATTCTGAAGTTAGTGTGTATTCTTTTGTCCAAGTTTATATTCTTTTATCAAATATGTGTGTATTAAAAATAATATATAGTATTTTGTTCTTAAATTTAATATATAATAATGTGTTTCGTTTTTTCTATTTGCTTTTTCACTCATCGTTATTTTCAAAGATTTATTCATGTTGATACATGGATCATTGTAGCTCTTTCATTTTCAACTGTTGCATAGAATTCCATTCTCTGGATATACTACAATTTATTTCTTCACTCCCTTACTGATGGACATGCGCTGTATAGATAGCATATAATTTCCATCTACTGTACTCTCTTAGTTTCCTATGCATTTATTACTAACTTGTCTTCAAACATCCCCCACAATTGTTTAAATTTCCTCTCAAATGCAAATGCATCAAACTTTCTTAAAATTCATCTTGTTGGAGACATCTCTCCTGGAGCTTTCTGACCTGCTTTAATCTGGTCTAAGAGTGTTGTCATCTGAAATCTCACTTTTCTATCTTATTGTGGTTTTCTCTGCCTCTCTCCTATGGCAGGTTCTCTATTTCTGTGCCCCTCATCTCTGTGCCCATCCAGCCGTGCTCCATGTTCATGCAAAGAGCTGTAATGGAGGGATTAGAAGCATGAGGTTTAGAAGGAGACAGACCGAGGTTGAATCTTGGTCTATCATAATTATGAGAAAATTTATTACCTTCACTGTGCCTCAATTTCCTCTTTTATATGATAGACATAAAGCACCTTACAGGGTTGCTGGGAGGGTTAAGTGAAACGCTTTTTCAGTTATCAGATGTATGTATTGCAAATAATTTCTCCCAGGTTGTGCCATACTTTTCAATTTGTTTGTAGTAATTTGTGGTACATAGATATTTTATATTTTATTTGTAGTCAAATTTATCATCCTACCTGATTTGTATTTTATATGTTCTGCATAGGTAATCCTTCCCTACCCCAGCTCATGAAGATAGTCACTATAATTTCTTCTAAAAGTTTTAAAGTTTGGCTTTCACGTTAATCTACCTGAAATTGATCTCTGTTCGTGGGTTAAATACAGGGATCCACTTTTTTTTCATATGGCTAATGAATTGTCCTAAGGTCAAATATTGAATAGACCATCTTTTCCCACTTCAACTTGCAATGCCTACTTTTGTCAAATTAATATTCCACGTGTGCACATGTGTTTCTGTTCTCTTTATTATGCTCCCTTGGTCTAATACCACACAATCTTAATCACTCTAAATTTTTAATAAATCTTAATATCTTTAAAAGTTGCATTGGTTCATTTTAGTCTCTTTGCTCTTTCACAAAATTGCTGAACTCTCATATAACTTTACATCACAATTTGTATTTTCTCTTGGGGTTTGTAGACAATGATATAATATCAACGTAGATAGTGATATTAATTGTGAATGCTAGCAGTTTTGTTCCTCCTTACCAGTTCTTATACTTTATATTTATTTATTTATTTGTCTTATTTCACTAGCTAGGACAACCAGAACAGTGTGAAGAGAAGTGGTAATTGTGGACATCTTTGTCTTATCTCTGATTTTAGGGAGATGGTGCCTAATATTTCACCATGAAGTTTGATGTTTGCTATAGGTTTTTAGGAGATAGCCTTTATTAGGTTAAGGAAATTTCCTTTAATCCTTATTTGCTAAGAGATCTTCTTTTTGTATACATGGGATATGGTTTGCTAATATGTCAAGGGTCTTTACATCTCTGTTCATAAGTAAGATTGGTCCATAGCTTTTCTTTCTTCAACATTCTCTTTCTGGCTTTGGTATCAAATTAGCCTACCATCTAAAATGAATTTGAGAGTATTCCTTTTTTTTCTGTTATTTGGAACACTTAGTATAAAATTAGGACCATATGTCATTTCAACATTTGGCAGAACTTAGCCTTAAAACTTCCAGGGCCTTTTATTTAAGGGGGACATAAGTCATTATAAACTATTAATTCTATGTACTTAAAGGTTATAGATCAATGTAGGTTTTAAAAATTGTCTTAATTCAGTTTTGGTAATCTATATTCTTATATGAAACTGCCTATTTCATCTAAATTATATTTTTATATGAAATTGTCCTTTTCATCAATTTGAAAATTATCCATTTTCAAATTTATGGATATGAAGTTATTCATAGTATTCTCTTTGATGTTTAAAAAAATCTATTGTATCTGTATCTATTCTGTTGTGTCTGTGGTTATCACTTTTTGAAGTGATAGAAACAATGAAATCCCATTATTGTTTAATTTTCCTCTCTACTGTGGTACAGTTTACATAGCACTGGAATGATCTTTTTCTTAAAGGTTTGGTAGAATTCTGTGAAAACATCAGGGTTTGGTGCTTTTTGAGGAGGAGTTTGCCCTTTGACAACTTTATTTATTTTCATTATTGTGATTGGTCTTTTTAAACTTTCCTAAGATCAGTTTTGATAATTTTTATTTTCTTACAAAGTAACCTATTACATGCAGGTATCAAATTTACCTGCATATAGCTGGGAAAAGAAGTCTAGGTATGATTCTTTTAGTTATTCCATACTGGTTATTTCCCTATTCTCATTTTTTGTGTTATGTATTTGTGCTTTCTCCTATTTTTTCCTTGAATAGGTTAGCTAATAACTTATCTATTTATATTTGTTATTTTAAAAAGCTATTGCATTTATTAATTTTAATATTTTACTTTCTAATTAATACATTTCTAATATCTTTATTAAATTCTTACTTCTGTTTTTCTTATGTTTATTCTATTGTTCTTTTTCTAATATTTTGAGTTGGGTGCCATCTTACAGTCACAAAATGGTTGCTGGAGCGCTAGCCATCTTGTCTGAGTTGTAGGCAAGAAGAAAGGAAAGCAAGGGACAAAAGGGGAGCCCCTCTCAGCTGAGTCAGCTCCCTTTAAGGAGCTTTTCTAGATGCTTTATCCAATAACTTGGTTTACATTTCATTGGCTGTGCTTATCTCCAAAAGAGGCTGAGAAATGTGGGTCTTTAGCTGGGTGCATTGCCATTTGAACAGTACAGGGATCTGTCACTAATGTTGGAGATAATAGTATGGGTAGGTAATCTGTTGCAGATTTTTAATCTTTGAAGTTCAGTAACTTGCCTTTAACTTGGTGTGGACTGTACTGTGTTATTTCTTTCACTGGGATACAGTATTTCATCTCCAATCACCTTCCTCCTGACTTACAGGTTGTTCTTGTCCAGGATTTTGGTTCTGTCTTAAATTTTTAACACTACAAATTGGTTGTAGTTATTATTGTTTTACACAGTTGGTGTTTGTTTAGATTTTACCACATGCTTACATTATTGTTTGCTCACCATTCCTTTTTCCCATTCAGACTTTCCCACTGGAATCATTTTTATTCTTCCTGAGGTCCACCCTTTGAAGATCCTTCAGTGAAGTTCTGTGCATGGTAAAACCTGTCAGTTTTTGTTATCTAGAAGTGTCTTATTTCATCCTTATTATTGAAAGATAATTTTGCTGGGTCTAGAACTCTAGGCTGCCTGTTATTTTCTCTAAACACTTTGCAAGTATTATTCCAATGTCTTCTGGTCTGTATTACTGCTATTGAGAAGCCAGTTATCAATTTAATTGACAGTCCCTCATAGGTAATCTCTCTTTTTGGATGCTTTTAACATCTTCTGTTTGTCTTTTGTGTTCTGCAGTTTGACCATGATGTGTCCAGGTGTGCATTTCTTTTTACTTATCCAGCTCGGGAATTTTTTGGACTCCTTAATCTGTGGTTTTATGTGTTTTGTCAATTCTGGAAAATTCTCAGTTATTGTTTCTTCAATGTTGCCTTTCTCCCATTCTATCTATTCTTTCCTGCTATATTAAATGAGATATAGATTTGTACTGGATGTTCTTCCCTCATCCTACCTGGCTGTTAACTCCTTTTTCATCTCTTTGTTTCTAAGGAATTTACCTCTAAGTAGAGAAATTTCTTCAGCTCTTTCTTTCAGTTTTCTAATTATCTTTTCAGTTATGTCTAACCTTCTATTATGTCTATCCTTTGTATTTATAATTTCATTTATGTTTTTCATTTCTAAAATTTCTCTTTAATTATTTTTCAAATCAGACTGGCAAATTTTTTATATTCTCTTTTCCTTGATCGTGTTTTTAATTCCTCTGGGCTTTTCAGTTTCCCTATTTGAAAAATGGAGGCTGGGCTCCATGTCCTTTAAGGACACTTAAGCAACACAGTCCATAAACACTCCCTGCCTTCCTCTTGGATGGAGTGTGGCACACTGGTGGTGATGGGCTGTTTGGTCAGAGCTCTCTTGTTGAATTTCCCTTCTCTTCTGAGTAGCTCAGGAACTCAGCATTGGTCTAGAAGCCCTAGTCTGGTGCCAACATACATTGAGGAGCCAGCATTTCCATTGCACCAAATGAGCTTGGGAAGCTTCAGTTCCAGCTGCGTGCCAGGTGCACAGCAGCCTGGGGGCAGTGACCAGCTCTCACTCCTCCACCCTCACGCCCACGCGGCCCCAAGATGGGACCATTTCTAGAGAAAGCAATTTCCCAATCTTCCTAGGAGCACAGTTAAAATTACTTCCTGAAGTTCAATTTGCGTCTTCCTGCAGCATCACCAGAGAGTTTATTTTCTTCTTTCCTAGCCTTGGAGAGACGCAGGAGCCAGACACCTGATATTGAATAGAAGCCCTTCCGACAACCAGAGGCTCAAGGAAGAAGCAGAATTCTGATTCTTTTGGGTTAAGTAGTTTTAAAGATAATACTAGGTCTGGCTCTGGTTTGGACTGGCTTACTTTTTATTACAAGGGTTCTGGGAGATCTTTTGATTTAATTTAAATGTTAGACTAAAAATTTAAATCTATGTAGACATGTAGACAGATAGAAAATCTTATTTATGCAACTTAGAGCAAAAAAACTTTTCTAGTTCTCAATTCCTTCATTGGTAAAATGGAGATGATGATCGTGTCTATTTCATAGAGATTTTTGTGGGAGATTTTGTTAGAAAATGGATGTGTGGTTCCAGGTCAAAACCTGCAATGTAAGACTCAATAATGATGGCTATTATTATTATTACCATCTAGTTGAGCCTCTTCTACTTGCATGCTGAGTTGATCTCATTCTCAGAGCCTCAATTCCTAGTCTATCAAGCAGGAAGACTAACATTCGATGATGAATATAGAATGGGTTGGAAAAGGAGACCTTGGAGGACTCTGAAGACTAGCACGATGAAGCACTAGCATGGAGTACTGTGTCCTGAGACCGGCATATTGTACAAGAGAAAGGAAACTCACATTTTCCTACTGCATTTTGGTCTATTGTTAAAACCCCAGCCTACTTTATTCTGGTTTTCCATTCACCCCTACATTAGTCAGGACTTCTTGTCTGTGGGATTCACGGAATAGCCCAGGAGCTCTGGGTTGGCCTTGACCTCCCTGGTGCGATAGCGTTGTCCATTGAAGAGGTACCAGGTGTTGTCATCATATTGGAGGAACTTGTTCAGCTGCAGGCCCAGCTTCTTGACATAGGTGTGGACCAGCCTGGAGCAGATACAGGCGTCACATGGCACCTCATTCCTGCTGGCCTCACAATAGAAGCCGTTTCCAGGAAAACTTCTTTCTTCCTATGCCCAAGGAGCTCACACTAACTGCTTCCTCATCTCTGACCTTGTTTCCTCTTGCTGCCACATTAACTCTTTTCCTTCTGTTTTTGCCCCGAGGGAGAAAGGGAGTAGGGAGTTCATCCGTTAGTGGGTGAAGGCCCTTTAGGAAATTCCAGCCCATAGGACTCAAATATAGAGACAGAGGCCTTTTGTTTCAGATAGTATTTGAAACTGCATTTTCCATTTCTAAGTAAATTTGAGGCCAAATCTAAAGACTCCTACTTTGGGCTGGTTCCATTGGTTTTTGTTTTTGTTTTTGGTGGTGTTTGGAGGGAAATCTTGGGTTCAGTTTACACTTAAAGCAAAAAAAAAAAAAAAAAAAAGTCATATATTTGGAGGTATATGTGTAGGATCCCAAAAAGGAAACCCCAACTCCAGTCTCGGGAAGGCGCGGACCCACAGACACAGAAGACCGAGCTTGATGCAAACGCAAGAGGTAAGAGTTTTATTAAGCGGAGCTCCGGGTCGACACTTATCTCTCGCAGGAGACAGAGGAGTCGACCCCGAACCTTAAAGGGCAAATTCTTATATAGGGTTTGGAAGCACAAAGCGGAAAAAGGTTGGCGCGATCTTACATGATTGGCTAATTTAAAACATTTAAACAGTTACATTTTATGGCGCGAATTGCTATGGCGCGAAGCAATTATCAGGTTACACACACGCGTCCCCATCTGGACCCCCTCCACCCCGACCCTCCCAAACTTATCCCTCTGGAGCACTCTCTTGTTCTCAATTCTTCCCCGAACAGTTTAGGGTGAGTCTTCCATGAATAGAGTCAGTCAGGATCGATAAACGTTCCCCCTTATACCAGGAATCCTTAGGGTGTGGAGGTGCCTGTCTCTAAGGTATTAACTTTTAAATTTTTAATATAATTTACTTCCTTCATTCCCCACTTCTTTTTTTGTCCCTAGTTCTAATCTTAGAACTTAGTTTTCGGTGTCTACTATCAGTGGCTCATTGCATGGGAGAGCTTGGTAATGGCGTTGGAGCATCATAGCATGCACTGCATTGACCCTTTTTCTTATGAAAGCAGTAATTCTATTGAAAACACACGGTCCGAAGACCAAAAGTAGACAAAGAATCAGCAAGGGTCCTGCTAGGGAGGATAGTAAGGTCGTCATCCAGGGGAACTTAGTGAACCAGGATTCAAACCAGCTTTGTTGCGCCTCCCTGCCTTGCTGCCTCATGTCTAATCTTTTTTTTTTAATCTTTGCATTGAATCTCGGACTACCCCTGTGTGATCTGCATAGAAACAGCAGTCTTCTTTAAGGGCCGCACAAAGTCCTCCCTCTCTTAAAAACAGCAGGTCTAATCTTTTTTTATTCTGGAGCACTACTTCAGACAGGGAGGTGAGGGACTCTTCTAATTTAGAGATGGACTGTTCTAAAGTCCTGAGGTCTTTATCTATAGCATTGCTCAAGGCAGTTAATCTCCTTTTTCCTGTGACTAAGGCTGTAGTGCCAGTCCCTACGCCCGCGGCAACTCCCAGTCCCAGGAGTACAGCCAGGGTGAGGGATACTGGTTCTCTTTTCCATAATCTGGATCTCTGGTCAAATTCATCCTCGAAACTATTGGCAGTATGATAATAAATTCTAGGCACCAACTGCACAAGCACGCAAAAATCTTGTGACGAATTGAATACGCCAGTTGAGATGCAGGGGGTCAGGCCTGTGGAGCAAGCCCACCACCTATTGGGCCCTGGTATCAAAAAATAATCAGGAGTGGTCGGAAGGCTGACTTCAGTCTTATTACATAGAGCCTGGTAGCCCGGGGGAATTTTTCTAAGCATAGTCCTGAACCGGTCCCCGATACATCCGTTAGGGTTATCCGCCCTTCTTTGCCCCAAAGACAAGTCGTGTGGTCCGTGGTGTTATTATAGACCCCCATGGTGGCAATTCCTTTATAATAAGGGGGGGCTGACCGCTAGGCATAGCCAGCATGCTTCAGTCATTTCAGGGTTGGAGCCATTTAAGGCGTAGTAAGCTCCCCGTACTAAGTTAAATAGTCTGTGCCATCTTTGCTCAGTAGGTACTGCGGGAGGTCAAATGCCAAATCTTGATCTCCCACAGTCCCGCCTTTGAAACTAAAAGTTTCACAGTCTTTTTGAAACTTAAAGAAGTTTCATAGTCCAGAAGCTGAGTTGGTAGATTGTTTCATCTCACTGAACACATTTTATAGTCCTGATGATAGATCAGTTCAATTAAGTTCCTTTTGGAAGGTGGTGATGCAGGTGGGCTCTCAAGGTTACGCCTATATTATGGAAGCAAGTCTATCAGCTTCAGTTTGTAAGGCTTCAGGAAAAAGGGCAGGTTCAGTTCTCAGTGATTCCAAATGAAAATGATGGAAAAAATCAAAAACGTTAGTTTGGAGATCTGTAGCCAGATATTTCAGGAGACTGGAAGAAATCAGGATCCAGTCTAGTCAACAGATATAAAATAAAAACCTCAAAAGACAATTAACAAAACTAGGATCTAATATCTGCAAATGTATACTATAGTTTTTACTGAAATATAATTTTTTTTTTCTAAAATCACCCTCATTTTTATTAAGATAGCAAAATTAAAACTAACTAGTTTGTAAAATAAGTCTAGTTTTAATAGAGTTGGCCCAATTATTAACATAAGTACAGCAAGAATAGCAATTGATCACATAGGCTCTTTTAAATCTGCTTTGCTGGAACTTTTTATAAGGAATCTCACATTGAACTTCAAAGACCTCTCGAGGCCAGGAAAGCCAAGCCAAGGATTTTGTCACCAGACTTTGCCTGCAATACCTATAAATTTGGGTGAATTCCTCTATTCCGAGGTTTCCCCAAAATATTTCAGGGTTCCTTGTACCTGCCAGATAAGTGACATTCTTTACTTATCCTGGTAAGTGCTGCTTGGAACACAAGGTACCAGGCCAATATTTCCACGTGGCTTTATTCCATAAAGTCCAATCTTTATTCCTCAAAAGCTGTATGGTTATATCGCAAATATGATGTTCCAGTCATAACCTTGGTAATATAACCAGTGTTTCCAATTGTGTCCTGTTACAAGGAGAACAGATTCTTATTGAACTTATGCAAATAACTATATTGCCATGAAAACAACAATACTCACTAAGAGTTTCCAAATTCGAGGGATCAGATACAGAGAAAAAGATGAATATTTCAATTTTACTTACAAAAGTATTATTTACCAAATTGCTATAAGTCATAGCTAGCTCAGGAGAAAAGAGAAAAAGTTTTCCTTAAATCTGAAAAAACAAAACATTAAAAATTCAGCAATACTTCAAATGAAGAATCATAAAAATTATAATCAGCTCATCCAGTCCATTTTTGATCCCAATCTTTTTGTTAGCAGCTTCATGAAGTTATCAGTCTCTCCAACAGATTTCTGTAATTTCTTATCAAGTTCAGTTTTATGATCAGAAAGTTTATCAGAAGCCTGTACTTCAGTGTAAATGTCAGAGTCCTTTCTATGAATTTTTCTGAAGTTGAAACATTTTGCAAAAGCATTAGAGCAAAATGGCAATTGACAGAGAAATTTGGTTAATTTTGTGACATACAACACTTTAAAATAATAATAACCAGAATTATGACTGATAATCAGGACAGATCAGCATTTCAGTAATGTTGTACAATTTTAAAACACCTATATCAATAACATTTACCCACATAATAGCACCTAAGCAGACTTATCATCACTTGTCTGACAATCTTTTCCATGTAATTTAACATACTGAATCAGCCTAATAAGTTTAGTATCTTTCCCCTTATAGGAAGAGAGCAAATTTCTTTGAGAAGTTCCAGGGCCCTTTGAAAATTCTCAAAGAAAAAAGTAAAAAAACACTTTAAGATATGAATTTTGGGGGAGCTTGTCAAAAATATAAACAGTCAAAGCAAACATAGCATTAACAGTCTAAAAAGCCTTAATAGAGACCTCAGTCTTTTGAACACAGGAAATTATTTTAACAAAACATAGATTTTTTGTCTTTTAGGTAGACTTACTAAAAGGTAAAGAAAAATCTTTTGTAACCTCTTTATCAAGTTTAAGAAAATTATCCTTTTAAGAGAAATAAGACCAAATTATAATTTTGTACCAGCTTACTTTTGATATTAAAACTCATTTACTTAATTAAGTTTATTTTAATCTTAGCCAACTTGACCATGTAAAAACTCTTTTTCCAGAATTCCTCTTTCACAAACTTATAACTTTCTTTTTACATTCAGAATTTGTCCCATGTCTTTCTTTTCCCTTCTAGTACTTGAGGACAAATTTATCTTTTTTAATCGACCAAACAAAACATTTCCATTCTTTGTTCCTTCTTTATACATTTTACTTTTCTTGTACACAGACGTATTTTTCTTAATTTTTTAGTAGCTTCAATCACATATATTAATTAGAAATTTTAACCCTTATAGACTTTGACTTCTAAGTAAAAACTAAGTAAGCAGTTATAAACTTTTTTACATTAGCATTTTGTGGATTGGAAAATTTATGAACACTTCATAACTTCTAGAAATATGTTACTTTATAGTACAATCTTTTAATAAAACATATGTTTACCAATAGACCTAAAACACCTTTCAGTTTTCCTGTAATGAAAAGCCAAAAGTAGACAAATGTACATTTAGCAATCAATGTCTAATATCTTATCTTATTTGGAAATGATGATACTCAGAGAATTTTTATCATAAAATTTAGCAAAACTCTAAAGTTTTAAGTTACCGGAAAGAGTTTGGAAGCTGTAACCACCATAACACATAATTATTGTGTAAAGTTCATCCAACGTTCATCTTTTTCACAACTATTTAGTTACTTATTCCCAATAATTATTTAGATTGCCTACAAGACTTTATAAGACTTCAGATAAAATTAGCCATCATTTAAATTACTATTTTTGTTAACCAGTTCTGTAATAGAAATAACATCAGTTTTTTCTACAAAATTTCATGCAGTTTTCATCACTTCTTATACCTTTAAACATAGTTATCATTAAGATTTTTATCAATAGGTCTTGGTCTTATAATTTTGGACCAGGGGAGCATTCCCAGTCAGACATTTTAAAACATACTCAGGCAAGGTTGATGTAACCTCTTTATATAAAATTAGCTCAAACATTCCAACCTTTATAATCTTATCAACACTTACACTTTTACATGTTCTCAATTCAATTGTAACCTGAGTCAAGGTCTTAAGACTAGTCAAATTTTTTCTTTCCTTTTTCTAGCCTTAATTCTTAGGTACCAATTAAGCAATTATGTGAGAGCTCTCAAAACATTTTTTTTCCCCAATTTAGAAGTTTTTCCAATTCAAAGGATCCGTCGTCTGGCCATTGACGAGTAGGATCTTTACTTGTATATTTATTCCAATAGTGACTTGAACCAATAAGCCTTTTTAAGGAAAGACCCGGAGGTAACTTTCCACGTTTAGAATAAATCTTTCCCATGGACGCAAGAGGTGTCCCTGGTGAGGGCGCAGATGATGTAGCCCCCATGATCCACAGAATTCACTCCCAAAGATATTCAGACTCCCCTGAGAGCTTGGCACAGCCGGACAGAGACAGTTCGGAACCCCAGTGTACTCGACTGGCCACCAAGGTGCACCCCGGTAAATGCACCTTCCGTATGGTGGAGACCAAGGAGAATATTCTCACTGGTCACAAAGCCAAGTTTTCTCAGGACACAGAACAAGACAGAAGGAAAAACCTCCTCCGGTTTTTTTTTTTTTTTCTTATGTGCACAATGACAGCTTTAACCACGCCACGCCTTAGGTCTCTTGGAGCCAGAATAATACCTGGGGGGGAGGTGCCGCAGGGTCGGGGACTGTGTGCTTTACAGAGTACCTCGTCGTTGCACGGACATTTTCTTGCAGTTGGCGGGGGACCTGTGTCATCTACCCCGTTCCGTGACCCAACTTATCCTGTCACGGGAGTCTTCTGAAAGTGGCGAGCGCCCTAATGGCTCTTAACTGCTCGACCCGCGCCCACTTAAATTTGCGGCCGTTTTGGCTTCCAAGATGCCCTCGGCAATGACCTTCACTTCATGTGCATAATAACCCACAGCAAAGTTTGTAGACGCCGGTCTGGTGAGACCCGCAAACTCACCAGTCTGTGGGGCCGGCCCGGACAGCAGGCTAATAGGGCCTATGCCTGCGTCCTACCCTATGGTATTTCCTTCTTATGACAAAAGACACAGACAAAAGAGAAAAACAGAGACTACCTTTGGGAGGAAAAGGGATCAAGATCAAAAACCAAGAGTACTCTACCAAATTTAAACCAAGAGTCACTAAAAGCCCAAGAAACTAGTTTCCCAAATATTTTCTCCTGCCAATCTAAATTTAGAAAGAGAAAAAATTTTCACCATTTCCTTCCGCCAGACTCCGCAGATAGAGATTCCGGGAGGCTGACGTGGTAAGAAGTCTTACCTTTTTGCCGGCTTTTGTCAGACGTTCCCGTATCTCACCATCTGCAGTAGTCCAGGGAGAAGGCAGGTCTTCCAGCTGTAGGATCCCATCCCGTCAAATGAGGTCCACGTGACGAACAAAAACAGAACAACGAACACCAAAGACACACCAAAACATAAACAATCTTGCCCAGTTGGCGTCTCTACAAGCCAACCGAAGGCGGCTTCAGACGGGAGGGGTTTTCGTGTTCTCCCTGGGAAAAAGAGTGCCGTTTCTTTTTCCACCTGAAGGGGGGGTGGTCAGGCTTTCCTGACTCCCCTTGTCCCTTGGGGCGTCCCCCAGGGTTGCAGCCTGCAGTTCCCAGCACGTCTGCCACTGCAGCCGCTCGGTCTTCACGGCCCGAAGCGGCGGCTGCCCAGATACCGAAACCAAAACAATGCTTCGCGGCGCTGCACACACTCACACACCCAGTCACTCAGGCTTACCTCCAAGGGGTCTTTGGAGTCTGGGGTGACCGCGCAGATCCCGGACGAGCCCCCAAATGTAGGATCCCAAAAAGGAAACCCCAACTCCAGTCTCGGGAAGGCGCGGACCCACAGACACAGAAGACCGAGCTTGATGCAAACGCAAGAGGTAAGAGGTTTATTAAGCGGAGCTCCGGGTCGACACGTATCTCTCGCAGGAGACAGAGGAGTCGACCCCGGACCTTAAAGGGCAAACTCTTATATAGGGCTTGGAAGCACAAAGCAGAAAAAGGTTGGCGCGGTCTTACATGATTGGCTAATTTAAAACATTTAAACAGTTACATTTTATGGCGCGAATTGCTATGGCGCGAAGCAATTATCAGGTTACACACACGCGTCCCCATCTGGACCCCCTCCACCCCGACCCTCCCAAACTTATCCCTCTGGAGCACTCTCTTGTTCTCAATTCTTCCCCGAACAGTTTAGGGCGAGTCTTCCATGAATAGAGTCAGTCAGGATCGATAAACGTTCCCCCTTATACCAGGAATCCTTAGGGTGTGGAGGTGCCTGTCTCTAAGGTATTAACTTTTAAATTTTTAATATAATTTACTTCCTTCATATGGAACACCAGGTGAGGCATTCTTTTTGTCTTGAAAGCCTCAGAACCAGGGGCCAGGTTCTCTTCCAGGATTCAGTTATGGTTTACGGGTTGAGCATATGCTTTTGTGCCAGGTGCCTCCTTGATTTTGAGGAGGAACTTTGTCACTTTCTCCTAGGAGAACCTTGAGTGAGGCAATATCTCTGAGCCCAGTTTCTTGATTTGTAAATGAGAAAAGTAAGAGGATCAAATTATAGAATTGTGGGGATCAAATGAAATAATGCACGTATAGCACTTAGCACAGGGCCTGGCTCAACAAACGCCAGCTATTATATTGATTACTATTATTATTATTTTTATTTGCTAAGTTATATTTTTTAATGTCCTTTTCAACTGTTTTCATATTTGTTGTCATACAGTTGTTCGTTTTATCTATTTTTATCTTTTTTGTTTTTTATTTTTTAATTTTTTATTTATTTTTATTATTGTGAAATTTTTTTGTACATTATAGTTTATCTGTCACCATATAAGTGCATCCCTTCACCCTTTGTGCCCACCCCCCACCCCCCTACCCCTGGTAACCACCAAACAGTTCTATCTGTCCGTGTGTTGGTTCATCTTCCACGTGTAAGTGAAATCATGCACTGTTTGTCTTTCTATTTCTGGCTTATTTCACTTAACATAATACCCTGCAGGTCCATCCATGTTTTTGCAAATGGGATGATTTTGTCTTTTTTTATGGCTGAGTAGTATTCCGTGGTATATATATATATATATATATACCACATCTTCTTGATCCAATCATCAGTCGAGGGACACTTGGGTTGCTTCCATGTTTGATTACTATTATTTTGTAGCTTAATGTGGTACAATTGACATATAAGAAGCTGCCCATGTTTAAAGTACACAATTTGTTGAGTTAATGGCGACTATTGTTATTAGTTTGGGCTCTCCCACTTTCTGTGTGACCCTGGGCTCTGAGCCTTGGTCTCCTCTGTTAAGTGGGAGGCCAGAGTTGTGACTTGCAGGAGTAAATCACATGAGACGGTGAATCTGAAAGGACTCTGACAAGATGGCAGCCCGGCCCCTCCTACCTCCTCCGTTTTCCTCCTCATTGCCCTTCGCTCCATCCCTTGCCGGGGACTTACCTGTGGGCCTTTGGGATTAACATGGGCCCCAGTTCAAAGCACCAGCCCTCGTCCTCATTCCTGAATGTGAGCACTCGTGGTGCTCTGGCTTTCAGGATGGTTACCTGGGGTCCGGAGAAGGTTCCCAAGGTCATGCCCTCCCTTCTCCCACCCCCACCAGGCCACAGGCTCTAGTCTGGAGTTCCCAGCAGTAGGTCCCAGAATATGGAGGAATCAAACAGGGAAGCCGGGGGGTTTCCTCCAGGAGGGTCCTGAGTAGTGTAAGTGAGGCAGAACAGCTCCTCGGGGCAGGGCACAGAGTGCCTCCTGGCCCTTTCCTGTTTGCGTAGCCCTTCTCTACTTTTGTTTCCATGAGAACACAAGTTGCAGTTAAGGTAGGGTGTCAGGGGGAATCTGGATTTTTGAGGAACAGTAGTTAAAGCTAACAGACCCAGTGGGTTATGGGCAGTTGTCTAAGAGTTGGCTGTCACCTCACTATTTTTCTTTTCCCACCCAATGAAGAAAACTGCAGGCAAGTGAGTGAGGCCCCTCCAAGACCTGCTCATCTGGTGGCCAGCATCCTGCAGTGCCTTGGCCGCTGCCAGGCCGGATATGCCAGCTCCCATTACCACCACGTGCCTGGGCAGTGGGGAGGTGTGGAGGCCCTCCTGGGCCGTGACAAGGATGGACTCGTATTCAGGGTCCTGGAAGCACTTGACCAGGTCATCATAGGAGCCACGGCAGCTGGGAGTAGCCAACAGGAGCCCAAAGATGAGGATTCCTGGGGCAGAGAAAGGAATGAGGGCTGCCTTTCTGGGGCCCAGGCTCTGTACCCCGCCCTACTCAGTGAGCTTGGCTGTGTGAACAAGTGGGGGTGGTAAGATCAGGCAGTGTCTGTCGAATGTGTGGTTGTAAACATGTGATTGTGTCTATGTGGGGGTTATTGTGTTGTGTGGGGTATCAATGTATGCGTGGACCGTGCTGGTGTTAGTTGTGTGATTGTGAATGTAGACTGCAAGTCATGTGTGTGTATGCAATTGAAAACTCATGAGTGTGTGCAGGTTCATTTTTAACTGTAAATATGCCTGCTTCTGATGATGACTGTGTGTGTGAGCTTGTCTGTGAGCATTTGAGAATGACTGTGATGTAAGTTTCTGTGATTGTGAGTTTGTGATTGTTGCCCTTTATGACTGTGCATTGTCTGTGATTGTCTGTGAGGGGGTGTGCTTGTGAGTACCTGAGTAAACATGCGGATGAATCTGGGAAGACAAGACGGGTTGTAGAATGGGGTGTGTGTTGGCCTGTTTGGAAGAGTGAGGATGACATGTGTGCATGTGCTGGAGTTTGAGAGAGAATGTGCTTGTCTGTGTTCCTGTGTTTGGGTGCGTTTGAGCATGAGGCTGGGTGGGAGAGTCTGAGGGTGTCTGTATTCTTTGGGAGTGTGTGCATTTGTGGGAGCATTTGTGTGTGTGAAAGTGAGAGTATGTGAAGCACGGTTCTCTTTGGGGGAGGAGCGTGGGGGGAATTGTGACTAGTTTCTCAGCGACATTACTAGCAGTAATGCCCTGTATTGGCAGTCCTGTTCTTCTCCAGCCTCACAATATTTTTTCAAAGCCCTCTGGTTTTCTAATGTGCAGCCAAGATCAGAAACCATAGTTAATATATAACATGCAGCAAGTCCTGAGTGACTTGCTTTTCTTCTCCACAATTAACTGCTCTGCTGCACAGAGAAATTCAGCTGTGAGTCTGAAACAAGAGGCTGTGTGGTTTCCTCAGGGATGCCCACTCTAAAGGGGAAGAGCAAAAAAACTGAGCCCCGTTGCACTAGCCTTAGCTTTTTTGGGCAGGTGAGAACCCCCTTAGTCCAGTCTGGACAGGCGGGACAACTGAGGCTCACAGAAGGTAAGGAATCTTCAGGGGCCACCCACTGAGGAGGGGCAGGAGACCCAGCTGGTTCCCAGTGCAGGCCCTTCCCAATGCCAAGAGAGCCTTCTGCATGGGTGACTCCTCAGAAAATAGGAGCAGGGTAACCATGCCCCATGGGAGAGATCACCAAGCCTCACCTCCTCTCCCCCTCCCCCAGACCTACCTCAACCTCCCAAATCCGTTCTCCACCCTGACAAATTTTCCCATCTCCCTGAGCTACCACCATTCCTGTCTCAGGCCCCATGTCCTTCCCCTTGAATGGGCCCAACCCCCAGACTCATTCTCCAGACCTATATCCATTCCCTTGACTCACTTTCAACACCTGGACCTCTCTGTAGTCCCTGTTCTCAGTCCCCATCCTCCTTCCCCTTGCATGGCCTTACACCCAGACTGCCCCTCAGACCCATCTCAACCCCCTTTGTCCATCTCCACCCCCCGATCTAGTTCCTTTCCCTGTTTGAGTGTCCAACACCTCCTTCCTCGGGTGCCTCTCTCTCAGACCTAGAGGAGGGACCCCACTTACCCCTCATCTTGGCCTTGGCCTTGCAGTTCATGCTGAGCCCGGAGTGGCTCTCCCTCTCTTTATGAGGAGCCAGCTCCACCCCAGCAGTAGCTGGCCTCACCCCACCAACCTGCCCCAGGGCCCTATTGTCTGGGCCAAGCAGAGAAGCCCTGCCCTCAAGGCCTGGGTTGTCAGGTGAGATGACCGCAGTGACTCAGTCCCGTCCTCTCTGGCCTCATCTTCTGCATCCCCACCTTCCTCCTGGCCCATCTCCCCTCCTGTGGAAAGCCCCCTTTCCCAGCTCAGACTCCAGCACCTGGGTGCCAATGGGGAGGAGGGACTGTGGGAGCCAGGTAGGCCATCCCAAACCTGCTGGGACCCTCTCCCAGGAATGGGTGAGGACTGAGACTGAGCATCTGGGCTGGTTTGGAAGTCTAGTGTCTGGGCTCCCAGCACATGCCAAAGCTCCTGACTGCTCCCACTAGAGAATGTCCCTGTTCCACTGCTGTCCCACCCTGGAGTGCTCTGCTCCCCTGTGAGTCTACCCACAGCGAGGATTCTTGCCAGGAGCACTGGTGGGAGAATTGTGCCCTCCCCTCCCGTCTTGGGGAAGCTGGGCAGAGGTCTCTGGCCTGCCCCATTCGCAGTGAGGAGTGGTTTTCCCCGCTTCCTCTGGCTCCCCCGGGGCTTCCTAGGCACATGTGTGCTTCTCTGGTACTGGAATTCCTTCCCCCGGGGAATCGGGCCAGGTGTCTGTGGTGCCAAGACTAGCTCTTTGTTCTCAGTGTACAGTGCAGGTGGAGACAGGCTGGCTGGTGAGAGAAGTGGCAGGAAGCATGCACCGAGCCAGCAGCAGGGCCACAGGACTCAGATCCTTGGCGCGAGGGGTAGCATGGGGAAGGACACAAACAACAAAATCTGACAGAACTGGGTTCGAATCCTGCTTTGTCTGCCGTAGCTGTGTCTTAGGACATAGGCTTATACCTCTCTCAGCCTGGATTTCCTAATCTGTAAAATGGGGCAATAATACTTTTCTTGGATTCAGTCCTTCCAAGGATTAAATGAGATGAGGCGTGTGAAGAACCTGGCATAGCACCTTGCACTTGGTAGAGGCCTGAGCTGGTTTCTGTCTTTCTTTTTGAAGATAGGGTTTGATTTGATACCAGACCACACTCGATAGTAATATCTTTAAAATAGAGGTAATTCCTCCACCACAAGCTTGCTAGAAGGACCAAATAAAATGACACATGGAGAGTTACTGTGTAAACTGCTGGGCTTTAGACACAGATCGGAGACTCTCGTATGCGCGCTGCTTCCTTTTATTTTTTGTAATAGCTTTATTGAGATATAAGTCACATACCATACAATTTACCCATTTAAAGTGACATGCTCAATGGTTTTTAGTGTATTCTCAGAGTTGTGCTACTATCACCATAATCAACTTTAAAACATTTTCATCATTTCAAAAAGAAATACTGTACCCTTTAGCCATCACTCCCCATTCTCCTCATCCCCCCAACTGGAGGCAACCACTGTTCTGCTTTCTGTCTCTGGAATTTCTGGACATTTCATAAGAATGGAATCATACAATATATAGTCTTTTGTGGTTGGCTTATTTCACTTGCATGATGTCTTCAAGATTCATCCATGTTGTAGCATGTATCAGTCTTTCATTTCTTTTTATGGCTGAATAATATTCCATTTATTCCATGTTTTGTTTATTCATTCATCAGTTGATGGCCATTTGGGTTTGTCCCTCTTTTTGGCTATTATACACAGTGCTGCTATAAATACTCTTCTACAAGATTTTATGTGGACATAGGTTTTCATTTCTCTTAGGTATATACTTTGGAATGGAATTGCTCATACATGTTAACTCTATGTTTAACCTTTTGAGGAACTGCCAGACTGGTTTCCAAAGTGGCTGCACCATTTTACTTTCCCACCAGCAAGGAATGAGGGCTCCAATTTCTCCTCATCCTTGATGACACTTGTTATTATCTGTGTTTTTGATTATAGCCATCTTAGTGGATGTAAAGTGGTATCTCATTGTGGCTTTGATTTGCATTTCCCTGATGGCTAATGATGTTGAGCATCTTTTCATGTGCTTAATGGAAATTTGTATATCTTCTTTGGAGAAATGTGTATTCAGATCTTTTCCCTTTTTTTCGTTTGGTTATTTGTCTCCTTATTATTGAGTTGTAAGAGTTCTGTATATATTGTAGATACAAGTTCCTTACGAGATATATGCATGTGTATTTGTAAATATTTTCTCCCGTTATGTGGGTTTTCACTTTCTTAATGGTGTTTTTTGAAGCATGGAATTTTAGAATTTCAATGAGGTTCACATTATCTATTTTTTCTTTTATTGCTTGTGCTTTTGGTATCATATCTAAAATCCTATCACCAAATTCAAGGTCGTGAAGATTTCCCCCATGTTTTCTCTTAATAGATTTTATATTTTTAACTCTTATAATTTGGTCATAATTCAGTTAATTTTTGTATTTGGTGTGAGATTAGGGCTCAACTTCATTCTTTTGCAGGTGGCTATCCAGTTGTCCTAGCACCATTTGTTGGAAAGATTATTCTTTCCCCACTGAATCATGTCAAATATCAGTTGACCATGAACACATGGTTTTATTTCCGGACTCTCATACTGTCTTTTTTTTTTTTTTTTATAATTTTATTTATTTATTTTTTCCCCCAAAGCCCCAGTAGATAGCTGTATGTCATAGCTGCACATCCTTCTAGTTGCTGTGTGTGGGACATGGCCTCAGCGTGGCCGGAGAAGCGGTGCGTCGGTGCGCGCCCGGGATCCGAACCCGCGCCGCTAGCAGCGGAGCGCGCGCATAACCACTAAGCCATGGGGCCGGCCCCTCTCATACTGTCTTGATTACCATTTTGTAGTAAGTTTTGAAATTGGGAAGTGTGATCCTTCATATCTTGTTTTTCTTTTTCAATATTGTTTTGTCTCTTCTGAGTCCCTTGACTTTGCATGTGAATTTTAGAATTGGCTTGTCAATTTCTACAATGA
The DNA here is from genome assembly GCF_057802395.1 of Ceratotherium simum simum. Classification (NCBI taxonomy): domain Eukaryota; kingdom Metazoa; phylum Chordata; class Mammalia; order Perissodactyla; family Rhinocerotidae; genus Ceratotherium; species Ceratotherium simum. The sequence continues at coordinate 16,071,124 of NC_141921.1, read as the reverse complement.
AGTCAGCTGGTAGGGGTTGCATTGAATCTACAGATCAATTTGGGAAGTATTGCCCTTTTAAAAATATATTTTGATCCATGAATGTGGGATATTTTTCCATTTATTTAGACATTCTTGAATTATTTCAACAATGTTTTGTAGTTTTCAGAGTATGATTTTTGTACTTTTGTTTTTAAAGAATTGTTTTCTTATTGAGGTGAAGTTCATATAACATAAAATTAACTATTTTAAAGTGTACAATTCAGTGGCACACTCACTGCGTATTCATAGTACATTCACAATGTTGTGCAACTGCCATTTTTATCAAGTTCCAAACATTTTCGTCACCTCAAAAGAAAATAGGCACACACCCTGTACCTGTTAAGCAGTCACTCCTCATTCCTTCCTCCCTGCGTTTCCTGGTCACCAGCAGCCTTCTTTCTTTGTCTATGGGTTTATCTATTCTGGATATTTCATGTAAATGGAATCATACAATATATGACTTTTTGTGTTTGTCTGCCTTCACTTAGCATAATGTTTTGGAGTTTCATCCACACTGTAGCATGTATTAGTACTTCATCATTCCGTTTTATAGTTGAATAATATTCCGTTGTATGTGTATACCATATTTTGTTTATCCATTCATCTATTGATGGACATTTAGATTGTTTCCACTATTTGACTATTGTGAATAGTGCTGCTATGCACATTTGTTTACAAGTATTTAAGCACTTGTTTTCAATTATTTTGGATATTCTGTTAGTTTCCTAGGGCTGCCATAACAAATTAGCACAACAGAAACATGTTCTCTCACAGTTGTAGAGGCTGGAAGTCCTAAATCACAGTGCTGCCACAGCCATGCTCTTTGCAAAGGCTCTAGGGGAGAATCCTTTCTTGCCTCTTCCAGGTTGTGGTGGTTCCAGGTGTTCCTAGGTTTGGGGCTGCCTGACTCCAGTCTCTGCCTCTGTCTTCGTATGGTCTTCCTCTTGTGTGTCTGAGTGTCTTAACTCTCCCTTTGCCTTCTCTTATAAGGACACCATTGAATTAAGTCCCACCATAAAACAGGATGATCCTGTCTCAAGATGTTAAACTTAATTGCATCCGAACAGACCATTTTGCCAAATAAGGTCACATTCACAGGTTCTAGAGGTTAGGACTTGAACATATCTTTTTGGGGGCCACTATTCAACCCACTACAGTCTACCATCTGGCCCCCCAAAATTTGTTTCTGTCTCACATGCAAAACATATTTACACCCAAATTCCCTAAAGTCTAAACCCATTTATAGTATCAACTTAATCCAAGATCTCATCTAAATATTATCAGCTCAGAAGTCCCAAATCTTCTTATCTGAATCAGGTATGGGGAAGACGCGGGGTATGATCTATCCTAGGGCAAAATTCTTCTCCATATGTGGACCTTTGAACCTAGAAAACAAGTTATATGCTTCTAAAATACAATGGTGGGACAGGCATAGGGTAGACATTCCCATTCAAAAAGGGAGAAATTGGAAGAAATAAAGGGATCACAGGTGCCAACCAAGTTTGAAATCCAGCAGGGCAAATTCCACTAGATTTCAAGGCTTGAGGATAAATCTCTGTTGCTTGATTCTCTGCCCTTTTGGGTCCATGGCTGCCCACAGCTCCATCCTCTGGGTCCATGGCTCTGCCCTCTGGACTCAGGTCTCTACCCTCTGGGCCAGGTCTCTGCCCTCTGTTTCTGCTTCATTCTGCTCTGCCTCTGCCCTTAGAATCATTCTTTCCTTTTCCTGAAGGGTAGCACATAGCTGAAGCTAAGTTGCTCTATCAGCCCATTTTCTGCTTTTAGAATTTTGGAAGTCCAATAGCCTCTTCTCATTTTATCCTGTCTCTGTTCTTGTCTCAGTCCATGTTGGCAGTGTTTCTGCTGATATAACATTCTCAAAAACCTTTTGGATCTGCGTATGCCACAGCGGGGGTGCCCATGCCGTTAGACAAGAGGGCCCTCCTCGGATCTTTCCTAGATAACTACATTGTCTATTCCTGGTTTCTGCAGAGATGGTTGCTTGGATCCATGTGTCATACACCTACTCTCTTTAGCAAAAGATTGTACAGCCACACCCTGGCCTTCTCTCCAGAGCATGCTTTCCCCAAAATGAATTTCCTAATTTTAGCATTGTTTTCAATCAGCATTGCCTGAGGATCTCCCAAATCATCATCAGTACTGATTTGTTTTTGCTTAGCACTTGCTTCCTCAATTTATTCTTTACTCTCACATTTTACTATGAGCAACCAGGAAAAGCCAGGCCAGACTTTCAAAAGTTTCCTTGGAAATCTCCTCAGCTAACCATCCAAGTTCATCACTTACAAGTTCTTTTCATCTAACACGAGAACACAATTAAGACAATTTTATGCCAGTTTATAATAAAGATCACTTTTCTTCCAGTTTCTGATAACATGCTCCTCATTTCTTTCTGAGACCTTATGAGATAAGCAACTTTAACACTTGTATTTCTACCAATCATCTCTTGAAGGCAATTAAGGCATTTTCTATCAAACACCTCAAAATTCTTCCAGTATCTACCCATTACCCAATTCCAAGGCCATTTCCACTTTTTTAGGTATTTGTTACAGGAACACCATTTTCCTTTACCAAAATCTGTATTAATTTCCTTGGACTGCCATAACAAATTGCCACAAACTGGGTCATTTAAAAAACCTAAAATTTTCTCTCACAATTGTGGAGGCCAGAAGTCCAAAATCAAGGTGTCAGCTGGAGTAGACTCCCTCCAAAGATTCTCAAGGAGAATCCTTTCTCGTCCCTTCCAGCTTCTGGAGGCTACAGGCATTTCTAGGTTTGGGCTGCATGACTCCAATTTCTGCCTCTGTCTTCACATAGTCTTCTCCTCTGACTCTCAAATCTCCATCTGCTTTTCTCTTATAAGGGCACTTGTTATTGGATTTAGGGCCCAGCTTAAATCCAAGATAATCTCATCTCAAGATTCTTAACATAAATACACCTGCAAAGACCCCTTTTCCAAATAAGGTCACATTAATGGGTTCCAGGAGTTAGGACATACCTTTTTGGAGGCCACTATTCAACCCACTATGGATATATACCCAGGAGTAGAATTGCTGGGTCATATGGTAATTCTATGTTTAACTTTCTGAGAACCACCAAATTATTTTCCACAGTGGCTATACCATTTTGCATTCCTACCAGCAATGTATGAAGGTTCCAATTTCTCCACATTTTTGTCAACATTTGTTATTTTCCTTTTTTAAAAATATAGTTATCCTAGTAGATGTGAAGTGGTATCTCATTGTGGTTTTGATTTGCATTTCCCTAATGATTATCATTGTTGACAATGTTTTCATGTTCTTGTTGGCTCTTTGTATATATTCTTTGAAGAAATGTCTGTTCAAGTGACTTTGCCCAATTTAAAAAATTTTTTTATTGATGTCTTAATAGTTTATAACATTGTGAAATTTTGGTTGTATATTATTGTTTGTCAGTCATCATATAAATGCCTGCCTTCACTCCTTGTGCCCACCTTGTGCCCACCCCCCAACCCTCTTGCCCCTCGTAACCACCATACGGTTCTCTCTGTCCGTGTGTTGGTTTATATTCCACATATGAGTGAAATCATGCAGTATTTGTCTTTCTCTGTCTGGCTTATTATACTTAATGTAATACCCTCCAGGTCCATCCATGTTGTTGCAAATGGGACGATTTTATCTTTTTTTATGGCTGAGTAGTATTCCATTGTATATATATACCACATCTTCTTGATCCAGTCATCAGTTGAGGGACGCTTGTGTTGCTTCCACTTCTTGGCTATAGTGAATAATGCTGCAATGAACATAGGGGTGCATAAGCTTCTTTGAATTGTTGATTTCAAGTTCATTGGGTAGATTCCCAGCAGTGGGATAGCTGGCTCATAGGGTATTTCTATTTTTAGTTTTTTGAGGAATTTTCCTACTGTTTTCCATAGAGGCTACACCACTTTGCATGCCCATCAGTAGTGTGTGAGGGTTCCTGTTTCTCCACAACCTCTCCAACATTTGTTGTTTTTTGCCTTTGTGATTATAGTCATTCTAACGGGTGTAAGGTGATATCTTAGTGTTGTTTTGATTTGTATTTCCCTGATGATTAGTGATGTTGAACGTCTTTTCATGTGCCTATTGGCCATCTGTATATCTTCTTTGGAGAAATGTCTGTTCATTTCCTATGCCCATTTTTTGATCGGGTTGTTTGTTTTTTCTTGTTCAGTTGTGTGATGCCCTTTTTTTTTCAATTGAGTTTTTGTCTATTTGTTGTTGAATTGTAAGAGTTATTTGCATATTCTGGATACTAGACTCTTATCATCTATTTGCAAGTATTTTCTCCCATTCTGTAGGTTGTATTTTAACTTTATTGATAATGTCTTTTGATGTGGAAGAGCTTTTACTTTTGATGAAGTCCAATTTCTTTGTTCTTTTGTTTCTTGTGCTTTTAGTGTAATATCTAAGACCATATTGCCAAATTCAAGGTCATGAAGATTTACCCCTATGTTTTCTTCCAAGAGTTTTATAGTCTTAACTCATGTTTAAGTCATTGGTCCATTTTGAATAATTTTTGTATATGATGTGAGGTATGGATCCAACTTTACCCTTTTGCACATGGATGTCCAGATGTCCCGGCACCGTTTGTTGAAGAGACTGTTGTTTCTTGGCACACTTGTCAAAAATCAATTGGCCATAGGTGTGTGAGTTTAATTCTGAATTCTCAATTCTATTCCATTGGTCTGTCTATCCTTATGCCTGGAACAAAGAGTTCTAATTATTGTAGGTTTGTAGTAAGCTTTGAAATTGAGAAGTGTGAGGCCTCCTACTTTGTCCTTCTTTTGCAAGATTGTTTTAGACATTCAGGGCCTGTTGAAATTTCATATGAATTTGAGGATCAGCTTTAGATTTCTGCAAAAAAAGCTGTGGGATTTTGATAGGAATTGCACTGAATCTGTAGGCTACTTTAGGTAGTATTGCCATCTTAACAATATTAAGTATTCCAATCCACAAACACGGACTGTCTTTCTATTTATTTAGGTCTTCTTTAATTTCTTTCAGCAATGTTTTGTAGATTTCAGTGTACAATTCTTTTACCTCCTTGGTTAAATTTTAAATTTAGTGTGCAAGTCTTTCATCTCCCTGGTAAAACATAGTATAGTACTGGATACTATAATAAATGGTATTGATTTTTCTTAATTTCATTTTTTATTTTTAATTGTTATTGTATAGAAATATAACTGATTTTTGCGCACTGATTTTGTATCCAGCAACATTGCTGAATTAATTTATTAGCTCTAACAGTTTTTTTTGTGTGTGTGAATTCTTTAGAGTTTTCTATATATAAGATCATGTCCTCTGCAAGTGAGGATAGTTTTATCCCTATTTTCCTTTGTAATTTGGATGCCTTTTATTTCTTTTTCTTGCCTAATTGCTCTGACTAGTACTCTCTGTACAATGCTGAATAGAAGTGGCAACAATGGGCATCCTTATTTATTTCTCATCTTAGTGGGGAGGCGTTTCATCTTTCACCATTGAGTATGATGTTAGCTGTGAGTTTTTCATAGATGACCTTTATCAAGCTGAGGAAGTTCCCATCTATTCCTAGTTTAAGTGTTTTTTTTGTGAGGAAGATTATCCCTGAGCTAACATCCATTGCCAATCCTCCTCTTTTTGCTGAGGAAGATTGGCCCCGGGCTAACATCCGTGCCCATCTTCCTCTACTTTACGTGGGACGCCTCCACAGCGTGGCTTGATAAGTGGTGCATAGGTCCGCACCTAGGATCCGAACCTGCAAGCTCTGGGCTGTCAAAGCGGAGCATGCCAACTTAACCACTGCACCGCTGGGCCAGCCCCTTAAGTGTTTTTTTTTTTTAAATCATGAAAGTGTGGTGTATTTTGTCAAATGCTTTTTATGCATCATTTAAGATGATCATGTGGTTTTTTCCCTTCATTCTATTAATTTGGTATATTACATGGATTGATTTTTGTATGATAAACTGTCCTTGAATTTCTGGGATAAATACCAGTTGGTAATGGTATGTAATCCTTTTAACATGCTGCCAGATTTTGTTTGCTATTATTTTTTTTGAGGATTTTTGCATTTATATTCACAAAGGATATTGATCTGTGGTTTTCTTTTTTTTGGTGAGTTTGTCTGACTTTGGTATCAGGGTAATATTGGCCTCATAGAATGATTTAAGAATTGTTCCTTCCTCTTTTATTTTCTTGGAAGAGTTTGAGAAGAAGTGGTGTTGACTCTTTTTAAAAGTGATTGATAGAATTCACCAGTGAAGCCATCTAGTGCTGGGTTTTCATCTGTTAGGGGGTTTTTATTACTGATTCAATTGCTTTACTTGTTATTGGTCTCTTCAGATTTTCTGTTTCTTCTTGAGTCCGTTCAATAGTTCATGTATTTCCAGGAGTTTGTCCACTTCATCTAGCTTATCTAATCTGCTGGCATCCAGTTGTTCATAACATTCCTTTGTAGTCCTTTTTATTTCTGTAAGGTTGATAGTAATGTCCCCAGTTTCATCTCTAATTTTATTAATTCAAGTCTTCTCTATTTTTCTCTTAGTAAATATAGCTAAAAGTTTGTCAGTTTTCTTGATTTTTTCAAAGAACCAACTTTCATTTTTGTTGATTATCTCTGTTGTTTTTCTAGTCTCTGTTTCATTTATCTCTGCTTTAATCTTTATTGTTTCCTTCCTGGCTTTGGCTTTGCTTGGTTTGGGTTGAGTTCACTCTTTTTTTTTCCTTCACCTCCAGTTCTTTGATATGTTAACTTAGTTTATTGATTTAAGCTCTTTCTTCTTTTTTGGCATTTACAATTATAAATTACCCTGAGCACTCCATTAGCTGCATCCCACAAGTTTTGGTATGTTTTGTCTTGATTTTCATTGGTATCAAAGTATTTTCTAATTTCTCTTGTGATTTCTTCTCTGATCCATTGGTTATTTAACAGTGTGTTGCTTAATTTCCACATATTTGTGAGTGTCCCATATTTTTTCTTTTATTTCTAATTTCATTTCATTTTGGTTAGAGAACATACTTTGTATTATTTCTATCCTCTTAAACTTATTGAACTTTTTTATGGCCTAGTATATGGTTTATCCTGGAGAATGTTCCATGTACACTTGAGAAGAATGTGTATTCCGCTGTTGTCAAGTAGAGTCTTCTAAAGTTGTCTGTTAGGTCTAGTTGGCTTATAGTGTTATTCAAGACTTCGATTTGATTGTTGATCTTCTTCCTAGTTTTCTTATCCATTACTGAAGTGGGGTATTGAAGTCTCCACCTATTATTGTTGAGTTTTCTATTTCTCCCTTCATTTATTAAATTTTTTGCTTCATGTATTTTGGTGCTCTCTCTTTTTTTTTTTTGCTGAGAAATATTCACCCTGTGCTAACATCTGCTGCTAATCTTCCTCTTTTTTTGCTTGAGGAAGATTAGCCCTGAAATAACATCTGTGCCAGTCTTTCCTCTATTTTGTATGTGGGACGCTGCCACAGTATGGCTGGTGAGTGATGTAGGGCCACGCCTGGGATCCGAACCTGTGAACCCGGGCCACTGAAGTGGAGCACGCGGAACTTCAACAACTTGGCCCTGGGGACAGCTCCTCTTTTTTGTTTTAAAGTCTATTTTCTATACACAGCGTATAATTGGATCTTGTTTTTTGTTCAGTCTGACAATATCTTCCTTGTATTACATTATTATGTTATTTAATCCATTCACATTTAATCTTATTGTTGATATAGTTGTCTTTGCATCTGCCATTGTACTTTTTGTTTACTGTATTCCTCATGTCTTTATTCTTCCTCTATTCCTCCTTTACTACTTTCTTTTGCACAAGTGATTATTTTCTGATGAAGCATTTAAAATTCTTTAATGACTTTTTAAATTATATTCTTTTCAGTTTTTTGAAAAATTGTTGCTCTAGGGCTTACCATTTACATTTTGTCAGTATTAGCTATAGATTTATACTAGTTTAATTTCAATGATATATAGAAGTGTTACTCCTATATATCTCTATTCCATTTCCCCTATTTTTGTGATATTATTGTTATACATATTACATCTATTAATGTTATAAACCCAATAATACAACTTTTTTTTGTTTGTTTGTTTATTGCAGTAACATTGGTTTATAACATTGTATAAATTTCAGGTGTACACCATTATACTTCTATTTCTGCATAGATTACATCATGTTCACCACCAAAATACTAATTACAACCCATCATCACACACATGTGCCGAATTATCCCTTTCACCCTCCTCCCTCCCCCCTTCTCCTCTGGTAACCACCAATCCAATCTCTGTCTCTATGTGTTTGTTTATTGTTGTTATCATCTACTACTTAATGAAGGAAATCATACGGTATTTGACCTTCTCCCTCTGACTTATTTCACTTTGCATAATACCCTCAATGTCCATCCATGTTGTCACAAATGGCTGGATTTCATTGTTTCTTATGGCTGAGTAGTATTCCATTGTGTATATATACCACATCTTCTTTATCCATTCGTCCCTTGATGGGCACTTAGGTTGCTTCCAAGTCTTGGCTATTGTGAGTAACGCTGCAATGAAGACAGGGGTGCATGTATCTTTACGCATTGGTGTTTTCAAGTTCTTTGGATAAATACCCAGAAGTGGAATAGCTGGATCATACGGTAGTTCTATCCTTGATTTTTTGAGGAATCTCCACACTGTTTTCCACAGTGGCTGCACCAGTTTGCACTCCCACCAGCAGTGTATGAGAGTTCCCTTCTCTCCACATCCTCTCCAACACATGTTGTTTCCTGTCTTGTTAATTATAGCCATTCTGACGGGCGTGAGGTGATATCTCATTATAGTTTTGATTTGCATTTCCCTGATAGTTAATGATTTTGAACATCTTTTCATGTGTCTGTTGGCCATCTGTATATCTTCTTTGGAGAAATGTCTGTTCAGGTCTTTTGCCCATTTTTTAATTGGGTTGGTAGTTTTTTTGTTGTTGAGATGCATGAGTTCTTTATATCTTTTGGAGATTAAGCCCTTATCATATGTATGGTTTGCAAGTATCTTCTCCCAATTGTTAGGTTGTCTTTTCGTTTTGTTGATGGTTTCCTTTGCTGTGCAGAAGCTTTTTAGTTTGATGTAGTCCCATTTGTTTATTTTTTCTGTTGTTTCTCTTGCCTGGTCAGACATGGTGCTTGAAAATATGTTGTTAAGACTGATGTCGAAAAGCGTAATGCCTATGTTTTCTTCTAGAAGTTTCATAGTTTCAGGTCTTACATTCAAGTCTTTAATCCATTTGGAGTTAATTTTTGTGTATGGTGTAAGGTAAGGGTCTACTTTCATTTTTTTGCATGTGGCTATCCAGTTTTCCCAACACCATTTGTTGAAGAGACTTTCTTTTCTCCATTTTATGTTCTTGGCTCCGTTGTCGAAGTTTAGCTGTCCATAGATGTGTGGGTTTATTTCTGGGCTTTCAATTCTATTCCATTGATCTGTGTGTCTGTTTTTGTGCCAGTACCATGCTGTTTTGGTTACTATAGGTTTGTAGTCTATTTTGAAATCAGGGAGTGTGATACCTCCAGCTTTGTTCTTTTTTCTCAGGATTCCTTTAGCTATTCAGGGTCTTTTGTTGTTCCATATAAATTTTAGGATTCTTTGTTCTATTTCTGTGAAAAATGTTGTTGGAACTTTGATAGGGATGCACTGAATCTATAGATGGCTTTAGGAAGTATGGACATCTTAACTATGTTAATTCTTCCAATCCAAGAGCATGGAATACCTTTCCATTTCTTTGTGTCTTCAATTTCTTTCAGCAATGTTTTATATTTTTTGGTGTACAGATCTTTCACCTCTTTGGTTAAGTTTATTCCTAGGTATTTTATTGTTTTTGTTGCAATTGTAAATGGGATTGTATTCTTAATTTCTCTTTCTGCTACTTCGTTGTTAGTATACCAATAATACAACTTTATAATTATTGCTTACTCTCTTTAGTCATTTCCTAAGCCCAATACAGCTCCTATTGGGAGCTGTATTGCTCCTACTCTTCTCCTTTGTGCTGTTATTGGTAAATATGTTTGTATATTTTATAGGCCCAACCATACATTATATATATATAATGTAGTTTTATACAATTGCTTTTTAAATCAGTAAACAGAATAAGAAAAAATATGCATTTATGCTATCTTTTATAATTGCATATACCCTTAATGGTGCTCTTTTTTGGTGTGGATTTGAATTACTGTTTGGGGTTACTTGCTTTCAGCTTAAAGAACTTTCTTTAGTATTTCTTGCAAGGTGGGTCTGCTACCAATATATTCTGTCAGTTTTGTTTATCTGGGAATGTTTTCATTTCACTTTCATTTTTTGAAAGATAGTTTTGCTGGTTATAGGATTCTTGGTTGACAAATTTTTTCTTTGAGCACTTGGAATATGTTATTCCACTGCTTTCTGTTCTCTATTGTTTCTGCTGAGGAGTCAGCTGTTAATATTATTGAGATTCCCTTGTAAGAAACTGGTTGTTTTCTTTTGCTCTTCCCAAGATTTTCTGCTTGTCCTTGATATTTTTACTTTGATGTGTCTGTTTTTGGATCACTTTGTGTTTATTCTGCTTGGAGTTTATTGCACTTCTTAGATGTGTAGATTAGTGTTTTTCATTAAGTTTGAGAAGTTTCTCAGCCATTATTTCTTCAAATAATTTTTCTGCTTCTTTCTCTCTCTCCTCTCTTTATGGCACTCCTATTATATGTTTGTTGGTACACTTAATGGTATTCCATTTTCTCTGAGGCTCTTCTTTGGATTAAATAATCTCTCTCTCTCTATCTTCATGTTTGCTAACTCTTTCTTCTGCTTGATCAGATCTGCTATTGAAACCCTCTACTGAATTTACCATTTCAGAATTTTCACCTCCAGAATTTCCATTTGGTTATTTTATTATAATTTCTATCTCTATAAAAAGATATTGATATTCTTTATAATATATTTGTAATGACCACATTGAAGTCGTTTTCTGTTAAATATGACACCAGGTCACTCTCATAGGCAGCTTCTCTTGTTGTTTATTTTTTATTGTGTGGGTCATACATTCCTATTTTTCTGCATGTCTCATAATTTTTTGTTGAAAACTGGACATTTTAGATAATATGTTTTTGCAACTCTGGGTACTGGTCTCCCTGCTCTGGGGCTTATTATTGTCATTTGCTTGATTGCTTAGTGACTAGCTGGATAATCTTGCTGATTATTTTAATGAAGTATGTCTGCCTTACCCACCCCCCCCGGGCAATTTTAAACCTCTGATCTTGGTCCTCAGGGAGGCACAGCTTTGTGTATGCCCACAGTCATCCTGGGATGATGGTGGTTTTGGCAAGCTCTCTTTGTTCCTTTCTCTGACCACATGCAGCTGTTAAACTCCACTACTTGTCACTTGATTGTTCTATTGTTTTAAACAATATCCTGGGACATAAACTGCTCTACAGTCTAATCCAATTAAATTAGGGCTCCATTGAAGGAAGACTAACTTCTCCACACTCTGTTGCAAATGAAGTCAATTCCTTTAGGAAGACATTTGCAGCTATTAGTAGTTATTTGACTGCTTCTCTCTTAGGAAAAATCTCTCAGTCAGGGCTTTGGAACTGTGGGTGTCCCTGAGTGACACCCCGACTTTAGGAACTGAGCGGTCAGTGGAGGCAGGACAGTAGCCTAATGTCCTCTCAGCTTGCCTCTCTTGGTATGCCTGGACAAGAGTTATTGGGGCTGTAGTATTCTCAGTGGTACTGCACCTAAGGTAGTCATCAATTCCATGAGTCAGGGCTGAAGGGAATAAGGGACCTCTTGACTCACCCAGGACTTAGCCTCATAACAGATAGCTGGCAACGTCCTGCCTCAGGATGAGAAGGGCTGACGTCCTGCTCCTCCCAGGAGGACAGCCATCTGACTAAAAGCTGGGGGAAGAGGTAGCCCTGTGTTCTTGGCTACACCCATCTAGAGTGGAGTTTCTGTCTTGCTGAGCTGGGAGAGGGGAGGGAGGGAGTAGTCTTGGTTCAGATACCACAGACTCTTGCTTTTCTTACTGAATTTTTGTAGATATTCCTGAATGGATGTTCTTTCATTTGTTGTATGCCTTTAGGACCATTTCCAGAGGTTTTAAATGATTGCTTTAAAAGTAATTTTCATGTTTCACTGAGGAGTGAGTCTGTAGAACTCCATACACTGTCATGTTGGAAGTCACTATTCCTCAACTGTAGTAGACTTTTAAAATTTTATACTTAATCACTTTCTCAAAATCATGTCACATTTTGGTTTTCTTCATATTTGGACCCTGATTTTCTTGAGTGGCTTTTAAATTTTCCTAGAGTTTCTAATTTTTTCTTTGAAAAAGAAGAGACAAGGGTCTTTATCTTTTCATTAAGAGTTTTAGGGCCTTTAATCATAGAATTCACTTTTGTTTTGAAGACATTCTTTGTAAAGTCCTTCTTTTCACTTCCTTTCTAAGTCTGATACACAGGTGTTGTCTGGGGATTATTTCCCCACATTTCGGGGATAGTTCCGTTGAGTTTAGAATTTCTTTGGCTCCAACTTCCTTGAATTCATTTTCTGTTATCTGAGGGCAATCTAATCTTTTTTTCAGAAAGTGTGTAGGAGGGATCATAGAAGATCAAGTCCTTGCATTTTTTGAAAATGCCTTCATTTTCTACTGACTTTTTTATTGTTAATTTTCACCTTAATTTTTATTGATATTGATTTGACTGAGTACAGAATTCTACAGTTCAGACACCATTTTCACTAGTAACTAGGAAGACATTTTTTAATTCTTTTGGAATCCAATGTTCCTGTTAAAAAGTCTAATGCTAATTCTGTTTCTTGTCCTTTTGCAAGTAATCTCCCCTCTTCCCCACCCCTAGAAGCATTTAAGGATTTTCTCTTTTTTGTGGGAATTCTGAAATTACACGAAGACATTTTGGATATCAATTTTTTTCAGTCATCTGGTTGGCAGACATGAGCCCTTTGAGTCTGAAGACTTAAGACTTTTGCTAGCTCAGGGAATTATCTTTCTATTTTGTAAAAGTTATTTCTACTTTTCTCCTAGAATTTCTATTAGATTGAATTGGAATCTTTATCTTTTCATCATTTAATTTTTTCCTTATATTTTCCACTTGTTTATAATTTTGTCTAAATCTTGAAAATGACCTTTATATAAATTGAATCATACTGTGTGTGTTCTGCAACTTGCTTTTCTTTTCCTCAACAACATATTTATGAGAGTCATCCATGTTAACACATATGGTTCTAATGCATTCATTTTAAATGTTTTATAAATATATAATGATTTATTTATCCCTTTTCCTTTTAATGGAAATTTGGTTTATTTCCAGTTTTGCTCCATTACGTAAACAGAATTTCTGTGAGTATTCTTGCATAGTCTCCTTGTGCACGTGTATGAGTTTTCCAGAAAATATATCTGAAAGTGGAATTGCTGGACTATAGGGCTTGTCCATCTTCAACTTTATTAGGTAACACCAAATTGTTCTCCAGAGTAGTTGTACCAATTAATATTCCTACCATCAGAGTATCAGAGTTCCTATTTCTTCATATCCTAGCCAATGCTTGGTATTGTCAGTCTCTTCATGTTTGCTAATATGACAGGGATGAAATAATATTTCTTATTGTCTAATTTTGCATTTCCCTGATTATTAGTGAGGCTGAACATATTTTTGTATATTTATTGGTTATTTGAGTTTCTTGTTCTGTGACTTGCTGTTCATATCCTCTACTTATACCTCTATTGGATTTTGTCTTTTGCTTATTGATTTATAGGATTTCTTTGTGTACTTTGGATATTAACTTTTCGTTATAAACATTACAAACACTTTCCCCCAGCCTCAACTTTGACTTTTAACTATTTATGGTGTCCTTTTTCATGTACAACCACTTATTTAATGTAGTCAAATCTATCAATGTTTAAAGAAATCCATCTCTGTGCTATGATCATAAAAATATTATCCTATATTATCTGCATCATAGATTCAACAAACATTTTTTTGAGCATCTATTAAATTCCAGGCATTGTGCTAGGCCTTGGAGAACCAGCAGAAAACAACACAGATAAAAATTCCTGCCCTCATGCAGTCTACAGTCTAATGAGAAGAGACAGATAATAAACCATATCAGTAAGTAAAATACATAGATTGTTAGATGGTGATAATTGCTATAGAGATAAAGAAAACAGTAATGAGGGGCGATAGGGAGTTACAGTGATGGAGTGGTTGACTTTAAATAGGGTGAGTTGGAAAGGCTTCATTGAGAAAGTGACATTTTAGCAAAGATGTGAATGAGGTGAGAGAGAGAGAGCCATGTGCAAATGTTGGGGAAGGAGCTCGCTAGTCAGAGGGAACAGTAAATGCAGTTTCTTAGCTTCTTTGAGGAATAGGAAGGCCAGCATGGCTGCAGCAAAGTGAGTAAGAAGGAGAGTAGGAGATGACTCAGAGAGGTGAGGAGGGCCACATCATGAAGGGCTTGTAGGTTATTTCATTGACTCGATTCTTTCTCTGTGAGAGGGAAAACCACTGAAGCAGTTTAGCAGAGGAGTGACATGATCTGAGTTAAGTTTTAAAAGAACCACTCTAGCTGCCACATGGAGGACAGAGTGCCAAGGGGACAGATGGAAGCAGGAAGCCCAGTCAGGAGGTCTCTGCAGTGATCCAGGTGACAGATGGAGAGTTGATGGTGTTTCGACCAGGGTGGTATTGGACCAGGGTGGTAGTGGTAGACGTTGTGAGCAGTGCCTTCTGGTTGTATTCCAAAGGCAGAGTTGACAGGGTTTGCTGAAGGTTTGTACGCAAGATGAGAGAAAGAAAAAATTCAAAGATGACTCCAGGGTTTCTGACCTGAGCACCCAAAGAGTGGAGTTAATTGATGCAGGAAGGAGTTCAAGGAGCAAGTATGGAGAGAAGATCAGGAGCTAGGTTTTGTACACATTAAGTTTGAGTTGCTTATCTGAGTCCACATAAGTGGACATGTGGAGTAGGCATTTTGATGGATTAGGCTGGAGTTCAGGGGAGACATCCAGGCTGGAGATACAAATTTGGGAGTTGTCAGCATGTAGATAGCATCGAAAAACCATGATCAGGATGGATCATCAAAGGAGTATGAGCAGAGACAGGAGGAGAACAGCTTCCATGAGTGGGCTTAGGAGCATACCACCTTTAAGAGGTAGAGAGATGAGGAAGAATCAGCAAAGGAGATTGAAAAGAAGAACAAGAGTGGTAGGAAAAACCAGGAAAGTGGGCTGCCTGGAATCCAAGTGGAGAAAGTGTTTCAAAGAAGGAGTGATCAGTTATATAAATGCTGTCAGCTAAAGTGAGGACCCAGACTTGACTATTGGTTTAACGACATGAAGGTTTTTGCTGACCTTGAAAAACACAGTTGCAACATAGTGTTGTGGGCGTAGAGCCTGATTACAGTGGGTTCAAGAGAGAAGGAGAGGAGGAATTTGGGACAATAAGTGTGTTAGCTCTTTCGAGGCAAGTTGCTGTAAAGGAGAGCAGAAAAATAGGTAGGTAGTTGCAGGATGAAGTGAAGTCAAAAGAGGTTTTGTTTTTTTTTTTAATAAACTTTTAATATTAGAAGAGCTTTTAATTTACAGAAAAATTACAAAGATAGTATAGAGAGTTCCCATATACGCCATACCTATTATAGCATCTTACATTAGTATGGTACATTTTTGCAATTAATGAACTAATATTGATACATTATTATTAACTGAAGTCCATACTTAATTCAGATTTCCTTAGTTTTTTTCCCCCCAATGTCCTTTTTCTCTTCCAAGATCTGATCCAGGATACCACTCACATTTAGTTGTCACATCTCCTTAGGCTCCTCTAAAATCATAAATTACATCACACTTACAGCTGGGTGTGGAAGCAGCACCCTGTAATTTAACAAATATTTCTGCACCAAAATGTGTAAATGCTCAAACCATGTTAGTTTAGATCAGGTTTTGTCAGGTGTCGTCTCCAAATAAGTTATGAAAGAAATTGATTTTCAGAGATTTTTGTTGTTTTTAGAATTGAGGATGTAAGACTGTAGACCTCTAAATTTATGAATTTTGCATTTATGATCAGAACTGGGATTAGTCTGTGATTTTCTTTTCTTGCTTTGCCCTCATTTAATTTGATATCAAGGGTAAACTCCCTTCATAAAATGAATTGGGTAACTTTCCCTCTGTCTCTATTCTTTGAAACAGAGCGATAGGGATTCTGTCCTTGACGGTTTGGTTAAACTGCCTTGCTGAATGACTCTTTTGGGGGGTGCAGATGGTAAGGGCCTAGAAGATAATCTGAGAAAACGGAGACTTGTCCTCCAGATATTGACATACTACATACTACCACGTGGTAATCAAACAGTATAGTATGAGTGCGAGAATAGACAAGTGAAACAGAACATGTTCTCAAAGGCAGACCCATGCACCTGTGAGAACTTTTATGACAAAGATGGCAGCAAAGATCACTTGGGAAAGGATGGATTATTTAGTTGATGGACTAAATCCTTAACCACCTTACTGCAGAGAAGGAGAGAGGGGTTTTGGAGCAACACAGGGTCAGCAACACTAGAGTCAGACAGAATATATCAATGTACACCCCCCCACCTGGCCTGCCCCCTCCCTCTGACAGTGCTTGTTATCAGGCAGCCCTGGACGAAGCAGATGGAGGAGAAGAAAATGGGTGGTGGGATGGGATAGTTGCAGTAGGGAGGAAGGAGGAGGGACAACAAAATCAGGCTGCTGGCGCACTTTGTTGAAATGGTTGCATATGGCTCTTGGCTGGAAAGGGAGAGAAAGGAAGCTAGAATGAAGCTGATGGTTTTCTGGGGCCTGGAGACGGCTGTCCCTTGTTCAGGAAGAGGAGAGGCTGGAGAGAAGGGGATAATGTTAGATTGTGTTTTGCAGGGATTTTAGAGTCAGAAGTTGCACAGCCCTTAAATCCAGAGGAACCCCTGACAGCCCCCTGGACTGGCAGCCAGCACGAAGGGCCTGAGGCTCTCCAAGCTGTGGGCAGCCCTGGCAGCTGGCCCTCACAATTCCTTCTTGCCCTTGCTCTTCCTCCTCACTCCTGTCTCAAGTGTTTCCAGCTCTGGGCTCTTGTAGCTTTGTCTCCCATTTCCAGCCCTATACTAATCCATTGGACTTGATGACCTATTTGACATTCCTAATTTTTATCCTCACTGCTAGTAAGTGACCCCTTGCTCAGGTGACTTTGACCAAATTATTTAATTTTTCTGAACCTTAAGTTCCTTATTTGCAAAATATGGATAATAACCTTTACCTTAATTGTGAGGACAAAGTATGTAAAAAAGCCAGGACAAGGGTCAAGCTGGGACAGTGATTTCACACTTTGGCACACCCTGTCTGCTCCAAACACGTGGTGGTGATAGAGTATAAAACAACAAACAAACAAACAAAAAAAACCACCATCGTGGTAAAAAAAACACCAATATGTCTCCTTAGACCAGAAAGAATAACACAGAGCAGTGTGTGGGACTGAAGTCACAGGCCCTTGGGGATCTGGATCTGGAGCAGGCAGTGGCAGCTGCTAATTTATCTAGAAATGATATGAGGGGCCAGAGCCAGGCTTAGCCATGAGCCATGGGCTAGGGTGGCTGTCTCCACTTGGAAAAGAAGGCAGAAGAAACTGCTATTGTAGCCTTAAGACCAGGAATGGGCTGGGAAACATCCGAGTATCACTCCAGGGCAGGGACCCCAAACTCCCATTACAGGACCTCCTGGTTGTCTACTGGGGTGAAGCAGAGGTGAGGCACTGTTCTGGATGAGTTAACTACAAAATTACTACATAGGGAGGGGAAAGCAAAGAGGCTGGGAAGTAGGAAATAAAACCAAAATTATTAAGGTTCTCAAATAAAGCTGCCAACCCAAATTACAAAACATGTGAGGAACTCATACCAAGAAGGTCAGTCAATAATATCAATGTGACTCAGAACATGAATTCACTCTGGATGAAAAAAAACTTCTTTAATAGAATAGTTTCTGAAGCTGGCTCTGGTTAAATGGTGTTTATTTTAGAATGCTTTTGAAAAACCTAACCAAGCATAAGCACGGAGCCTGTTCATGATCTGCATAACAAAAGTCCAGAAGTGGGATGGTTCAGGATCAGTCAATTCAGAGATTTCACAGCGTGGAGATTCCGCCGGGGTGACTGTGCGCTGGGGAAAAGGACATAATCAGCTTTTCAGGCATCACTGGACACTGGCTCTGAACTGACACTAATTCCTGGAGATCCAAAATGTCACTGTGGTCGACCAGAGTAGGGGCTGGTGAAGGTTAGGTGATCAATGGAGTTTTAGCTCAGGTCTGGATCACAGTTGGTTCAAGTGGGTCCTTGAACCCCTCCTGTGGTTATTTCTCTAGTTCTAGAATGCATATTCCAGGTTAGACATACTGAAGATCTGGCAGAATCCCCACATTGGATCCCTGACCTGTGAGGTGAGGGCTATTATGGTAGGAGAGGCCAAGTAGAAGACATTAGAACTGCCTTTAACCATAAAAAAGTAAACCAAAAGCAATACCACATTCCTGGAGGGATTGCAGATTAGTGCCACCATCAAGGACTTGAAGGATGCAGGGGTGATGATTCTACCACATCGCCATTCAACTCACCTATTAGGGCTATGCAGAAAAGAGATGGGTCTTGGAGAGTGGATTATTGTAAGCTTAACCAGATGGTGACTCCAATTGCAGCTACATTTCCAGATGTGGTTTCGATGCTTGAGCAGATGAGCACATTCTCTGGTACCTGGTATGTAGACATTGATTTGGCAAATGCTTTTTTCTCAATATCTTTTAGTAAAGACCACCAGAAGTAGTTTGCTTTCAGCTGGCAAGGCCAGTAATACACTTTCACTGTTCCACTTCAGGGGTATATCCACACTCCACCCTATGTCATAATTCAGCCCTCATGGACCTTGATTACCTTTTTCTTCCACAAGACATCACAGTGGTCCATTACATTGATGATATTATGCTACTGGGACCTGGTGAGCAGGAAGTAGCTACTATGCTAGGCATAATGGTAAGATATTTGCATGTCAGAGTGTGGAAATTAAATCCAACAAAAATCCAGGGACCTTCCACCTCAGTGAAATTTCTAGGGGTTCAGTGTTGTGGGGCATGTTGAGATATCCTTTCTAAGGTAAAGGGTAGATTATTGCATCTGGCCCATCCTACCACCAAGAAAAGAGGCACAATGCCTAGTGAGCCTCCTTGGACTTTGGAGGCAACGTATTCCTCATTTGGGTGTAGCAAATGAGGTTGAGCAACCTGAAAAGCCTTTAGTTTTGAGCGAAGCCCAGAACGAGAGAAGGTCTGCAACAGGTCCAGGCTGCCATGCAAGCTCCTCTGCTATTTAGACCATATGATCTAGCAGATCTGATGGTGCTTGAAGTGTCAGTAACAGATAGAGATGTTGTTTGGAGGCTTTGGCAGGACCCTATAGGTGAATCACAGCATAGACCCTTAGGATTTTGGAGCAAAACCTTGCTATCATCTGAGGATAACTACTCTCTTTTTGAGAAACAGCTTTTGGCTTTCTACTGGGTGTTTGTAGAGACTGGACACCTAACCATGAGCCACCAAATTACGGTGTAACCTGAACTCCCATCATGAACTTGATGTTGTTTGACTTACCATATCATACAGTTGGCTTGCAAAGCAGCACTACATCTTCAAATGGAAGTGGTATGTACAAAATTGGACTCTAGCAGTTCCTGAAGGGACAAGTAGTTTGCATGAGCAAGTGGCCCAAATGCCCTACTCCTGCTACGTTACACTCTGTAGTCTGCACCTCTAGTCTCATGGGGAGTTCCCTATGATCAGTTGATGAGGAAGAGAAAACTCGGGCATGGTTTTCAGATGGTTCTGCATGGTATGCAGGCACCACCTGAAAGTGGACAGCTGTACTACTAATGCTCCTTTCTGAGACATCCCTGAAGGTCGGTCATAAAGAGAAATTCTCCGGGGGGACAGAACATCAAGCAGGGTACTTGGTTGTTCATTTTATCTGAAAGGAGAAATGACCAGAGGTGAGAATCTATATAGGTTAAGGGACTGTGGCCAATTGGCCAATGGTTTAGCTGGATGGTCGGGGATTTAAAAGGAACATGATTGGAAAATTGGAGAGAATGAGGTCTGGAGAAGAGGTATGAGGATAGTCCTCTTTGTTTTTTGCTTTTTTTTTTTTTTGTGAGGAAGATTAGCTGTGAGCTAACATCTATTGCCAATCCTCCTCTTTTTGCTGAGTAAGATTGGCCCTGAGCTAACATCTGTGCCTATCTTCCTCCACTTTATATGGGACGCCGCCACAGCATGGCTTGACAAGCGGTGCATCAGTCCACTCCTGGGATCCGAACCTACGGATCCCGGGCCACCACAGTGGAGCATGTGCACTTAACTGCTGCGCCACCAGGCCCGTCCTGTGGATAGTCCTCTTTGAATTGGCAAAATATGTGTTGATATTTGTGTCCCATGTGAATGCTCACCAAGAGTGTCCTCAGCAGAAGAGGATTTTAATAATCAAGTGGATAGGATGATCCAATATGTGGATCCCAGTCAGTCTTTTTCTCTAGTCACTGCTCTCATTGCCCAGTGGACTCATGAACAAAGTGGCCGTGGCAGGGATGGACATTGTGTATGGCCTCAGCAACTTGGACTTTGACTCACCAAGGCCAACCTGGCTGCAAATGAGGCTTGATTTGTTCTTTTTTCCCTCGTTTCTTTGTAGAGAGTTGGTTGTTAACTTGTAACATCACACCACTTGTTAAATCCTAGACTGCCAATTAGTGGCTATAGGACATTTGTCACAATACTACATCTCTACAACTCAGTTTACTCATCTGCAAAATGATGAAGAATAACACTATTTCATAGGGATGTTTTGAATATTAAATCAGTTATTGTAAGTAAAGCACTTAGCAGAATACAGGCACAGAGGAAGGAACACCCTCTGAGGTTTTGCTATTATTCTTATCATTGCCATCATCATTATTACAACCCTATTAACTGAACTATGTGTCCTTTCATTGGCTCACACAAGATTTACAGCCCTGGGGGATGCAAACACCCAGGACTCGAGATACTGAGGGCATGCATTGTCAGGTCCCTGCAATTAACTAATTATTACTGGACAGGTGGACAGCTTTTTCTTCAACTCCCTAGAGAACAAAGCAGAAGAGGGAGCCTGGGGACAATGGAATGGGCACATGGATGGGAGGCAATATATGGGGTTCTAGTCGCCTACACTAACTCATGTAGGCCAATGACTTTCCTTCTCTAGGTTTTCATTTTCATGGCTGTGAAGAGGACTAGGGAGCTGGGCACGGTGACCTTGAATTCCCCTTCAGACTCAGAGAGCAGTGAAGTAACCAAAACTAGTGTCAATGACTCCCAGAGGACAGAGCCCAAGACAAGTGCTCAGTAAGTATCTCTGATCATCATTGTCATCATCTATAAAACGGGGACCATAACGCCTCCCTCACAGGAGTGCTCGGAGGACCTGGTGAGAAAATACATGCGAAAGTGCTTAGTAAACTGTGAAGTTCTGTGGGGATGTCCTGAAGGACCGTTAAGATGATCTTGATCATTAGTATCATAACCACCTCCTGCCACTCCTTTCAGCTCCCTCCCCAGACACAAACCCAGGAAACTTTCTGGGGCATCTTATTGTCTTAGCAAATGAGAGCTAATTACCACAGGGTCCCTCCCAGAGGCCTTCTCCACCTGGGGCCAATCAGAGAGTCCCAGGTTGTCAGGACTGCTGCAGCCCTGCTTTACCCTTCTCATGAGGCTACCTGTTCTCCTTGAGGCCAGTGGGTCCACTTGGCTCAGAATTAAGCATCCAGGGTCCAGTCTTCTCCCTCATGCCAACCCCTGGGCAGGCCCCCACCCCACTAGTGATCATCACCAGCTCTCAGGACAGCAGGAGGGATTTCTGTTAGAGTTCAGGTGTAGCCATTAGTTTAGATTTAAGCCCTGAAGCCTATGATGCTGTGGACACAGCCCCAGCCCAAGAGACAAGTGCCAGGGTTCTGGTGCTGGCTCTACCACTGTCGGGCTGCATGGTCTTGGCCAAATCCCTTAGCTCTTCCTGGTCACATTACATTTACTTGGGAAATGGAGGGTGGGCCATGTTTGGCAATCTTTAAGTAATTCTGTCACTTAAAAAATCAAGGTGGCCTGAGTTTCATCCTGTGTATGATCCTATATTGCTTCTGACCTTGGGCAAGACACTGCACCTCTCTGGGCCTCAGTTTCTTCACCCACCCAATGGGGAGATGAATTCCTGCCTGGACTACCTCTTCAGAGCTGAAGTGAGGGTCTGTGACATATGTGGGAAGAGGTAGGGCTTGGCTCAGGGCAAGGGATGGTTATTTCCACTATGGTTCTGAGGAAAAGGACTGACAAGGCAGGTTTTCATCTGTCTTGAGTTCTGGGCCCAAACTCCTCCTCCTCCCTGAATCTCTGGGCCCATCATGGTAGGCTGGAGGAAGTGTGTGCATGTGTGTCTGTGTTTGTGTGTGGGTGATTGGGGTACAGGTGAAGACTCCCATAGGGCAGTCCTCTGATACTGTAGCTGAGTCTGAGGAAGAGCTGAGGGTTGGAGGGAACCTTGGGATCACAGTCCTGCTTTGCCCCTCACAAGGAACCATGAAGTACCCAGATAGAATCCTCTGGTACTCCTAACCCCAGAGAAAGTTCAGGGACATGCAGTGGATCAAGCTCCAGAGATGCTGTGCAGGAGGGAATATGTCTCCTCCCTGCCAGGTGTGATTTGAGGAAGGTGGAGCGGGAGAGGAGATCAGGAAGTAGACACAGGATGAGATTGACCTTAATTTAAGTGCCTATTCTGTGCCAAGCATTGGGCTCAAACACCATGTATGCCTTCTCCAGATCTGAGTCATAACACTGTGAGAGAAATAAAAGTATACCCCACTGTAGAGAAGTGGAAACTGAAGTTTGCCTCAGAAGACACAGCCATGTGGGGTAGCAGTAGACCCTGTTCGTATCTGGGCTTCTTCGTTTACCAGCCATGTGACCTTAAGCAAGTCCCTTACTCTGATACTGTTTTCTCGTCTGTCAAATCCCTGCCTCCCAAGGCTGGAGTAGTGCCTGTGCAAAGTGGGCTCTGAGTGCCCTGGGCTTTTGTCCCTCAAGATGAGAGTCAGTGGGACCTGGGAGGTGCTTCTGCTTCCCGAACAGCCAAATTGCAGAGCTGGTCTGCTACATGGTCTGCATCAGAAGGCCTCACCCATGGCCTACCCTGCTGAGGTTTTTGGGGAGGCTGGCAAAGGTCCAGAGGGAAGGGAAGAAAGGGCCAGAGACTCCATCAGGCTGTCTGGGATCCTCCGTCAGGGCCAGGCAGGGAGGACTGGGCTGAGAAGGACTGGGCTGCTGGGCTGTGCCTCTCCTGGATGACAGCTCCACCAATAGCAGAGCAGGATGCCTCCAGCACTGAACTGTCCTGAGATGTCTGGATTCTCAGGACTCAGGACTGGGAGCAATGGTGTGCTGGTAAATGTCTGGCAACCAGTCCTGGAAGGGGAGGGAGGGGTTCCGATTTGTATTATTTGCCATTTCTGCGGTGTAAATACATGCATCATGGCCAATTTCAAGCTAGCAACATGTTGTCATGGAACCTGGAGGTGGAAAGAGATGTACAGAGCACACCATTATAGAATATTTCCACTATACAAATCCAGTGGATACAAACAACTTCTTCCAGGTTACAGATATCTACATTTTAGTAGTAGGATAATTAGGATGTGAAGAGTTTTTGTTATTGACCTTTTGTTTTCATTTTATAAACTGATTTTTCTTTTCTTTTCCCCCCCAAATTGTTGAGATATAATTGACATACAACATTGTGTAAGTTTAAGGTGTACAATGTGATTTGATGAATTAATACACGTATATACTGTGAAACATTTACCACAATAAGGTTAGTTAACACATCCTTCACCTCACATAATTACCATTTTGTTGTTGTTGTTATGGTGAGAACATTAAAGCTTACCCTCATAACAACTTTCAAGTGTATAATACTTGAAAGTGGTGACTATAGTCACCATGCTGTACGTTAGATCCCCAGAACTTATTTATCTTATTACTGAGAGTTTGTACCCTTTGACCAACATCTCCCCATTTTTCCCACCCCCTAGTCCCTGGTAACCACCATTATACTCTGTTTCTGTGAGTTCAATGTTTTTAGGTTCCACATGTAAGTGAGATCATACAGTATTTGTCTTTCTCTGACGTATTTCACTTAGCACAGTGCTTTCAAGGTGCATTGATCTTTGTTTTTAATGTCATTTATTTAACTGTAGTTTATATGATTTAACTTTAATAATGACCTTGTTTAACAACCACCTCACAACATTTCTGAAGAGTCCACAATTGGCTCTGGTGACCTGTAGCTGACTAGGAGGGACCTCAGAACTCAACTTTCTGTTTCTGAATAGATGGGGAACCGAGGCCCAGACAGAAGGCAGGGATGGGAACTCATAGTCATAGAAGGCATGGCCAGGATTTGTGCCAGGGCTTTCAACACACTATCTCATTTAATTCTCCCGGAAACCCCAGAAAGTTGGGGTTATTAAGAGATTATTATTATAATTTTACAGAGGAGAAAACTGAGACAGAATAACAGCAAGTTTAAGAGAACAGATCTTGATAGATCTTAATAGATCTTGATAGATCTATTAAGATAGATCTATCTTAATAGATCTTGATAGATCCTGATTCAAATTCTGGTTCTGCACTTAGAAGATATGAGCCCTTGGGCGACTTCCTCACTCCACTGGGCCTCAACTTCCTTGTGTGTAACATGGGACTGATACTACTTAGTTTCCAGATGCTGTTTGCCAGGACCTGGTTCAAGACCTGGTGTAAGGTAGGTGCTCCACGGTCAACTCGTCATTATCATCAGAGAGGCTGATTTTGTCCAAGGGATTATACTAGTGGGGAATGGAGGAGGATTTTGATTTGCCCAAGGTAGTTCAGTGAGGAATAGGAGTGTGACACAAACATGGTCTAATTGACAAGTTGGGGCATGGGGATTTGGGAAGTAAGAGGGGAATCAGAATGAAGCCTTCAGTTCTCGACATTTCTACAAGGTGACTAGGTGCCAACCTCTCTCCCTGGGGCTAGTCATATCCCCTAGAAGGCTGGAAAAGGAAATAGACAGATCATTACCCCTCCCTGCCCACCCTGGTATGGTTTGCTTCTGCTCTGTCCCCAAGGGCCTCTTACTTGTGGGATTCTTATTGACAACATTCAAGGAATTCCATCTTGGCATCCCCACCAGGGACAGGGACGGTGGTGGCAGGAGACAGAGGGATGGCCTTTCCCTATTTTCCCAGGAAAGCCTGGTGAAGAGGCAGGACCATAAAGCCTCAGCAGCTTGGTCCACTGGGAGGAACTTGGGATGGCCAAGGATCCCTCTGTCACACCCAAGGACCTGACAAGCACGGCCTTCAGGAGTCCAGGCTGATCTAGCTGGCTGTAGAGAGCTGCATGATGAAGATAAGGCAGGGGCTTCAGCCTCCGACCTCTCAAACCTAGGGCTTTTCTGGAGACTGGTTTGCCTGGAATCCTGGCTCCCTGGACTCCATTGCCCAGGGCACTTCCTCTTGGGTCCCTTTCCTTTAAGAGCAAGTGACAGCCTCTCTCTGACTTGTTCTGTGGGTACGTGAGATGTGACATGGTTGCTGGGCTTGGGGCTGTGGGTGGGATCCTGGCATCTGTGGGACCTGGAGGTTAGAAGTAGCCAGGTTACCTAGTCCCTGGGTCCTCTCTGTTCCTAGCCCCCAGCATACCTCAAGCCCCCTTTGCTTGTTTCCCAGTGTTCTTTCCTCACCACCTCATATCTCAGTCTCCATTCCTTCCTTCTTTCTACACCCTCCTTCCTTCTTTCATTGGTTCCTGTAGTAAATATTTATTGGTAGTTCCTCTGTGTCAAGCCATGGTGCTAGAAACAGAAATGAAAAATACATTTCCTGAGCTCATGGATCTCCAAGTCTAGCTGAGAGACATATCTGTGAAAGGACAATGATGGTTGTCTTAGGGGAAGCCCGCAACGATGACAGAGGTTACTGTGATGGTTAGGACCCACCCGCCATGCTCTCTAGAGGCCTGGGCTGTTGTATATTAAGACAGACACTGCTGGGCTGACAGAATCTTAGAAGACTCTTTTTTTTTTTTTTAAACTAAATGATGTCTCCTATCCCGTGGAAATCAAGTTTGACTCAGAGAGAAGCTTTTACAAAGATTTACTAAGTTCCAGAATAGTAGTAATTTCCCAAGTCTCCGTCCATCAATTCCCTCTGCTTCCAATGCAACCCCATGGCATCTCACATCTAAGTGAGGGGAGTAGATACAGGGAACTTTATCATGAGACAAAGTTTGTGGCTGCTGCTTTAGCTCTTTGTCCTAGAAGCATTCTGATCCTGTCTAGTCTGGTGGCCATACCTCATAGGCCATGATTCTGTAGTATCTTGTGCCAAATCTCAGGACCTCAAATTGATGTGCAGGTCGGGAAGTTTGCATTCTTCACCCTTCCCAGTTAGTGCCTGTTTGCTGGAAGCAGGAGAAGATAATGATTAAGAGTTGGCTCTGAAGCCAGACTGCCTTGGTTCAAATCCTAGATCCACCACACAAACCATGTAATTTGGAACAAATCACTTACTTTCTCTGTGCCTTAGTGTTTTCATCTGTACAATGGAGGGAATAGTACTTACTTCATGAGTTATCTTGTGAGGTATGAGATAAAGTTATTTACCTACCTTGTGAGGATGAGATAAAGTTAGTGTAACAGTGCCTGGCACCCAGAAGCTATTATTGTTATTGAAAGGGAGGTTGTAAACTTGCCCAAATATCTATACTTATTACAGATATTCCAACTCAACTAGTGGGAATTAAGTTAACAGGAGAGGGAGAAAGTTTTCCCAAGATATTAGATCTTAAGCTTTATATCAGAACTCTCTAGGATTACTAAGATTATAACTTGCTGTTAAGCACAGGGGGCTGCTGAAGTGGAGTGTGTGAACTCAAACAGTACGCCACTGGGCTGGTCCCCAGATTTATTAATTTTTAGCAATTTGTCACATTGTTGTTATTATAATTTCCAGAACTATTTGAGAGTAATTTGCAAATATCATGTTCCTTTGCCCCTTAACACTTCAGTGAATAGTTCCTAAGATATAAGAGAATAAGGATATTCTCTTTTATAGTAGTTATAAAATTCAGGAAATTTAACATTGATACATTAATCTGATCTAATGTAATTAATATTCCAATTTTATCAGTTATCACAATAATGTTACTAATAACATCTCCCCCTGCAGGATTACGAATTGCATTAGTTGTTATGTTTTTTCAGTCTCCTTGCATCTATTACAGATTCTCAGCCTTTCTTTGTCTTTCATGATATAGACAGTTTTTGAAGATTAGTTATTTTATAGTTTATTTTATAAGTTATTTTATAGAATCTTCCTCAATTTAGGTTTCTTTGATGATTCCTCATGATTAGATTCAGCTTTTGCATTTTGGGCTGAAATAATAGACAGATGATATATTGTTAGGCTTTCACACATGGAGACACATTGTGTCTATCTGCTCCTTATTGGTGATTTTAACTGTAATCAATTAAGATGTTGTCCCCTTGCTCCACTGATAGCTACTACTTTTTACTATTGTAATTAATCAATACTTTATGGATAGATAGCTTATAACTATGCAACATTTTGTTCCTTATCAAACTCACCTACCATAGATTTAGCATCTATATCAGTCAGAATTCTATCAGGAGACAGAACACACCAGTAATGTGAACAGGGAACATTTAATATAAGAATCGTTAAGTAGTTAAAGGTATATAACTTAGTACTAAAAGGGGTAAAAGAAGACTCGAAGAGATCCAGAAGTAGCAAGTGGAAAAAAAGCAGATAGTGCCTCATGGCTGAAGGAGAGTACACATTCAAGGGACTAAGGGTTTAGGAGGTACCTCCCTCCCTCTCCCTGCTCCTGACACTGCCCCCCTCCCCCCAAAAAAACGACAGAGTTCAGACTTTCTTGAAGAGAGTATGATTACCACAGGAATACGTAGTCTGCCACTGGTGTGCACTGGCCAGAGCTCACATGGAAGTGGCCACTGGGTGGGGAGAGTGTGGCCTGAGTGTGTGGCTAGGGCTGGTCTGTAGAAGTGGCCTGCCAGGTGGAAAAAGAGTGGCCTGCCAGGTGGAGAATCCAGAGTCGCCATGAGAGCAGCCTTCTGGGTGGGGAGAATGTGGCCTGTGTGTGTGTGACTGTAGTTGGTCTATTGAGGTCAGCTGAAGTGAGTGCTACTGGTCCTTCTGCACATCAGCCCATTGGCTCTCAAGCTGAATAACTGAGGAAGGAGGACTGAAGCCCCAACATAAGTACCTTCCTGCTATCACATCACAGTGCCCCTCTTGCGCCCTCTGTTGACAAAGCCTCACATTATCAGCTGGCAAAGGAGAAATGTTTACAGGGTGAGGAGAGGCTTGGAGCACATCCAGACGAATGGTCTCTAAGGCAGAGGGGAGTCCACCTCTAAAGGTTTAAGGGCTGGAGCTGACTTGGTGTAAATTGATTGTTGCTAGACATGCGAGTGACCAGTTTGTCCACTGATGGGGGGGGGAGTAAGACTGGGGAGATTGCATAGAAGCATTTTACTGTTATTTATTATTTTAAGGCATTGTGTTAGATGCTTCTTATGTATTGCCTCTACTCCTTGTAGAAAACCTGAGACATGAGTATTATTAGCCACATTTTACAGATGAGGAGTCTGAGGCTCAGAGAGATTAAGTAACTTGTTCAAGTCAGCAAATGAGTAGTGGGGCCAGAATTAAAATCCTAGCTTGTCTGCCTCCAGGGCTGACATTCTTGCTAGAGTGTCATACTTTAGATGACATTGAAATGCATGTGATTCTCCTATAGGCCCCACCACGTGGATGCCTCCAGGGCAGAACCAAAGCTGGGTTTCTGAATTTATCCTGCTTCGCTTCTCCAGCGACCCCATGTCCAACAGGATCCTCTTCATTGCCTTCCTTCTCCTCTACCTGAGCTCTGTCTTGGGCAATTGGCTCATCATCACCCTGATCTGCCTGGACGTGCATCTCCACACTCCCGTGTACTTCTTCCTCTGTATCCTCTCCCTGCAAGATATGGGCTCCATCACCACCACCATGCCCCAGATGTTGGTGCATCTTGCTCACTCTCAGACCATCTCCTTTGCTGGCTGTTGGCTGCAGAGGTATGTGTTTTGTGCTCTGGGCCTGACTGAGTGCATGTCTTATGTCCGATATGTGGCCATCTGCTACCCACTACATTATACTGTCATCCTCAGCTGGGGCCTGTGCACACAGCTGGCAGCTTGGACCTGAGCCTGTGGTTTCTTCTTCTCTCTGATCCATACTTTTCTCACCATGAGTCTGCCATACTGTGGGCCCGATATGGTCAACCACTACTTCTGTGAAGACCCCTCAGTTCAAAGCTTGGCTTGCATGGATACCCATCTCATTGAGATGGCGGACCTGGTCATCAGTGTCTTCCTGAATGTACTCTCCTTCCTTCTGACCTCCTACATCCGTATTGCCTAGGCCATTCTCAAGATCAAGTCCAGGCAGGACTGCTGCAAGGCTTTCTCTACCTGTGCTTTCCACCTGACTGTGGTCACTCTCTTCTATGCTCCAGCCACCTACATCTACGTAAGGCCCAACTCCAGCTATTCCCCTGAGCGAGACAAGCAGATCTCACTCTTTCATAATGTCTTCACTGCCCTGCTCAATCCTGTGGTCTACAGTCTGAGGAAAAAGGACATCAAGGAGGCTCTTCTCAAAGCGACGGGGCGTGGTAAGGAGGCCTGGTGAACTAGGAGACAGGAGGGGCCTGGAGTGGAATGTCCAGTGCTGAGGAAAGGGACAGCATCTATAATGTATGCAACCAACATTGTGCATTTGAACCAACATAGTACTTGGTCAGTGGAACAAGTATGGTAGATGAAACCAACACTACCTTCATCAGCTTGCTACACTGTCGTGCAGTGACAAACAACTCCATAATCAGTGGCTTACAACAGCAAAAGTTCATTTATTGCTCATGTTCCATGTCAGTTGTAGGTGGACTATGGACTTCTGTCGTTTGATCTTGGATCCAATCTGAAGAAGGAGGCCCTATCTGCAACAGGCCATTCTTATGACAGAGAGAAAGGAACAATGGCAAAAATACATGATGACTCTTAAAGCTTCTGTTCAGAAGTGACACACATCTCATTGCTTCAATCTTATTGGCCAAAGTAAGTCATATGGTCAAGCCTGATGGCAACAGGGAAGGAAGTATTTTCTTTCCACAAAAAAGTAATGCAAGTCACATGGCAATGGGTATGGATGTATAATCCCTCTGTAGTGAGAGCAACAAATAATGAGGGTGATAATATAACCTACCATAATGGCAGTGGAACCAATAAAATACATGTAACCAACATGAAACTTAGTAACTATAAGTGACTTGGTACATGGACACAGTAGAGGGCCAAGGTGATATAGGCAATCAAAGTGGTACATGTAAACAATAAATATCTGTAGCCAACATTGAAAATTAAGCCAATGGCATATGCAACCAATGCAGCCCACAGACCTGACTTGGTGCATGGAACCAGTGTGGCTCATGGGACTAACATAGTATACTCTGCATTGTGTTGTGGAAGGACACAGAACCTGACATTAAGTGACCTGGGTTCTAGTCCTAAACTTGCTAACTTGTTTTGTGGCTTTGGGCAATTTACTTCCTTTCTCTGGATCTTACTTTACTCACATATAAAACAAACACCTTAAATTTAATGGTCTCCAAGACCTCTGTGTCTCTAAATTCTGTGCCACAGTAGGTGGAGTGCATGAAACTCAGATGCAATAAAGTTGTGAATCCTCCGTGAACAATTAGATGAATAAGGAAACCATAGAAGAATAAAAGTTACAGCATGCGTGTGGCCCATTTGTAAACCATAATGGGAAGGACACATAGCAGTGACTCTTATTCTTTCAAGGGATCTAAATGACATATGAGGCTCTCTAAGGATCCTGGCACAGAGCCTCAGAGTTAGCATAGACATCCAGCTTCCTTTCAGGCCTCACGGTGGCCCAGAGGTCTTGGGAAATGAGTTAATTCGGTCCCAGTATTTCTTGAGCATCCATTAAGGCCCAGCCAGTATCGGGCCCTTTGGAAACCAAGACAGACATGTGGAGAGATTTATAGTCATGAAACTATAATACCACAACCCAAGAAGATGCCATAGTGACGAGTGGGGCTGATGACATCATGGGAGTGAGGTTCTCAGTGGGTGCCAGACACAGAGAACTAGGCTACACCTCACCCCACTCCCATCCACCACTTTGTACCTCAGCACTTTGTAAGCTCTTCAGAGCTTGGAGTCAGGGAGAGGGGGAGGGAAACCTCAAGAAGATTAATGTTATTTCTCCCACCAGTGGAGTGATAGCTTGAAATAGAAATTAAGTTCAGTTAGTGAAACATGACATTGCAGAACTCTCAGGAAACAAACAGAGTTCTGTGATAGAGAAAAATGGAAGAGGGAAGCCTACTTACCAAGAGCTGACAAGTAAGGCCTTGGTGAGGTATTAAGATTTAGCTGATGAGAGAGCTGCAGATGAGAAAGAGTCATCGATGCAAAGAGCCAGGAGAAGGGCATTTCAGGCAAGGGGTCACCAGGTATGCAGGCACCAAGTCAGAAAAGGACTTTGCATTGTTTGCAGAGAAGGCGCTCATGGTCACAATACAGTGAGCAGGGGAAGTAGAGGTAACATTGAAAGATAGGCAAAGGACAGTCCTAACAAGCCATGTAAGATGTTTTGCTTTATGCTAAGTGCAGTGGGAATGCTTGGATTCTTATTGGAGGAGTGGTGCAGTTTTAGGGATGATCATCAAGTTCTACGGTGGGTGTGACTTGATGTGACTGGAAAGGAGGTGGGAGAAAAGGTGATGAGAATGTCAGGGAGTCACAGGCCGGGAGTGAAAATAAAGAACCTCC
Organism: Ceratotherium simum simum; assembly: GCF_057802395.1. Lineage (NCBI taxonomy): Eukaryota > Metazoa > Chordata > Mammalia > Perissodactyla > Rhinocerotidae > Ceratotherium > Ceratotherium simum. Next base: position 16,039,008 of record NC_141921.1, on the reverse strand, counting down.
CTTTTATAGAGCTGCAGGGGATGTGGTGTGCCCAGGGAGAATTCTGGGTGGAGGATATTGGGAGGGGCAGTTGCTGATGATGGGGCTGAAGCTGAGATGACAGAGGGAGAGCTGGGGAAAGGGAGAAGGAGGGATTTGGGCAAGTGGGTGCATGAGCAGAGGGATTCATGAGAAATGGGAGTCTGGGAATAGTGAATGACTAGAGAGTTCTGACCTTCTGATGGGATAGAGATTTTGTCTCTAGCACTTAGGTGCAAATTTGGGTGCTGGTATGGTCCTAAACCATTTACTCAGAGATGTAACAGGGCTGTGTTAGGCAGGGGATTTGGGTGGGTGAGTACAGCTGCACCAGTGGGCTCCAGTACCTGGTATGACAGTTCCATAGGATTTTCAGGCAGAAAGTGAAGAGTCCCATGAACTGTGGGGGTGTTCCCTCCCCCATCTGCGGAGAGGAAAAGCAGCTATGTGGCTGGTTGAGGGGAGTTACCAACTGATGACAGCTTCCTGCTTCTGGCTTTGTGGGGAAGGGGGCTGCCTAGATAATGGAGGAGGAGTCTTCCTGGCTGTTGGAGTTCCCTTCAAGGTGGGAAGGTGGGGAGCCAACCTGGTGGCTCTTCTGCAGCTAGAGAGTCAGAGGCCAGGGTGGTAGAGAGGTGAGTCTTATGGCTAAAGTGTGATGAGGTTTTATTTGTCTCTGTCCTAGGACAGATTGTAACAGAGATTATCATTCAGGATGATAATAGATTTTATCTTAAAGATGATGAGCAACCTATATTTTTGAGCACCTGGGGTTAGGGATGTGGTGGATGAGAGATGGTGACACAGTATTTTCAGAAGAATGGCTTGGGAGAACTTATGAGGGGGTTGGATTGAAGAGGACCACCAAGAGGGGGAGACCTGGGTGTCATTTGTGAAAGTGCTGGACTCAGATGGCGGCAGTGAGTGGGGAGGGCTGAACGATATGATAAGGAAAGAAGCAAGAGCACTTGATGGCTTGGATGTATTGGTGGAGGAGGGAGAATCAAGGAAGCTATTGAGGTTTTAAGCCAGCTTGACCACTGTCGCTGCCTCTCTACAGTTCACTGGTGGGGGCCAGTCAATTGTCAGCTGTCCTTCACTGATCCCCAGCACTGCTGAGAGAAGTCACAGACCCTGTCCTCATGGAATCAGCACAGTTCATAGAAAGCAGATGTGTATTTATGGGTAGGTTTAAAAATTATTGTTGTTAAATAAATTCTCTGTTAATTTGAGTCTCATTCAGGTGTTTTTTTGTTTTTTACGCCCCCATGCCCCCCAACATTTCCTTGAAGAAAGAAAATGGGGGCAGGGTGGGTCATCGCTGCCTAAGTCCTATGGGACAGAGGCCAGCCATTTGGGGAGATAGTTTGGCACTAAGCTGAAATATCTGCCTCTCCAAATTCTACTCCCTTTTGTCTCATTTCTCCACTAATGATCTCAGAGTTTCCGCATGAGCAGATTGGTAAGAGCACTCTACCACTTATTAGCTGTTTGTTCTTGTGCAAGAAACTTAAGTTCCCCAAATCTGTTTTCTCCTTTAAGAATGAATGTTATTGTAAATTGCTGAAAAATAAGAAATATTTAAAAATCACAAGACTACATTGCAGAGTTCTGTGCAAATAAATTTGGAAATTTAGATGAAATGGATAATTTCTTAGGGAAATACAGATTACCAAAATGAATCCTTTTAAAGATAGAAAGTTTAAACTGACTAATTTTCATAGGGGAATGAGAAAATAAGAGAAAGTTATTAAATAACTACCCCACAACAAGATTGAAAGACTGGTGACTAGACAGTTTGAGGAGCGGGGAGACGTGTGGATGGCATTCTCAGAATGCACACAGACTATGTGTGTCCCATATGAATGTCCACAAAATGGCATCAGCTGCAGAGGAAACTCAAATTGGGTGGACACAATGACACACTCTGTGGATGTCCATCAGCCTCTTTCCCCAGACATTCGTTCAGTGGGCACATGAGCAAAATGGCCCTGGTAGCAGGGATGGAGGCTATACACACGGGCTCAACAATATGGATTTCCCCTTGCCAAGGCTGACCTGGATCCCACTTCTGATGAGTGCCTCATCTGCAAATAGCGGAGACCAGCTGTATGGCGCTATTCCCCAGGAGAACAGCCTGCCAGCTGTGGCACTTTGATTATGTTGGACCTCTTCCACCATGGAGGAGACAAAGGTTTGTCCTTACAGGAATAGATACAGATTGTAGATATGGATTTGCTTTCCCTGCCTGTAAAGCTTTTGCTAGCCTCCCTGTATGTGAATTCACAGAGCACCTAATCCACCATCAAGGCACTCCACACAGCATTGCATCGGATGAAGGAACTCATTTCACAGACAGGAAAGAGCAGCTATGGGCTCATGATTATAGAATCAAATGGCCTTACCATATACTCCATAACCCAGAAGCAGCTGGCCTAATTGAAAGGTGGAATGGCTTATTAAAGACTCATTTATGGCTATGACTGGGCAACAACACCTTGAAAGAACAAGACCCTATGTTACATGCTCCTTTAAAGTGAGCATGATGTTAAGCAGTTTATGCTTTGAATCAGAGATCATTGTGTGACACTGTTTCCCCCATAGCTAGAATGCCTGGATCCTGGAATCAAGATGTGAAAGTGTCAGTGGATCCTCTCACTATTATATCCAATAACTCACTCCCAGAATATTTATTCCATCTCCCAGCAATTGTGAGCTCTGCTAGCTTGGAGATCTCAGTCCCCCAGTAGGGAATGTTTCCACCAGTGGACAAAACAATGGTCCCACTGAATTGCAGGATGAGACTTCAATCTGGCTAGTTTGCTCCTTATGCCATTGAACTAACAGGCAAAATAAAGAGCCAATCTACTGGCCGGAATGATAAAGCCTGATTACTCAGTGAAATTGGGGTACTACTGCACAGTTGAGGCAAGGAGGACTCAGAACTCACAGGATTCTCTGGGGGCAATTCTTAGTACTTCCATGCCCAATAGTAACGGTTAATGGAACACTATAGGTACCCCAAAACAAGCAGGGTGGCTGATGACCCAGACCCTTCAGTAATGAAAGTTTGGGTAAATCATCCAGAGAAGCTGAAGTTCTGACTGAGGGCAAGGGAAATATGGAATGGGAGATTGAAGAAGAAAGCCATAGGTATTGATTATGATGTCATGGCCAATTACAGAAACTAGGACTATAGTCGCTCTGCATATTTCTCTATGTGTGTACATGCGCATGTTTATTTGTACACAATAATCATTCTCTTATTTCTTATTACCATTTAAAAAATTATTTTGTCCATATGTTATTAGAAGTTAACTTTATAATATTGTCTTGATGTAACAGAATATTCAGTGAGATTGTGGCTGAATTTGAGGAGTAATTAATATAGCCTGCGATCTTCTTCACTTGTAAGGAGAGAGGTATCTTGTTAGGTAGAAATATAGAATTGTTTTGTTTGTTGTAAGTTAGTTTGAATGTTCATAGAAGGATGCATAAGGAAAATGAGTAGCCAAAAGGATGGGCTATATCAGTTATCCATTTATTACCTCTCAGCTCCAAATGCAGCTTTCAATATATGCTCTGTAACAACCAACAAAATTCCCTTAAGTATTTCTCATTTAAAGTGAGCATGATGTTAATCTTTCTCAGGAGAAAGGAGAATGAGGTTTCCTGCAAGTTCTGGCCCAGATCACAGGAGGGCCCAGAATGCACAATTACCTTGCAACTCATCATGGACACCGGAGCCCCACACAACCAGCCATCTGCCCAATTCCCTCAGCAAGCCCTGGAATGGCCTGCATGCAGACACCTGGTGGACTCCTTCAGCAAGTCCTCACCTGTATGCATGCAGCACCTATAGTCCTCAGAGTCACAGAATGACTTTCTGTGACTTTCTGAAGGTTTTCCATCTGCAAGCCCATGCACTGTGGAGGCTTTCTGCCTCTAATGGTGCCCTGCATCCAACTGCATGTCCACACCACTGGTTGCTAAGTTCCTGCTTCCTTACCTGCACCCTGGAAGGTGGCCTGTAGTTTTCCTGGCAACTCCAGACCAACTGTGGCTTGGCTAAGCCAGTGAACTCCTCTGCAATTCACTGCCTGAACCATACCTTCTCCAATGAGATCTGAACCCCTCCTAGGTCTGTCTTTTCTTCACCACTATTCCTTGGCCCTTGGGTACCACATAGAGTTTCCTTATATCTTATTCTCTCATCATAGTTAATACTTTTTTTACATTAACTTACCTTGTTTAATCTACTGAGTGGTTTCTATCTCTTTATTGGACCCAGAGAACTAAACATTAATCACTCTGATCTTTCAAAGTAGGTCTCATTATCTCCATTTTGCTGAAGAGAAAAACTGAAGCTCAGATAACTAATGCTCAGAGCGGTGAGGGGCCATATACAAAGCCCCACAATTAGTAAATGAAAGAGCTGGGATGTCAACCCTGTTTTGTTTGTTCCATCTCTGGCCAATACCACCCAAAATGTTCAGCCCGTGTGCATCCATCCATCTCATACATTCCTTCCCATACTTAGCTTCATCTCCTCCCCTACAACTCCCCTCTGGAATCCAGTTTCCTAAACTTAAGGCATATCCCAAGTCTTTTCACTGAATGTGCCCTCCACCTCTTTACCAAAATCTGAAATTTTCTTAGAGGCAACACTCCTGGATGGGCTTTTTCATAATCACCTGGAATATTTCCCATTCTGAGATCTAAATATCCTGTATCCTGCTCTCTTCCAGGAAGGCCTCCAGTTCTCTTCAACACCTAATTCCACCATACCATTCTCTGGCCTAATTAAATCCCTTTGTCCTCTCATTTCTTCCCATTGTGCCACTATTATCTTGATGTAACCTGAATAGCATGATCAACTACTATAATATCTCTACTATCCTTCCCTTTGCCCAATCTTTCTGTATAGCTCCTGCCTGCTTTCTCTCCCAAAGCCCCAGCATCTCTCTCCTCAAGCCCCCTTTCTCACTACTTTCCAAAACATTTTAAGCAAGTGTCCTATAAACAGCTATGAAATGTGAAGCCAAATATTATTCTTCCTTATACAAGTTATAGTCATCATCATAACTGTCATCAATACCACAATCATCATTACTTCCTTACTGAGTTCAAAGCATCTTCCTTGACATCTAGTTGGATTGAATCTGTATCACCTTCACTGGAACCATCACTGGTTTATTGAGGACTGTTAGTTAATGAAGATTCAATAATTCTGATGCTAAAGAGGCCTAACACTAATCACAAGGTGGCCTAATGGTTTCAAATTTCCTTTATGTTCAAAGCAAGAATCTGACAGTATTTCATCATGGCACCATTTCCTTGCATAATCTGTCCTTTGTACCCAAGGGGAGATCTAGAGTTTCAAATTCAAAGCCAAATTTGGAACAGGAAAGGCTGGGATGGTTCTGTGGATGGTGGGATGTCAGAATAATGACAAGGATAAAATGAATGCCAGGAACTCCTGCCTATTTTTCTCTTTTTACTCTGGTGGTAGAAAGAGTAAAGGCAAAACTTGGAGAAGATTCTGTCAAGGTCAGCAGGGGATCCTGGTGAGAGCTTACCTCTCTGACTCAGGCTTCACTGGAGTGTTGCCTGCCTGCCTTTCCTGGTGTGAGAGACACTTTGTGGCCAGTACCATTCCTGAGATTCTGTGGAGCAACTTTTCTGTGCCATCTCCAAAGTGCTGGGGACTCTAAGGAGCCACAGCCATGGGTGAAGGTTTCTGGCACAGGTAAGAGAAGCCAGCACCATATGATCATCATATCCTGTCATACCTGTCAGTGTCCACTTGCGTCAAATACTCTAGTAACACTATTATGACTCAATTCAGATTTTAACAAATGTTTATTAAAAAAGCTCTACTATGTGAGACTATTAATGAAGGTATCTTTGACGAGTGCTGGCTGTTTGTAATCAGGGTCTCTTCATCTGGTATCTTGAGGGGTGTCATAATTTTTCTATAGTTTTGCCTATTCAGATTTTATGAGCTTCTTGGTGATACACCCAAGCTTACTAAATCCACACCTGAAAGAAATGTAAACAAATGCCCACCTTCTCATTTGTAATGCTAACTATCCCTTTCCAGAGAGCAGGATGGCCCCTCTCTCAAGTTGAAGTGGTCTCAGTTGTTTGCTTGGTATTGTGGTGGTAGGAGAGAGAAGTAGAATGTAATCAGAAGAATGGCACTGTTTCTATAAAGTGTGTGATGTGTCAAGCACTGTTTTGAGAACGTGTATACCTACATTAACTTCTCACAAGAATCCCACAAAGTGATGGTTTGCTGCAAAGTATGAGCTCTGATCCACTATGACATGGTTTGGGTGATATTTGTCCGTGTACCAAGAGACTCTTCAAAATATCTCTTTACCACAGCAGGGGCTCACCAGGTACCCTGGGACCAACCCCCATGGAAGTACTGGGTGGACAATGACCAATCCTTGCACGCTATTCTTAAAAGTCACTTTTCCTTTCACCTGAGACTGTGTTTCTTTAGATCTGTTCATGCTCCTGATTGAGATAAAATAGACACTGATCTGGGTCTTGTGAGTCATCTTGTCACAGCTATCTTGAGTTGATTTAATAGGCCCAATCCTCATACACTCAGTCACTCAGTCAGAAAATGTTACAGATTTTATTTGTGCCAGACCCTTTAGAGGGCCCTGGGGAAAGAGAACTGAATCAGACACAGGTCTTGCCTTAGCACTCTGTCTTACAGTTGGGTCTCTTGATGTTTGAGGATAGCCCAGCTGCTGGAGCCATCAAGTCCCACCCAGGTACCTACCTTAACACATCATCTCCTCTAACTATCAGTCAGTGATTCTTGCCTGCCCATTGGGTAATGGGAGGGAATGGGGCGGAAGGACCACAGAACCTATGGTTTCAGGTCTGGCTGTGGCCTTCTGTGCTCCAGTGGCCTCATTCAGGGGCCCTACCCCAGCCTGTTAACTTAAGGAAAGCCCTCTTCACATCTTTGTTTCTGAATCTGTAGATGATGGGGTTGAGAAAGGCAGAGATAACATTGTAGAACAGGGCCAGTTTCTTGTCCCGCTGTGGGGAGGCATTGGCCCCAGGGTTCATGTACATAAACATGGCAGGTCCACAGAACATGGTAGCCACGGTGATGTGGGAGGCACAGGTGGAGAAGGCCTTGAGTCTACCCTGAGCTGAGCAGATTCTCAAGATGGTGGCAAAGATACGGACATAAGAGGCCAGAATGAAGGAAAGGGGTACCAGGAGAAGGATGAAGCCCAGAATGAAATCTACTCGGTCATTGAGGGATGTGTCTGCACAGGCCAGCCTCAGAACAGCAGGGACCTCACAGAAGAAGTGATTGATCTCATTGGGGCCACAGTAGGGCAGGTGCATTGTGAAGACAGTATAGACTAGGGAACAGCTGCCACCCCACAGTCCACAAAAGACCACCATTGCCCCACACAGCCATGGGCTCACGATAACCTTGTACCTAAGTGGGTAGCAGATGGCCACATATCTATCATAGGCCATGACAGAGAACAGCCAGCCCTCAGTGATGCCTAACACTAGAAAGATGTACATCTGTGCTACACACCCAACATAGGAGATAGTTTTCTTCCGGCAGACCAGATGCACCAACATCTGGGGCACAGTGGTGGTGACATAGCTCTTGGAGACCTAGCATGGAGAGGACACTGAGGAAGAAATACATGGGTGTGTGGAGGCAGGAGTCAAGGCAGATCAAGGTGGCAATGAGCCCATTGCCCACAGGTGTGGAGAGGTAGAGAAAGATGAAGATATTGAAGAGGATTGCATTAATTTGGGAATCCCTGGAGAAGCCCAGAAGTGTGAACTCAGACACAGAGCTGTGGTTCTCCCAGGGGAAGTCCTCCATTCTTTTTCAGATGCAGAAAGACAAATGGACCTGCTAGTGGCCCAGCTTAGGCTGCATATTCACATACCATTTAGTTGCTCGCAAGGCCAGTGGTTATTTGGATACTATTGGGGACTGATATCATATCAAAGACTGAGGTCTACCTAGGGTGAGGCTAAATTTGGGGAGTGAGGGAAACCTTCATGGAATTGTCTGTTTCTCAGTCCCAAATCTTTTCTCAAGACCTCCAGGGTCTCATTTCGTTCCCTCTATCAGCCCCAGCAAGGCCACCTGCTTTCTTGTCCTTCAGGAGCTACCATCACATAGTGGATTGCTTGGGGCTCTTCTCCCCCAGTCATGGCTGTAGAATGAGATGATGAGAATTTGAAGCTCTTCCTTCCCTCTTCTCCAAAAACAAGCACTCAGAACCCTTTCCTTTGGTGCTTTAAACTTCTCGTCACTGTAGATATATGGACAGGGCGAGTCAGAAATGTGGGGAAGATATATGACTCCAGAAACGTTAAAACTTTTTAGAAAATTTTACCCAGATCTGTATTTCTTGAGTCTTTTGGGCCTCTGGAAGCTTCCTCATATCTGATTTGATTTTAGATAGAGTTGCTCACTACCCTGCCTCTTCCTGGCCTTACCCACAACTGAATGGAACAGTCTTCCTGCTTGACCCTAAAACTCTAATAGAGGCAGAATAATTGTTGTCTTCTTTGCTTAAAGCAGCTTTGGCATCCCTGAATCCCTCCAGCCTGGTGGGAATATATCTCCCAATGGTAATTGATCTCTTGGAATCCCTTTCTCTCTTGGAGTTGAGATTTATGATGAGCAGGGAGCCCCAGTTAAAGACTGTGCTTGGGTTCAGTTTATATCTTATAAATTAGGGCTGATTCCTTGTTTGTAGTGCCATAGGAGGTGGTGGTTCTAGTAGAAGAGCATGGAATTTGGAATCAGAAGACTGGAGTTCAAGTCTTGGTACTTCAACTGCAGCCCTGTTCAAGTAATTTAACCTCCTTGAGCCTCATTTCCTTCTCTGTAAAATCTACATGATACTTATCAGGGAGAGATCCTGTCAGAAGTAATACATGATATTTGTGAGGCACCTAGCACTGTCACTACCACAGAATGGGAGCTCAATGATGTTAGTTCCTGTCAAATCCTCTTCCTCATGGTGTCATTCATCAAATGGTCAACAAACACTGATTGAGCACCTGCGATATATCAGGTACTAGGAGCTGGAGAGACAAGGACAAACACGTTTTATTCCTAATCCTCAAGGAGCTTACAGTACAGTTGGGGAAATAGAATAGAGACACAAACCACATTCCAATGTGTTTAGCACTGTGGTGGAAATATGTGCTGGCAGTCAAAGCTCTGAGCTAAGCACTAGAGATACAGAAAAAAAATCTCTGCCCTCAAAGATCATGCCCACAAAGGAGACAGGTAAACAATGAATGGCTGTCAAGTGATAAGTGCTATGATAGGAATAAGTACAGAATGTCATGGGAGCCCATGAAAGGAGCACCTGGGCTAGCCTTTGGGAGCTAGACTTCTCCAAGAAGAGGACACATAATGTTAATTTTAAAGGACAAGCAGGAATTAGCCAAGCAGCCAAGGATGAATTTTGCAAGCAGATGGAGTAGCAGGTGCAAAGGACCATAACCAAGGGAGAGCTTCATGCAACCAGGGAGCACAAGTGATAAAGTCTGAGGGCAGGCTAGTCTGCAGAGTAGGAAGGAAAAGATTATAAAGGCTGTTGTATAACTTGATAAGCAGCGTGGACTCGATCATTTAGGCCATGACAAGTCACAGATAAGTTTTAAGTGGATAAGTAATACATTGATGCTTAGGTTTTAGAAACATCACTACTTGGGTGGAAGTTAGGAGAAGGCATTGGAGGAAGACCAGTTGAGGGGTATGGGGAAAAGGCAGAAGAAGAGACAACAAAGAAGAGAAGAGAGATTAGAGAGAGGTGTAGGACATTGAATCAACAAGACTTGGTAACTGAGAGGTGCAGCAGGAGATAAAGAGGGAAGAAACAAGGATGAGCTTGAGGTTTTAGGCTTGGGAACCTAAGTTGACAGTAATACCATTACAAGACAGAACCTAAAAAAATCTAGACTCTAGGTGGAGGTGGAGGACAGAGAGATGGGGTGGGGCAGGAAATGGCCAAGAGGTAATGATTGATTCTGTTATAGACATACAGAGTTTGAAACATGAAGTATCCCTGAGGATCTGACCATCAGCGAGTTAAACGGATAGCCTTGGAGCTCAGGAAGGAGATCTAAGTGGAAAACCAAAATTTGAAAGGTAATTAAGCACAGAGTGGATGAGAATTCTCAGGGACAGCTCAGAGAGAGAGAGAGAGAGCAGAGGCTCCAAAGATGCAACCCAGGAGCATGAACATTGGATAGGTCAGCAGAAGAAGAGATGGGGCTTGAGCAAGAGCATGCAGGGAAGCAGGAAAGCTTGATGCCACAAACCCGGAGACCTAGTGTCTCCAATAAGGGGGAGTGCATATGCGGCCAAATGATACAGAGAGGGCAAGAGGAATAAAAACTTCAAAAAATGAAACAATCTGGACCTTATTAGTGGCTTGGATGTGGGAAATTTCTGTGGAGTGATGAAGGTAGACATCAGATATCAGTGGGTTGGGAGGAGTGAACTGGGCTATAAAGAGGAGTAAGATGAAGAGATATCTAAGATTGGGACATAAGGTGAAGGGAGTGTTTTGTTTTGATTTGTTGTTTTCTTAAGGTAGAAGAGAGTTCAGAATATATACTGGGGGGAAAGTCAAAAGAGAGGGAGAGAGAAGTGACATTGCAAGGTCTCTGAGGAAGTGACAGTGACAGGACTAAGCATACAAGTCATAGGAGGCGGCTTCAATAAGAGTAGAAACAGAAGGGGGGGGAGGGAAGAATGAGATGGATACAGATCATTTAACTGTGACCAACAGAAAATTCATGACCACATTCCCATGGACCAGCTAGTCTCATGGGTTCTTCCTTCACAACATCTCATGTAGATGATGAGGAAGAAAATCTGATCCAATGGTTGGAAATTGAATTTCAAGTCTCAACTGGATAGAATAAGAGGCTAACGTCAACAGAAAGAAATATTGTAGCATGAATGTAAAACCCCTTGTCCCTCCCTTGGGCTCAAGAAGCCAACCATAGCAAGCTCAGATGGGGCAGCAGTTCACTGGGCAATAACTGAGGACTGAGAGTGGATCAGTGTAAGGAAACTTCCAAAAAGTCAATGTGAGGTGACATCATTGAGAAAGCTTGCTGGCAGATCACAGAAGGTGGCATGGAACTGTGTCTGCAGTAGCCAGGCCAAATGTGGGGCATCTTTCTCACTTCTGGGTCTACATTTTAAGGGGCATGTGGACAAATTGAAACAGGTTATGAAGAAGGGTCTGGAAACCACATCATGTGAGGAAGAGCCGAGGCAAATGGGGATGTTTGCCATGCAGAATAAAAGGTGAGGGGCATTATGGAAGCTGAGGGCCAACTCTCTGAAAGGCTTTCATGTACAAGACATGAGACTTGTTCTGGATGATCCCAAGAGGTACAGGTGAGGGTTACACCAGGGAAGCAGGTTTCAGTGTAATAGAACCAACTTACATTAGTGAGGGCAGTCCACAGACATATCGCCTGGCCTGGAAGGTAGTGAACTTACTGATCCCATGAAAGGATCAAACAAAATGTCAAGGATGCATTGTGACCAGTCTTGCTGGTGGGGTAGGAGGGTCTCTGGTCCACTCTATCTGGAAGAGTTGAGGACTTTGCTGTTCCTCTGTGCTCTCCTTCTTTCAGCTTCTCCTGGACCTGATGCCTGGACCATTGCAGCCATCTCTCAGTAGGCATCCCACTCCCTGTCCTTGCTACGTACTCGGTGACCAGAATATAGCGCAGGATTTAGGAAAAGAGCAGAGAGCAGAGGGGAGAGGGATAGAATGGCCAGGAATGAAGGAATGAGAGGCTCCAAGACCACTATGAGCCTCCTTTCCAGCCATAACAAGTCCTCGCCTAGGGCTGTGCCAGAGAGGAATGCCAAGACATCAGTATCCTGTTTGGAAGCAGTTATCTCCCTCCCCTTCCCAAATGAAAGCTTCACAGCTCTTCCCCGTTCTAACATCTCCCTCCACCTCCCAAATTCTATGACTTGTCATGCCTACCTTCATCTCTCCTACCAGTGCCTTGTCCTGTAGCCTTAATGGGCTGCAGAGGAGAGCTGAATGCCTCAGCTCCATAGCACAAGCCTTCACTTCCTTCCATTTTTCTCCTGAGGAGCACATCCAAAAGACAAAGATGGAGAGAGAAAGACAAAGAGACAGACAGATCACTGTACAGAGAGGAATAAATGAACAGAGGACAGAGGTCAGGAGCAGAGCAGATGCCCAGGCCTGGAGATCCTGATGTAGATGGAAAGGAGGTGAAGGCAGGGAGACACCAATCAGACAGATGGGGCAGATGAGGAGCCTCAGGCAGGGATGCCCAGGGATAGGACTGCATTCCTCAGGCCCCTGCCTCTGCTCCTCCCTCCTTACCTTGTTCTGGGCTCAGTGAGGGATGAGCTAGGAGCCTCACGGGTCCTTCTTTAATATTCTGCTCCTGATCCTCAGGGAGAACAAATCGGGCAGCTTCTCAGTGAGTCTCTGTGTCGCGGGATTCTTCAGGCCCCACAGCAACCCCCCCAACTCCTGAGCACATATTTTACCTTCCCAGCCTGGCACTCAAGGCCTACACACCCAGGTCCCCTTACCAAACTGACCCACCCTGCTCCCCACAGGCCTCTCCTGCTCTGACTTGCAGTCCAAGGGGAGAAGTGTGTGAACATCAATTAGAGTAAGTGCATGGATTGAGAAGTGCAAGGGGTGAGGGCTGGCAGGCGTGCCAGGAAAGCCTTCCATGGACCACAAAGAATGAAAGAGGTTTTGGGGAAGGGGAATGGCATGGAAGGGCTCTGCTCTGCTGTGCTTTCAGCCCCCAGCACCCTGCTCTGCCCTCTCCATCATGTCCTGATAGGTACTGGCCTGCACTGTGTCTGACACCTTGTGGCCCCAAAAGACTGTGACTCCCTGCAGGGAAGGGAATATGCCCCAAACAACTGTGAGATCCCTCATAGAACCTGGCTCAGGATGAAGCAGCTCATAAGTATTCCACAGAGAAGCAAAGCCCTGTACAGTCAGAAGACCTGAGATCAAATCATGGTTCTGCCACTTACTAATGGTGTGGTATTGGACAAGATACCAGCCTCCCTGTATCTCAGTTTCCTCATCAGTAAATGGGATAATACTAGTATAGGTAGTTGTGGGGATTAAATATGATCAGGTATGAAACAGATATAGTAAAATGTGCATATAGTTTATTCTCAACCTGACTCCCCATCAACAGATGGTTGATCTGTTCTGCTTGTTCTACAAATGTGTATTTTCATAATCACTCATAGTCAGAGTGGTCACGGAACCACAGTTTCTCCCTCTCAGCCAGCTGGCTCTGCTTCTTGAATGGGGCAGGGCATACAGCTGGTGCTTCACAATTGCAGTCAGAATCAGTCCCAAGCATAGATGGGGGAGATAACCCCTTGCATGATAAAATGTGAGAAGTCTTCTTTGATTTGTAATCACCATCACTGTAGTCAAATAGTAGTGCTACTCAGAGATGGGAACAGAGCCATCTTGTTTTCAAACTCTGCCTAGAGCACTGGATTGTGACAGATTCTGAGCCACACCAAGACTCACTGGGAAAGACTGCTATGATTGATCAGTAATATCTGCCATGAGCACTGGAGGGGACATTAGTGGAACATGTAGATATTAGTGTGGTGTTCCAAAAGTCCCCAACAATTTTTCATCACTCCCCCTCTTATTAGTATGTTCAATTCAATTCAATAAATATTTACTGACACCACTCTGTATGACATTTTAATGCAGAGATAAGTGACACATAGCCAGCCCTGGTGGTCTAGTGGTTAAGACGCTACTCTTTTTTTTTTTTTATAATTTTATTTATTTATTTTTTTCCCCCCAAAGCCCCAGTAGATAGTTGTATGTCGTAGTTGCACATCCTTCTAGTTGCTGTATGTGGGACACGGCCTCAGCATGGCCGGAGAAGCGGTGCGTCAGTGCGCGCCCGGGATACGACCCTGGACCGCCAGCAGCGGAGCGCGTGCACTTAACCGCCAAGTCACGGGGCCGGCCCTAAGACACTACTCTGACTGCCACGGCCTGGGTTCCTTTCCTGGTCAGGGAACCACACCACACCACGGGTGTGGTTGCCATACTGTGGTGGCTGTGTGTTGCTGTGATGCTGAAATTTATGCCACTGATATTTCAAATACCAGTAGGGTCATGTGGTGGACAGATTTCAGTGGAGCTTCCAGACTAAGACAGACTAGAAAGGAGGACCTGGCCATCCACTTCCAAAAACATTGGCCATGAAAACCCTGTGAATAGCAGTGGAGCATTGTCTGATACAGCACCGAAAGGTGAGAAGATGATGCAAAAAGACTGGGCAGGGTTCAGCTCTGCTGCACACAGGGTTGCTAAGAGTCAGAATGGACTCCATGCACTTTCAACAAAAATGACACATGGTCTGAGCCCTCCAGAGGCTCACGGTCTACTGAGGAGAAATAGTCAAAACATACCAGTACACTGTGATAAGGACTATATTGGGAGATGTCCAAGGTACACAGATAGGAAGACTGATTAGCACTGTGTAGGGAGAAGGGACATGAAGATTTCACAAGGGGATCCTTGTGTTGAACGCTGGATAATGACTGAGAATTTACCTTCCAGAAAAGAAGTGCATTTCAAACAGAAAACAGCATGTACAAAGGCATGCAGAGTGCAATGGGAACACAAAGAAGCAAGAGATTCTCATGGGGGGACTGAGGCAGAACTTCTGGAAGAGGGAACATTGATACTGAGATTCTGAAAGCTAGGGCTGAGACAGATGGCAAGTTCAGAATAAGCCAATGTTACGCGTTGAATTCTGTCTCCCAGAAAGACATGTTGAAATCCTAATCTCCAGTACCTCCAAATATGACCTTATTTGAAAATAAGGTTGTTGCTGATGTAATCAGTTAAGATGAAGTCATCCTGGAATAGGGTGTCCTTATAAGAAGAGAGAAGGTGATGTGAAGATAGGCACACAGGGAGAAGGCCATGTGATGACAAAAGTAGAGACTGAGTGACGCAGCTGCAAGCCAAGGAACACCAAGGATTGCCAGCCACCACCAGAAAGGAGGAAGAGGCGAGGAAGGATTCTATCCAGATTTACTGAGGGAACACGGCCCTGCTGACACCTTGATTTCAGACTTCTACCTCCAGAACTGTGAGAGAATAAATTTCCGTTGTTTTAACCCACCCAGTTTGTGATACTTTGTTATGACAGCCCTAGGAAACTAATACAGATAGGGTGACGGGGCATCTGCGAGAACCCGTGTGAGAGAGGCACTGAGGAGGAACAACATTCAAATCTTTGATCCTTTCTCAAGTTTTTCAAAACGTTGCTAAACCTCAGAATACCAAAAGGTCTTTTTTTAAAATTGATGTCATAATAGTTTATAACATTGTGAAATTTTAGTTGTACATTATTGTTTGTCAGTCACCATATAAATGCATCCCTTCACTGCCTGTGCCCACTCCCCAACCCCCTTCCCCCTGGTAACCACCAAACAGTTTTCTCTGTCTGTGTGTTAGTTTCTCTTCCACATATGAGTGAAATCATGTGGTGTTTGTCTTTCTCTGTTTGGCTTATTTCACTTAACATAACACCCTCCAGGTCCATCCATGTTGTTGCAAATGGGACAATCTTGTCTTTTTTATGGCTGAGTAGTATTCCATTGTATATATATACACCACATCTTCTTTATCCAATCATCAGTCAAGGGACACTTAGGTTGCTTCAACTTTTTGGCTATGGTGAATAATGCTGCAATGAACATAGGGGTGCATAAGCCTCTTTGGTTGTTGATTTCAGGTTCTTTGGATAGATACTCAGTAGTGGGAACTCTCATACACTGCTGGTGGGAGTGCAAACTGGTGCAGCCACTATGGAAAACAGTATGGAGATTCCTCAAAAAATTAAGGATAGAACTACCATATGATCCAGCTATTCCACTGCTGGGTATTTATCCAAAGAACTTGAAAACAGCAATGCGTAAAGATACATGCACCCCTGTGTTCATTGCAGCGTTATTCACAATAGCCAAGACTTGGAAGCAACCTAAGTGCCCATCAAGGGACGAATGGATAAAGAAGATGTGGTATATATACACAATGGAATACTACTCAGCCATAAGAAATGATGAAATCCAGCCATTTGTGACGTGAATGGACATTGAGGATATTATACAGAGTGAAATAAGTCAGAGGGAGAAGGTCAAATACCATATGATCTCACTCATTAAGTAGTAGATAACAACAACAACAAACAAACAAACACATAGAGACAGAGATTGGATTGGTGGTTACCAGAGGGGAAGGGGGGAGGGAGGAGGATGAAAGGGATAATTAGGCACATGTGTGTGGTGATGGGTTGTAATTAGTATTTGGGTGGTGAACATGATGTAATCTATGCAGAAATAGAAGTATAATGATGTACACCTGAAATTTATACAATGTTATAAACCAATGTTACTGCAATAAACAAAAAATTAAAAAAAATTTTTTTTTGAGGAATCTCTGTACTGTTTTCCATAGAGGTTGCACCAGTTTGCATTCCCACCAGCAGTGGATGAGGGTTCCCTTTTCTCCACAACCTCTCCAACATTTGTTATTTTTTGTCTTGGTGATTATAGCCATTCTAACAGGTGTAAGGTGATATCTTAGTGTTGTTTTGATTTGCATTTCCCTGATGATTAGTGATGTTGAACATCTTTTCATGTGCCTATTGGCCATCTGTATATCTTTCTTGGAAAAATGTCTGTTCATATGCTCTGCCCATTTTTTGATGGGTTTGTTTGTTTTTCTGTTGTTCAGTTGTGTGAGTTCTTTGTGTGTTATGCAGATTAACCCCTTTTCAGATATATGCTTTGCAAATACTGCTCCCAGCTGGTGGGTTGTCTTTTCATTTTCCTTCTGGTTTCATTTGCCTTGCAGAAGCTGTTTAGTCTGTTGAAGTCCCACTTGTTTATTTTTCTTTTGTTTCCCTTGTCTGTGTAGACATGGAATTGAAGAGATCCCTCTATGACCAACGTCAAAGAGTGTACTGCCTGTATTTTCTTCCAGGAGTTTTACAGTTTCAGGTCTTACTTTCAAGTCTTTGATCCATTTTGAGTTAATTTTTGTGTATGGTGAAAGAAGATGGTCTATTTTCATTCTTTTGCAACTGGCTGTCCAGTTTTCCCAGCACCATTTATTGAAGAGGCTTTCCTTTCTCCATTGTATGTTCTTAGCTCCTTTGTCAGAGATTAGCTATCCATAGATATGTGGTTTTACTTCTGGGCTTTCAATTCCATTCCATTGATCTGTGTGTCTGTTTTTGTACCAGTACCATGCTGTTTTAATTATTATAGCTTTGCAGTATATTTTGAAGTCAGAGATTGTGATGCCTCCAGCTTTCTTCTCTTTTCTCAGGATTGGCTTAGCTATTTGGGGTCTTTTGTTGCCCCATATGAATTTTAGGATTCTTTCTTCTATTTCCATGAAGAATGTCATTGGGATTCTGATTTGGATTGCATTGAATCTGTAGATTGCTTTAGATATTGTGGACATTTTAACTATGTTTATTCTTCCGATCCATGTGCATGGGATGTCTTTCCATTTCTTTGTCATCATCGATTTCTTTCAATAATGTCTTATAGTTTTCATTGTGTAGGTCTTTCACCTCTTTGGTTAAATATATTCTTAGATATTTTATTCTTTTGTTGCAATTGTAAATGGGATTATCTTGCTGGGTTCTTTTTCTGTTAGTTTGTTATTAGAGTATAGAAATATAACTGATTTTTGTAAGTTGGTTTTGTACCCTACAACTTTGCTGTAGTTGTTGATTATTTCTAATAGTTTTCCAATGGATTCTTTAGGGTTTTCTACATATAAAATCATGCCATCTGCAAACAGTGAGAGTTTCACTTCTTCATTGCCTATTCGGATTCCTTTTATTCCTTTTTCTTGCCTAATTGCTCTGACCAAAACCTCCAGTACTATGTTGAATAACAGTGGCGAGAGTGGGCACCCTTGTCTTGTTCCTGTTCTGAGGAATGGCTTTCCGACTTTCCCTGTTGAGTATGATGTTGGCTGTGGGTTTGTCATAAATAGCCTTTATTAAGTTGAGGTACTTTCCTTCTATACCCATTTTGTTGAGAGTTTTTATCATAAATGGATGTTGTATCTTGTCAAATGCTTTCTCTGCATCTATTGAGATGATCATGTGATTTTTATTCCTTATTTTGTTAATGTGGTGTATCACATTGATTCATTTGCAGATGTTGAACCATCCCTGTGTCCCTGGTATAAATCCCACTTGATCGTGGTGTGTGATCTTTTTAATGTATGGCTGTATTCAGTTTGCCAATATTTTGTTGAGGATTTTTGCATCTATGTTCATCAACAATGTAGGCCTGTAATTTTCCTTCTTTGTATTTTCCTTGTCTGGCTTTGGTATCAGGATGATGTTGGCCTCATAGAATGTGTTAGGAAGTGTTCCATCTTCCTCTATTTTTTGGAATAGTTTGAGAAGGAAGGGTATTAGATCTTCTTTGAATGTTTGGTAAAATTCTCCAAAATTGCCGTCTGGTCCTGGACTTTTATTTTTTGGGAGGTTTTTGATTACTGTTTCAATCTCTTTACTTGTGATTGGTCTGTTCAGATTCTCTATTTCTTCTTGATTCAGTTTTGGGATGTTGCATGAATCTAAGAATTTGTCCATTTCTTCTAGATTGTCCAATTTGTTGGCATATAGTTTTTCATAATATTCTCTTATAATCTTTTTTATTTCTTTGGTGTCCGTTGTAATTTCTCCTCTTTCATTTCTAATTTTATTTGAGCCTTCTCTCTTTTTTTCTTGGTGAGTCTGACTAAGGGTTTGTCAATTTTGTTTATCTTCTCACAGAACCAGCTCTTGGTTTCATTGATCCTTTCTACTGTTTTTTTTTTTTTTTTGGTTTCAATTTCATTTATTTCTGCTCTAATTTTTGTTATTTCCCTCCTCCTTCTGACTTTGGGCTTTGTTTGTTCTTCTTTTTATAACTCTGTTAGGTGTAATTTAAGTTTAATTGTTTGGAAATTTTCTTGTTTGTTAAGGTGGGCCTGTATTGCTATGAGTTTCCCTCTCAGGACTGCTTTAGCTGCATCCCATATAACTTGGTATGGTGTATTTTCATTTTCATTTGTCGCCAGATATTCTTTGATTTCTGCTTTAATTTCTTTAGTGATCCATTGGTTGTTCAGTAGCATGTTGTTTAGTCTCCAGATCTTTGTCACTTTCTCAGTTTTTTTCTTGTAGTTGATTTCCAGTTTCATAGCATTATGGTCAGAAAAGATGCTTGATATGATTTCAATCTTCTTAAATTTATAGAGGCTTGCCTTGTTTCCCAACATGTGGTCTATCCTTGAGAATGTTCCATGTGCGCTTGAGAAGAATGTGTAATCTGCTGTGTTTGGATGGTGTGTTCTCTATATATCTATTAAGTCCATCTTCTCTACTTTTTCATTTAAGTCCACTATTTCCTTATTGACATTCTGTCTGGATGACCTATCCATTGATATAAGTGGGGTGTTAAGATCCCCTGCTATTATTGTGTTGTTGTTAATATCTCCTTTTAGGTTTGTTAATAGTTGCTTTTTGTACTTTGGTGCTCATATGTTGGGTGCATGTATATTTATAAGTGATATGTCTTCATGGTGGAGTGTGCCTTTTATCATTATATATTGCCCCTCTTTGTCTCTCATCACCTGTTTTATCTTGAAGTCTCCTTTGTCTGATATGAGTATGGCAACATTTGCTTTCTTTTGTCTGCCATTAGCTTGGAGTATTGTCTTCCATCCTTTCACTCTGAGCCTGTGTTTGTCTTTAGAGCTGAGACATGTTTCCTGGAGGCAGAATATTGTTGGATCTTGTTTTTTAATCCAACCCGCCCCTCTGTCTCTTTTGATTGGAGAATTCAGTCCATTTACATTTAGAGTGATTATTGATACATGAGGGCTTAATGTTGCTATTTTATCGCTCATTTTCCGGTTCTTTTGCATTTGCTTATTTCTCGTCCCATGTGTTTCGGATACCAAATCAGTTTGGTAGTTCTGTGTGACAGTTTTCTTAGCTTTCTCTTTATTTATCATATGTGTCTCTGTTCTGTGTGTTCGTTTAGTGGTTACCATGAGGTTTGTATAAAAAATCTCGTAGATGAGATAATCCATTTTCTGATGACCTCTTATTTCCTTAGACTAAGTCGATTCCATCCCTTTCTCTTCCCCTTCTAAGTTATTATTGTCACAATTTATTCCATCTTGTGTTGTGAGTTTGTGTTTAAAGCAATGAGGTTATATTTTTTTCTTGGTGTTTTCCTTTTCTTAATCTTTGATGTTATAATTGTTTGCTAACCTATTCTGATACAGAGCTGTAATTTTTCTGATTTTGTCTAGCTATTTTTCTCCTTGCTGAAAGATTTGTATCCCCTTTCTCTTTTTTTTTCAGGCTTGAGGGCCTTCTTGAGCATTTCTTGTAGTGGGTGTCTTGTGGCGATGAACTCCCTTAGCTTTTGTTTATCTGGGATAGTTATTATTTCTCCATCATATCTGAAGGATATCCATCATATCAGGATACAGTATTCTTGGCTGAAAGTTTTTTCTTTCAGAATTTTGAATATATCATTCCACTCTCTCCTAGCCTATAGAGTTTCTGCTGACAAATTGGCTGGGAGCCTGATTGGGATTCCTTTGTATGTTATTTTTGTCTAGCTGCCTTTAATCTTTTTCTTTATCATTGACTTTTGCCAGCTTTAGTACCATATGCCTTGGAAGGGTCTTTTATGTTGATATATTTAGGAGATCTTTTGACTTCATTCACGTGTATTTCCAGCTCCTTCCCCAGATTTGGGAGGTTCTCAGCTATTATTTCTTTGAACAAGCTCTCTGTTCCTTTTTCCCTATCTTCTCCCTCTGGAATACTTATAATACTTATGTTGCATTTCCTAATTGAGTTGGATATTTCTCAGAGAATTTCTTCATTTCTTTTTAGTCTTAGTTCTCTCTCCTCCTCCATCTGGAGCATTTCTGCATTCCTATCCTCAATAATGCTAATTCTTTCCTCCATATTGTCAGCTCTGTTCTTTAAAGATTCCAAATTTTTCTTTATCTCCTCCATTGTGCTTTTAATTGCCAACATTTCTGATTGGTTTTCTTTATCGTTTCAGTCTCTTTTGTGAAGAAGTTTCTATTTCATTGAATTGTCTATTTGTGTTTTCTTGTAATTCGTTGAACTTTTTTATGATAGCTATTTTGAATTCTCTGTCATTTAGGTTATAAATTTTTGTGCCTTCAGGATTGATTTGTGGGTGCTCGTCATTTTCCTTCTGGTCTGGAGATTTAATATATTTTTGCATACTGCTTGAGGGCATGGCCTCATTCTGAGAATATCTGGTGGCAGCTTCCACCTGCCGCCATTAGGTGGGGGTCAAGAGCTGTGTATTCTGAGCCCACTGTAATCCACGGGCGCCCTGGCCAACTGGTTGTGCTGGGGCGCTAGGCAGTGGGGAGGGGCTCTTTCTTTGGCCTGCCTGATCCCCGGTGGCTTCTCGCTCTTCCCTCGCTATCTGCTCTCCTGGGGTGTTAGCTTGATGAAGGCACCCCCTCCACAGTTCAGTCCCCTCTGTATGGGAATTTCCCACAGGCTGTGTGAGAGCTTGGAGAGTGACGGTTTTCCCACGGAGGGCCATCTCTCCCCCCTCTCTCTCTGAGAGCCATGCAGACCTGGTCCCAGGGTCACTGTTGTTGGGGAAGGAGAGGAGTTCTCCTTACCTCCTTCCACTTCCTCCAGGGGTTCCAGCACCTCCACCTTCAGATGTATGGCTGTGTGGGTCTCTCAGACCTTGTGTTGTGTGAATGTCCTCTGTTGGTATGTGAATGTCCTTTTTGTTGTATCTTAGTGGGGAGAATCTACAGGGAAAGCTCACTCTGCCATGATGCTGATGTCACCTCCCCAAAAGGTCTTTTTTTAATGGAAGTTAAATTTTATCAAATGGAATGTATGCTGTATTATCAATTGCCTTTTCAATATCCATAATATATCAAGAAGTATACGCCCTTAGATCTGTTGAAATAGTTAAAGCGAATGCACATTTGAGAATCTGAGAAGCATTTAATTTCTTTTATTTAATAGATAACTTTAGTCTATTTACTTTAATTGATACAAATGATACATTTTTCTTGGTTTAGTGTATTTTTATGTTATGCTTTTGGTTCCTAGTGTTTTTTCCTTTTTTTTTTTTTTTTTTATTTATCCACATTTTCTTTGTTTCATGCTACATCCTTTGGTTTGAAACTTTTCTATCAATTTTAGTTGAGATATAATTCACATGTCATAAAATCTACCCATTCATCATACACAATTAAGAGGTCTTAGTATATTTGCAAGATTTTGCAACCATCACCACTATCTAATTCAAGAATATTTTCATCAACCCCCAAACCTAGTAGCCATTAGCAGTCACTCTCCATCTTCCTCTCCCTCAAGTCTCTAGAAACCACCAATCTATTTTCTGTCTCTTTGATTTGTCTATTCTCTACATTTTGTATAAATGGAACCATACAATATGTGGCCTTTTGTCTCTGGCTTTTTTTCTACTTAGCATGATGTTTTCAAGGTTCATCCATGTTGTAGCAAGTCCATTCCTTTTATGGCTGAATAATATTTCATTGTATGGATGTACCACATTTTGTTCATTCATCAGTTGATGGACATTTGGATTGTTTTCACTTTTGGTTATTATGAATAATACTGCTTTGAACTTTAGTGTACAAGTTTTTATGTGAAAATGTGTTTTCATTTCTCTTGGATATCTACCTAGGAGTGGAATTTTTGGGTCATATGGTAACTCCATGTTTAACTTTTTGAGAAGCTGCCAACTATTTTCCAAGTGGCTCCACCATTTTACATTTCCATCAGCAATGTATGTGAGTTCCAATTTCTCCACATCCTTGTCAATACTCGTTCAATCTTTTTGATGACTATCATTCTAGTGGTTGTGATGTGGTATCTCATTGTGGTTTTGATTTGTATTTCTCTGATGGCTAATGATGTTGAATTTTTATTTTTTCATTTGCTTATAGGCCATTTGTTTCTCTTCTTTGGAAGAATGACTACTCAAATCCTTTGCCATTTAAAAATTGGATTATTTGTCTTTTTATTGTTACGTTATAAGAGTTTTTAATATATTTTGGACACTACACCCTTATCATAGATATAATTTACAAATATTCTCTCCCATTCTTTGGATTGTATTTTCACTTTTTTGATAGTGTCCTTTGAAGCACAAAAGTATTGTAATTTTGATGAAGCCTAATTTATCTATTTTTTTCTTTAATTGTTTGTGATTTAGGTGTTATCTTTAAGAAACCATTCCCTAATCCAAGGTCAGGAAATTTACTCTTTTTTTTTTTTGTAGGAGTTTTATAGTTTTAGCTCTTATATTTAGGTCTTTAATTCATTTTGAGTAAATTTTTGTACATGGTATGAGGTAAGGGCCTAACTCAATTCTTTTGCATGTGGATATCTAGTTATCCCATCACCACTTGTTGAAAAGACTATTTTTTTCCCCATTCAATTTCCTTGGCACCTTTGTTGAAAATCAGTTGATCACAAATGTGAGAGCTTATTTCTAGACTTTTAATTCTATTACATTGATCTTTTTGTACTATTTTTGCAACTCTGCCTATAGATGTATGTGTTTATTTCTGGATTCACAATTCTATTCCACTTATCTATAGACCTATGCTCGTGCCAGTACCACACATAGTCTTTTATTCTTTTAGCTTTATTGAGGTATCATTGACAAAAAAAATTGTATATATTTAATGATGTTTGTTTTGATGTTTTAATATATGTATACCTTGTGAAATGATCACCACAATCAAGCTAATTAACATATCCATCACCTCACATAGTTGCCATTTTCCTCTGTGTGTGTGTGTGTTTGTGTGTGTGCGCTGAGAACACTTAAGATCTACCTTCTTAGCAAATTTCAAGTATACAATGCAGTATTTCTAACACACAGTCTTGATTAATCTAGCTTTGTAATAAGTTTTAAATTGGAAAAACTGAGTTCTCTGAGTTTTAGGAAAAACTTGTCAATTTCTTTCCCAAATATTCGCTGGGGTTTTCATAGGGATTGTTTTGAATCTGTATATGTTTTTGGAGAGTACTGCCATCTTAACTATATTAAGTCTCCTGATCCATGAACATGAGATGTTTTTCCATTCTTTTAGATCATTTTTAATTTCTTTCCACAATGTTTTGTAGTTTTCAGTGTCCAATCTTACACTTCTTTTGTTAAATTTATTCCTAAGTATTTTAATTATTTTTGATGCTATTAGAGCAAATGAAATTGTTTCCTTAATTTCATTTTTAACTTGTTATTTGCTATTTATAGAAATACAATTGATATTTGTATGTTGATCTTGTATTCTGCAACCTTGCTGAACTTGTTTATTAACTCTAATAGCTTTTTGTATGTGTGAATTCCTTAGAATTTTTATATACAAGATCCTGTCATCTGAAAACAGATATACTTTTACATCTTCATTTTCAATTTGTATGTCTTTCATTTCTTTTTCTTCCCTAATTGCCCTGACTAAAACCTCCAGTAAAATGTTGAATAACAGTAATGAGAATGGACATTTTTGTCTTGTTTCTGGTCTTAAGGGTAAAGCTTTCAGTCTTTCACCAATAAGTATGATGTTATCTGTAGGTTTTTCATAGATGCTCTTTATTAGATTGAAGAAGTTCATTTTTATTCCTAGATTGTTGGATGCTTTTATCATAAAAGAGTGTTGGATTTTATGAAATAATTTTCTGTATTCTTTGACACGATCATGTGGGTTTTGCTTTTTACCCTATTAACGTGGTATTCACATTGATCGATTTATGTGTGTTGAACCAACCTTTCATTCCTTGGATAAATCACACTTGTTATGGTGTATAACTTTGTATGTTGCTAGATTCAGTTTTCTGGCACTTAGCTGAGGATTTTTGTGTCTATGTTTTTGAGCTGTCAGTCAGTTATTGTCTTTTCTTCTGATATCTTGGTCTAGTTTTGATATAAGAGTGATACTGCCTCATTGAATGAACTGGGAAGTACTACTGCTTCTTCTGTTGTTTTTGAAGAGTCTGAACGACTGGTGTTGATTGTTTAAACATTTGGTAGAATTCACGAGTGAAATCATCTGGTCCTGGGCTTTACTTTGGGGAAGTTTATAAATTATTAATTAAACCTTTTTACCTTCTATAGACATATTCATATTTTCTATTTCTTTTTGAGTCAGTTCTAGTAGTTTATGTCTTTCAAGAAATATGCCCATATCTTCTAGATTATTTAATTTGTTGGCATAGTTTAATTGTTCATAGTATTCCCTTATAATCCTTTTTTAAAATTTCTGTAAGCTTTGTAGCAATGTCCCCTATTTCACTCCTAATTTTAGTAATTTGTCTTCTCCTTTTTTTTTTTCTTGGTCAATCTAACCAAAGATTTGTATCTTTTAAAGAACCAACTTTTGGTTTGTTCATTTTCTCAAAATTTTTTCTGTTCCCTATTTCCTTTATTTCTACTCGGATCTTTATTTCCTTCCTTCTGCTTGCTTTCACATTAATTTGCTTGTCAATATCTAGTTTCTTAAGGTGAAAGGTTAGGGTGTTGATTTGAGATCATCTTCTTTCTCTTATTTTATTTATTTATTTTTGCACAAATTTTATTTTATTTTCAAACTGTACTGAGATATAATTGACATATGCCATTATGTAAGATTAAGGCATACAATGTAAATGATTTGAAATACATATATATTGTGAAATGATTGCCACAATGGGATTAGTTAACACCTCCATCAACTCACGTAATTACCTTTGTGTATGTGTGTATGTGTGTGTGTGTGTGTGTGTGTAGAGAACATTTAAGATCCACTCCCTTAGCAACTTTCAAGTACACAATACAGCATTGTTAACCTAGTTACCATGCTGCATATTACATCCCCAGAACTTATTCATCTTATAATTGGTAGTCTGTACCCTTTAAAGAACAATCCCCATTTCTCCCACTCCCCAGCCCCTGGCAACCACCCTTCTTCTCTGTTTCTATGAGTTCCACTTTTTTAGATTCCACATATAGGTGAGATCATACAGTATTTGTCTTTCTTTGTCTGACTGATTTCACTTAGCATAACGTCCTCAAGGTCCATCCATGTTGTTGCAAATGGCAGTATTTCCTTCTTTTTAATGGCTGAATAATATTCCATGGCATATATAAATATATACCACAACTTCTTTATCCATTCATTCATTGATGGACACTTAGGTTGTTCCCACGTCTTGGCTATTGTGAATAATTCTGCAAGAAACATGGGAGTGCAGATATCTGTTTGAGATTCTAATTTCATTTCTTTTGGATAAATACTCAGAAATGGGATTGCTATATCATATTGTAGCTCTATTTTTAATTTTTTGAGGAACCTCATACTGTTTTTCATAGTGGCAGTGCCAATTTACATTCCCACCAACAGCGCACAAGGGTTCCTTTTTCTCCACATCCTTGCCAACACTTGTTATTTCTTGTCTTTTTGATAATAGCCATTCTAACAGGTGTGAGGTGACATCTTATTGTGGTTTTGATTTGCATTTCCCTGATGATTAGTAACGTTGAGCATCTTTTCATGTACCTGTTGGCCATTTGTATGTCTTCATTGGAAAAATGTCTATTCAGTTCCTGTGCCCATTTTTAAATCTGATTATTTGTTTTTGCTATTGAGTTGCATGAGTTCCTTATATATTTTTTATATTGACCCCTTAGATATACGATTTGCAAATATTTTCTCCCATTCAATAGGTTGCCTTTTCATTTTGTTGATTATTTCTTTTGCTGTGCAGAAGATTTTTAGTTCAGTTGTAGTCCCACTTGTTTATTTTTGCTTTTGTTGCTTGTGCTTTTGGTGTCATATCCAAATAAGTCTTTGCTAAGGCCAATGTCAAGGAGCTTAATCCCTATGTTTTCTTCTAGGAGTTTTATAGTTTCAGGTGATAAATTTAAATCTTAATCCATTTTGAGTTAATTTTTGTCAGTGGTGTAAAACAGGAGCCCAATTTCCTTCTTTTGCATGTGATTATCCAGGATTCCCAACACTGTGTTTTGAAGAGACTGTCTTTCCCCATTAGGTGTTCTTGGTTTCCTTGTCAAATATTAGTTGACCATATAGGTGAGGGTTTATTTCTATTCTCTTGATTCTGTTCCATTTTCTGTGTTTCTATTTTTATGCCAATACCATACTGTTTTGATTACTATAGCTTTGTAGTGTAGTTTGAAATCAAGAATTGTGATATGCTATCTTAGTTTTCCTTTCTCAAAATTGCTTTCTCTATTCAGGGTGTTTTTGTGGTTCCATACACATTTTAGGACTTTTTTCCATTATTGTGAAAAATGCCATTGGAATTTTGATATGGGTTGCATTCAATCTATAGATGGCTTTGGGTAGTATGGACATTTTAACAATATTAATTCTTCTGATCCATGAATGTAGGATATCTTTTCATTTATTTGTATCTTCTTCAATCGCTTTCATTAAAGTCTTGTAGTTTTCAGTACACAGATCTTTCACCTCCTTATTTAAATTTTTTCCTAAGTATTTTATTGTTTTGATGCTATTGTAAAGGGATTGTTTTCTTTATTTCTTTTCTAGTTATCTTGTTAGTGTATAGAAATGCAACTGATTTCTGTATGTCGATTTTGTATCCTGCAACTTTACGAATTCTTTATTGATTCTAACAGTTTTTGGTGAAACCTTTAGGATTTTCTATGTAATATCATATCATCTGCAAAAGAGATAATTTTGCTTCTTCCTTTCCAATTTGAATGCATTTTATTTCTTTTCTTGCCCAATTGCTCTGGCTAGGACTTATGTTGAGCAGGAGTGGTGAAAGTAGGCATCCTTATCTTGTTCCTGATCTTAGAGGAAAAGCTTTCAACCTTTCACTGTTGTCTGTTCAGATTTTCTACTTCTTCATGATTCAGTCTTGGTAGGTTGTGTGTTTCTAGGAATTTATCCATTTCTTCCCACTTGTCCAATTTGTTGGCTATAATTTTCAGAGCAGTCTCTTATGATCCTTTGTATTTCCGTAGTATCAGTTGTAACGTCTCCTTTCATTTCTGATTTCATTTATTTGAACCTTCTCTCTTTTTTTCTTAGTCTAGCTAAATGTTTGTCAACTTTGTTTATCTTTTCAAAAAACAGTTCTTAGTTTCGTTGATCTTTTCTAGTGTTTTTTCTGGTCTCTATTCTATTTATTTCAGCTCTGATCTTTGTTATTTCCTTCCTTCTGCTAACTTTCAGCTTAGTTCATTCTTTGAGGTATAAAGTTAAGCTGTTTATTTGAAACTTTATTTTTTTTTAAATAGGCATTTTTTGCTGTAAAATTCCTTCTTATAACTGCTTTTGATGCATCTCATAAGTTTTGGTATGCTGTGTTCTCATTTTCACTTGTTTCAAGATATTTTTTGATTTCCCTTTTGACACATTGATTGTTCAGGTGTGTGTTGTTCAATTTCCATATATTTGTGAATTTTCCAGTTTTCCTCCTTTAATTGATTTCTAGTTTCATACCATTATGGTCAGAAAAGATATTTGGTATGATTCAATATTATTAAATTTGCTAAGACTTGTTTTGTGACTTAACATATAATCTATCCTGGAGAATGTTCCATGTGTGCTTGAGAAGAATGTGTGCTCTGCTGCTGTTGGATGGAATGTTCTGTATAGGTCTGTTAGGCCCATTTGCTCTGAAGTATAGTTCAAGTCCAATGTTTCCTTATTAATTTTCTGTCTTAATTTCCGTAGTATACAAAAATTTTGCCCCTACATAGCTTCTTTCTCTCTTTCCTCCTTTGTGCTATTTTTTTTTTTTTTTGAGGAAGATCAGCCCTGAGCTAACATCCATGCTAATCTTCCTCTTTTTGCTGAGGAAGACTGGCTCTGAGCTAACATCTATTGCCAATCCTACTCCTTTTCTTTTCCCCAAAGCCCCAGTGGATAGTTGTATGTCATAGTTGCACATCCTTCTAGTTGCTGTATGTAGGATCTGGCCTCAGCATGGCTGGAGAAGCAGTCGTCGGTGTGTGTGCCCAGGATCTGAACCTGGGCCGCCAGTAACAAGCCTTGCGCACTTAACCGCTAAGCCATGGGGCCAGCACCCTTTGTGCTATTTTTGTTGTATAAATTATATCATTATATATTGTGTGCCCATTAACACTGATTTATAATTATTGCTTTATGCAATTGTCTTTTAAATCGGATAGGAGAAAAAAAGAGTTACAGACAAAACATACATTTATACTGCCTTTTATGTTCACCTGTGTAGTTATCTTTAATAATGCTCTTTATTTCCTCACGTCCGGGTTAGAGTCCTTGATTTTTATCCTGGTTTAAGGAGCCATTTGTAACCTTGACCTGCTTTCCTCTCTGACTATTCTCTCCTCATTTTGACTCAGACATACACCCTCAGCTTGATCTTACTTTGCTTCTCTTAACCTATTGCATGTAAACATCTGTTGAAACTACTCTCCCAAAGCCTCCTTATTGCTAAAAGTGGCAAACACTATTCAGTCCTTGTCTCACTTGATGTGTCTGCACATTTGACCACGAAGACCACAGTCTTCTTCCAGACTTCTTCTCTCCTTGAATTTCTGCATCATTTGTCATGGTCTCCAAGTTTTTCTCTCCCTCCTTGGCCCCTCAATATCATCATCTTCTCTGGATTCTCTCCTTGAAGCCAGTCCTTAGGTATTGTGGGTTTTCAGAGTTCTGTTTGCAGCTCTCTTCTCCTTCTACACACTCTCTCTGGGTGACCTCATCCCCCCAATGGCTTCAGTTTCTGCAGAAGTGCTGGCGACACTCAGATTTCTATCTTTAGAGCTTTCTCTTGAGCTCTAGACCCATTAATCCTACAGATACTAGGAGTCCCACAAGCTCCGTGAGTCCAACTAAACTCATCATCTGTCTTCCTGGTCTCCCCCTACCAAATTTCCCACTTCCATGTTCCCAGTCTCAGTGAATGGCACCATCACCCATCTGATTAACCAAACCTGGAATCCATAGTTGACTCCTCTTTCTACCTCCCCATTTCCTAATCAGCTACCTAGACCCATAGAGTCCACCTTGTAAAGACCTCTTGTCTAATACCTACCTCTCATGTTCAGCAATTACTGCTTTAGTTCAGCTTCTCATCATTTCCCACCTGAATGAATGCAGCAACTGGCATCCATCTCCTCCAATTTAGTCTCCACATCAGAGCCAGAGTAATCATTCCCAGATATAAATCTAATGTCATGCCTCCTTAATGGATGAAGTCATGCCTCTTTTGTCTCCACCACTGTAAAATCTACCCTCTTTAGGCTATTTTTCAGGGCATGATAGATACGCCATAGTCTGTCCTTGCCTACCTTTTCAGCCCCATCTCCCATCATTCTCGGGCTTAGCTCATGCTTCATGACTTCACACATGATGTCCCTCTACGTGGCATATCCTTCTCTGCTCTTCCTCTTCTAGGATCAACTTGACTGTTACCTCTGGCAGAAAGCCTTTCCTTGCTCTTCAGATTGAGTTACGGCTCCTTCTATGGGCTCCTTGGAATTCATGTTCTAACTTGGTCCTAGATATCATCTCATAGTGATGAGTAAGAGATCTGGGTTTGAATCCAGCTCTTCCACTTACAGACTGTGTGATCTTGGGCAAGTTGCTGAGCCTATCTGGGCCTCAGTTTTCTGAGACAACAATATGATAGCACCTATATTACAGGGTTGTTGTGAGGATTAAATGAAATAATGAAGGGAAAGTGATTGACACAGTGCCTT
Organism: Ceratotherium simum simum; assembly: GCF_057802395.1. NCBI lineage: Eukaryota > Metazoa > Chordata > Mammalia > Perissodactyla > Rhinocerotidae > Ceratotherium > Ceratotherium simum. Next base: position 16,008,068 of record NC_141921.1, on the reverse strand, counting down.
ACACTCAGTAAATTTTCATTGAGTCATATCTATTATTAATTATTATCGTTATTAATATAGTCATCTTCCTGCACAACACGAGGACTGTGTCTTTCACCTAGCTCATATTAGGGACTTAACAAATGCTAGTTGAATAAATGTGTGGATGCATGGGAAAGAATGACTGTTTTCTAGACCTGGTAATAGTCAGTGAGGAGGAAACAAAGAAAAACTAGATATTGCCCCTGACTTCAGGGAACTCAGAGTGCAGCAGGCAAGTGAGACATGCACAAAAGTAACTTCTGTACAAGGCTGACTTAGTGCCCTGGAAGTGGAGCAGGGAGAGGGCCGTGGAGCGTCAATGGTGCAAATCTGAGTAGGTTACACTCTGGTTGCGTTTAAGTTGGACTGGTTAAATGGGGATAGTTCATGGATCTGATCCTAGAGAAGTGGGTATGGAATCAAACCAGGAAGAAAGAAAACAAGTGAAGGCTTTATCATTGGAGTTAATATTGCATCAATCCCATAACATTTGTGCTGAAAATGCACTAGTTCCTTTAAGTCCAGGGCCCATTTCCATCCATATTTGGATGTTTCTGAAGTTAGGACTCACCTTTCAACCTTTCAGTTTGATGGAGCGTTCCCTTCTGTTTCTTTCCCTTAAAAGCTATTATTAATATGATTAGGTGTCTTATAATTGATAGTGTCTTAGATTGAGGAAATACAAATATTATCCCCCATTTTCTTACTTACAATTTGTGGTTTCCTATATTTACATGTGAGTTCTGATAACCCATGATCTGTCTTAATTTGTAACTTTTCTGAGGAACAGACTTGAATTATATATGCTGTGAGGCTGGTGCCAGGGGACAGGTCATTTAGCTAGTGAGTAAATCTAGATGACTTCTCAGCATCCACTTTTCACTGTGCTTATATTGCTGTTTACCAGGTGTAGGTATGTACACTCTGTTTTTGGTGGTGAGAGAATTGTATTTTTATAGAGAATGAGGGGTGGTCTGGGTTTCTGTTACATAGTATTATTTGTAAGTTTGGGGATTTATAGAGCTTCGGGAACAGATCCCTCACAAAGTTCAGAGGTCTCATGTCTATGCCTCTCAGCCACACAAATATTCCACTTAGTAAAGGATCAACTCTCCCTGTTTGGAGAGGTGAGGTTGTGGCTAACAACTTGGAAGTTTAGAAAATATGTAGGTTCTCAAGAAGCTTGAAAATTAGTAAGGACTTTGGGGATCTGTCTCCAGGATTAAAAAGCCCCATTGGGGTCCCTTCTCCGTGCCCCCCTGGTGCTAGGTTCCCACCGGCATTACAACCTGATCACGGAGGTGACATGCGGGGATGCACATTGTCCTTATATTTGGCTCCTCTATGATAGTGAGAAGGTATAATCATGAAGTTAGTGACCATGTGTTCATTGCCCCTGAATCCACAGGGCCCAGGGACCTGGAACAGAGTAGGCACCTAGTCCATGGACAACAGATGCATCAGGCTGATATTTACCATGCCAGACACTCTACAAGGCACTCTCACTATTAGATTTTTGAGTTTTACTTTTTTGTGTGTTACTTGTATTATTCCTTTCGTTGTTACTCTGGAGCAGAGGTTACCCTACTTTACGGCAGGGGTTAACAAGATTTACATTTGTAAAGGGTTGTAAAAAAGAAAGAAGACGAACATGAGACTGACACTGTATCTGACCTGCAAAGCTTAAAATATTTGCTCTATGGCTCTTTACAGAAAAAACTTACCAACTCCTGCTCTAGAAAATAAAATATGCATCATTGACTTATTACACTCTCACCTAAATGAGTACTTGAGCACTTCCCAAACAATTCAGAGATTTTACAGCAGTTTAAGTCCATTTTCTCCTCCTACTCTTTGCACAATTTTAGCGTCTCTCTTCCCACAACACCACACACACACCTATGGAATCAGAATCTGCTCTTTAACAAAATTCCCCCAGTTGTTTCCTATGCACTTTCAAGTTGGAGAAATAATAATTTAGCCAACATTGCTGGGACAACATGTACACACCTGCAGCAGTGGACCTGTGGTACAAGCTCCAGCCTTTTTACTTTTTCTTTTTTAAAAATTTTTGTTTATTGCAGTAACATTGGTTTATAACATTGTATAAATTTCAGGTATACATCATTATACTTCTATTTCTGCATAGACTACGTCATGTTCACCACCCAAATACTAATTACACCCCATCACCACACACACGTGCCGAATTCTCCCTTTCACCCTCCTCCCTCCCCCCTTCCCCTCTGGTAACCACCAATCCAATCTCTGTCTCTATGTATTTGTTTGTTGTTATTATCTACTACTTAATGAAGGAAATCATACAGTATTTGACCTTCTCCCTCTGACTTATTTCACTTTGCATAATACCCTCAATGTCCATCCATGTTGTCACAAGTGGCTGGATTTTTAAAGCTCAGTACTGAATAAAGCTTTTAGAAAAATCAGGAGGAGAAAACTAAACTTCCTTAACACAAGTGTGGCTCCAGGGTTCCAGGTAAGACTGACAGCCCATCTTCTTGTCTTGTGACTCATGGGCTGGCTGACCTGCCGTCTGCAGGGGGTTCCTGTCTGATAATACCTGTGCTCCTTCTGGGGAAAACCTGAGCTGGCTTTCGTCCTCCTTTCGTCCTCCAACAAGCTCCCACTTTATTTTTGTTGAAGAGAGAGAACAAGAAGGCATTAGAGTTATGTTAAATGGAAGGGAGTAAAAGGGAAAGAAAGCATTACTTTTTTATATCATCTTAAAGAAAAATAACCTTCCTGTCCACTTCCCTGCCAGTTACCACCCATTGCTTTGCTTCCTTCTGGAGAAAATCACCTAGAAAGAGTGATCCACACTTCTGTCTCTAATTTCTGTCCTACAATTCTCTCTTAAACACACTTCAGTCAGGTTTCACTAACTCTGCCTGTGACTCCCCACTCCCTGCCCCTGTTTATTTAGCAGCAGTGGCCAGAATTCAGCTTTTAATTCACCAGAACCCAACTTCTCTTCCCTAGTGAAACAATTTATCTTGTATCCTGCAACATTGCTAAACTCATTAATTCGTTTCAGGAGTTTTTATGTAGGATCCTTGTTTTTTTGTTTTTGTTTTTGTTTTTTTAATGTAGACAGGTCATCTGCAAATAGAGACAGTTTTGCAGCTTCCTTTCCTATCTTTTTTTCTTCCCTTATTGCACTGGCTAGGACTTCCAGTACTATTTGGAATAAAGTGGTGAGAGCAAGCATCCTTGTTTTGGTACTGATTTTAGGGAGGAAAAGCATTTAGTCTTTTGCCATTTTGTATGATGTTAGGTGGAGGGTTTTGTTTAGATTTTTTTTTTTTTTTGTCGGAGTAAGAAACTTCCTTTTATCCCCAGTTTGCTGAGATGTGTTTTTTTTTTCAAATCATGAATGAGAGAAAGGACATTCCAATCCGTATGCATTTGAAATAGCTTGAGGCAAATATATTTTCGGCAACAAGCAGTTCTTGTTGTCAAAGGGACTCAAGGACAAGAGGAAGTTTGGACTCTTTAAGATCTCTTCCACCCCATATGTTTCTAAGGCCAGAGTTGAGTGCTTAGTTGATAGTGCTGAGAGTTCTGGGAGAAGAAAAAAACTTTCATCTGGGCTGCAAGTAGTTAGGAAACTTCCTGAAGAAGAGACCTGTATGAGCCCTTCATGGATGAGTAAGAAGTAGTCAAGTGGGAGGAGAGGGCATTCCAGGTATAACAGTCTATGCAAAGACCTGAGGAGTCAGGACAGTCAGGACAGGGTAAAGGGATCATATTAGGAGGTAGGGAAATGGGTAGGTCTGCTGTGGGTTTCTACTGCTCTGAAAACGCTAAGAAAGAAGCCCCATTAGTTCCAGCAGATGATCCTCACGTGCCCTCTCTAATGACCCCAGAACAGTTTTCCTAACAAGCCCCCACAAAACACAATCGGCATGTCTTACTGACCGTTTCCTTTTTTTTCCTCCAGAAAATCAAGGCTCCTCTTTCCCCAGGTCTTCTCTCCTTAGAGGCTGTGGCCTTCAGGCAGGAAACCCGTAGACTGCAGACTCTTCCTTCTTACAGTTCCATATCCCTCTTAGAACTCATGTTCCTTTAATGCTTGGGAAGCCTAAGAGTTCTCAAGACTGGCAATTCCCCTAAATTTATCTTCTAGAGAAGATAAATGAGCAAATCACACTGTTAGCATTTAGTAGTCTTTTGGGTTGTCTTAACATTCAGATGACCCTTAATTTGCAAATAAAACTCATTTCTAAGCAGCTAACAGCCATTGGAATATTTTGTTAATTGAAGCCTATTAGAAAGACATGTAGAGAGTAGCTGATTTAAAAGATTCATCTTCTGTTGCCTTTTGCAAAGCAATTTAATATTTGTCCAAATCCAGGGTGATAGAAATTTGATTTGCTCTGACAGCACTAGAAATAGTATAATTCCTGGTTAATATGGCATCTGATGTTGTGATTGTGTCTCACTAATTTTGTGTGTGTGTGTGTTTATTGAAAGTATGACTCTGGATATGCAGTCAGTTACCATCATGAGTATCCAACCCATACATCCTGATCTCACAATGAGCCTGATCTTAACATTTGTAGTTGACAAATACAAGCTACTGTTAATAACTTAATGAACATTTTCTAAGGTATTTGGTTTTGAAGGCAATGACTCTAATGATAATTTATACCATTATTTCAGTTTTAAGGCATATTCCCATTTAAACTTAAAAATAATCTTATGGTATAGCCAGAGTCAGATATGGTCATTATCTCCATTTTACAGATGGAAGGGGGGAAACTGAGTTCCAGAGAGATTAGGTGGTTTTTCCAAGGTCTCAACAAATTAGGTGAAGATTAAAGTCCAGGACACTTCCCACTGGTCTCTCTGGTGGTGGAGGAAATTTAAGCATCAGTTGGTTATGGAACGAAGACATTCTCCTTATAAATAAAAGTCTGGGTTGCTGGAAGCCACAGTGAAAGTAGGAACAATGGAAACAAGAGAAGGATCCACGGAAGTGAAGAAGAGCTGAAAGAACTGGGGAGATTGCAGACCAGGGATAGGGGTGGGGCTGGGGAAAAAATCACTCAACAAACACTTATTGAGAAGTTAATATTCCACTGCACAATGCTTTTGCTTAGGCTACAGAATGCTGGTGAGGTCCAAAGTATCCAATAGAGCTCTAAACTTCATGCATCTGACCCTATAGTTGTGTTGTGACTTAGAATAATAATCATAAGTGTTTGAAATGTTCTTCAATAGTATCCCATCCATTATCTCAGCTGAGCTTCAAAAATCTCTAATGACTACTTGAGATGTGGCATAATATAAGAGATAAGAGCCTGGGCTCTGGAACTATACTACCTAGGTTCAGATATCAGTTGTGTTACTTTCTAGCTGGGTGGCATTTGGCAACACACTTAATCTTCTTTTGCCTCAGTTTCTTTATCTGTATGAAGAGGATAATAATACCTACCTCTAGAGTTGTTATCAGAATTAAAATAATAAGTACAAATAAAGCACTTAGACTGCAACTGTCATATGGAAAGAGATCAATAAAGTTAGTTATTTTTATTTAGGCACAGTGAATATCATGAAACACATTTTACAGATATGGAAATTAAATCCCAGAGAAGTGAGGTGACTTTTTGTCGCAAGCCACAGAAGGTCAATGATGTATTTAAGCCTTGAACACAGTTCTCTGGGTCCCTTCCTCATGTTTCCAGTGGCCAAATTAATGCAAAAGTGTTTTTTTTCTAGATATCTCCCTCATCCTCAACTCCTCATTCAGTTTAATGACTTCAGTGAAAGTGCGGATGATATAAACAGAGACTTAGAGGCACAGCCGACAGTCCTAGTCCATGGCCTATTGAGTGTCTTCATTCCTTCTGATTAACTTGAGGAAAGCCCTCTTCACATCCTTGTTCTGGAGGCTGTAGATGATGGGGTTGAGAAAGGCAGAAATGACATTGTAGAACAGGGCCAACTTCTTGTCATCTTCTGGGGAGGCTTCAGAGCCAGGCCTCATATACATGACCATGCATGGAATACAGAACATGGTGACCACAATGATATGTGAGGCACAGGTGGAAAAGGCCTTGATTTGCCCCTGGGTGGAGCGAATCTTTAGAATAGTCATGAACATACAAACATAGGAGGCCAGGATGAGGGATAATGGGCTCAGGAGCAAGAAGAAACCCAAGATAAAGTCCACTTGGTCATTAAGAGATGTATCTGCACCGGCCAACATCAAGACAGCAGGAATTTCACAAAAGAAGTGGTTGATTTCATTGGGGCCACAATAGGGCAGATTCATTGCGAAGATCGTGTAGACAATGGCACAGGTAAGACCATAAAGGGCAGAGCTGACTGCCAGGAGTACACAGAGGGTTTGGCTCATCTTGACTCTATAGTGGAGTGGATAGCATATGGCAACATATCTGTCATAGGCCATGGCTGCAAAAATCCAGGTTTCAGTGATGCCCAAGGTCAGGAAAATGTACATCTGGACAACACACCCAACATAGGAGATGGTCTTATTCTTGCTTATTAGATGGACCAACATCTGGGGCACTGTGGTGGTGGCATAGCTGAGATCCAGGAGAGAGAGGATACTGAGGAAGAAGTACATGGGGGTGTGAAGGCGTGCATCTACTCTGATCAGGGTAACAATGAACCCATTGCCCAGGACTGTAAATAAGTAAAGGAAGAGGAAGAGGAAGAAAAGGATCCAGTTGGTCCTAGGATTTCTGGAGAAGCCCAGGCGGATAAACTTAGTTACAGAGCTGTGATTTCTCCAACCTCGGCTGTACATGGCCTTTCTTCTGAGAAAGAACAGAACATATTTCTGAATCCCTTGCAGTCTCAGTGAGAGAACGCCATGTGAGATCCATAAATGCAGGGGCTGAAGGCATCTCAGAGCTAAACAATCAAATCAAAATATCCATGCCCTCCATGCCCAGGAACATGCCTCCAATGTTCCCTCCACGCCTAGGAACATTCTATCCAAATGGACTAGCATCGCTCCAGGCACTTAGTAGGGATTCTACAAATATTTGCTGGTTTGTCTAACCAACTAGCCCTGATAAAATTCCAAGGGCCCTGTGGAAGAAATTGTACACAGCAGATGTCTTATTTTGAAGAACACACACACACACCATAAACCAAAGCAAAGAGGGAAGGGAAATACAAAATGTTTTACAGTACCCCCAAAGCTTCTAGACCTCTCTGTAGTTCCTAAAGTCATTCTTTCAAATACCAAGACTAATAGGTGCTGCAAAAGACAGTGTAAATGTGAACTTCTTCTCTATGCCTCCTTCCTCTCTGATGCTGTACCTTTGAAAACCCACACAACATAAATTTTCAGGAAAAAGGGGAGTTTCAAATAAACTTTTTGGGGGAGAGGAATCTTTCCCCTAGGATTTTTATCTCACCCCCACCTTTTCAGCCCTACTTGCAGTGGTTGCCACTATAAAGAACAAATTGACGTGTAAAGATGCCAGAGACTTAAGAATTGAAGCCTAGAAAACTTGTGTGCTCCTGGCATTTCTCAAGAAAATGAAGCATATTTACCTGGGAATTTGGTGCCTGTGTGTGTGGAAGTGTTTCTTAAAAACTAGTAAGGACTCCTCCATGGCCATGTTGCTCACAGGACAGCGTTGAGTGGTGGGCAGGAGTGGATCTTCAGTTTGATCTTGACTTAACCCTCAACCCTACCTTGGCAGACCTGGGCAACAGAACATGTTACTGACCAGTTCTTTTCTCTGAATCCTTTTTATGGTCCCTAAATGACTGCCATAGAATGCTAACAGCTGGATATGCACCTTTTCTAGACCCAAAAGAAGAAAATGGTCATTTATAAAATAGGACTCTATAAAATGTTTTAATAAATGTGATCTCATTAGATTATCACCATGACTCACTGAGGTCAGTATCCTTATTTTCATTTCATAAAGTCAGCCATCCAAGGTGAGACAAGGAGTAGGTGATGGAGCCCAGACTCAAACTCCCTGTTCCATGCTCTTACCGCCACAGTAAGCTGAAGTGTGTCTCTCACATGATCAAGTTTCATTCAGGATTTAGCAGGTCACCAAACACAAAAATAGGCCCACTTCAGGTGACATTGTGAGAGAAAATTGATCTGTGTATTAAAACTTTTAGAGAGCAGGAATTGCATATTGCACAGCATTGCAAATTGCCAAGTTTTCCATAGAGAATCGCAAAAGCTTGGATCAGAATTTTAATATCTGAGGCATTGCACTGGTAGTGAAAAGGCTGATAGCTGTCAATTTGGGTTAAAATAACTCCACACAAAGCCATGGACAGGACTCAGGCTCAGATGGATAAGAAAAATGATGTTAATAATCATGTTTGGCACAGTAGGCAATTGTATGGGAGTTATCAGGATCTGAATTTGAATCCTCATCCTAATGGTGGATATGACCCAGGCTTTAGATACTAGTATATGCTGATAAATCTGAAGTATACCTCCATCCTAGATATCTTTTCTTAATTCATCTATCCAATTGCCTGCTTAACATCTCTTTTCATTTGGGTATCTAATAGGCATGTTAAGATTAACATTTTCTGAAATCAAACTTCCAACCTCCTGTAAACCTGTTCCTCTCACAGTCATCTTCAGCTCAGTTAATGGCTATTCCATCCTTTGATGTGGCTAAGGTTTAAAAAAAAAAACAAAAAACTCAGTCTGTCTAACTTTTCTCTTTGTCCTATACTCCACATGTTATACATCAGCAAATATTGCCAGTTACCTTTAAAATATATATCCCCAAAAAGATCACTTCTCGTCATCTCCGCCATTGCTGCTTTGGCTCAAATCATCATCTTCTCTTGCCAGGAATATTGTAATATCCCCTGGCTAGTTCCATGGCTTCTAGTCTCTTCCCCCACAGTCTGTTCTTAGCACAGTAACTAAAGTGATCCTATTAAACGTAGGTCAGATCATTTAAAGATTATGTAACTCCTCTTATCAAAGCCCTCCAGTTGCTTCTTGTAGCACTCAAAGAAAAGCCAAAGTCCTGACGAGGGCTCCAAAGTTCCGCATCACCGCTCTGGCCTCCTCTGCTGCCTGTCACTATCCGCTCCAGCAGTACCTCTTTCTGCTGCTTCTCATCCGTGCATGCTCCCACCTCAGCGCTTTTCCACTTACTGTTCCCACTGCTAGAAATCCTCTTCCCCCAGATATCTTTATGGTTCACACCCTCACCTCCTTCAAATATTTTCTCAAATGTCATCCTCTCAGGGAAGACTTGTGTCTTTCCTGACCATTCTGTTTAAAACTGAAATATCCCACACTCCCCATCCTCATCTCCTGTTTTATCTTTCCTCATAATAGTTAGCTTCTTCTAGTGTAGTATATGCTTTTTTAAATTGTTAGTTTCCCACATAAGAATGCAGGAATTTTTATCTTATTGATTTATGGTATATCATCAGATTCTAGAACAGTGCTTGGCATTTAGTAGGCGTTATAAATGTTGAATAAAAGAATGGACTGAGTCTAGGCGGGGCCCTGGAGAGGCAAGTCACTGGTGCTACTCATGGTGAAACTATCTTTGGTGCTGGACTTTGCTTTCTATGAAGCTAGCCATTGTGCTGACCTTATTCTGGGGCTTTCTCTTGGATTTACCTAGCTCTCAACAGATTTTTAAACAGGGACTGGTCCAGACCATTTACATACATTATCCATAGTCAGCCCACAATGCCATAAAGTCAATACCTACTATTAACTGCATCTTAAACTAAGGAAACTGATATTTACCAGAGTTAAGCAAAGAGCCCAAGGGCTGTCCAGAGCACTCTTTTTAATTCTTGGGCCTACAATTTAAAATAAAAATGACAAACTAGAGCTTGTCTATACCGAGAAAAGAGCTTACAATAAAGGACTTGTGAAACCGTGTTATTTAAGGAAGAGTGGAAGAGATTGAGAAAGTTTAGCCTGGAAATTTATGAGTAACTTTAGAGATCTCACCAAATATTCCAAAGGTTATCATGAAAAAATGGTGAAAATGTGTATTGTATATTCCTAGAGGAAAAAATTAGAAATTATTGGTGAAAGTTGCAGGGGGGCAAACTTTAAGCTCAATTTACAAAAAACAAAAAAACAAAAAAAAAAACCCCTCTGGTGATTAATGCTACCCAACAATGAAACATTCTGATGTTAGAGAGAGTGTGAAACTGCAAGCTCTCCATTTTCAGAAGTGTTTGACCATAGGCTGTAAGGCTATATTAGTCAGGCGTACTATCACTGCTTTGGATGCAAAGTTAGAATGTATGACTTTAAAAGTCCCCTTTACCACAACAACCCTAAGGTTCTAAAGCTCAATGACATCAAGACTCAGAGAATCCATGATTTTATGGGTGACTTCTCACTATGTACCCAAACCCATAACAGAATTTAGAATCAAAACAAAGTAATACAGTAATAATGAGAACCAAGGAAGCCTGAAAGGAAGTGGGAATACAGTATTAGTCAACTATAATTTGAAATTTAAAAGATAATTTAAAATTTCTACTATCTTATTTTGCAGATCACGGAGCTCTTTTGGGAGGCGATGCTTGAGTACCAGGAGGGGTTAGTCTCCTACCTCTTGAGCAAGCCTCACACAGGCTCCATCCAGGAAGGAGAAGGGAGAGTCTGAGAAAAGGGGCAGGCTAGAAGCTAAAGGGAGAAGGAGAACACTGTTATAAAGCCTGCTTTAAATCCTTGTTATGCTTTTCTGTTTAAAATTCTTTATTTCTGTTTCCTTTGAGAGGATGTTCTAAGAATAAAATTAGGGAAATATAGACTATTTTAAAAGTTGTTAAGCAGCAACTGTATTTAAATCACAGGAGGACTATACAAGATTCGAGACAAAGTGGGGACAAGAGACAACCCAGAAGAGTATTTTCACTGAAAGAGAACAAAAGCTTCTTCCGTGATCTTTCCTGTTCTAGTTTTTCTTCCATCCAACCCATCCTACACACTGTCAGAGTGACTGTTCAAAAGGCAGAGCTGACCCTGCTATTTCCCTGTGTCAGAGTCCTTAGAAAACTCCCATGATCTAAGAGCTAATGCCTAAACTCCTTAGCATTGCACTCAATGCCCTTTGGAATCTGAGCTTTACTGACTTGGCATTCTAGCTTTATTCCCTGTACTTCCATGCAACTTTTGTGCTTTCATATGGTTCACTAGCTAGGAATGGTTTTGCATTTTAAGATGGTTGAAAAAAATCACTCATTTATGTTTGTGGCTGCTTTTGCCCTACAATTAAGTTGAGAAGCTCTGATAGAGACTGTATATGTCCCATAAAGCCTAAAATATTTGCTATCTGGCTCTTTACAGGAAAGCCTGACTCCACATGAACACACACCAACTCCAACTCATTTGCCATCTGCCAAATAGATCAGATCCTTTCACAAAGCTTTTCTCCATGAGGCAGTATGTATCAAGGAGGCAGTAGGGTCTCTGAGGTCAAAGAAAATTAGATTTGAGTCCAGCTCTGCCACTTACCAACAGCAAAACCCAGAGAGTCATTAACCTCACTAAACCTACATTTCATACTCTGTAAAACTGGAAGAATAACATACACTTTGAAGGTTTTTGTGAAGATTAAATGATATTTTAGATATATGTAACACTATAGCAATAAGCATCAGTTGTTATTATTGCTACTATTATTAAATTACTCCCTAGTTGAAATGCCCTTTTCTGTTTTCTCCTTTTGGTAAAATCCTAATCATGGGAGTCTTCTGTGATTCCCACCATACTTCTCCTTCCTCTGAGCTCTGATAACACCTTTAATGTGCTTCAATTACTCCCCATACCTATACTGATATACACACTGGTTTGTGGAATTCCTTAAAGATGGAGAACCATGTCTTACCTTGCTATCGCCAATTCTTAGCACAGAGTACGTCCACGGGCTAATAAATATCAGATTAATGACTTTATGAAGTTATGCCAATGGTATGAGTGAGTTTGTTGCAAGAATGGACTCCTAGTCCAATGGTTTCCCTATCACTTTCTCTTTCAAAACTACTATCGAGATCTTCTTCCCTAAAGATTACTACCCAGGTTATCCACTAACAGCGCAACCAAAATCCTCTCCTTGGCAATTTGTTAAGTGACATGAACAAAGTTAAACAGAAAGCAGGAGAAATGAAATCAAGAATACACGGACAGTCCTTATATTATTTTCATTAAATGTGCTTCTCTTCCAGTCTTAGTCTGTGCTGCTCGAAATGGCATTAATGTGGGTGATGAGGCAGGGATAAAACCCATTGAGCAGTTACCATAGACCAGTTACTTTCATTAAAAATTAGATAATGGTGAAGAACAAGGGCGCTAGAATCTGTCGCTAATTAGCAGAGTAACCTTGGGAAAGTTATCTAAACTTGGGTGTCTACAGCCTCTTCTAGAAACCAGTGATAATAATAGTACTTATCTCAAAAGATCGTCCTGATGATTAATTGAAATAGTACATGTAAAGTTGCTTAACACTGTGCTTGCAGAGTAGTTAGTGTTGAAAAAAGTAGCTATTATTGTTATATTATTTTATCCTCACAACAAGTCATTTTCAAAAATTCTAAATTTTTGGAAGAAAGGAAATTGGGACTCAGAGAGAGTAACTTGCCTGATGTTGCACAGTATTAAAGGACACAACACAGATCTGTCTTTCTCCAGGGACCTCTCTTCACCAGGCTCTGCTGCTTCTGCCCCATCCACAGGTGACACTGTGCCAGAGCTAGGGCTGACAGCGAACTGGTGGGAGTAGCCTTCTCAGGCTCTTGGTCTTGTCCTTCATGCCCCTTACCTATCCTCTCACCCTGATCCCAGGTCCAGTATACACCCCTCCTCCACATCCATGCCCCACAACTGCCTTGGGCAGTTCCAGCATCCATATACTGGTCTATTAGTGGGTCCTATTTCAGCCACTCTCCAGAAGCTTCCACATCTCAGAAGCTCCCTGGGAGATACCTGTTTGGTATATTAATGAGGCCCATAGGTATCAGGAATTAGGGAGTCCCTAAGGGTGCAGCTAAATAGATCCCTCGGGAGCCTTCTAGTCCTAAGTGATCCTATTACTCAGGAGAATGTTCAGCAAGGAGGGGGCAATCAGGATAGAAGGGAGAGCTGTATGTGCCTCCCCAAAATCTAATATTTTGAGGAACTATAACTACAGGAGGAATGTGGAAATTGGTCCTTCAACTCAGGCCTCCATTTGGGGGCCCCTAGAGATTGTAGCTAGGAGGCCAACACCAGGACCCAAGTTTTAGCTACTCTGCTGGTCTTATTTGAACTTTATTTAGGTTCTCCATAGAAAAAGAATAAAGAACTGGAAAGCTTTTAGGTATTGCCTTCCCAAAGTCACATTTTAGAAGTGGGGAAACTGAGGCCCAGTGTCCAGAATTAACTATGGAAAGTCACACAAGCAGAACTAGGCCTAGGAGTGGTATCCTGTAATACATATTACACACTATGTAATGTCATCTCACTTCTCCAGTTATTGGTGTAACCCACTGAAGAGTAAGCTGGTTGCACACCTGCCTTTGGCCTCTTCTCATTTCTATGCCTGCGCTGCCCAATTTTAGCTCTCCTTTCTGGGACCCAGGAAAATCTCTTCCCATATTTGTCTTCAATGACTAAAGCACAAAGTAAGTACTTGAGCAAAGTGGGTGTTGAATAGGAGTGGGGTCAGAAAATGATGGGAGATGAGGCTGAAGAAATTCAGGATCAGCTCATGGAAGGTCTTGTAGGCCAGCCTGAAGAGTTTATAATATACCCTGAGGGCATCAAAGATCCATTGAATTTTATTGTTCAAGAGAGTGATATGGTTTAGTGGCATTCTGGAGCTGACTCAGAGTGGGTCATGAGAGCCAGTTGTGCCCATCTCTTTCCAACTCTGTGTTCAGTGATATCACATTGGTAACTTGAAATTGGTCATAGTGGGAAGTATTTACGCCAAAGAAATTGGCAAATACAACATGTCAGAGCTTTTTATTTTCCCCAGAGAGCTGATTGTTAAATATTTGCCAATATACTATTGGGTGGTCAGATTAGTCTTTTTGAAAGATTGATAGCCAGTTTGGCTAATAAGACTGGAAGGAGGAAAGCCATCTGGAATCTATTAAAAGAGTCCAAGTGAGAGATTATTTGGCCTCACTGGCCATGTATAGTGGGGATGGAAAGAAAGGGACAGATTGAAGAAAATTAATGGGTGTTAGTGGACTAATTGGATGTGGGGCATTATTGCTTTTGGCTATTGGGTGGACGGTGATACTATATGTTGAAATGGGAAACTCTTGAGGGGAACAAGCTTGAAGTGAATGGTGATGAGCTTCCTTTTGGACATGTTAAGTTTGAGCTGCCTCTGAGATATTAAGTTGAGATGTCAGTCAAGCGGATGGAAACAGACATATCTTCATTAATTTTAACATATAGAGGACTAAGATTTACAGTACTGAATCCCAGTATTCAAACGGATTTGGAATTAACTTTGCTTAATGGCAGAGGACTTGAGAATTTCCCTCCACCTTACCTCTCCTTGCCCCCATCATACATATTCCTTTTTCCTCTGATGTTGGACATCAATCTGGAAATCCCCATTCACTGTGACCCCAAGGGCTTCAGTTGTTCTGTGGTGAGTAACTTTTATTTACACCTAGACAATTCATTTTTCAGAGCTGTTTATATCTCTGTCCTCTCTAAGAGGGGACCTCAGATTACCTGCCCAGGTTTAGGTTGGCCTCTACTAAGGAACTATTCATCTAGTGCTGTAACATTTGCCAGGGAGCCAAGGAGAAGGTAAAATTTTAAGCAAGAAGCATCAAATAGAGCTGAATACATAAAGAACTCATACATCTCAACAACAGAAAAACTAACAACGCAATTAAAAAATGGGCAAAAGACGTGAACAGACATTTCTCCAAAGAAGATATACAGATGGCCACAGGCACATGAAAAGATCGTCAACATCACTAATCATCAGGGAAAAGCAAATCAAAACTACAATGAGATATCACCTCACTCCTGTCAGAATGGCTATAATTAACAACACAGGAAACAATAAGTGTTAGAGAGGATGTGGAGAGAAGAGAACTCGCATACACCGCTGGTGGGAGCACAAACTGGTGCAGCCACTATGGAAAACAGTATGGAGATTCCTCAAAAAATTAAGAATAGAACTACCATATAATCCAGCTATTCCACTGCTGGGTATTTATCCAAAGACCATGAAAACACAAATGCATATTGATACATGTACCCCTGTGTTCATTGCAGCATTATTCACAATAGCCAAGACTTGGAAGCAACCTAAGTGCCCATCAAGGGACGAATGGATAAAGAAGATGTGGTATATATACACAATGGAATGCTACTCAGCCATAAGAAATGATGAAATCCAGCTATTTGTGACAACATGGATGGACCTTGAAGATATTATGTTAAGTGAAATAAGTCAGAGGGAGAAAGTCAAATACCGTATGATCTCATTCATAAGTAGAAGATAAAAGCAACAAAAACAATCACATAGAGACAGAGATTGGATTGGTGGTTACCAGAGGGGAAGGGGGAAGGGGTTACCACAGGGGAACTGGAGGGAGGAGGGCGAAAGGGATGATTAGGCACATGTATGTGGTAATGGATTGTAATTAGTCTTTGGGTGGTGAACATGATGTAATCTATACAGAAATCAAAATATAATGATGTACACCTAAAATTTATGTAATGTTATAAACCAATGTTACTGCAAATAATAAAAAAAAATTAAAAGAGTAAAACCAAGAAAAAGTTTTATTAGAAAAAAAAAGAAAAGGCAAGTCCCTGTCTGGGATAAAATGTCCAAAAATACAAAAATATAACAAAAGACTTGTATCTAGAATAATAAAGAATCCCTACAAATAATTTCCATGTACTTCCTGTGTGATCTTAAATAAGTCCTTTATTGCTCTGAATCTCAGTTTCCTCATAATACTAATAATAGAATCTCCTTTATAAATCTGTTGTGAGAATTTAGCGAGTTTTGAGTTACTGTATATAAAGCTCTTAGCACAGAGCATGGCACATAATCAGAGCTCCATAAACGTTAGCTATCATTATTATAACCATCATAATTATTACTATGAGAGACTTGGAAAGCCCTGGAAGATGGCTGCTGAGCACTGGGACCATGAGCACATGGACAGCAGGCCACAGTGGGAGCTCCCTGGGCCTGGGGCGCCAGTGCTGCAGGGACTTCCTGTGCTGAGAGACCTAAGTCCGTACCTGAGGCTCCCAGAACAGCACTCCTAGAAGGTTGCTCTCAGGTGCTCTTGGCAAAGACTTTCTAGGGAGATAGTCAAAGTTTGTTAAATTCTCCACTGAACTAGGAAAACCTGATGTGAATATTCCCCAGAGTTCTGAATAGAAAACGGGTCTCCTGCTGAATTAAATCCAGCCAATTCTAGCCCACTCTACCACTGGCTTATCTATGAAGTCTGTTTTCTTCTCTAACCCTACTAAAACTGCCCTTTTCCAGGCTACCATAACCTCTCGTTTGGACTATAAAAATGGTCTGTTAACTGGTCTCTCTCTACTCTCCACGTGCCTCAGAATGGCCTTTTAAAATGCAGAATGGATCACTTTTTATTGTTACAGTCCCTTTATGGAAGAAATTTGGCCCTAGGTACAGAGACAATGAAAATATTCTTCTAAGACTCTATCTGCTATGGACCACGTGTTTGTCTCCCACCAAAATTCATATGTTGAAGCCTAAATCCCCAATGTGATGCTATTTGGAAGTGGAGCCTTGGAAGGTAATTAGGTCATGAGGGTGGAGTGCTCATGAATGGGATTAGTGACCTTCTAAGAAGAGACAGGAAAGAGGTGATTCTCTCTTTTTCTCTCTCTCCGTCTCTATCTCTGCCGTGTGAGGATACAACAAAAAGATGGCCGCTGTCTATGAACCAGGAAGAGTGCCCTCACCAGACACAGATACTCTGGTGCCTTGATCTTGGATTCCCAGCTCCCAAACTGTGAGAAATAAGTTTCTGTTGTTTAAGCCACCCATTCCATGTTATTTTGTTATAGCAGCCCAAACTGACTAAGACACTATCTGGGAAAAAAAACTTCAGGTAGATTTATGCATAGGATGATCATTACACCAGTACTTAGGAAAAAAAAAACAAACAGAAAAAATAGGAGGATGATGCTTGGTTATCCACTCTTAATGCAATCATTTTCAGAAATATTCACGTCATGGGGAAATGATCATGATATTCTGTGGAAAAAGTAGGCCACACTGAGAGACTGAGAAGCTGAGCTCAGGGAATGGAAGGACAAAAATTGGACTTAAGGCAGTCTGAGGAGGAGGGCCTTGGCAAACATCACAGACTTCATCACAGTCTGCCCCGGGGACTCCCAGGGTACTGTAAGAGTCGATCAGAAATATACCAATAAATACAAAGATGGAAGCCCAGCTTTGAGTTAGCTCGGTCCCTGAGAGCTGAAAGTATTTTCCAGTGCCCACACTGCCTGCCAGAAGCAAATGTAAATCCATTCTGAAGGAATGTAGCCTCATCCAGAGCCTCAGTACCTGGGCTTCAACCAAAAATTACCAGGCAGACAAAAAGTTAAGAATTTACTCAAAATTAAGAGAAAAACAGAGGCAATAGAAATGGACCTATAGGAAATGTAGGTGTTAGAGCTATCAGATATAGACTTGCAAATAACTGTGATTAAATAATAAAATGGAGAATTTCAGCAGAGACTTGAAAACTAAAAAAATAAAATAAAATGAAATTTTAGAACTAAAAATATGATAATTGAAGTTAAGAATTCATTTTTGGGTTTCACAGTAGATTAGACACATCTGAATAGAAAAATCAGCAACCTGGAAATCAGATCAAAAGAAAATATACAAACTGCAGCACAGTGAGATAAAATTATGGAAAATATAAGTTTGCAAGAGACATATAGCTCATGGTGAAAAGCGGTAGAACAGTATTTATAGATGATCTCAATTATGTCAAATGATGCGTGGAGACATAAAGCAAGGCACAAAGTTATTAACAATGGTTAACCCCGAGGGGTGACATTTGAGATATAATTTAGTCATTTCATATTTTTCTGTACTTCCCCCCTCAAATCCATGCATGCATACCATAGCATTTCTCAAAGTAAATTTTCAGAAAATACTAGTTTCTTTGGCTAATAAATGTTCTAGGAAGAAAGGGTTCTGTGATCCAACAAGTTTGGTAAATGTTGTGTTAAATAGAGTTAGCATGGGTATTTTCCTTGTTTTTTAATTCCTCATTTATCTATTTGCTTATTACTACTGGACTTCTCAGAGTCTTTACTATACTATTGTGCACTGTGAAGCGTAAAGAGAAGAGCAGTGTTTCTAAGCCAATTTGGGCAAGAAATCTTTTCATCACACAATGTTTCATCAGACTAGAGTTCCAGGTAACAGTCCTTGGAAAATACTTGTCTAGAAGGGAAAAAAACCCTAAGTTCTTGAACACGGCATGCCAGACCCTACCTGTCACATCTGCTGTCCCCTGCCTGCTCCTATGTTCAAGCCATCCTGCCCATTCTCCATAACCTCCATGTGTCTAGGCTTACCACACCCCATTCCCTGCCCTTTGCTCCGATGATCACACTTCTACTCATGCTTCCAGCACCCAGCAGACATATGGCCTCGTCTATGAAGCCTGGCCAACCTCCTCATCACTGCTTCAGAGCTCCGGGCATGTTTCCAGCAGCACACTTAGTACCTGTCAACCTACAAAAACAGACATCAGTTTAAGAGACAAAGCGTTTATCTGGGATCACAAAATTGCAATTCAGGGAGCACAGATTCAGATAGACACCCAAAACATGTTCCACTAGGGAGTACAAGTCAGGGGCTTTTACAGGCAAAGAAGGGAGGTTGTATTACAAAAAATTTCAATTGGAGTTGGAGGCAGAGAGCTGGTCTTGGCTAAGCATTGATTGACTATGGATTCCATCCTCAGAAAGTCCACAGTCCTCAGTCTTTGTGATTAGGATGTCTGTTCTGCTGACTTCTCAAACAATTGCTTGTAAGACAATTGCCATTTTGGCCCAGTCCAAAGGTGCAAGACAGCAAGGCAGTTTCTCTGGAAAGGCAGCTCCGATTCCATTTTAAAATAGCTCCACTAAAGTCAATTTTCACGCACCTTATAGCATCCTTGTCTTAGTACTTGTCTCTTTCCCACTAGACTGGGACTTATATTATTCATCCTGCATCCACAGGACCTAGCATCAGACCTGCCATACAGTGGGCATCAAAGAATGTTTGATGAATGAATGGATGATGCCAACATTGTGGCTAACTTGCTTTTCTCTGACAGGACATCAAATACCTTTCAAGTAATCTTTACTTCTTTCTGCTATAAAGACAATATATGCTGACTGTAGAAATTTTAGAAAGTCAAGTATGAAGAAAAATAAAAGTTACTTATTATCTCACTACTCAGCGATATCCAGGATTAACACGTTAATATATATCCTTCCAGGCTTTTAAAAATGAATGTATGCATATTTTTATAAAACTTGGATTAACTTCTTATATAGAATTTTACATCTTGATATTTTTCGACATAACAATTATATCATACTTTTCAATGTAATGAAATATTACTTCAAAACGTGATACGTAGTAATGTTTGCATAGTATTTCATAAAGTTATGTCATATTTACAGCTGTTTCCAGTAAGTCTTTGATGAACATATTTGTACATAAAACATGGTCTGTGTTTCTGATTTTGTTCTTAGGACAGAGTCTCTGAACTGAAATTTCTGGACCCAAGTATATAAACATTTTAAAGGTTCATGATACCTATTGTTACATGCTTTCCATTTGTTGATATTTTTATTAAATGAATTAATATATGTAAAATTCTTAAAACTGTATTGACACATAAATGTTCATTAAGTAGAGCCACAATTATTAGCATTATTACTCTTCATTTAACAAATATATTGAATGTCGACTATGTGGAAGGCACTGCTCTAGAAAGGTAGAACCAATGATATTCTTTTTCAGCAGTGAATGTGGGTGTTCGTCTCACTGCATCTTTCCCAGCATTGAGTATCACCATTTTTCTAAACATTGCTAGTTTGATGGGTGAAAATGATATTCCAGTGATTCAATTCATGTTTATTAATAGCAAAAGCAAACATTTTTTTCTGCATGATCATAGCCGAACAACAACAGTTCAACCTTTTTATCTCCTCCTCTTTGTACCTGCCACCATTTCCACATTTTGCTAGTCCTAATTCATCATCTCCCCTGCTCACTGGCTTCATCTTCCCTCTCTGGCTTTTCCTATGGAGAGTTCATTTCTTCACTCATAAAATATCTGTTGAAGCGCCCAGTATGTGGGTAGCATGGGGCTAGATCCTAGGGACACAGCAGTCAATTGGACAATCATGGTGGCGCCTTCTTGGAACTTGCTATCTTGCAGAGAACTCAGATGCTGAACTGCATGCCTTTATTATTATGAGAGAGAGTTACGGGGTGCTTTGGAAAGCTAACTCACTCTGGGGGCTCAAGAAAAGGCTTCTTTGAGGAACTGCAGTTTAAGCCAAGACCTGATGGATGAACAGGAGTGAATGGCATAACAGGGTAGAATGGAAGTGGGGTGGGGTTAAGAGTGAGGAGAGAAGGAATAGCACATTTGGAAGCCCTGAAATGGGAAAGAGTATGGCACATCAAGGCAAAGACAGAAGTCCAGTTTACTTGGAGTGAGAGAAGGAGGAACAGAGTGACCTGAGATGAGTCTAGGAAGGTTAGTGAGGCCAGGTGGCACCTGGCTTAGAGCCATCCCAACTTGTCTCCAATCTGAATATCTGAAGCAACACACAACGCCCTGTCAGTCACTGCAATGATGTTTACTCGTCCTCCTCCCTGGGCCAGGAATCCTCTGATGTCACTGCCCTTGCCCTTCCTTCCAGCTAACCTGATACCGTGTGTGTGGTTTCCAGAGGGTAATGAACCTTCTCAACATTCAGCCACAGGGCATACCCCAAAGCCCATTTCCTTTGTCTCAATAAAATATTTTAACGGATCAGATACACCTTCTTTTGTTAACCACTGAGACTCTAGAACAAAAGGGAACCCAATGACTGATGTGCCTGGAAGCCATTTCATGGGACCAGTCTGTCAGCCAAATCATGGGCTGTCATCCAAGGGCCTGTGTAGAGTTGAGATTCGGGGCTGAGGGGGAGTGTGTCCTGGTGCTGCTAGGTCATGTGAATGAATACGTAGGGCATTGACCGTGCATCAGAAGTCTTGTTTCTCTGTCCCCAGCTGTCCTTCCAAGGACTCATTCTGGGGCCCTGCCCCAACCTGTTGCCTTGAGGAAAGCCCTTTTAACATCCTTGTTCCGGAGGCTGTAGATGATGGGGTTGAGGAAAGCAGAGATGACATTGTAGAACAGGGCCAACTTCTTGTCCTCTTCTGGTGAGACCTCGGAGCCAGGCTTCAAGTACATAACCATGGCTGGCACACAGAATGTGGTGACCACAGTAATGTGAGAGGCACAGGTGGAGAAGGCCTTGAGCTGCCCCTGGGCTGAACAGATCCTCAAGATGGCAATGAAGATGTTGACATAAATGACAAGGATGAGGGCAAGTGGGACCAGGATGACACTAAAGCCAAGAATGAAGTTTACCCGGTCATTGACTGATGTGTCTGCACAAGCCAGCTTTAAGACTGCAGGGACTTCACAGAAGAAGTGGTTGATCTTGTTAGGGCCACAGTAGGGCAGACGCATGGCAAAGACAGTGTAGACAAGAACAGAGATGACACCCCAGAGTCCACAGAAAATGACCATTATCCCACATAGCCATGGGCTGATCATGACCTTGTACCTGAGTCGATGGCAGATGGCCACGTACCTGTCTATAGACATGATGGCAAAGAGCCAGGACTCGGTGATGCCTAGCACCAAGAAAACATAGATTTGGGCCACACAGCTGGCAAAAGAGACGGTGGTCTTCTGGCTGGCCAGATGTACCAACATCTGGGGCACAGTTATAGTGGCGTAGCCCAGATCCAACATGGACAGGATGCCAATAAAGAGGTACATTGGTGTGTGGAGAGGTGAGTCCAGGCAGATGAGGATGGTGATCAAACTATTACCCAGAATAATCAACATGTAGGTCATCAGGAAGGCTGAGAAGAACAGAGGAGTGGTCCTAGGGCTGAAGGAGAAGCCCAGAAGGATGAATTCAGTCACAGAGGACTGGTTAGGCTCTTGCATTATGTTCTAATTCTAAATAAAGAAGAAAGGCACCAATTCAGACAGAAGACTAGCTAAGCTATGCCCCAAGGTGAGAGTTACTGACGGGTTTGGGGTAGTGGTGGTGTCCAGTTATGATGAAACACCATGGTCCCCCTCAACATGACAGCCCATTTTACCTGCTCTTGTCCACTGCCACCACTCCCAGGAAATTTTTGAAGAGAAAATGTCTTCCACATCTGGTCCAGGGTCGGCCTCTGCCCCACCAGTAATTACCCATCTCAGCTTCCTTAGCTATGAAATGAAAGCATTGGGCTAGCTGAATTCTGCTTCCCCTTAGTATCCCCTTCTCCTTCGTAAGACAGCCAGGTGTTTAGAGATAAATATTGGTGTACAAACTCTATGAAATTTGGCAAATTACAGTGAGAAAACCTAACTTCCTGTTGAAGACATCAAATTTATTTTTCCACTCTAATTTTACTCCTCAGTCTTTCCCAGGCCAGGAGTACCCCCCATCCCATCTCATCTCAAGCTTGGTGTGTTAGAAGGAACACTGAGTTCTAAATCCTGGCTCTATAATTTACTGACTAAATGACCTTGAACAAGCCATTTAACTCTTACCCCTTTGAGACTACTTCCTCGAATACAAAATGAGAATAATTGTCTCCTTTTAACAAGCTTGCTGCAAGGATTGAATGATATTTTGGCATGAAAAGCATCACACAGAAGGACTAACATGTGGTAGATGCATAATAAATGTTAACTGCATTTCTGGATGGCTCTCCATACACAGGACTGAGACTCAGGTCCGAGCTATGCAAGCAAACATCCTGAGAAGTACTTCACCATACTTGACGCCCACAGTCACCTGTCACTGTCCCACACGCCTACCCTCTGTTGCTTCTCCCCACAAAAGCCAGCATTTCATTCACTCTTTTAGCTTCTTACTGACTTTTAGCTCTTTCTCAACTTAACCTCAGTCTCTTCATGGAGAACAGGAAGAGGACGGCCTCACCGAAGAGATGTCACGTGCTCTGTCGGTAATTAGGGAATAGGAGCAATCCTGATACTGTCAGTATTATTCCTTTTCCTGGCACCAATTTATCTGACCCAGCCTCTTGTTCTCCAGTCTGCTTGTTCTTCTTCGGGGCACCACGAATGAGCCTTCATGAGAACTTGTGTCTACATTCAATACTGGTTTCTTGACTTTGGCCAAAGGCCTGCATACACTTTGAACCTCCTATATATGGGTACTTTTCTAGGACATTCTCAGACACTATCCAATAGCTGTCAGGTATTTGGCAGATAACCATTTTTATTAAACCCCTACCTATCACCAAAGGGCCTTTGTAGGTCGCATTGTCTCCCCAGGTTGGCCTCAGTTTCTGCATAACGTATAATGGTGTTTGGGCCAGATGGTCTTGAAGGGAAAGAAACCACATGGAAGCATAGAAAGTTTAGAGACAGCAGATTCTGCTTGAGTCCTAACTCTCTCATAGCTTTATTTGCTATGTGACCGTGGACTGTTAGCTCACTTCCTAGGCCTCGTTTTCCTCACCTATAAAACAGGAATAAAATTACCTACTTTGTAAGCCACATCCTTCCTGAGAAGAAGAATCCCAAAGATGTGAGAATATTCTACCTTGGGGCCAAGAGAGGGAAAATGTGCTGCCATTTTTAACTTTTCATTTTTTATAGATGGCCAATGAATGATCTCTTTTTTTTAATGTTAAAGAGTGTTCAACCTGGTTGAACCATGCAGGGAGGCTGAGGGCAATTGGAACAAGCTGTCTATAAACCAGTGAAGTGTGCCAGGGATGCTGTTCCACAACCAGGACCTTGGGTTGGAAACTCAGGCTCCTTGAACCCCTGTGCCCCCATCATCCTTCCCCTGGATTTCCTGAGGATAAAACATTTTTCTCCTGGGAAAAAATTGCCTAACTCTCAGGGATAGGAACCAGAAACCTCATGTGAGGGAGAACAAAAGGCGACATCATTATGTACCACGATGAGCCTGGCCTCTGTGCCTTCATGTGGGCCAAAAATATAGAATTCAACTTTGGGGCTGAACCTTACAATATATCTTAACACTCATTCTCTCTTTGAGCCTCATGATGACTCTGTGAGAAGTATAGGGTAGGAACCACTATCTCCATCTCACAGAGGGGGAAACTGAGGCTCAGAGAAGGAACATATGGGAGAAACTGAATCTCACTCATTCTTCAGCAGCAGTAAGTTTTCTCACGCACAGCAAAACCATAGCTAGCCAGAACTCAACTAATATGAGTCCTCAATTTACTGAAATGCATTCTGTCCTTGATTCTCAGGGGGGAAAGGCAAATCATGAGGGCAAAAAATCTCATGTTGGGCTTAATTTAATTATATGGATATATGGATACAGATGTGTGTACACACGCAGGCACACACACACACACACAGAGTAATTGGTGACGTCTGTAAGATCAGTGCAGTCATACCAGTCAGAAACTTGGGAAAATACCCTCAGCTCCTTTTGTCATCCCCCTATATCCTATATGTCCCCAGGTCCCATTGCCATCACCTCCAAAATGCCTCTAACATCCATCTTTCCCTCTGCAATCCCACTGCCACTATCCAGTCCAGACACTTAGCATCTCTCTCTCTCAGCTGGGTTTCATCTCAGTCCTCCAGCCTGGATCCCTGCCCAGCACGTTCTCTGCACTGGCCTTCAGAGTGCCCTTTCTAAAACAAAAATCTGACTGGCCGACTCCTTTAACCCTTCAATGGCTCCCTTGACTACAGGTAAAAGTCTTAGACAGTTAGACCAATACCATGGCTTCACTCCTTAAAGCCAGACTCAGTTTTGGTCACCAGCCTCCAAGGCTGGTTGGTGGGCTCAGACACTCTAGAAAGATCTTTAGCTGCTGCAAGGGCTGAAACAGAAAGCATCCCAGTGGGCCAAGATGCCATCTGCTGAGAAGAGACCTGGGAAGGAGACGTATCCCAGGTCACAGTGGGAGTTTGTTGCAGAGTTGAGACCACGATCCAGAACTTCGGCTACCAGCTGGTCAGCTCCTTGGACTCTGTCCTAGTTCAAGACAAGCCCAGGCTAACTAGGAAATTCTGCAAGTCAGACACATCCCATTGAGCAGCTTGGCTTCACGTGCATAATTTCTTGTTTCCCAGTGTAACCTCATCACTTAATACAGAGCCTGGTGCGTAGTAAGACCCAATAAACGCTTACCCAATGATCTACAGACTGGAGACGCTGGAAAGCCAGAAAAAGAGAGAGGAAGGATTATACATTTTCTGTCTCCCTATGCTTTTCCTTCCTGTTCCTCAGATATCTGGAGAAAATGACCTATGTCTGGAGGTCACGAGTCCCCCAGGACAAATCAGGGCACAAGTCTGTTGAGTGAGGAAGATTGGGAGAGTTGGCACCAAGTGTTGTGAATCTCTCTACCATTTCTCTCAACTTCTGTCCCAGCCAATAAATAATAATAATGTGAAATATTATTTTAAATAATGTAATATTTTAACAACTAATTATTATTATATAATTATTAAATATATAATAATATAACAATTAGTATGATTACTGTAATAATTTAATATGATATAATTTATTGTTGTTGTTGTTGTTATAGCAGCTTACTATGTGCCAAGCACTATAACATGTGCTTTGCATGCATTATTTTATTTTATCCCCATAACTGGGGTGAGAGTTGAAATATTTAACAATAAATCTGGGCACTCTCCAATCAGAATAGGTACCTGCCAGAGGAAACAGGGAAAACTATACCAGAATGCCTGCAAGCTGAACATGAGCCCTGAACATAGCCCCCTGTGAGGTGGGCGCTATTGCTATACCTATTTTACAGATAAGGAAAGCGGTGACACAACTCATCCAGGGTCACAGCTGTACTGACTCCAGAGCCTGTGCTCATAACCACCAGCAGACGCTGCCTCTCTGAGCATCTCTGACAAGAAAGTGGTTGGATTGACCTGCCTGAAAACAGGTCCCCCCTCTTCCTCCACCACTTACTCACTTGGTCTCTCATTTCATGCCTCTTCCAGGGTAGAAACTGAAATGAAGGCAGGCAGTAGGAGCAGAAATCGTGGCCAAAAAGCAGGGTGAGTGAAGCTGGGGCAGGCAGCTGACCAGGTCAAGTAGATCCAGGAGGCAACGACGCCAGGCTGCTGGCATCCCTCCGCGCAAGACAGTGACACAGCTATGTGCTGGCCCTCCCTGAGCCTGCATGTCCCCTCTGCCCTCCACGCCATCGCCTGCTTCTTCCCAGAGAGCAGCATGAGGGGAATAGGCATCCTGATGAGGGGGTCAGAGGCCAGGCAACAGGTGCCGGAGCTGACCATTCCCCACATGACCCCCTCCTGCCGCATCCACAGCCCCTGGAATGCTCAGTGGTATCTGGGAAGAGGAGAGAGTGCTGGCTGTGGGGCACAAAGGTAACCAGGGCGTTGTCTTCTCTGAGGGCCTGGGGTCTGCTGGGCCAGGGGTTAGATGGGGTGAGCCAGGGGAGCCATGCGGGATCCGGAGATCCTGGGAGACTAAAGACAGAGCTGGTGTAAAAAGAGGTCTGAGGTGGCAGCTCCTCATCAAAGAGCAGTGAGCATGGACTAGGTATAGACCAGAGACCCAGACTGGGCAGAATAGAGATACAGAGGCAGATCAGGAAGGATCAACATACACAGATGGACAGACAGGGGGACACAGAGGACCACAGAGGCAGGAAGGGTAGCACTAGACTGCAAAGAGATGGAAACTGAAGACAGAATCCACAGGTCAGAAAGAAGCCTGGAGCCTGGCCTCAGGGAGCAGGTACTGGCCCTCAGGGGCCCCTGGTTGGGGGCTGGGGCAGCTACCACCCTTGCTCTCCCCCTCCTGCCAGAGTGCACTTTCATGGATGCCCGAAATGTGCAGCCTCCTCAAGCACTGCAGGCAGATGCTGCCTTCAGAGTAAGACCCTGCCCCAACCATGGCACCCCCAACCCTCGTCTCCTCCCAGCCAAAGAGGGCAATCCCAATCCAGCTCAGATCCTGTGTCTGGATGGCCAGTGCTGGGCTGACAGTGAGGCTGGGCAGGAGTTCAGAACAAGCAGGTTCTGGGTCCTGCTCTGATATGCTCTGTGTTGCTGGTTCCTCCTTGAGCCCTCAGCAGCACCCCACAGATCTGCTCTGGACAACTTCAGAGATTTACCAAACCTTGGAGCTGGAGGTGATCTTGGAGAATCCAGTCCCTGCTAGGGCACACATCTTCTCTGCAGCCTCCCTGGCAAAGGATGCTCCAACTCCTGTTCACATACTCCCAAGGATAGGAGGCTCACTACCTCTCAAGGCAGCTTGACTCTGCCTCTCATAAAATCCTGTCTTATACTGAGCTAAAACCAAGTACTGACCCCTTCTGACATCAATGATGTGTTCTCTAAAGTGCCCTCCTGCCCCTCCACCCTCCCACACTCTCCCTTCTCCTTCAGAATCCCCAGTCTGCAATACAGTGTAGTAGCCCTAACCAGCCCTACCTTTCTTTAGGAGAGTATGTGGATCTGTCTGGGTCACCTTCCCTCCTCTTGATAAGCCCTCATGCCCTGATCCCGCCCATTTTCCCCAAGCTGGATCCATGTCCCCACCCATCATCCCCAAAGCCAGGTGGAAGCCCCAGCAGACACTTCACCTGACAGCACAGGGATGGCCCCGCCCTTCTGCTCAGCAGCTAAGGGCTCTGAAGAACAACCTCTGGGGAAGCAACTGGTACAGAGAAGACCCAGGGATTTGTTGTCAGACAGACTTGGTCACTGTGACCTGGCCAAGTCACTTAGCTTCCCAGAACCTCGGCTTCCTCCTTGTAAAATGGAGCTGTGTTCCCTATATCATAATAATATTTGCTGTTGGGTTTGTTTAGGTTTTTCTTTGAGTAGTCGCATGGGCCAGACATTTGATATATACTAAATCCTTGCAGCATTATCTCCGTTTTACAAATATGGAAATGGAAACTCAGAGCGTTAAGCAGCCTGTATGGAGCTGGGATTCTGAACGTGGTTTTGTCTGAACTCAGGCTGGGCTCCTAACAAATGCTGAACCCAGCCTTGTGATCCAGCACAAGCCAGACCAGAGGCAGGGAGCCATGAGGCCTCTTGGATGGGAAGGACAGAGTTGCACATGGAGTGGGAGGTGGTTGGCTAATGGACTGTAGACCTAAGAGCATCAACTTTTGAGGGCAGTGGGCTCTTCTGGGGCTTCTGCTAGATACACATTCTCCTGGGGATAAGGAAGGAAAAGGGGAAAGGGACCAGCATTCGTTGAACGCCTTCATTAAATTATGCCCGGCACTTCACACGCATCATTTCATTTAACTCTCCAACAGCTCTGTGAGAGAAGCACGTTATATCCACTTTATAGATGAGGACACTGAAGTTCAGAGAGGTGAAATGACTTATCCAAGGTCAGACAGCTCTTCCAGGAGCCAAGATCCCAATCTAGGTCTGCCTGGTTGTGAAGTGCCTCCACCATGCTCTGTTTGAGGGTGGGGGCTGGTGACGATCCAGGACCATCCAAGTCTCTAGCCTGGGGATGGGGCCTGCCCTCAGCTTTCCTGACCCCCAAGTTGGACCCCAGCCTTTCCAGGAGTCCTGAATTTTTCCTGAGGCCTCTACCTGAGCTGCAAGGTCATAGAGGCTGCGCAGGAAATAGAGAACCCTGATTCTCAGTCTGGAGGCCATTCCGCTGTGGATTCCTTTATATCCAGGACGATCCCTGATAGAATCTTCCCAATTTTCTGAGTTAGAAAAGTAATTCATGTCCATCAAGGAAAATTCATAAACAGAGAGAGGTAGAAAGAAGAATATAATTACCCTCTAGTTCCTTCCATACAACAAAGAAAATTTCACTTACGACTTCTGGATGTTTCCCTCTAATTTTTTTGATGCCTAATTGATGGTGGCTTTTTTTCTCACCTTGTTGATATTGCACTTTACATACAATTTTACTGTGACAGATATTAGTTGGTTGACTATCCATTTCTCCCTTCTTCGTTGATAGAACCATGTTTTTGCTGACATTTGTTTGGGGAAGTCAATATGTCATGAACAATCTAAGCCCAAATGACAGCTCCATTTCTCCCATTCCCAGAATCTCTTTCAGTGAGGGCAGTCATGTAACCTGGTCCTGTCCAGTGAGATGCATGGGGAACTCAGCCGAGGGGTTTTTGTGAAAATATTTCTTTTCCTAACAAAAGAGATAGTGACTGTAATAAAACCCCTTCCCCCTAGCCCCCTTTCTCTCGTCATAAATAAAGATGTCATGTCTGGAACTGGGCAAGTCATCTTGAGACCATGAGGAAAACACTCAGAGAATCACAGGGGTTGTCTCACTAACATTATCTAGCTGTGAACTAATACAAGTAGCTGCTTACCTCAAGACTTCTTGTTATGTGAAAAAAATTAATTCCTGTATATCTAAACCACTGTTAGCTGGGTTTTCTAAGCAAATCCTAATGGATTAAGGTATTCTGCCTTTGAAAAACAATATTATATGACAAACATTTTACCATCCTCTTACATACTTTTTATAACCATTATTGTCAAGTAATTATTCACCTATTGTTGGATGTATAGTTTTAGTCCCATTTTTTTCTATTACAAATGATACCAAATTGGCTATCACTGCAATGTATCAAGATTTCCTGACATAAAAATTTTATTGAGTTGAGTTACAGTTATAAAATAAAGCTACCAGTTTCAGACTTTGTTCCCAATCAGGATGAAATAACAGGGACCAGAATTACCCTCCTCTTATAATAACTAACAACCTAGATAAAATATATGAAATAATGTTTTCCAAGACATTGGACATCAGGCAACAAAAGACAGTTATTTATGAGAGCTGAGAAACCAATGTCTAGCCCTACAGTTGTCCCAGCTTACTGCTTAGGAAGTTACCAGGCTACCACAGGGAGTGAGGACACAGAGGAGGCTAGTGATTTCCTTTGGTTGAAGAGATAGAATTGGGTATCTGGGGTGGCTGCTATGGACTGAATGTTTGTGTCCCCTCAAAATTCATATGTTGAAATCCTAACCCCCAATGGGATGGTATTAGGAGGTGGGGCCTTTAGGAGGTAATTAGGTAACGAGGATAGAGCCCTCAGGATGAGATTAATGCCCTTATAAAAAAGGAAGAGACATGAGATATTTTCTCTCCACCATGTGAGGGTACAATGAGAAGACAGCCATCTGTAAACCAGGAATAGGGCCTTCATGAAGAACCTGACCATGCTGGCACCCTGATCTCAGACTTACAGCCTCCAGAGCTGTGAGAAATAAGTGTTTTTTGTTTAAACCACCCATTCTGTGGTATTCTGTTATAGCAGCCTGTGATGACTAAGACAGAGGCCAAAGTGGCTAGAGTTCACAGAGATGAGTACTGGGAAAAAGAGCTACACAGAGAGAGAACCCTGGAGGACTGCAGAATGTCCCACTCGGGTCTTCAGATGCGTACTGATCAGTGCACGTGTGTGAGGAAACCACCAGAGGATGGGGGAGGGGGAAGACAAAGGGGAAAACAAGTGAAAGGATTAGAGAGAACCATTCTCAGAGTCACACAGGACCTGAGATATTTCCCATTTCCACTAGTCAGATCAAATGTTGCTCTGGTCTCACAAAACAAAATTCAAAAGAATAACACTGTTTACAAGTAACTTAACTATAGAAAAAAAGCTAAAGAATATTTATCAGAAATTCAAAAATATCCAACACTTAATAAGGTAAGATTCAAAATGTCTGGCATCCAATAAAAATTACCAGAAATGCAACGAAGCAAGAAGACACAACCCGTAATGAAGGGAAAATCACGCAGTCGAAACCGATGGAGAAATGACACAGATGATAGGATAAGTAGCCAAAGACATTTCAGAGTTATTGTATCTTATACCATATGTTTAGGAAGCTATAGGAAAGACTGAGAATATTAAAGAGAAATGTGAAGGATATAAATATAACTTCTAAAGATGAAAACTATAATGTCTTCCATGAAAAATGCACTGGATGGGATTACAAAGATGAGTAAACTTGATAACATGACAAAAAAGCTAACCAAAATAAAATAGAGATAAAAGAATTTTAAAATGAACAAAGCATCAGTGAGCTGTGGGACAACTTCAAGTGGCCCAATACATGTTTAATAAAAGTCCTTAAAGGCAGATAGAGGGAAAACAGAAAATATTTGAAGAAATTATGGCTAAAATTTTTCCAAATGTGATTAAAACCATAAGCCCATAAACTTGAAAAAGCTCAATAAAAATAAATATGAAGAGGGGTGGCCCGGTGGTGCAAGCGGTTAAGTGCGCACACTCCGCTGTGGTGGCCCAGGGTTTGCCGGTTTGGATCCCGGCGACACCAACACACCACTTGTCAAGCCATGCTGTGGCGGCGTCCCATGTAAAGTGGAGGAAGATGGACACGGATGTTAGCCCAGGGCCAGTCTTCTTCAGCTAAAAAGAGGAGGATTGGCAGATGTTAGCTCAGGGCCGACCTTCCTCATAAATAAATAAATAAATATGAAGAAAATTACAAGACTCATCATAAGTTTAATTGCTTAAAACCAGTGATAATCTTAAAAGAAGCCAGAGAAAAGACATTATATTTAGAGAACCAAAGGTGGAGTGACAGCAGACTTCTCATCAACAACAATACAAGCCAGAATACTGTGGAGCAATGTCTTTAAAGTTCTTTAAAGTTCTGAAAGAAGAAGAAGAAAAAAAACACCTGTTAAACTAGAATATTTTACCCAGAGAAAATATATTACAAAATCTAAGTGAAATACAGAATTTTCAGAGAGATGAACGCTGAAAGACAATGACAGAAATATATCTGGAAAATCCCCAAATATTTGGAAACTAAAAACACATTTCTAAAAAAACCTGTGAATCAGAGAAGAAAACAAAAAATTAGAAAGTATTGGAACCAAATGAAGATGAAAACACAACATATCAAAATTTGTGGGATGTAGTTAAAGTAGAGCTTAGTGAGAAATTTATAGCACTAAAATGACTATATTAGAAAAGAAAAAAGATCTCATATGAATGACTCCTGCTTCCACCTTAAGAAACAAAATAAAGATGAGGAAGTTAAACTCAAAGTAAGCAGAAAAAAAGGAAATAATAAAGATCAAGATCAATGAAGTAGAACAGAGAAAACAATCTAGAAAGAGCTCTTCTGCAGAAGGCAGCATAGGAGGACCCTGAGCTCACCTTTCTCCCATGGGCACAACAAACCTACAACTACCTGTGGAAAAATTTCCTCTGAGAGAGATCTGGAAGCTGGATTAAAAGAACCTCCACAACAAGGGACAACACAGAGAGGGGTGGAAGAGGCAGAGATATAGTCCTGCTGAGGAAAAAACTACATCCTAGTTTCACTGTCAGGAGTGATTGGTAGAGAGCTTTCCTGGATAAGTGTGGGATTCAAGCTCCACTTTAGGCACCCCAGCCCTTAGATCCAACATGAGAGAGACAAGACTCCAAATCACCTGGCTTTGAAAACCAATGAGGAATACACCTGGGAAAACTATAGAATTTCGGGGAAAGGAAAACCTGCTCTTAAAGGGCTCATGCAGAGACTCACTCAACCTGGAAATCAGCACAAAAACATCAGATAGAAGAGTGCATAGTCCATTGGTAAAAGAGACTCACTTAGTAAGCTCAGAGTACATCCTGGAGAGGCAGGGAAGTGGCTTGCTCCCCCCGCTCCCAGGGACTGAGGCACCGGTGGCAGCCGTTATTGTGACCTTCTTCAGCCATGATCTCAAAGACACTGGCAGGTGCCATTTGGAATCCTCCCTCTAGCCTGCTAGTGCAGGAGCCTCACTTGCCCACTAGAGCACCTGAGGCAATCAAGCACAGCCAGACAGCACAGGCAGCCTGCCCCAGGACCTGCCCCACTCCACCAACACATCTGGAGGCAGTTGCACACCCCTGGGGCACACAGCCAGCTCATACAGGAGACCTGCCCCCACCCACTCAGTGCCCCCATCCACTAGAGTGCTGAGGAAGTTGTGCACTGCCTGGATGCCTAGATAATCTGCATCTGAGGCCTACTCTCACCCAAGAGCAAGCTAGAAACAGCTGTGCTGCCAGATCACAAACCCAGCCACACCAGGGTCCAGCACAGCCTACCCCCATGCCTGAAGCAATAGTAGCCCTGCCAACAACAGAAGGGCACATGAAGCCCACACAAGGGACAATCCTGGAGCATTTGGTGTGAGGGATGAGAGGAGCATGCTGCTGGGCCCCATAACACATCTCCTACATAGGCCACATTGTCAAGGTTGGGAAATGTAGCTGATCTACCTAATACATAGAAATAAGCACAGAGAAGTAGGCAAATGAGGAGACAAAAGAATATGTTCCAAATAAAAGAAAAGAACAAATCCTTAGAAAAAGAACTAACTGAAACAGAGATAAACAATCTACCCGATAAAGAGTACCAACTAATGGTCATAAGGATGGTCACTGAACTGAGGAGAAGAATAAAAGAACAGTAAGAATTTCAGTAAAGAGTTAGAAAATATAAAAAAGAACAAATCATAGCTGAAGAATACAATAATAGAAATGAAAAATTCACTAGAGGGAATGAACAGTAGAGTAGGTGACACAGAAGAATGGATCATAGATCTGGATGACAGAGTGGAGGAAATCACCCAAGCTGAACAGAAAAAAGAAAAAAGAATTAAAAAGAATGAGTGCAGACTAAAGGACCTTTGGGACAACATCAAGTGTACTAAAAAACATTTGCATTATTGGTGTCCCAGAAGGAGAAGAGAGAGAGAAGGGGGCAGAGAACTTATTTGAAGAAATAGTAGCTGAAAAATTCCTTAACCTGAGAAAGGAAACAGACATCCAGGTACAGGAAGCACAGAGAGTACCAAACAAGATGAACCCAAAGAGGCCCACACCAAGACACGTTATAATTAAAATGTCAAGAATTAAAGATAAAAGTCAGAATCTTAGAAGCTGCAAGAGAAAAGCAACGAGTTACATACAAGAGAAACCCCATAAGGCTATCAGCTGACTTTTCAGCAGAAACCTTTCAGGCTAGAAGGGAATGGCACAATATATTCAAAGTGCTGAAAGGCAAAAACCTACAAACCAAGAATACTCTACTCAGCAAGGTTATCATTCAGAATGGAAGGAGAGACAGTTTCTCGACAAGCAAAAACTAGAGGAGTTACCACCACTAATCTGGCCTTATGAGAAATGTTAAAGGACTTCTTTAAGTGAAAAACAAAGGCCACAAATAGAAATAAGAAAATTATCAAAGAAAAAATATCACTGGTAAAGGCAAATATATAGTAAATGTAGTGAACCACATACAACTAAAAAGCTAGTATGAAGGTCAAAAGAAAAAGCACTAAAATCTATATCTACAATAAGAAGGTAAGGAATACACACAAAATCAAGAGAGGTAAATTATATCAAAAACGTAGTACATGGGGGTGGAGTAAAAATGTAGGGTTTTTAGTATGAAGTCAAACTTAGACCATCAACCTAATATAAATTGCTATATACATCAGTTATTATATATGAACCTCATAGTGACCACAAAACAAAAACCTATAATAAGTACACAAAAAAACAGAGAAAGGAACCCAACACAACACTAAAAAGGTCATCAAATCACAAGGGAAGAGAACAAGAGAAGAAGAAAGGAACAGAGAAGAACTACAAAAACATCTAGAAAAAATAACAAAATGGCAATATGTACACACTATTAATAATTACTTTAAATGTAAATGGAATAAATGCTCCCATCAAAAGACATACAGTGGCTAAATGGATAAAATAATAAGACCCATATATATGTCACGTACAAGAGACACACTTCAGTTCTAAAACACACTTGCAGTCTAAAAGTGAGGGGATGGAAAAAGATATTCCATACAAGTGGAAATGAAAAGAAAGCTGAGGTAGCAATATTTATATCAGACAAAATAGACTTTAAAACTAACTCTGCAAACAAGAGACAAAGAAGGACATCACATAATGATAAAGGGAATGATCAAACAAGAGAATATAACACTTGTAAATATCTATGTACCCAACATAGGAGCACCTAAATACATAAAGCAAATATTAATAGACATAAAAGGAGAAATTGACAGTAACACAATAATAGTAGGGGACCTCAACATGCCACTTACCTCAATGGATAGATCATCCAGACAGAAAGTCAACAAGGAAACAGTGGACTTAAATGAAACACTGGACCAGATGGACTTAATAGATATATATAGAACATTCCATCCCCAAACAGCAGAACACACGTTATTCTCAAGTGCACATGGAACATTCTCAAAGATAGACCATATGTTGGGAAACAAGGCAAGCCTCAATAAATTTAAGAAGATTGAAATCACATAGAGCATCTTTTCTGAGCACAATGCTATGAAACAAGAAAAAGCTGGGAAAGCCACAAATAAGTGGACACTAAACCACATGCTACTGAACAACTATTGGGTCAATGGAGAAATCCAAGAATATTTGGAGACAAATGAAAAATGAAAACACGACATACCAAAACTTATGGGATGCAGCAAAAGCAGCACTAAGAGGGAAGTTTATAGCTATATACAGGCCTAACTCAAAAAACAAGAAAAATCTCAAATAAATTATCTTGCGCTATACCTAAAAGAAACTAGAAAAAGAAGAAACAAACAAAGCCCAAGTCAGTAGAAGTGAATAAAATAATAAAAATCAGAGTAGAAAGAACATTTAATAGAGACTAAAAAGACAATAGAAAGGATCAATGAAACTAAGAGCTGGTTCTTTAAAAAGATAAACAAAATTGACAAAACCATTAGCTAGACTCACTTCAAGAAAAAAAGAGAGAATACTCAAATAAATAAAATTAGAAATGAGAAAGTAAGATAAATTTACAACAGATACTACAGGAATACAAAGGAATTATAAGAGAATACTTATGAAGAGCTATACACCAACAAACTTCATGTAACCTGGAAGAAATGGATAAATTCTTAGAATCATACAACCTCCAAAAACTGAATCAAGAAGAAATAGAGAATCTGGAAGTAGGCCAACTCACAAGTAAAGAGATAGAAATAGTAAGGACCAAAAACACTCCCCAAAAATACAAAAGTTCAGAACCAGATGGCTTCTCTTGTGAATTCTACCAAATATCTCAAAGAAGGATTTAATACCTATCCTTATCAAACTCATTCAAAAAGTGTAAAGAGTACAGGACACTTTTTAACTCATTTTATGAGGTCAACATTACCCTGCTACCTAAACCAGACAAGAACAATGCAAAAAGGAAAATTACAGGCCAATATCGCTGGATGAAGATAGATGCAAAAGTCCTCAATAAAATATTAGCAAATTGAACACAACAATACATTAAAAGGATCATATACCATGATCAAATGGGATTTATACCAGGGGATGCAGGGATGGTTCAACATCATAAAATCCAATCGCGTGATGCACCATATTAACACAGCGAGAAATAAAAACCATATGATCATCTCAGTAGATGCAGAGAAAGCATTTGACAAGATCCAGCATCCATTTATGATAAACTCTGAATAAAATGGGTAAGAAGAAAAATACCTCAACATAAGAAGAAAGGCCATATACGACAAACTCACAGGCGCATCATACTTGATGGTGAAAAACTGAAAGCTATTCATCTGAAAGCAGGAACAAGACAAGGAGGCCTACTCTTACCACTCTTATTCCACATAGTACTGGAACTTTAGCCAGAGAAACTACAGAAGAAAAAGAAATAAAAGAGATCCAAATCGAAA